>NC_044031.1:556585645-557789220 GCF_901765095.1 Microcaecilia unicolor | reverse complement strand
CCAGCCTCCACCACCTGCACCAGCTATGCATCCTCTGCGTCCACCACCACCTGCACCAGCTGTCCAGCCTCTGCCACCACCACCTGCACCAGCTGTCCAGCCTCTGCCACCACCACCACCACCTGCACCAGCTGTCCAGCCACCACCACCACCTGCACCAGCTGTCCAGCCTCTGCCACCACCACCACCACCTGCACCAGCTGTCCAGCCACCACCACCACCTGCACCAGCTGTCCAGCCTCTGCCACCACCACCACCACCTGCACCAGCAGAGGCCGCACCTCCAGCACCGGAGGACTTTGTTGAGGAGGAGGAGGAGGGCCCAGCTCCCCGCCAGAGGCCATCTGGCCAAAGGAGGCAACTCCTGCGGCTGGCCACGGAGCTACTCCGCCACAACGTGCGCTTGGAGGAGTACCAGCAGCAGAAACTGGAGCTGCAGCGCCAAGCACTGGAGGCACAGCAGCGAGCACACCAGGAACTCCTCCAGGCGCACCGTGAAGGCCACCAGGAGGTGCTCCAGCAACTGAGACGGCTGGAGCAGAGCATCCAACATCTGCGCCCTCAGGGCACCGCGCCTACTCCAGCCCCCGTGCTGCTGGAGCAGCCCCTGCCATCAACATCCTCCTCCACTGACCACCAGCAACCACCAGCTAAGAGGTGGGCATTGCGCTCCTCAGCCTCCGCACCCACTCCTGCAGCACCCGCGAAATCTGCTCCCATTCTGGGTCCTGTGGCCAGACCACTAGAAGCAAGAAGGTGGCCCGATTTCCACGGTGCAGCCGAAGCCGCAGGCTGCCGTGGGGATACGGAGGAGGACACTGGGAGCAGCAGCTCAGAAGAGACTTCCCATGCAGCACCAGCTGCAAAGGAAGGGCATGGGAGGGGTAGGAGGGGACGGGGGAAGGGAAGGGGAAAATGATGGGACATGCTGTAGGGTGAGGGTTGGTGGGAGGGGGGTGGGTGTGGGAGGGGGGTGGTGGTGGTGGTGGTGGTGGGGTTGACCAAACACATATGCACTGTATGTACAAAATAAATGTTCACTTCCATATCATCAAGCTGATCAATCCATAGACTGGTGGGTTGTGTCCATCTACCAGCAGGTGGAGATAGAGAGCAAACTTTTGCCTCCCTATATGTGGTCATGTGCTGCCGGAAACTCCTCAGTATGTTCTCTATCTCAGCAGGTGGTGGTCACACACAGCAGCAGCTCTGGCTAGGCCTCCAAGCCTAATCCTTAGGTTTTGTTGAGGCCTGGGGTTGAGGGCTCTTTTGAGCAAGTGCAAACCTGGTGGTGCCAGGTCCCTCCTTTTCTCCCCCCTCCCGCTGGCTCCGTTAAAAAAAAAAAAAAAAAAATTTTAAACGTCCTTAAAGGCGTTTATTTCGACGTTTATTGAAACGTTCATTGCAGCTACTCACTGGGACACCAGTTCGTTACAGCTCGGAGCGGCAAGCAGGTAATTTTACCTTTTTATAGCGGGCAGGGGGTTCCCCGATTCTTCTCCTCGTGGCATATGGCGTCGGAGGGCGAGGGCGCAAAGGGTCGCTCCCCGGATCGCTTGAGCGCTTCTAGAGGGGATGCGGGGGTCTTACAGCCTGATTCGCCCTTGTTGGGTGACAGTTTCGTGACCGATGAATGTCCTGGTCCTTCCTCCGGCGTGGCGGTTTTTCCCGCCATAAACGCCCATCCCCCGCTCCTCGCCTCCGCCATCTTGGCCAGCAACGCGGCTCGGACGGCTTCTTCGTGGGCCGCCCTTGAGGTTGGAGACATTAATGCCATGAACGCCCTTAATTTGGGCGACGGCACAAAAGCGGCTAAAGTTAAGCGCCGTTCTTCCCGCGCGGCTCCTTCGCGGAGTGTCGCGCCGGACGCCATTTTGGATGCGCAGCATGTCTCTCCCCCGCTCTTGCGAGCGCCGGTTGAGGGTGCGTCTAGGGCTGTTGCCCGGGCTGCGGAAGTGCACAGTCTGGGGGGTTTCTCCCCCGAGTTTGTTTTGCTGCTGCATCAGGCTTTCCTCATGCAAAACGCTGCCCCTGCTCCCTCTTCTGGTAAAGAGGTTGAGGTTCCCAGAGGTAAACGCCCTCGGGTTGATTTCCAGGCCTTGGAGGACTTTGTCTCCTCCGATGTAGATGAGGGCAGCGAGTCTGAGGTCTCCCAACGGTCCTTTGCGGATTCCTTGGAGGAGACGGATCCCCGCTCGGATGGAGCGGATGACCCCTCTGCAGCGCGGCTTTTTAGCCCAGAGGAGTTGCCCAACCTGTTGTTACAGGCCATGGACACTTTGAAGATTTCCTCTCCGGAGGACGTCTTTCCCTCAGCCCCTGTTGGCTCTGCCATTATGCTGGGGACGAAACGCCCGCCTAGAACCTTCCACGTGCATGATGCCATGCACACCTTAATTGCGGCTCAATGGGATGTCCCGGAAGCGAGCCTTAAAGTGGCTAGGGCTATGTCCCGCCTCTATCCTTTGCCTGAAAGTGAACGTGAGGCCTATCTTTGGCCTACCGTGGATTCTTTAATCACTGCGGTGACTAAGAAAACGGCTTTGCCGGTGGAAGGTGGCACGGCCCTAAAGGACGCCCAGGACAGAAGATTGGAGGCGGCCTTAAGGTCGTCCTTTGAGGCGACTGCTTTAAGTTTGCAGGCCTCGGCTTGCGGTTCCTATGTGGCCAGGGCGTGCCTGGCTATGGTGCAGCGGGCTTCCCCCTCGGATCATTCCTTGAGGGCTGATTGGCCGGCCCTGGAATCGGGCTTAGCCTATTTGGCAGACTTGCTGTATGATGTCTTGAGAGCCTCAGCTAAAGGCATGGCTCAGACAGTCTCTGCGCGGCGGTGGCTTTGGCTGAAACATTGGTCTGCTGACCACGCCTCTAAATCCCGCCTGGCTAGATTGCCTTTTAAAGGCAAGCTGCTGTTTGGGGTCGAGCTGGACAAAATCGTGACCGATCTCGGCACGTCTAAGGGCAAGAAGTTACCAGAGGTCAGGGCTCGGGCTAGTACTCGCCCCGGTACCTCCAGAGGACGGTTTCAAGAAGCCCGTCGGTACCGCCCGGGCAGGTCGGGCTCCTCTGCCCCCTCTTCCTTCAAGAGGAATTTCTCCCCCAAGCAGCATTACTTTCGCAGAGACCGCCGTCCCGGAGGTGCTCCCTCCAGTCCTCCCCCAGGGTCTCGTACCCAATGACGGGGCCTTGGTCCACGCCCCAGTGCAGATGGGAGGACGGCTGTCCTCGTTTATGGGCGAGTGGACCACAATAACTTCAGACGCTTGGGCGCTGGAAGTCATCAGAGACGGCTACAAGCTAGAGTTCTGCCGACCCTTAAAAGATGGGTTTCTACTCTCTCCCTGCAAGTCTCCGGTCAAAGCTGTGGTAGTGCAGCAGACCTTGAACATTCTGATCCGCCTGGGGCGGTCGTTCCGGTGCCAGAAAATCAGCTTGGCAAGGGATGTTACTCCTTTTTCTTTGTGATACCAAAGAAAGGAGGTTCTGTACGGCCTAGCCTCGACTTCAAAGGGGTCAATTGGGCCTTGAAAGTTCGGCACTTTCGAATGGAGACCCTCCGCTTTGTTATAGCGGCAGTGAAGGCAGGAGAGTTCCTGGCATCCTTGGCCGTCAAGGTAGCGTACTTGCATATTCCCATCTGGCCTCCTCATCAACGCTTGCTGCGTTTTGCAGTAATGGGCCGACACTTCCAGTTCAGAGCCCTCCCGTTCGGGTTGGCTACTGCTCCGCGGACCTTCTCCAAAGTAATGGTGGTCTTCGCGGCCTTCCTGAGGAAGGAAGGAGTTCAAGTCCATCCTTATCTGGACGACTGGTTGATCCAAGCCCCCTCTTATGCAGAGTGCGGCAAAGCTGTGAACCGGGTGGTTGCTCTTTTGAGCTCCCTGGGATGGATCATCAACTGGGAGTAAAGCCAGCTGCGCTCGACTCAGTCCCTGGAGTATCTGGGAGTTCGATTCGACACCCAAGTGGGCAGAGTGTTCCTGCCAGACAATCGGATTGTCAAGTTTCAGGCTCAGGAGGACTAGTTCCTAGTAGCCTCTCCTATTCGGGCTTGGGACTACGTGCAGCTGTTGGGCTCTATGACGGCCACGATGGAAGTAGTGCCCTGGGCCAGGGCTCATATGAGACCACTACAACAATCTCTACTGCTGCGCTGGACTCCGATATCGGAGGATTAGGCTGTGCGCCTTCCCTTGGTCCCAGCAGTGCGCATGGCGCTGAGCTGGTGGACGCAGACAGACAAGTTGTCTGCAGGAATGCCTCTGGTGACCCCGGAGTGGATTGTCGTCACGACAGACGCCTCTTTGATGGGCTGGGGAGCCCACTGCTTGGGAAGGACAGCACAGGGGCTCTGGTCTCCTGCAGAGGCAAGTGGTCTATCAACCTCCTGGAACTCAGAGCCATTCGGTTGGTGTTGTTGGAGTTCATCCCGGTACTGGTGTTGAAGCCTGTACGGGTCCTGTCGGACAATGCCACGGCTGTGGTCTATGTCAACCGCCAGGGAGGTACCAAGAGCGCCCCTCTAGCCAAGGAGGCTATGAATCTATGCCAGTGGGCAGAAGCGAACCTGGAGCAGCTTTCAGCGGTCCACATTGCCGGAGTCATGAATGTCAAGGCGGACTTTCTCAGTCGCCATACCTTGGAGCCCGGAGAGTGGCAACTATTTGCTCAGGCGTTCTTGGACATCACGAAGCGCTGGGGCCAGCCGAGCCTAGATCTGATGGCGTCATCGGCCAATTGCCAAGTGCCGCGCTTTTGCAGCAGAGGACGGGACCCTCGATCCCTGGGAGTAGATGCTCTTCTCCAACAGTGGCCGACACAAGAGCTCCTCTATGGGTTCCCGCCCTGGCCCATGTTGGGCAGGGTGCTAGACCGGGTGGCAAAGCATCCCGGCAGGGTAATCCTGGTGGGTCCGGATTGGCCCAGACGTCCCTGGTATGCGGACTTGATCAGGCTCTCAGTCGGCAATCCTCTGCGGCTGCCAGTGGAGCAGGGCCTGTTACATCTGGGTCCCGTGGTGATGGAGGATCCCTCCCCCTTTGGTCTTCCGGCCTGGCTATTGAGCGGCAGCGTCTGAGAAAGAAGGGCTTCTCAGACAAGGTCATCGCCACTATGCTGAGAGCGAGGAAGCGCTCTACTTCTACTGCTTACGCCAGGGTTTGGCGTATCTTTGCAGCGTGGTGTGAAGCAGGCTCACTTTCTCCCTTCACTGCTCCAATTCTTCAGTGTTGGCGTTCCTGCAAGAAGGTCTGGACAAAGGCCTGTCGCTCAGTTCCCTGAAAGTTCAGGTAGCGGCTCTGGCTTGCTTCAGGGGCCGCCTGAAGGGTGCTTTCCTGGCTTAGCAGCCAGATGTGGTGCGCTTTCTCAAGGGAGTTAATCACCTGCGCCCTCCTCTGCACTCAGTGGTGCCTGCGTGGAATCTCAACCTGGTGCTAAGAGCATTGCAGAAGCCGCCTTTTGATCCCTTGTCGAGGGCATCTCTGAAAGACCTGATGTTGAAAGCAGTCTTTTTGGTGGCTATCTCTTCAGCCAGAAGAGTTTCCGAGCTCCAGGCACTCTCATGTCGAGAGTTGTTTTCTGCAGTTCACTGAGGCAGGAGTGACTGTTCGCACAGTGCCTTCCGTCCTGCCCAAGATGGTTTTTCGCTTCCATGTGATTCAGCAGCTCTGTCTCCCTTCCTTTCGTAGGGAGGTCTACCCAGAGGAATACTCTGCTCTCAGTTTTCTGGATGTGAGACGAATCATCATCAGATACTTGGAAGTGACCAAGGATTTCCGGAAATCGGATTCTCTGTTTGTCCTGTTTACAGGTCCTCGTAAGGGTCTGCAGGCTTCTAAGCCTACAGTGGCAAGATGGGCAAGGAAGCCATTGCAGCGGCTTAGGTGGCCGCGGGGAAGGCCCATACCTTTGCCAGGCATTACCGCTTGACTGTGGCTGCTCGGGCGGAGGCCCGGTTTGGAGCTTCAGTGTTGCGGTCAGGGATTTCTATGTCCCGCCCTGGGTGAGTACTGCTTCGGTACATCCCACCAGTCTATGGATTGATCAGCTTGATGATATGGAAGGTAAAATTATGTATAATCATACCTGATAATTTTCTTTCCATTAATCATAGCTGATCAATCCATAGCCCCTCCCAGATATCTGTACTGTTTTTATTCTGGTTGCATTTCAGGTTCAAGTTTAGCCTTCAGTTACTTCAGGAGGACTTCGTGTTCAAGTTCTTCTTTCACTTGGATTCTTCAAGAGTTGAGACGAGTTTGTGTTACAGTGAGCTGCTGCATTCCTCTCCCCTCCGTTTTCCGGGGCTGGATTGAGATTTAAATTCTGCCGGCACTCCCTCCCGCTTCGTGCGGCTGTAGGGCAGCTTTGTACCCCTCCCGCTTCGGCGGTGTTAGGGTCAGTCAGCTCCTCCCGCGGTTGCGGTTGCAGGATAAGCCAGATCCCCCCGCATCGGCGGGTGTGGTGTCCCTCTCCCGCTCCGCGGGGATGAGCTGGACGGATTCCCCTCCTCCACTTGTGTGGGGATGAGCTGGGTTAATTCCCCTCCCCCGTTTCGGCGGTGGTGAGCTGGGCAGAGTGTCCCTTCGTGGGTGTAATTCTCTAAGTGCTGAGTCCTGCGGATGGAGCTTTGATATCGACATACTGAGGAGTTTCCGGCAGCACATGACCACATATAGGGAGGCAAAAGTTTGCTCTCTATCTCCACCTGCTGGTAGATGGACACAACCCACCAGTCTATGGATTGATCAGCTATGATTAATGGAAAGAAAATTATCAGGTATGATTATACATAATTTTACCTTACATTCACCTAAAACTTGTTTCAATGAGTCTTTGTCTTGCTCTTACGCCAAGCTGGTAGGCATTGAGCTCTGCTCTGTGGGCTGGGGGTGGAGGGGGCTCCTCTTCCAGCTCATCTGGGGCCTCTTCTGGTGGTGGCTGTGGCTCCTCTGGAAGAGGCTGTCCTCTGCGCTGGGCCAAATTGTGTAACATACAGCACGCCACAAAGATCTTGGCCACCTTTTCTGGACTGTAGAGCAGCTCTCCTCCAGACCGGTCCAGACAGCGGAAGCGGTTTTTCAATAAACCAAAGGTGCGCTCAATGATCCCCCGGGTGCTGCGATGTTTCCTGTTGTAGGTTTCTTCTGGCCCTGGTTGTGGGTGGATCAGGGGGGTCATAAGCCATGTCCTCTGCGGGTAGCCTCGGTCACCTTTGCGGAAAAGCAGAATGAGATAGATGAGTGTGTATCGCTTGGAGCAGGTACAGGGGGGGCGGGGGGATTTGGATAGTGGGTTGTGGTGGAGGAAGCCAGGGCGGAGGGTTGCCCAGTGGAGGAGGTCTAGTATGGGTGGTACATGCATGTTGCACTTACCTAGTAGCCATCCACCAATGAACTCCCCTCGCTCGAACCTGCGGAAGATGCCCGAGTGCTGTAGGATGTAGGCATCGTGGCTGGAGCCGGGGTACCTGGCACACACGTCTAATATCTCCCCCTGGGCATCACATACAACTTGCATGTTCATAGAATGAAATGCCTTCCTATTTCTGTAGGTGGCTTCGTGTGCCCAGGGGGGTCTGAGGGCTACGTGTGTGCAGTCTATCACACCGATGACCGAGGGGAATCTAGCAACAGCATAGAAGGCGGCCATGTTGTTGTGCAGGGCCTGGGGGGTGGTGGGGAAAGTGATGTAGTGTGAGGTGTGAGTTATGAAGGCATCCAGGAACTGGGTGAGACAGTGTGAAATAGAAGCCTGGGTGAGGCCTGTGTTAGCAGCTAATACGGATTGAAAACTGCCAGTGGCCAGGACAGAGAGAGCGGAAGTGATTTTGAGGTGGGCAGGGATGGGGTTACTCCTACGTGTCTGGGGCTGAAGGAGGGGGTTCAGCTGCTCACACAGCTGACGAATGGTGGCCCTATCAAACCTGAACCTTGTTAGACACTGCTGGTCAGTGAGTTGTAGGAAGGTGGTGCGGGGCCTAAACACTCGGGGCCGTGAATACCTCCTGCGGTGGGTGGCCTCTTCGTGTAGCATGCATGCCACAAGTGCATTAAGTGCATCCATATCCCCACCACCAGTGCAAGTATTAGGACTAGTAATCAAACAAACACCAACACACACAGATCTGTCACTTCCAGCCACCACGCCCTCTGGCCACTCACTCGCCAAACAGTACAGGAACACAGAGACAAACGGAGGTCAGGGAATAGAGTATACACGTGGGAAGAGTGAATGGGGAGGGATAGGGGGAGGGGAAGGGGGCGATGGAGCAAAGGAGTAGGAGTAAGGAACGGTGAAAGGGTAAGACACAAAAAGAGGCAGGGCACACAGACGACCGTCACAGGTACTCAACACGCTCGGCTTTCTCTCTGCAACCACCACTTCAGCTCTTCCACCAACAATTTCGCCACTCTCCAACTACACACAATCGCTAATGGGTCTAAAGACGATTTCCTCCTTGCTCTGGTCGCTTTTATTTCGGGTCCATCATATTATGCCCATCTTCCCGCCCAACCAGAGCCCTTTCGCTATTCGTTATACGTTGTACCCGTCCACGTCGTATCACCGCCCCTAACACGCCCCCGACACGCCTCTTATTTGGACGTTTTTACGTCCACGTACGAGCGACACGGACGCACTGAAACATTGCTTTCAATTATATGGATTTACTCGTTTTTGTGAGATTAACGTCCATCTCCCGATTTAGGTCGACTCTTGGGCGTTTTTTTCGTTCGATTATAAGCAGGATAGCCTTCTGTAAGTTCCATGGTCTTCCTTGTACCTAGGAATACCCGCTCCCACCTTTTCCAGACCCCTTCTTGACCCCTCTACACGGAGGGGTAAAGAGCGTTAGCTCATCCAAAAGGGTCTGAATTGTTTCCCTAACCTCCAGGGCTACCCCATCCCATGGGGGTCTGTTCTGGGGAGGCATCAACTGCCGCAACTCTAAACTAATTCCCATAACTACTGCTTTCTGACTTTCTGGCTCTAGGTATATTCTGGGCCATTTATGTTCCCACATATATGCTATTAGAATCTAACAGTATTTTGTGCAGAGAATGAGTGGTGTGTGTATAGCTTAGTTTGTAGAGTAAGTAACAGGTGAGGAATACTTGAAAATAAAGACAGAGATAGATTTCAGATAGAAGGCTTTATTCTTACCAAGTTTTCAATTCAGTACAGACATCAAACAGATTCTGGGTTCAATGGCACAGCGCCCTGCCGTCTGAGAAGTGTTGGGGACGACTCCCAAACTCAAGCCAAAATCACCCTTCTTTTATACTCTCAGCTCTCCATAGAAGTCTATAGAAGTCAATTGTGGCGTACCTTTTTTTTTCTCTAATATTTCTCAATTTCTGAGATCATAGTTTAGCATCCGGACATCTGTACATCTGTACCCAACTCCTTCCGTTCCTATCTCTTTCAAGACATTGCCACATTTTCCGGTTATGTCAACATGTTTTTGGAACAAGTTGTTTTTCGCGGTTACTAAAATATCTTTCTGTTGAGATACCAGTTTCACATCTTTCTTTTGCAATACCTTCCATAACATCTTATGATCTCTATACCATTTTATACAAAAATAAGCCCTATTTTAAAAACCACATTTTATCCATTTTATCCATCATTCTTTCATTATAGGTGCTATATTCAATTACAAAGTTGTACCTGTTTGTGTCAAGACTCATTGTTCACACCTGCTTTTTGCAGATTGTTAAATATTAAATCATTAGCTTGTTATTTGGCCTAGTCAGTACTTTTTCAGTTGTTTTAGGCAGTGTGGCCTAGCCCACCACTATTCCAGTGGTAGATCTGAAGCCAGGCCACATATTAACACTTCCAATGTGATCCAAGATGAGGCTCACAGAAGGAAATATAAATGTATTTATCGACACACCAACTGTAAAGGACTCAAAAGTTTATTGAAGTACCAAAAGGCTCGACATGGAGCCATGTTTCGGCATAAGAATGCCCACTTCAGGAGTTCATGCAATCTACATATGAACAAACAAATGTATATAAAAAATAATAGCCAAATATATAAACATATGACATGTAAAAATCAAAATATGGTAGCTGACATATTAGGGCTCTCTGTTGGACAGATATGGTTTTCTTCATTATATTTATGCCGATGACATCTCAGTGTTGATTCCACTACAATCAATTTTTAACACTGATTGTACCAGAATTCAATGTTGTACTGATCTATTAGATAAATAGACGTTTGCTCATAAACTAAAACTCAATACCAAGAAAAATAAGGGCCTCTAGAGTTAGCGTGTGCTAATTTTTAACGCGTGCTAAAAACACTAGCGTGCCTACAGCATGGCTTAGTAAACAGGGCCCTAAATTTCTATTTTTAATAATAAATCTGAACATATCCTTAAGTCTATCATCATCAAGCAATCTGAATATAAGGTCTCCTCTGCTGTGAAGATATTAGGTATTTAAGTCGATATCGCCATTTTGATGGACTTACAAATTGCCACTTTAGTAAAAAAAAAAAAAAAAGTTTCTTTTTAATTAGAAAGCTGTGTGTTATCCAAAATTATTTTGAGAGTGACCAATTTGAACATTGAGTGCATGCCATATTGCTGTCTTACTTGGACTACTGCAATTCTGTCTACATAGGCTGCACAAAGGGGGTTTTGAGAAAACTCCAGACTGTGCAAAACATGGTGATATGGTTAATTTTTGGCCTTTCTAAATACAATAGCATTTCAAACTATTATGTCAGACTTTACTGGCTTCCAGTTGAGGCCAGAATTATTTTTAAACTGGCCTGTTTCTTTTTTTAAATTCTTCATGGGTTAGTTCCTAGTTACTTTATCATTTTCATTTTGCAACCTCTTTAAGATCTAGACGATGTGACAATGAAAACTTTTTTACGTTTCCTTCTGCTAAGGGTAAAAGGAGACTGTTAGGTTTTGAGAAAACCCTAGTTGCTCAGGCTGCTAGATTAAGAAAGATGTTGCATTTATATTCTCTACTTCTCCTTTCTTTATTTATTTACAGAGAGAGTCAAAACTTCTTTTTAAGAAATATGTATCTTAAGTTTTGACTGTTTGTGCTTATTTGAGTGTAACTCCCAGATATTTGTTCTGGCATCTTAATATTTGTTACCTGCTCTTAACTGCAAGTTGGTAGTGGGATATAAGTTCTGATGTTAATGTTAATAGAAATGATAATTGATGCAATCATATAAACAATAACACTTTTTTTTTTAACATAAAAGAAATGATATCTATTTTGTGAAATCCTTTATAAGTAATACACATGAAACAAACAAAAAAATAAAAAATATGAAAAAAAAACCTAGCTCAAGAGACATAAATTAATGTATATAAACCGCATATTCACGGAAACAATCAAAAAGCTGACTGACCTTAAAATACTAAAAGGACTATGAAGAACCAGTAGTAATTGCTACAAAATTATTATACATCCTTCATGAAAAATAAGCATTTGCAGTAAGTAATGAAAATGCCAAAGCCCAGTCACTCACAGGGTTCAACCAATCAGCAGTCCAAGTAAATTACAGAAAAAACATAAATTAAGTTTAAAATCTAATGAAACACATTTGCCCCCCCCCCCCCACACACACACACACACACCTGTCTATAATTAGTGCTAAGAAAACGCAGTAGATTAACAAATTGTGAACTGTAGCTCAAAATTGTGGATGTGTAGCTCAAACAAAAAAACCACAAAAAAACAACGTTACCAGCATCTGAGCAAGTCAGCGCGGGAAATAGAGGCGCTTGCACTTTGAGTGCTCTTATAAGAGAGCTTCATTCTGAATGCAGCTGCAGCCATATACACAAAACCATAAAACAATTGTCACAAACGAAAAAATACTAATAAAATATACATGTGTACTAATGTCTCTTGATCTATGTCAATCCAAAAAAATGCGTAAAAGGATATAATCATAAATAGAAATGTATAATGATGAAAAGAACACTATCAAACGAATTAAATAGTACGTGAGGAAAGCAAAGAGTGTAGAAAGAATAGTCACACCACACAACCTATTAATCATTAAAACACAAAATCTCAAAACATTCTGGAAAGATGAACAGATATGTACAGAACTAAAAAAATAATAAATACTATATAAACTACTATGCATTTCAGGAAGGAAAAGAGGGCAAAATAAGAGGGGGAACACACATTAGCTCAATCTTTTCTTTTTCTCTGCTGATTTCTATAAAGCATTGCCAGACAGGTTTTCAGGATAACCACAATGAATATGCATGAGATAGATAGATTTGCACTGAACGGATGCAGTGCATTGAAATCTCTCATGAACATTATGTGAATATCCTGAAAACCTGACTGACTAGGTGTGTCCTAAAGACTGGGTTGAGAACCTCTGTCATAAGGAATAAAATACACTCAGCTGTGCATCTAATGCCACTTCTTCTTTACTCCTAGCCATTATTGCTATGGCTCTCATCCTCACTGTGATGCTCAAAGCACTGCTTGACATTAACAGAAGTACCATAATTAATGACACATTGTAAGTATAAAAATTATGTATAAAGGAGGCAAAAAGCTCTCATATCTCCTGAGAAGAAACGCTCCAAGGCAGGGATTCCAAACACGTCCTGGGGACCTCACAGCCAGCTGGGTTTTTAGATATCCCCCATGAATATGCATTACATAAGTCTGCACATGTTGGGTGTCCAACAATGTTTTCTCACATGCATATTCATGGGGAATATGTTGAAAATCTGATTGGCTCTGGGGTCCCCAGGAAAAGTTTGGGAAGCCCAGCTCCAATGACAGTGCGGTTTGGACAAAAATCCCAGTTCTTAATATAAAACCAGTAGTTGTCCAGAGAGCCCTATGACACGAGTCTACTGAACTCAAGAATGACTACCTAAAAGCTAAATCACCCTAGTAAGTAGCAATTCCTATTTATTTAATAACCCTCACATTTTATTCTCATTTTCATTTACCACAGAGTTCTTAGCTCCTTTTTTCAGAGGAATGGGGAAGAATCCTTTGCTTTCTTGATATCTTAACTCTCTCAGAGTAGAAATCTGGTGGCATTTGTATATTTTGGTATTTCATTCAAGAAGGAAAATGAGTTTTCAAAAACAATTTTCAAAAATAGATGTGAAACCTCCCAAATGCTTTCAATTCAACAGTTTAAGACATATTTATATGGTAACAAAATGTGTCATCAATTTTCAGTCACTTGCTGTAAGACATGCACCAAATGCCTATTACATAACCTACAGGCTGGATTTACTAATGCTACATAAGTACATAAGTATTGCTACACTGGGACAGACCAAAGGTCCATCAAGCCCACCATCCTGTTTCCAACAGTGGCCAATCCAGGTCACAAATACCCGGCAAGATCCCAAAAAGGTTCAATACATTTTATGCTGCTTATCCCAGAAATAAGCACTGGATTTTCCCCAAGTCAATTTAATAATGGTCTATGGACTTTTCCTTTAGGAAGCCGTCCAGACCTTTTTTAAAACCCGCTAAGCTAACTGCCTTTACCACATTCTCTGGCAATGAATTCCAGAGTTTAATTACACATTGATTGAAGAAATATTTTCTCCGATTCGTATTAAATTTACTACTTTGTAGCTTCATCACATGCCCCTTAATCCTAGTATTTTTGGAAACAGTAAACAAACAATTAACGTCTACCCGTTCCACTCCACTCATTATTTTATAGACCTCTATCATATCTCCCCCTCAGTCGTCTTTTCTTCAAGCTGAAGAGCCCTAGCCGCTTCAGCCTTTCCTCATAGGGAAGTCGTCCCATCCACTTTATCATTTTCGTCGCCCTTCTCTGTACCTTTTCTAAATCCACTATATCTTTTTTGAGAAGCGGTGACCAGAATTGAACACAATATTCGAGATGCAGTAGCACCATGGACCGATACAAAGGCATTATAATGTTCTCACTTTTGTTTTCCATTCCTTTCCTAATACCTAACATTCTTTTTGCTTTGTTAATCACCACAGCACTCTGAGCAGAGGGTTTCAACGTAACATCAACAACAATGCCGAGATCCCTTTCTTGGTCGGTGACTCCTAACGTGGAACCATGCATTACGTAGCTATAGTTCGGGTTCCTCTTTCCCACATGCATCACTTTGCATTTGCTCACATTAAATGTCATCTGCCATTTAGACGCCAAGTCTCCCTGTCTCGTAAGGTTCTCTTGTAAATTTTCACAATCCTCTTGCAATTTAACAACTTTGAATAACTTTGTATCGTCAGCAAATTTAATTACCTCACTAGTTACTCCCATCTCTAGATCATTTATAAATATATTAAAAAGCAGCAGTCCCAGCACAGACTACTGGGGAACCCCACTATCTACCCTTCTCCATTGAGAATACTGGCCATGCTACTACCTATTTCTATATACAAACACATAAAAAGACAGTCCCTGCTTGACAAAGCTTACAATCTACGCAAGATAGACACACAGGACAAATAAAAGGTTATAGAGTTTATTATGGGAAAGATTAGAATAACATGGATTGAACAGATGAGACCTACTGTACCTACCACCAGAGTTCAAATCCTACACTGGGCTTTTTGTCAGGTAGTTGGCTTCTGGCCAACTCAGCCATCTGTCTATTTTCAGTCAGTAAATGAGTATCCAGCTACTGTGCTAATAGTCTCCAAGAAAATCTCATACAAGTGACGGCCCTGTCAGTCATTCACAACTTGGAAATTGCACACAGTGAACTACCTTTTCCTTTATTAGACAGGCGAATAAGGTGTTAAGATTTAAAAGCAGTTGCAAAAATGGGCTTTTACCCTGGATTTGAATAGGGCCAGAGAGGGAGCATGGTGTACCGGATTCAGGAAGTCTATTCCAGGCATACAGGGCAGCAAGATGGACAGAACAGAGTCTGGAGCTGGAGGAGAAGGGTAGCAATAAGAGTGACTTACTTGATAATGAGTTTCCAGGGGAGGGGTGTAGGGAGAGGTAAGATAAGAGATACCGAAGAGCTGTAGAATTAATACACTTCTAAATCAGTAAGGGCAGTTTGAACTGTATACAGAAATAATCAGGGAGCCAATGAAGTGACTTGAGAAGGGTCATGTGAGTGTAGTGATAATGGCAGACGATAAGTCATGTAGCAGAATTTTGAACAGATTTAAGGGGAAAGAGATGGTTTAATAGGAGAACTGTAAGAAGCAAGTTGTAGTCTACACAGGAGGTGATAGTGTGGATAAGGGTGTTCCCCTCTTATTTTGCCCTCTTTTCCTTCCTGAAATGCATAGTAGTTTATGTAGTATTTATTATTTTTTTAGTTCTGTACATATCTGTTCATCTTTCCAGAATGTTTTGAGATTTTGTGTTTTAATGATTAATAGGTTGTGTGGTGTGACTATTCTTTCTACACTCTTTGCTTTCCTCACGTACTATTTAATTCGTTTGATAGTGTTCTTTTCATCATTATACATCTCCTTAGGAAGGCACTATATGCTCTGAAATAGCATTCGTGCACCAGACGGTATAAGGAACCACGGAAAACGTGTCCTCTCCTCACAAGGATAAGAAGAGACTTATGGTCCTGCACTCTCTTGGTGGGTGGATGGGCGGGAAGGCACAAACGCATGTGCGGTGGCTAGGCATTTCGTGACAACGTGCATTAATGTGACTGTACTAGCTGGATAATGCTTCCATGCCTATTCTTTGCTCATGACATGCCCCCTTCCAAAATAAATATTAAAAGAAAAATAGCATGCAATCACATATTGACAGGCAAATTATTGTTTTGTGGTAAGACTTTTTTCTTACATTAAGGGGTCCTTTTACTAAGGTGTGCTAATAGCACACACTTCTTAATTAGTGTGCATTAAGTGCCATGTAGCCATTTAGTAAAAGAACCCCAAATTGTGCATTAGTACTTATTATGGTTTAGTACAAGGGCCTTAGGGGCTGTTTTACTAAGCTGCGTAGGCACCTACGCACACCCAATGCGTGACAATTTGGAACTACCGCCTGGCTACTGCGTGGCCCGGGCAGTAATTTCATTTTTTACATGCACCCACTACGCGCACCAGAAATTTTCCAGCATGCGGCGCTAACTGTGCAGTAATCAGCAGTGTACGTGCGCTGACAATTAACGCGTGAGACCTTACCACTAAGTAAATGAGTGGCGGTAAGGTCTCAGGCCTAAAATGGACATGCGGCAATTTTTTATTTTGCTGCATGTCCTTTTTCAGCCAAAAAAAAGACCTTTGCAGTTGCGCTGAAAAATGGACCTGCACGCATCCAATTCACGCGTCTACACCAGCGCAGGCCATTTTTCAGCACACCTTAGTAAAAGGACCCCTTAGTGACTTCCTTCACAGCAAAAAAATATATAGATATATCTACTTTTAGCAGTTGTATTGCTCAGTTTTCAGAAATACAATAATTCCAGCCTGCTCACTCATTGAAATAGAATGTGTGGTTTATTTATGTGAGCAAAAATAGTTGTATTTTCTTATTTTTTAGTTATTACATGTGATTGAGTACAATGTATGTTTGTAACAAATTCTAAAACATGCTCTTCAAAACCATCAGCAAAAAGGCATTTCCTTTTATATTAGAAATACAGTATTTTCCAGTAAAACATGTGTTAATAAATACTTCTTATGCCAGGCTAGTGACACAAAATATTGCACCCTGGAATATATCAGCATGGATGATAATGCATGACCACACTGCATCTGCCACCAAAATTAAACAGATTGAAATGAGGGGATGGTATGTGCTTCACTGCTCTTCCAAGTGCGGTTTTAGATACAGTAAATATGAAAAAAAAATATGAACTAAATAATACTGAAACATTATAAAAATATTTTTCCATAAATGACTTTATTGTCCAAGACACTTATTGAAGAAAAATGTGAATAGTCTGAATCATTATTTGGCATCAAAGTCTTAGCTCAGGATAATAAGAGTGAGACGGAAAAGCTAATGAGACTTGCGGCATGACTGACTCAAGATCTCCATCTAGTGATCATTAGAGAATTAACAGAGTTTTATGCTAGAATTCTTTCAAGTACTTCTTGTAAGCTGTACGCAACAAAAAAAGGAAGATATTTAACCCTAGAACACATGACGTTAAAAATATACATATTAACGTCATGGGGGCCTTTTAGGCCCCCATGCACATAATGTAGAAAAACACACTTAAATAACTTTCACAAGTTTATTTCAAAATTGCTCAATAAAATATGAATAGTGGACAACATTTTAATTATAATTTTTCACAGAAAACACCAAAAAATCTTTTTTTTCCCAAATTTCACGCAAAGACATGAAAACACACAAAAATGCATAGAAATCTATAGCAAACTAGCTGCAGCTACATTTTTATTCTAACTTTCTTTTCTATTATATTAGTCTTCCAAACAATTCTGACATGTTATTTTTTCAGAAGAGTGTTCTTTGCAAACAGTTTCCTTACAAGTGGAACAATATCGCTCAGTTTTCCTCTCTATGTTTCTTGGACACATGAAACAACGCTTTCGTTTTCTTTCTCCTGGCTCTGGAGTAATCTGAAACTGTACGCCACACCGTTTCATTGCTTCTTTAGTTTTCTTTGGCAAGCATTTCAAGTCGCTTCGCTCTATCATGTGAGGTATTACAAGTTCATGACAAAGGTCCTTCAAGAATAAGCGTCTCCTGTCCTTCCTCTGTGCATGAAATTCAGGATGAGTTTCTGTATAAATAATAAATGAATTTAGGGCTGCTACATCAAGCATATTTGAAAATAGTACTACAGGCCATCGTTTTGTTTGCCTCTTACACGAATATTCTCCCACCATCTCATCCATTTTATCTACACCTCCTTTTGTTGCATTGTAATGCAGGATGATTTCTGGTTTCAATTTTTGGTTATTGCTGTCAACACTGCAATCGTGATGCATGGTACTGAGTAAAATTACAGATTTCTCCTTCTTTGCCTTGTAAGATACCAAAGTCGCTTTGTTATTGAATCCAAAGACACTCTCATAAAGTGCTCGCTGACGATTGTGTTTGAGTGCTGCTGGAATTTCTCGTCTGTTTTGCTTTATAGTACCAACAAGTGTAATAGCTTTTGCAAGCAGAAAATTGCCTAGTTCAACATTGGTGAAATAATTGTCCATGGTGATGTTTCTACCTGAATTGAATATTGGAACAGCAAGAGTTTTGACTATTTCAGACCCCAGATCCTTCTGTACTGGTGCACCAACCTCTTTGCCACAGTAGATTATGCCATTTATGCCATAATAATTTGCAGAATCACACATCCAGAAGATTTTTATACCGTACTTGGCTGGCTTGCTGGGCATGTATTGTATGAATTTGCAGCGTCCTCTGAACGGTACAAGTTGCTCATCTACAGTAACATTAGTACTAGGATTGTAAAGTTTTGTGCAATTTTTGATAAATATGTTCCAGATATAACTGATAGGGGCTAATTTGTCTGTTTCAAACCTCGCTGCACGAGTTCGCTTATCATCAAAGCGAATGATCCTTCTAATTTCCTCATATCTGCCCACTGACATTGTCGCCTTATAGTGTGGATCAGAAAGTGGGTCCAGAAATAATTCTCGTATTGGGACATCATACGATTTTTGACTCCCTGCCAGCAGGAAAAGTCCAATATATGCATAAAGTTCCTCTTTTGAGATATTTTTCCAGGACTTATTTTTTGCTGAAGCGATACGTCTTCCTTCTAGGTTTGAACATAATAGGACCTCTTCTGCAATATTGTTAGAAAAATAAGTACAGAATACATCTTTAGGGGTAAAGTAACTGGGACTTCCCACAGCTTCTTGAGCCTGTCTCACAATATTGTGTATTGGAGTACGTCCGACTAATGTAGGATTACTGTCCCAAAAAACATTCGTTTTGGATGTTCTACTTATCACTTCTTGAGGATCCACTAGATTCACTTCTTCATCATCAGAAGAATCACTGGATGAGGATGTTTGATTAGCTGGTGGCAGATATTCTTCATCAGACAAAGATAGTTCACTTTTATCATCGCTTTGAAACATAATCGCTTCAATCTCTTGGTCAGTCAGACACTTGGAGGAAGACTGTGCCATTGCTGACTAGATGTTAGAAAATGAAACAGATTTCCTCTCAACAGCTTATCTTATCACAGGTCCTTCAGCAATTAGCTCACAGTGTATACTGTCCTCAGTGTTCAGAGGACCTGAGGTGATGTCTTGGCCTTATCACTCCCTCCAAAAATCACATGACATCCTCACATGTTATTATCCACACCCTGGCCCCTCCACCAGCATTACTGAGTACAAATAAAGTAACTTGAGACACAAACACTTCTGAGAACATGATAAAAACAGCGGGGGTCTAAAAGGCCCCCAATTCGTACAGATGTAGTTTTCACCAAACAAGCATTGTTACACCATAATGCCTATGAAAAAAAATTATATGAACAACTGGATATTATCAACAATGACATACTTGAGTAATACCTTGAGTTTCAAAATTCTAACTAAAGTAATTTTGCAGATAATAGCAAAAATGTAAGCATGGGGGCCTAAAAGGCCCCCAATATGCGTTCTAGGGTTTTAAAAGTTCTATTTTTGAGGACCAAGGTCCAGTCTCCTTAAACATATGGACAGAGGGCAATTTGCTATTTGAAGGCTAACCTTCTTACTGCATCACTGCAAAACATACTCGGTAGCTAGAACAGAGGTTCCCAAAAGCAAGATATGGAGACAGATACCTGAATTCAAGAAAGCATGGGTCAAGCACAGAGGATCCCTAAGGAAGAAGAAGGGATTATAGTTGATATGGATTGGGGTCTTTATCTGCCATCATTTTCTCTGTTTCTATGTTTATATACAATCAGAACAATGCATGTACATACATCATTTCCATATTCATTGTGGAGGTCATAAAAACTTGACTGAGCCACCAGGGTAAAAAGATAGGACATATCTAAAACAGATAGTAAAGCTAAAATGGGACGATCGGGCGAATGAGAAGCATTGTAGGCCATGAGCTAAAATTAGCACTAAAGAATTTCAACAAATGTATACAAATAATATCAACTAAAATCAAAATTCTGATCAAACTGAACAGGTCAGGTCATCTATATAGTTCTACAACAGCAGGAAATCTACTACTGACAGGATTCTAGTGGGGAAAGAAAGAGTTATAGAGAGTCACTAATGGAGGTCCAACCAGACCTCCAACATATATGCCTACCTTTCTTCAAATTTCATATTAGTGGTACTGGGTCAAGAACCATAGATACATAGAAAAATGAAGGCAGATAAAGACCCTATGGCCTTAGAGATCCTGTGTATTTGTCCAAAGTTTTCTTAAATTCAGATACAGTCTTCGTCTCCATCACCTCCACAGGGAGGCCATTTCACAAACTGACAACTCTTTCTGTAAAGAAGTGTTTTCTTAGGTTATTCCTAAGTCTGTCCCTTGTCACCTTCATCCTATGTCCCCTCGTTCCAGAGCTTCCTTTTAACTGAAAGAGACTTTCCTCTTCAGCTCCTTTCACTAATGGTGTGTGCAACCTTAACCACTCTCTTGTGTCTAGCCTTGATGAGCATGCCCCCAACTTCAAGTCACCTAGGCCCCCTTCTCTCTCTGCCCTTGCTTCAGGGCTCAACTCTGATTCCTTTGAAACTTTGTTCATCACACCGAACACAAATGCATAAAGTTCGCACACCTGCTTCTCTCTCACTTTTTAACACTTGCAACACTTAAGTGTGAGTTCATTACCAACAAGATCACTTCCTCTCTTAACCACCCTCAAGCCCTCTTTTGTGTTCTTAACCGTTTCTCCCAAGCTTCTTCAGTCTCCCCTGATTATGTCCACACAGCTCTTCCATTTGAAGCTCTAGCTCAGGCCTGGTAGGCCAAGACATCTGCCCTCCATTCCTCCCTCCAAACAACCCCCACCCCATCATCTTCCATCCTCTGCAGTATGTCCCTCCTATCCCTCGTTCTGCCCTGTGTCCTCCTGGTGCTCCTTTAATCCTCACTTCCTTGTATCCCTGGCCAGAGCCATCAGATCCACTCTGTTTGGAAACACACTCTCATTCGCACCCTTATCAAAAAACTCATCTCGCCCCCTTTCTCACCTCCAGCTTCCGCCTGATCCCTATTCTTCCTTACAAGACTGGGAGACTGGACATCCAAATGGCAGATGACATCTAATGTGAGCAAGTGCAAAGTGATGCATATGGGAAAGTGGAACCCAAACTAAAGCTACATGATGCAAGGCTCCTCGTTAGGAATCACCACCCAGGAAAAGGATCTAGGTGCCATCACTGATGATACATTGAAATCCTGTGCTCAGTGTGCAGCGGCATCTAAGAAAGCAAATAGAATGTCAGGAATTATTAGGAAAGGAATGGAAAACAAAAATGAGAATGTTATAATGCCTTTGTATCACCCCACAGTGTGACCGCATCTCGAATACTGTGTGCAATTCAGGTCACTGAATCTCAGAAAAGATATAGCAGAATTAGAAAAGATACAGAGAAGGGTGACGAAAATGATAAAGCGGATGGGATTGACTTCCCAATGAGGAAATTCTAAAGTAACTAGGGCTCTTCAGCTTGGAGAATAGACGGCTGAGGGGAGATATGATGAAGGTCTATAAAATACTAAGTGGAGTGAAATGGGTAGGCATAAATTGTTTACTCTTTCCAAAAATACTAGGACTGGGGGGCATGCAATGAAGCTACTAAGTAGTAAATGTAAAACAACCCTTAGAAAATATTTCTTCACTTAACATGTAACTAAACTCTAGAATTTGTTGTCAGAGAATGTGGTAAAAGCAGGTAGTTTAGCAGGGTTTGAAAAAGGATTTGGATTATTTCCTTAAAAAAAAAAAGTCCATAAATAATTACCAAGATGGACTCGGGAATATCCATTATTTATTTCTGGGATAAGCAGCATAAAATCTGTTTTACTATTCTGGGATCTTGCCAGGTACTTGTGAACTCGACTGGGCATTTTTGAAAAAAGGATACTGGGCTTGATGGACCTTCAGTCTGTCCCAGTATGGCAATGTGTATGTTCTTATGATGACGTACCTTCCCTGTTTTGTTCCGAGCCATGCGCTTTTGAGTGACTGTTAGCTTTCCCCCAGTTTCTAGTTTAAAAACTGCACTATCTCCTTTTTAAATGTTGATACCAACAGCTTGGTTCCACCCTGGTTAAGTTGGAGCCCATCTTTCCGGAATAGGCTCCCCCTTCCCCCAGAATGTTTTCCAGTTCCTAACAAATCAACCCCCCCATCCCCACCCCGCTCTATCACCTCATCCACGCATTAAGACTCCAGAGTTGATCAACTTGGCTAGAAGATAAGCACATAACATTTTGTTTGTCTCAGAAATTTTATTATAGAGTGAAAAGGTTTCTTAAAATGTTTCCTGGAAACTAATGATCACTTGGTGGACTGAAGAAACTTATTCACAAAATCGATATTACCAGCATGATGCTAATCAGTTTCAACAGTATATCCTGGAGGGTTGGGAGTGTTTGGACCAACGTTTCATTGACCACACTGTTAAGCAATGACATAAGCGTCTCCATGCATGCATCAAAGAGTAAGAACATAAGAATAGCCATACTAGGTCAGTCCAATGGTCCATCTAGCCCAGTATCCTGCTTCTAACAATGCCAATCCAGGCCAAAAGTACCTGGCAGAATCCCAAATAGTAAAACCATTCCATGCTACCAATCCCAGGGCACGTAGAGGCTTTCCCCATGTCTATCTCAATAGCAGACTATGGACTTTTCCTCCATGTACTTGTCCAAACCTTTTTTAAACCCAGATACGCTACCTGCTATTACCACATCCTCCAGCAAAGAGCTCCAGAGCTTAACTATTTGTTGAGTGAAAAAATATTTCCTCTTATCTGTTTTTAAAGTATTTCCATGTAAATTAATTGAGTGTCCCCTAGTCTTTGTACTTTCTGAAAGAGTAAAATGATGAACATTTCGAATATGCACTTTAAACAGTGCAAATAAATTATATTTGCCATATTTTTGTAAGCAAATTGATTTTGAGTATAACGTTCTTAGAGTTCACATTTATCATTTTCATTTATTTACATAATATTTCAAAGCACCTTCATTATGTGAAGTTTGCAAAGAATATTTATCACACTACATATTTTATAGCTCTTTTATTGGCCTACTTGTAAACCAGGTTTTATTATTGTATTCTCAGCCATTTATTTGTTATAGATAAAAAATAAAAGGGGTCTCATTACTCTGAAACATGGTGTCCATAACCAGGTCCTTCAGAGAACAATGGGAAATACCACAGGAGGAGATGCCATATTTAAATGACAAAAAAATCAGCACTTTTGTAAGGTAAATTGAAAAGATTTCGAATTCCTGTTCATTCATTACACTACTGCCACCAAGTGGCCAGCAGTTGGCACTAGCTGTCAGTGTAGCCATGATTAAAGTTGACACACTAGTCTGAAATTCATTCCTCAGAGGTCACAAAAAGGTTCATTTTCAGCCTAACCTACAGTATATTTATTTATTTATGTATTTATTTATTTATTTTTATTTTATTTGTTGTACCCCATATTTTCCCACCTATTTGCAGGCTCAATGTGGCTTACACAGTACAGTAACATTGCCTATTAACTGAATCAATTCTCATGAATATTTAGTGTAGATAATGAGAAAATAAGAGGAAGTGCCTCCTCAAGTCAACAGGATGAAAAAAGGAGTGGCAACAAAACAGAGAAGAACTTCAATCACAGGAGTTCCACAGTAAACATTTTATTCAATTCCAAATAAGACTATCCAGTTTATAATCGAAAGTGATCGCCAGCCATCTTCCGACACAAATCGGGAGATGGCCAGCGATTTTTTAAAAGCGGCGAAATCGGTATAATCGAAAGCGGCATTTTTGTCTGCATCGCCGCTTTCCCGTCGCTTCGCCAGCAAAAGTTCAAGGGGGCGTGTCGGTAGATTAGCGAAGGCGGGCATGGGCGTGGCTACCAGATGGCCGGCTTTCGCCGATAATGGAAAAAAAAAGCGGCGTTAAGCAGTATTTCGCCAGCTTTACTTGGTCCTTTTATTTTCACGACCAAGACTCAAAAAGGTGCCCCAACTGACCAGATGACCACTGGAGGAAATGGAGGATGACCTCCCCATACTCCCCCAGTGGTCACCAATCCCCTTCCAAACTGAAAAAATAAAAGTAAAAACCTTTTTTGCCAGCCTGTATGCCAGCCTCAAATGCCGTACCCACCTCCATGACAGCAGAATGTGTTGTATCCTCCGACAGCCTTTCCCTGGTTGTGATGTGGCTCTCGGGTGAGTGTGACACCTTTTCTGTTAGGTGCCCTGCAGAGTCACATTAGCAATGCATTGTGGTGGGTGTAGGGTACTGGGCTCTACTCCCATGGTGCTTTTCCCCCCTGCTAACTGGGTCAGAGTGTGCCTGTTTTGTTTCCTGTTGTAGTCCATGTGGTAGTGGCCATTTTTGTAAGCCAGTTTTAGTTCCCTTTCCTGTGTTACCCACGTTAGAGAACGTAGTTCTTACCTTGCATGGTGTGAAAGAGGGCATTGTACACCATTGTGCCAGCTCTGACCTACTGCTAATCTTAGTACCAGGGGACTCTTTGCCAGTGGGGCACAACCTCTGATCTGCAGTTACCTATGAGTAAACGTGGTTACTTCAAGAAAGGACTTTTTCAGAGAGATTAGTCTTCAGGTGTGAACTGGTGTGCCAAAGTTATACAGCAGCAATAAGTCCTAGAGGCTGTATGCAGGTCCCTGGAACAATTTTAGTGGGTGCAGTACATTTGTGGGTAGTGGGTTTGGGGGGGGGGGGGGTTGGGGAGCTCAGCTCCCAAAGTAAGGGAGCTATGCACGTGGGAACTTTTCTGAAGTCCAGCGCAGTGACCCCTAGGGTGGCTAGTTGGTGTCCTGGCATGTTAGGGGGGCCAGTGCACTAAAAATGCTGGCTCCTCCCACGGCCAAATGCCTTGAATTTGGCCGGGGTTTGAGATGGCTGACATAACTTTCCATTATCGCTGAAAAACAAACCCGGCCATCTCAAACCCGGCGAACTCCACGGCATTTGTGAACTAAACCGTATTATCGAAAAAAGAGATGGCCGGCCATCTTTTTTGATAATACGGTTCCGACCAGCTGTAGCACCGCCGCCAACATAGATCGCCGGCGATCTATTTGGCCGGCGACGTTCAATTATGCCCCTCCACATTTGACATTTAGTTGCCCTGAGATGGCCATGTTTCAGCTAAATGCCTGTCCCAGGGATCCAAAAAACTAGACAAACACATACATATAATGTTGTTAGATATAGGAAATTGTGAATATGATATAAAATATATTTAAAAGGTTTCTAATTAATATGATATTCATGACACAACAAAAATAATTACAAAGACATTTAAAACATCTCAAATGTTGTTGATACAAGGGATAAAAAATAACCATACATAAAAAGCAATCATGCATAAAAATAAATAATGGAGTTATCATATCACTGATAAACAATAGAATGATCACAACCTGATGAAATACGACCAATGATGGTACAATATCTCAGCAAACCATATTGCATATAGGGGCCCTTTTACTAAGCTGTGTTAGGCACTATTGTGTACCTAACACAGCTTAAATGGTGTGCTGCGGGTTGCGCTCAGCAGTGGCATAGCCAGACCTTGACAGGGGGGCCAGAGCCCAAAGTGGGGGGCACATTTTGCCCCCCCCCCCCCACTGCACCCCCCTCACAGCACACACCACCCTCTGCCGCTGCTGCTGCATCATCATGCCTTGGTTGGTGGGGTCTCCAACCCCCGCCAGCTGAAGCATTTATCCTGTGTTGATCTCACATTGCCTGCCTGCGCGACACATGCTCAGTTTCACTAAAACGAGCATGCGTGACTGAGAACAGGGCAGGCAATGCAGCGAGACCAGCGCAGGACAAACACTTCAGCTGGCAGGGGTTGGGGACCCCTGCCAGCCAAACCAGGACCCCAGAGCCAATTTGAGGGGCCCAGGCCCCCATGACTCCCCATAGCTACGCTACTGGTGCTCAGTCAATCCCGTACCACATGCCCTTAAGGTCTACAAAATGAGTGGCAGTAAGTTCTCACACTATAACTTTTTTTAAATGGCCACAGACTGATGGCATCATTAGCACCTAAACATTAATATAATATACCAAATAGAAAATCAACCATTTTATAGATGTGGTAAGAATGGTCTTAGCACACAGTAAAGTCACGTAAGCCGTGCACTAAGGCCACTAAGACTGCGTAAGTGCGCAGGAAAGTCTCTTAAGGGTGCAGTAAGGGGGCCTTTTACTAAGCTGCAGCAAAAATTGGCCTGTAGCAGTGTGTGTCTTTTAGACGGGCGCTGGGCCAGTTTTTACCATGTCTTGGAAAAAGGCCCTTTTTTAAGGGGCCGGAAAATAGACATGCGGCAAAATAAAAACCAGGGTGCATCTATTTTCAACCTGAGATCTTACCGCCTCCCATTGACTTAGCAGTAAGGTCTCACGTGCTACCCAAGTGGTAGGCATGCAGCACGAGCCCACTGCTGTTTACCGCCGGGTAAGTGCCATGCGGTAGAAAATAGAAAAGATTTTCTACCACGTGTTTTCGGCATGTGCCAATTTCAGAATTACCTCCCAGGGCTCACAGTAGCTGGACAGTAATGCCGATTTGGATGCAATTAGGCCCTTACATGCCTTTGTAAAAGGACCCCTAAGTGCAGCTTAGTAAAAGGAACCCATAGAACTACAAGAGAAAATAATTTTTTTAAGCTGCATTGTACATACATATTTCTCCGAGGACAAGCAGGCTGCTTGTTCTCACGACTGGGTGACGTCCGCGGCAGCCCCCACCAACCGGAAAAGGCTTCGCGGGATGGTCGGCACGCAGGGCACGCCCACCGCGCATGCGCGGCCGTCTTCCCGCCCGTGCGCGACCGCTCCCGCCAGTTCTTTTTTTTCCGCGTCTGGAGAGAGTCGTGCTTTGCCGCTCTCTCTGCTTTCAGCCGCCGGAAAGTCGATCGCGTTTACGCGGATCGTTATTTTTCTATTTAGTTTTTGTTACCGCCGGTTTCCTTTTTCTTTTTCAAAAAAAAAAAAAAAAAAAACCTGTGCGTGTGGAGCACGCGCTCCCTTTTTCCCTCGCTTCCAGCGGGGACGCCACATTGCGGCCTAGTGGCCGCACAGTCGTTTCCTTTTTCGAGGTGTGATTTTCGCCACCATTGACGACTTTGACTTCGCCGACGCGATTTTTCCGTCGATGTCCTCGAAGGTCCCGAGTGGATTTAAAAAGTGTGGTCGCTGCGGCCGGCCGATCTCGCAGACCGACACCCACGCTTGGTGCCTCCAGTGCCTCGGGCCGGAGCACAATATCAAGTCGTGTTCCCTGTGTCTCGGTCTCCGGAAACGGACTCAAGTTGCGAGGCAAGTTCTGCGGGACCGTCTTTTTGGAACTTGCGCCGGCCCCTCGACGTCGACCTCGACGGCATCGGTATCGACGCCCGGTCCTTCGGTACCGGTATCGATGCCCGAGACATCGGCACCGATGGCATCGACCCCAGGAGAACAGGTCCCGTCGGCCCGCCGGTCCGCTGGCGAGGGTGGAGGTGAGCGGCCGCGTGGGCAGTCGGCCCCGGTCACTCCCTCAGCCCGTGGTCCACGGGACCGAACCCTGTCTGACCCGGCTCCTCGAGACCGAGGGGGATCGTCCTCCTCCTCCTCCATACCTCCCGGCGCCGGTGACGCGCATCGAAAGAAGGACAAGAAGCGTCGTCACCGGTCGCCCTCGGTGCATCCGGACATCGGAGAGGAGGCGACGCCGAAGCGTCATCGCTGAGAAGAGAGGTCCCCGTCGGTTGTGGAGGTACCGACGCGTCAGGGTTCCGGCACCTCGGTGCCGTCTCCTGGCCCCCATCAGCTTCTGGCACCGACACCCCTACAGGCCCCACCGCCTTTCCCGGCAGCGGGCCTGGACGAGTGCCTCAGAGCCATCCTTCCGGGGATCCTGGAAGGGCTGATGCGCCAGGCTGTGCCGGCGCCGATGTCTGTGGCGCCGGCGAGCTCTAGCCCGGCGCCGGGGCCGTCGACACCGCCGCCGCTTGCGGCGCCGGTCTCGACCGCCACGCAGGTGGAGTCCCCGTCGACGTCGATGGAGGGAGCTCCGTCCCCGCCGACGCGGGAGTCCACCGCTCGACGACACCGAGACCTCGGTGCCTCGACGTCGAGCCGGGCCCGGTTCAGGACTCAGCTACATGAGCTTATGTCCGATACCGAGGATGAGGCCTCGTGGGGGGAAGAGGAGGACCCTAGATATTTCTCCTCAGAGGAGTCTACGGGCCTTCCCTCGGACCCCACGCCTTCACCGGAGAGGAAGCTCTCACCTCCTGAGAGTCTCTCCTTTGCCTCCTTTGTGCGGGATATGTCTATTAGCATTCCCTTTCTCGTGGTCTCAGTGGAAGAGCCGAGGGCCGAGATGCTCGAGGTCCTCGACTATCCATCACCACCTAGAGAGTCCTCCACAGTGCCGCTGCACAATGTCCTCAAGGAGACACTGCTTCGGAACTGGGTGCGACCGTTAACTAACCCCACCATTCCCAAGAAAGCAGAGTCCCAGTACAGGATCCACTCTGACCCAGAGTTAATGCGGCCCCAACTGCCCCATGACTCGGCGGTCGTGGATTCTGCTCTCAAGAGGGCACGGAGTTCGAGGGATACCGCCTCGGCGCCCCCGGGGCGGGAGTCTCGCACTCTGGACTCGTTTGGGAGGAAGGCCTACCAATCCTCCATGCTCGTGACCCGCATCCAGTCATACCTGCTCTATATGAGCATCCACATGCGGACTAATGTGCAACAACTGGCGGACCTGGTCGATAAGCTCCCGCCGGAGCAGTCCAGGCCTTATCAGGAGGTGGTCAGGCAGCTGAAGGCGTGCAGAAAGTTCCTGTCCAGGGGTATCTATGACACCTGTGACGTGGCATCTCGTGCTGCGGCCCAAGGTATAGTGATGCGCAGGCTCTCATGGCTGCGTGCCTCTGACCTGGACAACCGCACCCAGCAGAGACTGGCCGACGTCCCTTGCCGGGGGGATAACATTTTTGGTGAGAAGGTCGAGCAGCTGGTGGACCAACTGCATCAGCGGGAAACCGCCCTCGACAAGCTCTCCCACCTGGCGCCTTCAGCATCCACCTCAGCAGGTGGACGTTTTTCCCGGGCCCGGCAGGCTGCGCCCTATTCTTTTGCAAAGCGTAGGTACAACCAGCCGGCCCGAAGGCCTCGCCAGGCACAGGGACAGCCCCAGCGCGCTCGTTCTCATCAACAGCGTGCGCCTAAGCAGCCCCCTGCGCCTCCACAGCAAAAGCCGGGGACGGGCTTTTGACTGGATCCTCGGGAACATAGCCGCCCTCAAAGTGTCCGTACCGGACGATCTGCCGGTCGGGGGGAGGTTAAGTTTTTTTCACCAAAGGTGGCCTCTCATAACCTCCGACCAGTGGGTTCTCCAAATAGTGCGGTGCGGATACGCCCTGAATTTGGCCTCCCTGCCTCCAAATTGTCCTCCGGGAGCTCAATCTTTCAGCTCCCATCACAAGCAGGTACTTGCAGAAGAACTCTCCGCCCTTCTCAGCGCCAATGCGGTCGAGCCCGTACCACCCGGGCAGGAAGGGCAGGGATTCTATTCCAGGTACTTCCTTGTGGAAAAGAAAACAGGGGGGATGCGTCCCATCCTAGACCTGAGAGGCCT
Organism: Microcaecilia unicolor; assembly: GCF_901765095.1. Classification (NCBI taxonomy): domain Eukaryota; kingdom Metazoa; phylum Chordata; class Amphibia; order Gymnophiona; family Siphonopidae; genus Microcaecilia; species Microcaecilia unicolor. Next base: position 557,759,451 of record NC_044031.1, on the reverse strand, counting down.
GAACAAATTCCTGGTCAAAGAAAAGTTCAGGATGCTTTCCTTGGGCACCCTTCTGCCAATGATTCAGAAAAACGACTGGCTATGTTCCCTGGATTTAAAGGACGCATATACTCACATACCGATACTGCCAGCTCACAGACAGTATCTCAGATTCCGCCTGGGCGCACGGCACTTTCAGTATTGTGTGTTGCCCTTTGGGCTCGCCTCTGCCCCACGAGTGTTTACCAAGTGCCTCGTGGTGGTAGCGGCCTACCTACGCAAGCTGGGAGTGCACGTGTTCCCATATCTCGACGATTGGCTGGTCAAGAACACCTCGGAGGCGGGAGCCCTCCGGTCTATGCAGTGCACTACTCGACTTCTGGAGCTGCTGGGGTTTGTGATAAATTACCCAAAGTCCCATCTCCAGCCAACACAGTCTCTGGAATTCATAGGAGCTCTGCTGAATGCCCAGACGGCTCAGGCCTACCTTCCCGAAGCGAGGGCCACCAATCTCCTGGCCCTGGCTTCGCAGACCAGAGCGTCTCAGCAGGTCACAGCTCGGCAGATGTTGAGACTTCTGGGTCATATGGCCTCCACAGTTCATGTGACTCCCATGGCTCGTCTTCACATGAGATCTGCTCAATGGACCCTAGCTTCCCAGTGGTTTCAAGCCACCGGGAATCTAGAAAATGTCATCCGCCTCTCCACCAGTTGCCGCACTTCACTGCTCTGGTGGACCATCCGGACCAATTTGACCCTGGGACGTCCATTCCAAATTCCGCAGCCCACGAAAGTGCTGACGACGGATGCATCTCGCCTGGGGTGGGGAGCTCATGTCGATGGGCTTCACACCCAGGGTCTGTGGTCCCTCCAGGAAAAGGATCTGCAGATCAACCTCCTGGAGCTCCGAGCGATCTGGAACGCACTGAAGGCTTTCAGAGATCGGCTGTCCTACCAAATTATCCAAATTCGGACAGACAATCAGGTTGCAATGTATTACGTCAACAAGCAGGGGGGCACCGGATCTCGCCCCCTGTGTCAGGAAGCCGTCGGGATGTGGCGTTGGGCGTGCCGGTTCGGCATGCTCCTCCAAGCCACGTACCTGGCAGGCGTAAACAACAGTCTGGCCGACAGACTGAGCAGAGTCATGCAACCGCACGAGTGGTCGCTCCATTCCAGAGTGGTACGCAAGATCTTCCGAGAGTGGGGCACCCCCTCGGTGGATCTTTTCGCCTCTCAGACCAACCACAAGCTGCCTCTGTTCTGTTCCAGACTTCAGACACACGGCAGGCTAGCGTCAGATGCCTTTCTCCTTCATTGGGGGACCGGCCTCCTGTATGCTTATCCTCCCATACCTTTGGTGGGGAAGACCTTACTGAAGCTCAAGCAAGACCGCGGCACCATGATTCTGATAGCGCCCTTTTGGCCCCGTCAGATCTGGTTCCCTCTTCTTCTGGAGTTGTCCTCCGAAGAACCGTGGAGATTGGAGTGTTTTCCGACTCTCATTTCGCAGAATGACGGAGCGTTGCTGCACCCCAACCTTCAATCCCTGGCTCTCACGGCCTGGATGTTGAGGGCGTAGACTTCGCTGCGTTGGGTCTGTCTGAGGGTGTCTCCCGGGTCTTGCTTGCCTCTAGGAAGGATTCCACTAAAAAGAGTTACCTTTTCAAGTGGAGGAGGTTTATCGTTTGGTGTGAGAGCAAGGCCCTAGAACCTCGTTCTTGCCCTGCACAGAACCTGCTTGAATACCTTCTGCACTTATCAGAGTCTGGCCTCAAGACCAACTCAGTAAGGAATCACCTTAGTGCGATTAGTGCTTACCATTATCGTGTGGAAGGTAAAGCCATCTCTGGAGAGCCTTTAGTCATTCGATTCATGAGAGGCTTGCTTTTGTCAAAGCCCCCTATCAAGCCTCCTACAGTGTCATGGGATCTCAACGTCGTCCTCACCCAGCTGATGAAACCTCCTTTTGAGCCACTGAATTCCTGCCATCTGAAGTACTTGACCTGGAAGGTCATTTTCTTGGTGGCAGTTACTTCAGCTCGTAGGGTCAGTGAGCTTCAAGCCCTAGTAGCTCATGCTCCATATACCAAATTTCATCATAACAGAGTAGTGCTCCACACCCACCCAAAGTTCCTGCCGAAGGTGGTGTCGGAGTTCCATCTTAACCAGTCAATTGTCTTGCCAACATTCTTCCCCAGGCCGCATACCCGCCCTGCTGAACGTCAGTTGCACACATTGGACTGCAAGAGAGCATTGGCCTTCTACTTGGAGCGGACACAGCCCCACAGACAGTCCGCCCAATTGTTTGTTTCTTTCGACCCTAACAGGCTAGGGGTCGCTGTCGGGAAACGCACCATCTCCAATTGGCTAGCAGATTGCATTTCCTTCACTTACGCCCAGGCTGGGCTGGCTCTTGAGGGTCATGTCACGGCTCATAGTGTCAGAGCCATGGCAGCGTCAGTGGCCCACTTGAAGTCAGCCACTATTGAAGAGATTTGCAAGGCTGCGACGTGGTCATCTGTCCACACATTCACATCACATTACTGCCTCCAGCAGGATACCCGACGCGACAGTCGGTTCGGGCAGTCGGTGCTGCAGAATCTGTTTGGGGTGTAAATCCAACTCCACCCTCCAGGACCCGAATTTATTCTGGTCAGGCTGCACTCTCAGTTAGTTGTTCTTCGTAGGTCAATTTTCTATTGTACCCTCGCCGTTGCGAGGTTCAATTGACCTGGGTTCTTGTTTTGAGTGAGCCTGAGAGCTAGGGATACCCCAGTCGTGAGAACAAGCAGCCTGCTTGTCCTCGGAGAAAGTGAATGATACATACCTGTAGCAGGTGTTCTCCGAGGACAGCAGGCTGATTGTTCTCACCTACCCTCCCTCCTCCCCTTTGGAGTTGTGTTTCATATTTTATTGCTTGTCATTCAACTGGCGGGAGCGGTCGCGCACGGGCGGGAAGACGGCCGCGCATGCGCGGTGGGCGTGCCCTGCGTGCCGACCGTCCCGCGAAGCCTTTTCCGGTTGGTGGGGGCTGCCGCGGACGTCACCCAGTCGTGAGAACAATCAGCCTGCTGTCCTCGGAGAACACCTGCTACAGGTATGTATCATTCACTATATGTACATTCACATTTCTAAAACTATACAATATACAATCATTAAAAAACAGAAGGCTTATTTGAGAGTAAATACCAAGAACATTAAAGTACTTTAAATTTATCCTGAGGATCTCCAAAAATTCAAACATAAAATTACCAAATTGGCAAGAAGAAAAAAAAAAGGAAAAGTAATAAATCCTAAAATGCTGCAATACTTTAAAATAACCAAATGGGGGGAAAAAGAAGTAAAAAGCAAATAGATGGCAATACTATAACCTGGTACCTAGAGATAAGCACATTCATCAAAGGTGCTATTAATTGACAGGTTCTACATGCACGGTGCTGTTCCATAAGCGCCTAAGTGACATAGGGACAGATTCTATATACTGCGCCTGGCATTCCGCACTGAAATCTAAGCGTATTCTGTAACAATGCATGTAACTTATTTGGCTTAACAAGCTAACGAGCATTGTTAACAGCACCTAACAAGCAATAATGAGCACTAATTGACAATAATTAGAATTTATGTGCACAACTCGCTAAGTGTATTCTGTAATGGACTATGCCTAAATTCTAATGCATGCAGTTAAAAAGTGGCAAGCTCATGTGCAGAGAAATGGGCATTTTGTAGCATTCCCAAATTTATGCACGTTGTTATAGAATATGGCCCAGTTCGCATAAATTTACACCACATTTTCATTGTTGTAAATGGAGGCACAAAGTTTTAGGCGCTAGGATATCAACTAAGCATAATCTATATTGTAATGGGGGTCCGCTTCCTCCTCTTGGATGGAGCCGGCAAGTCTGCGAGCTCCCCGGGTTCCAGGACAGAATACTGCTGATACCAGGACTCGGGCCAAAGTATTTTATTATCAAGTCTGCAGGGGGGCACCAGAGACCCAAGGCATGGCCCTGGGTGAAGCCAGGGAAACTGAGCTTCGTCCCTCGTCCTCTAGTGGGGAAGGGAGTAACAGGCTCACCCTGCCTCGAGCCATTGCTCCCCCTGCTGGGAGCATACTTGCAAGGACTTCTGGGACCCGTAGTTCTGGGCTCAACTGCTTCTCTGGGGAGTCTCTGGGGCTTGCCTTGTCACAATATACTGTGCCTAAATCTTATAGAATATGCTTAGGCGTAAATGTTTTCCATGTGGATTTTTTAAGCATCATATATAGAATCTAGCCCATAGTGCCTAACTGCATGGGGGAATACATTTGGGGGCAGGCCATGGGTGTGTCTCCCAGTTACACATATAGGGCTAGATTCTATATATGGTGCCTGATAATTCCACACAGAAAAAAAAATACATCTAGGCGTATTCTGTCAAGTACACTTAAATTTTACAGAATAGGCTTAAATTTCCATGCATATTATTTGTCATGAGGAAGGACGGAATCTACATTATGATTTAATAACAAGGGGCATGTTTACTAAGCTGTGTTAAGCAGGTAGCACAGATTTTGCCTAGCATTAAATGTTAAAACAGCCAGTGCAGTAAAATTCACACAATAGCTACTCAACATTGGAAGGACCAGAGAGTAGTCATGACAGGGATAGAACAAAGGAGTGGCTATCAGACAACTAGCGTGCAGATCATCATTACACACTGGCTGTCATGACTGCCCATTGTGCTGCTGCAAATACCACCACCACAAGAGGAGGCATACATAAGTACATAAGTGCATAAGTGTTGCCATACTGGGACAGACCGAAGGTCCATCAAACCCAGTATCCTGTTTCCAACAGTGGCCAATCCAGGTCACAAGTACCAGGCAAGATCCCAAAACAATACATTTTATGCTGGTTATCCTAGAAATACTGCCAAACAACGCAGCTTTAACTCTACTTTATATCTCTAATAACAACACTAGGAAACAGTAGAGTGCTATGGGAGAAACACACAGGTGGACGTTAAAGCAAGGTCTCATATTTAAGTCGCAGCTAATTGTGGGTTACTAAGCTGCTTGTGTTTTTAATCATAGACTCATGCCTACCATCCTACCATTGATCTCAACTAGCAGCGCTACTGATTATCTTCGTGTCACTTTTTTATTTTCTTGTTTTCTTTTAATTTTTTATATATGTGTTATTCTGACATGCTACTAGCAACTACAGCTATTCTTAGCAAATTTGCTTAAGTAATTTATCAGCTAGTAGAAGATAATCAGTAGCGCTGCTAGTTGACCTGTGTGTTTCTCCCATAGCACTCTATTGTATCCTAGAAATAAGCAGTGGATTTTCCCAAGTCCATTTTAATAATGGTTTATGGACTTTTCTTTAAGGTAGCTATCCAAACTTTTTTAAAACCCCGCTAAGATAACTGATTTTACCACATTCTCTGGCAATGAATTCCAGAGTTTAATTACACATTGAGTGAAGAAATATTTTCTCCAATTTGTTTTAAATTTAATACTTTGAAGCTTCATTGCGTGCCCCCTAGTCCTAGTATTTTTTGAAAGAGTAATCAAGCGAGGCAGTATGTTCAGCAACACTATCATCAGTACAATAGCACTATTGCCTGCACCCACTCCTCAGAGCAGGATCTCCCATCCATTTCCCTACCCCACCCCCATTGGCCCCCAACAAGCATGATGCCACCACCCAATCACCCTCAACATCATGTGTCCTCCTCTGAATCCCCAACATTGTTTCCACCTCTCAATTCCACTAATATGTAAGATCCCCTCCTTCCCAACAGCTATCACCTATCCAGAGAAAGCCCCCTTGCTGATGAGGAACACTTCATCCAGCTCCCCCCAAACAAAGATGACTCTACCACCAGATCTCCCCTAACAAGGATCAAGGATCAGCCCCCCCCCCCCCCATGAGGAGCCTTCCACCTGATCTCTACCTGACCCTCTTCCCATTCCTGGACCACCCTGAGAACCCCCAGGATCTATTTGGAGGTGTCTATGTTGGGCTAATGGGTCCAGATGAGAGTGATCCTCCTCCGCTCTCACCCGGTTTGGCTCCTGCTCCAAAATGACTGCCGCTGACCCCCTTGTACTAGTCTTGAGATACTAGCACTAGGGTTCATCCTTCTATGGATATTAGGGGGGAACAATTGTTTTTCCTCTCTCCTCCTCCTCTTCCTCCCTTTTCTTTCCCTTAGTTTTTCTTCCTTCCTCTTCTGCTTTTTCCTTTCCTTCCTCATTTCATCCTTCTACTCTTCTTTCCCTTCCCTTTGCTACCCTTTCTCCCTCCTTTTCCCCTCCATGGAAGGCTGACCCCTAGTGGTAGTACCATGAGACTACTGCTAGAGGACAGTGGCCAACATTTTGAAGCCAGAGTCAGACCAGGTGGTAGCAGAAAAACTGCTCCCGACCAGACCCACTAGCCCACTGTGGACAGGTCCTTGGTAGGTACCAAGGATTCTGAGCAGGGTCTGTGGGGTGAAGGGAGGGGAGGGATTGGGCAAAGGGTTCCTCATTGGGTGGGACCGGCCCTGATGGGAGGCCATCCTTGTTTATGGAGATCAGGAGAAAGTCATCTTTGTTAGGGGGAATCCAGGGGGGGACTTCATTATCAGGAAGGAGGGATTAGCTATGCTCCAATGTGGCAGGGGTTCAACTTGCTGAAACTGCATTATATGAAGTGTCTGATAGCATGTTTTTGGCACTGCATGTAACTCAGTGTCTGAGCAGTAAGCAACTGTTCTATGCGTCAAATGCATTTACTGCATAGGCTTTGCACTTACCACACTTTAACTTTTGCAGTTAACGTGCCGTAAGCACAAAAACATATTGCACTTTAGTAAACATGCTCCAAAGAACTGTAAATCTTCAAGTGTGTCCTACATACAGCCAATGATTAACTATTAGTGGTGTAAAGCTACCCATTTTGATACAGCTTTTATGTTCTATCATTCTAGTCTTAATTTTCCTTTTTATCTTACCTACATATAAAAACTGGTATGGACAATGCATGACATAAATCACATTAAATGTAATGCAATCAGAATGATGATGACTGTCAAAGTTCTCCTTAGTGACAGGGTACATAATCTGAGTTAGCTCTAAAGAATATTGACAGATGGAGAAGTTTCCACACTTAAAATGTCCTCTCTGTATTGTACTGTTCACAGATGGCTCAATTAGTGCAGAGGGAGCAAATTTCTTTTTTAAGTTCTTCTCTTTTGAATAAGCTTTCGTTAATTTGGTGTCTTTAAAGCAATCATGTCCTTCCAAATTGAACCATTTTTTCTTAATGATTCTTTGTAGTCTCGTGCTAGGTGGGAAAATTTTAATGTGCACACAATACCTAGCTCTTTTTTCCCTTTTTGCCCTTCCAACAGTAATTCTCTGTCTGCTCTTTGCCTTTACATATCTCTCATGAATGTATCTACTCAAATAACAAAAATAAAAAGGTGGGAATATGAACCAGGCTATCCAAAAACTGGAACCAAAATGAAATTTAAAATAAACAGTGTTTAATAATTTTCAAACTACTCAAATAACCTCTTCAATACTCAAATTTAAAAACCTTGGTCGCTTCTTTTTTTCTAAAATTGAAAATTCCATAAGCACACAGTAAGACATGTACAAAATCTGTTTCAATGTCAAGAGATAGAATAGATCAGTGGTTTCCAAACCTGGTCCTGGAGGCACCCCAGCCAGTCAGGTTTTCAGGATATCCACAATGAATATTCACGAGAAGGATTTGCATGAAGTGAAGGCAGTGCATGCAAATCTCTCTCATGAATATTCATTGTGGATATCCTGAAAACCTGACTGACTGGGGTGCCTCCAGGACCAGGTTTGGCAACCACTGGGATAGATTGTAACAGTTTTTAGACTTAAACTATTCTGAATTTAGATACTAAGAAAGTAGATCCCTTGGTAAAGAACAGATATTATTTCCCCATTAACATTCATTATGCTCTATACAGCTGTTTTCCAGTACAGAACAATCCACCATCACCCCTCCCGTTCCCCCCCCCCCCCTCACACACACACACATCTGGCAAAGAATGGTTGAAGATATCAGCACCTTTTACATAAAGCTAGAACACAGCTATCTCATCATTCTACCATCCTACCCCACCCCTTCCCATCCTTCTCAAACTGATGATGCTTAACCAAGTCCAAGGAACTCATCTATGACACATCTAAGTCATTTAACATCACAGAATGAACTCTTTGGGATAGAGTTCCTAAATAAGGTTCCCAAATTTTCAAAAATCTCTTCTTCTTTGTCCCCTGAGGAGAGCTGTCATCCTCTCCATCCTTAAAAGCTCCAACATCTGATTATGCCACTGCGCAATCATGGGTGGGTCTTCCCTGATCCCAGGGCCGGTCAAACCTGGTAAGCAGGGTAAGCACTGCAGGGGGGCGCCATACCGCTCCACCCTTGGGTTTTTAAATCTTTTATTTACCTCCGTCCCAGCGGCCTATCTCTAGCCTTCCCTCCCTTCATGAGTTCGTTCCCTCAGAGTCCCACCTTCTGACATCATTTCCTCTTTCCTTGAGGGCGGGACTCTGAGGGAACGAACTCACGAAGGGAGGGAAGGCTAGAGACGGGCAGGGCTTTGAAATGACGCGGCCGCCAGGATGGAGGTAAATTAAAAAGACTTAAACCACGCAGGGTGGCAGGAAGAAAAAGGGGGATGTGGGGGGAGTCGGAGAAGAGGGCATGCAGGTGACCATAAATGGGAGGGGGATGGGGGCAAAGGAGAATCGCTGGACATGGATGGGAGCAGGAGCGGGAGGGGAGGGCAGGGGAGGGGACAGAGGAAAATCGCTGGGTATGGATGGATGGAGGGGGCAGGGGAGGGGAGGGAGAGAAGAGAACCTCTGGGTATGGATGGATAGATGAATGGAGGAGGCAGGGCTCAGGGAGAGAAGAGAATCGCTGGGTATGGATGGATAGAGGGGGCAGGGGAGAGAAGAGAATTGCTGGATATGCACGGAGGGCAGGGGAGAGGAGGGTTGCTGGACATGGGTGGATAGAGGGGAGGGCAGGGGAGAGAGGAGGGTTGCTGGACATGGGTGGATAGAGGGGAGGGCAGGGGAGAGAGGAGGGTTGCTGGACATGGGTGGATAGAAGGGAGGGCAGGAGAGAGAGGAGGGTTGCTGGACATGGATGGAGGGGAGGTCAGGGGAGAGGAGAGTTGCTGGACATAGGTGGATGGAGGGGAGAGGAGGGTTGCTGGACATGGGTGGATGGAGGGCAGGGGAGAGAGGAGGGTTGCTGGACATGGATAGAGGGGAAAGCAGGGAGAGAGGAGAATTGTTGGACATGGATGGAGGGGAGGTCAGGGGAGAGGAGAGTTGCTGGACATAGGTGGATGGAGGGGAGAGTAGAGTTGCTGGACATGAGTGGATAGAGGGGAGGGCAGGGGAGAGAGGAGGGTTGCTGGACATGGGTGGATGGAAGGCAGGGAGAGAGGAGAATTGTTGGACATGGATGGAGGGGAGGGGAGGGAAGGGAAGACAGGAAGGAGATGCACATGGATGAAGGGGAGAAATTCTGGACATGGATGGAGGGAAAGGGAGAGAGAAGAAATGCTCGACATGGATGGAGGGGAGGGAAGAGAGAGGAAGGAGATGAGATGAGGGAAAAGGGAGAAAACCTGCACATGGATGGAGAAAATAGGCAGAAGCTGGATCCACTGGACAGTCAAGTCTGCAGAGGACCCAGCTTTTACTTACGGATGTAAGGCAAGAAATGAAGAAGAAAGGAGGAAAGTAAAGAAATAAATGGAAAGGAAGCCCTGGAAATGGAGTTAAGAGGACAGATAGCAGCAGAATCAGGCACTGGGCTAGCATGATCAGAAAAACAAAGTCACCAGACAACAAAGGTAGAAAAAATCATTTTATTTTCATTATAGTGTTTGGAATATGTCCACTTTGAGAATCAGGTGCTCAATGTTAGAAGTTTAAATTGATTTACTTATTTATGGCATTTTATCCCATATTAAACATGAATTAGATTGGAACCTGGGAGCATTTAATTTTTTTTCTGGCAAGAGTAATGCTATGCCCCCCCCCCCCAGGCTCTCTCCCCGGCTATAGCTAGCTCTGCAATTTATTTTTTTTTGGGGGGGGGGCGCAGGGGCGCAGAGGTAGATGGGGGGGCAGAGGTGGATCGAGGAGAGAGCCTGTTGTTAAACATTTACCAGCACACCACTGACTGAACCGGACAGACTCCGTGTTCAGCACCGTGGTGGAGCAGGCAGAAGGCTGCAGCGCAAATGGTTTCCCTCCGCTGAGTCCGCTCGCGAGTCGCTCCTCCTGTGCATGTGGGCGGCGTAGCCAGCCTAGGCAGTCCCTACCCTATCTGCTAATTTCATGAACATGAAAGCACGAAAAGCTAAGTGGTTATAAACCCTCTATTTGTTCAGCAATCCCACAAAGATGCACTCCATCTCTTTCAGTTCCTATTTCCTTTGCATCTTGTGCTCCCTCTGCCTGCAGTTCTTCAACTTATTCTTCAACTTTTAAGGCACTGGGCTGAAAAAGGGGGCAGGGTGGGAGAAGAGGGAAGGAGAAGAGAGAAGGGGGGGCGCCAACTGATAGTCTGCAGGGGGGCAGCAGAGACCCTAGGACCGGCCCTGCCTGATCCATTGTAACAGTATAGAGCACTTTGCCATTAAGCAGGCTTTCACAGAAGAGCACCGAAAAGGCCACTACCATACCCTCCATATGATCAAGGAGAGATCTATGAGAAAGTGCTGTCCACTTCTTTCACACATTACGCTCAGATGTGACCATAGAGTCACCCAGAAATTTTGTTTTGGAGGACAGTCCCATATACAATGTCTATATGAGGTGTCTGGTGCAGAACCCATTTTCTTAGCTCTGTGAGGATGGATATACATTTGTAATAACAATTTGTAATGTAACCCCCTATATTTTGCACTTTCTATCCATCGATTGTTTATATCTTCAACAGTGTGATGGTACTGCAACCAATGCACCACCAACGGTGCTTGAACCGCTTGAGTGGTAATTCTAGATTTATGCTCAGTAAGACGCACCTTGATGGAATTACCACTCAGACGGTTCAAGCACCGTTGGTGGAGCATTGGTTGCAGTACCATCACACTGTTGAAGATATAAGATGGAGAATAATAGAACATGTGGGCCCAGGTGAGGAGGGGGGGGGTCTGTTAGGAAAGTATTGAATTATAGGGAACAACTGTACATTTTTACTTTACAGACGGTGGCGCTGGCCTGCTTAAATGCCGAGTTAGAATGGACATCGCTGATTTGAGGAAGTATAGCCCCTGGTTAAGTCTTCATGTCCAATTGGAGCCAAGGGGAGGGATTATGACATCATTGATAGGTAGTAGATTTAAATGTGGTATAAGGAATGCCGATGCCATCTTTGCAAGGGGTTTGGTACCGATTAATAATAGCAGAGCTGGCGCTAAGGGAGACTTGAGGTAAGAAATTTGATAGAATTGGCTCGAAGTCACCTTTGCTTGAGAAGCCGGTAATGTTGGATTGTCAGGCAATGGGAGGAGAAAAATTGATGTTTTCTTTCTATTAGAGGGGAATGTCCTTGATACAGCTCGCACTTGAGCGAAACATGCATGTCGGACAACAGAGCCCCTGGGTCTAATATGAAAAGATAAGTAAAATAAGTAGAAAAAATATATAAAAAATTTTGTAATCAGGTGAGCCGATGAAGAAGTTGGTGCCAATTACATTGCTATGTGTACATCTTCAGCAATGAGCACCGCTGAGGTCACCAAAATTATGTAAAAGTGAAAGTGAAAGTATCATACTGAAGATTCTGTGGTTTTGATATAATAAAAAGCACCTCCAACATTCTGAAGCCAAGAAAGTGAAGCCTTGAAGCGTTCCTGCAACGTTCCGGAACTACGTGTCTTCAATTGAGGAGATGGAGCCTTACAGAGCGCACAAATGCTTCAAGGCTTGAAGGCTTCACTTTCTCTCACACACACACACACACTCACTCACTCACAGACTCACACACACACTCTGTCTCTCACACACTCTCTCTCTGACACAAACACACACACACACACTCTGTCTCTCTCTCACTCATTCTCTCTAACATACACACTGCATCTCTCACCCACACACTCTCTCTCAAACATACACACTCCGAGGAAAGGGGGGCATGGAACACGCTGGGGAGGAGAGGGAGGGGAGGGAAGGGGGGGCCAAGAACTCGGAGGGGAGAAGAGAGAGGAGAGAGGAGAGGGAGGGAGGGGGGCCTGCACCTCGGACGGAAGGGGGGCCTGGAACTCGGAGGGGAGGAGAAGGAGGGGGGTCATGGAACTCGGAGCCCCACACACACACTCACTCTCTGTCTCTCACATACACTCTCTCTCACACACTCTGTCTCTCTCTCACTCATTCTCTCTCTCTCTTACTCACACACACACTCCATCTGTCACACACACTTTCTCTCTCACACACACACATTCTCTCTCTCTCTCTCTCTCTCAAACATACACAATCCGAGGAAAACCTTGCTAGCGCACGTTTCATTTGTATCAGAAACGGGCCTGTTTTACTAGTTTTGAAATGTTACTTATTGAATAGCTACGGGATTCCATAGAAAATACTGTGATTGATGTACTTCTGGGATTCTTGTTGAACTTTATTTAGTGAAAATTAGCCACTAATTGGGTTTCATTATAGCATAACATACCACATCATAGCTGTCATTGCTGGCCACGGCCTATGTCCACTCAGATCTTGCACTGGTTCTGCCTCGACTCAATTAAGATTCTGTGAGATTTTTAACTATTCTTAAGCATTTGTTCTCGAATGAGGAGACCACCTCTCAACCCTCTTTATTGATGACAATTAGCTTCTAGTCCATGTCATCCAGCTGCTGATTCATCCACTACACTACGGGGCCCTTTTACTAAGGCATGTAGGCACCTATGCGTATCCAATGCACGTCAATTTGGAACTACTGTGTGCCCTGGGCAGTAATTCCATTTATTACGTGCATCCGAAAATATTTTTTATTTTCTATCACATGGCGCTAACCGGGCAGTAAGCGGCAGTGTATACGCACTGATGATTACCGCCTGGTTAACGCGTGAGACCTTACCGCTAAGTCAATGGGTGGCGATAAGGTCTCAGGCCCAAAATGGATGCGCACCAATTTTTTGCCACCCGTCCATTTTTGATTTTAAAAAAAGCGCCTTTTTTGCAGGAACACTGAAAAATGGACCTGCGCATGTCCAAGAAAGCACAAGGGCAGACGGTCTGCAGGCTCCAAGATGGAAAATATACAAAGCAGATTATTAATGCTTTTAAAGATTTTCAACACGGTGATGCATTATTTATTTAAATATACATGTCGTGAACATATTAGCCAGTCTTAACAACTACTGTTATTTCTGTTTCTAAATCTGTGGGATTTTGATGTTTGTATGTTTTTATTTGATAATTGTTTTTATCATATTTTTATTATAATTTTATCTATTATTTATGTAATTTTGTATTTTATTTGTTTTGTAGCCCCTGAAGCAGCCCAGTTGGGAAAAACACGGCCTGTGTCGGGCTATTATATACATATTTTCACCTGCGCATGTCCAATACATGCACCTACAACAGCACAGGCCATTTTTCGGCGCACTTTAGTAGAAGGACTCCATAGTAGCTACTGCCCAATCTTCAGTGTCAACTGCACCCCCAAATTACACAGAGGATCTTATATTGGCTATTTGAGAGGCAACCAATGGCAACAGCTGAATGTTAGGGACTTCCACCTCCATTTCTGACATATATGTCTTCCCCCTTCCTTTCTCAGAAATAATATTGCTTGAACTGGATCCTTAAAGCCTATTACAGTCCCATTTGAAAGAGAGAGTGAGAAAGGTTTGCCTCTTGTTCCTTCTAAAGAGATCACTAATATGGAAATATGGAGAGTGGTGGCTAGGGTAGAAACCATTGTCCAGTACACTGGTCAGTCTGGGTGCCACAGCAAGAATGACACTGTTCAATACATCAACTACTGAAAGCATACGTTTCACCCTCTATGCTGACATATGTTCATCTTCGTAACGTTTTACATTATATGTTATATAAAATATGGGTAAACATAAGCCTCATCCCAGCTTCTTATCCCATAGAAAAGAATCAAAAGAATCACCTGCTTGGGTCTTACTTCTACATCTTGTATGATCAACTTGCAGTAAGGACTGCACAAATCTTGTAAAACTGTCTGATGGTGAGGACCCACCGCTGCTCCTATAAAGTATATTGAACTACCTTAAGTTTCAGCTATCACAACACATAAATGGCTACAAGACCAAGATATATCTCAGCTTTTTCAAAAAATAAACATGATTTTCCTTAGTCATCACTCCTTCTGTAGTTATTTGTATTTAAATTACATAACCATAATCAGGTTGATTTCTTACATGAAGAAAATTGGGATAAGTAAAAAAAACCTACATTAAACAAGATCTACAACAGCTTACAGAGTAGGTAAATGAATTGGCATGCATGCCGGAGCAACCTAATGGTTACAGCAGCACACAGATAATCAGGAAGACACAGTTCAAACCCTACTTTTTCCCCTAATTCTTCTTGTGATGTTAGGCAAGTCACCTCACCCGCTATTATCTTGGGTACTACCTAGACTGTAAGCCCACTGCACACTGAGCACAGTAGGGAAATAACTTGTCCTTTAATGAAAGTCACCATGAGCTCAAATATAGATAAAGGGGGGCATTTTCGAAAGGGACGTCCAAGTTGCGATTTGGACGTCCTTGCAAAATGGCAAAATCCAAGGGCGGGGAAACCCGTATTTTCAAAACAAGATGGACATCCATCTTTCGTTTCGAAAATACCTTCAGAGATGACCAAATCCTTAAATTTGGATGTCCCTAGATTTGGTCGTCCCAAGACATGGACGTTTCTGACTTTCGGTGATTTTCGAAACCAAAGACGTCCATGTCAAAAATGTCCTAATGCAAGCCATTTGGGCTTGGGAGGAGCCAGCATTTGTAGTGCACTGGTCCCCCTGACATGCCAGGACACCAACCGGGCACCCTAGGGGGCACTGCAGTGGACTTCATAAATTGCTCCCAGGTATATAGCTCCCTTACCTTGTGCGCTGAGCCCCCCAAACCCCCCACCCAAAACCCACTACCCACAACTGTACACCACTACCATAGCCCTTACAGGTGAAGGGAGGCACCTAGATGTGGGTACAGTGGGTTTGTGATTGGCTTTGGAGGGCTTGCTGTTTCCTCCACAAATGTAACAGGTATGGGGGTCCACCTGGGTCCACTTGTCTGAAGTGCACTGCAGTACCCACTAAAACTACTCCTGGGACCTGCATGCGCTGTCATGGATCTGAGTATGGCATCTGAGGCTGGCATAGAAGCTAGCACTCACTACTCAACCGGAAGAAAAAACATATAGACTACCCAAGTCCTCAAATATAAATATTCCACCAAAACATACTTGGGAAAAATTAAACTAAATAACCATTCATACATATAATCGTTAATATAATTATTTAAATTTTAGATTGTGCTCAGTCCATATCCATTACACCCATAGCGTTCCCAGGGAAAGCATGTGGTAGTGTTTAGATGGAACCATCATAGCACAGCCTGTGTTCCACCTCCTCAAAATGTATGCGCACACACCTACTGTTACTTATAATGCAACTTACAATTAATGATGTTTCAAATCCCAGTTTTCATCCCAGACACTTACGGGATAATATTCCTTCCGGTCAGTTTTTGCGATTAAAACGCATCTGCACAGATAAGAAAGATTATAAAATACAAGCAGCAGCTATGTGCCAGCGCTTTCATCAGCGTGGATATCCCGATAAGGTTATCCGGAAGGCTTATAAAAGGGCTTCCAACGCGGAACGTCAATGGCTATTACAATCTAAGGATCAAGACAATCCATATCCTCTGGTTTGTGTACTTCCTTTTTCAAATATGTCCAGCTTGATCCGACAATTAATATGTAAACATTGGCATGTTCTTCAAGTACATGCACCCTTGGTAGATCGCCCCTGTTTTGCGTATAAGAGAGGGCGCAATTTGGGAGAGATGTTATCTGGTCGGGGTCCGGAATGGCATAAGCAACCGGGACATTTTAAATGTGGATCCTGCATATATTGTCAGCATGTTTATGAGGGTAACAAAATTAGTGTACCCAATAATAATCATCGAAATTTTTACATGCATAGCAGGACTGATTGTAATTCAGCTGGAGTTGTGTACTGTATATGGTGTCCATGTGGGCTTTATTATATAGGGCACACGAAGAGGAAGATTAAAATACGCATTGGGGAACATATTAGTAACATTCGTACCTGTAAAAGGGAAGCTCCTCTGAGTGAGCATTGGAGTGAGTTTCATCATCAGATTGTAGATTTGAAATATACAGTGATCCTTCAAATTAAATTACAGAGGGGAGGAAATTTGAGTGATATTTTGATTAGGAAGGAACAACGGTTTATTTATATGTGGGACACTGTTTACCCCCGGGGTTTAAATAGAGAGGTTGAATGGTTATGAAATGTGGGGCCAGAATTCCCTGAGAGTAATGGCCCCATTAAATAATCTTGGGTGTATCCAGCTATTATGAGTCCCTTTCCCTCTCTCAATCTTATTGGCTGCATGGGAACCAATGGGGAGGTTCCCCTTGGGTATTTAAACAGAGTAATGTGTCGGGCAGCTGTTTGGTTTGGAGAGCAAGGAGGGTTCCAGACACTACCTGCTCAGGGATAGTACCTGACATTGATGGTAACAATGAATTGTATTCATGTGAGTAATTGAATTTAAGTTTTGAAATTGAAGCTGTATAAATATTTAATTATATTCTAGTATAGGGTGAAAATAATGTTTAGATCATTAATGTGAATTTATGTTTGTAGTTCCCTTTCTGAGGAAGACATTCGAAACTCAGCTTGAGTTAAAGGGAAAAGAGAGATGGTGTTGAAGAGCATGAATGAACTTTTGATGAAATTTTAAATCACCTGCACGAGCACACTGGGTTCCTAAGGGAAGTTATTTTTTGTTTTTCTTTTTTACATAATCAGGTTTTTTGAGTATGTATTTGTGGTATGTGTAGAATTTAGTGGTAACCACAAGCTGTATGAGATTTACAAGAGAGTGTTACTCAAAATTAGGATTCATATTATAACTGCAGTTACTTGCTGTGGGGTATGATAAGAACTAACTGCTTTATGGTTTGAATGCATAGTTGACTTAATGAGATCTGTTTTTTTAAAAATTTGAAACATCATTAATTGTAAGTTGCATTATACAGTAAGTAACAGTAGGTGTGTGCGCATACATTTTGAGGAGGTGGAACACAGGCTGTGCTATGATGGTTCCATCTAAACACTACCACATGCTTTCCCTGGGAACGCTATGGGTGTAATGGATATGGACTGAGCACAATCTAAAATTTAAATAATTATATTAACGATTATATGTATGAATGGTTATTTAGTTTAATTTTTCCCAAGTATGTTTTGGTGGAATATTTATAGAAGCTAGCACGACATATTTTTAAACATGTTTTTTGAGGGTGTGGGGGGGGGGGGGTTAGTGACCACTGGGGGAGTAACAGGAAGTCATCCCCGATTCTCTCCGGTGGTCATCTGGTCATTTTGGGCATCTTTTTGTGCCTTAGTTGTAAGAAAAACAGGTCCAGGTGAAAACATCCAAGTGTTCGTCAGGGACGTCCTTGTTTTTTTTGATTATGGGTCAATGATGTCCAAGTGTTAGGCACACCCAAGTCCCGCCTTCGCTATGCTTGTGACACGCCCCATTGAATTTTGGTCGTCCTTGCGACAGAGTGCAGTTGGAAACGTCCTAAATCGGGTTTCGATTATACCGTTTTAGACGTCCCTGGGAGAAGGACGTCCATCTTCCGATTTATGTTGAAAGATGGACGTCCTTCTCTTTCGACAATGAGCCCAAAGGTGTGTTTATTTATATACTGCAAATAGAACTAATAAATATTACTTGGCTGAGAGCTAAGCTCGTACTTCAACGGGGCATGGTTTAGCCAATGGAACTGAATAAAATGATTGGGCAGCAATTTTGTGAACTGTGGATATGCTCATTTAAAAAGACAATCAGTGTTTTAGTCCTCTCAGGCTGCAATTTTGAGGCAGGGAAATTCCTGCTCCCCTTGTAAACCTGTATATTGTGATAAGATTTTCTGTTTTTAATTTGGAAGTTAGTAATAAATATGACTTGTCATTTAAGGAGGTAGTGTCCTATTGTGGATTAAAAACTGGTTAAAAGATAGAAAACAGAGAGTAGAGTTAAATGGTCAGTATTCTCAATGGAGAAGGGTAGTTAGTGGGGCTCCCCAGGGGTCTGTGCTGGGACTGTTTCTTTTTAACATATTTATAAATGACCTAGAGATGGGAGTAACTAGTTAGGTAATTAAATTTGCTGATGACACAAAGTTATTCAAAGTCGTTAAAATCGCGGGAGGTGGTGACTAAAGTGGTTTATATTTCCTTTAAAATTTTCTTTATCAGATAAAAGAGATGTAAGTTTAACTGACATTTTGAAAAATTCAGAAGTTATAGATAGAGTTATATTATTAGTGACTTTCGCCTTTGATTTAGATAGAAACAATGTTTTGAAATTGTATTTCCGATACATGGTTGATAGTTTTTTGGGTTCAAAGATGTCACATTTTCAGAGCTGGAACCTGGGTTTGTAAGCCCTTGGGCCACTGCCGAGGAGCAGCAGCGGCAGGAGAATCACCCCAACACCAGATAAGGCAGACCGGAACTGGAACACAGTGGACTGGAGTAAGGCTTCACCTACACTTGGCCACCTTTCACCAAGAGTTGAGCTCTGTGCTTCAGGCGGCCGGTAGGACTTGCAGGACAAGGCAGGACACAGCAGCAGGCTGACAAATAACCGGAACACTAAAAACACGTTGGGTTCCAGGAAAAACAGCAGGCAAACAAACAATCCAGAAACAAGACGGGTCAGGGCCGGCTGAAGACAGAAGAATAGTCCAATAAACAATCCAGGTCTGGGCAGGCGGCAGGCAGAAGAATAGTCCAATAAACAATCCGGGTCTGAGCAGGCGGCAGGCAGAAGAATAGTTCAATAAACAATCCGGGTCTGGGCAGGCGGCAGGCAGAAGAATAGTCCAAAAAACAAGCAGAGTAAAAGTCACCAACACGAAAAGCACAAAGGCACTGTAACACTTCACACCAAAGGAACGCCTCTGAAGAACACTGTTGCAAGGCAACTAGGAACCTTACCAGGTGGTTAATAAAGGCAGGTCACAAGGGAGTTCACCAGCATATCTTCTGGAACACGGTAAATGGTAAACCATCACTTTGCAGCATTCCTCAGGACTAAACCCTGGGGACTGAGGTGACTGCGAGCCAGGGACCTGGGCACAACCATGACAAAAGATTAATACATTTCCTGACATATCAAGGGAATCGCAGACTGGGAGGTATGAAATATTGGCTTTCAAGCCAGGAATCATTGCCCTAGGTGGGACCTTCCTAGCGCAATTCCCTTGTAAGTGTTTTATTTCCTTATTACTTATTTGTTTGAACCTAAGAAATTATAAGAGTTTGTGGAAACAGATGAAGAATCCTCTGCAGCAACTTCCATCAGTTACCACTGTACCGGCTGCAATAACCGATTAACCTTCCTCCCTCAGAAAATGTGAAGTGTAAGATTAACCATTTTGAGTTTTTCTTATTTTCTTTAAGATTGTTTTCCTGATCTTGGATCTTCCAATTGTGGACAATTGTATAAATATATATATTGTTGAGAGAAAATGTTTTCCTTTTTCTTTATATTAATTTCTGTATTTCCTTACATTTATGTGATAAATGTGAATGTAATTATGTAAAATGATAAATAAAATAAAATAAAATCACGGGAGGATTGTGAAAAATTACAAGAGGACCTTATGAGACTGGGAAACTGGGCATCTCAATGGCAGATGACGTTTAATGTGAGCAAGTACAAAGTGATGCATGTGGGAAAGAGGAATCTGAATTATAACTACATCATGCAAGGTTCCACATTAGGAGTCACGGACCAAGAAAGGGATCTAGGTGTCGTCGTTGATGATACATTGAAACCTTCTGCTCAGTGTGCTGCTGCAGCTAAGAAAGCAAATAGAATGTTAGGTATTATTAGGAAAGGAATGGAAAACAAAAATGAGGATGTTATAATGCCTTTGTATCGCTCCATGGTGCGACCGCACCTTGAATATTGTGTTCAATTCTGGTGACCGCATCTCAAAAAAGATATAGTGGAATTAGAAAAGGTGCAGAGAAGGGCGACGAAAATGATAAAGGTGATGGGACGACTACCCTATGAGGAAAGGCTAAAGCAGCTAGGGATCTTCAGCTTAGAGAAAAGGCAGCTAAGGGGAGATATGATAGAGGTCTATAAAATATTGAGTGGAGTTGAACAGGTAGATGTGAAGCATCTGTTTACGCTTTCCAAAAATACTAGGACTAGGGGGCATGCGATGAAGCTACAATGTAGTAAATTTAAAACGAATTGGAGAAAATGTTTCTTCACTCAACGTGCAATTAAACTCTGGAATTTGTTGCCAGAGAATGTGGTAAAGGCGGTTAGCTTAGCGGAGTTTTTAAAAGGTTTGAACAGCTTCCTAAAGGAAAAGTCCATAGACCGTTATTAAATGGACTTGGGGAAAATCCACTATTTCTGGGATAAGCAGTATAAAATGTTTTGTACTTTTGGGGGATCTTGCCAGTTATTTGTGACCTGGATTGGCTACTGTTGGAAACAGGATGCTGGGCTTGATGGACCTTTGGCCTTTCCCAGTATGGCAATACTTATGTACTTATGTACTTAAGGAACCCCTTGAAGAAGCAAGTAAAAGCGAAACCTGGATCCAAGCCAGGGTTGTTTGGAGCAATAAGGCACTGTGGGATCCTTTTACTAAGCTGCGGTAAAAAGTGGCCTGCGGTAGTATAGGCACAGGTTATGGGCACGCACAGAATTATTTTTCAGCACACCTATAAAGAAGGCATCTTCCCCCCCCCCCCCCCCGAAAATGGACGTGCGGCATCCATTTTGGGTCTCAGACCTTACCCCCAGCCATAGACCTAGCAGTAAAGAATTTGTGTGGTAATGACCTACACGCATCAGATGCCACTTGGCGCACATCCACTACGCGCACCAGAAAATAAAAAATATTTTTCAGACACGTATAGCGAACGTGCATCAAAAATGAAATTACCACAAGAGCCACGTGGTAGTCGGGCGGAAAGTCCATTTTGGCACAGTTGGGCGCACATAGACGCTTACGCGGCTTAGTAAAAGGGGCCCTGTATCTCTCCGAGCAAGAAGTTGGGGTAATAGCAAAGGAGGAATAGTCACAGCATTGATTCTGCAGTTTGAACTTTATTATTGAAAGATAATTGTGGGTTTTTTTTAATTCAGTTTATGACGAAGATCATGGACTGTGGACATTATAAACTCACTATTAAATAATGAGGAAGTGCAATGATAGATAACAGTGACCTTAAAAAAGAGAAATAGTTCACTTACTGGTCACGTTGGTCTTCTGAGCACCTTCACTACACGTTTTGAAAATTATGTTATGATTTATTTCTTATTTAATTTACTTGGGACATTGATTTAGGATTGTATAACCATATCCAAGGATTATTGAGAAAAAGTAATTTTTATTGTATTAGATCCCATTTTTATTTGTTAATGATTATGCATGAGATAGATTTGTATATTTTTCACCTCATTAATAGGCAAATCTCTCTCATGCATATTCATTATGGATATCCTGAAAACCCAACTGGCTGGTGGTCCCCCAGGACAGGTTTGAGAACCACTGTCAGTGCCGTCAAAATAGTGGAAACTATTATACAGAATAAAATAAAATCACAAAACACATAGACAAACATGGTTTAATGTGACAGAGTGAACATGGATTCAGAAAAGAGAAGTCTTGCCCCACCAATTTGCTTCATTTCTTTGAATGCATGAATAAACACGTGGATAAAGGTGAGCTGGTTGATGTAGTCTATCTAGATTTTCAGAAAGCGTTTGACAAAGTCCCTCATGAGAGACTCCTGAGAAAATTAAAAACCCATGGGATAGAAACCAATGTTCTGTTGTGGATTAGGAATTGGTTGATGGATAGAAAACAGAAGGTAGTGTTACATGGCCAATTCTCTCCATGGAGGAATGTGAATAGTGGAGTACTCCAGGGATTTATACTGGGATCGGTGCTATTTAACATATGTATTAATGATCTGGAAATGGGAACGATGAGTGAGGTGATTAAGGGGCCCTTTTACCAAGCTATGGTAAAAGGACCCCTGCAGTGGCGTCAGCACACGGGTTGCCGCGAGCCAAGGTCCCATGTTACTGCAGCGGGTAAAAGGATGTTTTTTAAAAAATGGAAATGGCCATGCGGTAAGTTAAGCACTTGCCACACATCCATTTCTTGGGGGAAACCTTATCACTTCCTATTTAGGAGAAGGTAGGGGCTCCCGCGCTAACCCGGTGGTGACTGGGCTGCATGCGGGGTAAGTTCCCAGCAGTAAAAAAAAAAAATTTTTTTGAGCGCCAGAAATTGAATGTGGCCCGCTAGGCTCCTGAGGTAGCCCGGCGGTAGGGCCGATTTGCCACATGCCATTGCCGCAGTAGCTCTACCGCAGCTTTGTAAAAGGGCCCCTAAATTTGCAACTATTCAAAGTTGTTAAAATGCAAATGGATTGTGAAAAATTGCAGGAAGACCTTAGGAAGTTGGAAGACAGGACATCCAAATGGCAAATGAGATTTAATGTGGAGAATTGGGAAGAATAATCCAAATCATAGTTATTTGATGCTAGGATCCACCATAGGAGTCAGCACCCAAGAAAAAGGTCTAGGTGTCATTGTGGACAATACCCTGAAATCTTCTGTCCAGTGTGTGTTGGTGGCCAACAAAGAAAACAGAATGCTAGGAATTATTAGGAAAGGGATGCAAAATAAGAGCAAGAATATTATAATGCCTCTACATCGCTCCATAGTATGACCACACCTTGAATATTGTTTGCAATTCTGGTCACTTTATCTTAAAAAAAGATATAGCAGAATTAGAAAAGGTTCAAAGAAGGGCGGCCAAAATAATTAAGAGGATGGAACTCCTCTCATATGAGGAAGGGCTTAAGAGGTTAGGACTCTTCAGCTTGGAAAACAGACGGCTGAGAGTGGATATGATTGAAGTCTACAAAACCCTGAGCAATGTAGAACAGGTAAACAAAAATTGATTTTTTTACTCTTTCAAAAAGTTCAAAGACTAGGGAACACTCAAGGAAGTTACATGGTACTACTTTTAAAATGAACATGAGGAAATATTATTTCACTCAATGAATAGTTACGCTCTGGAACTCATTGCCAGAGGATGTGGTATCAGTGGTTAGTGTTTCTGGGATTAAAAAAGGTTTGGACATGGGTAAAGCCACTGCTTGTCCCTGGGATCAGTAGCATGAATCTTGCTACTATTTGAGATTCTGCCAGGTACTTGTGACCTGAATTGTCCACTATTGGAAGCAGGATACTGGGCTATTGGCCTGATCAAGTATAGCTATTCTTATGTTCTTATGTTCCAGTGCACTATTTCAGGGGAAACGTTACCTAAGAGGAAAACTGGATGTATTGGGAAGCTCTACATGCCTTGATTTAGAAAGTTTTAAAGCTTGTAAGTTGAACAGAACACTTGATCTTCCTCTGCACATGTTGTACTGGCAAATAATACTCAGCAATGTGTTCTGCCTTCTCATGCACCACACTTAATTAGACTGAGCCAGTTGGTGTGCTTGTTTTTAGGCCGATGAAGACATTCTGAACGGTATTGTGTTTATTTTAAGGAAATCATATGAGGTCCATTTACTGATAGTCTTTCAGAGTAATCATTGTAAATGCTGATGTTTAGAAGACATCTATCAAGAAAGAAAAATATTAGTTATGGGTTTTAAAAAGTATTTGGAAAGCACAGGCGTACAGCCTTTTGCCCTTATATGCACCTGGACCCTAGCGGTAGTATCATGAGATTACCACTAGGGGTCACTGGTACCATTTTGAATCCAGCGCTAACAAGGGTAGGAGCAATTGGAAATCACCTCTCCCACATACTCACTAGACCCCAAGGACTTGTAAATATAGGACTGGGGGGTGCTAGGGGAGGGTAGGAGGTTTGGGAGAAAAGAGGGTGCTGGGAGGTATCTCACGAAAGATATAGTAGAATTGGAAAAGGTGCAGCGAAGGGCGACTAAAATGAAAACGGGGATGGGACGACTTCCCTATGAAGAAAGACTAAGGAGGCTAGGGCTTTTCAGCTTGGAGACGAGACGGCTGAGGGGAGACATGATAGAGGTATATAAAATATTGAGTGGAGTGGAACAGGTGGATGTGAAGCATCTGTTCATGCTTTCCAAAAATACTAGGACTAGGGGGCATGCGATGAAACTACAGTGTAGTAAATTTAAAACAAATCAGAGAAAATCTTTCTTCACCCAACGCATAATTAAACTCTGGGATTTGTTGCCGGAGAACATGGTGAAAGCGGTTAGCTTGGCAGAGTTTAAAAAGGGGTTAGACGGTTTCCTAAAGGACAAGTCCATAAACCACTACTAAATGGACTTGGGGAAAATCCACAATTCCAGGAATAACATGTTTGTACGTTTGGGAAGCTCGCCAGGTGCCCTTGGCCTGGATTGGCCGCTGTCGTGGACAGGATGCTGGGCTCGATGGACCTTTGGTCTTTTCCCAGTGTGGCATTACTTATGTACTTATGAGAGAGATGTGTCAGCAGGGTGAGGGGGAGGGGACTTATGCCTGACCCTTTAAAATACTCCAGTTAGGAAAAATAATGCCAGTTTTTAGATGGCATTATTTTCCAGGAACAACACAGCTTGCAGTACTCCTTAAGCTGCATTATTTAATTTACATAGTAATTAGGTGTTCTGCATACATTTTCATGCTTTGCATCTCATTATTACATATCCAGTAGCAACTTAAAATAATGTGTGTTAGGACAATACAACATATTATTGCCGCTTAACACATGCTAAGTAGCATATAACATGCATTATGGCTTAATATACCTTAATAACTACCCCCTAAATGTATATTAATGCACTGACAATAAATATATACATATATGTGGCCCTTAAAGAAAGGAAACAAAGGACCAAATATGAATTCCACCACCAAAGATTCCACTACAGGATACCATCTGAGACTGTCAGAGTTTATGACCACCACTGTGCCTGCAATATGACAGGAAAACAAAGGAACTGCTAATTGTCATGAAATCTCCATTACACTCCTCTGATCCAGCTGCCTTGCATTCCTGAAAAATGGCGATGCTGATTTCTTCTGAAAAGAGGTCTCCACTGAAGCTGTAAGGTAGTTAGTTTAATCACATGAACAGTGGGAACAGGTGGTGCATTAAATATATTTTAAAGTGCAAGCTTCAAGTCAATTTGATATGCTAGTGCCTTTTTTTATTAGTATTCTATAATATCAGAAAATAGGATTTATTCATATAAAAAAAATGTCCACATCAAGGAAGACAAAGTCAGAAAATGAAGTAAAGCAAAGCAGTAAAACAAAATAATACTTAAAGCAACCTCTAGCACACAGCTGTGCCTGTAAGTAGTCCTAGCTAGACCCCAGCCACTTACATAAAATGTATAGCAAGTCAGTTAAGAAAAATAAAATAAAAGCTCATGAAGAAATTTTAAGGAAATTTCCATACTAAAGGATCAAGAAAGGTGAAGCTATCCCCACAATATATAATGACACATTTGCAGGGGAATTTCAAAAAAGAAAGTTTTCTCCATTGTGGATAATCTTGGAGACATCAATCCCTTCGGGAATAGTTACTGTATTTTTTTTCAAGTTATCCTTTAAAAACATTGTAGTGGTGGGAGAGGGTTGCCGTACCCCCCTCCCCCAACAGATACACACACACCTGCTTTCCCTATGGGGTGTAATTGACATTCAGTCTTCACAAATATAGGAACCGGCTCTGTAGGTCCAGTGGGTGCTTGAGCACCCCCAATATTGAGAAAGTTCCTTGTATGTGTCCAGGGTGGGGTTATTTCCATTGGGCTTAGCACCCCCAATAATTTTGAAAAGTTGGCTCCTATGTCCCCAAAAGGAAAGATCTTAAAGGGGATCTATACGATTGGAGAAGTATTTTGTGTGACACATCTAAATGGATTTCCAATGATGTAATACAGTAATAAAGAACCCTTAGAAAGTGGAATTGGTATCTCTTTTTCTTTCTTCACCCTACTGGTAGGCAGTCAGGAATCAAGGGGATTCCTGGACACTTCACTAGGGGGCCACTAGATAGGGGTGAGCTTGGGACAAAAGTGGGAAATTATGCAAGGAGTCCTCACCCAGCTGATTTATTTGTTACATTTGTATCCCACATTTTCCCACCTATTTGCAGGCTCAATGTGGCTTACATAGTACCGTTAGGCATTTGCCAAGGCCGGTAAAGAAACAAATAAACATAGACATAGTAAACATAGTAGATGACGGCAGAAAAAGACCTGCACGGTCCATCCAGTCTGCCCAAGAAGATAAATTCATATGTGCTACTTTTTTATTTGTACTGTCCTCTTCAGTGCACAGACCGTATAAGTCTGGCCAGCCCTATCCCCGCCTCCCAACCACCAACCCCACCTCCCAACCACCAGCTCTGGCACAGACCCTATAAGTCTGCCCAGCACTATCCCCAACTCCCAACTACCAGTCCCGCCTTCCACCACCAGCTCTGGCACAGACCGTATAAGTCTGCCCAGCACTATCCCTGCTTCCCACCACCGGCTCTGGCACAGACCGTATAAGTCTGCCCAGCACTATCCCCACCGCCCAACCACCAGCCCCGGCACAGACCGTATAAGTCTGCCCAGCACTAGTCCCGCCTCCCAACCACCAGCCCCAGCACAGACCATATAAGTCTGCCCAGCACTAGCCCCGCCTCCCAACCACCAGCTCTGCCACCCATTCTAGGCTAAGCTCCTGAGGATCCCTTCCTTCTGCACAGGATTCCTTTATGTTTATCCCACGCATGTTTGAATTCCGTTACCATTTTCATCTCTACCACCTCCCGCGGGAGGGCATTCCAAGCATCCACCACCCTCTCTGTGAAAAAATACTTCCTGACATTCTTCTTGAGTCTGTCCCCCTTCAATCTCATTTCATGCCTTCTCGTTCTACTGCCTTCTCATCTCCGGAAAAGGTTTGTTTGCGGATTAATACCTTTCAAATATTTGAACGTCTGTATCATATCACCCCTGTTTCTTCTTTCCTCCAGGGTATACATGTTCGGGTCCGCAAGTCTCTCCTCATACGTCTTGTAACGCAAATCCATACCATCCTCGTAGCTTTTCTTTGCAGCCGCTTCAATTCTTTTTACATCCATAGCAAGATACGGCCTCCAAAACTGAACACAATACTCCAGGTGGGGCCTCACCAACGACTTGTACAGGGGCATCAACACCTCTTTTCTTCTGCTGGTCACACCTCTCTCTATACAGCCTAGTAACCTTCTAGCTATGGCCACCGCCTTGTCACACTGTTTCATCGCCTTCAGATCCTCAGATACTATCACCCCAAGATCCCTCTCCCCATCCGTACCTAGCAGACTCTCACCGCCTAACACATACGCCTCTCTTGGATTTCTACTCCCTAAGTGCATCACTTTGCATTTCTTCGCATTGAATTTTAATTGCCAAACCTTAGACCATTCTTCTAGCTTTTTCAGATCCTTTTTCACGTTTTCCACTCCCTCCGGGGTGTCCACTGTGTTACAAATCTTAGTATCATCCGCAAATAGGCAAACTTTACCTTCTAACCCTTCGGCAATGTCACTCACAAATATATTGAACAGAATCGGCCCCAGCACCGATCCCTGAGGCACTCCACAAACTCACCTTTCCCTCCTCCGAGCGAACTCCATTCACCACCACCCTCTGGCGCCTGTCCGTCAACCAGTTCCTAATCCAGTTCACCACTTTGGGTCCTATCTTCAGCCCATTCAGTTTATTTAAGAGCCTTTAATGGGTATCATTAGAAAATCTAGTTTCCGGCATTCCGCTGACACATTCAGGTTTTTCTCTTTAGGAACCGAGAGAGAACTGCACAAAGTGTAAATGACTGCCTTGCAGAGGTCTGGAACTGAGTTTCTGTTAACAATAAAATCCAGCTATTAATTGTTGGTAGCTTCTTGGACTCTTAGTGCATGGAAGGCTGATACTGGATGGTGTTTCCTAACTTCCAAATCTGAGGTAGGAGAGGCATTCTACTAGATTCCAAGTTAAATCTGGACTCTCACATCTCTATAGTTACAAAGAATGCCTTTTTCACCTTTGTTGCCAGAAGCAAGTGAAATCTCACGTCAAGACTGTAGACCTAAGCTACCCTCATAAATGTGTTTGCCATATCCCAAATAGACTAAGGCAGCATACTGTATGCAAAGCTTCCTCAAACTACTGAATATCAGTCAACTCCTCACATTGTGACATGTTCCTCTATCTGAGATTTTGATGATAAAGCAAGTAAACTGATGGATCAATTTTTAGAGGATACCCAAATGCAGTGATAATCTGAGCATATAAAAAGCTAAATAATTCAGTAGATATTTCTGCCAAGCCTAACCATCAACAAGAATGTTAATCTAGATTGACTTGCGTTCTGCTTTATACTTCGGAGATCCTCTCTGTAATGAAGATATTACATAAATTTTGGTATGTTTTCTCAGTTTAGTCGCTCTTCTTTGAACCTTTTCTAATTCCGCTATATCTTTTTTGAAATACAGTGACCAGAACTGAACGCAATACTCAAGGTGCGGACGCAACACAAAGCGATACAAAGGCATTATAGTATTTTTGGTCTTTTTCACCACCCCTTTCCTAATAATTCCTAGCATCCTGTTTGCTTTTTTGGCCACCGCCGCACATTAGCAATCCATTATTTCTCTCAGACAGTTGTCTCTTTCTGATGAGGTCAGATACTTCTTCTGTCACTCAGCTGCTCACAGTGACGCTCTCATCAGAATGGCTTTCTGTAGGGATCTTTGCTGGTTTCTAGGCAACTTGGCAATCTCAGTGCACCAGTGGTGAAGCTAGAAGGCAATTTTTGGGAGGGTCCAGGGGTGAAATGAGTGGACCAACCATTTCCTCCCCATCCCTAGTCCCTTCCCTCGCTCACCCACCCACCCACCCTTCAAAAATTTAAAATTAATACCTTGGCTGGTGGGGATCCCCATGTTTTAACAGATGAAGAGCCTCTGTTCCTGGAAACCCGTGAGCCATGTGAACACTGTGACAGCCAGCAATCACACTCCCGACCCCAGCCACCAATACCGCACCCCTTGCACATGCCCAGTTCTCACACATTAGCTGAGCCTGCATAGATGAGGGGATTGTTGCCTGCTGCAGATGTTGGCTATATCTCCATGGCCCTTCTTTTACAGCTGCAATTTTGCTGTCTCCTCTCTCTTCTTTCTGCAGCAACCAGCTGATAGACACCTGAATAAAACATCATAAAAGGACCCCTTAGTGCCGAAAAAATCAGACTGCAAATCAGGTTAAAACATTTTGCAGTATTTTGCCTGTTTGTGCATGCTAACTCACGTTAGCTATTGTTTCAAAATATTTTTGGAGAGGGTATGCCATGGGCACAGAATGGGCATGGAAATGTTAACCAGCTTGCACATTCACGTTAACGTGTGTTAACTAATGCAGAATTAACACGGGAGCACTTACTGTCTCCTAAATAGCAGGCAGTAAAGGCTCCTGCATCAACTTTTACAGTACCGGGGGCTAATGCCCTAGAAAAGTGCTGTGTTAAATCTGGGCTTAGCGCCAGTGGCGCAGCTACAGATGGGCCTGGATGGGCTGTGGCCCACCCAATTTGGACTCAAGCCTACCCAAAATTGTGGCACTCTTGCTGTGGCTGGAGGGAATCCCCACCAGCTAAAGATTTTCTCCTCCTCAGGCAGCCAATGCTCTTCCAAACGGCAGCTGGCACCACACACCAGCCCCTCTGCACATGCTCAGTTTTTACCCATGCAGAAGCACTGAGCATTTACGGCAGGGGCGTGGCCAGACAACAGATTTTGGGTGGGCATAGGCAAGAAATGGGTGGGCACCAAGTGTTCTTCCCTACCCCCACCAGAAAAATATCTGAGCTGGTGGGAAAACGCTTCTTTCCACCTTGGCAGTCTACAGTAGGCATGCGCTGAAAACTGAGCATGCACAAGTGCCAGTATCATGGAGAGCAGCATTTTAATTACTATCAGGGGGATGTCTTCAGCTGGCAGAGCTTGGGATCCCCACCAGCTACCGCTAAACGTGTGCTACTGTTGGGTGGGCCTGAGCCCTAAGTGGGTGGGCCCTAGCCCACCTGTGGCTACGCCACTGATGTACGGACTACTGGCAGTGGCGTCAGCTCAAGTCAAGTGCTGCTAGCTGCTGTTTGGAAGAGCACTGGCTGCCCGAGGAGGAGGAAATCTTCAGCTGGTGCAGTTTAGGGATCCCCACTAGCCCTGGTATTTAATATTTTGTGTTTGAGGGTAGGGGAGAGGCAGAATGCATAGAGCAGAGCGGAGGGGGGCCAGAAGGGACTGAATTCCATGCCCATCCATTTTGGGCTCAGGCCCACCCAAAATTGGCTGTCTGGCTATGCCCCTGCTTAGCGCATGGGAAGGTCCAGCATTAGAACACATTAAGCCCAGATTTCAGCACACTTGAGTAAAAAGGCCTCTAACATTCTACATTTTCCTTCTACTGTGTAGTTGATTTTTTTTTTCTTTATAGTAACGTAGTCATATAGTAGACAGCAGATAAAGATCTACATGGTCCATCCAGTCTGCCTGATAAGATAAACTCAAAGCATATGGTATGATGCAATATAACATGTGCATACTTCATCTTTATCTATCCTTGCCTTTCTAGTGGCACTAGGCATAGAAATCTGCCCAGCACTGGCCTTGTTTCCCAATTACTGGAGTTGCCATCAAAGCCCCCTCCAACCCATCTAGAGCTGCTTAGCCATAATCAGGTAACAAACAACAAAGTGAGAAGGACTCAAGGAGGATGTCAAATAAGTCTTTAATTCTGACAAGCATAAAAACGACACAACACGGACGTGTTTCGGCACCAAAGGCCTGCTTCAGGGGTCAATAAATCTCTTGTATTCTTGACAACAAAACTATACAAAAGGAGAAGCAAGGTCCTCAGTAATTTTCTTTGGCAAAGAGCCTTGTGGACTAACTAAATTTAAATAAAAAGATAAGTGAGGGGAATTCCTACCTAATCCTCTCACACATACCCCTTTTCTTTATTGTTTCCTTTTCACCTTCTATACACCCACTACTAGCACTGACAGACTGTTAAACTAAACCCCCTAAAGACAGGCCCCTAACTGCAGGCAATCACTGGGCTTGAGGCTTAGGCTGGGCAGCTTCTTCCCCAGGGCAGGCTTTCTTAGGTGTAGACACTCAAATGGGCACGTTCTTACACTGGATCATCCTGCAGGCAGACACTCATGCTGGCAGTCACTGCAAAACCAGTTTCTTTGGAGTCTGGGCAATCGGTTTGTGGGGGGGGGAAGGTCTCTCTCTCTCTCTTCTTTGTGGGGCTTCTTCCCTTTACCACAGCACCCCCCCCCCCCCCCCCCCCCAGTGTCCGCATCTGCTCTCCTCCAGTTTTATCTTGTTCCTCTGTCCCTCGTGACTCAGAGTGCAGCCAGTCACAAGCCTTGGTACTTCCGGTTCATGGGGAGAGGGGGTACCTGGCCTTGGTCCTGATCTTCCCCATGGCATCCCAGGTGCCACAGCTCTCCTGGCTGTCTCTGTGTCTGTGTCTGCACCCTCTGTGGCCTGGAGTGCTGCCTTGAGACTCGGCACTTCCAGGTTCACGGAGGCA
Source organism: Microcaecilia unicolor (assembly GCF_901765095.1). Taxonomy (NCBI): domain Eukaryota; kingdom Metazoa; phylum Chordata; class Amphibia; order Gymnophiona; family Siphonopidae; genus Microcaecilia; species Microcaecilia unicolor. The sequence continues at coordinate 557,727,475 of NC_044031.1, read as the reverse complement.
GGCAGGTGTAACATAGTGTGTCCCTGCTCTTCACCTTGGCTTCCGGTGCCACAGCTTACCCTATTGCCCTGGCTGGCACCTGAGGCCCTTCTCCGGACTCCATGATGCCTGCTGATGCCTCCCCCTTTCAGGCAAAAGGGGGGGGGGCAAGGTTAAGCTTTTTTTTTCCCTATTTACAACCATATTCACTCATCTCCAATCCTGCAGAATCTCTCTCAACTCTAAAGATCTATTAAATCATCCTTAAAAAGTCCACCAGGATTTCTCTGAGCTCCCTCACTATTTTTTTTTTAATTACATTTGTACCCCACGCTTTCTGACTCATGGCAGGCTCAATGCAGCTTACATGGGGCAATGGAGGGTTAAGTGACTTGCCCAGAGTCACGAGGAGCTGCCTGTTGCCTGAAGTGGGAATCAACTCACATTCCTCAGTTACCCCAAGACCAAAGTCCACCACCCTAACCACTAGGCCACTCCATCCAGTCCCATAAGCTTTGTCCAATTTCAGATTTTCAAGTTGTTTATAAACACTTTCTTCTGTGAAGAGGCCATATCCACTTGGCTACTAAGGGATATACCCTTATCAGCCAACTGAGGTCCTTCTCCAGGAACTTTCTGCCCTGAACACAGAACAAAAGTATTTGTTCAGCATATCCACTTTATCATCATCGCTCTCCATATAGTGGTTCTCAGCATCTTTCAGTCTTACAATTCCAATTCTAGCCTTCCTCCATCCCCAATATATCTGAAAAATTCTAATCACCTCTTTTACCATCTTGGCCATTTTTTCTTCTGCCTGTGGTTTTGCTTGTCATATTTCCCTCTTTGAGTTTTATCTGGTAACCCTTTTCCATGGTTCTCTTGACACATTCTTCTGTATTTCTTGAAAGCAGCCTGTTTATATCTTTATTTTTCAGCCACTTCTTTGGAGAATCATATTGATTTCTTGTTTCTCATGTTTACTTTCCTTAGATAATAATCTTTTGCCACAATTATAGCTGCTTTCAGCTTGGACTGCTGTTTTTCCATGTCTCCCACATCTATCCATCCCTTCAGCTCTTTCTTCATATACTCTCCCATTCTACTAAAGTCAGCATGTTTGGAATCCAGTACTTGAATTTTGTGCTTCTGTAGTCCACTTTAGCTCATTTATCAAACCATATCGTGTCATGATCAGTATTACCTAGGTGGGCACCCACATGGACATTAGAAACACTTTTCCATTTATAAGCACTAGATACAGTTCACCTCTTTCTCAGATGTGTTTCCATCACCATTTGGCTGAGCTAGCACTCTGGCAGGCATCCGAAATCTCTCTGCTTCTTCCCAATTCTGCTGATAGGATGTTCTAATCCACATCAGGCAAGGTGAAATCTCCCAGCAACTGTACCTCCTCTTTCATTCCCAGTTTATGGAGATCTTCAATCATATCCTTGTCCAGCTTCTCCGTTTGTGCCGGAGGTCTGTAGATGACAGTTGTGTAGATACACATTCCAGCTTCTCTTTCCAGGATGATCCATATCGCTTCTTATTTTTCCCAGGTTCCTTGTATTTCAGCTACTTTCATATCGATTTTCACATACAGTGCCACTCCACTCCCATTCATGAGGATCATTGAACCATGTCTCTGTAATAGCAACAATATCTAAATCTGTCTCAAACATCAGAGCTTGCAAATCCTAAACTTTTTTACTTAGACTACGAGCATTTGTGCTCATTGCTTTCTATTTGTTGCTCACAATTAGTTCCTTTGATGTTTTATTTTATATACATATAATAACTGTACCATCCCCACTGCTGTCCTGTTTTTGAGGCAAATGAGTTTCTGACTTCCCTTGCTTTCTTTTGCCACCCTCACCCTCCAGTTTAAACATACTGTCTGAATTTTTCATCGAGGATCCTTATTCCTGTCATACTATCCACACACTTCTCTTGGATTAAAACAAGCTCCTGAAATGTGGACTGTAAGAGTTAATGATCACTTGACCCTGTGGCATCTCAGCTATTGCTGATCCCAATCTCAAGAACCTATTTTCCAAACTCTATGATCAGATTATTTTGCTGCATCCTCAGAAAATAATCCTTTAACCACTATAGGGAACAATCCACATTCAGAAAAGGGGTTAGAAAACTTTTACTCATTTCTTAGCTCTACTGTATCAGTTCATATTGTCAAAATTATTTTAAAATTATTTTTTGTGCAAGAATATTTATACATTGCTACCACATAATTAAATATCCAAACATTCGCCATCCAGTTACATTTCTATCAGTCACTTACTGTGCTGATTTGCACAGTCGCAAATCAGCATCAGCTCAATCATTCAGCACAGTTAAAAAAAAAGTCAAAGCATTTTAATCTGCTCCAAACATGGACTGTTTCATTTTATCAGCTGTATCAAGGGATTTCATCACTTCAGAACACACTTCCTAGATGAGCAAGAAACACATCAGTATGCAAAATAAGTAGATGTTATTCTCTCTGAGGGGTCATTCTGTCTTTATTTAGTATATAAAATCAGAGAACACAAACTTAGGAGCACTTTTTCTAAATCGCACTTAATTTTGCAGTTACTGCAGCTTAACAGGATATTTTTCTATGCAGTAGCTGCAAATTTTATGCAGCACTGTTTTTTTTCTTGGGGGGGGGGGGGGTGTTCCTAGTTAATGTTCCCATGGACATTTTAAGTTAGCAATTAATAGAAAGGATACTAGAAAGGGGTGTGATGTTTCCCTGCCCTAGAGGTATAACAAGGCTGACATTTTTTTTGAATATTTGCTATCTTTCAAGGCAGCTTGGTTTGGGAAATAAATTTCAGCTATAATTAGATCATCTGGCCTCTACATACAGTTTCATCGCAATATTAAACTATTTCTATTTAAGAATTATGTATTAAATTCAGTATAGTTTGAATTAGATGGCTGAAGAAGATTAGGATATATTTTTTTATTTTGTAATTTGTTTTTATTATTAAGGGGGTCTTTTACCAAAGATTAGCTCATTATCTGCAGCAGGGCTCATTTTTATTGCTTTGCGCCCTGCTGCAGATAACTCGAGCTAATCTTTAGTAAAAGACCCCGAACTGAATAGTGTGGAATTAAAGGTTTTTAAATTTTTTACTATTGTATTCCTAGGGATAGACCAGAATCTTACTTTATAAACCACCTCTGAATTGGAAGGCTAGTGTAGGTTTATAAGTTTTGTTATTGTTATTATTAGTACTGTATTAGGCAGTCAGCACAAAGTAAGTGTAACACACTAGCTGACTAATGCTTTCACACCTACTCTCTGCCCTTGCCATGCCTCCTGAGAGGAAACACCTGAAAAATGCAGTAATGTTGGGATTAATGTTTGCCTCTAGGGTTTAATTCTTATAGTGACTGGTGTATAATTATTATGTTGTTTTTTTCCTAAATCAATCATCTTGATTATCCCAATGCACCAGAATGGCCACTGTCTTGATCTTATCCTCTTCTCAAACTGCTCACTCTCCAGCTTCTGTGCCTCAGCTCTTCCCCTCTCTGACCATGGATCTGATAACTTTCACACTTAAACACCCTCCTCTCCAGTCCTGTCCAATCTTAACCAATACATTTAGGAATCTCCAGGCTATTGACCCTTCTACTCTGTCCTCCAGTGTTTCAAATCTCCTCTCTACCACTGTGTTATCCAACTCTCTCAATGAGGCTGTCTCTTCCTATAATACTATTCTCTCCTCTGTTCTGGATAGTCTTGCTCCTCCCATTCCCCGTCCTGTAAAGCGTACCAAACCCAATCCGCTACCTATGCTCCTGTGCCTGCTCTGCCGAACGCCTCTGGCTGAAATCCCGTGCCCATGCTGACTTCATACATTTCAAATTCTTGATGACCTCTTTCCAGTCTGCTCTTTTACTTGCCAAACAGGATTATTACATCCAGTTGACAAATTCTCTTGACTCAAACCCTCGACTTCTCTTTGCCACACTGAACTCTCTCCTCAAAGTGCCTTCACCTCCAACTCCCTCTTCACTTTCTCCCCAGACTCTGGCTGAGTACTTTCATGATGAGGTTCACAAGATTAAACTTGAATTCTCAACCAGGTCACCTCCACCTCTCCTTCCCTTAGTCCATTCTCTCAACCCTCCGACACCTGCCTCCTTTTCTGAAATCACTGAAGAGGAAACTACACATATTCTTTCCTCCTCGAAACTAACTACCTGTTCCTCTGATCCTATTCCCACCCATCTACTTAACACTATCTCTCCTACTGGCATCCCTTTTATCTGTCATATCTCAATCTTTCACTTTCCACTGTGACTGTTCCTGATGCCTTCAAACATGCCATAGTCACACCACTCCTTAAAAAACCTTCATTGGAGCCTACCTGTCCTTCCAACTATCGCCCCATCTCCCGCCTTCCTTTCCTATCCAAGATACTTGAAAGTGCTGTTCACCGCCGTTGTCTTGACTTTCCTTCCTCTCAAGCTAGTCTTGATCCACTTCAATCTGGCTTTCGCCCCTTCATTCCACTGAAACAGCACTTGCTAAAGTGTCCAATGACCTGTTCCTGGCCTGATCCAAAGGCCTCTATTCTATCCTCATCCTTCTTGATCTATCTGCTGCTTTTGACACTGTTGATCACAGCCTACTCCTTGATACGTTGTCCTCACTTGGATTTCAGGGCTCTGTTCTTTCCTGGTTTTCTTCTTATCTCTCCCATCATACCTTTAGTGTATACTCTGGTGGATCCTCCTCCACTTTTGTCCCACTGTCAATTGGTGTACCTCAGGGATCTGTCCTGGGACCTCTTATTTTCTCCATCTATATTTCTTCCCTTGGTACTCTGATCTCATCCCATGGCTTTCAGTACCACCTTTACGGTGATGACTCCCAGATTTACCTCTCCACACCAGAAATCTCAGCAGGAATTCAGGCCAAAGTATCAGCCTGCCTGTCTGACATTGCCACCTGGATGTCTCACCGCCATCTGAAACTAAACATGACCAAGACTGAGCTTCTTATCTTTCCCCCTAAACCACCTCTGCCTCTTCCCCCATTCTCTATTTCTGTGGATAACACTCTCATTCTCCCTGTCGCATCAGCTCGTAAACTTGGGGTCATCTTCGACTCCTCTCTCTCCTTCTCTGAACATATTCAGCAGACTGCTAAAACCTGTCGTTTCTTTCTCTAAAACATCAGCAAAATTCACCCTTTCCTTTCTGAGCACACTACCAGAACCCTCATCCACACTCTTATCACCTCTCGCTTAGACTATTGCAACTTGCTTCTCTCAGGTCTCCCACTTAGCCATCTCTCTCCTCTTCAAGCTGTTCAAAATTCTGCCACACGACTTATATTCCACCAGTGTCACTATGCTCATATTAGCCCTCTCCTCAAGTCACTTCGCTGGCTCCCTATCCGTTTCAGCATACAGTTCAAACTCCTCTTATTGACTTATAAGTGCATTCACTCTGCAGCATCTCAGTACCTCTCCACTTTCATCTCTCCCTACACTCCTCCCTGGGAACTCCATTCACTGGGTAAATCTTTCTTATCTGCACCCTTCTCCTCCACCGCTAACTCCAGACTCCGTTCCTTTTATCTTGCTGCACCATATGCCTGGAATAAACTTCCTGAGCCGGTCCGTCAAGCCCCATCTCTGGCCATCTTCAAATCTAGGCTAAAAGCCCACCTTTTTGATGCTGCTTTTAACTCCTAACCCTTACTCACTTGTTCAGTGCCCTTATTTATCATCCCCACCTTAGTAATTCCCTTATCTCTTATTTGTCCTGTTTGTCCTAATTAGATTGTAAGCTCTGTCGAGCAAGGACTGTCTCGTCATGTTCAAGTGTACAGCGCTGCGTACATCTAGTAGCGCTATAGAAATGTTTAAGTAGTAGTAGTAGTTGTCTCCTCTTGTATTGTGGGACTGCATCAGTTACCATGTTTGTTTTGTATTCCCTTGATTTTGAAGTTTTGTGTGTTACATCCTACTGCTGGCAGATTTTTTGTATAAGTATGCTTCACTTGGTTTATTGTAAAAACTTAATATATCTCTATATATAAAAGGCACCACTGAAGCCTCCAGCCGGAAAGTGTGAAGCGCCAGAGATATCTGGTTTCCCCATGAGTGAAGGAAAACAGCACAGCACGAAATCCCTCTCTCTGTAACAGTGAAGGACTCAGAGGGGGGAGGGGAGAGAGACGCCCTCACTCTCTCTGTAACACAAACATAGAGGAAACTTAACACTGAAGGACTAGACTCAGAGGGGGGGAGGGGGAGGGAGAGAGGCAGAGGGCAGGGACACACACACTCCCACATGCACACTCTGAAGAAAACCATTGCTAGCCCCCCCGTTTCATTTGCATCAGAAACGGTGGCTTTTTTACTAGTATAATATATTTTTAAAAAGCAGTAACGCCACAGTTTAATGCATGGAAACAGGCAAACTACCACAAAACTCCTTAATGCAATCACCTGTTTCCTCACAATAACTATGTGTTAAGAGACCCAACACCCTTTACTAGAAAGGCTCCTTAGCTTTTTAAAAAGATGTTGCTAAATGGGACTTGATTGTCATGATTAGTCCACAGAAAATACTTTTACGTCTTATGGAATGATAGGTCCAAAAAATGTATCATTTCACCTCCTTTTTTTTCATTGTTACCTTTAAAAGTGGACTAACTTGGCTACCAAACCAACTTCTTGATTACATTGAAAGCTCTATCGAGCAGGGACTGTCTCTTACATGTTCATGTACAGTGTTGCCTACATCTAGTAGCATTATAGAAATGATAAGTAGTAGTAGTAGTTATCAGGAATGAAACACTAAACAGAACCCTTCAATAGAAAGAAAAAAGCCACTATCCAAAATTGAGAAAGAAAAATGTCTGCATCTCTGATACATATATTTAAATGAAAATTAAGACTAGAGAGAAAACTCATTCATTCTTGTAAAGCAAAATTTCAGTAAAGTAAATTTGTGTTTTAAATGCTAAAGTCAGAGCACAGTTTCTGATGGGTTAATCTATTAACAAAGGTTCTGCAGTAGTGTCTAATGAGGATTGCATGTACAAAAATGCTTATATAAAGTATGTGTTTTGCCAATCCTTATCACTCTTTCCAATGGCATGTCTTCCCTTTGTATTATTAGTATGGATCGCTTGCTGTTTGCACATTGTTTGCTAATTTTACATTGCAGCAACTGTTAAATTAGTTACACTGATTATTATGCTTCAATTGTTAATTGCCAAGAATTCTTTTTAATTGGAAGATTGCAATCACAGACATTGTTCTGCAACCTGGTGGTCCCTTGAGATAATTCAATGATTTATAGCTGTATGAAGTCACTTATGTCTCTGTGCTCCACTTAATTAAGAAACATCCAAATAAAGGGTGGGGTTGTAATAAAGAATTTATCAGTTTTCAGGGGTGAAATTCCTGCAGTGGTGCTGTCAGATTAAGCAGAGTTGTCCATCACTCCTTAATGACTTTCTCCTGTGATTATTAACATAAGGAACACTGTTCTAAATTGTTTAATGTGGTGTACTTTAAACAAACTTTGCTGTCATGGGGCCTCATACACTAAAAACACATTAAAATTAAGGTGAGCTAATTGCCTACGGTGCATGTAATAGTACATTGGGATATCCACCGATGCATCTATTTTATAAAGGCAATGAAGGCACTTATGTGCTTTTATAAAATCGTCTCAATAGCAGGCGAATGTTCATGCACAAACCTGTTGTGTAAAAAAAAACAGTGTAAGTATGTATGTGTGAAACTGTTCATTTTATAAAGTTTCCAACTCTGCCTATAATGCTAGTACAGTAATAGGCATATTTTCAAAGCACTTAGACTTACAAAGCTCCATAGTAACCTATGGAATTTTGTAAGTCTAAATGCTTTAAAAATGAGAGCCTTTAAGACTACTCCTACCATGCACCTACATTTTGCATGCATACCATCACACAGTTTTATAAAAGTCCTCTTCAGCATGTAAACATGCTTTATATGTGGAACAAGTTTTATATCTTTGCTCCAAGTACGTATAATTCCCCAAATGCCTCCAGACTGCAGGCTATTTAGCATACATACAGACACTTAAAAATGTTAATATGCTCATACATGCTAATGACCTTATTGGTTGTTGGCATGGAAGCCCTACTTTAAAAAGGTTGTGGAGAAGGAAATTTGCACGTCAGGTTAGAACATATAGAATTCCCATAGTATTTACAAGAGGTTGTGCAAATGCCCATTGATGTCTCTCCACATCAGGCTGGGAACAATGATTTTAGAAAGCTGCATGTGAAAAAAATATATGTGAATCTTAACTCTACATGTGCATAGGAGCAGTTTGTAAAATTGCTGCTCCTGTTCTCCATGCTCACCCTGATCGGGTACCACAAGCTCCCCCCACAATCACTCCCCCCTGATATGCAATCCCCCAAGGCATCTGACCATCCCACCTAAGCCCTTCACCTCCCCATGGCATCTGATCCTTCCCATGCATGGAAATTCCTCAGTATGAAGATACTCTCCCAATGCCCCCACAACGGACCTTCCTTACCCCTCATCCCCCCAATACCACTTCTAGTCTTATTGGTATTCCTAGTGTCTAGCGGGAGCAGAAGTGATCCCCAGTTGCTCTTGCTCTACAGGTCCTGGGTCTCAAAATGATTTCCTTGATCCCTAGTGGTAATCCTGCAGCACTACCAATAGAAGGGTCAGGCTGTCATATAAGGAAGGCTACTTTATTTAGAGTAGATTGTATTTCTCTTTCAATAGAGAAGTGACATTAGAAAGCATTTTGACACATATATTTTGGATCAGTTGCAAATGATTTGTAGTACTAGTACTACTCTCTTGTAAAAATGCATTACAGTAATCCAGCCTACTGATTTCCAGTGAAAGAATAAAGGATTACAGCTCATCATGGTCAAAGGTATATGCATAGAGCACATCTACTATTTCAGTTAACCACAGATTTGGCTAAAACAAATACAAGTTTCCTTTACTGCCAAACTAATGTTCTAAACCAAATCAGATACTAGGTACTCAAATAAGTGGAATCAAAGTTCAAAATAAGTCTTAAAAGGAGATGAAACTGCAGGCCTAGTGAAGCTCTCAGGGGATTCTTGGTACTTCTCTATAGCCTCTATAGCAGCCATTCCCAACCCACTCCTCGGGGCACAACTAGTCCCACCAGGTTTGCAGGATAAACCACAATGAATATTCATGAGTTAGATTTCCATGAAATCGAGGCAGTGATTGCAAATCTATTCATTGGCCCTGAGTAGAAAAATTCAGATGGACTCTCTATAACACCATCTCTCCCTTTATAGTAGAGAATGGGTGGGGGGCAGGGGAGATGAGGAAGGAAGATCATTTTCAGAGCTGTCATAATAGAGTAGAACTAATGTCTAGGATTCAAATAGCAATAACCCTACCTTTAAAAGGCAGCACCCAAGAATACCATTATACTTCTTTCTGGAAAAATAGAAGAAACCAGGCTGCTATAGATCCCAACACAGAAACTAAACACTAACAGAATACAGACAAAGCCTCAAATATAGAATTGGCAACCACAGACTAGAAATAGGAACTCTGAAAATTCTGTAACACCAGAGAAACAGAAATATATTTCCTTCTGTGCTGTGTGAAATACAAAGTTACCAGAAATGCACATTTCAAGATGACATATTCCAGTTACTTAATTGAAAATAAAATCTATTCTACCTTTATGTGTACCACGCATCTTGTTCCCAACACTTGGTCCCTCAGCTATATGATAAGCTGTGTAACAGAAAATATTTAGCATCATATCTATGTTGGTTGAATGTTCTAATGCATGCTTATTAGGTGTATCATTAGAATTATGCTTACATTGTATTATATCTCTGGTATTTGAATTCCAGTGCTATTAAATGTGTATATTTTTGATACTGTTTCACAGTAGTTCTATTATTATCAATTTACTGTTTTCAAGTTTACCTCATTTTTTGTATTTATGCTTATTCTTGGTTATTTTACTACTGTTATGCTGTTAAGAAAATTATATATTTTATGTTAAAACTGTACCTACTGTATACCACCTTGGGTAAATCTCCTCATGAAGGCAGTTAATAAATCCCAATAAATAAATAAATACATTACAAATCCACTTGGTCTCAGCCTTTCCTTTCAACTTTTCTTGTGTGGTCAAAATTCTTTTACAGAGTCTCATTTTTATTACTAATTTCTTCTCCTGCCTTCCCTCCCTCTCTACATTTGTCTCTGACATAATTGTTCCCCTTAATTGTTTTACTCTATTTCTCTCTTCTGTTCTTCCCCCCTCAGCAGTTAGATTTTATCCCTCATTGGAGGTGCTCATCTCAGCATTAAGCTCTGAAACTCGCTGCTGGAGGATGTGGTAACAGCAGTTAGCATATCTGGGTTTAAAAAAGGTGTGGACAAGTTCCTGGAGCAAAGGTCCATAGTCTGTTATTGAGAAAGACATGAGGAAGCCACTGCTTGCCCTGGGACTAGTAGCATGAAATGCTGCTACTAATTGGCTTTCTGCCAGTTACTTGTGACCTGGATTGGCCATTGATGGAAGCAGGATACTGGGCTAGATGGACCATTGGTCTGACCCAGTATGGCATTTAAAAGGAAATATAACAGCTTTTAAACTAGAAACTGGGGGAAGGCCGGCAGTCGCTCAAAAGCGCATGGTTCTCAATAAGATATCTTTCAAAAATATCACCAACACAGAAAGGATAGGATATCCTGATAGTGAGGTTTCAAAGAGAACATAGTAGAATAGTGTCCTAAAATAAAAATCAGACAAAAATTGAAAATTAATACTGTCAAGTACTGAGCATGATGTAAATAGGAACAACAAAAATAGTTTGAAATGTCTATATGCGAATGCCAGAAGCCTAAGAAATAAGATGGGAGAGTTAGAATATATTGCACTAAATGACAAATTAGATATAATAGGCATCTCTGAGACCTGGTGGAAGGAGGATAACCAGTGGGACACTGTCATGACGGGGTACAAATTATATCGTAGTGATAGTGTGGATCGAATTGGTGGAGGGGTAGCATTGTATGTAAAGGAGAGCCTTGAATGAAATAGATTGAAAATTCTGCAGGAAACAAAACACTTCTTGGAATCCCTATGGATTGAAATTCCATGTGTAAAGGGGAAAAGGTTAGTGATAGGAGTGTACTACCGTCCACCTGGCCAGGATGAACAGACAGATGTAGAAATGTTATCGTAAATTAGGAAGGCTAACAAACTGGGCAACATGATAATAATGGGTGATTTCAATTACCCTGATATTGACTGGGTAAATGTAACATCAGGCCATGCTAGGGAGGTAAAATTCCGTGATGAAATCAAGGACTGCTTTAAGGAGCAGCTGGTACAGGAGCTGACCACAGAAGGAAAAATTCTAGACCTAGTTCTTAGTGGAGCACATGATCTAATGCAGGAGGTAATGATGATGGGGCCGCATGATAACAGTGATCATAATATGATTAGATTTGATATCGTCTTTGGAGTAAGTACATACAGGACATCTAATATGATAGCATTTAACTTTCAAAAAGGAGACTATGATAAAATGAGAAGAACGGTGAAAAAAAAAAACTTACAGGAACAGCTGTATGGATGCTGTTCAAAAATACCATCCTAGAAGCCCAGGCCAAACACATTCCATGTATTAAAAAAGGAGGAAGGAAAACCAAATGACAGCTGGCATGGTTAAAAAGTGAGGTAAAAGAAGCTATTAGAGCTAAAAGAAAATCCTTCAGAAAATGGAAGAAGGAACTGACTAGAAATAATAAGAAACAGCACAAGGAATGGCAAGTCAAATGCAAAGTGCTGATAAGGAAGGCAAAGAGGGACTTTGAAAAAAAGATTGCATAGGAGGCAAAAACACATAGTAAAATTTTTTTTAGGTATATTAAAAGCATGAAGCCAGCAAAAGAATCGCTTGGACCGCTAGATGACCGAGGGGTAAAAGGGGCAATCAAGGAAGACAAAGCCATAGCGGAGAGTTTATCAGGCTTATTTTCAAAAGAGAAGGGCACCCATCTTTCGACACAAATTGGGAGATGGGCGTCCTTCTCCCAGGGTCGCCTAAGTTGGCATAATTGAAAGCCGATTTTGGGCGCCCTCAACTGCTTTCCGTCACGAGGATGACCAAAGTTTACGGGGGCGTGTCCCGAAGCATAGCGAAGGTGGGACTGGAGCGTGCCTAACACAGGGCATCCTCAGCCAATATGGAAAAAAGAAGGGCGTCCCTGACAAGCACTTGGACGACTTACTTGGTCCATTTTTTTCTTACAACCAAGCCTCAAAAAGGTGCCCGAACTGACCAGTTGACCACAGGAGAGAATCGGGGATGGGGGAGTAAGGGGAGGTCCCTTACTCCCCCAATGGTCACATTGCTTACATTTTATGATAAATATATATGATATTATATAATATATTCTTTGTGATTTATCTCTTTGTCTCTTTATGTTTGTATTTTTCTTTGCAACACCATTTTACATTGTCTTATATCATGTGTTTTAATTGTATTTTTTACATGATCCTTTTTGGCATCTTTGACAGTTATGTATGATTATTTTCATTATTTTAGTACTATTTTTTATTCCTTTATTAGTTTCCATTATTTTCACAAATATTTTTACATATATTTATTATTTGATTGCTTGTTGTTTGCGCTATTTATATGTTATATTTGTTTTCATAGATCCTGGAGAAGGTGCCACGGCACCGAAACACGGCTATGTTGAGTCAACTTGTAATAACCAATATTTTTTATTTAAAATCATATGTCTTCTCCATTGTTTGAAAAAAGCCTATTTCCCCACCCCTCCTCTGTTTCCGCCACTAAACCCTCCCACCCTAAAAAAGAACCTTTTTCAATATTTTTGCCAGCCTCTGTGACATCCTCAAATGTCATACCCAGCTCCATTACAGCAGTATGCAGGTCCCTGGAGCAGTTTTAGTGGGTGCAGTGCACTTCAGGCAGGCGGACCCAGGCCCATCCCCCCTACCTGTTACACTTGTGGTGGTAAAGGTGAGCCCTTCAAAACCCACCAGAAACCCACTGTACCCACATGTAGGTGCCCCCCTTCACCCCATAGGGCTATGGTACTGTTGTACAGTTGTGGGTAGTGGTTTTTTTGGGGGGGGGGTTGGAGGGCTCAGCACCCAAGGTATGGGAGTTATGCACCTGGGAGCAATTTCTGAAGTCCACTGCAGTGCCCCCTAGGGTGCCAGTTGGTGTCCTGGCATGTCAGGGGGACCAGTGCACTACGAATGCTGGCTCCTCTCATGACCAAAATGGCTTGGATTGGGTCGTTTCTGAGATGGGCGTCCTCCGTTTCCATCACTGAAAATCGGGGACGACCATCTCTAAGGACGACCATCTCTAACGTCAACCTAAATTTTGCGATTTGGCCGTCCCCGACCGTATTGTCAAAACGAAAGATGGACGCCCATCTTGTTTCGATAATACGGGTTTTCCCACCCCTTCGCCAGGATGTCCTGCGAGGACGTCCTCAGGAAAACTTGGGCGCCCCTTTCGATTATGCCCCTCTAAATGAACTATTTGCTTCGGTCTTCACCGAAGAAGATTTGGGAGATATACCAGTGCCAGAAATGGTATTCAAAGCTGCCAAGTCAGAAAAACTGAAAGAAATCTCTATAAACCTGGAGGATGTAATGTGGCAATTTGACTAATTGAAGAGTAGTAAATCTCCTGAACCGGAAGGTATTCATCCCAGAGTACTGATAGAACTGAAAAATGAACTTGCCGAACTATTGTTAGTAATATGTAATTTATCTTTAAAATCGAGCATGGTACTGGAAGTTTAGAGGGTGGCCAATGTAACACCGATTTTTAAAAAAGGTTCCAGAGGAGATCCGAGAAATTACAGACTGGTGAGCATATTCAAAGCATGGATTAATGAGACAAAGAGGGGCATAATCGAAAGGGGCGCCCAAGTTTTCCTGAGGACGTCCTTGCAGGACGTCCCGGCGAAGGGGCAGGGAAACCCGTATTATCGAAACAAGATGGGCGTCCATCTTTCGTTTCTATAATACAGTCGGGGATGTCCAAATCTTGAAATTTAGGTCATGCCTAGAGATTTATTTATTTATTTATTTATTTATTTATTTGTTGCATTTGTATCCCACATTTTCCCACCTATTTGCAGGCTCAATGTGGCTTACAATGTGCAATAATGGCATTCGTCATTCCAGAGTAAAAGATACAACTGGTATTACATACAAAACATAGATGGCATAAAAGAATTAAGCAATCAGGTGTAGAAAGAAAACATCCAGTATAAAAGGTAAAGTGGTGATGTATTACAGTTATTATTATTGACCATTGTGATATGCCTTGTTTAAGAGACAGTTCTTCAGAGATTTACGAAAGTTGATAAGTTCGTGAATTGTTTTCAAGTTAGGTGGCAATCCAGCTTATAATCAAAGAAGAAAAACACCTATATTTCGACCCAAATCGGGAGATGGGCGTTTTTCTCGCAAAGGCGCCCAAATCGTTATAATCGAAAGCCGATTTTGGGCGTTTCCAACTGCACTCCGTCGCGAAAACGAATAAAGTTGATGGGGGTGTGTCGGAGGCGGGCTGGGGCGTGGTTATCTGCTGAGGAGAGATGGGCGTCTTTAGCTGATAATCGAAAAAAAAAAGGCGTTTGACCGCGATTTTGGGTCACTTTTTTTGGACCCTTTTTTCTCACGAACAAGTCCCAAAAAAGTGCCCCAACTGCCCAGATGACCACTGGAGGGAATCGGGGATGACCTCTCCGGACTCCCCCAGTGGTCACTAACCCCCTCCCACCAAAAAAACCCCACTTTAAAAACTTTTTTTCCAGTCTGTATGCCAGCCTCAAATGCCGTACCCACCTCCATGACAGCAGAATGTGTTCGATCCTGTCACAGCCTTTCCCTGGGTCAGATGTGGCTCTCAGGTGCAGTACAGGGTCACATCAGCATTGCATTGTGGTGGGTGTAGGGTATTGGGCTCCATGATTTCATTAGCTTGTGTTACAGTCTCACGATGTTGGTAGTTGGTAGGCTCTTCTTCCAATGTGCTTTTCCCCCTGCCTACTGGGTCAGAGTGTGCCCTGTTGTGTTTCCTGTTGTAGTCCATGCTGTAGTGGCCATTTTTGTAAGCCAGTTTTAGTTCCCTTTCCTGTGTTAGCCACGTTAGATAACTTAGTTCTTACCTTGAATGTGGCTGAAAGAGGGCATTGTACAGCATTCTGCCAGCTCTGACCTACTGCTAATCTCAGTACCAGGGAGACTCGTTGCCAGTGGGGCACAACCTCTGATCTGCAGTTAACTGTGAGTAAACGTGGTTATTCCAACAAAGGACGTTTTCGGAGAGATAGTCTTCAGGTGTCAACTGGTGTGCCAATGTTATATAGCAGCAACAACTCCTAGAGGCCTGCGTGTTTGCAGGTCCCTGGAGCACTTTTAGTGGGTACCGCAGTGCACTTCAGCCAGTTGGCCCCAGGCCCATCCCCCCCCACCTGTAACACTTGTGCTGGTAAATGGGAGGCCTCCAAAACCCACTGTACCCACATGTAGGTGCCTCCTTCACCCCTAAGAGCTATGGTAATGTTGTACATTTGTGGGTAGTAGGTTTTGGGGGAGGGGGGTTGGGAGCTCAGCGCCCGTGGTAAGGGAGCTATGCATGTGGGAGTTTTTTCTGAAGTCCACCGCACTGACCTAGGGTGCCCAGTTAGTGTCCTGGCATATCAGGGGGGCCAGTGTACTACGAATCCTGGCCCCTCCCACAACCAAATGGCTCAGATTAGGACGTTTTCAGCTGGGCGTTTTTTAGTTTCCATTATCGCTTAAAAAAAACAAACGCCCAGCTCAAAAACGTCCATTTTTTCGAAAATACGGTTCAGCCCGCCCCTTCACGGACCCGTTCTCGGAGATAAACACCCATGGGAGATAGGCGTTTGCGTTCGATTATGCCCCTCCACACGTTCCACAGTTGGTGGCTCAAGTAGGAAAAGCTGGACGCATGTGTTAGTCTGTATTTAGTCCTTTACAGCTGGAGAAGTGAAGATTAAGGAATGTACGAGCTGATCTTTAGCATTCCTGGGTGTCAAGTCAACAAGGTCTAACATGTAGGCTGGGGTATCTCCGTGAATGATCTTATGAACTAGAGTACAGACCTTGAACGCAATACGTTCTTTAAGTGGAAGCCAGTGTAGTTTTTCTCTTAGGGGTTTGGCGCTTTCGTATTTTGTTTTTCCAAATATGAGTCTGGCTGCAGTGTTCTGGGTCGTTTGGAGTTTCTTGATTTGTGTCGAAAGTTGGGTGTCTTTCTCTTTCAAAAATAAGCCTGATAGCCAACATGGATTTAGTGAAGGGAAATCTTGCCTCACCAATCTATTACATTTCTTTGAAGGGGTGAACAAACATGTGGATAAAGGTGAGCCGGTTGATATTATGTATCTGGATTTTCAAAGGCGTTTAACCAAGTACCTCATGAAAGACTCCAGAGGAAATTGGGGAGTCATGGGATAGGAGGTTGTATCCTATTGTGGATTAAAAGCTGGTTAAAAGATAGAAAACAGAGAGTAGGGTTAAATGGTCGGTATTCTCAATGAAGAAAGGTCAACAGTGGGATTCCCCAGGGGTCTGTGCTGGACCGCTGCTTTTTAACATATTTATAAATGACCTAAAGATGGGTGTAACTAGTGAGGTAATTAAATTTGCTGATGACACAAAGTTATTCAAAGGTGTTAAATCGCAAAAGGATTGTGAAAAATTACAAGAGGACATTACAAGGCTGGGAGACTGGGCGTCTAAATGGCAGATGACGTTTAATGTGAGCAAGTGCAAAGTGATGCGTGTGGGAAAGAGGAACCCGAATTACAGCTATGTCATGCAAGGTTCCACGTTAGAAGTCACAGACCAAGAAAGGGATCTAGGTGTCGTTGTTGATGATATGTTGAAACCTTCTGCTCAGTGTGCTGCTGTGATTAAGAAAGCAAATAGAATGTTAGGTATTATTAGGAAAAGAATGGAAAACAAAAATGAGGATGTTATAATGCCTTTGTATCACTCCATGGTGCGACCACACCTCGAATATTGTGTTCAATTCTGGTCACTGCATCTCAAAATGATATAGTGGAATTAGAAAAGGTGCAGAGAAGAGCGATGAAAATGATAAAGGGGTTGGGATGACTGCCCTATAAGGAAAGGCTAAAGCGGCTAGGGCTCTTCAGCTTGGACAAAAGATGCCTGAAAGGAGATATGATAGAGGTCTATAAACTAATGAGTGGAGTGGGACAGGTAGATGGAAGCTTCTGTTTACTCTTTCCAAAAATACTAGGACTAGGGAGCAAGCAATGAAGCTACAAAGTAGTAAATGGAAAATGAATGAGAGAAAAGTTTTCTTCCCTCAACATGTAATTAAACTCTGGAATTCTTTGCCAGAGAATGTGGTAAAGACTGTTGGCTTAGCGGGGTTTAAAAAAGGTTTGAACGGCTTCCTAAAGGAAAAGTCCATAGACCGTTATTAAAATGGACTTAGGGAAAATCCACTGCTTATTTCTGGGATAAGCAGCATAAAATGTTTTGTACTTTTGGGGATTTTGCCAGGTATTTGTGACCTGGATTGGCCACTGTTGGAAACAGGATGCTGGGCTTGATGGTCTGTCTCAGTATGGCAATACTTATGTACTTATGTAAGGAAAGAACCCCACTTTTTGCTGCCCACTACCGCTATTCTGTCTGGCGCCACTGTGTTTTTAAAATGGGTGCTGAGTGGGCTTCGAAGGCAACTCCAGTAGTTGGAACATAAAGACAGAGCCGGGCGGACTCCTACAGTTTGTGTCCCAGAAACACCCAAGAAAGTCCATGATCAAGTATATAATATCACATTCATTGTTGATTTAATCTTGAATTGATAATGAATGTGACTGTTGGGCAGAATGGATGGACCATTCAGGCCTTTATCTACCATCACTTAATATGTTACGTTGAGTGAAGAAATATTTTATCTGATTTGTTTTAAATGTACTTTAACCAGTCAGTAATTTTTAAAAAATGTATTTTACTTGCGTCTGGTGGGTCCAGGGTGGTTTGGGCCGTTCTGTGGCATGGTTGAGGCATTGGTTACGTGCTGTCGGTCCAGAAGGAGATTGGGGGGTCTTTAGGAAGGAGCTGCATTGTTTGCAGCTTGTGGCAGTGCTGCCCAGCCAGCAAGAGAACTTTCTTGGCCAGGTGCAAGGGAGAAAATGGCCGGTCTGGGCCTGGTTTGGGCTCCGGAGAATGCACGGCTTTTCATGCATGCTCGGTACTGCTCCTGAGCCACGACTAGGCCCAAACTGAAGACGGTGCCTATATTTTGAGGCCTGCTAGCTTCAGTTCCACAGTAAATCGTGGCTTTTTCCTGCAGTCACAAAGGGCCTACCTGGACCCAGACCTTTGTTGGTGGTTGTTTTGGGTCCCTTTGGGGAGTAGTGTACTTCACTGGCTTTTGTCAAAGCTAATTTGCATATTTTTGACAGGTGGCCATGCCCTCTTCTGGTCCTGGAAGCCAATTAGAAATGAGGACACACCCAAGCCCTGCCCACACCCTGGCCCCTTTGATGTCATCAAATGTTGTATCTCAGCCCCACCCCCTTTGCATAACTCTGCCATAGCCCCACCTTATTTGCATAGCCCTGCCCCAAGCCTGGACCTTTTAGCATGACCCTAACCAAACCCTGCCCCATTTTAGTGATGTCATGGGAAGTGATTCATAGCCATTTCTCTTTTTCCAAGATGGCAGCTACCACTGGACGCACTACATCACTTCCTGTTTCCAGTACTGGCTGCTACCTTGGATGGAGTCATGCGATGGGAAGTGATGTTAAAAAACCCCGACACCGCCCACTACAGCCTTGGAGGAATGTGTGCAGCTTAACTTTTTTCTCACAGGAAAAGAAAATAGGCATTTTTAGCTCCAGACTCACCGTTTTCTTTTTTCAAAAGGATACTTTGTATTTATTTTAAGCTGGATTGAGTTAGGTCCATCTGCTTTTAAGAAAGACAGGAAGAACTGGTGTGCTGTACAAAACTTCTGTAATGGCTCTGTGTGAGCTGTTTGCTGTACTGTCTGTGTAAAATAAATCAGTCTGCAGCCTCCACCACAAACCCTCCCTTTCCCTAGCCATCAGTCCAATCTGTCTGCACCCTCTCTCAAATCCCTTTTCCCCTTACAAGCCACTCTTCGTAGGAAGAACTAGTATGAATGCCATGGACTGTTCCTCAGGGCCTTTGCAAACTGTCACAGTCACGACCTCTGGGGTCTTAGCAAACTGTCACAGATTCAGGGAAAACTTGAGCTCTTGGGCCACTGCCAATGAACAGCAGCAGCAGGCAAACCTTCCAACCAGGACTGGACTAAACAGGCAGGACTGAAATAGACTAGAAGTGCAATAAGCACACTGGCAGGAACGGGGAACTGAGCCTGGCTAGGCAAGATCAGAGTACACAGCAGCAGAGCTTGGCTAGATAAGAACACAGTACATAGGAGCAGAGCTTGGCTAGATAGGAACACAATACATAGGAGCAGAGCCAATTAAAGATAGAAAAAAGGCACTCGAATGGGCCGCAAGGATGAACTGGAACACATGCACACCAGAGCCCTCTCATACAGGCCGCAAGGCGAACTGGAACCTAAGCAAAAAGGCAAAAAAGAAGGCACGTACACATAGGCAGAAGCAGAAGCAGACTAGGCAGAACAATAGGCAAGGCAGAAGAGATAAACCATCACACCAGCAAACAGGCAAGGGACACAACAGACACACATGCACACAGACAACAAGCAAAAATCAAGACAGAAGTGCTAACCCAAGCACACAGACAAACAAATAAGAAACAAGGCAGAAGTGCCACACAGGCACACTAGCAAACAAAAGAAACAAGGCAGAAGTGCCCACACAGGCTAGGAAACAAGGCAGAAGTGCTACACAAGCACACCGACAACGAACAAGGCAGAAGAGCTGCAAGCATACAGGAAAACCTGGAGACCTTTGGCATTGTAAAGGCCGGAATGAAAGTTCTTACCTTCCTTATGAAGGCCTTCACTGATGATGTCATGACTACAGGAAAGAGGCTTGAAACACACTGAATACCAGAGTAAGGCTTGAAGCCCACAGAACACTAGAGTGAGGCTTGAAATACAGAAGTGGTAGCAGAGGCAACAATGCAAGGAAAAAAACAGACTGGATCCACCTCTGAAGCTGACCACTGGAAGACAAGGTGAGTCCGAAAGTGGGGTCACGACCACAGTCGTGACAATTGTAGCCCTAAAATGTGTTTAATGCCTTTACTCTTATTCTCACTTCTAAGGATTTTTACTGCTGCAGTCCTCACTGCAAAGATATATTAGCAATGCATTGGGTATAATGTAGTCTCACATGTAATGTAGTCACTCCTGCTTGTCTGTATGAAGTCTGTTACTATTGACCAATTCTCCTGCAAAGACCTCCTCTCTTTCTCAGTCAAGCTTGGCTATTTTGTCTACCTGCTGTCATTTCCTGGTCATTCTTACTGTCTCTGTCCTGAGGTTAGCTGGGCATGACCTTTCCCTCCAATCGAGGACTGCCCCCTGGGACCACCTCTGCTACCTGATGGCAGACTATGTTCCTATTAGTCCCTTTACCTCCTCCTCCCTGGGCTTGTGTGAGCCCCTTCTTGACCTCTCCTTCACCATGAGTCATTCTCCATCTTGCTTCCTACAGCATTTGTCCTGATACCCCCCCCCCCCTTGTAACGAACTCGTTTTTTACTTCATTCATTCTTTCTCATAATATATTGCACATTCCAGCCACCCAGCTCTGAACTGCTTGCATCTGTTTAACTATTTTCCCACCTCAGCAATAAAGCTGCTTTTCTTCAGATTTCTGTCTCCAACTACTGATATAGCTCTTAGAATCACGGAGTCTCTTGTCCTGGGGGCAATACTTCTGAAGACATATTGTTGTGAATAAAGTATTTTTATAAGAACATAAGTATTGCCATACCGGGACAGACCAAAGGTTCATCAAGCCCAGCATCCTGTTTCCAACAGTGGCTAATCCAGGTCACAAATACTTGGCAAGATCCCAAAAAAGTAGAAAACATTTTATGCTGCTTATCCTAGATATACACAGTGGATTATCCCCAAGTCCATTTTAATAATGGTCTATGGACTTTTCCTTTAGGAAGCCGTCCAAACCTTTTTTTTAAACCCCGCTAAGCTAACCCCTTTACCACGTTCTCTGGCAACGAATTCCAGAGTTTAATTACAAGTCGAATTAAGAAATAAACTTCAGAAAATAAAGAGGCTTCAGGTGTGTGCTGGTGTGCCGAGGTTATACTTCTAGGTCATTAAGGCTTCATGGATATTAAGATTTAAAAGGCCTTGACAGAAAGTGGATGGGATTTGATATACCACCTTTCTGTGGTTACAATCAAAGTGGTTTACATATTAGACATAGCTAATTATTTTCCTCCCGAGGAGCATGAGGCTGCTGTACATAGAGAGGCAATCAAACCAAGCAGTACATCTGGAAAGGTGTTCACAGAAGCTCCAGATTCATTATTTCAGGGCCAACTCAAGGGATAGTGGTGCCCTGAGCCAGCTTGCTTTGGCGGCGCCCCCTCCCCCAATGCATTACATCACATCTCTTTTGGTGCCCCATCTCTCCCTGCAGGTTCAGCATCTCTCCCCTTCTCCTCCCCCCTCTGTTCCTCTTCTGTCTCCCTCCCTGTGGGTCCAGCACTACTCCCTCACCTCTTTTACTCCACCATGGTCCTGTAAAGTTTACATCAGTTGCCAGCATCAACTGCAGCAGCATGACGGTCTGCATTCGGCCTGCCCGGCTCTTCCCTCTGCTGCGTCCTGCCAACAGAAAATTGCATCAGATGGGGCGCAGCAAAAAGAAGACCCAAGGGCTGGCCAAAGGCAGACTGTCATGCTGCTGCTGTTGCTCCCACCGGTGACTGACATAAATTTTACAGGACTGCAAAGTGGGGGGTGAGAGAAGTGAGGAAGCACTGCCGAGACCCATAGGGAGGGGTAAATATGCTTAACCTGTAGACCAGATGAGGTCAGAGGCTGGGTATTTTTTGAACCTTTAATCATTGGTGGCCTGGGCAAGAGCCTCACCTGGACCTATAGTTAAGCAGGCCCTGCATTCTCTGTGCCCCCATGCTGTTGGGGGAGTGGGCGCCGCCAAAGCAAGCTGGCTCAGGGCACCACTATCCCTTGAGTTGGCCCTGAAATAATGAATATGGAGCTTCTGTGCACACCTTTCCAGATGTACTGCTTGGTTTGATTGCCTCTCTATGTACAGCAGCCTCATGCTCCTGGGGAGGAAAAAAATTACCTATGTCTAATATGTAATGTAATATGTAAAAAAAAATCTTTAAATGTAAGCTATTTAAGCTATCTGAAGAAATGGGCGGTCCTGCCACTTACGATGCATGGACGGGCTCAGTTGTTTGGTATGCTTGAATTCCCCAGATGGCTTATACGCTCCAGGTTCTTCGTTATATCTGCGTACTAAAGATATCACACAGTTTTATAAATATCTAGGACAGTTCATTTGGAACGGGAAAAAGCCTAAGATGCCGAATGAAGTGATGGTGGGCTCATGAAGGGAGGGGGGCTATGGGCATCCCAGATATAAAGCGTTATAATCAGGCATGCCTTCTGAGACATTTGGGGGATTGGTTGTGTAGATAGAAGGGATTACACGCCCCGGAGATGGAACAAGACCTTTTTTTGCACCATTTCATTTATATTCTTGATCCATGGAATGCACTGAGCGGTGCCAAGTAACCTGAAAAGAAGCTTATTGTTGGGGCCATTACGGGAAGTTTGGAAAGATCTAAACAGATACTGGGGCACAGAGGCAGACATATCTGATTCTTATACCACTCCAGGGTAACCCCAGTTTTCACCTGGTTCTGAGAATAAAGTGTTCCGCAGCTGGGCAGCTTTAGGAATCACGAGGGTGGAACATGTTCTGGGGTCGCAGGGAACCCTGTTAAGCTTAGGGGCTTTAGGTGTGGGGATAGATTTTCGCCACGAGTTTGCATATCAACACTGAAGCATTATGTCCAAACTCTGAATCCGGGGAAATTGGGTAGTGGGCACGGGAGGAAATCAGGGAATTGTTCAAGGCGGTGCCGGGAGAGAGACTGTCAGTCTCAGGACTCCATAAGATTTTGTGGACATTGGGGCCGCGGAAGGATATGACAGCCATAACAGCTCGCTGGGCGGCAGATTTGCAGAGACCTAACCTGGAGATGGATTATATTAAATTAATATCTCGGATTCCCGGGTTATCGGTCAACGCTCAGCTCAGAGAATGTCAATACAGAATATTATGCAGAGCATATATGACCAAAGCCCAGGTGTTTAAAATGGGAGGGGTGACGGATCCCCTCTGCTCTAAATGTAAACGGATAGAGAGTACACTCTTTCATTGTCTATGGGAGTGTCCTTATATAAAAACATACTGGGAGGAGATATTTAGATACCTAGGAGGTCTCATGCAGTCCCGGATTGGTCTCACCCCAACAGGGATCTTGCTAGATAAGTATGAACTTTTTGTTCTTCAACAAAGAGGGCAGAAACAATTTATACGCAGGGCCTGTATATTGGGGAAGAAATTAATTATGAACAAATGGCTGGATGTGACCCCTCCAGATTACTGGCAATGGAGAAATCGGCTACATGATCTGTTGTGGCATGAGAGGAAGGCGGTGGGACCCTCCCCTAGGGGGAGAGCTCGGTTTCTGGAAATTTGGAGGCCCTATATTCAATCTCTGTCACCAAAAGCACGAAGTTTGGTACTAAATGGATTTTGACGGTCTTTTTTTTTTTCTTCAGAAGGGAGAATGAGGGGGTTGAAACATAAACACAAAACAGAGGGGAACAAATGGGTTAAAATGTTAAAAAGTTTGATGACGGATTGTACCATTTTGGTTTAAGGAGTACATGTGTATTTTCAGTCTATGTGTATTCAGATAATTGGATGTATTTCTTTTGTATTGTCATCAATAAAAAATGTTGAATCGTAAGCTATCTGAAGGCCTTGAACCACATAAACTGCTGTTTTAATATTTTTATTTTGGTTTCTGTATCCACTAAATTCTTGGACGCGTAGGCCGGCTTCTTCTAGAGAAATAACCTACAGCTGTATTGTTTAGATGCACATCCTGTCCATCTGTTCCCAGAGACTGACTGACCCGAAGCCATCTGCTAGTTCTATGAATAAACCGAGACTGACTTGTGACGTCACACGCACCCCAAACAAAGCAGCTGCTTTGCTTTGTTCTCTCTCCCCCTCTCGATTGTGGATATCTATGTTCTCGGCCATCGATTACAGCGGATGCAGAACACAATCGGGTTGGTACTGCGCGAGTCCTAGGCAGCCAAGTGTAATCGATATTATCAGATCGAGCGACGGAAGTGCCAAGCCAACCTATGCTGCTTGGGTATTGTGCTTTGTGCTTCACAGATGAGATGGCGAGCTGCTGGGTGGCAGCGGTGTGTTGTTGATGATTTACCGCGAGGCTACGTGACGGGCGAAGGAGCGCGAGACACACATATCCCCTTTCCCCCACGCTCCCTCAGCACGAGCTGTTATGGTTGCGCAGTTGCGGAGGCGGTAGGGCCAACGGCTGTTTCTGGGAGCTCGTAGGTGGCCGTGGGACAGTGCGAGAGGGAGGAAGTGGCCCTGTCTGCGAGACTCGGACTCCGCTGCCGCCTCCGCCGGGTCTGGCTCCCCGGCAGCGGAGATGGGCCGCAGCCCTCTTCAGGGTTCCTGGTTCGGGCCACCGCTGCTGCTGCTTCTCCTGCTCTTTCCTGGCCTAATGGGTGAGTAGGACCCGTATTTTCCTGGAATCTTTTGGAGAGCAGAGGGTCAGGCCACGACACAAAGACAGGCTGTGAATTGGCAGCAGCGTGGAAGGAGCTCTTGTCTGCTAGCTGTGTGGTACCCTTTGTTGTTGTTGGATGTCCATGGGGAGATATTTTTCCCTAGTCTATGAGGCAGAATTTGCTATGATTTTCTTATTTCAACACTGTAAAACTTTTGAGAAGAGGGGTATCAGAACTGTTGCAATTTTAAATAAAGAGACGGGGGTAAAACCTGGATCCAGTCTATACTTCCTAGAGATAGCGGAACATCTGTTCGGTTGGAGAGAGCAAACAAACCAAGCCCAGGCCCCACACCAATCTCCCAAGTCCCTGATGCTATGTTGGACAGTATATTGGTGGGTCCGTGGCCCTGTGGCTCGCTGTTTTGTTGCTTATGATAACAGCTTACATTGATGTCGTGGAAGAGCTGGCTTTTACTTATGCCCTGCATCGGTTGTGCTCACCTTCCCCAGGCAAACCAGCATTTGAAGCGGAGTGTTGCTCGGTTGTGTTTCCATCTTGCTCTGCACTGCTTTGTTTGGGTTACCTTGCCCCAGGACTGTCTTCCTCCCCCCCCCCCCCCCCCCCCCCCCCACCTCCTGAACGTTAAAAGTCAGATCAGGAGGATTGGGGGTCTCCTACGGATCTGAATTTATTGCTAAGAATCAATCTACTTGGGCTGTTCAGAGGCAGCCCCTGGCAGGGAAAGGAGGGATGGAAGGAATCCCCAGGGCTGAGTGGGTCAGTTTTTTTTTCCTTAAAATTAAGTCAGATCCAACTTATTGTTAAGAAGCAATCTGTCCAAGCCAAGATGCATGCATGCCATGGTGCAAATATCCACCTTAGTGCTGCATCCTTTCGTTCCCTATTACTGCTTTACTTGAAGCTTGGGATGACCCATTTATAATACCTAGAAAATCAATAATTTTCTTTTACACTATGCAACTCTGTCATAGAAAATACTTATTTTATTCAGGCCAATTGGGTTTATATAACAGCTAAGGAGGGTTTGCTGTGGTTGGTGCTTGGACCGGAGACTCTTTGAAATAGACTACCAAAAATGTTATTTAATTACTATTAAGGGGTTTTGTTCCTTTTTTTTTTTTGTGCTTTTAACTTTCTTCAAAGTTTTTATTTCATATTTTCATATGTGTATATATATATATATATATATATATATATATATAGCCATTGCTTTTCCAGATAAATCCCCTTTCTCCCTTTTGCATCATTCCTGCATTTTCAAGATTCTCACACGTGCACCATACACTTACTTGTGGAATACTTCTGTTCCAAATTCTGAATGTTGGCCTCCTGTTCCCATATCTGCGCCCTCTCCATGCATCAGAAGAGAGAACTTGTACCACTCTTTCTTAGGGACTATCTAATCTGATCTATTGTTTGTGTTGTATCTTTGTCATAGCTTAATTTGCAGACAAAAAAGAAGTAGAACTGTGGAACCTGGGAAGGGTGAACCAGGGATAAGAGTAACAGGAGAAGAGAGGCTGGTTTAGGGAGTAGAGTGACTGCTGTGCTCCAGGCTAATTTCCTCCTCTTCCCTTCCCTGCAAGTTTCTTGAAAGGGAGGTGCTAGAGCAGATCACCTCTTTTGCTCTGGAGCCTGAAAATAAGTGGTGAAACTGCATTCCAAGCTATTCCCTCAATCTTTGTATTGTACTGTTTCGGAATCTTGCCAGGTATTTGTAACCTATGTTGGCCATTGTTGGAAACAGGATGCTGGGCTTGATCGACCTTTGGTCTGTCCCAGTATGGCAACGTTTATGTTCTTATGTACGCTTTTTCCCAGTGTTGCACTCGGTATTTCAGTATTAAATTTCTTATCAATTACAAGAGAACAATGTAAATAAATCTTCTCTGGTGGAACTTCAGCTTCTCCCATGTCCTGTAAATCTCCTAGTAAAGAGAGTATTAGATGTCCACTCCACTGTTATCCTTGTAACCATAGGTATAGTTTGGAGGGGTGGGGGAGGGGCACCCCCACATGCTGTTGCTTGAAAGAGGAAGGCCCCAGTCCATTAAAAATTTAAATCCCCTTCCATCTTCTGCCACCACCTCTGATTTCTTCTCTATTCCCTGTACTCATTAATTTAAAACATAGTACCCATACTGGGTCAGATAAATGGTCCATCTCTAGCCCATGGTTTCCAACAGTGCCCAATCCAGGTCACAAGTACCCGGCAGAAATCCTACCAGTTCTACGCTACTCAAGATTTTGTAGATCTCTTGCCTTCAGCCGTCTCTTTTCCAAGCTGAAGTCTTTTATCTTGCTGCACCATATGCCTGGAATGGACTTCCTGAGCCGGTACGTCAAGCTCCATCTCTGGCCATCTTCAAATCTAAGCTAAAAGCCTACATTTTTGATGCTGCTTTTAACTCCTAACCCTTATTCACTTGTTCAGAACCCTTATTTTATCATCCTCACTTTAATATTCCCTTTTCTCTTGTTTGTCCTGTTTGTCTGTCCTAATTAGATTGTAAGCTCTGTCGAGCAGGGACTGTCTCTTCATGTTCAAGTGTACAGTGCTGCGTACGTCTAGTATCGCTATAGAAATGATAAGTAGTAGTAGTCTTAACCTCTTCAGACGTTCCATCCCCTTTATCATTTCAAACCTCTCTTTATTCTGGGGCTCCTTTTTCGACAAGCAGCGACAGTAAAATTAAAAGCAGTAATGAACATCATGGATCCTTTGTGTCCTGCCTTGGGGGCAGGATGCAGCAGAGGTACGAAGGCTCCAGTAATAGTTAACGGTTTTTAATTTTTTTTATTACTGCCTTGAGAAAGGGCCTCAGCATGACGTGATGTTTGAAAAGAGAAGTTGGTGGGCGAGTTGGGGAGGAAGAAGAGGGAGACATACTAGACCTAGTAGAGGGCAGAATGAACCAAAGGAGGAAGAGAGTACTGGGAGATGGAAGAAAAAGGAGAGAGAGTGATCTATGGGGAAAGTGAGAGAGAATGACTTGAGTGCTGGGAAGGCTGGAGCCAGGAGAGTGAGTGCTGGGAAAGATGGCAAGAGAGAGAATATGTGTCAGAAGGAATGACTGAAAGAGAGAGAATGAGGGAAGGATGGGGAGAGGGATAGAAGGTGCAAGAAAGAGAGATGGTTAAAGGAGAGAAGTGAGAGGAAGAAAAACTGAGAGAAGGGTAATGAGGAAAGATGAGTGTCAAGGAGTTGAATTGTAGAGAGAAGTAAGAAGGGAGAGGGTGGTGTTGAGGGATGGAGAAAGAGAGGAAAGATGTGGGGAAGGCTGAGCGGGGAGAAGAGGAGCAGAGAGGAGAATAGAAGAATATAGATAGGATAAGGAATACAGAAGAAACAGGGAAAACAAAAGAAATGTCATCTTTCTTTTGCTTATGTTCTAGGTTCCAGCATGACGGAATAATCTAGAGGAAATGCTGAGAATAGAATGAGTAACAAGGAAAATCTTAAGAAATCAAACAGAAGAGGAAATGTGGACAAAGATAAAATGAATTAATAGGGAAAAGTTTGAAAAATGAAAATTAACCTAAACAAAATAATAAAAGAAAATCAGCATATAGAAAGACAGCAAGAATATATTACGAAATGCAAAATTTTGAAAACATGGTATTGTGATGTTCATTTTCAAAACACTTAGACTTATAAAGTTCCATAGTTATCTATGGAACTTTTAAGTGCTTTGAAAATGAGCCCCTGTATCATCTTGCTGCATCTATGACGAGCAGGTGGGAAGGTTGAAGCTGGTGGAGGCAGGCTTGCGAAAAGGAGGTGGAATGTAAGCAATTGTGAGTGTAAGAGAGGATGAGTGTTGTTGGAGAGGGGGGGGGGGGGAGAAAGATAACAATCTGAGGGTGCCTGTGCTTGTAACTCTTTTACCATATTGATAGCTTTTTCCATAATTCATTTTGAGGAGGATGTTCCAAGGAAAAAACCTATTAAATACACTCATCGATTTTTGCGTTTTGAATTGCATTTATTGGCCTTTGCCTCTGGCATTCCCTACGGGTTCAAGTGGTCAAACCCCTCCTATTGGGTGTAGCCTCGCATTGCTATATGAGTGGTCACTGAGCATGCAAGGACTGCTTCCCTTGCCAGAAAGGTTGGATCCATTCCCCCCCCCCCCCCCCAATTCAGGATCCAGGTGCCTTTGGCCCCAGACCTGCTGGATACACCAGGATCAGACAGCAATTCCTTCTATGTTAAAAGTAACCAGTCCTGCAGTGATCCTCCAAAGCTTACCAGTTCTGCAGTGTTTCTCACCAGAAAGATTGAAGGTACTTCGCTTCTGCAATAGCTAATAAACCAACATCTATTTTCATCCTGCTTTATTGGCCACCTCTGTTGTAGATCACTTCTCATGTTGTCTAGTCTTTCCGAATGTCCTCTCCTGCAAATCTTCATGTTGTCCACAAAAAGGCAAACTTCTCCTTCTAACCCAGTGCTTCTCAACCCAGTCCTCGCGGTACACACAGACTGTCAGGTTTTTAGGATAACCACAAGGTATATGCAATAGATAACCACAACAAATATGCAGGAGATAGAGTATCTTGAAAATCCAACTGGCTGGTGTGAAAGATCCATGCCGCTCTACCTTGGAGACTCCAGCTAGGGAGCAGTATTCATGTCCAACCTCATAGCCACATTGTAATCCACAGGGCCGGACTTCAGGTAATCACAGCTCCAAAAGACAATCAGCAAGTTTTTATTTCCTTGGAGTTCACAGTTCAGCAGTTCCAAACAAAACAGGAATCCAAAACACAGCCCCACTGTTTTCCCTTCTCAGGGCATAAGCACAGCCGGGGTGAAAGCAACATAAACCCCACTGCTTCCAGAACTCGGTTTGTTCCACCTTAAACAGTCCTACAGTTCAGTGCTCCCTTCCCCCCCTCTGGGGAGAGAGCGTCTGCAGGCTACAAAGAAAGACACCACTGCTACCTGTCTTCTCCAGGTGCACTGGCAAACAGTGCCAACAACAAAAAAAAAAAACAGCTTCCTTTTTGCTAGGAACAGTTCACACAGGGGGAAACAACAATCCCTCCTCAAAACAACACACTTTTTGTACTCTGAACAGTTCAGTAATCCACAGTTCAAAAAACAGCCTGAACTCTCTCTGGGGAGATGCAAAGGATCCCACCCTTTCTGGGTCACACCTTCAATATCACTGACCCTTCTCCCGCATGATCCTTCTTCTTTCCCCTTTCAGCCCAGCTGCCATACCACGAGGTTACCTGCTTTCTCAGCTTTTTCCCCAATGATTGGGCCCAGGCTGCTATATCCATTGGCTCCTCCACTCTCACTCTTTCCTCGGCCTCTTGCCACTCCATGGGTTCCTCGTCCCACCCACTCTTCAGCTGTTCCTCCTTTTCCTGATTACTCTCGGGAGACAACTCCCTAGCCTTGTCTAGGTTCTCCCCTGGAGGCTGCTGGGGGAAATAGTTTCTGTACCAGGGTTTTCCCCGGGGCTGCTGGGTAGTGTAGTCTTTCTCCCCCCTCCATTTCCCCGAGGGGAGAAACCCTTTTCTTTTCTCTCTCTGGGGAAGCAGCAAGGGCAAGGCTCTGTTCTTTCTCCCTTTTCTCTTGACCCTCCTCTTCCACTTCCATTTTATCCACCCCCTCGCCCTCCTTTTCACACTGGGTGTACCCCAAGAAGATAACAATATTCTAACCCTTCTGTAGTGTTGCTCACAAAGAATAGAATCAGTCCCAGTACTGATACCTTAGGCACTCCACTAACCTTCATTTTTTTTCTTCTGAATGATTTCTATTTACCACCACCCTCTGTCATCTCTCAGTCAACAAGTTTCTAGTCCAGTTCACTACTTTGGCTTCTTAAATTCAGCCTGCTCAGCTCATTAATGAGCCTCCTGTGAGGAACCGTGTCAAAGGCTTTGCTGAAATTCAAGTAGACTATACCCAGCACATATCCCCAATCCAATTCTCTGGTCATCCCGTCAAAGAAGTCAATCAGATCAATTTGGCGTTATCTTCCTATGGTAAAAACCATATTGTCTTGGATCTTGCAACCTGTTGGATGCTAGAAGGTTCATTATATATCTTTTTCTTTAGCAGCACCTCCATTACTTTTCCAATTACTGGTGAGGCTTACTAAACTGTAGTTTCCTACTACTTTATCACCAGTTTGTGAAGAGGGACCGCATCCACTCTTTTCCAGTCTGTGGAACATCTCCCATCTTCAAAAATGTATTATATTTTTAAGAGGACCTGCCAGAACCTCTCTGAGTTCCGTCAGGATCCTGGGATACAGCCCTGTGATTTTATCCACTTTTAGTTTTTCAAGTTGTTCATAAACACTATATATCTTTGTCAGCTGATCACCATTCTTTTCCAGAATTTTTCTCCTTAAACACAGTGTAGAAGTATTTGTCTACCATGTCCACTCTTCTGTCATCACTCTCTACACAGTGATTCTCAACATCTTTCAGCATTAGAATTCCATTTCTAGCATTCTTTCTTTCCCTGATGTACCTGAAAAAAGTCTTGCCACGTATCTTTATATCTCTATCCATTTTTCTTTCTTTTGCCAGCTGTATTTTTTCTTTGAGTTTTATCTGGTGGTATTTTTCTGCATCCCTATTATGTTTTTCTGTATTTTATTAATGCTGTCTCTTGCCTTTATTTTTGCAGTCACTTGTTTGGAAACTATATCAGTTCCTCTTCTTCCTGCTTTTATTTACTACCTTACATAAATATCTGTTGTAATTTTTATAACTCCTTTCAGCTTGGTCCACTGTCTTTCCACTTCTCTTATGTTCTGCCGTTTGGCTCACTTCTCCACAAGGACGTAAGAATCCTGTTTTGATTTAAAGTGCATTTTGTTCCTCACTAACTAAAAACGAAGTGGCGCAGAAGAACAGAAGGCATGCGATAGTGCCGGGGTAGGGGAGATTTAAAGTTGGGTGAAACTGCTTTACCTTTAGCTGCAGTACCCATAGTACAGGTTGTAATTACAGGCTTTGGAGTGTTTTCAACTTTAATAAGCTTGAAATTCCTTCAAGTACCCAAACATCCTACTTTCATTCAGCAAATTCAGGATGAATTTGAGCTCTTTTGAAAAGCGTGCAGGAGGGACGGTACGTTGTGAGAGTGATTCTTGTTTGTTGACTATACTGTCACTGCTATCTTCTTGAAGACTACTTCTAAAATGGGCAGTGTTTCTCGTCATAAAGTGTATGGGGACAGACTTAAAGATCTCAATATGTATACTTTTGAAGAAAAGATGGAGATATATCTTGGAGATATTTAAATGTCTATCATAAATGCAAAAGAGATCGGCCTTTTTCAGTAGAAAGGAAGCTCTAGAACCAGGGAGCATAGGATGAAGGTGAAAGGAGATGCAGGGATGTACTTGGGAGTAATGTAAGGAAAAGCTTCCTTATGGAAATGGTGATGGATCAACTTCTCAGTGGAGGTGGTGGACGAGAGAACATCTGAGAGAGATCCCTTAGAGATACTATGTACTTGTTGGTATGGGTGAGCACACAGGATACACTATGGGGCTCATTTTCAAGAGTTCAATAGGTTACTATCCAGCTTATTTTCGAAGGAAATCGCCGGCTATCTTCCGACACAAATCGGAAGATGGCCGGCGATCTCCTGAACCCGACCAGATTGGTATAATCGAAAGCCGATTTTGGCCGGCGCCAACTGCGTTCCATCGCAGAGCCGGCCAAACTTCAAGGGGGCGTGTCGGTAGGGTAGCGAAGACGGGACGGGGGCGTGCTCACGAGATGGCTGGCTTCGCCCGATAATGGAAAAAGAAAGCCGGCCCTGACGAGCATTTCGCCGGCTTCACTTGGTCCCTTTTTTTTTTCAGGACCAAGCTTCAAAAAAGGTGCCCCAACTGACCAAATGACCACTGGAGGGAATTGGGGATGACCTCCCCTTACTCCCCTAGTGGTCACCAACCCCCTCCCACTCCCCCCCCCCCCCAAAAAAAAAAAAAAAAATATATATATATATTTTTGCCAGCCTCAAATGTCATGCCCAGCTCCCTGACAGCAGTATGCAGGTCCCTGGAGCGGTATTTAGTGGGTGCAGTGCACTTCAGGCAGGTGGACCCAGGCCCATCCCCCCCTACCTGTTACACTTGTGGTGGTAAATGTTAAGCCCTCCAAAACCCACTGTACCCACATGTAGGTGCCCCCCTGTATCCCTAAGGGCTATGGTAGTGGTGTACAGTTGTGGAGAGTGGGGATTTGGGGGCTCAGCACCCAAGGTACGGGAGCTATGCACCTGGGAGCTATTTTTGAAGTCCACTGCAGTGTCCCCTAGGGTGCCCGGTTGGTGTCCTGGCATGTGAGGGGGACCAGTGCACTACAAATGCTGGTTCCTCCCACGACCAAATGCCTTGGATTTGGCCGGGTTTGAGATTGCCAGCATTAGTTTCCATTATTGGCAAAAACCCATGCCGGCCATCTCTGACATTTGGCCGGCCCCAACCGTATTATCGAAACGAAAGATGGCCGGCCATCTTTTTCGATATTACGGTTTGGGACTGCTCTTTGCGGTGCCGGCCAAATAGATGGCCGGCGCCGTTCGATTATGCCCCTCCATGTAACTTTATAAGTCTAAATGCTTTGAAAATACACCTCTGTATATTCTTTATCTGCTGTCATTTTCTGTTGTGTGATTCTACATTAATTTGATAAAAATGTATACTTTCAAGACTGGAGTGCACCATACATCCTCCTCTCCTCCACCCTATATGCTTCTCAACCCAGTTTTCGGGGCACACTAAACCAGTTAGATTTGCATGTACCGCCTCCTCAGTATGCAAATCTATTTCATGCCTATTTATGTGAATATCCTGAAAACCTGATTGGCCGGGGGTGCCCTGAGGATTGGGTTGAGAAGCACTGTCCTAAATCATACACTGACAAAACAGTAATGGAACGGTTTCCATATGGAAACCTGCTGCTGCAGAAAATAAAAACAGGCCCAGAAGTCCCCAGATCCTCCAGATTTGACTTTATTTCTGAAAAGAAAACCATACATAGCCTCCCTCCTTCCATTATCCATGCACTCAACAAAATTGAAAAGTTTCATATCCGTAGGCACATGGTCAGCGAGGAAGAGAAATAGAGCAGTGCTTTTGCCTCTCCAGAGTGGCCTTTAAGCACAGCAGGAACAGCTGCAAGCATCTGTATGTTTACCTATTCCAACAATGGAAAAAAGTAAAAGTTGGAATTGATTTAAGGTAGAACTGCTTAGATCTGGTTTTACCCAGTCCCCCATTATTGCAGTGAAGCTGACTGGTTTCCTGAAGTGTATGATGGGGCTTTCCAAAGCTGTCCTTTGGACCCCACAGCCAGTGTGGGTTTCAGGATTTTCACAATGAATATGCATATGTTGGGTTCTCTAATCAAGCAGATCTATCTCAAGAATATTCATTGAGGAGAGCTAAAAAGCAAACTGGCTGTGTTGTCCCCTGGACAGGTCTCCTCTAATTGTTAAGAAACATCATGCCTGGGGCTGTTCATAGGTGATCTGTGGCAGGGGAGGGAACAAAGTTTTTAGGCTGCTTGTATCCCTTCCCAAATTAGCATGAACCAGCCATTCTCAACTGGGAGGGGTAAAAGAAACCAAAGCTACATGCATATGAGAAAGTTAGTTAATTTTATTCACTTACCAAATACAATAGTTTCTCATGAGAGCTCACAGTTACATAACAAGATGTTTTCTGTCTGCATCTCCGAAATATTATTCTAATTCACCTGCTTATATTGTTTGTTTCAGACAATGATTTACAAGACTTTTTCTGCAAACTATCCTTCTCACAAATTATCTGATTTCCAGCATCTGGTTTCCTTAAGCTGTTAGACAATATTTTTGTTTGTTTATACTAGTTTCTTTCCCAGGCCTGCTTGCCCCCTAAGGGTATCATAATAGGCCATAAATTCCAGAGTCATGCAGGCTCATCAATATCTGATAGATTCCAGAGTCATACAGACTTATCAATCTCTGGCCTTTTAACCCATTCCATAGTGCATAACTTGTGCTCATAATTCTACATCTCCCCCACCTTGAAGGCCTTGTAATAAGGACTTCATTTATATTAGGTTTGTGACCCTGGTGTTACAGAAAACATAAACCACAGCCTAGTCCTGTACCTAGGACCTGTGTCTCGCCTTTATTTCGTTAACTTATTCTACATATTCTGTGTTAGTGCTCTGGCCGCAGGCTGGCTTAGGTTACAGGCCACTCAGATTCCCTTAGCAGGATGAGAATCCAGTTCCTGTCTGACCCGTTATTGCCATACGACCTCATGAGCACTAAAGGGTGATTTCAGTTTCCTGCATAAGTGTTAATGTTAGGGAGTAAGTGTGAGTCACAATTCATACCAACTGTATAGTATTGGGTTATATATAACAAGACAAGGTGTTTATACTGATATATATATTGCCCTTCTTTAACCTTCCCTGGGCCTTATGTTTCCCCATCTGAATAATCCTAGAGGAGGATAATGATGCAGAATAAAAGAAATCACAAGAAATGTAAACATTATCTTCAACATTTTAAACCTCTGTGTCCATATGTAGTCTTTCATATAGAATATATTCATGTCCCATGGGTTCTTTCTTACTTAAAGCAGTTTCAATTAATTGTTGCACTAAATTCCTAATGCAAGATATTACACAACAGCCATGAAGTACAAATACAGCAATAACAATTATCATTGTAGTTAAACTAGATACTATACAAGTGTTCCATTTCCCAAAAATATTGTCCATCCACCCAGTCCAGGTGGTGTCTATACCAGAATTCTCAGCAAGCTCATCAGCTAAGGTAACAAGTCCTTGCAAGGCCTTAGTTATAGTCCCATCAGGTGCAGTGTTATTAGGAATACATGTACAACATTGACCTCTTAACATAATACAAACTCCTTGTCATCAAGCAGATGAATCCATTACGAGTGGGTTGTGTCCATCAACCAGCAGGGGGAGATAGAGAGCACTGAAAAACCATAGTGCCTCATGGCCAGCTAGCTCCATCTGCCTCTTCAGTATTCTCTGTCTCCCCAGCAGGGTGGTTGTAGCTTGTTCAAGCTCCTTCAGAAAAACTGCCTGGGGTGGCTCCTGTGCTTTTGCCAGTTGTAGCAGGGGTGTTGTGGCTAATGGTGCCCACTTTAAAGGCAAATAGCTTAGCCCTTTCCCTGCCTTACCCGACCCCCGATGTGGAAGTAGACAAATAGGCAAGCCCTGTCCCTATCTTTGCCCACGCTGTGGATGCAGGCACATAGGTTCACCCTTTCCCTGCCTTTCCCACGCTACTGATCCTCCGGAGTTGGAAATTTGCCTCTTTCGCTGTTGCCTCAAACTTTCCTCACAGCGTTAAAAAAAAAAGTTGCGTCGCGCTTTGGCGCTGCGATCCCAGAAAAGAGGTTTTCTTCTGATTCTGCAGCGTGACTGGAGCTCGGAGACTCGGTCTAGTGAGGTAAGAGCATTTTGTAGCTCCTCCGGGGAGGGCCCGTGTTCGGGACGATTTTGGCGCGAATCCACCATTTTGAATTTCCGCCATTTTCGGCGATGGCTGCTGAGAAAGTAAAGTGCTGTTCCGTTTGTGGCAAGCGCAGATCTGCAGCTGGGCTCTGTAAGGCATGCTTTTCAGACGGTAGAGCCGGCCCGAGCATGGCGAGCGATGTTCCTTCCCACTCTGTGGAGCTGGCAGCGGGCGCCATTTTGGAACATTATGGCGCGACCCCCGCTGAAGCGGAGGTGTTTGAGCCTGGAGGGGCGCCCCGTGTAGAGGCTAATAAAAGAGCTGTTTCCCCTGGACTGGAACCGGGAGGCCAGGGTGAGCCATTTTCCCCTGAATTTGTGTTATTGCTGCATAATGCATACATGTTAAAAAGAGCTCTTCCGCAGGGGTCCTCTGCGGCCCTGCTTTCTGTATCCCCTCCAGTGGAGTTTGGCCTTGGATTACCGTCAGGCACGTTTTCCCCTGACAGATGGCCGCAAGACAAGCGCAGAAGGGTGGATACCCCTTTAGAGAGTGGCGCACACCCCCCCCCCCCCGGGGTCGGGATGTGAGGACTCTGAGGGGTCTGGCAGGCCTTCGTGGTCTGGAGAGCCAGAAAAAGGTGCAGGATTGCCACCGGATCCAGATGATCCTTCCGCGGTGAGGATTTTCCACCGCGATGAGCTGCCAACGCTTATTACTGATGCCTTGCAGGTCCTCTCTATAGAAGACCCTGGGAGTGATGAGACCTCCTCCGGTAATCCGAGGATGGTAAGTACTAAGAAGCCTTCTCGAGCCTTTCCTTTGCATGACTCCATCCAAGAGCTTATAACGGCTCAATGGGCGACCATCTGTTCCGGTATCGGTGGTGCTTGCGCCGTCGGTACCGTTGAGAGATGCGGCGGTTGGTTCCCCGCCTGTGGTGCAGACTGCGACGCCGGTATAAGCTGCCGTTTCAGAAGAGTATTTCAGAGAAGCAGCTTCAGTGAACAGCTTTTTATGTTACTGAATTAATCTCTCATGAGAAACTATTGTATTTGTATTGGTAAGTGAATAAAATATACTTTCTCATAGGCACTTAGCATTGGTTTCTTTTACCCCTCCCAGTTGAGAATGGCTGGTTCATGCTAATTTGGGAAGGGATACAAGCAGCCTAAAAACACACAGTGGAGGACAGAGGTCCTCAAGGTATAAGTGACCTCCACCTTCCTGCATCTACCAGTCCCAACAGGGCTCTCGCTCTCTTCCAAGACGTCCCAACCTGAGTCTTAGACAAAATCAGTGATAGCAAGAACATAAAGGAATTTCAGCTATCTATTTTGGATGGCCTTCCTGTAGAGATAAGCTGAACATTTGCAAGCAAATGATATCTTACTCAGACTATTTTGAGAACACTTCTTCAGTCGGCAGATGAGCCTTTAAATTGCCCTTCGAGAGTATCGGGGTTAAATACTTACAAATAACTGCCTTCCCTCTTGAAGGCCAATGTGGTTGAGCCCATTTCACCACAGGAAAGAGGGCAGGGATTTTTTTTCCAAGTATTTCCTAATCTCACAAGAAGACCACCTGCTCCTAGACCTGAATAAATTCCTCACAAAACGAAAGTTCAGAATGGCTTCCTTAGGTGCTTTTCTTCCTTCTTTTCAGAGGAGACTGTGTTGTCTGGATCTAGAGGATTCCTACACTCAAATTCAGAAACATCTTAGGCCACAGGAAGTATCTGTGATTCATCATAGGGAAACACCACTACCAATACTGTGTACTGACATTTGGCCTCATATCAGCACTGTGGGTGTTCAACAGAAACAGCATCGCAACATGTCTACACAGACTGGGAGTGCAGATATTTCTCTGTTTGAATGATTACAACTCAGCAATGTGCAGAAAGATCTGTTTAGTCAATCATTCGGGTGTTGGAGTTAAAAAGGTTTGTCATAAATTATCCCAAGTCACATCTAGAGCCATCACAGAAATTGGAATTCATAGGGGCTTTGCTAGATAGGATTCAAGCAACTGCCTTTCTTCCTCAGCAGAAGATAACCAACTTAATTTCCTCTGTGGAGGAAATACAGAAAAGTCAGTAAGTATCAGTTGATCAAATGTTATGGATGCTAGGCCACATGGTATCAATGGTTCACATCTCTCCCATAGCATGCCTCCCTTTGAGGAATCTCCAGGATGTCACAAGTACTCTTCTGAGACATCTGTCCTTAATCCAGTTTGCAAAAGCAATACCCTTCTAAATGCCTCTGGCTCAAGAAACTGTAATGACAGATGCATCCAAACTGGGCTGGAGAACTCACTAGATCGGCTTTGCACCCAGGGTGTATGTATGGTCTACTAACGAAAGACTTCATCCTAAAAAAACTGCATAAAGGTAAGAGCTATTTGGAATGCTCTAAAAGTTGTCCAATTAGGTATTCCTGATACAAACAGACAATCAGGTGACCATGAATGACATAAACAGGGAGGGGTAAAGGTCCTACTTCCTGGGTTGGGAAAACATCAGAGTGTAGAAATGGACCATTTCTCATGGGATATGCATCAGTGCTACATATTTGGCAGTCAATGACTATGTCCTTGCAGACATATGACCTCACGAGTGGATGCTGTACAATGCTGCTGTCCATGGAATCTTTCGGAACTGTGGCTCCATCTTCATATCTTTTTGCCACTCCATTCAACAAGAAGGTATCTCAATTTTGCTCCTGGATAGAGTTGCAAGGCAAGCTAGTCTCGGGTGCCTTCCTCCTACACTGGGGAGAGGGCCTTCTGTACATGTATCCTCCAGCACCTCTCATAGCAAAAACCATTCTGAAGCTCAAGCAGGACAGAGGAACCATGATACTCATAGCCCCTTATCAGCCAAGACAAATGTAATTCCAACTTCTGTTGGACCTTTCCATCAGAAGTCGTATATCACTGGAACATTTTTCCAACACTGATCACACAAGAGCTGTGCACTTGGTTGCATCCCACCATAAAGCTCATCCTCACAACTTGGTTGTTGAAAGGTTAACATGGTCTTCCCTGAACTTGTCTGACAGTGTATCATAGGCATTGCTAGCTACCAGAAAGGGTGCCACTGAGAAGACATACAGTTTTTAATAGGTTTGTCATCTAATGTCAGGGACAGGGTAAAGCCATAGATGTCTTCAGTTGCCCTAAACAAAAACTCCTTGAATACCTTCAACATTTCTCAGAGGTGGGTCTCAAGACCAACACTGTAAAGGTTCACCTTGGTGCAGTTAGAGTATATTTTTATTGGGTAGAGTGTTAACCTATCTCTGTATAGCCTTTAGTTGTTTGCTTTATGCAGGACCTGCATTTTATGAAACTTTCCATCAAGCCACACAATATCATTTTCTTACCCAGTTGATGAGAGCTTCTTTTGAGAAAAAAGCTGCCATTTGAAGTACCTGACTTGGAAAGTCTTATTTTGGTGGTGAGCTCCAGGACCTAGTAACTGATCCACCATATACTAAGTTTTTAAATAATAGAGTGATATGTACTCCCATCTGATGTTTTGTGTTGGAATTCCAACGTATCCAGCCAATAGTCCTTCCAACCTTTTTCCTAAACCACATGCCCATAAAGGTGATAGTTCACGTCACACTTTTGACATCAGGGAGAGCTTTGGCCTTCTTTCTGGAGCGGACTAAATAAACCCCATAGAAAATCCACCAAACTTTATTTCTTTTGACCCAAACAGGATTGGGGCTGCCATCAGCAAATACATACTTTTCTAGTAGGCTAGCGGACTGCATGTCTTTCATTTATGCACAGGCTAGACTGACTCTCGAAGATTATGTCATAGCTCATAATGCCAAAGCTATGGCTGCATCAATAACCCATATGAGGGCAACCTCCAGATTTGCAGAGCTACCACATGGACTTCTGTCTATATATTCACATACCTCAATTGCTTATATCAGGACTGGTGATGCAATGGGAAGTTAGACCCAGAGAATGACATGGGGACGGATCCCATGGGGACGGGGACAAACTTTGTCCACATGCCATTTTCTACTTTGAAGCCTGTTAACGAACTGGATTGTTTATTTATGTTTGAGTGATGCAGATGGCCATATTTTGACTTTTTGGAAAAACAAGGAAACATGCTGGCAACAACTAGCAAAATTTGCATGAGGGATCCTGTATATTCCTTCTACCAGCATATCTTCTAAGAAGACAACTCTATTGCAGGAAGGACTATGAAAGACAAGAAAGCTAGACTGAATCTTGAGATTGTTGGCGACATTGTTTCATAGGGCATATTTCTCCCCTACCAGGGCCTACAGAACAGGTTGTATTTTGTACCCCTGGACATTTTAACAGGGTAGATTAGGATTCCTTGGGGTAGTAGAAGTCAGCTGTTGGGGTTTGAAGGGTGGGGAGAGGTTATTATAATTGCTTGTTGTTATTATTGTTTTCTATTTGTGATTTATAAACAACAGTTGCACAGCATATTGTTCCTTTTTATACTTTAATAAAAAGATTTAAGTATAAAATCATAAGTGTTCAAGGCTTCTGCAGATGAGGACAGAGCCCATGGGGATGGGGATGGGACAGGGACAGAACCTGCAGGGGACGGAGACAGGACCTCAGGAACAGGCTGGGGATGGGGACGGAGACAGAACCCACGGGGATGGGGACAAACTGTCCCTGTGTCATTCTGTAGTTGTGCCAGACAGACCTCCAGGATCCATTTGGGGTTTAGAATCAAACTCCATCCTCCCTTGGCCCTTCTCTTTCACTTTGCCTCCCCCCCCCCCACCCCAAATAAAAAATTCCATGTATGAGGATTCACAGTCCTGCTTGTCCTCGGAAGAAACAGATATTTACCTTTAGCACTTGTTCTTCAAGGAAAGCAGGACTTGAATCCATCCTCCCTTGGCCCTTCTCTTTCACTTTGCCTTCCCCCCATCCCACCCCAAATAAAAAATTCCATGTATGAGGATTCACAGGCCTGCTTGTCCTCGGAAGAAACAGATATTTACCTTTAGCACTTGTTCTTCAAGGAAAGCAGGACTTGAATCCATCCTCCCTTGGCCCTTCTCTTTCACTTTGCCTTCCCCCCACCCCACCCCAAATAAAAAATTCCATGTATGAGGATTCACAGGCCTGCTTGTCCTCGGAAGAAACAGATATTTACCTTTAGCACTTGTTCTTCATGGAAACAGGGCTTGAATCCTCACAACCATCCCGCTTCCCCAAACAGCTGTATTCTAGTATCTAGTATCAGATTGAGGATTCAGCTCCCGTTGTCCTCAGAGAACATCTGCTGCAGGTTAGTACTATAACTTTGTTTTCTGTTCCTCTTGGTTTGGTTTTCTTTATTTTCACAAAAGTAATTAATTTGTATTTCCTGAAAACCCATGGGAGTCCAGAGCCCATCACTGTTCATTATAATATGCACAGTTCTAGCTTAAAAATAAAGTGTTGGTGGAGGGGACTGGGATTCAAAAAGTGTGAGAGAGGATGGAAGAGAGTGGTGGCACATGGTGAGGGGGTTTGAGAGACT
This sequence comes from Microcaecilia unicolor, assembly GCF_901765095.1. NCBI lineage: Eukaryota > Metazoa > Chordata > Amphibia > Gymnophiona > Siphonopidae > Microcaecilia > Microcaecilia unicolor. The sequence goes on along the minus strand of NC_044031.1, from coordinate 557,685,541 downwards.
TGGAGGTACTAGGTGGAGGGAGGTTGACATAGAGCAAGGGAGGTTGAAAGAGAGGATATTGTGGACCTGATGTCATTTGCAGACTGCAGCATCACAGCCCTGCATGGCAAGATATTTGCTCTCATTCAACCACTTTGGAGCCAGAGTGGCCCTTGCTTAAAAATTAGTGAAGACCACTGGTTTACACTTTTAAAGTATATGTGGATCTCATAGTGCAAATCTTCTGTTTTGGTCTGTGTAGCTGGAAATCCTTGCTTGGAAGATTTTCCTCACTGCATAAGAAAAGACACAATGCATTTGAAGAGGAAGGACATAGACAAACCTGAATTGACAGCTATATCATTTTCTATGCAAAACAGCACAGAAATATTGGGAATAGAAGGACACGCCAGTAAGTTGGTTATACCTTAAATAAATTGTTTCTTTTCTGAGTTTTTATTTTTTTAGTAATTTATGAATAGTACTTTCCGTTGCTTCTTAAAGTTATTTACTCATATAAGAAAAAACCATCAGAAAGCAGCTGATATATAGAGTATGATTTTTTGTTGTTGTTTTCCAAAATGGTTAGTGTTGGAGAATCTTCTTGAAAAAAAACTAACAGTTGCATAAATCCAAGTTCATAAACCACACAAAACAAGCCATGCACCCCTCCCACCTTTTTGTCTTTCATTCACATCAGTCTTCAAAGTTTTCAGTCCCCCACCCCTTGTACAATGCATTTTATGCTGATCCTAGAAATAAGCAATGGGTTTTCCAAATTTCTTGTTAATAATGGCTTATGGACTTTTCTTTTTCTTTTGTCTGGTGGCAGCATTTATTTATTTTTTTTTTCAAATACTGACCACCACCATCTAGATTAGACCCAAATATTCAGTGGCGGGCCGTATCAGGGCATCAGCACTGAATGTCTAGATATTATGCAGGTATGGTCAATATGCAATGCCATACCCACCTACTTAACTGGGCAAACTTAAGGCTGCTGTTTAAGGGGCCCTTTAGCTTAGCACGCGTTAATGGACATAGATGTAAAATAGGATGTGCATCATTTAATATGAGTTAAGGTCTGTTAATGTGTGCTAAGCTTTAGTGAAAGGGCCTCTAAGTGATTCTACTTGCTCAGTTAGCTGTGAAGATATCTGCACTGAATATCACTGGTGTCCGCATTACTTCAGCGTCCACCACAACTCCACCCATTGACAGCTCTGGTATTGAAGGATTGTGCCAGGGTGGGTCAAAGCTGATATTCAGTGGCACTGCCTGGTTAATTGTTGCAGAATATGAGAGAATGACCAGCTGACCACACTTTAACTGGGCACAAATATTTCTTGTCCAGTTAAATCATTTTGAAATTGGGCCCTCAGTTTTTTATTTTTTTTTAAATATTGGGCCATTGTTTTTATTGTTTCATGGGGATGTATTTTTAATTTTATTGTGATGAAGTTAAACCTACTTTGTCCAGGAAATATTTTCTGAAAAACGTGGAATATAAATGTTATATTAAGTCGCCTTTGATCAAGCAATTTAGGTAGTACTTCACATGGCCATATATTGTTCTGTATTAACATTTTCTTATATTATGATTTCTCTTTCTGTTTCAGTTCCAGCGTTTGTTCTTGTTAATTCCAAAAGCATAACCCTTAGGTGTATGACTCGAAAGATGGCAGTGCAGGGGATCATTGGTCAAAGATATAAATGGAATGGTCCCATAGGAATAATAAATAAAGGTACAATATTTGCTTTTCAAATCATTTACATTCTAAAATATATGTTTGAATATAAAAAGTGATCAAAATCAAGAACTAGATTTAATAAAAGGTGTTTCCTTAACATCCTCACCAGACCAGTGCAAAACCTGTGTATGCCCTGTCAGCCAGCAGATGGAGATAGAAAACAGTCCTGTGACATGTCCCCTATGAGGGCACCATGCAGCCTTAGCGCCTCAGTCTAGTCGATATTCAGCCCTTGGTGGTCAGCATTAGCCCCAGATATTCAATTCCAAGCCATGTCTGGGCACCAGCATTAAATGTCTGTGACTAATTATGTAGGTGCTGGCTGTTGGGTCTTATGCAGGTTGCCGGCCAATATTCAGCCAAGACCCGCATAAAACACTTATATGGGTCTTGGCTGAATATCAGCTAGGACCTGCATAAATATTCTGACCAGGTAATGACCCCCCACCTCCCCACCCACCCCCTGAAGAAATTCTAAGCCTCTCCATACTACAGGACCAACATAAATATTCTAGCCAGGTAACAAACCTTCCTTTCTGATCCCCCCCCCAACCTCCCCCCTTCATTAAGATCCCCATCCCACCCACACCCTGAAGAAAGTCTATGCCTCTAGCAACAGCCTTGTGGTACTTGGTCAACTTCTAGAGGTTTTGGCAATTATTTTGAAGTACAGGCCATGCTGGACACGAGCAAGTGGGCATTGCTCCTGTCCATTTCCCCTGTAGACCACAAGGGTGGGGGGTGGGGCTGGGACTGGCTTAGAATTTCTTCAGGGGATAGGTGGGGGAGAGGATCTTAAGGGGATATCTCAGGTTCTCTGAGGACAAGCAGGCTGCTTGTTCTCATATATGGGTGACGTCCGACGGCAGCCCCAGGATCAGAATCTTCCTAGCAACAAAGCTTGCTAGAGCCCTCGCGCGCACGTGTGCGCACCGCGCATGCGTGACCGTCTTCCCGCCTGTAGCATGAACATGCCTCAGTCTCTTTTTTTCCGCGGCTCAGTGCGGCTGTTCTGCACTCCAGGGAGAGAGCCCTCACACCGTTTTTCGCCGTTTTCCGTTGTTTTTGAGCGAGTCGCTCATGTTTCTTCGTTTAAAAAAAAAAAAAGTGTTAACTTTTTCCCTTTATTTCTTAGTTTATCCCCGTAAGTTTCCTTTCGTTGTCGGGAGTGGCCATTTTGGTCGCCCGTATGGGTTTTTCCCTTTTTTGTGCCCTTCTTTTGGCACCATCGCGGATTTTGACTTCACCGCCGCGATTTTTCCGTCCATGACCTCGAAGATCGCCAGCGGCTTCAAGAAGTGCACGCGGTGCAGCCGGGCAATCTCAGCCACTGATCCACACGCTTCATGTCTTCAGTGTCTTGGGGCTAGTCATCGCCCCGACGCTTGTACTCTGTGTCTTTGCCTAAAACAGCGGACACAAGCGTCGAGATTGGCCCAGTGGGAGCACCTGTTCCGAGCCATGCCCGGTCCTTCGGCGTCAACGTCGGTAGCGGTACTGAGATCGTCAGAGACGGTATCGATGTCGGCACCGGAGACTGCATCGTCGTCAGGAGTGCAGGTAATTGCTGTCCAGAGACCTTCTCACGCTGGCAGCAGTGAGCCACCTGCCTCGAGGGCTCCTGTGGTACAAGCCCCCTGGGACCGACCTCTTTCGGACCCGGCCCTGAGGAGGCGTTTGGATTGCACGTCCTCCTCGTCGGTACCGGGAGGTACCAGTGACGGGCTTCGTGCGAAGGCAAAGAAGCACTGTCATCGGTCACCTTCCCGTCACGGTACCGAGAGCTCCGGGACGCCGAAGGATTCGGCACCCGTGAAGCGTCGACGCCGGGAGGACCGGTCACCCTCCATCCAAGAGGTGTCGATGCGCTCTTCTCCAGACAGCCTGGTACCGCCTCCGCGCCCCAGGCAGATTCTGACTTCGTCGCCTGTACCGACCCCACAGCCTTGCTCGACAGACTCTTTAGATGAGCGCCTCCGAGCCATCCTTCCAGGGATTCTGGAAGGGCTGCTGCGACCATCTGTTCCGGTATCGGTGGTGCTTGCGCCGTCGGTACCGTTGAGAGATGCGGCGGTTGGTTCCCCGCCTGTGGTGCAGACTGCGACGCCGGTACCGCTTGTGGCATCGGCCTTGGCTGCCATCCAAGTTGACTCCCCGTTGACGTTGCTGGAGGGAGCTTCGTCGCCGGCGGCGCAAGAGTCTTCGCGGCATTGCCATCAAGTACATGGTTCCTTAGCGTCGAGACGGGCCCGGCTTCGGACTGAAGTTAGAGAACTCGTGCCCGATACCGAAGGGGAGACCTCGTGGGAAGCAGAGGAAGAGCCAAGATATTTCTCTGATGAGGAGTCTTGTGGTGTTCCTTCTGATCCTACTCCTTCACCAGAGAGAAAGCTTTCTCCCCCTGAGAGTCTGTCTTTCTCTTCCTTTGTCCGGGAAATGTCTACGGCCATTCCCTTCCCTGTGGTTACTGAGGATGAGCCCAGGGCTGAGATGTTCGAGGTCCTGGACTATCCTTCGCCACCTAAGGAATCGTCCACTGTTCCTCTGCATAATGTCCTGAAACAGACATTGCTGACGAACTGGGCGAAGCCATTATCTAATCCCTCCATTCCCAAGAAGATTGAGTCCCAGTATAGGATCCACGGGGACCCAGAGTTGATTAAGACCCAGTTGCCTCATGACTCTGGAGTTGTGGATTCTGCTCTCAAGAGAACCAAGAGTTCTCGGAATTACGCCTCGGCGCCCCCGGGGCGGGAGTCTAGAACTCTGGACTCTTTTGGGAGGAAGGCCTATCATTCTGCTATGCTCGTGTCCAAGATTCAGTCCTACCATCCCTACACGAGCATCCACTTGCGGAACAATGTGCGGCAGCTGGCGGTTGATAAGCTCCCGTCGGAGCAGGCCAAGCCTTTTCAGGAGGTGGTCAGGCAGCTGAAGGCGTGTCGAAAATTCCTGTCCAGGGGTGCTTACGACTCTTTTGATGTTGCGTCCAGGGCCGCTGCTCAAGGGATAGTGATGTGCAGACTCTCATGGCTGCGTGCCTCTGACCTGGAAAATCAAGTCCAGCAGCGGATTGCGGATGCTCCTTGCCAGAGGGATAATATTTTTGGTGAGAAGGTCGAACAGGTGGTCGAGCAGCTCCACCAGCGGGACACCGCCTTCGACAAACTCTCCCACCGGGCGCCTTCAGCATCTACCTCATCAGGTAGACGTTTTTATGGGGGAAGGAGGAATGCTCCTTATGCTTCTAATAGGCGTAGGTACAATCCACCTTCCTGACAGCCTGCCCAGGCTAAGCCCCAGCGCGCTCGTTCACGTCAACAGTGTGCGCATCAACAGGTCCCTGCAGCTCCCCAGCAAAAGCAAGGGACGGGCTTTTGACTGGCTCCAGGCGAGCATAGCCGCTATAAAAGTGTCCATGTCGGACGATCTACTGGTCGGGGGAGGTTAAAATTTTTTCACCAAAGGTGGCCTCTTGTAACCTCCGATCGGTGGGTTCTTCAAATAGTCCGGCTAGGATACTCCCTCAATTTGATATCAGCACCTCCAAATTGCCCACCGGGAGCTCAGTCCTTCAGCTTCCAGCACAGGCAGGTACTTGCAGAGGAACTCTCTGCCCTTCTCAGTGCCAGTGCGGTCGAGTCCGTGCCACCGGAGCAGGAAGGGCTGGGATTCTATTCCAGGTACTTTCTTGTACAAAAGAAAACAGGGGGGATGCGTCCCCTCCTAGACCTAAGGGCCCTGAACAAATATCTAGTCCGAGAAAAGTTCAGGATGCTTTCCCTGGGCACCCTTCTTCCCATGATTCAGGAAAACGATTGGCTATGCTCTCTGGACTTGAAGGATGCTTATACTCACATCCCGATACTACCAGCTCACAGGCAGTATCTTCGATTCTGTCTGGGGACACGGCATTTTCAGTATTGTGTACTACCCTTTGGTCTCGCCTCTGCGCCCAGGATGTTTACAAAATGCGTGGCAGTTGTAGCGGTGTCGTTGTGCAGATTGGGAGTGCATGTGTTCCCTTATCTCGACGATGGGCTGGTGAAGAACACCTCGCAGGCAGGAGCTCTACAGTCAATGCAGATGACTATTCAACTCCTGGAACTGCTGGGGTTTGTGATAAATTATCCAAAGTCCCACCTTCTCCCAGTTCAGAGACTAGAATTCATAGGAGCTCTGCTGGACTCCCAGACTGCTCATGCCTACCTCCCCGAGGCGAGGGCAGACAACCTTCTGTCTCTTGTTTCCTGGGTCTGAGCGTCTCAGCAGATCAAAGCTCGGCAGATGTTGAGATTGCTCGGCCACATGGCCTCCACAGTCCATGTGACTCCCATGGCCCATCTTCACATGAGATCAGCTCAATGGACCCTAGCTTCCCAGTGGTTTCAAGCTGCCGGGGATCTAGAGGACGCAATCCAGCTGTCCACGGGGTTTCTGCAATCCCTACATTGGTGGACAATTCGATCCAGTTTGACCTTGGGACGTCCCTTTCAAATTCCTCAGCCACAAAAAGTGCTGACAACGGATGCGTCCCTCCTCGGGTGGGGAGCCCATGTCGATGGGCTTCACACTCAAGGACGTTGGTCCCTCCAGGAAACCAGTTTTCAGATCAATCTCCTGGAGTTGCGAGCGGTCTGGAACGCTCTAAAGGCTTTCAGAGATCGGCTGTTCAATCAAATTATTCAAATTCAGACAGACAATCAGGTTGCCATGTATTACATCAACAAGCAAGGGGGCACCGGATCTCGCCCCCTGTGTCAGGAAGCCATCCAGATGTGGCTTTGGGCTCGCCGTCATGGCATGTTTCTCCAAGCCACTTATCTGGCAGGCGTAAACAACAGTCTGGCCGACAGGTTGAGAAGGATAATGCAACCTCACGAGTGGTTTCTCAACCCGAGAGTGGTACGTCAGATCTTCCAAGCGTGGGGCACCCCCTTGGTCGATCTCTTTGCTACCAGACCAATCACAAGGTCCCTCAGTTCTGTTCTAGACTTCAGGCCCACGACAGACTAGCGTCAGATGCCTTTCTCCTTTATTGGGGGAAGGGCCTCTATGCGTATCCTCTCATACCCTTGGTGGGGAAGACTTTGCTGAAACTCAAGCAGGATCGCGGAACCATGATTCTGATTTCGCCCATTCTGGCCGCGTCAGATCTGGTTCCCTCTTCTTCTGGAGTTGTCCTCCGAAGAACCGTGGCGATTGGAGTGTTTTCCAACCCTCATTATTCAGAACGAGGGGGCGCTTCTGCATCCCAACCTCCAGTCCCTGGCTCTCACGGCCTGGATGTTGAGAGCGTAGACTTTGCCTCCTTGGGTCTGTCGGAGGGTGTCTCCCGAGTCCTTCTTGCTTCCAGGAAAGAGTCCACTAAAAGAAGTTACTCTTTTAAATGGAGGAGGTTCCTAGACCCTTGCTCTTGTCCTACACAGACCCTGCTTGAATACCTTCTTCACTTGTCTGAGTCTGGTCTTAAGACCAACTCCGTAAGAGTTCATCTTAGTGCAATTAGTGCTTATCATTACCATGTAGAAGGTAAGCCTATCTCTGGACAGCCTTTAGTTGTTCGCTTCATGAGAGGTTTGCTTTTGTCAAAGCCCACTGTCAAGCCTCCACCAGTGTCATGGGATCTCAATGTCGTTCTCACCCAGCTGATGAAACCTCCTTTTGAGCCACTGAATTCCTGCTATCTGAAGTACTTGACCTGGAAGGTCATTTTCTTGGTGGCTGTTACTTCAGCTCGTAGAGTCAGTGAGTTTCAAGCCTCGGTGGCCCATGCTCCCTATACTAAATTTCATCATAACAGAGTAGTCCTCCGCACTCACCCTAAGTTCTTGCCCAAGGTGGTGTCGGAGTTCCATCTGAACCAGTCAGTTGTCTTGCCAACATTTTCTCCCCGTCCTCATACCCGCCCTGCTGAACGTCAGTTGCACACATTGGACTGCAAGCGAGTATTGGCCTTCTATCTGGAGCGGACAAGCCCATTCAGACAGTCCGCCCAACTGTTTGTTTCTTTCGATCCCAACAGAAGGGGAGTAGCTGTCGGGAATGCACCATTTCAAATTGGCTAGCGGATTGCATATCCTTCACTTACGCCCAAGCTGGGCTGACTCTTGAGGGTCATGTCACGGCTCATAGTGTTAGAGCCATGGCGACGTCAGTGGCCCACTTGAAGTCAGCCACTATTGAAGAGATTTGCAAGGCTGCGACGTGGTCATCTGTCCACACATTCACATCTCATTACTGCCTTCAGCAAGATACCCGACACAACAGTCGGTTTGGGCAGTCGGTGCTGCAGAATCTGTTTGGGGTTTAGAATCCAACTCCACCCCCCTAGGCCCATTTTTGTTCTGTTCCAGGCTGCACTCTCAGATGTTGTTTTTCAGGTCAGTCTATGTTATGTCCTCGCCGTTGCGAGGCCCAATTTACCCTGTTTGTTGTTTTGAGTGAGCCTGGGGGCAGCAGCCTGCTTGTCCTTGGAGAAAGCGAAGTTACTTACCTGTAGCAGGTATTCTCCAAGGACAGCAGGCTGATTGTTCTCACCAACCCGCCCACCTCCCCTTTGGAGTTGTGTCTTCCCTTGTCTTTGCTTGTAAATTGACTGAGGCACGTTTGCGCTACAGGCAGGAAGACGGCCGCGCATGTGCGGTGCACGCAAGGGCTCTAGCAAGCTTTGTTGCTAGGAAGATTCTGATCCTGGGGCTGCCATCGGACGTCACCCATATGTGAGAACAATCAGCCTGCTGTCCTCGGAGAATACCTGCTACAGGTAAGTAACTTCGCTTTCTGTGGGAGGGGGGATGGGAAAGGAGCTGCTAGACCTCATTGGCTGCTACCAGAGGTTAACCAAGCACTGGCCAGTATTCAGACAGGTGCCTGGTTAACCTCACTGCATAGGACAGCCTTTTTTTATGTCCTGACTTTATACAGCTACCTAGCCGGTTAGAGTGGATTGAATATTGCCGCTAACTGGCTAGGTTGCTGCTATGCCCAAACTCTGTCCTCGGTCCGCCACTAACCTTGCTGGTTAGAGAATGGCCATTTAGTGGGAATATTCAGTTGCACTGTCCGGTTAAATGCAGCTGATTATCCCTGCTTAACTGCGACCAAGCAATTTAAACACCAGGAGCCTCTCTTGGCCATTTAAATCATTTTGAATATAGTAACTTAGTAAATGACAGCAGATAAAGACCTGCATGGTCCATCCAGTCTTCCCAGCAAGATAAACTCATTTTACAATATATACTCCAGTATTTTCTCTGTCTTCAGCAGAGAGTGACAGATGGACCATGTAGCTCCTAGAGTGATCAGTGAGACCAGCTCCTTGGCCAGTTGGAGAACTGGGTCTCAGTTAAGCAAGGTGGAGGCATATTTTCAGAGCACTTAGACTTATAAAGTTACGTGGAGGGCATAATCGAAAGGGACGCCCAAGTTTTGCTGAGGATGTCCTAATGGAGGGGTGAGGAAACCCATATTATCGAAACAAGATGGACGTCCATCTTTCGTTTCGATAATATGGTCGGGGACGGCCAGATCTTGAAATTTGGGTCGTCCTTAGAGATGGTAGTCCCTGATTTTCGGCAATAATGGATACCAAGGACGCCCATCTCAGAAACGACCAAATGCAAGCCCTTTGGTAGTGGGAGGAGCCAGCATTCATAGTGCACTGGTCCCCCTCACATGCCAGGACACCAACTGGGCACCCTAGGGGGCACTGCAGTGGACTTCATAAATTACTCCCAGGTACATAGCTCCCTTACCTTGTGTGCTGAGCCCCCCTACCCCCCCCCCCCAAAAAAAAAAAAAACCCACTACCCACAACTGTACACCACTACCATAGCCCTTACGGGTGAAGGGGGCACCTAGATGTGGGTACAGTGGGTTTCTGGTGGGTTTTGGAGGTCTCACATTTACCACCACAAGTGTAACACATAGGGAGGGGGATGGGGCTGAGTCCGCCTGCCTGAAGTGCACTGCATCCACTATAACTGCTCCAGGGACCTGCATACTGCTGTGCTGGACCTGAGTATGACATTTGAGGCTGGCACAAAATATTTTTAAAGATTTTTTTTGAGGGTGGGAGGAGGCTAGTGACCACTGGGGGGAGTAAGGGGAGGTGATCCCTGATTCTCTCCGGTGGTCATCTGGTCAGTTCGGGCACCTTTTTGTGCCTTGGTCGTAAGAAAAACAGGACCAGGTAAAGTCATCCAAGTGCTCGTCAGGTACGCCCTTTTTTTTCCATTATGGGTCGAGGACGTCCATGTGTTAGGCATGCCTTCGCTACGCCTCCGACGCCCCCGTGAACTTTGGTTGTCCCTGCAACGTTGGGGACATCCAAAATCGGCTTTCGATTATACCGATTTGGATGACCCTGTGAGAAGAGCGCCTACCTTCCGATTTGTGTCGAAAGACGGGGTTCCTTCTCTTTTGAAAATGAGCCTGATAGTAATCTATGGAACTTTGTAAGTGTAAGTGCTTTGAAAATGAGCCCCAAAGTGTCCTAGGTTGTAGCTAGAGACTATAAATTAAGGATTTCCATTTTAAGTGGGGATTACTCAGGAATCTCAGTCATAAGAGCATAAGAGGCATCTAAGATAGCAAATAGAATGTTATTTTATTAGGATTTATTTACCGCCTTTTTGAAGGAATTCACTCAAGGCGGCATAAAGTAAGAATAGATCAAACATCAGCGATAGGCAATTACAGCAGTAAAAATATTAAAATAATACAAAATATGGCATGGTATAGTACTTAATGTCAACACAATACGTAATAGAACATTTTAATTGATAGTGAAGGGTAAAGCAAAGGTATAACATATAGATAGGTAAGAGAGTAAGAAGAGTTAGAAGGTAAGGTGACTGATTTAAAGAACGTTGCTCATGAGGTCAGAGAGATAGTTAAATATTATCTCAGCTAGGGTAAGAGTGGCTAAACGTGTCCTGCTGCAGTATGTGCAGCCTGAGTCACTCCTTGTGTGTGGAGGCGAGACTAACAATTTGGTTACTTCTTCCATTAAAGGCCTGGTTGAAGAGCCAAGCTTTCACCTGCTTCCTGAAGTACAGATTGTCTTGTGTTAAGCAGAGCCTTTCAGGGTGTGCATTCCAAAGTGTGGGGGCTACTCCGGAGAAGGCTTGCTTGTGGGTATCACATTGTGTAATGTCTTTTGGAGAGGGTGTGGTTAGTGAAAGTCCTTGGGAGAACCTTAGTGTCCTTCCCTATGAGGAAAGGCTAAAGCAGGTAGGGTTCTTCAGCTTAGAGAAGAGACGACTGTGGGGAGATGTAAAATACTGAGTGGAGTGGAACAGGTAGATGTGAATTGCTTGTTTGCACTTTCCAAAAATACTAGAACTAGGGGCATGCAAAGAAGCTACTAAGTAAATTTAAAACAAATCTGAGAAAATATTTCTGCACTCAACGAGTAATTAAACCCTGGCACTCATTGCTTGAATGTTGACAGGATATTGGTGGATTCTTTTAGCTTACCTGATAGTGTGTCTCAAGTTTTGTTGGTTTCCAGAAGAGTTTCCATTAGAAGGTCTTACAGTTTTAAATGGAAGAGTTTTGCCATTTCGTGTGGGGGTGAGGCCTTAGATCTTTTATCCTGTTTTACACAAAAACTGCCTGAGTTACCTTCTACATCTGTCAGCTCTCAAGGTCAACTCTATTAAGGTTCACCTTAGTGCAGTTAGGGGGTCTTTTACTAAGGCACGCTAGCATTTTTAGCGCGTGCTAATATTTAGGGCGCACTAAACGTTAGTGATGTCCATATATTCCTATGGACATCGTTAACATTTAGTGCACCCTAAAAATTAGCACACACTAAAAACTAGCGTGCCTTAGTAAAAGAGGCCCTCAGTGCTATCACCAAGTGGAAGGTAACCACATCTCTGCGCAGCCTTTAGTTCTCTTAATGTGGAGCCTCTTTTGCATCCTCCCACATTTCTAGCACAATTGATGAAAGCTCCTTTTCAGCCATTGGATACCTGCTACCTGAAGTACCTACTTTCGGTGGCGGTCATTTCAGCCTGTAGGGTCAGTGAGCTCCATGGCCTAGTAGCTGATCCACCTTACACAAAGCTTTTCAGTAACAGATTAGTCTTGCGCACACATCCTATGTTCCTCCCCAAGGCAGTGTCAGAATGCCATCTTCACTAGTCAATTGTTTTACCAAAATTATTTTCTTTAACCTTATGCTCACAAAGTGAAAGTGCGCTGCACACTTTGGGCTGAAAGAGAGTCTTAGCCTTTTATCTGGACTGGACTAAAGCCCAGACAGTCCACCCAGTTTTTCATTTTTTTTTCTGAGCCAAACAGGATGGGGGCAGCCATCAGCAAACACACTCTTTCAAATTGGCTAGCAGACTACATTTCCTTCATATATGCCCAGGCTGGGCTAACTCCTAGTGGTTCACAATATCAGAGATATGGCTGTGTTGGTAGACCACATGAAGTCATCCTCCATAGAAGAACTTTTCAGGGCTTTGACATGGTTTTCAGTCCACACATTCACATCACATTACTACAGTCTTTGGAACATGACTTCTGATGCAACAGTCAGTGACAGTCCATAAGAGTTTATTTGAGGTCTAGAATCTGACTATATCCCCGTAGGCCCAGATTGCATTCCAAAAATATAATAATAATTTTAAAGAGTTTATAAGATAATTGTTATCTGCTGTTGCCCTTGCCTTCAGTTTGTTCCTTATTTTGTTGAATGCAGCCAGTACCTATGGAGTCACGTGTGAGACTATGCTCCTCTGAGTCCCCTTGGAGAAAACAAAGTTACTTATCTGTAGCAGGTGTTCTATAAGGACAGCAGGATACATATGGGTTATTTTACCAAGCTGTGATAACAAGTGGCCTTAGCGTGCCCTTAGGCATATTTTTCCTGCTTGCTAAGGCTGTTATTACTGCAGCTGAAAAATGGCCGATTTTCCAAAGTAATGGCCATATGCTAATCTTGCCATTAGAACATAACATAAGAACATAAGAGTAACCATAGTGGGTCAGACCAATGGTCCATCTAGCCCAATATCCTGTTTTCCAAGCAGTGGCCAAGCCAGGTCACAAGTACCTGGCAGAAACACAAATCGTGGCAACACTCCATACTACAAATCCCAGGGCATGCAGTTGCTTCCCATGTCTGCCTCAATAGCAGACTATGGACTTTTCCTCCAGGACTTTGTCCAAACCTTTTTTAAACCCAGATACGCTAATTGCTGTTACCACCTCCTCCGGCAAAGAGTTCCAGAGATTAACTATTCGTTGAGTGTAAAAATATTTCCTCCTATTTGTTTTAAAAGTATTTCCATGTAACTTCCTCGAGTTTCCCCTAGTCTTTGTACTTTTGGAACAAGTAAAAAATCGATTTACTACTACTCATTCTACACCACTCAGGATTTTGTAGACCTCAGTCATATCTCCCCTCATCCGTCTCTTTTCCAAGCTAAAGAGCCCTAACCTCTTTAACCTTTCCTCATAAGCCATTACCAAAAATTAATGTGTGAGCCCTTACTGCCATCTGTTTTGTAGGCAGTAAGGGTTCACACGTTAATCTCATGCTAATCAGTTAATGCACAGTAATGTGGCTGCATTAATTGCTTCACACTGTCATACCCACTCTCTGCTCCCAGACACACCATATCTGAGAGGAGTAAAGAAAAAATTTTTAGTGTGTGCTTTGTGCGTGCACATTGGGCTTTTACCACAGGACACCTCAGTGTGTCCCGTGCTAAGCGCGTTACCACTTAGTGCAGCTTAGTAAAAGGAGCTCATAGTCTTATATACCCGCCCTCGTCCCCTATGGAGTTGTATTCTGTAAGCTAGAAATTCAACTTGTTAGATTCTGCACCACAATGGCAGACACAAAGGTGTATGCATACATGGTAAAGAGGCTGAAGAGCATTTCTTGCATGAAGACTGCATCAGATGACATCACCTATATGTGAGACTCTGTAGCCTACTGTCCTCAAAACAGAAAAGAGATCTGTAGTAAACATCTTTATTTGTACTTGCCTTCCCCTAGGTCATCTAAGCCAGTATTTGTCAATAACTCACTTAAGACATTTTCTTGCATTTCTTTTAAAGATATAAAGTTAACTCTATCTTTACCAGTTCCCCCACAGGGGATATAAGCTGCAGACAGAAGAGGAGCTGAAAGAGATGGAGAGTAGCTGTGTGGGACTGGGAAAAGAGCTGCTGAGGGAAAGGGGGGTCAAGGTGGAGAGAACAGACATTAAAGTGAGAAAAGGGTGAGAAGTGGAGGAGGGAGTAAGACTAGAAGAAAGTGAAATGAGAGAAGCTGAAAAGAGAAGCCATGGAGAGACAAATATACATGAAGGAAAGAGAAATGATGATGACATGGGAGGAAGACTGGAAGAGAATTGTTAAAAGATGGAGCGTGAGGACAGAGAAAACCAAGAACAAGCAGAGACAGAGGGCTGAATTTAATTGCAGACACAAAAGTTGAAAAACTGGTTCATTTTTTAGTAAAGATTTCTGTGTCAGCTGGGCTGGATCACGGGTAGGCAATAGCTATAGTTTGCCCTTGCCCTGTAGTCACTAGAATTAATATATTATTTTACTGGAAGGACATGGTGGAACAGGAAGGGATTGTGCCAGTATTTGATGCAGTGTTCTTGTCGGTGGGGAGGAACTGATGCTCTCAGACCTCCAGCAACACCCAAGACTGAGCTGACTGCCTTAGATTTATTTATTTTTATTTAACAAAATTTATAGCCCGCACATCGTAACATCTGAGCGGGTTACAACAAAACAAATGTAATCAAGATTAGAAACATCATTAAAACAAATAGACTTTAACGCTGCAACACTATATCTCTGATCCTGATAATGAACTCTATAATCTGCTTTCCTCTTATAAACATTTAATGCATTACCAACTTGTATTTCCTCACACCGGAATAATGTAAGCCATATTGAGCCTGCAAATAGGTGGGAAAATGTGGGATACAAATGCAACAAATAAATAAAAAGTATCTTTAAAATTGCTTCTCTTTGGCAGCTCTAAAATGCAGAGACCTTTGATTGAGTCTCAATTGAAAGGGGAATAGAGAGTAACACCATCTCCCTTTTTTCACAAAAATAAAACAGTCATTCCCTTGTTACATCCTTTATGGGAGACAATGGTGTTTTACTAAGTGGGCTCAATATGCTGTATCATCACAAAGAAATAACAGCAGTAGGAAGAGGTTACAGTAGAGCTGGGTGGAGTTTGTTATGGAACAAGAGGTTCTTGGTTTGATTTTCCTTTTGGTTCAGCTTCTAAGCCCTGGCTTTCCATTCTCACTCCCAGCACATCACTGCTACAGGCTAGCTTTTGGAATGTGTGACCTGTATGTGTCCTTATATATGATAATCAAAATAAGATCTTTATACTGTTACACTTCATGAGTATTGAGGGCACCATAAATGATGGGGTGCTGCTATATTGGAGTACCACCCCCATATCCATCCATATCATGTGGGCCAGGAAAAGAGGGAAGGGGAGGATAATAGTGCTGGAGAAAGAAGGGGATGTTTGGTAAAAGGAGAGAGTAAGAGGGGTGTTGTGCTGGAGTCACCACTAATAAAGGAGGGAGCATTGTGCCAAAGCTGTTACGACCAAATGAAGTGTTAGTTTCCATTTTTGCAGAAGGCACTAGAGTCAGTGCTAACTCAGCTCCCCAAGCCAGCCACTTACTCTGTGACTGCTATAGCTTTAGCAGGTGGGCTGGGGCACAGTGGGTTGATATGAATGCATATTCTGGGGGCGGGGGGGGGGGGGGTGGAATATTAAGCATCCTATCCCAAAACAAAAGTCAAACTGCATTGGGAGAAAAGTGAGGAGAAAACAAAATAAGAGGAGGAAGAAGATATTAAGGTGGGGAGGAACTATGAAAGAAGTGGGGATGGTCTGAGAGAAAAGAAAGTGTATGGTGTGCACTGGTTAGATAGGGAAGAGGGACTATTTAGGACTAGCTGGGAGTGTGGAGAATATGGGTTATGTAGATGAGCCATGGTGGACTGGAAGGCATAGTATAAGTGTGGTCTAGATAGGCTGGGAGTAGGATGGTAAACTGTGGCATTGAGTTGAGGTTGGGGAGGAAGAGAGACTGATGGGATTTGCAGTGCTACCCCTAGCATTTCTTTTACCCACAAGTGCTCCCTGTGTGTGTACTACCTGCTGTGCTCTTCATTTAAAGACAGCCTGTCATGCTCACAACCCACCATGATTTAATTTATTTTACATGGACTTGATAATTTGTGCCTAGTTGAGCACCCCTAATCATTTTGAAAAGTTGGCTCCTATGGCCATAGCTAGGTAGATGTTTTGGAATCAACTCGCCCTAGGATGAATATGGAAGGCAGAATTATCATCAGGAAAGTTTCCTAAATTCCTCCTAACCGAAAAGCATTTGGTGAGCCCAGGCTACTTTTTCAATAGCATGGTGCTGAGTATGTGTTCTTCAGGGTCACTGAGAGACTGAGCTGGGCCATTGTGATCATCGCCGCCGTCCCCCTCACTCCCGCCTGCCCAAATTACCTTGTCTGGCCCCACCAGCTGCAGGCAGCATGGCTCCTTCCTGTACCCAGCATTGCCTACCTCTGCAGCTGCTTTCCTCAGGTCGCACATGCTCAGTCTCAAAACTGAGCATGCACGGCCTACAGGCCCAGGAGTGCTAGGCAGGCAATGCAAGGGGGCCCGGCGCCGGCGTTTCCTCTCTCCTGCTCCTGTCAGGATACGATCACCCAGGTCCCATCAGGAGCAGGAAAGAGACCCCTGCGCTGGGCCCCCCCAGGCCCAGGGAATTTTGCCCCCCTGCCCCCCCTCTCGGCAGCTGTAGTGTTCTTATATATGATGATCAAAATAATCTTTATACTGTTACACTTCATGAGTGCTGCATTTTTATGTCACATTTACTGTACCATAAGTAATTATATTATGTTTTCCTAGATTCTGAAAAGTTCATTTTAACAGAAAAAGGTGATCTCATATTTTACATTATTCATGGTTATGATTCTGGAAGATACACCTGTAATATTCTATATAGAAGTGAAGATAAGCATATTACTAAAGATATTCATTTCATGATCTATGGTAAGCACTGTGTCTACTTTTGGCAGAAGTGTAAAGTATAATTACTAAACATAAATGCCTCAGCTCATTTCTTGGACAACTAAGACAAACTGAATTGATTTGGATAAGCCTTACTTATTCACAGCACAACTTGAATTAGAGGCCGACCAAAACTGTTTTTTTTTTTTTCCCGAAACTGCAACTCAAACTCGTCACCTGGTTTCAACCGAAACTGAAAACTCAAGTTTGGTTCTGTGAGTGTGAGCCAGTGATGGTTGATGAGGATTGTCAGAACTTGCAGTTTACATCCCTCTGCTAAACCCACAGTATCCAAGCCAGAATATAATAATTTAAATAATGAAAGACCGTATTTTGCCTCCAAGCAAAATAGCGTTCACACGCATGGACCATAGGTAATGAAAGCTACAATTAAAAACCATGGTACTTTGACAATGGCTGTTGTTTTGACACAGTTGGAGTGACAGCTGATGTCATAACTCCACAGAGAGGCTAAATCCTAAGGAGCTTACCATCCCAAGTTTACAGACTTAAATTCTTGCTAAAATTTTGATTTAAATGCATTATTTGGAGCACTCCATTTACCATATAAACTATTGTGCAAGATCATAACAGCATTACTTGCAATCACAATACAAAAAAAAAAGAGTACAAAGAATAACCCTACCCCCCAGGACTACCTTAGAATCCCTGGTGGTCTAGTGGCCTAGTCAGGGCAGGAGCGATGCCCTAGTCATGACAGACATTTTGAGAGCAGAGACAAAATGGGCAGGAGTAAGTGGGTACCACTCCTGCCCCAACTACACTCCTAGACCACCTGAAATTGTAAGATAGGCCTGGGGGACTATGGAGGTACTTGGGTGGGGGAATCCAACAGGAGGGTCAAGTCCTGTTTTTTTGTGAGGGGAGGAAGGGAGGCAAATGGGACAATAAATTTCAACGTTCAATGAAAACACATGGCCATTTCGGCTGAAATTAAAATTTAAATAACTTTTTGGCTGAAACCAGGCAGAAAAGGATTTGGGGTTGGTTTTGGTGCCATAACTGAAATTTGGTTGACATCTATCTTGAGTTTCATTCTGGCTTAGCTGTGATCTGGTGGCCTGGTTTAGATGCAAATGTTCACATCTGTCAAGCAATACATCTTGTATCATGACATTTTTACAGTTTCAATGATTGCAATATTGTCTAGTGTATAAAATTATTTGCCAAACCTGTCCTGAGAGATTCCCAGCCATTTGGGCTTTGAGGATATCTATAATAAATGTGCAGAAAAGAGATTTGTATGCACTGCCTTTACTGCAAGTCTTCTGGAAACCTTGCAAACCTGACTGATGAGAATTCTCCAGGACAGGTTTTTGGACCCATTGTACTAGATACATCTTGGCCCATGGACTACAGTTTATATTACTGTGAATAGAATAAACAACATTATGGCTGTATTAGAACATGATGCAGAAGGAGCAGACTTTAGCTGGTCTGCATTTAAATGCTGGGCCTAATGGCATGCTTCCATAGGAAGCAGGTCTAATGGACTATGAAAGCTCAGTTGAATCAAACCATGAGGAGTCTTTAGGCCTGCATCTATGGTCATTGAGGGGCTCAGATTCCTGAGTTGGTGGCCTCCATACCAGTTTGACAAAGGTGTTTCTTTTCCAAATTCCCCTTTGTGATCTTAGGCAAGTTGAGTCATTCTCCGTTGCCCCAGGTAAAAAAACGTAGATTATAAGCCTTCTTTGGCGAACGTTAATGAGATCATACTCTACATATCCTGATTTAAGAGTAAGGTTCCTTTCTGTCATGGTATGTGCAAGACTAACCCTTTTAAAAGAAATTGCTATAGAAATGCTAAGTAGTAGTAGTAGTAGTAGTAAGAAATACCTATAGCACCTGCATATAACTCATGTTGAACTAGGATTGGGAATAATGAATAATCAAATCTACAATCCAAGTCAAAATAATCCAGTTTTCTCATGTAGAGGCATGCAGTTTAGGTTGTAGAGCACTTTAGAGAGGCTTCACATGGGGTACTAGGGAGCTTATTTAAAATGCTGCATAGCATTTTCTCTTTTAGATTTACTCTGGTTCATTTAAAGTACACCAACAAAGTAAGCTAACTAAATTGGAATATTGTGTAAATGCAACTCAAAGAATCAAGCAAATGAAATATGACCCACCATCTTCCTGCAAGATGGTGGCAGCCACAGGAGGAGGAGTGTTGCATGGAGTGGCAAGTACAGCCTTATCCACAAAGGGAGGAGGATAAGGCACATGGCATCATGTTCAGCCTTGGCCACACACAAAGAAAGAGAGCATAGAAGAAGGTAATTTACATGGAACGTAAGAATAGCCATACTGGGTCAGACCAATGGTCCATCTATCCCTGTATCCTGCTTCCAACAGTGGCCAATCCAGGTCACAAGTATCTGGCAGCAGTAGCGTACCAAGGGGGGGGGGGGCGGTCCGCCCCGGGTGCACGCCGCTGGGGGGGTGCCGCGGCGCGCGCCTGTCAGCTGAGTTCGCTGACTTTACTAACTTCGCTGCAGCTCCCTCTGCCCTGGAACAGGTTACTTCCTGTTCCAGGGCAGAGGGAGCTGCAGCGAACTCAGCTGACAGGCGCGCGCCGCGGCACCCCTCCTCCAGCAGCGTGCACCGGGGGGGGGGGGGTCATTTCACCGGGGGGGGGGTGCATCGGCGCTCCGCCCCGGGTGTCATGCCGGCTAGGATCGCCACTGTCTGGCAGAAACCCAATTAGTAGCAAGATTCCATGCTACCAATCCCAGGGCAGGCAGTAGATTCCCCCATGCCCATCTCAATAACTATGGACTTTTCCTCCAGGAACTTGTAGAAACCTTTTTAAACCCAGATACTCTAACCACTGTTACCACATCCTCCGGCAGTGAGTTCTAGAGCTTAACTATTCTTTGAGTGGAAAAATGTATCCTATTTGTTTTAAAAGTATTTCCATGTAATTTCTGAGTGTCCCCTGGTCTTTGTACTTTTTGAAAGAGAGAAAAATAGATTCACTTCTACCCATTCTACAACACTCAGGATTTTATAGAGATGAAGCAGTCAGTTAGTCACTAATAGGTATACTGACATCAACTTCCATTGGACATTTTCCATGCCAGTTCTCAGTTGGTCTGTATAAGATGACACTCACAGGTGGAAAAACAAGCAGTTATAGAAGATACCTCAGATACCACAGAACTCCCAGACACCATCCAATGTCCACCGACGTCTCTATCCTTCTTCCTGTGCCCGCCCTCCTCTGACGTAAGTTACCTACGTAGGAAACTTACGTCAGAGGAGGGCGGGCACAGGAAGAAGGAGCAAGACGTCGGTGGAGGCAGAAGCGATGGACGATCAGCTGTTTCATCCCGTGCAGCGCCTTCACACACAGGTGAGAGGCGCTGCACGGCCATTAAGGCGGGGGGAGGGGTCCGGTGGAGGGGGGAGCGGCGGCAACGAACTCAGGGGGCGGGGCACTGGGGCGGAGGATGGCGGGAGGCGGAGCAGTGGTGGGAGAAGGAGAGAAGAGCGAGACAGGAAGGGAGGGGGGCCCGGCGCTGCAAAAGTTTTGATTTTTATTTTCAGTTTTTATTTTAATACGGGGCGAAAGCGGGGAACAGCGGCGATCTTGGGGAGGGGCAAGGCCCTCCATACAGGACGCTTCTGATGAGCGCCTTTGCCCCCTCCCGATCCTTTTTTGAGGTATGTTTAGTTTTGTAGTGATGCAGGGGGAAGCAGAGAGCCACGTGTTTTTGTTTGTATCTCACTTTTCTTTTTAAACATGGATTTTTATGGTGCAGGGGGCAGCGGGGAGATGACAGCTTAGGCCTTAACGACAGGTCTGAGCTCACGTAAAATTTCTGACGGTAAATGATTCATTGCAGTCGTCGGTATGGTTAGTGCATTCCGAATTGTCCACATTTCAATGGTAGTTTCTCGTTTGCATTCTGTTTTCGTTAGCTGCTAGCATCGTCGGAAAATGGCCTTTGATGCATGCTACGGTTGAAAATTTCTTCGTTAAGGGTCAGTAAAGGGTCATTAAGGTTTAGTGCATCTGGGCCCTACAGAGCACATCCAAGGACATGGATTACTGAGACCGAGTCAGCACTGCTTTTGTGTGGGGAAATCTTGCCTGACCAATTTACTTCAATTCTTTGAAGGAGTAAACAAACATGTGGACAAAGGGGAGCCGGTTGATATTGTATATCTGGATTTTCAAAAGGTGTTTGACAAGGTACCTCATGAAAGGCTACAGAGGAAATTGGAGGGTCATGGGTTAGGAGGAAAAGTCCTATTGTGGATTAAAAACTGGTTGAAGGATAGAAAACAGAGAGTGTGGTTAAATGGGCAGTATTCACAATGGAGAAGAGTAGTTAGTGGGGTTCCTCAGGGACCGCTGCTTTTTAATATATTTATAAATGATTTAGAGATGGGAATATCTAGCGAGGTAATTAAATTTGCTGATGACACAAAGTTATTCAAAGTCGTTATCTTGCAACAAGGTTGTGAAAAATTACAGAAGGACCTTACGAGACTGGGAGACTGGGTGGCTAGATGGCAGATGACGTTTAATGTGAGCAAGTGCAAGGTGATGCATGTGGGAAAAAAGAACCCGAATTATAGCTACGTCATGCAAGGTTCCACGTTAGGAGTTACGGACCAAGAAAGGGATCTGGGTGTCGTCGTCGTCGATAATACACTGAAACCTTCTGCTCAGTGTGCTGCTGCGGCTCGGAAAGCGAATAGAATGTTGGGTATTATTAGGAAAGGTATGGAAAACAGGTGTGAGGATGTTATAATGCCGTTATATCGCTCCATGGTGCAACTGCACCTTGAGTATTGTGTTCAATTCTGGTCGCTGCATCTCAAGAAAGATGTAGTGGAATTGGAAAAGGTGCAGCGAAGGGCGACTAAAATGATAGCGGGGATGGGACGACTTCCCTATGAAGAAAGACTAAGGAGGCTAGGGCTTTTCAGCTTGCAGAAGAGACGGCTGAGGGGAGACATGATAGAGGTATTTAAAATAATGAGTGGAGTGGAACAGGTGGATGTGAAGCATCTGTTCACGCTTTCCAAAAATACCCAACGTGTAATTAAACTCTGGAATTCATTGCCAGAGAATGTGTTGAAGGCGGTTAGCTTGGCAGAGTTTAAAAAGGGGTTAGACGGTTTCCTAAAGGACAAGTCCATAAACCGCTACTAAATGGGCTTGGGAAAAATCCACAATTCCGGGAATAACGTATAGAATGTTTGTACGTTTGGGAAGCTTGCCAGGTGCCCTTGGCCTGGATTGGCCGCTGTCGTGGACAGGATGCTGGGCTCGATGGACCCTTGGTCTTTTCCCAGTGTGGCATTACTTATGTACTTAACTAGAAGCGTTCTTCAGCTACATTAATGGATGTGATTAATACATTACATTTGAATCAATGATAGGGGGGCTCATTAATTAATTATTTATATATTACGATTACACACACCTATGATAAATTTAATACTACAGTATTCCGAAAACCTACTGACACCAATACTTTATTACATTTCAAGAGTTTTCATCCATATGCAGTAAAAACGGGAATTCCGACAGGTCAATTTCTGAGAATTAAAAAATTATGTGGCACGGAGGATGATTTCAAAATAAAGGCAAAGGAAATGTACCACCGGTTAAAAGCTAGAAGAACCCCCACAAGCTGATTAAGAAAGCACAAAAAAGAGCTTTGAGCACACACCAAAAGTGGTTATTACAACCAAAAGCGAAACAAAAAGAGCAACGGGATGTATTCACGTGCATATTACCATACTCCAAGCTGATGGGCCAAGTAAAAAATATAATTAAAAAACACTAGTCGATACTATCTTTACTTAATTTCAAGGAGCATCCACTGTTTGCCTATACTAGGGCCAAAAACACAGGGAAGTTATTACAACATCAAAGGGGTAATGGCAGGTTGCAGGATGTGAATGGGGGAGGGCATAAACCATGCTCAAGATGCGTTTATTGCAGGTATATGTGGAAAACACAACAAGTGCCGCATTCTAGAACAGGAAGGCCATACTGGATTTTGTCCAACAAGGACAGTGATTCATCCCAGGTAGTTTATAGCATAGTATGCCCATGCATGAAATGGTATACGACTAGAAAAATAAAAGAAAGAATAGCTAAGCACATCAGCAATTTACGAATAAAAAAGAGAGAAGCCCCTCTGGTGGAACGTTGGAACAACATGAATCATAGCTTGCAGGAAGTAAAGTATACCGTATTAACCCAAATAAAGCTGCCATATGGAGGGGACATAGCAAAAGCATTGAAAAATAAGGAGCAAAGAATGATTTTTCAGTGGGATACGGTGATACCAAGGGGCCTGAATTGAGAGATTGATTGGCTACAAGAGTAAAAGAGGGGGAGGAGTAATGTAGAAACTAAGATTAAAAACCACAGAGCATGCGCTGGCGTCTTTTCATTTGGAGAGTCAGGAGTAGAGAGAACATTCCACACCAGGTATGCCGCAATTGAGATGATAAGTTGTATACATAAAATGAATGTTGAAGAAGAAATAGAGTAAGTAGGTGGGTTGAGGAAGAACACAGAGAGAGTAAAAATACAGAGAATGGATTAATTGGACTCTGGAATATATAATTTTAAAGGAGCACGTGCACAATTTCACGAAGATTATCCACTCCGACGATGCGTGAGTAAGACCAGCTTGAAGGAACACTGACCCGAAGTCCCACCTCAAGATAAGTGCATTTGTTAACAATATACGCTATAGGAATGAAGGATATCACACGTGCAAGCACTAATTATGAATAATTGAATAAGGAGGTAGGGAGGGGTACAGTGCAGTGATGTGAATTGGAACGTACCACTAAGCTAAGCATCCGAAGTGATATGTAACATGCAAAACTGAGCACTGTAAAAAATTATAATTTAAGAATTTGGAAATTTAAAGAATAATACTTAAGAGCATACAAAAAATAATAAAAAAATAGAATATACAAGGGTTTCTAATAGACAAAAGCAAAAGTGGACACGTGAAACCTGAAAAACATAGATACCCCAGCAATAACTGAAGTGATCACATTTAACTGCCAGACTCTCGACCATTCTTCTAACTTTTGGAGATCTCTTCTCATCGTTTCTACTCCATCTAGTGTATGCACTCTATTGGCTATCTTTGTGTCATCCGCAAAAAGGCAAACCTTTCCTTCCAGCCCTTCAGCAATCTCTCTCACAAATATATTAAACAAAATGGGCCCCAGCACCGACTCCTGAGGAACCCCACTTCTCACCATCCTTTCCTCTGGGCGGATTCCATTTACCACCACCCTCTGCTACCTGTCGGTCAACCAGTTTTCTATCCAGTTCACCACTTTCGGTCCTAAGTTCAGCCCTTTCAGCTTATTCACGAGTCTTCTGTGGGGGACCGTATCAAATGCTTTGCTGAAATCCAAGTAGATTACATCTAGCGCATGGCCTTCATCCATTTCTTTTGTCACCCAGTCAAAGAAGTCAATGAGATTTGTTTGGCAGGATTTTCCTTTGGTAAAGCCATGTTGCCTCAGGTCCTGTAACCCATTGTCTTCTAGAAAGTTAACTATCCTTTCTTTCAGCAGCGACTCCATTATTTTTCCTATCTGAAGATTGGAGGGTGGCCAATGTAATGCCGCTTTTCAAAAAGGTTTCCAGTGGTGATCCTGGAAATTACAGACCAGTAAGCCTGACATCAGTGCCGGGTAAACTAATAGAAACTATTATAAAGATTAAAATTATGGAACACATAAATAAACATAGTTTAATGGGACAGAGGCAGCATGGGTTCAGGCAAGGGAAGTCTTGCTTCACCAATTTGCTTCATTTCTTTGAAGGCATGAATAGCCAAGTGGATAAAGGTGAGCTGGTTGATGTAGTGTATGTAGATTTTCAGAAAGCTTTTGACAAAGTTCCTCATGAGAGACTCCTGAGAAAATTACAAAGTCATGGGATAGGAAGCAATGCTCTGCTGTGGATTAGGAATTGGTTTTTGAACATAAAAGAGAGGATAGGGTTAAATGGCCATTTCTCTTAATGGAGGAGCGTGACTAGTGGAGTGTCACAGGGATCAGTACTGGGACCGGTGCTATTTAACATATTGGTAAATGATCTGGAAAGTGGAACGATGAGTGAGGTGATTAAATTTGTAGATGACACAAAACTATTCAAGGTTATTAAAACACATGCAAACTGAAAAAAAAAAGACTGGGCATTCAAATGGCAGATGAAATTTAATATAGAGAAATTCAAAGTGATGTACATTGGGAAGACTAATCCGAATCATAGTTACCTGATGCTAGGGTCCACCTTGAGGGTCAGCACCCAAGAAAAAGTTCTAGGTGTCTTTGTAGATAATATGTTGAAATCGTCTGCCCAGTATGCAATGGCGGCCAAAAAAGCAAACAGGATACTAGGAATTATTAGGAAAGGGATGGTAAATAAGACTGAAAATACTGTAATGCCTCTGTATCGCTCCATGCTATGACCTCACCTTGAATATTGTGTTCAGTTCTGGTCACCGTATCTCAAAAAAGATATAGCAGAATTAGAAAAGGTTGAAAAAAAGAGCGCCAAAAATGATAAAAGGGATGGAACTCCTATATGAGGAAAGGCTAAAGAGGTTAGGGCTCTTCAGCTTGGAAAAGAGACAGATGAGGGGAGATACGATTAAGGTCTACAAAATCCTGAGTGGTGTAAAAGTGAATCAATTTATTACTCATTCCAAAAGTACAAAGACTTGGGGACACTCAAGGAAGTTATATGGAAATACTTTTAAAACAAATAGGAGGAAATATTTTTTACTCAACAAATAGTTAAGATGTGGAACTGTTTGCCAGAGGATATAGTAACAGCAGTTAGCGTGTCTTGGTTTAAAAACGGTTTGGACAATTTCCTGGAGGAAAAGTCCATAGTCTGCTGTTGAGATAGACATGAGGAGGCTACTGCTTGCCCCAGGATTGGTAGCATGAAATGTTGCCACTAGTTGGGTTTCTGCCAGGTACTTGTGACCTGGCTTGGCCACTGTTGGAAACAGAATACTGGGCTAGATGGACCATTGGTCTGACCCAGTATGGCTATTCGTATGTTCTTATGAGAGTTACTTTATTGGTAAATTTTCAGACCAGAAACCCGGGTTATAAGTATATTTGTCCATGCATGAGAATATGCTACTGTGAGCACTTTTATGAGGAATGTGTGGCTAGATTTCGTCTGATGGGGCTGGAGGCAAGAGAAAGCTTAGGAGCTTAGGAAATACCTTGTGCCCCTGCTCACTGCATCACGTGAGCCTCTGGTTCTATTTAATTTAGTATTATTGAGCATTGTTTGGAGATTTGTAACTATTGAAGATGTTTGTTTCCTTCAGTGGTATAGCCAGGAATTTTGAACAGGGTGCGTCTCTAGCCTGGCTCACAAATCTCTAATTTCCCTCCTTCCCTCCCTCCCCTCCTCCTTTTACAGTCCAGTATCTCAGCTCTCCCTTCCTGGCCCACAAAGCTCTCAGAGCCCCCCCTCCCGTACCTTAAATTCACCTCCAGTCTACTCCCCAGCAGCGCCAGTGGCAACGGCACTCATAGGCTGCATGCATCCTGAACTGGAGATTTCTATCTGAACCATCCCACCCTTCATAAAACAGGAAGTTGTATCAGAAGGGGTGGGAAGGTTCTTTGCTAATCATTGTAGATCTGTTCATTTGTTTTTATTAAATTATAAAATGTGAATTGAAAAGGTGTTCTTTTCACCTTCAAATTTGCATGATGTCTAACAATTATCGGCCAAGGCCAAGAAACAACCCCCGTTCTCCACTACCACAAGAATATTTTGCCTCCCACTCCCCCTCCCACTGTAGCCTCCACACCAGTTAACTATGCAAATGCAAAGTATAACATTTTTTCTTTTGTACCTACAGTATATCATATGCCTGGAAAAAGTCTTCATTTGTCATCTGAATTTAAAACATACACTTGTAAAATGAAATCTTTACTTGAAAGATGGCTTTTAGAATCTTTGGAGAATTTAGTCCATAATCTGCAATGTCAGATACAAGAATGGAATATGAAATGCAAAATAACCAGAGGCACTAAGGATGAGTTAAGACATATGCTAACATTTCAGTTTGTAGGTAAGTTTAACCAATCAGGTTTTTCCTTTTATTTTATATAATATGAAATACAGGGTGGATAAGCTGTTTGTGAGTTGCATCCAGTACTACTGGTCACATTTTTGTTTAAATCATGATTCAGTTAAAAGGTCATAGCTAAATGTTTTATAATAAAAGGCAGCAGAATATTGATAAACACAGTTAGAATTTTAAAATAAAAGCAAGCAAATTTTTTAGCTAGTCTCCATAGCCTTTTCCCCATAGGTTTAAAACTTGAAGTTTCTGTCGCAGCTTAAAGATTAGGGTTTAAAAGAGGGATTGTAGGATATTGATAAACACAAAATTTTAAAATTAAAAAAAGCAAGCAAACTTTATTAGCTACTCTCCATAGGCTTTTCCCCATTAGGTTTAAAACTTGAAGTTTCTGCCACAGCTTAAAGATTAGGGTTTAAAAGAGGAACTGTAGGATATTGATGAACAGAATTTTAAAATAAAAAAAAAGCAAGCAAACTATTAGCTAGTCTCCATAGCCTTTTCCCCATAGTTTTTAAAACTTGAAGTTAATGTGACAGCAATAACAAATTGTCTCTAGAAGGCACAGATGGGCCCAGTTCAGTCCTCATTCCCACCCACCTTCCCCAACTCCCATCCACCCCTAGCTCAACTCTTCATTTATAGTAAATTATTCTAATTAAGACAAGAGGGGAATTTTCATTAGAGTCTGAATTACATTTCATTAGTTTCTAAGAAGCAAACCCTAAATAAATTACAAATTACAAGTCAAAAGATCATTATATTCATCTGATATCCCTAGTGCCTTAAGAAGTTTTAATTAAACAACTCTATAATATTAAGATGTAGACAGTAGTCCAGCAGCGAGAGGGGTCCTATCCAGTTTCACATATATGATTATCATGTGTGTGCTCGATGCAAAGAGCTCTTAGCTCTCGGAGAACACCATTCTCTTGAAGCTAGAGTGGCAGACTTGGAGGAGCTGAGGGAGACAGAGAGGTACATAGAGGAGGCCTACAGGGACGTTGTAGAGAAGTCCCACCTCAAATCTGGCAGCCCCTGTGCTGTCTTGGAGGAGGGAGGTCTCCTAAAAGGAGAGGATCACCCTGGTGAGCCTGGAAGAACTCCTCTAGACAGGACCAGCACACAAGGGAATGCAATAATCTCTCGCATTGAGGATGTTCCTCCAGGAGCTACTGCCCAGGTGGGAATGGTTAGGACAGCTGTTGTAGTGGGTGATTCGATTATTAGCATGTAGATAGCTGTGTAGCTGGTGGACGTGAGGATTGCCCGGTGTCTTGCCTGCCTGGTGTGAAGGTGGCGAACCTCACATGTCACCTAGATAGGATTTTAGATAGTGCTGGGGAGGAGCTGACTGTCTTGGTACATATGGATACCAATGACATAGGAAAATGTGGGAGAGAGGTTCTGGAAGCCAAATTTAGGCCCTTAGGTAGAAAGCTCAAATCCAGAACCTCTAGGGTAGCATTTTCTGAAGTGCTACCCATTCCACGCGCAGGGCCCAAGAGACAGAGCGCCAGAGTCTCAATGCATGGATGAGACGATGGTGCAGGGAGAAGAGTTTTAGATTTGTTAGGAACTGGGCAACATTCTGGGAAAGGGGGAGTCTATTCCGAAAGGATGGGCTCCACCTTAACCAGGGTGGGACCAGGCTGTTGGTATTGGCATTTAAAAAGGAGATAGAGCAGCTTTTAAACTAGAGACTGGGGGAAGGCTGACAGTCGCTCAAAAGCGCATGATTCGGAATAAGGTATCTTTTAAAGATAGCACCAAAACAGGGAAGATAGGGTATCCCGATAGTGAGGTTGCAAAAAAGACCATAGTAGATCAGGTGTCCTTAAATAAAAATCAGACAAAAGATTGCAAATTAATACTGTCAAGTACTGAGCATGAAGTAAATCGGAACAACAGACATAGTTTGAAATGTCTATTGGTGAATGTCAGAAGCCTAAGAAATAAGATGGGAGAGTTAGAATATATTTCACTAAATGAAAAACTAGATATAATAGGCATCTTGGCGACCTGGTGGAAGGAGGATGACCAGTAGGACACTGTCATACCAGGGTACAAATTATATCTTAGTGATAGGGTGGATCGAATTGGTGGAGGGGTAGCATTGTATGTTAATGAGGGCCTTGAATCAAATAGATTGAAAATTCTGCAGGAAACAAAAAACATCTTGGAATCCATGTGGATTGAAATTCCATGTGTAAAGAGGAAAGGATAGTGATAAGAATGTACTACCGTCCGCCTGACCAGGATGAACAGACAGATGTAGAAATGTTGTCGGAAATTAGGGAGGCTAACAAACTGGGCAACACGATAATAATGGGTGATTTCAATTACCCCGATATTGACTGGGTAAATGTAACATCGGGGCATGCTAGGGAGGTAAAATTCCTTGACAAAATCAAGGATTGCTTTATAGAGCAGTGGTACAGGAGCTGACAAGAAAAGGAAAAATTCTAGACGTAGTCCTTAGTGGAGCGCATGTTCTGGTGCGGGAGGTAATGGTGCTGGGGGCTGCTTGATAACAGTGATCATAATATGATCAGATTTGATTAATATCAAATCTGATCATATTATGAAAAAATCCAATTGTAAACATCCAAAATCAAGCCATTTGGACGTAGGAGGAGCCAGCATTTTTAGTAGACTGGTCCCCCTGACATCTCAGGACAGCAATAGGGCACCCTAGGGGGCACTGCAGTGGACTTCATAAAATGGTCCCAGGTACACATTTGACCATTGCTCCCTTACCTTGTGTGCTGAGCCCCCCAAAACCCACTACCCCTAACTGTATACCACTACCATAACTCTTACGGGTGAAGGGGGCACCTATATGTGGGTACCATGGGTTTCTGGTGAGTTTTGGAGGGCTCGCAGTTTCCTCCACAAGTGTAACAGGTAGGGGGGGTATGGGCCTGGGTCCACCTGTCTGAAGTGCCCTGCACCTGCTACTAAACTACTCCAGGGACCTGCATGCTGCTGTCATGGACCTGAGTATGACATCTGAGGCTGGCATAGGTGCTAGTAAATAATATTTTTAATCACATTTTTTGAGGGTGGGAGGGGGTTAGTGACCACTGGGGGAGTAAGGGGAGGTCATCCCTGATTCCCTCCAGTGGTTATCTGGTCATTTGGGGCACCTTTCTGTGACTTATTCGTAATAAAAGCAGGTGTAGCTCAAAACGTCGACGTTTTAGTGCTGGACATTTTTGCTTTGTTCCGTTATGGCTGAAAGACGTCCAAGTCTTAGGAACGCTTAAGTCCCACCTCAAGCACGCCCCTGATACGCTCCCTTGAGATTTGGGCGTCCTTCTCACGGACTTGGAGAAAGACGTCCAAAATGAGGCTTCTGTTATACTGATTTGGATGTTTCTGTGAGATGGACATCCAAATGCCGATTTATGTCACTTTTTGGACGTCCATCTCTTTTGAAAATGAGCCTGATAGTAAAAATTTTTTACATATATAAAAATCAAGATGCCGGCAAAAGGATCGTTTGGACTGCTAGATGACCGAGTGGTAAAAGAGGCAATCAGAGAAGATAAAGCCATAGTGGAGAGAGTAAATGAATTCTTTGCTTCGGTCTTCACCGAGGAAGATTTGGGAGAGATACTGGTGCCAGAAATGGTATTTGAAGCTGAAGAGTCGGAGAAACTGAATGAAATTTCTATAAACCTAGAGCAGTAATGGCGAACCTTTCAGAGACCGACTGCCCAAACAGCAACCCAAAATCTAATTATTTATCGCAAAGTGCCAACAGGGCAATTTAACCTGAATAACAGGTGCCGGTACTCATTATGGGCGGGGTCACCACATATGACTCCATGGCGCATATAAACAGACATCATTGAAAATATTATACTAGTATAGGAGAAAAAAATAACATGATTTTTTTTCATTATAAATCATTTCTGTAAGCTGTTTACAGCTCCAGTATACCCAGTGCAAAATAAGACAGCAGATGTAAATTCTCAAATTAGACATATTCCAAACACTAAAATGAAAATAAAATGATTTTTTCTACCTTTCTTGTCTGGTGATTTTGTTTTTCAATCCATATTAGTCCTAGTCTCTGATTCTGCTGCTCTCTATCTGTTCTCTTAACTCCATTTCGAGGGCTTCCCTCCCTCCCAGTGGCGGGCTTCCCTCCCAGCCACCCAGCACCAGGCCTCCCACCCACCCACCCAGCACCAGGCATGCCTCCCTCCCACCAGGCATCCATCCCTCCCACCAGGCACCAAGCACCCCTCCCTCCCTCCCAGCCAGCACCAGGCATCCCTTCCACCCTCACAGCACCAGGCATCCCTTCCTCCCACCCTCACAGCACCAGGCATCAGGCCTCCCACCCGGCAACAGGCCTGCCTCCCTCCCATCCACCCAGCACCAGGCCGCCCGAGCACCAGGTCACCTGCCCGACCCCCCCCCCCTTCCGAAATTTAAAAGTCATACCTGGTCGGGGTTAAGGCGGCGTCGGCAGCGGCAGTGAAAAGCGCTGGCTCGGCGCACCTTCAGTCTTCCCTTCTGTCTCTCAAGTGCTGGTCCCGCCCTCATTTCCTGTTTCCGCAAGGGCGGGACCAGCGCTTGAGAGACAGAAGGGAAGACTGAAGGCGCACTGAGCCAGCGCTTTTCACTGCCGCCGCCGCTGCCTTAACTCCGACCAGGTATGACTTTTAAATTTCGGGGGGGGGGGGGCAGGCTGAGTGGGAGGGAGGGAGGCCTGATGCAGTCCTGATGCAGGTATGACTTTTATTCGGAGGGGGGCTGGAACTGGCTGAGGCGACGGCACACGTGCCAACAGAGAGGGCTCTGTGTGCCCTCTCTGGCACGTGTGCCATAGGTTCGCCATCACAAACCTAGAGGATGTAATGAGGCAATTTGACAAATTGAAGAGTTGCAAATCTCCTGGACCTGATGGCATTCATTCCAGAGTACTGATAGAATTGAAAAATGAACTGGCGGAACTATTGTTAGTAATATGTAATTTATATTTAAAATCAAGCATGCTACCGGAAGATTGGAGGGTAGCCCATGTAACCCCGATATTTTAAAAAGGTTCCAGAGGGGATTCAGGAAATTATAGACCGGTGAGCCTGACGTCGGTGCTGGGTAAAATAGTAGAGACTATTATAAAGACCAAAATTACAGAGCATATTCAAAAGCATGGATTAATGAGAAAAAGCCAACATGGATTTAGTGAAGGGAAATCTTGCTGCACCAATCTATTACATTTCTTTGAAGGGGTGAACAAACATGTGGCTAAAGGCGAGCCGGTTGGTATTGTGTATCTGGATTTTCAAAAGGCGTTTGACAAAGTACCTCATGAAAGACTCCAGAAGAAATTAGAGAGTCATGGGATAGGAGGTAGTGTCCTATTGTGGATTAAAAACTCGTTAAAAGATAGAAAACAGAGAGTATTATTATTATTTATTATTTGTTACATTTGTACCCCACATTTTCCCACCTATTTGCAGGCTCAATGTGGCTTACATGGTGCCGGAAAGGTGTTTGTAGACTCCAGAGTAAACAAATACAAATACAAGGTTACGTTGTGGTAGGATAAGGTTCATGCATAAGGAAAACAAGAACGGAAGAGATTGTTTGATGACCATTATGAACTGTAGTGTCGCAGAGTTCAGGCATTTATGTTGGGTTGGGAGGGTAGGTGATCGCACATGGTTTTCAAGGCTTTTGGTGGCGCGTTCCACAGTTGTGTGCTGATGTAGGAAAAACTGGATGCGTAAGTTGATTTGTATTTTAGTCCTTTGCAACTTGGGTAGTGCAGATTTAGGTATTTTCGTGTTCATGCTGATGTGTTTCTGATTGGTAGGTCGATCAAGTCTGTCATGTATCCTGGTGCTTCGCCAGGATATCAGATTCTGCTGGACACCAACAACTGGAAAACTGCTAAATCATTATAGGGTAGAGGTAGTCAGCAGTTTTAGCTACTTATAACCACAGGCTGAATTAACCCCAGATAGTCAATGCCAGAACATGTCCAGACATAAGCATTGAATATACAAGTAAGTGTGTTACACAGATGTTAATAGAGCACTGGGCAATATTCAGAGCAGTGCCTGGTAATCTCATAAGATAAAGTTTGGACAGCCTGTTTGTTATCCATGTTCATAACTGGTTAGTGAAATGAGTATCAGTGCAACCAGTGAAGTGCTGGATCTGCCTAAGCTCCACCCTCATACTATCCAGTTAATACACAGTCAGAGGGGATAGTCAGTGATACTATCCAGTGAAGGGCCACTGAATGTATGAGAATGGCCAGCTCAGTGGTGTTTAACTGGTCAGGAGCCTCTTCTGCCCAGTTAAACCCTTTAGAATATCAGGCACTTAGATTCCATAAGACAGTGTGGGAGAGGTCTTCAGACTCCACTAGATGGCACCAATGGGAAAGAATTCCTAGAATGGGGGTGAGTTGAAACAGCAACAATGGCATAAAATGGCCCCTCCCCCCACATTAAGAGGCAGGTATTGCCATTTTACCCCCTACAGTAGGGTTAAATGGTCAGTATTCTCAATGGAGAAGAGTAGATAGTGGGGTTCCTCAGGGGTCTGTGCTAGGACCGCTGCTTTTTAACATATTTATAAATGATTTACAGATGGGAGTAACTAGTGAGGTAATTAAATTTGCTGACGACACAAAGTTGTTCAAAGTTGTTAAATTGCGAGAGGATTGTGAAAAATTACAAGAGGACCTTACTAGACTGGAATACATGGAGGGGCATAATCAAACGCGAACGCCCATCTCCATGGGCGTCTATTTCCGAGAACGGGTACATGTAGGGGCGGGACAAACCGTATTTTTGAAAAAAATGGGCCTCCATCTTTTTTCCGATAATACGGTTTGTGCCCGGCAAATGCATCAGATTTGTGCGGATTCGTTTTTCAGCGATAATGGAAACCGAAGGTGCCCAGATCAAAAATGAACAAATCCAAGGGATTGGGTCTTGGGAGGGGCCAGGATTCGTAGTGCACTTGTCCCCCTCACATGCCAGGACACCAACCAAGCACCCTAGGGGGCACTTGTAACAAAAAAAAAAACGTTAAGTACCTTTGAAGTCCATAGCTCCCTTCCCTTGGGTGCTGAGCCCCCCAAAACCCACTCCCCACAACTCTACACCATTACCATAGCCCTTATGGCTGAAGGGGGACACCTAGATGTGGGTACAGTGGGTTTTGGGTCTCCTCTATGTACCTCTTTGTTTCCTTCAGCTCCACCAAGTCTGATATTCTAGACTCAAGAGAACGGACATGTTCTCTAAGAGCTAGGAGCTCTTTGCATTGGGCACACACATACATGTGACACTCAATGCAAAAGACTGGATAGCACCCCTCTCGCTGCTGGACTGCTGACTCCATCTTAGTGTTTTTGAGTTTTTCAATAATTTAAAACTTGCTACAGTATTAAGGATATTAGCCCACATATTGGGCCAGATAGGCTCATGCCATCTCTTATTCTTTCTCCAACCTTCTTGCCAGGAATACAGACACGATTCCCTCTGAGCAATGAGGAACACCAACAGCATCTGTGCTGCGTTCCCATCACTTTGATTCTTCTGGCTGTAGGATTTGGGGGAGAGAAGTGTTTGTCAAATGCATGAGTTCAAAAATATTTCCAGGGCCAAAGGAGTTATCTTTAACAGCACCTCAGAGACTTCCAGTGGCCATACTGTATGCATTTCCACCAAACCTAGGCGTTGCAAATGTTGATCCATCCAACCAAAGGTAGGCATGGCTAGTGGTTCATCCTTGCCTCTACAGCTGCTACCTGTCCTTTTCTTCCCTATAAAAATGGGTGTTAATCATTAAGAGGAAAAGATTGCAATGTTCAGACTATGCTGGTGTCATGATTGTGGTCGTGACCCCTCTCAGACTCACCTTATTTCCTGCGGTCAGCTTCTGAGCTGGCTTTTGTCTGTTCTTCCTGAGTTAGTTCTGTCTCTGTCTCTGTGTGCTGGCTGCTTCCAGCATGGCTCTGATTACTCCACTATACTGCACCTGTGTGTGTTAAGCTCTCTGTGCTTCAGTATGCTTTCTGCCTATGTCTTGGTTTGTGTTCCTCTCGCCCTCTGGTGGCCAGAACTGGTGGCTACCATAGACTTTCCAGACTTTCTTTCCGGTCCAGTCCAGATATTCCAGCCCTCCAGACTTGGTTTGAAGTTTGGCAGCTAGCCTCACCCGTAGCTGCCTCATGATTCCTGCAGCTGAGTTCAGCTGCTGAGGGGTTTATTACCACCTGGAAACCTTCTGAGTTTGCCTTTGCATCGTCTAAGGTCCCTGGTTTGTTGGTGCTTTGTTGCACTTCTGCTTAGTCTGGTTTCTTGTATAGTTCCTTGTCTGATTCTAGTTAGTCTGTGTGTAGTTTAGCTTAGGTTTATTTGCTTATTTCCCTAGTCTTGTTTCTGGTCTGTATTCCTTGTCTAGTTTCTGTTTGTCTATGTCCCTGTTTTAGTGGCTGCTCTGCAGCTTTCAGTCCTGTCTCTTGTCTGTCAGTATTTGTACCCTGTTTCAGTGGCTGCATGGCAGCTTTCAGTTCCTGTCCTTTAGCTTGTCCATTTCCTGCTTTGTGTAGTATTGTCTGTTTGTGAGTCCTAGCCCAGTTTCCTGCCTTGCTGCCTATGTATATTCCTTTACCCTCTGACCCTCAGTCCCTGTTCAGCCTAGTTGGTATCCAGTGCCTGCCCTGTCCAGTAAGTCCTGCCGACCGCCTGCACCCAGGGGCTCAACTCCTGGGGAAGGGCAGTCAAGCGCAGGTGAAGTCTAGCTGTTTCTCTCAGAGTTCTGCCTTGTCTCTGTGTTTCTGCTAAGAAAACCTGACAGCTGGCAGCCATCTTGTCCCCCCCCCCCCCCTTATATTCCCATCCCTGCATCTCGGGCTTATTCTCACAGAGGTGACCATTGAAGTAGTGGGCAATGATCTTATTATCTGAAACAATATCCTAGGACTAATTTAGCATTCTACTTTCAGTGCTGTATAGTAACTAAGTAAGTGTAATTAATTACTGTTCTTAGGTGAACGTTTTGTCACTTTTACTTGTAAAGAAGTACAGGAAGCATTTGTTACTTTAATTTTTCCAAAGTAATAATTTCAAAAAATTTTACTACTATTACTCAGTTGCATCTGATACTTGCAGTTAAAAGTAAAAATTAAAAGTGGAAGCCAGACATTAAAGCTAATTCCTTGGTAAACCAAATGAAACAGCAAAACCTGGAATAGGATTTTGCTGTTGCAAAGCTCATCACTCAAACAGTGGATCGTAAGTTTTGCTGTTCAGTGAATATAGCCTATGAGTACAGTGGAGTTGCCCGTGCCTGGTTACTGATCTCTAGCCAAACTGAACAGTGATGAGTTGGGTCACTTTGAAGTGGAGATGAAGCTGACACTGGTTGCAATTCTTGGTGAACAGACATATGTCTCTACCACAACAGACTGCTGGCCACCCCTTGGAAAATTTTACATTGGGGTGACTGTCCACCGGATTGATAGAGTATTTGGAGAGGGTCTGCTTGTCTGGGCTTAAGACTGAAAGTTTCACACACATTTAATTTTCTTGCATCAGTTCTCAAAGATATTCAAACTGAGTCTGCCATCAGACAAGAAATTGTTAGAACAGCAACAGACATTGATCACAACTTTGTGAAAGCCTTCAGTGTAACTGAACAGCATGATAATGAAGGTGAAGGTGCAAGTGGTGAGTTATACAGCAGTACTTCTAATGCAGATAATGACAATGATGATGATAAAGCATTCTTTGCTGCACAGAAGTCAAGTGTTTCAGACAGAGATTCCCTTGCATATAAAAATGTAAACTGCATTGATTGTATCACAGAAAGGCAGTATATCAAATCCCATGACCTTTACCCTTAACCTTAAGCAACACCTGCAGACCCAGTCAGAAGACGTTAGTAGTTTTTCAGCCTAGTCTGATTTAAGGTAAAATTATGTATAATCATACCTGATAATTTTCTTTCCATTAATCATAGCTGATCAATCCATAGACTGGTGGGTTGTGTCTATCTACCAGCAGGTGGAGATAGAGAGCAAACTTTTGCCTCCCTATATGTGGTCATGTGCTGCCGGAAACTCCTCAGTATGTCGATATCAAAGCTCCATCCGCAGGACTCAGCACTTAGAGAATTACACCCACGAAGGGACACTCTGCCCAGCTCACCACCGCCGAAACGGGGGAGGGGAATTAACCCAGCTCATCCCCACACAAGTGGGGGAGGGGAATCCGTCCAGCTCATCCCCGCGGAGCGGGGGAGGGACACCACACCCGCCGATGCGGGGGGATCTGGCTTATCCTGCAACCGCAACCGCGGGAGGAGCTGACTGACCCTAACACCGCCGAAGCGGGAGGGGTACAAAGCTGCCCTACAGCCGCACGAAGCGGGAGGGAGTGCCGGCAGAATTTATGTCTCAATCCAGCCCCGTAAAACGGGGGGGAGAGGAATGCAGCAGCTCACTGTAACACAAACTCGTCTCAACTCTTGAAGAATCCAAGTGAAAGAACTTGAACACGAAGTCTTCCTGAAGTAACTGAAGACTAAACTTGAACCTGAAATGCAACCAGAA
Source organism: Microcaecilia unicolor (assembly GCF_901765095.1). Classification (NCBI taxonomy): domain Eukaryota; kingdom Metazoa; phylum Chordata; class Amphibia; order Gymnophiona; family Siphonopidae; genus Microcaecilia; species Microcaecilia unicolor. The sequence continues at coordinate 557,647,945 of NC_044031.1, read as the reverse complement.
TAAAAACAGTACAGATATCTGGGAGGGGCTATGGATTGATCAGCTATGATTAATGGAAAGAAAATTATCAGGTATGATTATACATAATTTTACCTTCCATATCATCAAGCTGATCAATCCATAGACTGGTGGGATGTACCGAAGCAGTACTCACCCAGGGCGGGACATTGAAATCCCTGACCTCAACACTGAAGCTCCAAACCGGGCCTCCGCCCGTGCAGCCACCGTCAAACGGTAATGCTTGGAGAATGTATGAGCCGAAGCCCAAGTTGCCGCCTTGCATATCTCTTCCAAGGAGACGGATCCGGCCTCTGCCATCGAGGCCGCCTGAGCTCTCGTGGAGTGAGCCTTCAGCTGGATAGGCGGCACCTTCCTTGCGGCCACATAAGCCGCTGCAATGGTTTCCTTGACCCATCTTGCCACTGTAGGCTTAGCAGCCTGCAGACCCCTACGAGGACCTGCAAACAGGACAAACAGATGATCCGATTTCCGGAAATCATTGGTCACTTCCAAGTATCTGATGATGACTCGCCTCACATCCAGATATTTAAGAGCAGAGTACTCCTCTGGGTAGCCCTCCCTACGAAAGGAAGGGAGACAGAGCTGCTGAAAGCGAGAAACAATCTTGGGCAGAAAGGAAGGCACTGTGCGAATAGTCACTCCTGCCTCAGTGAACTGCAGAAAAGGCTCTCGACAAGAGAGCGCCTGGAGCTCGGAAACTCTTCTGGCTGAAGGGATAGCCACCAAAAAGACTGCTTCCACGTCAGGTCTTTCAGAGATGCCCTTGACAAGGGTTCAAAAGGCGGCTTCTGCAATACTCTTAGCACCAGGTTGATATTCCACGCAGGCACCACTGAGTGCAGAGGAGGGCGCAGGTGATTAACTCCCTGAGAAAGCGCACCACATCTGGCTGCGAAGCCAGGGAAGCACCCTTCAGGCGGCCCCTGAAGCAAGCCAGAGCCGCCACCTGGACTTTAAGGGAACTGAGCGACAGGCCTTTCTCCAGACCTTCTTGCAGGAACGCCAACACTGAAGAAATTGGAGCAGTGAAGGGAGAAAGTGAGCCTGCTTCACACCACGCTGCAAAGATACGCCAAACCCTGGCGTAAGCAGTAGAAGTAGAGCGCTTCCTCGCTCTTAGCATAGTGGCGATGACCTTGTCTGAGAAGCCCTTCTTCCTCAGACGCTGTCGCTCAATAGCCAGGCCTTAAGACCAAAGGGGGAGGGATCCTCCATCACCACGGGACCCTGATGTAACAGGCCCTGCTCCACTGACAGCCGCAGAGGATCGTCGACTGAGAGCCTGATCAAGTCCGCATACCAGGGACGTCTGGGCCAATCCGGACCCACCAGGATTACCCTGCCGGGATGCTTGCCACCCAGTCTAGCACCCTGCCCAACATGGGCCAGGGCGGGAACACATAGAGGAGCTCTTGTGTCGGCCACTGTTGGAGAAGAGCATCTACTCCCAGGGATCGAGGGTCCCGTCCTCTGCTGAAAAAGCGCGGCACTTGGTAACTGGCCGATGACGCCATCAGATCTAGGCTCGGCTGGCCCCAGCGCTTCGTGATGTCCAAGAACGCCTGAGCAGATAGTTGCCACTCTCCGGGCTCCAAGGTATGGCGACTGAGAAAGACCGCCTTGACATTCGTGACCCCGGCAATGTGGGCCGCTGAAAGCTGCTCCAGATTCGCTTCCGCCCACTGGCATAGATTCATGGCCTCCTTGGCTAGAGGGGCGCTCTTGGTACCTCCCTGACGGTAGACATAGGCCACAGCCGTGGCATTGTCCGACAGGACCCGTACTGGCTTCAAGACCAGTACCGGGATGAACTCCAAAAGCGCCAACCGAATGGCTCTGAGTTCCAGGAGGTTGATAGACCACTTTGTCTCTGCAGGAGACCAGAGCCCCTGCGCTGTCCTTCCCAAACAGTGGGCTCCCCAGCCCGACAAAGAGGCGTCCGTCGTGACGACAATCCACTCTGGGGTCACCAGAGGCATTCCTGCAGACAACTTGACTGTCTGCAGCCACCAGCTCAGCGCCTTGCGCACTGCTGGGTCCAAGGGAAGGCGCACAGCATAATCCTCCGACAACGGAGTCCAGCGCTGCAGCAGAGAGAGTATAGTGGTCTCATATGAGCCCTGGCCCAGGGCACTACTTCCATCGTGGCCGGCATAGAGCCCAACAGCTGCACATAGTCCCAAGCCCGAAGAGGAGAGGCTACTAGGAACTAGTCCACCTGAGCCTGATTGTCTGGCAGGAACACTCTGCCCACTTGAGTGTCGAATCGAACTCCCAGATACTCCAGGGACTGAGTCGGGCGCAGCTGGCTCTTCTTCTTCTAGTTGATGATCCATCCCAGGGAGCTCAAAAGAGCAACTACCTGGTCCACAGCTTTGCCGCACTCTGCATAAGAGGGGCTCGGATCAACCAGTCGTCCAGATAAGGATGGACTTGTACTCCTGCCTTTCGCAGGAAGGCCGCTATGACCACCATTACTTTGGAAAAGGTCCGCGGAGCAGTAGCCAACCCAAAAGGGAGGGCTCTGAACTGGAAGTGTCGTCCCAGGACTGCAAAACGCAGGATGAGGCCAGATGGGAATATGCAGGTACGCTTCCTTGATGTCCAAGGAAGCCAAGAACTCTCCTGCCTTCACTGCCGCTATAACAGAGCGGAGAGTCTCCATGCAAAAGTGCCGCACTTTCAAGGCCCGATTGACCCCTTTGAGGTCGAGGAAAGGCCGGACAAAACCTCCTTTCTTTGGTACCACAAAGTAAATGGAGTAACGTCCCTTGCCAATCTGATTTTCTGGCACCGGAACGACCGCACCCCGGCGGATCAGGTTGTCCAAGGTCTGCTGCACTGCCACAGCTTTGACCGGAGACTTGCAGGGAGAGAGTACAAACCCGTCTCTTAAGGGTCGGCAGAACTCTAGCTTGTAGCCGTCTCTGATGACTTCCAGCACCCAAGCGTCTGAAGTTATTGTGGTCCACTCGCCCAGAAACGAGGCCAGCCGTCCTCCAATCTGCACTGGGGCGTGGACCAAGGCCCCGTCATTGGGTACGAGACCCTGGGGGAGGACCGGAGGGAGCACCTCCGGGACGGCGGTCTCTGCGAAAGGAATGCTGCTTGGGGGAGAAATTCCTCTTGAAGGAAGAGGGGGCAGAGGAACCCGACTTGCCCGGGCGGTACCGACGGGCTTCCTGCAACCGTCCTCTGGAGGTACCGGGACGAGTACTAGCCCGAGCCCTGACCTCTGGTAATTTCTTGCCCTTAGACGTGCCGAGATCGGTCACGATTTTGTCCAGCTCGACCCCAAAGAGCAGCTTGCCTTTAAAGGGCAATCTAGCCAGGCGGGATTTAGAGGCGTGGTCAGCAGACCAATGTTTCAGCCAAAGCCACCGCCGCGCAGAGACTGTCTGAGCCATGCCTTTAGCTGAGGCTCTCAAGACATCATACAGCAAGTCTGCCAAATAGGCTAAGCCCGATTCCAGGGCCGGCCAATCAGCCCTCAAGGAAAGATCCGAGAGGGAAGCCCGCTGCACCAGTCAGGCACGCCCTGGCCACATAGGAGCCGCAAACTGAGGCCTGCAAACTTAAAGCAGCTGCCTCAAAGGACGACCTTAAGGCCGCCTCCAATCTTCTGTCTTGGGCGTCCTTTAGGGCCGTGCCACCTTCCACCGGCAACGCCGTTTTCTTAGTCACCGCAGTGATTAAAGAATCCACGGTAGGCCACAGATAGGCCTCACGTTCACTCACAGCCACAGGATAGAGGCGGGACATAGCCCTAGCCACTTTAAGGCTCGTTTCCGGGACATCCCATTGAGCCGAAATTAAGGTGTGCATGGCATCATGCACGTGGAAGGTTCTAGGCGGGCGCTTCGTCCCCAGCATAATGGCAGAGCCAACAGGGGCTGAGGGAGAGACGTCCTCCGGAGAGGAAACTTCAAAGTGTCCATGGCCTGTAACAACAGGTTGGGCAAATCCTCTGGGCTAAAAAGCCGCGCTGCAGAGGGGTCATCCGCTCCATCCGAGCGGGGATCCGTCTCCTCCAAGGAATCCGCAAAGGACCGTTGGGAGACCTCAGACACGCTGCCCTCATCTACATCGGAGGAGACAAGTCCTCCAAGGCCTGAAAATCAACCCGAGGGCGTTTACCTCTGGGAACCTCAACCTCTTTACCAGAAGAGGGAGCAGGGGCAGCGTTTTGCCTGAGGAAAGCCTGATGCAGCAGCAAAACAAACTCGGGGGAGAAACCCCCCAGACTGTGCACTTCCGCAGCCTGGGCAACAGCCCTAGACGCACTCTCAACCGGCGCTCGCAAGAGCGGGGGAGAGACATGCTGCGCATCCAAAATGGCGTCCGGCGCGACACTCCACGAAGGAGCCGCGCGGGAAGAACGGCGCTTAACTTTAGCCGCTTTTGTGCCGTCGCCCAAATTAAGGGCGTTCATGGCATTAATGTCTCCAACCTCAAGGGCGGCCCACGAAGAAGCCGTCCGAGCCGCGTGGCCGGCCAAGATGGCGGAGGCGAGGAGCGGGGGATGGGCGTTTATGGCGGGAAAAACCGCCGCGCCGGAGGAAGGACCGGGACATTCATCGGTCACGAAACCGTCACCCAACAAGGGCGAATCAGGCTTTAATACCCCCGCATCCCCTCTAGAAGCGCTCCAGCGATCCGGGGAGCGACCCTTTGCGCCCTCGCCCTCCGACGCCATATGCCACGAGGAGAAGAATCGGGGAACCCCCTGCCCGCTATAAAAAGGTAAAATTACCTGCTTGCCGCTCCGAGCTGTAACGAACTGGTGTCCCAGTGAGTAGCTGCAATGAACGTTTAAATAAACGTCGAAATAAACGCCTTTAAAGACGTTTAAATTTTTTTTTTTTTTAACGGAGCCAGCGGGAGGGGGGAGAAAAGGAGGGACCTGGCACCACCAGGTTTGCACTTGCTCAAAAGAGCCCTCAACCCCAGGCCTCAACAAAACCTAAGGATTAGGCTTGGAGGCCTAGCCAGAGCTGCTGCTGTGTGTGACCACCACCTGCTGAGATAGAGAACATACTGAGGAGTTTCCGGCAGTACATGACCACATATAGGGAGGCAAAAGTTTGCTCTCTATCTCCACCTGCTGGTAGATGGACACAACCCACCAGTCTATGGATTGATCAGCTTGATGATATGGAAAGGAACCTTTTATCAGACTGAACACTCTACTTCCTGCCAGTGCACACCTGTTTAGCTGTGCTAGTTTATTAATGACTCATAAGCACACTCGCATGAGGACAGTCATTTTCAAAATTTAATTTTAATAAACGCAAAGTGGATTGAACTGTAGAGCAGTAAAGTTATTTGGGATAAAAATGTTAACAACAGTTACATTCAGTGTAGTTGTGGTACTTTTACTTTTTTCTCAAAAAGTATTATATTAGGCAATAACCTTTTTACTTAAGTGTGTTCTTCACTGTACTTTTTGCTTAAGTATTAAAATATATATTTAATTTTACTTAAGTACTTTGACCTAGTACTTTAAACAACACAGTCCAGTATACACGTGCAGCCAGATTTTATGTGGAGAGAATTTGCATGTTCAGTTAAGAATGTGGGACATTCCCATACCATTTTACAAAAGGTTGTACCAAACATTGAGCCTCTCGTAAAAATGGGTGCAGGACTGCAAAGCAAAGTTCTTCCATGTACAAAGGCAGTGGTGATTCTAGAAAGCAGTGTTGATAGAGAAAACAAGCATAGAAATCACCTCCACTTAAACATGAGAGTAACTTTCTAAAATTATTTCTCTCTCTCTGTCTCTCTCTCTCTCTCAAAAGGGCCCTTATAACGGCATCCATTCCCCCCCCCCCCCCCCCACCACCACCAAAACACATACACACACACACATACATGTGGGCACTCCCAACATGTGGTACCTTTTAGTCCCATGGGGGCTGGGCTTCCCCCATCCGTCAACCCATTCCCAGCTTTACCAGGAGTCCCTTCCAAAATGGCCATCGAGACTTTTGGTGATATCATCTCAGATATGAAAGCGTGATTCTTAGCATTAGTACTACAATATTACATTTTACATTTTCTTGCTGTATACAGGAATTCCGTCTTACTTATACTCCACTGTTCTTTTTCATACTGTGGCTCATGCATTGCATGATATAAATGATTTTTATCTGGAATTCACTAGACACTCAACTTTTTTCTTTGTAGCTCCTTTTCTCTAGAACTGTCTGCCTTTATCATTTGTGCTGAATCCTTGTATGCAAAATTAAGTTGCTGTGAAAACTTATTTATTTACTGTAACTTTGCCGGACTGTGATTCTGGGGGAAGATAGACAGGTTGCCTGCGGGATTGTTAAAGTTTCAACTTGGTTTGCTTTCCTCTTTTCTGTCGTGATTATTGGTGTTGTTTTCTCAAGTTGTTTACTATAATTTAGTTGTAAACTGCTTAGATGTAATTGCTGTTGGTGGTATATCAAGTCTAATAAGCATAAACATAAATATATATTTTTACATTGAAGAAACAAAATTGAACTGTCTAATTTAAAATGTTAAACTCTGTTATCTTGCAGTATTTCCATATACTTTGACTTATGCAGATATGTGTGATAATTCAGATTGCAACAGCTCCAACATCAAAAAGGTAAATTTTTATGATGGAGTTTATTAAATAATAAAGATAAAATGTTTGGGAATGTGGTAGTGTTCTTCATTCCTGTTACTTTTTTCAGTTTTCCTCATGCAGTGTTACATAGTTCCACAATATTTTGGTTTCTGGAAAGTGAATATTTGGACTTGTGTTAAATACCAAGGGGCTCATTTTCAAATTAAAAAACATCTAAAAAGTGGTATAAAGCAGCATTTGGACGTTTTTCTCACAAAAACATCCAAATCGGTATTTTCAAAACCTATTTTTAGACATTTTTCTATGAAGTCCATCAGAAGTGCATTCAAATCACAAGGGGGCATGTTGGGTGTGTTTCAAAGGCGGGATTAGGGCGTACCTTAAACTTGGACATTTTACAGCCATAATGGAACAAAACAAAAATGTCCATGACTAAAACCAAGTCGTTTTGGTCTAGACCTGTTTTCAGAATGAATAAGGCACAAAAAGTGCCCTAAATGACAAGATGACCACTGGAGGGAATCAGGGGTGACCTCCCAATACTCCCCAGTAGTCACTGACTCCCTCCCACCCCCAAAAATGTGAATATAAATATGACTTACTAACTTCTATGACAGCTGCTGATGTTAAAGTCAGGTCTATTAGAGCAGCATGCAGGTCCCTGAAGAAGTATAGTGGTCAGTGCAGTACACAGTGGGGGACCCAGGTCCCTATCTCCCTCTACCTGTCACACTTGTGGTAGAAACTGTGACCCCTCCCAAGGTCACCAAAACCCTACTGTACCCACATATAGGTGCACCCTTCACCCATAAGGGCTATTGTAGTGGTGTGCAGTGGGAGACAGTGGATTTTGGGTGGGTTTTGGAGGCCTCAGGGAACAAGATAAGGGAGCAAAGGTGAGATGTGTACCTGGGAGCATTTTTATGAAGTGCCCTCTAGGATGCCCCATTGCTCTCCTGGGGTGTCTGGGGGACCAGTCTACTAAAAATGCTGGCTCCTCCTACATCCCAATGGCATGAATCTCTAGGTTTTGCACTGTTCGTGTTTTCTTTGTTTCAAAAATGGACCAAAAAAATAAAATGCCCAAATCACAAAACTTTGTTCAAAACAGTATTTTCAAAAGAAAAAAAGGTAAACATTTTTCTGTTTTGAAAATGACCTTCTATCCTATTCGAATTTTGGACGTTTTGTGCAAAATGTCCAAAATCAGACTTACATATCGTATCGAAAATTCCCTTCCACGTGTCATAAAATACTCAGCATACAATACATGTTAATCTAAAACAATAATCTGCCTATGTTAATGCAAACAAGGGCTAATTCACTCAAATCTAGGCTGAGGGCTTAATACATCCAAGACATTTTTGACCTCTGGAGAGTGAAGAGTGAGAAACATTTCTATTTTGACAATATCTCATCAAAAGGAGTTTTTATGAGATATTCTTGCTATCCCCCCTCTGTGTTCCGTTGTATATGTGTAACCCTAACCCTAACAGAATGTAGTCGTGCCAGGTAGGGGTACACCTGAGAACACAGGGGGTGATACAAGTTCACTAACCTCGCTGTAGACCCTCAAAGGGTGTACAGGGAAAGAAAACTAAAATTGGATTCCACCTGAATTACTCAAACTCAATTCTGATGTTACAATGCAATCAACATTTATTATATATATAACAGATAAAATTTTAAACAGAATATTATACTAACAGTGAACTAATTTCTTTTTCTTTCTTTTATTACAGAAGCCTCTGGACACCACAAAAGGAACAGATCAGATAAGTATTCTTTCGTTTCTTCTTTTACTTTCTAAACATGCAATGAATTCTTTAATAATTTCTAATTTTAATCTTTAGTCATTAAAAGAAAATGATACTTTGTGTGCAATTTTTTTTTATCTCTCTAGGAGCTCAGCACCGTGATCAACTCAGGTAAGTATGTAAATTTATATTTGTGTAATATAGTCACCACACTGGTTACACCGGCCGGTTGTCCTCAGGATCTGTCTTGCGTAGGGGCCCAAGATGAATGTTTTCAGATGTTTCAGGATCCCTTGTGACCGTCACCTACACCTCACACTTAAACAAACCAAAAGGAAGGAAAACCCTATCTACCTATTAATCACCCCACCCACTAATGACATTTATCCAAGCTTAAATTCTATACAATGGCCACCCCTAACTAACAAAATTAAAATAACAATACCCTCACTAAAACCCCCTAATCTTACTTAAATGATCCCTATACTAAAGAGCATTTACATATATACACCCCCTTTTTCACCATACACTTTACACCCAAAAATCACAGCACACTTCCAAAAATTCTCTCTCCAACCTCCAACCTCTCACAACACTCTCCTTATCCCCCAACCAGTGTTGCCAGGTGGGCGGTTTTACCGCCCAATTGGGCGGTTTTCCGCGGCGGGTTGCGGTTTTTTGGGCGGCTTTTGGGGTTTCTAGGCGTTTTTTTGGGCGGCTTTTTGCTTTTTTCGGCCGCGGGGGGGGCGGGGTTAGTGACGTTTTTTGGGCGGGGTTAGTGACGTTTTGGGCGGGCCGATGACGTGGGAGGCGGGGCCGATGACGTGGGAGGCGGGCCGATGACGTGGGAGGCGGGGCCGGTGACGGCGGGGGTGATGACGCGGGGGTGGGGTGTCAGGGGCGGGGTTTGGGCGGGTTTTTGAGCTGGATTGGGCTAGAAAAAAATTTTCCACCTGGCAACCCTGCCCCCAACTCCAAACCTCAACCACCTCCAACCTCCACAAACTCACTGCACTCCCAAACCTCTATCTCAGCCACACCACCAAAAACACTTCCTCTCCTCACCTCAGCCAGCAATGCTCTGCCAACTGCCAGCCTGCCCGTTACCTGGGAGACGGACCCTTGGCTTGGGGTTCCGCAGCCCATCCAGCCAATCCTGAGTCCTGCTCAACATTCCGTATCCTTCTGCTGACCAGCGGAATGTTGAGCAGCACTACTCAAGCCCCATTTTAATTAAGGATTTCCCATAGGAATCAATGGGAAAAACTTTAATTAACCTAAAACCCCTGAAAATTTTACTCAAATTACCCCAAATTTCCCATACTAATAAAACCTCCCATTCTCTATTAACCTATATCTTTAAAATTTAAAAATCCCAAAATTTAATGTCCGCCCTAAAAAAAAACTTCCTAAAATCCCGGAAAAATTCCCAAAAAATTTAAAACCCCCCTCAAAAATTCTAAAACCATCTCCCGGACATACCACGTCGAAATTTAAAAATTAACCCTTTCCTAACCCCATAAAATAGCACCCTTCCCAAAAGACCCCCTAAAAATATTAAAATTCAAAAACTAAATCACCCAAAAAATCCCAAAAAATCCCCCGACCCCAAAACTGAAAACAGAATTAAAAAAACTCAAAACCCTGATTTTTTAAAAATAAAAGTCCCTATTTCCACAATTTAAAAATTAACAAATCAAAATTTTGGGTTAAAAACCCCTTACCTGTTTTCCTGATTTTCCCCTAACGTTTCCGCTTCCCTCCGTTCCGGTCCTGGTCGTCTCCCTACCTAAACGGAGACAAAATAAAAAAACTTCCGAAGCCGGCCCAAAATTTAGGCCCCGGCTTCGGCCTACCCGCGAAGACGCTCGTTCGCGATTCGGGCATGTAGCGCGCCCCCTACTGGAGCGCGCCCGCACGTTTTCTTTTGTTTTCGGCGCGCCAAAGCCCAAAACCGGCCCCATTCGGCCCCGAAACGGGGTGAAGAAACCTCCCCTCGTCCCGCTACACCCGGGGACGTGCCCAACCGTCCCCGGGCATTCAGAAAAATGGCGACGCTGCCTCAGCAGCGTCCCCCACGGCCCCACACCGCCTGGATTTCTTTTTTTTTTTTTTTTTTCTTTAAAAACCCCGCCGCTTGCTTCTCCCAACCCTGCAATGGGCCCCAGGCCTGCCACTGGTCACTCACCCCACGCAGCAGCCTCCCGGACCTCCGGAGCCCCCCAGGTAAGTAATTTTTTATTTTATTTTTTTTTCTCTCTCTATATTACAATATTCAGAAAAATATAAACTGTATTATGACTGCACAGGAGAAGCAGCCATCTTGATTAACATCCTTCACTCTGCCACCCCAAAATGCCTGCAAAACACTGCAAAGCACCTTTTATTCAGTTCTACAAGCCCTCAGACCTGAAAATGTTTATACTTGAGGGAAGTAGTCAGGCAAGGGCAATACTGCAGTTGCAGCTATACAATTTCTATTTCAGTTTAATATGTTGTGTAACACTTTTTGAAAATCAAATAATAAAAATAGCATTCTTCACCTGTTTTTAAATACCTTTGTAATGATCTTTTAAGGACTCTCATTAGCCCAGATGAGTGGAGAGGAGGTGTATCTTGCTTAGATGGCTGCCATGGTTCTGCCTGCCCATATATAAGTCAGATATTAAAAGAGTATGTGTGGATTTTCAATGGTGGATTTGTAAGAATTACTAAGAGAGGCAGCATGTATCTAATGCTTAGTCTGAGCCTTTTTGAATCGGGGGCTCATAAAAGAAAAAAATGTGCAAAAAAATGGCATAAGCGTCAGATGGACATGTTTCTCACATGAAAACGTTTAAACCATATAATCAACCCCTCCCCCATACACCGAAAGAAAAACATTATGAGAGTGAGCATTTTGGGGCCATGTTGTGGACATGAGATGGGTACATTATGCAAGTTTTTTGCAATAACAGCAAAACAATTTCCTTGTGCTGGAAAGAAAAACTTTGTAATTTAGACCTGCTTTAAAAGCAGTTATCTCAAGACTAGCAGGGTTGCCAGGTGGAAAATATTTTTCCAGCCCAAAGGAGCCCAAAATCCAGCCCAAAACCCGCCCAAACTCAAACCCCGCCCCTGACACCCCGCCCCCGCGTCATCACCCCCGCCGTCATCACCCCCGCCCCCGCCGTCATCGGCCCCGCCTCCACGTCATCGGCCCCGCCTCCTACGTCATCGGCCCCGCCTCCCACGTCACTAACCCTGCCCAAAAACGTCGCTAACCCCGCCCACCGCGGCCGAAAAAGCAGCCCAAAAAACCGCCCGAAGCCCAAAAAGCAGCCCAAAAAACCGCAACCCGCCGCGGGCAAAAATTTCCCGCGGCGGGTCGCGGAAAACCGCCCAATTGGGCGGTAAAACCGCCCACCTGGCAACACTGAAGACTAGTCTTTGGACCCATTTGTGATTATGCTGAGTTGGAGAGTGAAGAGGTAGAATTGTTGGCTTGTGAAAAAGAATGGAGAGTTGCTAAGTGGTCTGTTACCTTTGCTCCAGTCAAAACACTTTGATGCTCACATACCTGCCTTGCCTCCTCTGTGTCTCACTTCCTCAAGTCCTTGCCACAACTGCTAGCCCCCCCAGCCACACCCATCTCTTGCTCTGTATCTGACCCCCTTCCCCCACCAAACCCTCACTATCCCCAAACCGCCATACCTGCCATTCAAATTCCCTACCTGCTTGTCTTCTCTCATTGTTGCTCTGTTTGTCTACTCCCAGTTTGACACTGTGCTTTGTGTTGCTGCTCTTTGTGTGAGGACTTTGTGCTGCTGGCATTTGTGTGAGGACTCTTTGCTGGTGCTGAGAGAGTGACTGCTGGGTGCTGGTGCTAGGTCTCACAAGGTGCAGTAGGTGGAGGAGTACACAGTGGTGTTACTGGGCTTAATGGATTACACCTGTGGTGGTGGGACACATGCACATCCATCATGGATGTGGTGAATGCTATTGTGGCTGATGCTTTGGTGGATGTGGATGAGAGTTTAGAGGGGAGTCCCATGAGGAGAAGCCCCTATCCCAGGGCATTTAGGCCTGGTAGAGGCTATTATTAAAAACAAAATTACAGAGCACATCTGAGGACATGGATTACTGAGACCGAGTCAGCATGGCTTTTGTGTGGGGAAATCTTGCCTGACCAATTTACTTCAATTCTTTGAAGGAGTAAACAGACATAAAAAGGGGAACCGGTTGATATTGTGTATCTGGATTTCCAAAAGGTGTTTGACAAGGTACCTCATGAAAGGCTACAGAGGAAATTGGAGGGTCATGGGATAGGAGGAAATGTCCTATTGTGGATTAAAAACTGGTTGAAGGATAGGAAACAGAGAGTGGGGTTAAATGGGCAGTATTCACAATGGAGAAGGGTAGTTAGTGGGGTTCCTCAGGGGTCTGTGCTAGGACTGCTGCTTTTTAATATATTTATAAATGATTTAGAGATGGGAGTAACTAGCGAGGTAATTAAATTTGCTGATGACACAAAGTTATTCAAAGTTGTTAAATCGCGACAGGATTGTGAAAAATTACAAGAGGACCTTGGGAGACTGGGCGGCTAAATGGCAGATGACGTTTAATGTGAGCAAGTGCAAGGTGATGCATGTGGGAAAAAAGAACCCAAATTATAGCTACATCATGCAAGGTTCCACGTTAGGAGTTACGGACCAAGAAAGGGATCTGGGTTTTTCCTTAAATTGTGGATGAATAGGCCTTAAAGATTTTTTTTCCCTTATTTTATTATGGATTTCCTGATTGTAATGCCGATTGCATATTCACAGTTTGTAGTGAAATGTTGAAATATATTAATCAATAAATAAATAAAAATGCTGGTTCCTCCTATAAAAAAAAAAAGGGATCTGGGTGTCGTCGTCGATAATATTTTTATTTTTTGTTACATTTGTACCCCGCGCTTTCCCACTCATGGCAGGCTCTATGCGGCGGGCAATGGAGGGTTAAGTGACTTACCCAGAGTCACAAGGAGCTGCCTGTGCCGGGAATCGAACTCAGTTCCTTAGTTCCCCAGGACCAAAGTCCACCACCCTAACCACTAGGCCACTCCACTACACTGAAACCTTCTGCTCAGTGTGCTGCTGCGGCTCGGAAAGCGAATGTTGGGTATTATTAGGAAAGGTATGGAAAACAGGTGTGAGGATGTTATAATGCTGTTGTATCGCTCCATGGTACGATCGCACCTTGAGTATTGTGTTCAATTCTGGTCGCCGCATCTCAAGAAAGATATAGTAGAATTGGAAAAGGTGCAGAGAAGGGCGACTAAAATGATAGCGGGGATGGGACGACTTCCCTATGAAGAAAGATTTAGGAGGCTAGGGCTATTCAGCTTGGAGAAGAGACGGCTGAGGGGAGACATGATAGAGGCATATAAAATAATGAGTGGAGTGGAACAGGTGGATGTGAAGCGTCTGTTCACGCTTTCCAAAAATACTAGGACTAGGGGGCATGCGATGAAACTACAGTGTAGTAAATTTAAAACAAATCAGAGAAAATGTTTCTTCACCCAACGTATAATTAAACTCTGGAATTCGTTGCCGGAGAAAGTGGTGAAGGCGGTTAGCTTAGCAGAGTTTAAAAAGGGGTTGGATGGTTTCCTAAAGGACAAGTCCATAAACCGCTACTAAATGGACTTGGGAAAAATCCACAATTCCAGGAATAACATGTATAGAATGTTTGTACGTTTGGGAAGCTTGCCAGGTGCCCTTGGCCTGGATTGGCCGCTGTCGTGGACAGGATGCTGGGCTCGATGGACCCTTGGTCTTTTCCCAGTATGGCATTACTTATGTACTTATGACCTGCTTCATGGACCTCACTGACCAGCAATGAGGAAAGGCTGAAGTGCTAGGACTCTTCAGCTTGGAGGAAAGACGGCTGAGGGGAGAAATGATAGAGGTCTATAAAATAATGAGTGGAGTGGAACGGGTAGATGTGAATCGTTTGTTTACTCTTTCCAAATATACTAGGACTAGGGGGGTATGCGATGAAGCTACAATGTAGTAAATTTAAAACGAATCAGAGAAAATATTTCTTCACTCAACATGTAATTAAACTCTGGAATTTGTTGCCAGAGAATGTGGTAAAGGTGGTTAGCTTTAGTGGGTTTTAATAAAGGTTTTGATGGCTTCCTAAAGGAAAAGTCCATAGACCATTATTAAAATGGACGGGGAAAATCCATTGCTTATTTCTGGGATAAGCAGCATAAAATGTATTGAACATTTTTGGGATGTTGCCAGGTATTTGTGACCTGGATTGGCCAGTTCTGGAAACAGGATGCTGGGCTTGATGGACCTTTGGTCTGTTCCAGTATGGCAATACTTATGTACTTACTAGTAAAAAAGGCCCGTTTCTGACACACATGAAACGGGCGCTAGCAAGGTTTTCCTCGGAGTGTGTATGTTTGGGAGAGTGTATGTGAGAGTGGCTGTTTGAGAGTCAGAGTGAAAGTGTGAGTGAGTCTGGGTGTGAGTGTGTTTGTGAGAGAGTGTGTGTGTGAGAATGAGAGTGTGTGCAAGTGTGTATGTGAGACACAGTCTGAGAGAGAGAGAGAGTGTGTGTGTGTGTGTGTGTGGGTGAGAGAGAGAGAGTGTGTGTGTGAGACACAGATTCTCTGTGAGAGTGAGTGTATGAGACCAAGCGAGTGTGTGAGTGACTGTGTGGCACATAGAGAGTGAATGTGATACAGTGTGTGACAGAGTGTGTGAGAGTCAGAAAGACATTGTATATGAGAGAGAGAGTGTGAGCCCTGCCCTCCCAATCCATGCCCATCTGTCCCCTGCCCCCTCCATTCATCCTTTTCCAGCAATTCCCCTCTCTCCCTGAGCCCTGCCCTGCAATCCATATCCATCCATGCCCATCTGTCCCCTCCATTTATCCCTATCCAGCAATTCCCCTCTCTCCCTGAGCCCTGCCCTCCCAATCCATGCCCATCCATGCTCCTCTGTCCCCTGCCCCCTCCATTCATCCCTTTCCAGCAATTCCCCTCTCTCCCTGAGCCCTGCCCTCCCAATCCATATCCATCCATGCCCATCTGTCCCCTCCATTTATCCCTATCCAGAATCCATATCCATCCATGCCCATCTGTCCCCTCCATTTATCCCTATCCAGCAATTCCCCTCTCTCCCTGAGCCCTGCCCTCCCAATCCATGCCCATCCATGCTCCTCTGTCACCTGCCCCCTCCATTCATCCCTATCCAGCAATTCCCCTCTCTCCCTGAGCCCTGGCCTGCAATCCATATCCATCCATGCCCATCTGTCCCCTCCATTCATCCCTATCCAGCAATTCCCCTCTCCCTGAGCCCTGCCCTCCCAATCCATGCCCATCCATGCTCCTCTGTCACCTGCCCCCTCCATTCATCCCTATCCAGCAATTCCCCTCTCTCCCTGAGCCCTGGCCTGCAATCCATATCCATCCATGCCCATCTGTCCCCTCCATTCATCCCTATTCAGCAATTCCCTTCTCTCCCTGAGCCCTGCCCTCCCAATCCATGTTCCTCTGTCCCCTGTCCTCTCCATTCATCTCTTTCCAGCAATTCCCCTCTCTCCCTGCTCTCCCAATCCATGCCCATCCATGCTCCTCTGTCCCCTGCCGCCTCCATTCAACCTTTTCCAGCAAGTCCCCTCTCCCTTCCATGACCCCCCTCGCATCCAAGCTCCTCTCTCTCCCATGTCCCAGCCTGGCCCGCCCTCTTCTCCCCCCCCCCCCTTCGCATCCATGCCCCCCCCCCTTCGCATCCATGCTGTCGTTTCTTCCCTGCCCTCCCGCTCCCATTGTTCAACTTTACTGGCCACCGTCTTCCCTCCCCCCAACTTCTTTTTTTTTTTCTTCTTTTTAAATTTACCTCCGTGGCGGTTCCGGCAGCGAAGCGTCAGGGAAGGAGGCGGCGCTCCCGACGTCTAGCCTTCCCTTCGCTGTGTTCCGCCTTCTTCTGACGTCATCCTTGACACAGCGAAGGGAAGGCTAGAGACGTCGGGAGCGCTGCCTCCTTCCCTGACACTGCGCTGCCGGAATTGTTTTTTTTTTTTTTCTGCCCTCGACATCATGACGTTTGACGCGAGGGCGGGGCAGAGACGGCTGGCTGGCTTGAAGGCTTCACACCACGAATCCACAAACCCTTCAGCCTGGGAGTGACGTCAGATGGCTTCAGAACGTTGTCCTCAGAACGTTGAGGGTGCGTTTTATTATATTAGATGTAGGATATTTAGAATTTGCAGGAATGAAGGAGGGTGTACAATGTGCCCGTTCCAACTCCAAAGATGGCATAAACTGGATGTGGAGGAGGACGCCATGTGGCGAGAATAAAATCATGTTGCATCCTTCCGTTTTCTCAGGGAGACCGAGGATTCTGAAGTTACTCTGACATAATCAGTTATTTAAGTCCTCTATTTCTCTTTCAAGGATTTGAGCGACTTGGAAGAGCTTATAACTGTGCATCATGTGCGTTGTCTATTTTCTGCTAGATCCACTTTTGTAAATAAAGCAGACATGTCGCGTTTGAGTCCAGAAATGTCATCTTTAATTTCTATGAGGGCATCAGAGTTCTCCTTAAGTATATCTTTGACATGTAGAATCTCTTGCATGATGATATGTAGAGAGATTTAGTTGCTTTTGGAACCATCATACTTGCGGGGGGGGGGGGGGGGGGTGATATTTGCTCATTTAACACCCTGTTTACGCTGTGGAGCAAATTCTTGGAAGTAGCCATTAAGGATGTGTGAATAATAGTTGGTAGAGGTAAAATTGAAGATCAAAAGTCCAGATGATAAAGGAAAATAACAAAGCACTGCAGAACTCAACCTCTAAGCAGCCATCTCAGTTCACGTTCACAAGCGCCCCCCTAAACTGTTCTGGGATCTTGCCAGGTACTTGTGAACTGGATTAGTCACTGTTGGAAACGGGATACTGGGCCTGATGGACCTTTGGTCTGTCCCAGCATTGCAGTTCTTATGTTCTTAATTCTCTTTCATTAAAGAATGTAATTGTTATGGTACCTTCATTACTGATTTAATCTAATCCTATTTTTTGTAGTACTTATAAAGCCTTGGTTGATTTAAATAAAGTCTTGATGGTACCATGGAATAATACTATTAAAATTTCCTTATAGAAATATTTCTAATATCTTAATTGATCAAAAGACAATTTGTTGGCTTCAGCATGGTATTTGGACTTTGTCCAATGTATTAGTGGAGGAGTGGCCTAGTAGTTAGAGCACTGGTCTTGACAGCCAGAGGTGCCCAGTTCAAATCCCACTGCTGCGCCTTATGATCTTCAGCAAGTCACTTAACCCTCCATTGCCTCAGGTACAAAATTAGATTGTGAGCCCACCAGAGACAGGGAAATACCCGGTGTACCTGAATGAAGCTCACCTTGAGCTACTGCTGAAAAAGGTGTGAGCAAAATCCAAATAAATAAAATTAGTTAATTCCACATTTTCTGAACTAATGTAGAAGTTTAATATACTATGGGCCAAATTCTATAAATGGCAACTTAAAAATCAGCACCCAAAAAACACACACTAAATGCAATTCTATAAACTATACCTAAAGTTAGGTGTAGTTTATAGAATATGCTCACACACCATCCTTGCGACTAAAACTTAGGTGCACCCATTGAACCAGACCTAAATACATGTTCTTAATTTAGGCATAGATTGGGTGTATTCCATAACAGTGTGCATAGTTTTTTTTTTAATGCCCATGACCCGCCCATGCCATGGCCACACCCCCTTTTCAGCGACACACATTAGAATTTACATGCACCACATTATGTAATACACCTACAAAGTTGTGTGTGTAAATTCTAACTATAGTCAATTAGTGCTGCTAATTGTTAAGTACCAATTATTGGTGCTGATTGGCTTGTTAATTAAGCTGTGCGTGCTGTTTGGCCATGCGGCCAAATTAGCATACACAACTTAAGGCGCCATTTATAGAATTTGGGGGTATCAAAAACTGATGATAGCAACTTAAGATTAATGTACATAAGAATGACAGTTTTACAACTTATGTATGTACTCTAATGGATGTGTTACCAGGTGAAATCATCAATAAAAAACGTTGACACACAGAATTTGGGGGTATATGACCAATTCTTTTTTTGGCTACAGTTACATAAAGTTATCAAACAGAAGAATTTTTGTTTCTTTGTAATGCCGCATGTTCCTGAGTTGGAGAGTTTACGTATTAAAGTCCAGATAGCAGGCCATCATGCTTTCCGTTTCTATAAACTTCTTAAAGATGAGGAGGTTTCTAAAATAGATGACTTAAAAAAAAAACTTGGGAAGAAGACTTAGATTTAAAACAAAAGCTCTCTCCTTCAGAGTGGAAGTATTTTTGGAACCATTTGCTTAGTTCAACCTGTTCTACTTATTATAAGCAATCCTTATAGGGCCGTTCTCACTCCTGCTTTATTGCAGCATATTAATTCATCATCTTCAAATTTATGTTGGTCTTGTCAATCTGAGATTGGAGATTTTGGTCACAAGTTCTTTCACTGTTCCTGTTTGAAAACATATTGGAACCAATTATGGTGTACATTTTAAAAAGTCTTACATATTACAGTTCCTCTTGCTTATAATATTTGTTGTTGTAAAATCTTTGGAAACTGAATTTAGTAATGATAAAGAAAGTGTTCTTTTTTATATGCTACTTATATTAGCATTAAAGGTTATTCTTACTTCATGGAAATATTTTTAAAAGGTTAGCTATTCAAATTGGTGGAACAGTGTTTGTATAACTTATCATTATGAGCTTTATTTAGCAAAAAGAACAATAGTAGTACTAAATGTATTCTAACATAGCAACCTGTGAAAGATTTTCATAGTACTATATAGATAGAGTATGCCTCTATTTTATGGTTTATTGCATTTGTTTTGCTTTTATTATTTCTATATAACACAGATTGTACATTTTTAAGTCCTAATGCTGCTTGTTAAATTTCATTTTATTTATTCCTTTTATTTTTATTTTTGCTAAATTAGTTTTGTGTTTATTTGATGTGGAGGGGCATTTTCGATATGACATTAAATCTGATTTTGGGCATTTTGCTGAAAACGTTCAAAAATCCAGTAGTGAACATGGCCATTTTCAAACCAGAAAAACATCCAACTTTTTGTTTAAAAAATGGCCATTTGCTAGATATTTTTATGCTGAGTTCATCTATCTTTTTGGACCATTAAAAAAAATGGCCAAGGGGAAAAAAAAAAGCTTTGGGATGTATGGGGCCCAAAGTTCTTAGTAAACTGGCCACACAGACATCCCAGCAGAACAGTGGGACATCCTAGAGGGCACTTCAATGGACGTCACGTAAAAGGTCCCAGGTACACATCTCATTGTTACCCCCTTGTACTGTATGATGGGCCCTCCAAAACCCACCAAAAACCTACTGTAACCAATTGTACACCACTACAATAGCCCTTATGCCTGCAGATGTCACCTATATGTAGGTACAGTATGTATTCAGTGTTTTTTGAAAGGCTCACACATTCCACCACAAGTGCAACAGAGTGGAATATGGACCTTTGTCCCCTTCTCTATAGTGCACTGCACTGACCACTAGGCTACTCCAGGGACCTATTTGCTGCTCTAATAGGACTGGTCATAACATCTGAAGGTATCATAGAGGCTGGATTGTACTGTTTCTTTCACATCCTTGGGGGGTGGGAGCGGGTCAGCTAATCTCATCATTTAGGGCACCTTTTTGTGACTTAGTCGTGATTGAAACAGGTGTAGACCAAAACATCTAACTTGCCCCCTTGCAATTTGGATGCACTGCATATGAACTACATAGAGCACTGTCTTAAAAATGGGTTTTGAAAATAGGGATTTGGACGGTTTGGCAAAAAAAAGTCCATCTGCTGCTTTGTTTCGCTTTTGGGACATTTTTCTGTTTTGAAAACGAGCCCATGGTTTTGTAAGTTGTATGTTTTGTATTTATTTCAATAAATAAATAAAGACTTTAAAAATCTTTTATGTGTTGCTTTTCACAAGCATCAGTGCCGTTTACAAAGCTAGTTAACAGCAGAAAAAAATCTTTGTGTAAGTTGTCCTTGGTTATACCATTATGAATCTAAGAAGTGAAGAAGAAATTTAAGACTCTGGATAGTCAATATGATTTAAGCAGGCAGGAGAGGTTCTTGTCTGCTTAAATTGCACTCAGCAGGCTGGCTGTCGAAATTCAGCGACACATAACCAGGCAGTGCTGCTAAATATTGGCACTAATTGGCCATTTGAAAACAGGGCAGGAGAGAAGTGTTATGGGGGCAGAGTCAGGGAGGAGCCAGCAGTTTTGCATATTTAGTGCCAGTGCCTGCATAGCTATAAGCACACTGGACCACACAAAAAGCAGTCCTGACTATGCCTGCTTAGCTATACTGGTGCCAGTACTGAATATTAGCCAGCACCCACATAACCTCCAGATATTGGTCTGTAGTCATTCTCCCCTCCTTCCTGGAATGCCCTTGCACAATAGAGAACCCCCACCGCCATAAGCGATCCCCCTTACTCCTGGACCCTGCCCATACCATAGAAGCCCCTTTGTCGCAGTAGGGCCCCCTGGGCCTACCTTCACTTTAATGGTAGTCCAGTGGGTAAACAGGGCAGGAACAAAGTCCATTTGTTCCTGTCCCTGACAGCTATGACTTAAAAATCACAGCCATGCCCTCTAGCGGTAGTCTTCTGTGTGGCTTCCATTTTTAAGCTGCATCCGCCAAGGGCAGAAGTGAGTGGGTTTTGCTTCTGCCCTGTTTTCTCCTGGACTATCACTGAGGTGAAAGTAGGTCCTGGAGGTCTACTGCAACAAGGAGGAGTACTATTGTGTGGGGGTTTGGAGGGTGTCACTCATGGTGGGTGGAGGGTATGGGAGAAGGGTCACTCAGAGAGGGTCCAGGAGAAGAGTCACGCATGGTGAAGGGGGTTCCTGGAAGGAGGGGAGAACTTTAATTGCAATAGGCCAGGATCCAGAAGTTATGCAGGTGCTGGCTGATATCAGCTGGGACCCACAAAGTGTTTTATGCATGTCCTGTCTGAATATCGGCCGATACCCATGCAAATCCTAGTGGCAAATTCTTGGCTGCTGAGACCTAGATAATCGATGCTGGTGCTCAGCAGAATATTGACCAGTTAATAATAAATCATAGGAACTAGATGTAGTTTGGAGACAGGAAAATTGTCAATACTTTTGTCCATGAATATTTATGTATGAATTTATTTAAATTATTTATTAGGATTCATTAAGGGGTCCTTTTACTATGTATGCCCAACGCGCACCAAAATGGAGTTACCCCCCCCCCCCCCCCCCCCGACTAATGCATGGCTCTTGCGGTAATTTCATTTTTGATGTGCGTCCGAAATTTTTATTTTCTTTCGGATGCGCATAATGAAGCGCACAGGTCATTACCGCCCAGATTCTTAACAGCTAGGTCAATGGCTGGCGTTAAGGTCTCAGACCTAAAATGGACGCACGGCAATTTTGATTTTGCCACATGTCCATTTTCGGTAAAAAAAAAAAAGAGGCCTTTTTCACAGGCAGACTGAAAAATGGATCGGTGTGCGCCCAAAACCCGTGTCTACACTACAGCAAGCCATTTTTCAGCGCACCTTTGGAAAAGGACCGCTGTCTTAATGAAATAGTATTGTTTAGTCAAGCTATGCTACCTTTGCATTTTCTATGTGTTTTTTACATTATAATAGGCTAATCTTTGCACTCTTTCAAAAGTCTGCATGCTTTATTTTTGTAGGCATATGTAAGAATTAAACATTTATTTGAGACGATAGATTCAAGACATAGCTCACTTATACGTTATATTAATGACTCCCTGACTGGTGTGAAAGTGAACCATTGCAAACCAGGATATGGTAAAAATGAGAAAAATAGCACAACTTGTCCAGGATGTTGCAGTAAGTTTATTTTCTCTCTTTCTTTTCATAAGTATTGCCATGCTGGGACAGACCAAAGATCCATCAAGCCCAGCATCCTGTTTCCAACAGTGGCCAATCCAGGTTACAAGTACCTGGCAAGATCCCAAAACAGGACAATATACATTTTGTGCTGCTTATCCTAAAAATAAGCAATGAATTTTCCCCAAATCCATTTTAATAATGGCTTATGGACTTTTCTTTTAGGAAGCTATCCAAACCTTTTTTAAACCTCGCTAAACTAACTGCTTTTACTACATTCTCTGGCAAAGAATTTCAGAGTTTAATTATACGTTGAGGGGCCCTTTTACAAAGCAGAGGTAAGCCCAATGCGAGCTTACCGCTTGCTTTTCCGAGACTAAAGTCAGCCCAATGCAGGACCGCCGAGGGGGGGGGGCAGGGGGACAAAATTCCCTGGGCCCAGGCCTCCCTCTCATGCTCCTGCTGGGACCTGAGTGATTGCGTCCCGACAGGAGCAAGGAGGGAGAAAACTCCAGCGCCGCGGCCGGGCCCTCCTTGGAGGCTGGGGAGGACCTGGAGGAGCAACTCCAGCGCTGCTCTTCTGCCCAGCTGACCAGCTGCTTTTCCTGTGAAGGCGCATGCTTGGTTTTGAAACCGAGCATGCCCTGAGAGAAAAAGCAGCCACAGTGGCAGGCAATCGGCAGAAGAGCAGCACTGGAAGAAAACGTCTTCTGCTGGCGGGGCCTCAGGATCCCCGCCAGCCAACAAGGTATTTCAGCAGCGATCTGGGGTGAGGCAGCGACAATGATTGAGGGGGTTAACCGCGATCTTGGGGGGGTGGCGGCCCTGGCCCAGTGTGGCCACCGGTGGTAGTCCCACCCCGAGTGCGCACCATTTCTGGGGGAAAAAGAAACCCAGAAATGTCTTGCATGGGGGTAACCCGCAACTTGGTAAAAGGACCCCTGAGTGAAGAAATATTTTCTCTAATTCATTTTAAATTTACTATTTTGTAGCTTCATTGCGTGCCCCCTAGTCCTACTATTTTTGGAAACAGTGAACAAGCGATTCACGTCTACGTGTTCCACTCCACTCATTATTTTATAGACCTCTATCATATCTCCCCTCAGTTGTCTTTTCTCCAAGCTGAAGAGCCCTAGCCGCTTTAGGCTTTCCTCACAGGGAAGTCGTCCCATCCCCTTTATCATTTTTGTCGCTCTTCTCTGCACCTTTTCTAATTCCACTATATATTTATTGAGATGCAGTGATCAGAACTGCATACAATATTTGAGGTGCAGTCGCACCGTGAAGCGATACAAAAGCATTATAATGTTCTCATTTTTGTTTTCCATTCCTTTCCTAATAATACCTTTCTATTTGCTTTCTTAGCCACTGCTGCACACTGATCAGAGGGTTTCAACGTTTCATCAACGATGAAGCCTAGATCCCTTTCCTGGTCCGTGACTCCTAATGCATTACGTACCTATAGTTCGGGCTCCTGTTTCCCACATGCATCACTTTGCACTTGCTCACATTAAATGTCATCTGCCGTTTGGATTCGCAGTCTCGTAAGGTCCTCTTGTAATTTTTCACAATCCTCTCGTAATCCTCTGTGTTGTCAGCAAATATTTATTTATTTATTTATTTTGGTGCATTTTTACCCCACATTTTCCCACAAGATCAGGCACAATGTGGCTTACATTAATTCAAGAGGATACAATACAATACATAGAAGGCACAGATACGGAATGAGACAGGAGGGGAAGGTTGGGATAATGTAGATTGAGGCAGATATTAGGTCATTTCTAGATGGTAGGCCAATTAGATTAAGCATGTATTCAGGGGCTTCTCCATAATTACCTCACTAGTTACTCCCATCTCTAGATCGTTTATAAATAGGTTAAAAAGCAGCAATCCCAGCACAGACCCCTGGGGAACCCCACTAACTACCCTTCTCCATTGAGAATACTGATCATTTAACCCTACTCTCTGTTTTCTATCTTTTAACTAGTTTTTAATCCACATTAGAGATCACATGATGCAGTGGGAGCAGTAGTGGCGGTTTAGAACTGCTCTGAGGTCCCCGCTCGTCTTTGTGCCCTAGACAGCCCCTCCAATCCTCCAATATTGAAAACTTGCAACAGTTCGAATGGAGGAAGGTGCATGGACCAGTACCTTGTCCCAATGCCGACCAGAACAGCAAAGAAAGGATCAAAAAGCGAGAGAGAGAAAGTGAGATTGGTTGGTGGAGATCCCAAGATGGCGACCGCGATGTCGGGCGGCGAGGTGGAGTTTTCTGAAAAGCAGCTCTCACAGCTAACAGTGGGAGCAGCGCTTGACCCGCGGTTCGTCTCGCTAGAAGGTCAGATTGGGAAGCTAGGCAGTGTTCTGGCTGAAATAGCGGGGCGGACCACGGAGGTGGAGCGAAGGATATGGGATCTGGAAGACGCCTGGAAGAGGAACGAGCCAGAGCTGGCTAGTCTGAAAGACAAGATACTTGCCCAGCAGGAGAAACTCGACGAGCTCGAAAACAGAGCCAGAAGAAATAATCTAAGGCTTGTGGTGCTCCCTGAAACAATCATGGAGAAAAACCTGGGGTCCATTCTGGAGGAGTGGCTAGCGAAAGAATTTGGGCTCTCAGACAGCAAAGGGCCCTTCTGTATTGAGAGGGCACACAGAATTGGAAGACCCCAAGAGGAAAATCCCCGCCCGAGAGTGGTAATTATTAAAGTTCACAATTTTATTCATAAGGAACAGATCCTACAAAGCTATAGACTGAAAAGAGACACTTTGAAATATGCAGGAGCACCGATTAAAATATTTCAGGACTATTCGACTTGTGTACAAGCAAAAAGGAGGAAATTTCATCCAATCTGCACCACCCTGGTAGAAAAGAAGGTGCGCTTCATGTTACTTTTTCCAGCTATTTTGAAGGTGCACTACAATGGAAAGTGGTCCTCCTTTGAATCTGACCAAGAGTTCAGCAGTTCCTGAATCGAGGGATACAAGGCCACAGCCCTCCGACCTGATCTGATCCGGGGTACTGAGCTCCTGTGAAAGGAGGTGACAGTGGAAGCTGTGAGAGATCGAGACTTGGTGGTCTTTTGAGACTGTATGATGGAGGACATATTAACTATGTAAGAAAGTGTTAATACAGGGCTGGGGGGGGGGGGGCGGGGGCCTCTGCACGTTTGTGATCTTACCTCAATGGTAATAGTACCCTCGAGGTTCACGGGTTCTGTATGGGGAGGACAAAGGGGGGAGGAGGGAGGGGTCTGATTGCGATTGAGGGGGATTGGGGGGTAAGATAGATGCGCAAGGCGTTCATTTGTGGGAATGGGCAGCGAGGGGGGAACTAAGGGTAGGGATGGGGGGAACAGGGGGTGGGGGGGGTTAAGTGGGGCATTCTGAAGGTGTGGCAAGCATTCACAGGGAAAGAACTAGGTCATATGGGTAGAGATGGGAAGAGGCTGCACTGGGGTAGGAATCATGCAGGGAGGGTGTGGAGGATGTGGATGTGGAGAATGTGGTAAATGGAGTGACCTGCGGGAGAGAGGGTCAATTTATAGAGGAACGGGGTGTTCTGGGGGAAGGGCTGGGACCCTGGAACCTATATGGTTGGTATTATTACAATGTGAAAGTGGTCTTGAGAAATGTCACACTGTAAATTAGTGTCGTGCAACGTGGGGGGAATTTCCTCCCTGTTTAAGAGAAAAAAGACCCTCTCACATCTAGGACGCCTAAAGGCAGATATTGTATGTCTTCAGGAGACTAGGAGGGGCATAATTGAATGGCGCCGGCCATCTCCGACGCTGGCGCCATAAGTGGGTGGAGCCAACCATATTTTTGAAAAAGATGGCCGGCCATCTTTTTCTTCGCTAATACGGTTGGACCCGGCCAAATGTCAGAGCTTGCCGGGTTTGAGATGGCCGGCATCGGTTTTCGGCCATAATGGAAAATAATGTCGGCGATCTCAAACGCGGTGAAATCCATGGCATTTGGTCGTGGGAGGAGCCAGCATTTGTAGTGCACTGGCCCCCCTCACATGCCTGGACACCAACCAGGCACCCTAGGGGGCACTTCTAAAAAAAAAAAAATAAGAATAGCGCCCAGGTGCATAGCTCCCTTCCCTTGGTTGTTTAGCCCCCCCAAATC
The DNA here is from genome assembly GCF_901765095.1 of Microcaecilia unicolor. Classification (NCBI taxonomy): domain Eukaryota; kingdom Metazoa; phylum Chordata; class Amphibia; order Gymnophiona; family Siphonopidae; genus Microcaecilia; species Microcaecilia unicolor. The sequence goes on along the minus strand of NC_044031.1, from coordinate 557,621,500 downwards.
CCCCCAAAACCCACTTCCCACAACTCTACACCATTACCATAGCCCTAAGGAGTGAAGGGGGGCACCTACATGTGGGTACAGAGGGTTGTGGATGGGTTTTGGAGGGCTCCCATTTACCACCACAAATGTAACAGGTAGGGGGGATGGGCCTGGGTCCACCTGTCTGAAGAGCACTGCACCCACTAAAAACTGCTCCAGGGACTTGCATACTGCTGTCATGGAGCTGGGTATGACATTTGAGGCTGGCATAGAGGCTGGCAAAAAAGGGGTTTTTTTTGGGTGGGAGGGGGTTGGTGACCACGGGGGGAGTAAGGGGAGGTGATCCCCGATTCCCTCCGGTGGTCATTTGGTCAGTTGGGGCTCCTTTTTGAAGCTTGGTCGTGAAAAAAAAGGGACCAAGTAAAGTCGGCGAAATGCTTGTCAAGCCTGGCTTTTTTTTTCCATTATCAGGCGAAGCTGGCCATCTCGTGAACACGCCCTCGTCCCGCCCCCATCCTGCCTTCACTACCCTACCGACACGCCCCCTTGATATTTCGCCGGCTCCACGACAGAAAGCAGTTGAACCCAGCCAAAATCGGCTTTCGATTATACTGATTTGGCCGGGTTCAGGAGATTGCCGGCCATCTCCCGATTTGTGTTGGAAGATGGCCGGCGATCACTTTCGAAAATGATAAGATGCAGCCATGTGACAAATTGAAGCACAATCTTAGTTTTCAAGTAACACGGGGAGAACATTAAAGTAAAGGGCATTGATGGTGCTGGCAACTCTGATTAAGGGATGGTGGGAACTTTTTGTTATATTTGAGTAAGAGGGCTGGAGTTTGGCATGATGGAGTGTCATTCTTACACACACACTCACACCCATTCTCACTCTCTCTCTGTCACACACACACTCGCACATTCACGCTCTCTCACACACTAACTCAAACATACACACTTCCAGGAAAACCTTGCTAGCGCTCGTTTCCTTTAAAACAGAAACGGGCCTTTCCATATCATCAAGCTGATCAATCCATAGACTGGTGGGTTGTGTCCATCTACCAGCAGGTGGAGATAGAGAGCAAACTTTGCCTCCCTATATGTGGTCATGTGCTGCCGGAAACTCCTCGGTATGTTCTCTATCTCAGCAGGTGGTGGTCACACACAGCAGCAGCTCTGGCTAGGCCTCCAAGCCTAATTTTTAGGTTTTGTTGAGTGCCTGGGGTTGAGGGCTCTTCTTGAGCAAGTGCAAACCTGGTGGCGCCAGGTCCCTCCTTTTCTCCCCCCTCCTGCTGGCTCCGTTAAAAAAAAAAAAAAATGTTTGAACGCCCTTAAAGGCGTTTATTTCGACGTTTATTTAAACGTTTATTGCAGCTACTCACTGGGACACCAGGTCGTTACAGCTCGGAGCGGCAAGAAGGTAATTTTACCTTTTTATAGCGGGCAGGGGGTTCCCCGATTCTTCTCCTCGTGGCATATGGCGTCGGAGGGCGAGGGCGCAAAGAGTCGCTCCCCGGATCGCTTGAGCGCTTCTAGAGGGGATGCGGGGGTCTTAAAGCCTGATTCGCCCTTGTTGGGTGACAGTTTAGTGACCGATGAATGTCCCGGTCCTTCCTCCGGCGTGGCGGTTTTTCCCGCCATAAACGCCCATCCCCCGCTCCTCGCCTCCGCCATCTTGGCCGGCCACGCGGCTTGGACGGCTTCTTGGGCCGCCCTTGAGGTTGGAGACATTAATGCCATGAACGCCCTTAATTTGGGCGACGGCACAAAAGCGGCTAAAGTTAAGCGCCGTTCTTTCCGCGCTGCTCCTTCGCGGAGTGTCGCGCCGGACGCCATTTTGGATGCGCAGCATGTCTCTCACCCGCTCTTGCGAGCGCCGGTTGAGGGTGCGTCTAGGGCTGTAGCCCAGGCTGCGGAAGTGCACAGTCTGGGGGGTTTCTCCCCCGAGTTTGTTTTGCTGCTGCATCAGGCCTTCCTTATGCAAAACGCTGCCCCTGCTCCCTCGTCTGGTAAAGAGGTTGAGGTTCCCAGAGGTAAACGCCCTCGGGTTGATTCCCAGGCCTTGGAGGACTTTGTCTCCTCTGATGTAGATGAGGGCAGCGTATCTGAGTTCTCCCAACGGTCCTTTGCGGATTCCTTGGAGGAGACGGATCCCCGCTCGGATGGAGCGGATGACCCCTCTGCAGCGCGGCTTTTTAGCTCAGAGGATTTGCCCAACCTGTTGATACAGGCCATGGACACTTTGAAGATTTCCTCTCTGGAGGACGTCTCTCCCTCAGCCCCTGTTGGCTCTGCCATTATGCTGGGGACGAAGCGCCCGCCTAGAACCTTCCACGTGCATGATGCCATGCACACCTTAATTTCGGCTCAATGGGATGTCCCGGAAGCGAGCCTTAAAGTGGCTAGGGCTATGTCCCGCCTCTATCCTTTGACTGAAAGTGAACGTGAGGCCTATCTGTGGCCTACCGTGGATTCTTTAATCACTGCGGTGACTAAGAAAATGGCGTTGCCGGTGGAAGGTGGCACGGCCCTAAAGGACGCCCAAGACAGAAGATTGGAGGCGGCCTTAAGGTCGTCCTTTGAGGCGGCTGCTTTAAGTTTGCAGGCCTCAGTTTGCGGCTCCTATGTGGCCAGGGCGTGCCTGACTATGGTGCAGCGGGCTTCCCCCTCGGATCATTCCTTGAGGGCTGATTGGCCGGCCCTGGAATCTGGCTTAGCCTATTTGGCAGACTTGCTGTATGATGTCTTGAGGGCCTCAGCTAAAGGCATGGCTCAGACAATCTCTGTGCGGCGGTGGCTTTGGCTGAAGCATTGGTCTGCTGACCACGCCTCTAAATCCCGCCTGGCTAGATTGCCTTTTAAAGGCAAGCTGCTCTTTGGGGTCGAGCTGGACAAAATCGTGACCGATCTCGGCACGTCTAAGGGCAAGAAGTTACCAGAGGTCAGGGCTCGGGCTAGTACTCGTCCCGGTACCTCCAGAGGACGGTTTCAGGAAGCCCGTCGGTACCGCCCGGGCAGGTCGGGTTCCTCTGCCCCCTCTTCCTTTAAGAGGAATTTCTCCCCCAAGCAGCATTCCTTTCGCAGAGACCGCCGTCCCGGAGGTGCTCCCTCCGGTCCTCCCCCAGGGTCTCGTACCCAATGACGGGGCCTTGGTCCACGCCCCAGTGCAGATTGGAGGACGGCTGTCCTCGTTTCTGGGCGAGTGGACCACAATAACTTCAGACGCTTGGGTGCTGGAAGTCATCAGAGACGGCTACAAGCTAGAGTTCTGCCGACCCTTAAGAGACGGGTTTATACTCTCTCCCTGCAAGTCTCCGGTCAAAGCTGTGGCAGTGCAGCAGACCTTGGACAATCTGATCCGCCTGGGTGCGGTCGTTCCGGTGCCAGAAAGTCAGCTTGGCAAGGGGCGTTACTCCATTTACTTTGTGGTACCAAAGAAAGGAGGTTCTGTCCGGCCTATCCTCGACCTCAAAGGGGTCAATCGGGCCTTAAAAGTGCGGCACTTTCGCATGGAGACTCTCCGCTCTGTTATAGCGGCAGTGAAGGCAGGAGAGTTCTTGGCTTCCTTGGACATCAAGGAAGCGTACCTGCATATTCCCATCTGGTCTCCTCATCAACGCTTTCTGCGTTTTGCAGTCCTGGGACGACACTTCCAGTTCAGAGCCCTCCCGTTCGGGTTGGCTACTGCTCCGCGGACCTTTTCCAAAGTAATGGTGGTCATCGCGGCCTTCCTACGAAAGGAAGGAGTACAAGTCCATCCTTATCTGGACGACTGGTTGATCCGAGCCCCCTCTTATGCAGAGTGCGGCAAAGCTGTGGACCGGGTAGTTGCTCTTTTGAGCTCCCTGGGATGGATCATCAACTGGGAGAAGAGCCAGCTGCGCCCGACTCAGTCCCTGGAGTACCTGGGAGTTCGATTCGACACCCAAGTGGGCAGAGTGTTCCTGCCAGACAATCGGATTGTCAAACTTCAGGCTCAGGTGGACCAGTTCCTAGTAGCCTCTCCTCTTCGAGCTTGGGACTATGTGCAGCTGTTGGGCTCTATGACGGCCACGATGGAAGTAGTGCCCTGGGCCAGGGCTCATATGAGACCACTACAACAATCTCTCCTGCAGCGCTGGACTCCGATGTCGGAGGATTATGCTGTGCGCCTTCCCTTGGACCCAGCAGTGCGCAAGGCGCTGAGCTGGTGGATGCAGACAGACAAGTTGTCTGCGGGAATGCCTCTGGTGACCCCGGAGTGGATTGTCGTCACGACGGACGCCTCTTTGTCGGGCTGGGGAGCCCACTGCTTGGGAAGGACAGCGCAGGGGCTCTGGTCTCCTGCAGAGGCAAAGTGGTCTATCAACCTCCTGGAACTCAGAGCCATTCGGTTGGCGCTTTTGGAGTTCATCCCGGTACTGGTGTTGAAGCCTGTACGGGTCCTGTCGGACAATGCCACGGCTGTGGCCTATGTCAACCGCCAGGGAGGTACCAAGAGCACCCCTCTAGCCAAGGAGGCTATGAATCTATGCCAGTGGGCGGAAGCGAACCTGGAGCAGCTGTCAGCGGCCCACATTGCCGGAGTCATGAATGTCAAGGCGGACTTTCTCAGTCGCCATACCTTGGAGCCCGGAGAGTGGCAGCTATCTGCTCAGGCGTTCTTGGACATCACGAAGCGCTGGGGCCAGCCGAGCCTAGATCTGATGGCGTCATCGGCCAATTGCCAAGTGCCGCGCTTTTTCAGCAGAGGACGGGACCCTCGATCCCTGGGAGTAGATGCTCTCCTCCAACAGTGGCCGACACAAGAGCTTCTCTATGTGTTCCCGCCCTGGCCCATGTTGGGCAGGGTGCTAGACCGGGTGGCAAAGCATCCCGGCAGGGTAATCCTGGTGGGTCCGGATTGGCCCAGACGTCCCTGGTATGCGGACTTGATCAGGCTCTCAGTCGACGATCCTCTGCGGCTGCCAGTGGAGCAGGGCCTGTTACATCAGGGTCCCGTGGTGATGGAGGATCCCTCCCCCTTTGGTCTTACGGCCTGGCTATTGAGCGGCAGCGTCTGAGAAAGAAGGGCTTCTCAGACAAGGTCATCGCCACTATGCTGAGAGCGAGGAAGCGCTCTACTTCTACTGCTTACGCCAGGGTTTGGCGTATCTTTGCAGCGTGGTGTGAAGCAGGCTCACTTTCTCCCTTCACTGCTCCAATTTCTTCAGTGTTGGCGTTCCTGCAAGAAGGTCTGGAGAAAGGCCTGTCGCTCAGTTCCCTTAAAGTCCAGGTAGCGGCTCTGGCTTGCTTCAGGGGCCGCCTGAAGGGTGCTTCCCTGGCTTCGCAGCCAGATGTGGTGCGCTTTCTCAAGGGAGTTAATCACCTGCGCCCTCCTCTGCACTCAGTGGTGCCTGCGTGGAATCTCAACCTGGTGCTAAGAGCATTGCAGAAGCCGCCTTTTGAACCCTTGTCGAGGGCATCTCTGAAAGACCTGACGTTGAAAGCAGTCTTTTTGGTGGCTATCACTTCAGCCAGAAGAGTTTCCGAGCTCCAGGCGCTCTCATGTCGAGAGCCCTTTCTGCAGTTCACTGAGGCAGGAGTGACTATTCGCACAGTGCCTTCCTTCCTGCCCAAGATTGTTTCTCGCTTCCATGTGAATCAGCAGCTCTGTCTCCCTTCCTTTCGTAGGGAGGACTACCCAGAGGAGTACTCTGCTCTTAAATATCTGGATGTGAGACGAGTCATCATCAGATACTTGGAAGTGACCAATGATTTCCGGAAATCGGATCATCTGTTTGTCCTGTTTGCAGGTCCTCGTAAGGGTCTGCAGGCTGCTAAGCCTACAGTGGCAAGATGGGTCAAGGAAGCCATCGCAGCGGCTTATGTGGCCGCGGGGAAGGTGCCGCCTATCCAGCTGAAGGCTCACTCCACTAGAGCTCAGGCGGCCTCGATGGCAGAGGCCGGATTCGTATCCTTGGAAGAGATATGCAAGGCGGCAACTTGGGCTTCGGCTCATACATTCTCCAAGCATTACCGCTTGACTGTGGCTGCACGGGCGGAGGCCCGGTTTGGAGCTTCAGTGTTGAGGTCAGGGATTTCAATGTCCCGCCCTGGGTGAGTACTGCTTCGGTACATCCCACCAGTCTATGGATTGATCAGCTTGATGATATGGAAGGTAAAATTATGTATCATACCTGATAATTTTCTTTCCATTAATCATAGCTGATCAATCCATAGCCCCTCCCAGATATCTGTACTGTTTTTTATTCTGGTTGCATTTCAGGTTCAAGTTTAGTCTTCAGTTACTTCAGAAAGACTTCGTGTTCAAGTTTTTTCACTTGGATTCTTCAAGAGTTGAGACGAGTTTGTGTTACAGTGAGCTGCTGCATTCCTCTCCCATCCGTTTTACGGGGCTGGATTGAGACTTAAAATTCTGCCGGCACTCCCTCCCGCTTCGTGCGGCTGTAGGGCAGCTTTGTACCCCTCCCGCTTCGGCGGTGTTAGGGTCAGTCAGCTCCTCCCGCGGTTGCGGTTGCAGGATAAGCCAGATCCCCCCGCATCGGCGGGGTGGTGTCCCTCCCCCGCTCCGCGGGGATGAGCTGGACGGATTCCCCTCCCCCACTTGTGTGGGGATGAGCTGGGTTAATTCCCCTCCCCCGTTTCGGCGGTGGTGAGCTGGGCAGAGTGTCCCTTCGTGGGTGTAATTCTCTAAGTGCTGAGTCCTGCGGATGGAGCTTTGATATCGACATACTGAGGAGTTTCCGGCAGCACATGACCACATATAGGGAGGCAAAGTTTGCTCTCTATCTCCACCTGCTGGTAGGTGGACACAACCCACCAGTCTATGGATTGATCAGCTATGATTAATGGAAAGAAAATTATCAGGTATGATACATAATTTTACCTTTTTTACTAGTAAAATAATAAAAGATAGAATTTGATGGAATATGACTCATAACAGGAGCAGAATATTCTGGAAAGATGCATATTTATTAGGTAGGAAGGGTAATTATAATTAAGATAATGATGAAAGGAAGAAAAAAGTATTTAACAGGAAACAAACTGAGGATGGCAAGCCTCAATGTGCCTACACTAGGAGGTGGACATATTGACAGCTCCCAGGAAAAACTCTGTTTTTATTTGCTACATATACTGTATTGGGCGTTTGTTACTATTTCAATAATTACTGATTGGCTTCTTTGACAATTTGAATAAACATTTATTATGTCTAATACTTATTTAGTAGCTAGAGGTTTCTTTCCTGGGGAAGTAAAAGTGGAGGAGTGGCCTAGTGGTTAGAGTGGTGGAACTGAGGAACTGAGTTTGATTCCCACTTCAGGCAGCTCCTTGTGACTCTGGGCAAATCACTTAACCCTCCATTGCCCCAGGTACAAATAAGTATACAATATGTAAGCCGCATTGAGCCTGCCATGAGTGGGAAAGCGTGGGGTACAAATGTAACAAAAATACTCAAGGCCAGGTGATCTCCAGAAGGTTACTTCTGTCCCAGAGGCAAGTCAGAAGTATACACTGGTGTATAGCAGATAGAACAGGTTTTGCTCCTGTTCTTGATACCATCCAGTTTATCCTTAACCTTCACAAGCTTCCCTGTACCTGCTGCTGCTGCAAATCACCCCCACAAAATAATAGTGCCATCACTATGTTTTACTGTAGAGATAGTGTTGGAAGAGCAATATGTTCTGCTCAAGTGGGTGTGATCCCCACCTACCAGCAGATGGAGGTAGAGAGAAAGCTGATCTTTTACCAGTGACCTCAGCGGTATTACCTGCTGGTGCTTAATGGAAAAATATAGTATTTTCTTTACTTCTGGCATGGTAGGTTTTGCTGACTGGTGCTCCTAATCCCTGACCTAACTCCCCGCTCTGCTGGCTAAGGCCACATAGTATAGTTGGTCCTAATGGCAGTTTCCAAATTACCCAGTCGGCACATCTTATAGTTGAACAGTCAGCATTTTCCCAGTCTTAGCCAGAGACCTGTACAGTTCTTTTAAAGTTATCTTAGGCCTCACAGTTATCTTACTCAGCAGTTTCCTTAACCTGTGGAGATTTCACTTTAGCACAACCAAGATACTGCCTCAGTGAGGTCATCCCTCCAAACTCTTTCCACTTTAGAATGATGAACCTGACAGCACCCTGAGGGGTATTAATACACATTCAAATCTTATAACTTCCCCTAATTCAGGTCTCCCAACAAATTTCTATGAAATCTAGAAGCCAGCAGTGGAGAGCTCTCTCGCTTCTACTTCCTCAGCCCTTCAATACTGTCTGTAGTGAATTTGTTTTTGGTGGGTGGGGCAGTGAGGTTAGCTGTAATGTGTGGCAGAAGGGATTTTCGATTTTTAGCTTGTGGTAATTTTTTTTCCAGTTTTTTTTCTATTCCTCAAGGGCTCATAATCTGTTTGGAATATTTGACTTGCCCAAGATCACAAGGGGCCGCAGTGGAATTTTGGCTTTTCTTATGTGCTTATGTTAATTATCAGAGGTAGAACAGATGACTGCTGTGTTCTAGAAAGATCTGGCACACTGAGGACAGGAAGCAACCCTAGAACTCAACATAAATTGGGATTTGTTTCCCCTAAAAGAACAAATGATGAAAAACAATATTAGAAGATAAATATATATAAGAATTATTGGGGAAACTTTGTTTTGCTTCTCTTGGGCCACATGCAAAAACTAAAAATGGCAGGCCGGGGAGACTGCTGCATGTGGAAAGGGATATGCGTGCTCAGAACGTTACGCCTGGGTCTGAGTTCTGGGAGAAGTTACCTCTCAGTGACATACGATAATACAACCCACTGATCAATCCTTCTGACTATGGAAAACTGTAATAGGCGAACAACAGTGCTTTCTCTATCTTCTACAATTAGTGTCCTGTAGAATTACATAGTACTGTATTTAGGATCTCAGTAATCTGTGTGTAGACATACCAGAACCACCTTTTTTCTCTTTTTATTTATAACTTCCTGACCACCATTATATCCTTTAGTTCTAAAGTTGTGACTAAACAAGTTTTCTGTTCCTAAGTTGGATACAGTCAGACATACAAGTAGGTAACTTCATTGCATGCCACTGTTTTTCTGCTATGCCAAATGGATTGTAAAAGAACGGTCTATCAACTGTTTTTGATAAATGTTTACCTCTGTGTCTTCCAGCATTTTAGTTGTTTTATTTTTCAGTTTGTTTGTTCATTTTTTTTTTACCATGATTAATAGTGAAAAACAATCCACAAATGAACCTTTTTCGGAGATGAGAAGGCGGTAGAACTAGAGGACATGAATTGAGGTTGAAGGGGGGCAGACTCAGGAATAATGTCGTGAAGTTTTTTTTCACGGACAGGGTGGTGGATATGTGGAATGCCCTCCCGCTGGAGGTGGTGGAGATGAAAACGGTAATGGAATTCAAACATGCGTAGGATAAACACAAAGGAATCCTGTTTAGAAGGAATGGTTCCGTGGAATCTTAGCGGAGATTGGGTGGCAACGCCGGTAATTGGGAAACAAAACAGGAGCTGGGCAGACTTCTATGGTCTGTGCCCTGATCGTGACTCAATAGATAGGGATGGGCTGCAGTGTAAATTTTAAGGGGCTTCGACGTTAGCTTCAGAACTTAGTACAAAAACAGTTTTGGGCAGACTTCTATGGTCTGTGCCCTGAGAATGGCAAGGACAAATCAAACTCGGGTATACGTATAAAGCATCACATATCCTGTAAAATGAGTTTCTCCGAGGACAAGCAGGCTGCTTGTTCTCACGACTGGGTTGACGTCCACGGCAGCCCCCACCAACCGGAAAAAAACTTCGCGGGCGGTCCCGCACGCAGGGCACGCCCACCGTGCATGCGCGGCCGTCTTCCCGCCCGTGCGCGACCGTTCCCGCTCAGTTTTTTTCTATTCCGTGCTGGAGGAAGACGTGTTACCATCTCTCTCTTTGTCAGCCCCAGAAACCGGATTGCGGCCTAGCCGCGGTTTTTTCTTGTTTCGCTTACGCATTCGCGTGGTCTTTTTTTCTTAGGAAACTAAAAAAAAAAAAGAGTTGTCCTCGTCGTTCTTAGCCACGAGGGCGCTTCGTCGCGGCCTTGTGGCCGCGCGGTCGTTTTCTTTTTCGGGTGTGCTTTTCACCGCCACCATCGACGACTTTGACCTCGCCGACGCGATTTTTCCATCGATGTCCTCGAAGGTCCCGAGTGGATTCAAAAAGTGTGGTCGGTGTGGCCGGCAGATCTCACAGACCGATACCCACGCTTGGTGCCTCCAGTGCCTCGGGCCGGAGCATAATTCCAAGACGTGCACCTTGTGTCTCGGCTTAAGGAAGCGGACACAGGTGGCGAGGCAAGTTCTTCGGGACCGTCTTTTTGGAACTTGCGCCGGCCCTTCGACGTCGACCTCGACGGCATCGGTGTCGACGGCCGGGTCTTCGGTACCGGTACTGATGTCGACGAAATCGGTGCCAACTCTGGCACCGACCCCAGGAGTACAGGTACAGTTGGCCCGCCGGCCTGCCGGTGACGGCGGGGGTGAGCGGCCGCGCGGGCAGTCTGCCCCGGCTACTCCCTCTACCCAGGGCCATCGGGACTGAGCCCTGTCGGATCCGATTCCTCGAGGCCGGAGGGGGTTCCACCTCCTCCTCGTCTCTTCCGCCGAGCGCCGATGACGGGCATCGAAAGAAAGCAAAGAAGCATCGTCATCGGTCGCCCACGGCGCACGTGACTGCCAGGTCCGGTACTTTGAGGGACGACTCGACGCCCAGGAAGCGGCAGTGCCGGGAGGAGCGTTCCCCCTCGGTTGAAGAGGTGTTGCTGCGTCAGTCCGCGGGTACTTCGGTACCGTCTCCTGGACCCAAGCAGCTTCCGACACCCACTCCGGCCCCCCTGCCTTTCCCGGCAGCGGGCCTCGACGAGTGCCTCTGAGCCATCCTTCCCGGGATCCTGGAAGGGCTGATGCGCCAGGCTGTGCCAGCACCGGGGGTGCTTGCGCCCCCGGCGCCGTTGATGGAGGCGCCGGTGTGCTCTGGCCCGATGCCGAGGCTGCTTGCGGCACCGGTGTCGACCGCCACGCAGGTGGAGTCCCCGTCGACGTCGATGGAGGGAGCTTCGTCCCCGCCGGCGCGGGAGTCCACCGCTCGACGCCATCATCGAGGACGTGGTTCCTCGCAGTCGAGACGGGCCCGGTTGAGGTCTGAGCTGAGAGAGCTCATGTCCGACACTGAGGAGGAGGAGGCCTCGTGGGGGGAGGAGGAGGACCCCAGATATTTCTCCTCAGAGGAGTCTGTGGGCCTTCCCTCCGACCCCACTCCTTCACCGGAGAGGAAGCTCTCGCCCCCTGAGAGCCTCTCCTTTGCCTCCTTTGTCAGGGATATGTCTATTTGCATTCCCTTTCCCGTGGTCACTGTGGATGAGCCGAGGGCGGAGATGCTCGAAGTCCTCGACTATCCATCACCACCTAGAGAGTCTTCCACGGTGCCGTTGCACAATGTCATTAAGGAGACACTGCTTCGGAACTGGCTGAAGCCACTATCTAATCCCACCATCCCCAAGAAAGCGGAGTCCCAATACAGGATCCACTCAGACCCAGAGTTGTTGTGGCCTCAATTGCCTCATGACTCAGCGGTCGTGGACTCTGCTCTAAAGAGAGCACGGAGTTCGAGGGATACCGCCTCGGCGCCCCCTGGGCGGGAGTCTCGCACTCTGGACTAGTTTGGGAGGAAGGCCTACCAATCTTCCATGCTCGTGACCCGCATCCAATCATACCAGCTCTACACGAGCATTCACATGCGGAACAATGTGAGGCAACTGGCGGACCTGGTCGACAAGCTCCCCCCCCCCCCCCCCCCCCCCCGGGAGCAGTCCAGGCTGTTTCAGGAGGTGGTCAGGCAGCTGAAGGCGTGCAGAAAGTTCCTGTCCAGGGGTATCTATGACATCTGTGATGTGGCATCTTGAGCTGCGGCCCAAGGTATAGTGATGCGCAGACTCTCATGGCTGCATGCCTCTGACTTGGACAACCGCACCCAGCAGCGACTGGCGGATGTCCCTTGCCGAGGGGATAACATTTTCGGCGAGAAGGTCGAGCAGTTGGTGGACCAACTACACCAGCGAGAAACCGCTCTCGATAAGCTCTCCCACCGGGCGCCTTCAGCATCCACCTCTGCAGGTGGACGTTTTTCCAGGGCCCAGCAGGCTGTACCCTACGCCTACAGCAAGCGTATGTACACCCAGCCGGCCCGAAGGCCTCTTCAGGCACAGGGACAGTCCCAGCGCGCTCGTTCCCGTCAACAGCGTGCGCCTAAGCAGCCCTCTGCGCCTCCACAGCAAAAGCAGGGGACGGGCTTTTGACTGGATCCATGGGAACATAGCCGCCATCAAAGTATCCGTACCGGACGACCTGCCAGTCGGGGGGAGGTTGAAAGTTTTTCACCAAAGGTGGCCTCTTGTGTAACCTCCGACCAGTGGGTTCTCCAAATAGTGTGGTGCGGATACACCCTGAATTTTATCTCCACCCCGCCAAATTGCCCACCGGGAGCCCAATCCTTCAGCTCCCATCACAAGCAGGTACTTGCAGAGGAACTCTCCGCCCTTCTCAGTGCCAATGCGGTCGAGCCCGTGCCACCCGGGCAGGAAGGGTAGGGATTCTATTCCAGGTACTTCCTTGTGGAAAAGAAAACAGGGGATGCGCCCCATCCTAGACCTGAGAGGCCTGAACAAATATCTGGTCAAAGAGAAGTTCAGGATGCTTTCCTTGGGCACCCTTCTACCAATGATTCAGAAAGACGATTGGCTATGTTCCATGGATTTAAAGGGCGCTTACACTCACATCCCGATACTGCCAGCTCACAGACCGTATCTCCAATTCCGTCTGGGGACACGGCACTTTCAGTATTGTGTGCTGCCCTTTGGGCTCGCCTCTGCACCACGGGTGTTCACGAAGTGTCTCGTGGTGGTTGCGGCGTATCTACGCAAGCTGGGGGTGCACGTGTTCCCGTATCTCGATGATTGGCTGGTCAAGAGCACCTCAGAGGCAGGAGCTCTTCGGTCCATGCAGTGCACTATTCACCTTCTGGAGCTGCTGGGGTTTGTGATAAATTACCCGAAGTCCCATCTCCAGCCAGTCCAATCTCTGGAATTCATAGGAGCTCTGCTGAATTCTCAGATGGCTCAGGCCTTTCTTCCCGAAGCAAGGGCGCAGAATCTCCTGTCCCTCGCTTCCCAGACCAGAGCATCTCAGCAGGTCACAGCTCTGCAGATGTTGAGACTCCTGGGCCATATGGCCTCCATGGTTCATGTGACTCCCATGGCTCGCCTTCACATGAGATCTGCTCAGTGGACCCTAGCTTCCCAGTGGTGCCAAGCCACCGGGAATCTAGAAGATGTCATCCGCCTGTCAGTTGCCGCAATTCGCTGCACTGGTGGACGATTCGGAGCAATTTGACCCTGGGACGTCCATTCCAAATTCCGCAGCCCACGAAGGTGCTGACGACGGATGCATCTTGCCTGGGGTGGGGAGCTCATGTCGATGGGCTCAACACCCAGGGACTGTGGTCCCTCCAGGAACAAGATCTTCAGATCAACCTCCTGGAGCTCCGAGCGGTCTGGAACGCACTGAAGGCCTTCAGAGATCGGCTGTCCTACCAAATCATCCAAATTCGGACAGACAATCAGGTTGCAATGTATTATATCAACAAGCAGGGGGGCACCGGATCTCGCCCCCTGTGTCAGGAAGCTGTCAGGATGTGGCGTTGGGCTTGCCAGTTCGGCATGCTTCTCCAAGCCACATACCTGGCAGGCGTAAACAACAGTCTGGCCAACAGGCTGAGCAGAGTCATGCAACTGCACGAGTGGTCGCTCCATTCCAGAGTGGTACGCAAGATCTTCCAAGAGTGGGGCACCCCCTCGGTGGACCTTTTCGCCTCTCAGACCAACCACAAGCTGCCTCTGTTCTGTTCTAGACTACAGGCGCACGGCAGACTGGCGTCAGATGCCTTTCTCCTCCATTGGGGGAACGGCCTCCTGTATGCTTATCCTCCCATACCTTTGGTGGGGAAGACCTTGCTGAAGCTCAAGCAAGACCACGGCACCATGATTCTGATAGCGCCTTTTTGGCCCCGTCAGATCTGGTTCCCTCTACTTTTGGAGTTGTCCTCCGAAGAACCGTGGAGATTGGAGTGTTTTCCGACTCTCATTTCGCAGAACGACGGAGCGCTTCTGTACCCCAACCTTCAGTCTCTGGCTCTCACGGCCTGGATGTTGAGGGCGTAGATTTTGCTTCGTTGGGTTTGTCTGAGGGTGTCTCCCGCGTCTTGCCTCTAGAAAGGATTCCACTAAAAAGAGTTACTTTTTCAAGTGGAGGAGGTTTGTCGTTTGGTGTGAGAGCAAGGCCCTAGAACCTCGTTCTTGTCCTGCACAGAACCTGCTTGAATACCTTCTGCACTTATCGGAGTCTAGTCTCAAGACCAACTCAGTAAGGAATCACCTTAGTGCGATTAGTGCTTACCATCATCGTGTAGAGGGTAAAGCCATCTCTGGAGAGCCTTTAGTCGTTCGATTTATGAGAGGCTTGCTTTTGTCAAGGCCTCCTGTCAAGCCTCCTGCAGTGTCATGGGATATCAATGTCGTCCTCACCCAGCTGATGAAACCTCCTTTTGAGCCACTGAATTCTTCCCATCTGAAATACCTGACCTGGAAGGTCATTTTCTTGGTGGCAGTTACTTCAGCTCGTAGAGTCAGTGAGCTTCAAGCCCTGGTAGCTCATGCTCCTTATACAAAATTTCATCATAACAGAGTAGTACTCCGCACTCACCCTAAGTTCCTGCCAAAGGTGGTGTCGGAGTTCCATCTTAACCAGTCAATTGTCTTGCCAACATTCTTTCCCAGACCGCATACCCGCCCTGCTGAACATCAGTTGCACACATTGGACTGCAAGCGAGCGTTGGCCTTCTATCTGGAGCGGATACAGCCCCACAGACAGTCCGCCCAATTGTTTATTTCTTTCGACCCCGATAGGAAGGGGGTCGCTGTCAGGAAACACACCATCTCCAATTGGCTAGCAGATTGCATTTCCTTCACTTACGCCCAGGCTGGGCTGGCTCTTGAGGGTCATGTCACGGCTCATAGTGTTAGAGCCATGGCAGCGTCAGTGGCCCACTTGAAGTCAGCCACTATTGAAGAGATTTGCAAGGCTGAGACATGGTCATCTGTCCACACATTCACATCACATTATTGCCTTCAGCAGGATACCCGACGCGACAGTCGGTTCGGGCAGTCGGTGCTGCAGAATCTATTTGGGGTTTGAATCCAACTCCACCCTCCAGGACCCGATTTTATTCTGTTCAGGCTGCACTCTCAGTTAGTTGTTCTTCGTAGGTCAATTTCTGTTATACCCTCGCCGTTGCGAGGTACAATTGACCTGGGTTCTTGTTTTGAGTGAGCCTGAGAGCTAGGGATACCCCAGTCGTGAGAACAAGCAGCCTGCTTGTCCTCGGAGAAAGCGAATGATACATACCTGTAGCAGGTGTTCTCCGAGGACAGCAGGCTGATTGTTCTCACCTACCCTCCCTCCTCCCCTTTGGAGTTGCGTTTTTCCTCATTCCTTGGCTTGTCATTCAACTGAGCGGGAACGGTCGCGCATGGGCGGGAAGACGGCCGTGCATGCGCGGAGGGCGTGCCCTGCAAGCGGGACTGCTCGCAAAGTTTTTTTCCGGTTGGTGGGGGCTGCCGTGGACGTCAACCCAGTTGTGAGAACAATCAGCCTGCTGTCCTCGGAGAACACCTGCTACAGGTATGTATCATTCGCTTTATCTTGTTGGGCAGACTGGATGGACCGTACAGGTCTTTATCTGCTTTCATTTACTATGTTACTATGATTCAGGCCTTGTCCACATTGTGACAGAAAAATCCAGAATTTTGACACACAATATAAGTGCCTAAATCTCCTTGGTGTTACAGAAGTGTTTAAGAAACATGGAAACAGCTTAAAGGAAACACTTTTGGGTAACATTTTCTGTAGTTTAATTTCTAAAGCACCATAATTGCAGAAGTTAGGAGGGTTTGTCTGGCTATTCAGAAGGCTGACTATACACTTGGTGAATTGCCTAAATGAGGACAGTGGAGGCATTGCCTACAAATTTACTTCATGCATAGTACAGATATTCTAAAAACCCTATTGATTTCATGGATTGTGAAAAACCTTTAGCTCAGATATAAACTGAACAAGTGGCCTGGATTAGGAAATGGTTGAACTGGAGGCAACAGAAGGATTGAGGTGAATAGCAAAGCGAGGATGATAAAGATATGTCTTAAGGCCAGTTGTGTTTACTACCTTTGTGGGTGATATTTTGATGAGGTTAAAAGGGAAAAAGTTATCTTGCTTGTGTATCTGAAATCTAGAACAGAGTGGACACCCCTAAGGTTTCTTTCTGCCTCTGTGATGGACATATAATTTCAATGTAGCAAAACAGTTCAGTCAAAGAGGAGACAGAAAACACTAAGATGTCCACGATGAGTCAGGAAGGCAGTAATACGTCTAGATTGTTGGTATTGATCAGTTTTAGTGGTCATACCTTTAAAAGGGATGTAGAGAGTCTAGATAAAATCCAGAAAAAAGAGATACCAAATTCGTACCGGGTCTGCACCAAAAACCTTAAGTTATTTGACTTAAAGGTTTAAGGGCCGTATTTACTCAGGAGTATTACCTCATGTTAGTAAAAATAGGTCCCTTTGCATAAAATAGGAACTGCAGTAAACAGCCTTCATTAATGTATTAGCACACTTCAGTAAATATAGCCTTACGTGTTTATACCCCAGAGAAGAGGTGCCAATATGGTAGAGACATTTACCTAACTCAAAGGTATAAATAAGGTATAAGCAACAAACTTTTTTATTTTTAAACTTGAAAAGATATTCTAGAACAAGAGGTCTTAAAATAAGCTTCCAAGGGGGTAGACAGGGTAACATAAGAACATAACGTTTTCACAGAAGAGGTGGAACATGCTTAAATCAGAGTGGGTTGATGGAGGCAAAAACAGTAACAAAATTAAGACAGCATGGGGAATGCAGAGTGTACCTAGTTATAAAGACGTAAGAGAAAAAAACAAAGGTCAGCTGAGTTCTGTGGCATGTATCAGAAAATAAATTGAACATACTAGTTGGCCTTATGATCCTTATCTTCAATTATATTTTGTTTGTATGGTAAATGTTCTTATTGTGTTTATGTACTGACTTAATTTTTTTTTTTGTAATTGTTTAAAATGTTTGCAAATGAAGGTGCAGAGATTTAACAGTTCAGTATGCTAATCGTGTTTGCCTAGTTTTGGAGATGATTTCATGCTTCCAGTAAAATGTTATCTGGGATTCTTTTAACCAATTTTATTTTACTTGGAAATTAATTTGTTCATTATGTTTATTTCTAGGAAATGGTGCTCTTGCAGAACATTCTGAAAATGTGCATATTTCAGGAATGTCAACTGGTAAGTCATTTTTTTGTAATGTTTAAATTTCATGCATGACTTAAATGGCAAATATTGAAAGTAACCTGGTATCTTATAAAGAGATATTTGGCTATAAAAATTATTACTGACTTTTCCAGCATGTAATAAGGAATGAAGCAACTGGAACATGAAAAATTTCTCCCAAGATAAAATCAATACCTATGTGAACAGATTATGCTTTCTAAATAGCCTGCCTAATTATTTTTCCTTACAAATATTGAACTAAGAGCAAAGTTGGTAGAAGTTTAACTGAGATTAGTTTCATTTGCAAAGTTAGACATAATTTGAGGTGGTTATGATCAGAAATAGATTTTATTTGGTTCAGTTTATAGAGTAGAATACTAGTCTTTCATGACTAAGTAGTTTTAACTAACTGCACCTCTTTCTTTCTTTCTTTCTTTCTTTCTTTCTTTCTTTCTTTCTTTCTTTCTTTCTTTCTTTCTTTCTTTCTTTCTTTCTTTCTTTCTTTCTTTCTTTCTTTCTTTCTTTCTTTCTATTTTGTGACAGATGTGTTGAGTGGCATAATGTATCCACTTTTGAAAAATCATAAATATTTGCTGTATATGCCTAGATACTTAAGTTTTTGAAATATTCATTCAGGGCTTGATTCACTCAAAGTAAATTTGTGCTCTGTAGGGTGACCTGACAAATAGCAACATAGTAAATTATGGCAGATAAAGACCTACACAGTCCATCCAGTCTGCCCAACAAGATAAACTCATTTTACATGGTATGTGATGCTTTATATTTATACCAGAGTTTGATTTGTCCTTGCCATTCTCAAGGCACAGACTTGTAGAGGTCTGCCCAGCGCTGTTCTTGTACTAAAAGTTCTGAAGCTAACATTGAAACCCCTTAAAATTTACACTCCAGCCCATCCATATCTGTTCAGTCGCAATTAGGGCAGTTACAGGTGTTGCCACACAATCTCCGCTAGGATTTCTTTGTGTCTATCCCACGCATGTTTGAATTCCATTACTGTTTTCATCTCCACCACCTCCTGTGGGAGGGCATTCCATGTATCCATCACCCTTTCCATGAAAAAATACTTCCTGACATTACTCCGGAGTCTGCCCCCACTTCAACCTCAATTCATGTCCTCTACTTCTACCACCTTCCCGTCTCCAGAAAAGGTTTGTTTGTGGATGAGTACCTTTCAAATATTTGAACGTCTGTATCATGTCACCCGTTTCCTTTCCTCCAAAGTATACGTGTTCAGGTCAGCAAGTCTCTCCTCGTACAGTTTGCAACACAAATATCATACCATTTTTGTAGCTTTTCACCACTTCCAGTCTTTTTATATCTTTAGCAAGATACAGCCTCCAAAACTGAACACAACACTCCAAGTAGGGCCTCACCAACGACTTGTAGAGGGGCATCAACACCTCCTTTCTTCTGGTTATACCCCTCTCTATGCAGCCCAGCATCCTTCTGGCCACGGCCGCCGCCTTGTCACATTGTTTCTTCACCTTCAGATCCTTGGATACCAAAACCCCAAGGTCTCTCTTACTAATCTCTCCCCCTCCTGTCCGGTATCTCTCTTTTGGGTTTCTGCACCCCAAGTACATTACTTGCACTTCTTGGCATTAAATTTTAACTGGTTCATAAAATCATTCACGGAGATGCCCTGGCCTACATATCAGACCTTATTGACTAGCCACCCAGGAACGCTAAAAGATCAACACGCACATTCCTGAATCTTCACTTCCCCAGCTGTAAATGACTAAAATACAGATTAATACATGCATCCAGCTTTTCCTACATGAGCACGCAATTGTGGAATGCATTGCCACTTGACCTGAAAACAATCTACGATCTAATCAACTTTCGCAAGTCACTGAAGACTCATCTCTTCAACAAGGCATACCACAACGATCCATAATAGGAACTGCAGCGCATCACCATTTACCTGATATTCTGAATATTATCTCTCTGTACCTGATTGCTTAATTCTATTATGTCATCCATGTTCTTTATGTAATACCAATCGTATCTTTTACTCTGGTATGGCGAATGCCATAACGGAACATTGTAAGCCACATTGAGCCTGCAAATAAGTGGGAAAATGTGGGATACAAATGCAATAAATAAATAAGGGACTTTTAAATACCTTCATAGCATAAATGTTCATGAAGCTTTTCATTTGAAAGGAAGCTCTGGATTGAGGGGCTGTAGGATCAAGGTGAAAGGGGACAGAGGAAATACTTCTTCATGGAAAGAATGGTGAATTTGTGGAACGGCCTCCCAGTGGAGGTGGCGAAAATGGTATCTGAATTCAAGAAAACTTGGGACAAGTACGTAGGATCATGAAGGGAGAGGAAGACATAGATGGCATGGATAGGCCATATGGTCTTTGCTTTCATTTTTCTATCGTCTTTTTTTTTTTTTTTTTTTTTTTTTTTAATTCCGTTTCTCTACCACTGTTACTCAACATGTTTTCTTCCGTAAGGTTTCTTTTTCCACAACATCTTTACCGGGGTACTTTAGCGTAGTCTTTTGCATTGATCTCATTGATCAGTTAGGAACATACTGATGTAATTGTACAGATAGTACTTTGGGTGGTTGTTTGGTGTTTTTTTTAACACTTAAGAAGTCAGTAGCACTAATTTAAAAAAAATGCACTGTTCCCTAATAGGCAATGAGTGAAAGTCTCTTTATAATGGTAAAGCAATATCCCATTTTGTTATAAGACTTGTAAGATATCTTGCTACCATACTCTGACAAACCTGTAATCTAAGTATTTCTCAGTCAGTCCCAACATACAATCCATTACAGTAATGAAGTGCTAGTGACCATAGCCTGAACAATAGATCTAAATAAAGCTGAATTTCAAAATGTGTGTAATTTTTTTTTTATCAAGTTCAGTTAATGTATATTTGACCCACTGCTTGAGTGATGTGTTGTTGGCTGACTCTTACTATTCCTAGAACATTTAGAGAAGAGACATGGTAAATCTTTATCTCCTATTTTAATTTTGTAAGGTTAAATTCAGCCAATTTATGTACAGCTTATTTTTGATATATTCCAGACCAACCTACTACTTAAGAACCAGGATCCTACACTTTCCATCACCATCAAGGGGTATTAAAAACCAAATATCTTCTGCATAGGGTAGAATGATAATACAAGTTGTCTCACTAAATTCTCTAAAGGAGACATAAAAAGTAGGGAAAGGGGAGACTTTTGGAGACTCTCCATTTTAGTGATGTCACATTAGATAGGCAGTTAATTATTTTTCCAGTGTTGATTGAGTTGGGAGGCAGCTACCTTCCAGGAGGAACTATTCTTGGTCTTAGAAATCTGGCTGCAGGTCAGAGCAGACCTGAGAATTTCTGCATCACTTCTGGGTTTTGTTTCCTGTTGCTGTACTGCTTTTGTACCTGGATTATGCCTTACTTCCTGAGGGCTCAGGATTGCAGTGTCTTGTCATGCTCATTACTTTCAGTAAGTTTTATTTGCCCTTTTGTGTTGTACGATAGAGACATTTGAATACCTCAGTGGTGTTAATGTACTGGAGGAGAGCCTTTTTCAAATGAAGGAAAACTCTGGAATGAGAGGACATTGGATGAAGTTAAGAGGAAATTGGCTTAGGAGGAATCTAAGAAAATACTCTTTCACGGAGTGATGGATGCATGGAATGGCCTCCTGGTGGAGGTTATGGAGACAGACTGTCAGAATTTTAAAAAGCAGGGGACAAGCACATGGGATCCCTTAGGAAAGGAGGAGTTAGTAGTTACTGAGGATGGGCAGACTGGATTGGCCATTTGGCCCTTACCTGCCGTCATGTTTCTCTGTTTCTATATACTTCTTTGTGATCAGTGATATTACCTTGAACAATCCTAGTTCGTACCTTGTTCTAGTCTAATAGTCAAGCCTCAGGAAGTCCCTGCTGGGACTCTCACAGAATAAATTGGCCAAAAAAGCTGATAGAAGAAATCTGCTAAATTTTTATTTAAAAAAACAAAAAGAAACAAAACAATAAAAAGCCTGCATAGAAAACTAAAATGATTTATTTTTGTTGCCTACACATCCCTAGTAGATACTAAGGGGTATGTTTACTAATGTGTGTTAGTGTTTTTAACATGCCTGTAAATTTCTATGGGCGCATTAGCGTTTATCACGCGTAAACCATTTATGTGCATTAAAAACGCTAATGTGCCCATAGTGCCGCTTAGTAAACATAGGCGTAAGTTGACAGATTCGCCATGCGTGGGTGAGATACCCTCATTGGTGACAAGGATAAAGTATACTATTGACACCATTTGATGGTCACTGTTCTAGTTTAGAATCCCTTTCTTATTGTAGTTCCAGAGTCTATCGCCCTTCAGACAAGTGACCACAACTACAGAAGTCTCAGCGTCAGCTTTATACTAGATCTCGCCAGAGAAAGGGAAAGCAACTGAAACAAACTTTTACTGTTATGTCCAAACAGCCTTTCTCCTCTTGAAAAATATTGTATTCTGTGATCACTGTCAGTTCATTTAACAAGTTTACATCCTACCCTATGTGTAAGGGGTTGGATGAAGCTCTTAAAGATTCCCGGGAGCTCAGCATTGTTAAATCTGGTTTTTGTCTCAAGCTTCACTTCTTCCACAGAGACTCGCAACTCTACTGCTTCAAACTCATGTCCACCTGTTTTGCAATAAGGTTATGCTTCTACAATTCCAAATCAATAGAACCTACTTCAGTCCAGGAATAGAATCGGAAGCTCTATTCTCCGAGGACAAGCAGGCTGCTTGTTCTCACTGATGGGTGACGTCCACGGCAGCCCCTCCAATCGGAATCTTCACTAGCAAAGTCCTTTGCTAGCCCTCGCGCGCACCGCGCATGCGCGGCCGTCTTCCCGCCCGAAACCGGCTCGAGCCGGCCAGTCTTCTTTTGTCCGCACTCGGTACGGTCGTATTTTTCGCCGTGTCGAGCCCCGGAGAGTCGACCTCGCGCGTCCATATTGTTGAACGTGTTTTTTCTTCGGAAAAGCTTTTCTTCTACTCGGGAAGTGCTCCGGAACCCCTCCACCGGGTTCCGTTTCAATCCTCCCCGTATTTCCAGCTTTTGGCCCCGATAAGTTTTCTTTCGTCGTCGGGGTAGGCCTCTTTTCGGCCTCGGTCGAGATTTTCTCCCTCTAAAGTTTTTGGTGCTCTTTTTCCGTCATTTCGGACTTTGATTTCGCCGGCGTGATTTTTCCGCCCATGACATCGAAGCCTTCCAGCGGCTTCAAGAAGTGCACCCAGTGCGCCCGGGTTATCTCGCTCACTGATCGACACTCGTCGTGTCTTCAGTGTCTGGGGGCCGAGCACCGCCCTCAGAACTGTAGTCTGTGTTCCCTGCTTCAAAGGCGGACTCAGGTAGCGAGACTAGCCCAGTGGAACGTTTTGTTCTCGGGCTCTTCGTCGGCATCGGCACCGGGATCTTCGAGTGCATCGACGTCGTCAGCGTCCAGACCATCTTCCTCGGCCGCCCTTGCATCGAGTGCATCGAGGCATCGGGCCTCTGCATCGGCGCCGAGACATCGGATAGCTGCATCGACGCCGGTGGTACCGGGACCTCGTCTGCTGATGTCGTCGGACGGTGGTGCATCGTCAGGAGTGCAGGTGAGGGCTGTCCATTCCCCTGCTGGTGGCGGTGAGCCTTCGGGTGGGTCTCCTCCCACCCTGAGGGCTCCTGCGGTACAGCCCCCCCGAGACCGACCTTCTTCGGCCTCGGCCCCGAGGAAGCGACGGATGGATTCTACGTCCTCCTCGTCGGTGCCGGGGAACTCCGGTGACATGCTTCGGAAGAAGTCGAAGAAGCATCGACACCGGTCTCCTCCCCGCGTCGGCACCGAGAGCTCTGGGTCGCCGAGGGATTCGGCACCCAGCAGGCATCGGCACCGAGAGGACCGCTCACCCTCTGTCCAAGAGGTGTCGATGCGCTCCACTCTGGACAGCCCGGAACAGCCTCCTCGCCCGGAACAGGTCCTGACGTCGACGCCTGCATCGACCTCACAGCCTTTCTCTGCAGCCGCTCTAAACGAGAGCCTCCGGGCCGTTCTCCCAGAGATTCTGGGAGAGCTGTTGCGCCCTACCCCTCCGGTACCGGCGGTGCTTGCGCCTCCGGTACCGTCGAGCGTGGCGCCGGCTGGCCCATCGCCCGAGTTGAGGTCCCCGACGTCGGTACCGCGTGCGGTGCCGGCAGCAGCCACCTCCCAGGAAGGCTCCCCGACTACGTCGGCGGAGGGAGCTTCGCCGATGCGGGCGAGGGAGTCTACCTCTCGACGCCCCCATCGTGGACGTGGCTCCACTGAGTCGAGCAGGGCGAGGTTGCAGACACAGGTTCGTGAACTTGTGTCTGACACCGAGGGTGAGGCCTCGTGGGAGGAAGAGGAAGATCCTAGATATTTCTCTGACGAGGAGTCTGAGGGTCTTCCTTCTGATCCCACTCCCTCTCCTGAAAGACAGCTTTCTCCTCCCGAGAGTCTGTCTTTTGCTTCCTTTGTCCGGGAGATGTCTACGGCCATCCCCTTCCCGGTGGTTGTGGAGGACGAGCCCAGGGCTGAAATGTTTGAGCTCCTGGACTATCCTTCTCCACCTAAGGAAGCGTCCACCGTTCCCTTGCACCATGTCCTAAAAAAGACATTGCTTGCGAACTGGACGAAACCCTTAACTAATCCCCACATTCCCAAGAAGATCGAGTCCCAGTACCGGATCCATGGGGACCCAGAGCTGATGCGCACTCAGTTGCCTCACGACTCTGGAGTTGTGGATTTGGCCCTAAAGAAGGCTAAGAGTTCTAGGGAACATGCTTCGGCGCCCCCGGGCAAGGACGCTAGAACCTTAGACTCCTTTGGGAGGAAGGCCTACCATTCCTCTATGCTCGTGTCCAAGATCCAGTCTTACCAGCTCTACACGAGCATACACATGCGGAACAATGTGCGGCAGTTGGCGGGCTTGGTTGATGCTCTTCCCCCTGAGCAAGCCAAGCCTTTTCAGGAGGTGGTCAGGCAGCTGAAGGCGTGCAGAAAATTCCTGGCCAGAGGAGTTTATGACACTTTTGATGTTGCGTCCAGGGCCGCTGCTCAAGGTGTGGTGATGCGCAGGCTCTCATGGCTGCGTGCCGCCGACCTGGAAAATAGAATCCAGCAGCGGATTGCGGACTCGCCTTGCCGTGTGGACAACATTTTTGGCGAAAAAGTCGAACAGGTGGTAGAGTCTCTCCACCAGCGGGACACCGCATTCGACAAATTCGCCCGCCGGCAGCCTTCAGCTTCTACCTCTACAGGTAGACGATTTTTCGGGGGAAGGAAGACTGTTCCCTACTCTTCTGGCAAGCGTAGGTACAATCCTCCTTCCCGACAGCCTGCGGCCCAGGCTAAGCCCCAGCGCGCTCGCTCTCGTCAGCAGCGTGCGACTCAGCAAGGCCCCGCGGCTCCCCAGCAAAAGCAAGGGGCGAGCTTTTGACTGGCTCCAGCAGAGCATAGCCGACATCCAAGTGTCCGTGCCGGGCGACCTGCCAGTCGGAGGGAGGTTGAAAGCTTTTCACCAAAGGTGGCCTCTCATAACCTCCGATCAGTGGGTTCTGCAAATAGTCCGGCAGGGGTACACCCTCAATTTGACCTCAAAACCTCCAAATTGTCCACCGGGAGCTCAGTCTTACAGCTTCCAACACAAGAGGGTACTTGCAGAGGAACTCTCCGCCCTTCTCAGCGCCAATGCGGTCGAGCCCGTGCCATCCGGGCAAGAAGGGCTGGGATTCTATTCCAGGTACTTCCTTGTGTAAAAGAAAACAGGGGGGATGCGTCCCATCCTAGACCTAAGGGCCCTGAACAAATATCTCGTAAAAGAAAAGTTCAGGATGCTTTCCCTGGGCACCCTTCTCCCCATGATTCAGCAAAACGATTGGCTATGCTCTCTGGACTTGAAGGATGCCTACACACATATCCCGATACTGCCAGCTCACAGACAGTATCTGCGATTTCAGTTGGGCACACGCCACTTCCAGTACTGTGTGCTACCCTTTGGGCTCGCCTCTGCGCCCAGGGTGTTCACAAAGTGCCTAGCTGTGGTAGCAGCGGCACTTCGCAGGCTGGGAGTACACGTGTTCCCATATCTCGACGATTGGCTGGTAAAGAGCACGTCCGAGGCAGGAGCCCTGCAGTCCATGCAGATGACTATTCGACTCCTGGAGCTACTGGGGTTTGTGATAAATTACCCAAAGTCCCATCTTCTTCCAGTGCAGAACCTCGAATTCATAGGAGCTCTGCTGGATTCTCGGACGGCTCGCGCCTATCTCCCAGAGACGAGAGCCAACAACTTGCTGTCCCTCGTCTCCCGGGTGCGAGCGTCCCAGCAGATCACAGCTCGGCAGATGTTGAGATTGCTGGGCCACATGGCCTCCACAGTTCATGTGACTCCCATGGCCCGCCTTCACATGAGATCTGCTCAATGGACCCTAGCCTCCCAGTGGTATCAGGCCGCTGGGGGTCTAGAGGACGTGATCCACCTGTCCACGAGTTTTCTCGAATCCCTGTATTGGTGGACGATTTGGACCAATTTGACTCTGGGACGTCCCTTCCAAATTCCTCAGCCACAAAAAGTGCTGACCACGGATGCGTCTCTCCTGGGATGGGGAGCTCATGTCGATGGGCTCCACACTCAAGGAAGCTGGTCCCTCCAGGAACGCGATCTACAGATCAATCTTCTGGAGTTACGAGCGATCTGGAACGCTCTGAAGGCTTTCAGAGATCGGCTGCCCCACCAAATTATTCAAATTCAGACAGACAACCAGGTTGCCATGTATTATGTAAACAAGCAGGGGGGCACCGGATCTCGCCCCCTGTGTCAGGAAGCCGTCAGCATGTGGACCTGGGCTCGCCGGAACGGCATGGTGCTCCACGCCACATATCTGGCAGGCGTAAACAACAGTCTGGCCGACAGGTTGAGCAGGATTATGCAACCTCACGAGTGGTCGCTCAACTCCCGAGTGGTGCGCCAGATCTTCCAAGCGTGGGGCACCCCCTTGGTGGATCTCTTCGCATCTCGAGTGAACCACAAAGTCCCTCAGTTCTGTTCCAGGCTTCAGGCCACCGGCAGACTGGCATCGGATGCCTTCCTCCTCGATTGGGGGGAGGGCCTGCTGTATGCTTATCCTCCCATTCCTCTGGTGGGGAAGACTTTGTTGAAACTCAAGCAAGACCGAGGCACCATGATCCTGATTGCTCCTTTTTGGCCGCGTCAGATCTGGTTCCCTCTTCTTCTGGAGTTATCCTCCGAAGAACCGTGGAGATTGGAGTGTTTTCCGACCCTCATCACGCAGGACGAAGGGGCTCTTCTGCATCCCAACCTCCGGTCCCTGGCTCTCACGGCCTGGATGTTGAGGGCGTAGACTTTGCCTCTTTGGGTCTGCCAGAGGGTGTCTCCCGCATCTTGCTTGCTTCCAGGAAAGACTCCACTAAGAGAAGTTACTTCTTTCATTGGAGGAGGTTTGCCGTCTGGTGTGACAGCAAGGCCCTAGATCCTCGCTCTTGTCCTACACAGACCCTGCTTGAATACCTTCTGCACTTGTCTGAGTCTGGTCTCAAGACCAACTCTGTAAGAGTTCACCTTAGTGCAATCAGTGCATACCATTACCATGTGGAAGGTAAGCCGATCTCAGGACAGCCTTTAGTTGTTCGCTTTATGAGAGGTTTGCTTTTGTCAAAGCCCCCTGTCAAGCCTCCTACAGTGTCATGGGATCTCAATGTCGTTCTCACCCAGCTGATGAAACCTCCTTTTGAGCCACTGAATTCCTGCCATCTGAAGTACTTGACCTGGAAGGTCATTTTCTTGGTGGCAGTTACTTCAGCTCGTAGAGTCAGTGAGCTTCAGGCCCTGGTAGCCCAGGCCCCTTACACCAAATTTCATCACAACAGAGTAGTCCTCCGTACTCACCCTAAGTTTCTGCCAAAGGTCGTGTCGGAGTTCCATCTGAACCAGTCAATTGTCTTGCCAACATTCTTTCCCCGTCCTCATTCCTGCCCTGCTGAACGTCAGCTGCACACTTTGGACTGCAAGAGAGCATTGGCCTTCTACTTGGAGCGGACACAGCCCCACAGACAGTCCGCCCAATTGTTTGTTTCTTTTGACCCCAATAGGAGGGGAGTGGCTGTAGGGAAACGCACCATATCCAATTGGCTAGCAGATTGCATTTCCTTCACTTACGCCCAGGCGGGGCTGGCTCTTGAGGGTCATGTCACGGCTCATAATGTTAGAGCCATGGCTGCGTCGGTAGCCCACTTGAAGTCAGCCTCCATTGAAGAAATTTGCAAAGCTGCGACGTGGGCTTCTGTCCACACATTCACATCCCATTACTGCCTGCAGCAGGATACCCGACGCGACAGTCGGTTCGGGCAGTCAGTTCTTCAGAACCTGTTTGGGCTTTAGGATCCAACTCCACCCCCCGAGGGCCCTGTTTGTTCTGTTCCAGGCTGCACTCTCAGTTAGTTGGTAAATTTTTTAGGTCAATCTCAGTTATGTCCTCGCCGTTGCGAGGCCCAATTGACCTTGGTTGTTGTTTTGAGTGAGCCTGGGGGCTAGGGATACCCCATCAGTGAGAACAAGCAGCCTGCTTGTCCTCGGAGAAAGCGAATGCTACATACCTGTAGAAGGTATTCTCCGAGGACAGCAGGCTGATTGTTCTCACAAACCCGCCCGCCTCCCCTTTGGAGTTGTGTCTTCCCTTCAGAGTTTTGTCTTGCTACATACTGGACTGGCCGGCTCGAGCCGGTTTCGGGCGGGAAGACGGCCGCGCATGCGCGGTGCGCGCGAGGGCTAGCAAAGGACTTTGCTAGTGAAGATTCCGATTGGAGGGGCTGCCGTGGACGTCACCCATCAGTGAGAACAATCAGCCTGCTGTCCTCGGAGAATACCTTCTACAGGTATGTAGCATTCGCTTTCAGGTACTTCCTCATTCCCAAGAAAACAGGATGGTTATGCCCTATTCTGGACCTTGGTCTAGTTCCATGCAAACAGAAATTCAAAATACACAGTCTTCCTTCCGTCGTCCTCTGTTTGACTAAAAGGTGACTCACTTTTATTTGCTGAATCATAAGGATACCTACATACACATCCCAATTACATAAGTACATAAGTATTGCCATACTAGGAAAGACCAAAGGTCCATCAAGCCCAGCATCCTGTTTCCTACAGTGGCCAATCCAGGTCACAAATACCTGGCAAGATCCCCCAAAAAGTACAAAACATTTTATACTGCTTATCCCAGAAATAGTGGATTTTCCCCAAGTCCATTTAATAACAGTCTATGGACTTTTCCTTTAGGAAGCCATGCAAACCTTTTTTAAACTCCGCTAAGGTAACCACCTTTACCACATTCTCTGGCAACGAATTCCAGCGTTTAATTACACGTTGAGTGAAGAAATATTTTCTCCGATTCGTTTTAAATTTACTACATTGTAGCTTCATCACATGCTCCCTAGTCCTAGTATTTTTGGAAAGCGTAAACAGATGCTTCCTTGTCATCAAGCAGATGCAGCCATTACGTATGGGTTGTGTCCATCAACC
The DNA here is from genome assembly GCF_901765095.1 of Microcaecilia unicolor. Taxonomy (NCBI): domain Eukaryota; kingdom Metazoa; phylum Chordata; class Amphibia; order Gymnophiona; family Siphonopidae; genus Microcaecilia; species Microcaecilia unicolor. The sequence continues at coordinate 557,592,530 of NC_044031.1, read as the reverse complement.
AGCAGGGGGAGATAGAGAGCACTCAAATTTCACAGTGCCACATGGTCAGCTAGCTCCACTGCCTCTTCAGTATTCTCTATCTCCCCAAGCAGGGTGGTTGGAGCTTGATCAAGCTCCTTAAAAAATCTGCCTGGGGGTGGCTCCTGGCTTGCCAGTTGTTAGCTGGGGTGTTAGAGGCTATAGCAGCTTCACTTTAAAGGCACATAGGTTAGCCCTTTCCCTGCCTTAACCATCCCCCCAGTGGATGTGAGCACATTAGTTTCACTTTTCCCTGCTCTATCCCACTCTACACTTGGTGGATGCAGGCACATTGGTTTGCCTTTCCCTGCCTTTCCCACTGTTCTGTACCTCCGGAGTTGATTTGATTGCCTCTTTTGCTGTTTTCTCTACTTTCCTCACAGCGTTAAAAAAAAAAAAAAAAAAAAGAGGTTTTCTTCAGTTTCTACAGCGTGACCGGAGCTTGTATACTCGGTCCAGTGAGGTAAGAGTGTTTTCGGACTCCTCCGTGGAGAGCCCACGATCGGGACGTTTTTGGCGCGAAGCCGCCATTTTGAATTTTCCACCGTTTTTTCGGTGATGGCTGCAGAGAGTGTTAAGCGCTGTTCCAAGTGTGACAAGCGCAGATCAGCAGTGGGGCTGTGTAAAACGTGCTGTTCAGGCGTAAGAGCCGGCCCGAGCATGGCGAGCGATGATTCTTCCCGCTCGGTGGAGCTGGCAGCGGGCGCCATTTTGAAAGCACCACATGGCGCGACCCCTGCTGAGGCGGAGGGTCTGGAGACCGGAGGGGGCCCTTGAATTGAGGCTGGCCAAAGAGCTACTAGCCCCGGACTGGAACCGGGTGCCCAGGGCGACTTTTTCTCCCCTGACTTTGTATTATTGCTTCATAATGCATATATGCTTAAAAGAGCTCAGCCACAGGGGTTTTCTACAGCCCCCCTTACTGCTCCTTCGGTGGATGCAGGCCTGGGATTGCCCTCTGAGTCATTTTTCCCTGATAGCTGGCCGGAAGAGAAGCGCAGAAGGGTAAATTCCCCTTCAGATAGTGCCGCACCCCCCTCCCCCCCCGTGGTCGGGATGTGGTGACTCTGAGGGGTTTGGCAGGCCCTCGTGGCCAGAGGAACCAGAGGAAGGTGCAGAAGGGCCACTGGATCCAGATGATCCATCCGCGGTGAGGATTTTCCACCGCGAGGAGCTGCCAGCACTTATTTCAGATTGTCTTACAGGTCCTCTCTATTGAAGATCCTGGGAGTGGCGTGGCCTCCTCTGGAAATCCGAGGATGGCAAGTACCAAAAAGCCTGCTCTAGCCTTTCCTTTGCATGACTCCATCCAAGAGCTTATTTCAGCTCAATGGGCTGACCCCGAAGGACCTTTGAAAGTTTCCAGGGCTATGGGCAATTATACCCTCTGAGTGAGGAGCATTTGGCTCGCTTTGCAATGCCTAAGGTGGATGCCCTAGTCACAGCTGTGACAAAGAGAACTACCATCCCGGTTGAAGGAGGTGTTGCCCTGAAGGACATGCAAGACTGTAGACTGGAATCAGCACTCAAACGGTCCTTTGAAATTGCTGGTCTTACTATTCGGGCGTCTGCATGCAGTTGTTATGCTGCTGGAGCCTGCCTGGCATGGTTGCAACAGGCAGTGGAACAGCCCGATGATGGAGCGGAGCCCTTGTCTGAAGTGGCTCCGCGAATGGAGTCGGCCTTGTCCTTTTTGGCTGACGCCCTTTCTGATATTGTCAGAGCTTCGGCTAAACAGATGGCTGTAGCAGCGGCGGCTCGCCGTCTTCTGTGGCTACGGCATTGGGCGGCGGACATGGCCTCTAAGCAAAGGTTGGTGAAGTTGCCCTTTCAAGGCCTTCTCCTGTTGGGTGAGGAGTTGGAGAAAATTGAGAAAGGCCTGGGAGATGCTAAACCCCAGCACTTACCTGAGGATAGGCCGCGGCCTCCCTCCAAGGGTCAGGCGGTTAACTCCTCTTATAGACCTTGCTTCCGTGAAGCTAGAAGGTACCGCCCGGGGCATTCTGCTGGGTCCACTTCTCGTGGCCAGTTTTCAGCAGAGGAACTCCTTTCGTTCGGACAAACGTTCCACAGCAGCAGGCTCAAGACCTGGAGTTCAAGGGCAACCCTCTCAATGAGGGTGCGCCAGGCCCCCTCGATTCCTGTTATAGGAGGACGTCTTTCCCTCTTTCTCGAGGAGTGGGCCAAGATTACCTCAGATCAGTGGGTCTTGGACCTGATCAGAGAAGGATACCGAATAGAGTTCGATGCCCCGATAAGAGACGTGTTTGTGGAGTCCCGATGTGGTTCTGCCGCCAAACGGGCGGCGGTAGAGGAGACCTTACAAGGCTTGATTCACATTGGGGTGGTTTCCCCCGGTGCCTCCCACCAATTTTGGCTGCGGTGGGTCTTTTCGCCCTATTCTGGATTTAAAAGAATTAAGTCCCTAAGAGTGCAGCATTTTTATATGGAAACCCTGCGCTCCGTCAGTGCGGCGGTACAGCCAGGAGAGTTTCTCACGTCTCTGGACCTGAAAGAAGCTTACTTGCATATTCCAATTTTGCCCCCGCACCAGAAGTTTCTGCAGTTTGCAGTGATGGGAAATCATTTCCAGTTTTGGGCCTTGCCTTTTGGCCTCGCCACAGCTCCCCGAACCTTTCCCAAGGTAATGGTGGTAGTAGCTGCTTTTCGCAGGCGAGAAGGTATCCGGGTTCACCCGTACCTAGACGACTGGCTCATTAGAGCGGACTCCGCAACGGAGAGCCATCAAGCTACAGCCAGAGTGGTCTCAGTACTGCAATCTCTGGGCTGGGTCGTCAATGTAGCCAAAAGTCACCTGACCCCCTCGCAATCTCTAGAATATTTGGGGGCACGCATGGTTCGACACAGACTCGGGATATGTATTCCTACCCGAGCAATGGTGGTGCAAGCTTCAGAATCAGGTCCGTCTGCTCCTGAGGATGCCCCATCCGCGAGCTTGGGACATTGTCCAGCTGTTGGGATCGATGACAGCCACCTTGGATTTGGTGCCATGGGCGAGAGCGCACCTGAGACCTCTGCAGTATTCACTGCTTCAACGATGGTCTCCAGTATCTCAGGATTATCAATGCAGACTCTCTTGGCTCCCTGCGGCCTGACTCAACATGGAGTGGTGGCTCTCAGACAGCATGCTGCGGCGAGGAATGCCGCCGGCGCTCCACAATTGGTGCCTAGTGGTGACAGATGCCCTGAAGGGCTGGGGCGCACATTGCAAGGGGAAGCATGCCCAGGGTCTTTGGACACCCGACGAGTCGGAGTGGTCCATCAATCGCCTAGAGTTGAAAGCGGTGTTTCAGGCGCTTCTGGCCTTTCAAGTGACCCTGGAAGGATTGGCTGTCAGAGTGATGTCGGACAACACGACAACAGTAGCCTACATAAACCGACAAGGCGGCACTCGGTGCAGAGCGCTGGCCGTGCAGGCCGAACAGATTTGCCACCGGGCCGAGCTGCATCTACAGTTTCTGTCAGCAGCTCACATTGCAGGTCAGAGCAACGTGCAAGCCGATTATCTAAGCAGGCATCAAATCGATCCAGCGGAATGGGAACTGGCAGACTGAGTATTCCTGCAGATATGTGCCAAATGGGGCAAGCCCGTAATGGATCTTATGGCGACAAGCTCAAATGCCAAAGTCCCGTGCTTTTCAGCAGACGGAGAGGTCCTCGTTCAGCCGGGTTGGATGCCTTGGCTCAACCCTGGCCTCTGGTATGTGTTCCTTCTGTGGCCCTTGATAGGGCGTGAGCTCCTGCGGATTCGGCTTCACCCAGGAGAAGTGGTTCTCATCGCCCCGGATTGGCCCAGGGGGCCTTCGTATGCGGACCTCCAACAGATGCTAGTGGAGGCTCCCCTTCCTTTACCTCTGGTACCGAACCTGTTGTCGCAGGGACTGGTGGCCATGGAGGACGCCTGCATTTTGGTCTTACGGCATGGCTATTGAGAGGGCGCAATTGAGAGGCAAAGACTATTCCAATAATGTTATTTCCACTCTCCTGCAGGCCCGCAAGCGATCCACTTCAGTGGCTTATGCCAGGATCTGGCGCCAGTTTGAGGCTTGGTTTGTTTCAAAAGCGATCACACCCATGTGGGCTCCTGTCTCGCCGATTCTGGACTTTTTGCAGGATGGTGTACAAAAAGGCTTGGCCTATAATTCCCTGCGGGTGCAAGTGGCAGCATTGGCCTCCCTTCATGATAAGGTTGCAGGCATGTCTTTAGCTGCTCATCCAGATGTGGCACGGTTTCTTAGAGAGGTGCTTCAGCTCCGTCCTCCCGTGCGGGCATCTTGTCCAGCTTGGAACCTGGGGCTAGTTTTGAAGGCTCTGCAGTGTTCTCCTTTTGAGCCGCTACGGCGAGCTTCAGAGAAAGATTTGACACTAAAGGCCGTTTTTCTGGTGGCCATTACTTCGGCGAGATGAGTTTCAGAACTCCAGGCGCTGTCCTGTCGAGACCCATTTCTGCAATTTTCAGTGTCCGGGGTCACGGTTCGTACCGTGCCTTCCTTCATGCCTAAGGTGGTTTCAGCGTTTCACCTAAACCAGCCTATTTTTTTACCCTCTTTTGTTAAGGAGGAGTTTCCAGAATCCTTTGGACAGTTGCACCTGTTGGATGTGCGCAGGACTCTTTTGCAGTATCTGCGAGTTACTAATTCTTTCAGGGCCTCTGATCATTTGTTTGTTTTACTATCAGGTTCTCGCAGAGGGTCTCCAGCATCTAAAGCCACTATTGCCCGCTGGCTCAAAGAAGCTATCTTTTCAGCTTATCTGCTTGCCGTCCGGCCTCCGCCTGTAGCCTTTAAGGCACATTCTACAAGAGCGATTTCTTCCTCTTGGGCTGAAACTGGAGCACTCTCTCTTCATGAGATTTGCAGTGCAGCAACATGGGCTTCGAAGCTCTCATTTGCCCGACATTACATGCTGGATGTGGCTGCTAGGGATTGCTTTGATACATCCCATACGTAATGGCTTCATCTGCTTGATGACAAGGAAGGGAAAATTAGGTTCTTACCTTGGTAATTTTCTTTCCTTTAGTCATAGCAGATGAAGCCATGAGCCCTCCCTATATGATTGTCTGTAAGATGTGAATCTGTTTCAGGTTCTGTTCTTGTTTCCTGAAGTTCTAATCCTTCCTTGGGAGAAAGTTGGAAAACAGTCTTCAGGATTCATGTTCACTTATAGGAGGATGAGTTCATTCCCTCCAGGAGGATGTGTGTATTCCCTCCATAAATACAAAGAGGAGGACGAGTTTATTCCCTCCAGGAGGATGTGTTCATTCCCTCCTTTTGAGTTCATGCCCTTGTTATGGGGCCATCGTTCGCTGTGAGGAAAGTTCATGTTATTCCCATTGCGGTTTGTTATACTGCTTTGGAAGCTTCAAATACTGAAGAGGCAGTGGAGCTAGCTGACCATGTGGCACTGCGAAAGTTGAGTGCTCTCTATCTCCCCCTGCTGGTTGATGGACACAACCGATACGTAATGGCTTCATCTGCTATGACTAAAGGAAAGAAAATAACCAAGGTAAGAACCTAATTTTTCCTTCACGTCTACCTGTTCAACTCCACTCATTATTTTATAGACCTCTATCATATCTCCCCTCAGCCGCCTTTTCTCCAAGCTGAAGAGCCCTAGCTGCTTTAGCCTTTCCTCATAGGGAAGTTGTCCCATCCCCTTTTATCATTTCCGTTGCCCTTCTCTGTACCTGTTCTAATTCCACTATATCTTTTTGAGATGCGGCGACCAGAATTAAACACAGTATTCGAGGTGCGGTCGCACCATGGAGCGATACAAAGGCATTATAACATCCTCATTTTTGTTTTTCATACCTTTCCTAATAATACCTAACATTCTATTTGCTTTCTTAGCCGGGCAGCACACTGAGCAGAAGGTTTCAACGTATCATCAACGACGACACCTAGATCCCTTTCTTGGTCCGTGACTCCTAACGTGGAACCTTGCATGACATAGCTATAATTCGGGTTCCTCTTTCCCACATGCATCACTTTTGCACTTGCTCACATTAAATGTCATTTGCCACCCAGTCTCCCAGTCTCATAAGGTCCTCTTGTAATTTTTCACAATCCTCCCGCGATTTAACGACTGAATAACTTTGTATCATCAGCAAATTTAATTACCTCACTAGTTACTCCCATCTCTAGGTCATTCATAAATATGTTAAAAAGCAGCAGTCCCAGCACAGGCCCCTGGGGAACCCCACTAACTACCTTTCTCCATTGAGAATACTGACCATTTAACCCTACTCTCTGTTTTCTATCTTTTAACCAGTTTTTAATCCACAATAGAACGGTACCTCCTATCCCATGACTCTCCAATTTCCTCTGGAGTCTTTCATGAGGTACTTTGTCAAAAGCCTTCTGAAAATCCAGATACACAATATCAACCGGCTCCCCTTTATCCACATATTTGTTCACCCCTTCAAAGAAATGTAGTAGATTTGTGAGACAATATTCCCCTTCACTAAATCCGTGTTGGCTTTGTCTCATTAATCCATCCTTTTGAATATGCTTTGTAATTTTGTTCTTAATAATAGTCTCTACCATTTTGCCCAGCACCGACGTCAGACTCACCAGTCTATAATTTCCCGGATCTCCTCTGGAACCTTTTTTAAAAATCGGTGTTACATTGGCCACCCTCCAATCTTCTGGTACCATGCTCAATTTTAAAGATAAATTACATATTACTAACAATAGCTGCGCAAGCTCATTTTTCAGTTCTATCAGTACTCTGGGATGAATACCATCCGGTCCAGGATATTTGCTACTCTTCAGTTTGTAGAACTGCCCCATTACATCCTCCAGGTTTACAGAGAATTCATTAAGTTTCTCTGACTTGTCAGCTTCAAATACCATTTCCGGCACCGGTATCCCACCCAAATCTTCCTCGGTGAAGACCGAAGCAAAGAATTAATTTAATCTCTCCGCTAAGGGTTTGTCTTCCCTGATCGCCCCTTTTACTCCTCGGTCATCTAGCGGTCCAATCGATTCTTTTGTCGGCTTCCTGCTTTTAAAATACCTAAAAAAAAATTTACGATGTGTGTTTGCCTCCAACGCAGTCTTTTTTTTTCGAAGTCCCTCTTAGCCTTCCTTATCAGCGCTTTGCATTTGACTTCCATATCATCAAGCTGATCAATCCATAGACTGGTGGGTTGTGTCCATCTACCAGCAGGTGGAGATAGAGAGCAAACTTTTGCCTCCCTATATGTGGTCATGTGCTGCCGGAAACTCCTCAGTATGTTCTCTATCTCAGCAGGTGGTGGTCACACACAGCAGCAGCAGCTCTGGCTAGGCCTCCAAGCCTAATTTTTAGGTTTTGTTGAGTGCCTGGGGTTGAGGGCTCTTTTGAGCAAGGGCAAACCTGGTGGTGCCAGGTCCCTCCTTTTCTCCCCCCTCCCGCTGGCTCCGTTAAAAAAAAAAAAAAAAAAATTTTAAACGTCTTTAAAGGCGTTTATTTCGACGTTTATTTAAGCGTCTATTGCAGCTACTCACTGGGACACCAGGTCGTTACAACTCGGAGCGGACAGCAGGTAATTTTACCTTTTTATAGCGGGCGGGGGTTCCCCGATTCTTCTCCTCGTGGCACATGGCGTCGGAGGGCGAGGGCGCAAAGGGTCGCTCCCCGGGTCGCTTGAGCGCTTCTAGAGGGGATGCGGGGGTCTTAAAGCCTGATTCGCCCTTGTTGGGTGGCAGTTTCGTGACCGATGAATGTCCCGGTCCTTCCTCCGGCGTGGCGGTTTTTCCCGCCATAAATGCCCATCCCCCGCTCCTCGCCTCCGCCATTTTGGCCGGCCACGCGGCTCGGACGGCTTCTTCTTGGGCCGCCCTTGAGGTTGGAGACATTAATGCCATGAACGCCCTTAATTTGGGCGACGGCACAGAAGCGGCTAAAGTTAAGAGCCGTTCTTCCCGCGCGGCTCCTTCGCGGAGTTTCGCGCCGGACGCCATTTTGGATGCGCAGCAGGCCTCTCCCCCGCTGTTGCGAGCGCCGGTTGAGAGTGCGCCTAGGGCTGTTGCCCAGGCTGCGGAAGTACACAGTCTGGGGGGTTTCTCCCCCGAGTTTGTTTTGCTGCTGCATCAGGCCTTCCTCATGCACAACGCTGCCCCCGCTCCCTCGTCTGGTAAAGAGGTTGAGGTTCCCAGAGGTAAACGCCCTCGGGTTGATTCCCAGGCCTTGGAGGAATTTGTCTCCTCCGATGTAGATGAGGGCAGCGTGTCTGAGGTCTCCCAACGGTCCTTTGCGGATTCCTTGGAGGAGACGGATCCCCGCTCGGATGGAGCGGATGACCCCTCTGCAGCGCGGCTTTTTCGCCCAGAGGATTTGCCCAACCTGTTGTTACAGGCCATGGACACTTTGAAGATTTCCTCTCCGGAGGACGTCTCTCCCTCAGCCCCTGTTGGCTCTGCCATTATGCTGGGGACGAAGCGCCCGCCTAGAACCTTCCACGTGCATGATGCCATGCACACCTTAATTTCGGCTCAATGGGATGTCCCAGAAGCGAGCCTTAAAGTGGCTAGGGCTATGTCCCGCCTCTATCCTTTGGCTGTGAGTGAACGTGAGGCCTATCTGTGGCCTACCGTGGATTCTTTAATCACTGCGGTGACTAAGAAAACGGCATTGCCGGTGGAAGGTGGCACGGCCCTAAAGGACGCCCAAGACAGGAGATTGGAGGCGGCCTTAAGGTCGTCCTTTGAGGCGGCTGCTTTAAGTTTGCAGGCCTCAGTTTGCGGCTCCTATGTGGCCAGGGCGTGCCTGACTATGGTGCAGCGGGCTTCCCCCTCGGATCATTCCTTGAGGGATGATTGGCCAGCCCTGGAATCGGGCTTAGCCTATTTGGCAGACTTGCTGTATGATGTCTTGAGAGCCTCAGCTAAAGGCATGGCTCAGACAGTCTCTGCGCGGCGGTGGCTTTGGCTGAAACATTGGTCTGCTGACCACGCCTCTAAATCCCGCCTGGCTAAATTGCCTTTTAAAGGCAAGCTGCTCTTTGGGGTCGAGCTGGACAAAATCGTGACCGATCTCGGCACGTCTAAGGGCAAGAAGTTACCGGAGGTCAGGGCTCGGGCTAGTGCTCGTCCCGGTACCTCCAGAGGACGGTTTCAGGAAGCCCGTCGGTACCGCCCGGGCAGGTCGGGTTCTTCTGCCCCCTCTTCCTTTAAGAGGAATTTCTCCCCCAAGCAGCGTTCCTTTCGCAGAGACCGCCGTCCCGGAGGTGCTCCCTCCGGTCCTCCCCCAGGGTCTCGTACCCAATGACGGGGTATTGGTCCACGCCCCAGTGCAGATTGGAGGACGGCTGTCCTCGTTTCTGGGCGAGTGGACCACAATAACTTCAGACGCTTGGGTGCTGGAAGTCATCAGAGACGGCTACAAGCTAGAGTTCTGCCGACCCTTAAGAGACGGGTTTGTACTCTCTCCCTGCAAGTCTCCGGTCAAAGCTGTGGCAGTGCAACAGACTTTGGACAATCTGATCCGCCTGGGTGCGGTCGTTCCGGTGCCAGAAAGTCAGCTTGGCAAGGGGCGTTACTCCATTTACTTTGTGGTACCAAAGAAAGGAGGTTCTGTCCGGCCTATCCTCGACCTCAAAGGGGTCAATCGGGCCTTGAAAGTGCGGCACTTTCGCATGGAGACTCTCCGCTCTGTTATAGCGGCAGTGAAGGCAGGGGAGTACCTGGCATCCTTGGACATCAAGGAAGCGTACCTGCATATTCCCATCTGGCCTCCTCATCAACGCTTTCTGCGTTTTGCAGTCCTGGGACGACACTTCCAGTTCAGAGCCCTCCCGTTCGGGTTGGCTACTGCTCCGCGGACCTTTTCCAAAGTAATGGTGGTCATAGCGGCCTTCCTGCGAAAGGAAGGAGTACAAGTCCATCCTTATCTGGACGACTGGTTGATCCGAGCCCCCTCTTATGCAGAGTGCGGCAAAGCTGTGGACCGGGTAGTTGCTCTTTTGAGCTCCCTGGGATGGATCATCAACTGGGAGAAGAGCCAGCTGCGCCCGACTCAGTCCCTGGAGTATCTGGGAGTTCGATTCGACACCCAAGTGGGCAGAGTGTTCCTGCCAGACAATCGGATTGTCAAGCTTCAGGCTCAGGTGGACCAGTTCCTGGTAGCCTCTCCTCTTCGGGCTTGGGACTATGTGCAGCTGTTGGGCTCTATGACGGCCACGATGGAAGTAGTGCCCTGGGCCAGGGCTCATATGAGACCACTACAACACTCTCTGCTGCGGCGCTGGACTCCGATGTCGGAGGATTATGCGGTGCGTCTTCCCTTGGATCCAGCAGTGCGCAAGGCGCTGAGCTGGTGGATGCAGACAGACAAGTTGTCTGCGGGAATGCCTCTGGTGACCCAGAGTGGATTGTCGTCACGACGGACGCCTCATTGTCGGGCTGGGGAGCCCACTGCTTGGGAAGGACAGCGCAGGGGCTTTGGTCTCCTGCAGAGGCGAAGTGGTCTATCAACCTCCTGGAACTCAGAGCCATTCGGTTGGCGCTTTTGGAGTTCATCCCGGTACTGGTGCTGAAGCCTGTACGGGTACTGTCGGACAATGCCACGGCTGTGGCCTATGTCAACCGCCAGGGAGGTACCAAGAGCGCCCCTCTAGCCAAGGAGGCTATGAGTCTATGCCAGTGGGCGGAAGCGAACCTGGTACAGCTGTCAGCGGCCCACATTGCCGGAGTCATGAATGTCAAGGCGGACTTTCTCAGTCGCCATACTTTGGAGCCCGGAGAGTGGCAGCTATCTGCTCAGGCGTTCTTGGACATCACGAAGCGCTGGGGCCAGCCGAGCCTAGATCTGATGGCGTCATCGGCCAATTGCCAAGTGCCGCGCTTCTTCAGCAGAGGACGGGACCCTCGATCCCTGGGAGTAGATGCTCTTCTCCAACAATGGCCGACACAAGAGCTTCTCTATGTGTTCCCACCCTGGCCCATGTTGGGCAGGGTCCTAGACCGGGTGGCAAGACATCCCGGCAGGATAATCCTGGTGGGTCCGGATTGGCCCAGGCGTCCCTGGTATGCGGACTTGATCAGGCTCTCAATCGACGATCCTCTGCGGCTGCCAGTGGAGCGGGGCCTGTTACATCAGGGTCCCGTGGTGATGGAGGATCCCTCCCCCTTTGGTCTTACGGCCTGGCTATTGAGCGGCAGCGTCTGAGGAAGAAGGGCTTCTCAGACAAGGTCATCGCCACTATGCTGAGAGCGAGGAAACGCTCTACTTCTACTGCTTACGCCAGGGTTTGGCGTATCTTTGCAGCGTGGTGTGAAGCAGGCTCACTTTCTCCCTTCACTGCTCCAATTTCTTCAGTGTTGGCGTTCCTGCAAGAAGGTCTGGACAAAGGCCTGTCGCTCAGTTCCCTTAAGGTCCAGGTAGCGGCTCTGGCTTGCTTCAGGGGCCGCCTGAAGGGTGCTTCCCTGGCTTCCCAGCCAGATGTGGTGCGCTTTCTCAAGGGAGTTAATCACCTGCGCCCTCCTCTGCAGTCAGTGGTGCCTGCGTGGAATCTCAACCTGGTGCTAAGAGCATTGCAGAAGCCGCCGTTTGAACCCTTGTCGAGGGCATCTCTGAAAGACCTGACGTTGAAAACAGTCTTTTGGTGGCTATCACTTCAGCCAGAAGAGTTTCCGAGCTCCAGGCGCTCTCATGTCGAGAGCCTTTTCTGCAGTTTACTGAGGCAGGAGTGACTATTCGCACAGTGCCTTCCTTTCTGCCCAAGATTGTTTCTCGCTTCCATGTGAATCAGCAGCTCTGTCTCCCTTCCTTTCGTAGGGAGGACTACCCAGAGGAGTACTCTGCTCTTAAATATCTGGATGTGAGACGAGTCATCATCAGATACTTGGAAGTGACCAATGATTTCCGGAAATCGGATCATCTGTTTGTCCTGTTTGCAGGTCCTCGTAGGGGTCTGCAGGCTGCTAAGCCTACAGTGGCAAGATGGGTCAAGGAAGCCATTGCAGCGGCTTATGTGGCCGCAGGGAAGGTGCCGCCTATCCAGCTGAAAGCTCACTCCACAAGAGCTCAGGCGGCCTCGATGGCAGAGGCCGGTTCCGTCTCCTTGGAAGAGATATGCAAGGCGGCAACTTGGGCTTCGGCCCATACATTCTCCAAGCATTACCGCTTGACTGTGGCTGCTCGGGCGGAGGCCCGGTTTGGAGCTTCAGTGTTGCGGTCAGGGATTTCTATGTCCCGCCCTGGGTGAGTACTGCTTCGGTACATCCCACCAGTCTATGGATTGATCAGCTTGATGATATGGAAGGTAAAATTATGTATAATCATACCTGATAATTTTCTTTCCATTAATCATAGCTGATCAATCCATAGCCCCTCCCAGATATCTGTACTGTTTTTATTCTGGTTGCATTTCAGGTTCAAGTTCAGTCTTCAGTTACTTCAGAAAGACTTCGTGTTCAAGTTTTTTCACTTGGATTCTTCAAGAGTTAAGACGAGTTTGTGTTACAGTGAGCTGCTGCATTCCTCTCCCCTCCGTTTTACGGGGCTGGATTGAGACATAAATTCTGCCGGCACTCCCTCCCGCTTCGTGCGGCTGTAGGGCAGCTTTGTACCCCTCCCGCTTCGGCGGTGTTAGGGTCAGTCAGCTCCTCCCGCGGTTGCGGTTGCAGGATAAGCCAGATCCCCCCGCATCGGCGGGTGTGGTGTCCCTCCCCCGCTCCGCGGGGATGAGCTGGACGGATTCCCCTCCCCCACTTGTGTGGGGATGAGCTGGGTTAATTCCCCTCCCCCGTTTCGGCGGTGGTGAGCTGGGCAGAGTGTCCCTTCGTGGGTGTAATTCTCTAAGTGCTGAGTCCTGCGGATGGAGCTTTGATATCGACATACTGAGGAGTTTCCGGCAGCACATGACCACATATAGGGAGGCAAAAGTTTGCTCTCTATCTCCACCTGCTGGTAGATGGACACAACCCACCAGTCTATGGATTGATCAGCTATGATTAATGGAAAGAAAATTATCAGGTATGATTATACATAATTTTACCTTAACATTCCTTATGCTGTGTCTTATTATTTTGAGTCGGTTCCTTCTTCCATTTTCTGAAGAATTTTCTTTTAGCTCTAATAGGTTCCTTCACCTCACTTTTTAACCACGCCAGCTGTCGTTTGGTCTTCCGTCCTCCTTTTTTAATACACAGAATATATTTGGCCTGGGCTTCCGGGATGATGTTTTTGAACGGCATCCACGCCTGATGTAAATTTTTGACCCTCACAATCGCTCCTCTAAGGTTTTTTTTTCACCGCTCTTCTCATTTTATCATGATCTCCTTTTTTTAAAGTTAAACGCTAACGTATTTGATTTCCTATGTATACTTACTTCAAAGCTAATGAGGTGGGATAATGTGGGATACAAATGCAATAAATAAATAAAATAAATAAATATCAAATCCGATGATATTATGATCACTGTTATCAAGCGGCCCAAGCACCATTTCCTCCCGCACCAGATCATGTGCTCCACTAAGGACTAGGTCTAGAATTTTTCTTTCGTCGGTTCCTGTACCAGCTGCTCCATAAAGCTGTCCTTGATTTCATCAAGGAATTTTACCTCCCTAGCAGGCCCCGATGTTACATTTACCTAGTCAATATTTGGGTAATTGAAATCGCCCATTATTATTGTGTTGCCCAATTTGCGTCCCTAATTTCCTTTAACATTTCTGCATCCGTCTGTTCATCCTGGCCAGTCGGACGGTAATACACTCCTATCACTATCCTTTTCCCCTTTACGCATGGAGTTTCAATCCACAGTGATTCCAAGAAGTGTTTTGTTTCCTGCAGAATTTTCATTCTATTTGATTCAAGACTCTCGCTAATATACAATGCTACCCCTCCCCCTCCGTCCCCCTCCCCTTCCCAGGTCCATGGTTTCCCCCTCTTCCTCCGCCATTCAGGGTCGTCGTCCCTCCCTCCCACCCCCATCCATCCCTTCCTTCCACCCCCCTTCTTCTCCTTTTAAAAAGGTTGCTGTGACTGGAGCCTTCATCAGACTTCTAGCAGCAAACGGCACAGCAGCTCTGGGAGTGTGCGTTTTTGATCGCTGTAGAGAGTCTTCAGCTTGGGTCGTTTAAAATAAAAGTAAAGAAAAGGAAATCTCTTAGCTCCGCAGCTGTGGGGCCGCACAATGGCCAAGAAGCTGCGCCGGGAGGGGGGATCCTCCGGTGCTTGCAAGTTCTGCACCGCCGTGGAAACAGCTGATATTCTGGCGGTTCTTTCTCCTTCAGCTGGTTCGGTGGAGCCTTTGGGTGCGTCAGCGGCGCCTTTGGGTGCGTCAGTGGCGGTCTGGTCTTCGTGCTGGTCAGATTTGGGTCACGCTGCCGTTTTTGCGGGACCAGCGGCCATTTTGTCAGCTCTTCAAAGCAGTTTTTTTTTTTAATACGTAGGAGTTCACGTTGACTCGCGCTGCTGTTCCGTGATTGGACACAGTCGTTGATGACGCTTGCAGGAACAGGAGCACGAATGCTTCAATGTTTTTGTCCACGCTGCCAGCTTCAGAACGTTGCAGGTGGGTTTTATTACATAGGATGTATGTATGTGTTCTTGTATCCCACTGTTATCCAAAAATAGGATTTGGTTAAAAGCGGCTTACAATTTACAGTTAGATGAAATTACAATTATGGTTCATAGGAGGTAGGAAAAAATGTGTCTTTTTCTCCTCTTTCTCTGACTGGGACCCAGTTCCTTGGTCATAAATTATACATGTGTGTGTGTATCTATGTGTGACTGTGAGGATTTGATTGTCCATACATTTTGGCACTAGCAAGTGTATGCAAACATAGAGTAGGCAGTCCCTGCATCTTAAAGCTTAAAATCCAGTAACAACAAAAAGAGAGGCAAAATGTATGGTGTGAGGAATCTTTCATTTAGAACAGTGAGGCCAACTCCAAGGACTGAGGACTTTAGTGAGAGTCTTAAATCTAGTAGAGCGAGTGGGGTTCATCTGAAGATGAGGCTGCCATACTCATTTAAGTAAATCAGCTGGACATTTTTTGCTCAAGAAATTATATAGGAAGAGCAGAGCAAGGAATTGAAGTGTCCGTAACTGTCACCACCAGTTTAGTCACTGCCTTGACTGAATCCAAAATTAGATTTACAGCAAACAAACAATAATGCAAGTATTGGCATTAAAAGAATGATCTGCTTGCAACCACCCTAACTGATTTGACTGAAGGAGAGACATGGGGGAGGGTCAGCCCTATATTTCCCTTGTCTTCCCTTTTGTGACCTGCATAAGCCAAGCAGTATATACAATTTTAATAAACACATTTTAATAAAAATAATTGACTTTGTTAAGCTATCCTATAGGACTGAGGCAGCTTGTGTAGCAGCAGTTGTGCAGAAAGTCTGATGCATGTCCAAGAAAAACACTTAGGGACCCTTTTACTAAAGCTTAGTAAGTGCTAAATTCTAAGAAGACCATAGGTATATAATGGGCTTCTTAGCACTTAGCAGATGCTAATGTCCATTACAGTGTGCTAAGCTTTAGTGAAGGGGCTCCTTAGGCTTTTCTAAACTTTGTAAAGAATACAGTGTGGATGGCTGTGTTGGATGACCATCACGTATTTTCCACTTGTTTGACCAATTATTCTGTTATGTAAGAAAGAAAAACACATTACTGGTAAGGAACATCATTAATTTGCATATTTCTTGTAACTAACGATAAGAAAACAGCTCCCAACATTTTATCTTTTTTTTTCTGTTCAATCACTTTTTTCTAGCTTTATTGTGTATCCTGCTAGTATAGTGTATCCTATCTAGTGTACTTTTTAGACCTGATCGAATGTGCAGTTGATGCTCAAATCCAGATCAGCATATTGTTTCCGCTCTAAGCACCTCACAGCAACAAGAGAAACAGCATGCAGGAGCTCCTTTCCAAGACTCATGTAGTTGCATATAACTCTTCAGCATGAGTCTTGGAATATAGGAATTAAAAGGCAGGAAGTAGAGCACGGATGGTTGGACCCTGCTTTGTGTAGCACACACAGTGCATTCAGCACCTCTGCTTTGAGTTCTTCCATTCTTTGTTAGTACTGTTGGCATTTCTCTAGGTTTTCGTTTGGCAATTTTTGAGAATTGTAGGTATGTCTTGGGCTTAAAAAGATGACACTATTGTGTATGAGCTCTACAGATTGCAAATCAAACGAATTTTGAAATGCCATACACAGGTTCTTGTTTACTAAGCTGCGCTGTAGGCGCACTAATTTTTTAGTGTGCTAGAAAGTTAGCATGCCTACAGCGTGGCTTAGTAATGTGTGGGATAAACATAAAGGAATCCTGCTCAGAAGGAATGGATCCTCAGGAGCTTAGCCGAGATTGGGTGGCAGAGCTGGTAGTGGTAGGCGGGGATAGTGCTGGGCAGACTTATACAGTCTGTGCCAGAGCCGGTGGTGGGAGGCAGGACTGGTGGTTGGGAGACGGGGATAGTGCTGGGCAGACTTATACGGTCTGTGCCAGAGCCAGTGGTGGGAGGCGGGACTGGTGGTTGGGAGGCGGGGATAGTGCTGGGCAGACTTATACAGTCTGTGCCCTGAAAAAGACGGGTACAAATCAAGGTAAGGTATACACAAAAAGTGGCACATATGAGTTTATCTTGTTGGGCAGACTGGATGGACCGTGCAGGTCTTTTTCTGCCGTCATCTACTATGTTACTATGTTAGTAAACAGGGCCCAGAGAGTTATGCATTTCAGATGTAGCAATAAGGAGAAACACTGCAATAAGGGGGCGAGATGCTGACATCTACAAAGAAGGAGAGACCTCAGTATAATTATAGCCTGCTTTTCAAGATAGTAAAACCATTGAAGGTAGTGGCTAGAATCAGAGGGGTGCTAGAGTGCATGGGAAGGAGCTTAAATAGTAGAAAGACGCAATTATACAGTTGTACAATTTATTGGCGAGGCCTCTCCTAGAGTATTGTCCAGTTCTAGAAGTTATACCTGCAAAAAGATACAAACAGGTTGGGATGGTTCACAGAGATTTACAAAAGGTTTCTGAGACTTACGGATCTAAATATATATGCCATTGAGATACCAGAAAGATACTTAGCTTTAGAAATGTTAAATAGTAGTAGGGATGGGTATTTGCAGTGACATAGGATACGTTGTTGACATTTCTTATGTGATTGCCAAATGAAAGCTTGCAGAAATAACATGACATTTTATATTTTGTTTGCTGATAATAGGGTGTGCTATCTGGAAAGAGAGCATACTATTTCAGAAAGAGTGGGCATTCTTTTCCAATAGTAGAAACGACATACATGTGTGAACCATTGTGCTTACATAAGTACATAAGTAGTGCCATACTGGGAAAGACCAAAGGTCCATCTAGCCCAGCATCCTGTCACCGACAGTGGCCAATCCAGGTCAAGGGCACCTGGCACGCTCCCCAAACGTAAAAACATTCCAGACAAGTTATACCTAAAAATGCGGAATTTTTCCAAGTCCATTTAATAGCGGTCTATGGACTTGTCCTTTAGGAATCTATCTAACCCCTTTTTAAACTCCGTCAAGCTAACCGCCCGTACCACGTTCTCCGGCAACGAATTCCAGAGTCTAATTACACGTTGGGTGAAGAAAAATTTTCTCCGATTCGTTTTAAATTTACCACACTGTAGCTTCAACTCATGCCCTCTAGTCCTAGTATTTTTGGATAGCGTGAACAGTCGCTTCACATCCACCCGATCCATTCCACTCATTATTTTATACACTTCTATCATATCTCCCCTCAGCCGTCTCTTCTCCAAGCTGAAAAGCCCTAGCCTTCTCAGCCTCCAGCTTGTGCAAAGTTGTGTGTGTACATGTGCCTTATCTGAAAAAGTATGTCCCCTGTTTCTACAAAAGGCCCTGTTTACCAGGCTGTGTTAGAGGTGTGCTAGTGTTTTTAGCATGCTAACTGTGTAGATGCCTATGATATTCCTATGGGCATCTACATGGTTAACAAATCTAATTTTTAGCACATGCTAAAAATGCTAACATATCTTAGTAAACAGGGCCCATAATGTGCGCTGTTTTCAAAGGGAGCGCACTATTACTGGATACTTGTAAAACAACAAAATGGCCAGAAAAACCTGAATAAAAGAAAAATTCTTATAAACAACATAGGAAACAATTGGAATCGAAACCTTTCTGACTGCCCATCCATAATTATTATAAAATAGAAGTAGTAAACCTTTTTTCAATGGAGAGGAAGTTATAGATCAAGAATTCCTAATAAGACTCCAAGGTAGTAGGCTCAGGAGTAATTTTGATGACTAATTTTTCACTGTAGAATTGCCTCCCAGAGCACTAGGTGGAAGCCTACACAGTAACAGACTTCAAATAGCACAAAAAACTCTTAGTTGCAAAATATGAAAAAGTGAATATAGACACAATCTGGTGACACATATTTAAAAATGTCCTCAAACAATTTGAGAATAAGTGTTGGAGCTGCCAGAATGGCTGTTCAAACTTCTTTTTTTATTTGAATACAACAAAGCAGAGGAAGAAAGCATTACAGAAAGGTGTCAGAAGCAATAGAGTACAAAAGGACCCGCCAGAATGAATGGCACATGATTAATTTGAAATGTTTAGAAATCTTAACAGAAATGCAGACACTTGGCAGGCTACACAGGGGACCGAAGAGACCAGATGTTTGAGCATCCAACATGTTTCTGTTCATGGTTATTTAGATTATTACAAAGCCTTTTGGTTAGACATGGGGAAAAGAGTCATGTGTGAGAAATAAGTGAAGGATCTTACATGTTAAAAAGATATCAAAGGTGGTAATAGATGTAAACTGGTAGTATATAAAGATGACAAAATATGACCTGGATAAAAGCTGTCATACTCTAGCTGATAGCCTGGGTATATTATTGGTAATGTGGGAATGAATAACTGGGCAGACTGGTTGGGTTGGTTGGTTAAAAAGATATATATATTTTTTACTTGTTTATATATTGAGCTTGTTCTTTATTTTAGACATTGATCTTTGAAATCTTATTACATGTTTTTGATACCATATACATTTGAAAATATTTGTCCTGGTGATTGAAGATATAATTGGATTACTTTCAATATCTTTCAGCTTGTGGAGGAATTCCTGAACAAATTAGGGCTCCAAGTGGGATAATCACAAGCCCAGGATGGCCTGTTGAATATCCTGCTAGAACTAACTGCAGTTGGTACATCAGAGCAAATCTAGGGGAAATAATTACTATAAGGTAATTTTGTTATAAAATTATAACAGTCTAGAGAAGTTTTGTTGTCTTGATCTTTCTATTCAGAATTTAGACTAGTAACAATCAGCAATTTTACTAAGTCTTTTAAAAAGTGTCATATGAAATCCACTTGCCTATTCATCCAGCGTTACTCAAATAATATAAAAATAGTTGGAAGTTCTATGTATTCTATGCATAGTCATGTTAATCATATAATATGAATCACTTTGGACCTTAATGACAGATAACATTTACTTTTAAAAACTATTTTTAAAACAATTTTTGCAAAATTGTTATATGTAGCTACACTCATTTAAAATCTTACTGTTTATCTGTGACAAGCTATGGAACATTTTACTATACAAAATGTTGCAGTTCTACAGTTAAGAATCTTTCACAGAAAAAAAAGAGACCTTTTCTCATAAAAGAGTGGGTTGGAGTCTTTCATGTGGGGTATCTGGTTCGAAGGAAATACTAGAGACAAGGATGGCCCAAGTGTATCAGATGTGCTAGGTGAATCTTCTATGTTCCTCCCCCTGGGGGGGTGGCTGAAGGCTCTCCACACTTCATCACTCCCTTCCCCTCCAAGGTAGCCAGTATCTTATCTGCCCCTTCCAACCTGCATCCAGCATCTCCCATGCCGGCCCTGAGCTTAAAAAAAAAAAAAATAGAACACTGCATGAGCCCTTTAAGCACAGGCCCACACTGTTGTTGCAGTCTTCTCCTGCCCCCCCCCCCCCCCCCCCAAAAAAAAAAACCAGGAAGTTTGCCCTGGAGGTAGGACAGGCCAGTGCTTACAGGGCCCACACAGTGTCTTTTGGGCCAGTGAAAGAGGAGGTGTGGTGGTGGGGGCAGTGGCAGGCCCATCCCCTAGGGCGTAGGCTGTCTCGCGTACAAGAGCCATGCCACTGCTGCCCCTCCCCATTTTCTGTTGACCTAGGCCCTAATGGGAGGGCAAGCCCTGACTACAAAAATGTTGAGAAGATTCTATTGGGTGATGTGGCAGTGCCATGTGCTACCAGACCAACTGCAAAACATTTTTTACTTTTCCATCCAAGGAGATGTCATTTAGCTATTTGAGGAGTTTGCTTTTTTACCACCTTTCTGTTTGTTTGACTCTTTGTTCACAGGTTTCCTTTTGTTTTACCTTTTAGTGTCCTTGGTTAAGTATTCTAGTCTCTATTTTCAAGTTTTCTTGTTTTAATTGCTACATCAGCTACTTCATGTGATCTTAGCAGATTTTCTTTGCTGAGGTTACTTCTATATTCACTTTTTTTTTTTTGTAGTACCTTTTCTTTTCCAAGAGATCTTCTCTCTTTGATTTTTCTTCTGTAATATTTTCCGTTGGGAAAGTCATCAAAGCATCCTAGCAGTGTCAAATGGTATCAGTGTCTCATAAGATTTCTGTTACCAATTAGCATAATCAAAACAACCCTCAGCAGTCACAATAAAAAAAAGTCCTCAAAACAAAGGTGAATATAATAATACAAAAAATTACTTATTAAAGATTATAATTTTTTCTATAAAAAGGAACAATTGTACACTTTTTATGAATCAGTGAATCATAGCTTCTGTTGATAAATAAAACAAAAATATGTTCTGAAAATAATGCCCCAAAGATTGAGACTTTTTAAATATATCTGTATCAATATACTTAGGGGTCCTTTTACTAAGGTGCGCTATCAGATTTAGTGCACTTCTAAATTATAAGATGCCCGTAGGAGTATAATGCAGCAGCAAGACTCATAGAAGGTTGCAAGCGACGTGACCACATCACACCATTTTTGCAAAAACTTCATTGGCTACCAGTACAACACAGGGCTAAATTTAAAACTCTGTCTGAGCTTCAAGGCCCTGAAAGGAAATGGCCCCGAGTATTGAAGAATAGGATGATCCTCCACACACCGCCAAGGACACTAAGGTCTTCCCAAGGACTTTCACTAAGTACACCCTCTCCAAAATACATTACATGATGCGATAACCCGCAAGCGAGCCTTCTCTGGAGTAACCCCCACACTCTGGAATGCATTGCCTGAAAGGCTCCGCTTAACACAAGACTACCTCTACTTCCTTGTCATCAGCAGCAGATGAATCCTTTACGAATGGGTTGTGTCCACCTACCAGCAGGGGGAAATAGAGAACACTGAAAACCATAGTGCCTCTAGGACGGCTAGCTCCATTTGCCTCTCAGTATTTCTCTATCTCCCAGCAGGGTTGGACGCAGCTTATTCAGCTCCTTCAAGATTCTGCCTGGGGTAGCTCCTGTGCTTTTGCCAGTTGTAGCAGGGGTGTTGTGGCTAAGTGGAGCCCACTTTAAAGGCACATAGGTTCGCCCTTTCCCTGCCTTACCGTCCCCCCTGTGTGGATGCAGGCATATAGGTTCACCCTTTCCCTGCCTTTCCCACCCTCTTCTGCCTCCGGAGTGCCTCTGTAGCTGTTTGCCTCCAACTTTCCTCACAGCGTTAAAAAAAAAAAAAAAAAGAAAACACGCTTTTCAGCACTGCTATTTCTGAGGTTTTCCTGACTGCAGCGTAAATGGAGCTCGTGGACTCGGTCCTTGGCGGTACTCAGCTCCTCCAGGGAGGGCCCGCGGGCGGCGTCCCAATCGGGGTGATTTGGGCGCAAAGCCGCCATTTTGAATTTTATTCCACCGTTTTTCGGTGATGGCTACTGAGGGAGTTAAGCGCTGTTCCCGTTGCGGCAAGCGCAGATCAGCGGGGCTCTGTAAAACGTGCTGTTCAGACGGTAGAGCCAGTACGAGCATGGCGAGCGATGATTCTTCCCGCTCGATGTAGCTGGCAGCAGGCGCCATCTTGGAAGCTCCGCATGGCTCGACCCCCGCGGTTGCGGAGGAGTCTGAGAGCAGAGGGGCGCCTCGGGCCGAGGCTACCAGAGGAGCTCTGTTCCCCGTGGCTCCTAATTCGGAGACAGGAGGTCAGGGTGAGTTTTTCTCCCCCGAGTTTGTGCTTATTTTACATAAAGCTTTCATGCTGAAAAGAGCTGTGCCGCAGGTTTCTGACACTGCGTTGCTACCTGGTCCCCCTCCGACGGATGATGGCCAGGGGCTGGTATCAGATGTGGATGCCCCTGAGTGTTGGATGCATACTAAGCATAGATTGGGAAATTCCCCGTCGGAGAGTGGCGCCCCCCCCCCCCCCCCCCCCCCCCCCGTGGTCAGGCTGTGGGGACTCTGAGCGATCTGGCAGGCCTTCGTGGTCTGAAGAGCCAGAGGAAGGTGCCGGTTTGCCACTGGATCTGGATGATCCCACTGCGGTCCGGATTTTCCACCGCCATGAGCTGCCAGCACTTATCTCTGATGCCTTACAGACCCTCTCTATTGATGACCCTGTTCAAGGCGAGGCCTCCTCTGGTAATCCGAAGATGGCGAGTACTAAGAAGCCTGCTCATGCCTTTCCTTTGCATGACTCCATCCAAGAGCTTATTTCTGCTCAATGGGCTGACCCCGAGGGGCCCTTGAAAGTGGCCAGGGCGATGGGGCATCTTTACCCTCTGAGTGAGGAGCACTTGGCCTGTTTTGGGATGCCTAAAGTGGATGCCTTAGTCACGGCGGTGACAAAAAAGACCACCCTCCCAGTAGAGGGAGGGGTCGCCCTGAGGGATATTCAGGACTGGCAGCTGGAATCAGCGTTAAAACAGTCCTTTGAGATTTTGGGCCTAGCCTTAAGGGTGTCTGCAGTTCTTATGCTGCTCGAGCCTGCCTCTCTTTGTTAAAACAGGCAGTGGAACAGCCTGCGGATGGTGCGGAGTCCCTCGCTGAGGTTGCACCGTGAATGGAGTCGGCCTTGTCATTTTTAGCTGACGCCCTCTATGATGTGGTCAGAGCTTCGGCTAAACAGATGTCTGTGGCACTGTCCTCCCGCCGCCTTCTATGGCTAAGGCATTGGGCGGCTGACATGGCCTCTAAGTAAAGGCTGGTGAAGTTGCCCTTTCGGGGCCTTCTGTTATTTGGAGAGGAGTTGGAGAAGATTGTTAAAGACCTGGGGGATGCTAAACCCCAGCGGTTACCTGAGGATAGGCCGCGGCCTTCTTCCAAGGGTCAAGTGGTGCCCTCCTCCTCCAGACCTCGCTTCCGTGAAGCTAGAAGGTATCACCCGGAGCGCTCTGCTGGTTTTCTCAACGTGCACGCTTTCAGCAGAGGAACTCCTTTCGCTCGGACAAATGCTTCGCAGCGGCAGGCTCAAGGCCAGGAGTTCGGGGCCGTCCTCCACAATGATGGGACGCCGGTCCACTCCTCCTTTACAGCTGTAGGAGGACGCCTTTCCCTCTTTCTTGAGGAGTGGACCAAGATTACCTCAGATCAGTGGGTACTGGACCTGATCAGAGAAGGTTACCGACTGGAATTCGGTGCCCCGGTGAGAGACGTGTTTGTGGAGTCCCGATGCGGCACTGCCGTCAAATGGGCGGCGGTAGTGGAGACCTTACAAGTCTTGTTGCACCTTGGAGCGGTGATCCCCGTGCCTCCTGCCAAACACGGCTGCGGTCAATACTCCATTTATTTTGTGGTGCCGCGAAAAGGCGGGTCTTTTCGGCCCATTCTCGACTTAAAGAAAGTCAACGAGTCACTAAGAGTGCGGCATTTTCACATGGAAGCCCTGCGCTCCGTCATTGCGGCAGTACAGCCAGGAGAATTCCTCATGTCTCTGGACCTAAAAGAAGCTTTCTTGCACATTCCCATATGACCCCCGCATCAACGGTTCCTCCGGTTTGCTGTGTTAGCCCTTAATAGGGCGGCGACTCCTGCAAATTCAGCTGCATCAAGGAGTGGTGATCCTCATTGCCCCAGATTGGCCCAGGCGGCCGTGGTATGCGGACCTCCGGCGGATACTGGTGGAGGCTCCCCTTCCCTTGCCTCTGGTACTGAACCTGTTGACGCAGGGCCCGGTGACCATGGAGGATCCATGCCGCTTTGGTCTTACGGCATGGCTATTGAGAGGGCGCAATTGAGGGACAAGGGCTATTCTAATAAGGTCATCTCCACTCTTTTGCAGGCCCGCAAGCGTTCCACTTCCATTGCCTGTGCTCGGATCTGGCGCCAGTTTGAGGCTTGGTGTGTTTCTAAAGCGATTACGCCTATGCGGGCTTCTTTCTCGCCAATTCTTGACTTTTTGCAGGATGGTTTACAAAAAGGCTTGGCCTACAATTCCTTGCGTGTTCAAGTGGCAGCCTTGGCATGTTTTCAGGGGAAGGTCGCTGGCCTCTCCCTGGCTGCGCACCCGGACATTGCACGGGGGGTGCTGCGGCTCCGTCCTCCCGTGCGGGCTCCTTGTCCGGCTTGGAACCTGGGGCTAGTATTAAAGGCTCTTCAGTGTTCGCCCTTTGAGCCGCTGAGGCGAGCTTCGGAGAAGGGTGTGACTCTAAAGACAGTCTTTTTGGTGGCCATTACTTCGGCAAGACGGGTGTCTGATCTCCAGGCGCTCTCCTGTCGAGACGCATTTCTGCAATTCTCAGAGTCCGGAGTAACGGTACGTACAGTGCCTTCCTTCCTGCCTAAGGTGGTTTCAGCGTTTCACCTAAACCAGCCTATTTACCTGCCCTCCTTTACTAGGGAGGAGTTTCCGGAAACCTTTGGGCAGTTGCACCTTCTGGATGTGCGCAGGGCTCTGTTGCAGTATCTGCAGATGTCTAATGCTTTCAGGACCTCTGATCACCTTTTTGTACTGTTGTCAGGTCCTCGCAGAGGGTCTCCAGCATCTAAAGCCACTATAGCTCGTTAACTTAAGAAAGCTATTTTTCTGTAAATCTGCTATCTGGCCAGCCTCCGCCTGACGTCTTTAAGGCACATTCCACAAGAGCGATGTGTTCCTCTTGGGCTGAGACGGGAGCACTCTGTCTTCAAGAGATATGTAGTGCAGCTACTTGGCTTCTAAGCTCTCTTTTGCCCATCATTACAGGCTGGATGTGGCTGCCAGGAGGGACGCACTTTTTGGAGCACAAGTGCTTGCGCGTGGTGTGGCTTGTTCCCGACCTATCTAGGGATTGCTTTGATACATCCCATTCGTAATGGATTCATCTGCTGCTGATGACAAGGAAGGGAAAATTAGGTTCTTACCTTGGTAATTTTCTTTCCTTTAGTCACAGCAGATGAATCCATGATCCCTCCCTGTCTATTTGTTCAGTTGTTTCCTGCAGACATGTTTCCTCATTGGGAGAAGTTGGAAAACAGTCTTCAGGATTTCTGTTTACTGTTCTGTTACAGGAGGTTGAGTTCGTCCCTCCTTTGTGTTATTGCTCCTGTTCTGGGGCATTCGTTCGCTGTGAGGAAAGTTCATGTTATGCTACTTTGCGTTTTAACACTGCTTTGGAAGCTTCAAAATACTGAGAGGCAGATGGAGCTAGCCGTCCTAGAGGCACTATGGTTTTCAGTGTTCTCTATCTCCCCCTGCTGGTAGGTGGACACAACCCATTCGTAATGGATTCATCTGCTGTGACTAAAGGAAAGAAAATTACGAAGGTAAGAACCTAATTTTCCCTTCAGGAAGCAGGTGAAAGCTTGGCTCTTCAACCAAGCCTTTAATGGAAGAAGTAACTAACTTGTTAGTTTCACTCACACACACAAGGATTGAGTCGGGCTGCACATACTGCAGCAGGACATGTTTATCCACTCCTACCCTAGCTGAGATAATATTTAACCATCTCTCTGACCTCACGTGCAACTTTCTTCAAATCAATCACCTTACTTTCTAATTCTGCCTACTTTCTTGCTCATCTATATGTTACAAATTTGCCTTACCCTTCACTACCAATTATAATGTTCTAGTACATATTGAGGCATATTTTCAAAGCACTTAGCCTTCCAAAGTTCCATAGAAACCTATGGAACTTTGGAAGGCTAAGTGCTTTGAAAATATGCCTCATAGTGTTGTCATTGCAAGTAGTATACCATGCCATACTTTGTATTGTTCAAATATGTTTACTGCTCATGTTTGATCTATTCTTACTGTACACCGCCTTGAGTGAATTCCTTCAAAAAGGCGGTAAATAAATCCTAATAATAAATGTTTTGCATCTCCTTACTATACAAATATCCTAATTAGACTTGATGTGATGCAATGCAAGTCGTGTTAGGGCCCAAGAATCACAGTAAAATAACCCCAGCTTTTTGCTGGAGTTAATTTACTGGCCAGGAACATTGGGCTGCAAAGCCACAGCCCAATGCTCCTGGGCCTGCAGAGCTGGGTCACCCCAGGTTTCCGCCCACCCACCATAGAGGCTACCTTTAAAAATCATTGATGGTCGGGGTGGGGGTGGGGGGTCTTTGGCAAGAATGATGCTCAATCGCTCCTGCCCAGTCTTACGCCAACTTCAAAATTGCATCCCTAATGGTATTCACACAAGACTACTGCTAGGGATCATATTTCCATGTGGAAATATGACCCCTAGCAGTAGTCACACCATTTTGAAGGTGGCACAAGAATGGGTGCGAGCGACTGGGCATCATTCCTGCAGAAGACCTGGGCACCCCCCCCCCCACCCCCGGACCAATGATTATTAAAGGTAGTCCCTGTGACAGGTGAGCACAAGTCAAGGGGGGGGGGGGGGATGAAGCCTGGGGAGACCCAGATCTGGAGACCTGGGAGCATTGGGCTGCAGCTTTGCCCAATAAAGCATTCAGCTGCATCAGGATCTTTTTTTTTTCTGGAGCTTATATTGCTCTAACACCAGGCCTATGTACTGAAGCAGAGATAGAGTTGCTGCAAGGTGCTTCAATTTCTCGCCTCACTTGCCCCTCTGGCTCCTAAGAGATCTCGTTTAGACCTCTAGGAGTGAGCAGATGAAGCTCTCTGCTTCCCCTCCCTATCTGATATGGCCTCTGTCTCTTCGGAGAAGCCATCTTTGAAGGAGCCGTTGGAGGATAGAGAGCTCCCTCCTGAGTAGGAGGATGGTACGAAAGTACTGAGGTTCTTTCATAAAGAGGAGCTTAATACTCTTGTTTCTGAGGCACTAGAGGGGCTTTCCATTGGGGAACTTTCTGCTTCGGCGTCAGGCGTTCCATTTTCATCAGTTGTGATGAGGCTTAGAGCTCCTTCTGAGGCCTTCTCGATGCATCCAGACATTCAGGATCTAATTACAGCAGTGGGTCTCACCCGACATGGGGCTCAAGAGTGGGAAGAGCCATGACTCACCTCTACCTGTTGGTTGCAGAGAAGAAAAATAAATTTAACTTCCCAAGGTGGATTCCCTTGTTACGGCAGTGACTAAGAAGACCACCTTGCTGGTCGAAGGGGGCATTGTCTTAAAAGAGCTATAGGATAGGAAGCTAGAATGCTCCCTGAAATGTTCTCTTTGGGCCTTCAAGTGCCATTGTGCAATTCGTTCATGGCAAGAGCATGCCTGAAGTGGCATCAGCAGTCTGCGAAACAAGATGGGAGTCATAACACCCAGCTGGAAACGGGTTTGACCTACTTGGTGGATACTGTCTGACATGTTACGGATTACAGCCCATAGTATGTCTTTGGCTGTCATTTGCACATCGGCAACTCTGGTTGCAGCATTGGGCAGTGAATGTAGTGTCAAAGTCACATCTTTGACAACTTCTTGAAAACAATACAATAAAACTTGAACAGCAAGCAAGTTATACAACTGTACAACTAATGCTATGATTCAAACAGCAAGCACCTTACCTATTACTCCTGGGGAAATTAGGCGCAAAATGAAAAATGCTGCACAAAAATGTTGGAAATTCTGTGTACAATATTTTAAAATTCTGCATCTATATTTGTAATAAGGCAAAAGAGACTTAATTCAAGAAATACAGAAGAATGCAACAAGAGGATCATAGACAAGATTATCAATTAAACTCAAAGAAGCGAAGAGGGAAATATGGCTAGCGAAAGCGCAGGCAGAAGAAAAAATGGCTCAAGATGTTAAGAGAGGTGATAAGACCTTTTTCAGATAAGAAGAAAAGATAGGAATGGAATTGGTAGACTGAAAGATGCTGAGAATGGCAGTGTGGAGAGTGGTGAGGATAAAGTGAACGTGCTAAACAAATACTTCTCGGTATTCACGGAAGAAAATCCTGGAGAAGGACTGCCAAGACAGTATCTGAGAATGGAGAGGATATTGTGCCTTTCACAGAAGAAAGCTTTTATAATCAACTTCAGAAACTGAAAGTGGGCAGAGGTATGGGGTCAGATGGGATACATCCCAACATATTGAGGGAACTCAAAGAAGTCCTGGCGGGACCTCCTAAGGATTTATTTAATAGATCTTTAGAAACGGGAGAAGTTCCTCAGTACTGGAGACGAGATGATGTGGTTCCTCTTCACAAAAGCTACTACTACTACTTATCATTTCTAAAGCGCTACTAGACGTACACAGCACTGTACACTTGAACATGAAGAGACAGTCCCTGCTCAACAGAGCTTACAGTCTAATTAGGACAGACAAACAAGAGATAAGGGAATATTAAAGTGAGGATGATAAAATAAGGGTTCTGAACAAGTGAATAAGGGTTAGGAGTTAAAAGCAGCATCAAAAAGGTGGGCTTTTAGCTTAAATTTGAAAAAGCGGAGACAGGGAAGAAGTGGGAAACTATAGGTCAGTAAGCTTCACGTCAGTGGTAGGAAAAATAATCGCTGTTGAAGGAAAGGATGGTTAACTTTGTAGAAGCCAATGGGTTACGGAATCCTAGGCAACATGGCTTTACCAAAGGAAAATCCTGACAAATGAATCTTATTTACTTCTTTGACTGGGTGACCAAAGAATTGGATGAAGGTCGTGCTCTAGATGTATATGGATTTCAGCAAAGCCTTTGATTCGGTCCCTCACGGAAGACTCATGAATAAGCTGAGAGGACTGAATTTAGGACCCAAAGTGGTGAACTGGATTGAAAACTGGTTGACCGACAGGTGACAGAGGATGGTGGTAAATGGAATCCACTTGGAGGAAAAGAAGGTAAGTAGTGGAGTGCCTCAGTGGTCGGTGCTGGGGCCGATTCTGTTTAATATATTTGTGAGAGACCTTACTGAAGGGTTAGAAGGAAAAGTTTACCTTTTTGTGGAAGATGCGAAGATAGCCAATAGAGTGGATACCCTGGAGGGGTAGAAGAATGGTCAAGGATCTGACAGTTAAAATTGAATCCTTCCAATACTAAGAAAAACTATGTGTTAATAAAAATGGGGGGGGGGGGGGGGGGGTTGTAAGTGCTCTGGACAAGTGCATTATGCATTAATCAGTGTAGGATCCAACTCCTCAATAATGCACTCCTCCAACCATCATTTCACCAACTCCACCCTGCCTACCACATGACTCTTAATATAATACAGTGTCTCATGACAATAAACAGCTCAACAAATTCTCTTATCTGCAGGGATGGTACTTTGCAAAAGGAGGGTGTGGATCACATTGCAGGTAGCTGTCAAGCATTGTTTAAGAAGCAATGAGATTGAGTGATATAATAGCTAAATGTGAGAGGTTGACAGACCTTTTTGATATTTTTTTTAAATAAGTTTTGATTTTCAGTATATGATGTTTAAGTTCTCCTGAAGACGCCGAATAAGATGAAACATGGACGCCATGTAGAGAACAACATTGGAAATTCATACCTGAAGGAGAAAGCAAAAAGAAATTTTGAGCACATGGGATTATTGAGACACATTTTTTAGATCGTGTGAGATCCTTTTCTGAATGTGAACTTTTGCTCAGGAGTACCATCCCTGCAGATAAGTGAATTTGTTGAGCTGTTTATTGTCATGAGACATTGTATTATATTAAGAGTCATGTGGTAGACAGGGTGGACTTAGTGCAGTGATGGTTGGAAGAGTGTATACTCCGAGGACAAGCAGGCTGCTTGTTCTCACGACTGGGTCGACGTCCACAGCGGCCCAAAAACAGCAATTTTTCTCCAGCAAAAATAGGCAAAGCTTTGCCAGAGCCTTCCAGAGTGTGAGGTGCGCGCACGGTGCATGCGCGGCCATCTTCCCGCCCGCCGCGCAAGTCCCACTTTAGTTTTTTTCTTTTCAACGGTTGGAGAGTGGCTGCTTGTCCGTTTCTCTCCGTTCGGCCCAAAGAAAGAGCTTTCATTTTTGAGCTTTGCTCCGTTTTTTCTTAGTCCCCTTTTCTTTCTTTTACTGTGTTTCCTTCAAATTAAAAAAAAAAAAAAAAAGAATTCCCTTATTTCTAGTTTTTGTCCTCTTAAGTTTTCTTTCGCTTCCGTTGCGGCCCTCTTAGGCCGCACGTACGCGGTTTTTCATTTTTGTGCCCTTTACTTTTGGCACCATCGAGAATTTTTACTTCGCCGCCGTTATTTTTCCGTCCATGTCATCGAGGACTCCCAGCAGCTTCAATAATTGTACTCGGTGCAACCGGACAAACTCAGGTACCGACCCCCACACGTGGTGTCTTCAGTGCCTTGGGCCCGACCATCGCCCAGACGCATGTAAGTTGTGTCTTAGCTTGAAAAAGCGGACACAGGCGTCGAGACAAGCTCTTCGGGACCAACGTTTCGGAGCTTCGTCCAGTTCCTCAGCGTCGATGTCGACAGCGGTACCAAGGTCGGCGGCATCGATGTCTGCACCAGAGGGCATCGACCTCAGGAGCGCAGGTAATGGCTGTCCAGAGATCATCACACGCTGGGAGCAGTGAGCCGTCGAGTGGGTCTCCACCTGTCTCGAAGACTCCTGCTGTGCAGGCCCACCGGGACCGACCACTCTCGGACCCGACCCCGAGGAGGCGTGTGGATTCCACGTCCTCCTCGTCGGTGACATGCATCGAGCAAAGGCGAAGAAGCATCATCATCGATCTCCTTCCAGGCATGGTACCGGGAGCTCTGGGGCGTCGAAGGATTCGGCACCCGTGAAGCGCCAACGCCGGGAAGATCGCTCACCCTCCATACAAGAGGTGTCGGTGCGTTGGTCTCCTGACAGACTGGTACCGCCTTCTCAACCTCCACAGATTCTGACGCCGGTTCCTGCGCCGACCCCACAGCCTTGCTCGACAGCGACTCTAGACGAGTGCATCTGAACCATTCTTCCAGGTCTTCTGGAGGGGTTGCTGCGTCAGTCTGCTCCAGTACCTGGGGTGCTTGCGCCCTCGGCTCCGTCGATGGAAGCGGCAACTGGCTGTATGCCTGTGGCAATGTTTCCGACGCTGGTACCGCCTGTGGCATCGGCGTCAGCTGCCACCCAGGTTGACTCCCCGTCGACATCACTGGAGGGAGCTTCATCGCCGCCGGCATGGGAGTCGACTTCTCGGCATTGCCATCGAAGACATGGTTCCTCAGCGTCGAGACAGGCCCGGTTTCATACTGCAGTTAAGGAACTCGTGTCCGATACCGATGAGGATGCCTTGTGGGATGAAGGGTAAGATCCCAGGTATTTCTCTTCTGAGGAGTCTTGTGGTCTTCCCTCTGATCCTACTCCTTCTCCAGAAAGGAAGCTTTCTCCCCCGGAGAGTCTTTCTTTCTCTCCATTTGTCCGGGAAATGTCTGTGGCTATTCCCTTCCCAGTGGTATCAGAGGATGAGCCCAGGACTGAGATGCTCGAGGTCCTTAACTATCCTTCGCCACCTAAGGAGTCATCCATGGCTCCTTTGCATAGTGTCCTTAAGGAGACACTTCTAAGGAACTGGATGAAACCTTTTAGTTAATCCCATCATACCCAAAAAAGCTGAGTCCCAATATCGAATTCATGGAGAACCTGAGTTGATGAAGTCGCAGTTACCTCACGACTCTATGGTTGTGGATTCCGCTCTCAAGAGAGCCAGGAGTTCTAGAGATTTTGCCTTGGCGCCCCCGGGACGAGAATCTAGAACCCTGGATTCTTTTGGGAGAAAGGCCTACCAGTCCTCTATGCTTGTGGCCTAGATTCAATCCTACCAGCTCAACATGAGCATTCACTTGCGGAACACGGTGAAGCAACTGGGCAGACTTGCTTGATAAGCTCCCTCCGGAGCAGTCCAAGTCTTTTTAGGAAGTGGTCAGGCAGCAGAAGGCATGTCGTAAATTCCTGTCCAGGGGTGCTTACGATTCTTTTGATGTTGCATCCAGAACCACTGCCCAAGGTATAGTGATGCGCAGACTCTCATGGCTGCGTGCCTCTGACCTGGACAATCGAGTTCAGCAGTAGATTGCGGATGTCCCTTGCCGGGGGGTAACATTTTTGGTGAGAAAGTCGAGCAGGTGGTCGATAAGATCATGAAGCGGGAAACCGCTATAGACAATCTCTCCTGCCGGGCGCCTTCTGCCTCTATCTCAACTGGTAGACGTTTTTTCCAGGGAAGGAAGAATGCTCCCTATGCCTATAATAGGCGTAGGTACAATCCTCCTTCTCGACAGCCTTCTCAAGCTCATCCCCAGCGTGCTCGTTCATGTCAACAGCGTGCGCCAAGGCAGGCCCTGTGGTTCCCCAGCAAAAGCAAGGGACGGGCTTTTGACTGGCTCCAGCTGAGCATAGCCACCATAAAAGTGTCTGTGCCCGACGATCTGTCGGTCGGAGGAAGGTTAAAATTTTATCACCAATGGTGGTCTCTCATAACCTCTGATTGGTGGGTTCTTCAAATAGTCCGGCTAGGATACTCCCTCAATTTGATCTCCACACCTCCAAATTGCCCACCGGGAGCTCAGTCCTTCAGTTTCCACCACAGGCAGGTACTTGCAGAGGAACTCTCTGCCCTTCTCAGCGCCGATGTGGTCGAGCCTGTTCCACCAGGGCAAGAAGGGCTGGGATTCTATTCCAGGTACTTCCTTGTGCAAAAGAAAACAGGGGGGATGTGTCCCATCCTAGACCTTAAGGGCCCTGAACAAATTCCTGGTCCGAGAGATGTCAGGATGGTTTCGCTGGGCACCCTTCTTCCTATGATGCTCTCTGGACTTAAAGGATGCTTATACACACATCCCGATACTTCCAGCTCACAGGAGGTATCTTCAATTCCGTCTGGGAGCGCAGCACTTCCAGTATTGTGTGCTGCCCTTTGGTCTGACGTCTGTGCCCAGGGTCTTTACAAAATGCCTGGCAGTAGTTGCAGCGTCGCTACGCAGACTGGGGGTGCATGTGTTCCCTTATCTCGACAATTGGCTGGTGAAGAACACTTCAGAGGCAGGAGCTCTACAGTCCATATAGATGACTATTCAACTCCTGCAGCTACTCGGGTTTGTTATAAATTACCCAAAGTCCCATCGTCTTCCAGTTCAAAAACTAAAATTCATAGGAGCACTGCTGAACTGACAGACGGCTCACGCCTATCTCCCCGAGGCGAGAGCAGACAATCTTCTGTCTCTAGTTTCCATGGCCAGAGCGTCTCAGCAGAGTGGAGGAGTGGCCTAGTGGTTAGGGTGGTGGACTTTGGTCCTGGGGAACTGAGGAACTGAGTTCGATTCCCAGCACAGGCAGCTCCTTGTGACTCTGGGCAAGTCACTTAACCCTCCATTGCCTGCCGCATTGAGCCTGCCATGAGTGGGAAAGCGTGGGGTACAAATGTAACAACAAAAAAAAAATCACAGCTCGGCAGATGTTGAGACTTCTAGGCCACATGGCTTCCATGGTTCATGTGACACCCATGGCCCGTCTTCACATCAGATCAGCTCAATGGACCCTAGCTTCCCAGTGGTATCAAGCTGCAGGGTGATCTAGAGGATGCAATCGAGCTGTCCACTGATTTTCACAATTCCCTTCAGTGGTGGACAGTTCGATCCAATTTGACCTTGGGACGTCCATTTCAAATTCGTCAGCCACAAAAAATGCTGACAACGGATGTATCCCTCCTGGGGTGGGGAGCTCATGTCGATGGGTTTCACACTCAAGGAGTTTGGTCCCTCCAGGAAAAGGGTTTTTAGATCAATCTCCTAGAGTTACGAGCGGTCTGGAACACTCTAAAGCCTTTCAGAGATCAGCTGTCCAATCAAATCATCCAAATTCAGACAGACAATCAGGTTGCGATGTACTATATCAACAAGCAGGGGGGCATCGGATCTCACCCCCTGTGTCGGGAAGCCGTCCTGAAGTGGCTTTGGGCTCGCCGTCACGGCATGGTTCTTCAAGCCACGTATCTGGCAGGCGTAAACAACAGTCTGACCGACAGATTGAGTAGGATTATGCATCCTCACGAATGGTCGTTCAACTTGGGCGTGGTTCTCAAGATCTTCCGAGAGTGGGGCACCCCCTCGGTGGATCTTTTTGCCACTCAGACAAATCACAAAGTCCCGCAGTTCTGTTCCAGACTTCAGGCCCACGACAGACTAGCGTCGGATGCCTTTCTCCTTCATTGGGGGAAGGGCCTTCTGTACGCATAACCTTCCATACCTCTGGTGGGGAAGACTTTGCTGAAACTCAAGCAAGACCGTGGAACCATGATTCTGATGGCTCCTTTCTGGCCGTGTCAGATTTGGTTCCTGCTTCTTCTGGAGTTGTCCTCCGAAGAACCATGGAGATTGGACTATTTTCCAACCCTCATAACTCAGAACAAGGGGGCGCTTCTGCATCTCAACCTCCGGTCTTTGGCTCTCTCAGCCTGGATGTTGAGAGCGTAGAATTCGCTTCCTTGGGTCTCTCTGAAAGTGTCTCCCGGGTTTTGCTTGCTTCCAGGAAAAATTCCACGAAGACGTGTTACTTTTTCAAATGGAGGAGGTTTGCCGTCTGGTGTGATAGCAAGGCCCTAGATCCTCTTTCTTGTCCTATACAGACCCTGCTTGAATACCTTCTACACTTGTCAGAGTCTGGTCTAAAGACCAACTCCGTAAGAGTTCACCTTAACGCAATTAGTGCTTTTCATTGTTGTGTGGAAGGTAAGCTGATCTCTGGACAGCCTTTAGTTGTTCGCTTCATGAGAGGTTTGCCTTTGTCAAAGCCCCCTGTCAAACCTCCACCAGTGTCATGGAATCTCAACGTCGTTCTCACCCAGCTGATGAAGCCTCCTTTTGAGCCACTGAATTCCTGCTATCTGAAGTATTTGACCTGGTAGGTCATTTTCATGGTGGTTGTTACTTCAGCTCGTAGGGTCGTGAGCTTCAAACCTTGGTAGTGCATGTTCATTGTCTCAAGTTTCATAAGAGTAGTCCTCCGCATTCACCCTAAGTTCTTGCCGAAGGTGGTGTCAGAGTTCCATCTGAACCAGTTAATTGTCTTGCCAACATTTTTTCCCCGACCTCAGTTGCACACCTTGGACTGCAAGAGAGCATTAGCCTTTTATATGGAGCGGACAAGCCCCTTCAGACAGTCCGCCCAAATGTTTGTTTCTTTTGATCCCAACAGAAGGGGAGTCGCTGTAGGGAAATGCACCATTTCCAATTGGCTAGCAGATTGCATTTCCTTCACTTATGCCCAAGCTGGGCTGACTCTTGAGGGTCATGACACAGCTCATAGTGTTAGAGCCATGGCAGCGTCAGTGGCCCACTTGAAGTCAGCCTCCATTGAAGAGATTTGCAAGGCTGCGACGTGGTCTTCAATCCACACCTTCACATCTCACTACTGCCTTCAGCAGGATACCCGACACGACAGTCAGTTTGGGCAGTCGGTGCTGCAGAATCTGTTCGGGGTTTAGAATCCAACTCCACCTCCCTAGGCCCATTTTTATTCTGTTCCAGGCTGCACTCTCAGATGTTCTAGTTCGTAAGTCAATCCTTGTTATGTCCTCACCGTTGCGAGGCCCAATTGACCTTTCTTTGTTGTTTTTGAGTGAGCCTGGGTGCTAGGGATACCCCAGTCGTGAGAACAAGCAACCTGCTTGTCCTCGGAGAACGCGAAGATACATACCTGTAGCAGGTGTTCTCCGAGGACAGCAGGCTGATTGTTCTCACAAACCCTCCCACCTCCCCTTTGGAGTTGTTGTTCTCCTTGTTATTGCTTTTTTTATATAACTGAAGCAGGACTCTCGCGCAGCGAACGGGAAGATGGCCGCGCATGCGCAGTGCGCGCGCTCTGGAAGGCTCTGGCAAAGCTTTGCCTATTTTTGCTTGTGAAAAATTGCCATTTTTGAGCCGCTGTGGACTTCGACCCAGTCGTGAGACCAGTCAGCCTGCTGTCCTCGGAGAACACCTGCTACAGGTATGTATCTTCGATTTTTTTGTGAAGTTGGATCCTACACTGATTGATTTCATAATGCATTTGGTCTGAGCACTATATATATATATATATATATATATATATATATTTTTTTTTTTTTTTTTTTTTTTTTTTTAACATATTTAGATTTTTGTTAGTATTGGAAGAAGTATTATTGGAAAACTGGACTAGTTTTGTTACCCCAGATATATATTGGTGAGTTAAAATTTAATGCCAAGAAATGCAGAGATGCACTTGGGGGGTGCAGAAATCTGAGAGGGATATACCGGATAGGAGGGGAGAAATTAGTAAGCTTGGCTCAGGAGAAGGACCTTGGGCTGATGGTGTCTGAAGATCTCAAG
Source organism: Microcaecilia unicolor (assembly GCF_901765095.1). Lineage (NCBI taxonomy): Eukaryota > Metazoa > Chordata > Amphibia > Gymnophiona > Siphonopidae > Microcaecilia > Microcaecilia unicolor. Next base: position 557,555,948 of record NC_044031.1, on the reverse strand, counting down.
GTGACGAAACAGTGTGACAAGGCGGTGGCTGTGGCCAGAAGGATGCTAGGCTACATAGAGAGAGGTATAACCAGCAGAAGAAAAGAGGTGTTGATGCCCCTGTAGAAATCGTTGGTGAGGCCCCACTTAAAGTATTGTGTTCAGTTTTGGAGTCCTTATCGTGTTAAAGATGTAAAAAGACTTGAAGTGGTTTAGAGAAAAGTGACAAAAATGTTAGGGAGTTTACATTGCAAGACGTATGTGGAGAAACTTGCTGACCTAAACATGTATACCCTGGAGGAAAGGAGAAACGGGTAACATGATACAGACGTTCAAATGTTTTGAAAGATATTAATTTGCAAACAAACCTTTTCCAGAAATGGGAAGCTGGTAGAACTAGAGGGCATGAGTTGAAGTTGAAAGGGGGCAGACTCAGGAATAATGTCAGGAAGCATTTTTTCACAGAGAAATATAGAATTATGACAGCAGATAAGAGCCAAATGGACCATCCAGTCTGGCCTTCCTCAGTAACCATTAGCTCCTCCTTTTCCTAAGGGATCCCAAGTGCCTATCCCATGCTCTCTTAAATTCCAGTACAGTCCTCATCTCTACGACCTCCTCCGGGAGGCCATTCCATGCATCCACCACTCTTTCAGTGAAAGAGTATTTTCTTAGACTCCTCCTAAGCCCATTTCCTCTTAACTTCATCCTATGCCCTCTCATTCCAGAGTTTTCCTTCATTTGGAAAAGCTCACCTCCTGTACATTAATGCCACTGAGGTATTTAAACGACTCTATAATATCCCTTCTCTCCTGCCTCTCTTCCAGCGTGTATATGTTGAGGTCTGTAAGCCTGTCCCTATATGTTTTATGACAGAGATCGTTTACCAATTTGGTAGCCGCCCTCTGGACCGACTCCATCCTGTTTATATCTTTCTGTAGATGTGGTCTCCAGAATTGCACTCAGTACTCCAAATGGGACCTCACCAGAGACTTATACAAAGGCAGTATCACCTCTTTTTTTCCTGCTGGTCATCCCTCTCCTTATGCATCAAGTATCCTATTTGACTGTCACCCTTTCTACCTGTTTGGCCACTTTGAGGTCTTCAGACCAAATCACCCCAAGTCCCGCTCTTCTTTCGTACACAGAAGCATTTCACCACCTGTACTGTACCCTTCCCTTGGATTATTGTAACCCAAGTGCATGACCCTACATTTCTTAGCATTAAATCTTAGTTGCCAGTTTTCAGACCATTCTTCAAGTTTTGCAAGATCCTTCCTCATGCCATCCACACCCTCTGGGGTGGTAGATGCGTGGAGTGCCCTCCTGTGGGAAATGGTGGAGATGAAAACGGCAACGGAATTAAAAAATGAGTGGGACAAACACAAAGAAATCCTGTTTAGAGGGATTGGATCCAAAGAAGCTTAAAGGATACTAGATAGGAAAGCCAATGCTGGGCTGACTTCTATGGTCTGTGCCCTGATGGAGGCTGAATTAGATTAGGATGGGCTGGAGTGGAGCTTTTCGGGGGCTTTGGCAACTTCTTCAGAGATTGCAGAACAAGGCCAGTGCCGAGCAGACTTCTACAGTCTATGCCTTAAAAATGGCAAGGATAAATCAAGAACCAAGCTGCAAAGGACTTAAATACAAATGAGCCTATGCATCCAGCTTCTCTTATATAAGCACACAACTATGGAACGCGCTTCCGACCACTGTGAAAACAACATACGACCACCTAATCTTCCAGAAACTCCTAAAGGCTTACCTGTTCAAAAAGGCATACTCAAAACGACTCAACCTAAATGCCTAAACCCGCAACACAACAATATGAATGTTCATATTGGACATAACCTACTCTTCCCCTTGACCCCCAATATGTCTGTCAATTCTGATCATTAGTCTGTCATAACCTCACTTTGTATTTGTTCAAGCCGGTATTGGCGACTGCCACTACTGCACTATGTAAACCACATTGAGCCTGCAAATAGGTGGGAAAATGTGGGATGCAAATGCAACAAATAAAAATCGTATTGGGCAGACTGGATGGACTGTACACAGAATTTCCCCAATCATAAAACCTAACTACTCCCCCCCCCCAGCTTCTTCCTTCACCAGTAGTATCGCTCTCCAGGTGCCACCCTCCCCACCCTGATTTAGCTTGAACCCCTTCCCTTCCCACAGCTTTCTCTGCCTCCTAGTTCTTTTTCTCCCCTTAGTCCCCAGCCCCTACCTCTCTGTATTCTTTCTCTCTCCTTGTCTCCACATTACCGTGTTTTCATCCTTTATAATGTGGTATAAGGAACTTAGCTTCAGGTTCCACCCTCCCCACCCTAATTTAGTTTGAACCCCTTCCCTTCCCACATCCATACTATTCATGATTTTAGAAACTTATATCTTACCTCTTTTTAATCATCTGTACTCCAAGCTTCAGTGCCCTAACCTTTTCAGCTTCCTCAATTGTCGTTCCATCTCCTTTAGTATTTTGGCTGCAGTTTCTCTGCCTTTTCTAATTCTATCTGTTTTGAGATTTAGTGATTAGAATTGCACACAATACTCGGGGGTTGGTTGCATCATGAAGCGGTAAAGAGACATTGTGATATTCTCTATTTTATTCTCCTTGATGAGACTGAAACTTTTGGAAACAAAGGGCTTTGTACTGAAGAAATAAATATTGAACTCTTTGACTAGAACCACTCAAGATGCGTTTGAAGAAAAAAAAGAGAAGCATTTGAAGAAAGAAATAACTTATCCGTTGCAAAGTTTGAAGGTGTATCTGTGGTGGTTTGGGGTTTAATCAGTGGCACAGAAAATATTTTACAGGTAGAAGGAAGAATGGATTCAACTAAATATTTAGCATTTCCTAAAAGTTGATGTTCCACTGTGTCAAGAACCTTAAGCTGAAAAGAAAAGGTGGATATTTCAGCAATCTGAAACATATCTCAGAATCAACTGTGGAGTACTTAAAAGAAAGACTTTTGTTTTGGAATGACCTTCAGAGTACCTTGACTTAAGCGTTATTGAAAGGCTGTGGGGAGATCTCAAATATGCAGTGCATATAAGGAGACATAAGAATTTTTCCAAGCTAAAAGAGTTCTTGCAAGGAAGAGTGGGAACATTTTCAAAAGCAAGAATAGAAAGGTTTTAACTAGTTACAAGAAATGTTTGTAAACTGTTATTTCTTCAAAAGTACTGATCGAAACAGTGTCCACATTTTTGTGTCACTATTTGTTTTGAATCTGTGTTTAAAATAGGCTCGGAAAGAATACCTGATGGTATGAAATGAAACCACAGTATATAACAACTTCTTTAACATATAGCATATAATCAAAAACAATTTTATTATATATTAATGTGAGGAACATAGGTATATTCATAATAAAAAGACTTTGCAGGCAATGGTGATATACCCCAAATAAAGATTTTTTTTATGCAAGCTTCAACACACTAAAAATGAAAAATGTTATGTTTGTACGTCATTGGTTTACATTTTCAATAGTCCATTCAAAAAGATAGGTTATCCATTTGTTATGTTTAACTTTGTATCATGTAGAGGATGTGTCAGGTTTTGTTCCCGTAGGGGTTCATTAACAGTAAAAAGAAGTCTCTGAGCCAATCACAGCGCGTTTATCTCAGCTAAACGTGCTGTGATTGGCTCAGAGACTTCCAGGTCTCTCAGCTGAGTGAAGCACTGCCAAAAAAGACGTTTTTATTATTGCAAGGGGGGGAAGACGGCCAAAATGGGTGCCCATCCAAAAAAAACGTCCATTTTGGCCCCCTTAATAATAAAAACGTCTTTTTTGGCAGTGCTTCACTCAGCTAAGACCTGGAAGTCCCTGAGCCAATCACAACATGTTTAGCCGAGCTAAACGCACTGTGATTGGCTCAGAGACTTCCAGGTGTCTCAGCTGAGTGAAGCACTGCCAAAAAAGATGTTTTTATTATTGCAGGGGGGGAAAGGTGGCCAAAATGGGCGTTTTTTTTGGATGGGCATCCTCAACTGCACTGTCCTCTGGATCGAGGTGCATCGGAGGGGGTGAGCAGCGCGGCGTCTTCGGATGGCACAGGGAGGCGTATTTCGCATGCACAGAGCAGCCAGCATAACGCTTGGCTGCTCTGCGCATGCTCGACTGGCCAACTGTTTAACGACGGAATAGAGAATGCAAGTGAGCTACAACGAGCAGCTCATTTGCATTCCTATTCCTTGATGCATGCCCGTTCCTTACCGATTCGCTAAGGGAGTCGGTAAGGAAAAGGCTTTAACGAGTCTTTAGTGCATCTTGCCCTTAGTCTGCACATTTTTTGGGATGGGGTGATACAGCCCTCTGAACCTTTTTGTCATGTTGTATTTGTCTTATATTTGCATGTATCTTACACTATGTATATGAGAATCCATGTTCATTTATAGCAGCAAAAACAAGACAGGACATTGATATATTGTAGACTGACAGTGATTCCCAGACCTGGCCTGAAGGCTCCCCAACCATAGTAACATAGTGAATGACTGCAGATAAGGACCTGTATGGTCCATCCAGTCTGTCCAACAAGATAAACTCATTTTACATGGTATGTGATACTTTGTTTGATTTTTCCTTGCCTTTCTCAGGGCACTGTGAAGACCGTAAAAGTCTGCCCAGCACTGTTCTTGAACTTTCCATATCTATTCAGTTATGATCATGGCGTAAACCGTAGAAGTCTGCCTAGCACCAGTTTTACTTCCCAACTACTGGCTTTGCCACCCAATCTCCGCTAAGATTCTGTAGATCCATTCCTTCTAAACAGAATTCCTTTGTGTTTATCCCACGCATGTTTGAATTTCATTACCATTTTCATCAAGATATCCACCATGAATATTCATGAAATAGATTTGCATGTACTGCCTTTGCGTGCAAATTTCTCTCATGCATATTCATTGTGGAAATCCTGAAAACCTGACTTTGGGGAACCTCCAGGACAGGTTTGGGAATCACTGGCCTAAGGAGTACATTTACTAAAGTGTGCTGCTGCTGCTGCGTTAGTGTGCATTAACACATCCAAGTTTATGTAGTAGAACTTATTCAGTAATGCTCATTAATGGCATTAGCATACCTTATTAAATCTAGCCCAGCATGAGCTTTTTAGTACGTGAGTATCGGGTGTATGAAATGTAGTGAAGAAGTAGAGTATGAGTGCTGGCACTGAAATCTAGAGATGGAATAAACAAATTGACTATTATGCCATCATAACAGTGATAAAATCACAGATGTTATCAGTGTATGGCTCACTCATTTACTAATTTTCAAAAAACATTTTACTCCAAAAGACTCTAAACATATATCAAACAAAACCTAAGAACACCTACATGAAATTAACATTGTACTATGCAAACACAGTAACAGAAGAGTCATAAGCTACTCTATAACGTAGGTCATACATGCTTAAATAACCAGCATATTACTTGCTGGAAAAAGCTTCCAATGATTAAAAAAAAAAAAAGTTTAGCTTTACTTATCATATCTCCAGACTTGTCCAGAGGCTTGGATATATACACTCCTTCCAGCAGGTGGAGACTAAGAACTAATGAATTATGACATTGCTCTACAAACTTCGCTGTCTCTATTGAATTGTTTTTTCCACATGATACCTTGTAACCACCCCATTATTCCATGTAAGCCATATTGAACCTACCATTAGATGGGAAAATGCGGGGTACAAATGCAATAAATAAAATAGCATTCTGTACAGCCTAGCAACAGCTAATATGTTCTCAATCTCCAGGTGAGATATGTTATGCTGTTTGATCAGTCAAGTAGGCTGAGATCAAATTGTTTGTTCATGAGGAGAAGCTAAAAAAGAAAATAACTTAATATATCAGTTCTTATATACCGTATAAAGCAAAAAATGTGGTTTACAGCAGCATTGAAAAACAAAATAATAACAATAGAATAAAATATATGACCCAGCAATGCAAACAGTCTAAATACTAACACTGATCTAACAATAATAGAACCAAAATTTGAGTAATTTTTGGAATCACAAAGAATTTTTCAGTCCGAATGGATACAGGCAAAGCATTCTGTTTTTACCATTACCCATAGCATTACTGTCTTTTCTGAATTTAACGTATTTAAAAGACTAAAGCTTTGAGCTTTTCACAGAATTTCTGTGTACGTTTGAGGGTGCCCAGATCCTCCTTCCTGACGCCGATTCCTTCCAAAGGGGTGATTCATTTCATATCTGTCCTTTTTCCTGGTTCAGGGAGATGGCCCTTGAGTACTCTTTTTTGCCCATTGACCGATCTGAAAAAAGAGAGAGATGTTGTGTGCTCACTCAAAACAGTGTGCCTGCTGTCTTTTAAGCTTGTTTTTATTTCTTCAGTACGCAGAGAGAGTGCAGTGAGGAGAGGAGGAATAGTTCATCTGGGTCTGAGATCCTTGTCGGGACCTACAGCATGTCTGTAGAACATGAGCAGCATTGTTCAAGCTGCAACTCTCACTGTGCTTCTGGAGGTTCAAGCAGCTCGTGTCCCAAGTGTGTGGTTGTTCCACCTTCAATGGTGACTTAATTCAGGTTGTAAAATTGATTCCTTCAGGTTGCCTCGGCTGAGGTACTGCCCGCACCAGGTGCAAGAAGCCCAATATTGGCAGGAAACTGACATTTTGTCTGCAGCTTCCTCAGAGAGGGAGAGAGAGAGAGAGTTTCCGTAGAAGGCCCGCCAGTTCTGCTGAGTTCTGAAGTACGGGTTAGAGCTGCAGAGGATGGAGGAGTTCAGTATACTCCTGAAGAGTTTGTTCTTCCGTTACACCACACTATTTGTTTAAAGAGGGTCATGGTATAGCTGGGTTACTCTGAGTTATCCTTGTCAACTTTTCATAAAGGTCAAATCCTATCTAAGAAGCTGAGAGCTGTAGTTGAAGAGGAACCTGATGAGAGAGTCTCTGTATTGTCGGGCGAATCGTGTGCCCTGTTGGAGGATCAACTGGCATGTAGGGGGACCTGACACAAAGTTTCTTTGATGAGGATTCCTCTGTGTCTAGGATATTTCACTAGGAGGAGTTGCTGGCTCTAAATGTTCAGGTCCTGGCAATTTTAAAATTATACAATGACAAGCCCATGGTCTCGGTTAAAGGGGGAGATCCTCTCTTGGGTGGAATTGGAAAATCTTTAACGGCCTTTCATATACACAGTGCCATTAAGGAAATGATTGAGACAGAATGGGAATTCCCAGATGCAGGTTTTAAGGTTGGTTGTTCAGTGGTTAAGCTCTGTTTGATTTTTTTTTTTTTTTTGGGGGGGGGGGGGGGGGATATGTTTGGCATTTGACATGCCCTGATGTTGGCTGTTACTAAGAAGATGACAAATCTGGGGAAAGGGGGAGCTGCACTTAAAGATCCTCAAGCTATAGAGGCAGGTAACACTTGCACCACCTGGGCAAGGTGGTGCAAGTGTTAGTGCAACAGTGGTGATTTGTCAGTTGCCATGAAGGAAGAAAAAGTTGGCTAGTAGCACAGGAGGTTGATGTGTTGGGCAGAGAGTCATATTTTGAAGCAGGAATTTGAGTCTATGCCCTAGCTTTACAAGCAGCTGTTTATGGTGGTTATGTAGCTAGGGCTTGGTTTTAGATGGCTGGAACAATTGCCTGAGGCGTCAGTGCAAGAGCTTCTGTAGCACAGTAGCTTAGGTATTCTGTGTTTTTTGGAAGATACGTTGTATGTCCCAATATATACTTCTGCTAAAGATATGGTATTATTAAAATCTACAAGAAGGTTTCTCTGGCTTGAGAACTGGTTGGCAGATATGGCGTATAAAAACTAGGCTTGGTAAGTGCTTCCTTTTAAAGGGAGATTTCTCTTTGGAAAAGACTTGGAAAAGTTGGTGAAGATTTTAGGAGATGCCAAGAGTCCCAGGGACCTTGGGCTAACATCAGCCCAAGTGGCATCCTCCTGTGATTAGCTGCCACTCAGAGGTCTCGATTTGTGGGTAGAGGTCAATCCTTTTGTGGTGGATGCAGAGGTGTTTGAAATTCCAGAGCAGGGGTTTCAGGAACTGCTCTAGCACAATAATGAAACCTTGAGGGTCTGTAGAGAGCAGAATTCAGCATTTTTAGTAGAGTTGGGTCCAGTTAACTTCAGATCAGTGGATTCTTGTAGTCAGTTGGGAAAGCTGTGCTCAAGTTTGCCCTCCCTCCCAGAGGTTTTCAACCCAGTCCTCGGGGCACACCCATCCAGTCGGGGTTTTCAGGATGTCCCTATTGAATTCAGTAAACACTCTATTACTTTAACTACCGTATTTTTCGGACTATAAGACGCACCGGACCATAAGACGCACCTAGGTTTTAGAGGAGGGAAATAGGAAAAAAAAAATTTTCCTTTTTTCCCTCCTCTAAAACCTAGGTGCTTCGGTGCGTCTTGTCCGAGTTTTGGACCTCCGTCCCGTACTTACACGATTCCATGTTCCCTGGTGGTCTAGTGACGTCGGGGCAGGAAAGAGCCCCCTCTTTCCTGCCCATCACGCTGCTCTCCGTGCTCCTCAATGCTTTCTGACGGTCTCGGCGAGATTCAAAATGGCCGCCGAGAATCTCGGCGGCCATTTTGAATATCGCCGAAGACCGTCAGAAAGCATTGAGGAGCACGGAGAGCAGCGTGATGGGCAGGAAAGAGGGGGCTCTTTCCTGCCCCGACGTCACTAGACCACCAGGGAACATGGAATCGTGTAAGTACGGGACGGAGGTCCAAAAACGCTACCTTCGGACTATAAGACGCACCCCCCATTTTCCTCCCAAATTTTGGGGGAAAAAAGTGCGTCTTATAGTCCGAAAAATACGGTATACCATATTACAAAATCAGTATTCCATATTACAAATATTTCAATAAAATATTGTACAACCCTATACAATTAGTGCTGCTACCCACACTGATCAATACACATGTTACCCTTTACAAAAAAAGACAATCCACACCAGTCCACTCAATGGAGAATAAAATTCTTGATACTTATCTGGACAGTCCTCTAACAAATGATGCAAAAACCAGTAAGTTTTGTGAGAGTGGTTCTAAAACTGAATCGATGGATGCTACGATAGGTCTTCCGGGGGGGGGGGGGGGGGGCATCAACACTTTTATGTATTTTGGGCACTGTGTAAAACAAAGGTACCAGTGGATACTCTGCTCCTTTTTTTGTAATTTCTAAGATAGTCTTATATTTCCTCTGTAGGATCTTTGTTAAGGAGGGTATACGTGGATGTATCTGACAATTGTTGTAATATCTCATTGTCGTATTCCGTATCTAGAATCACCAGTGCTCCTCCTCTGTCGGCTCTACGGATGATAATGGACTCATCTGCTTTTAATGTAGTGAGCGCTTTCCATTCATCTTTCGTTAAGTTGTAATTATGAGTTGATTGACAAATGAAACGAGCCGTATCTTCTAATACCAGTTTCTTTAAGGTTGATAGTAGAGGATCTACTGGACCTGGTGGAGACCATCTAGATTTATTTCTCTTGATGGATCTGTCCAGAATGTCATCTTTATCTGCAAAGAATATTTTTAAGTTTAACATTCTTAGGAACCGTTCTACGTCTATTTGAAATTGGAAGGAGTCAAAGGGCTCATAAGGAATAAACGACAATCCGTTTTGTAAAACAGAATATTCTATGGAAGAGAAATTTCTCAAGGATAAATTAAAGATTACATCCTCCACTGGTCCTGTGACCGCGTTTGTCGGCGGGATTGCTGTGCCCCGCGATTGGTGTGGCCTCTCTGGCACCTTTGTGCTCCCCTGCCTCTGCCTAAAAAATCTTGGCAAGGTCTCTAGTCATCTCCTGAACTTGTAGATGTAGAGGGTAACGATTCAAACCGTAACCCCCTACTTTTTACTCTGTAAGCATCTTTGTCGTCTTCGGGGGGGGGGGGGGGGGGACATCCAGCAATAGATTCTATTTGTTCTGTAGTCTGTTTCATCACGGATATATTTTTTTGTTTTTTGTTTATGCAATTGTTCTCTAAATTTTTCCATATTGGCCAAAATTTCTTTATGCTGTTTTTCGAAGATTTCTAATCCAACTGATGTTTGCAGATTGGAGATTTCCTCGGTCACTCTCGTTTTTTTATCGTTTAGCTCTTTTTTGCTGCGTTCTATTATTAGTAACATTAAATCCAACGAGCAGCGATTTAAAATCTTATTCCATTTATTGACATATTCTTTGTCCTTTTTAAAGATCTGAGGACCGACATTCATCCTCAACCCTCTAGGTATCCATTCATTATTACAATAATCGATGAGAGTGGCTCCATTGGTTTCCAATTTGATTATTTCTTTATATGTGTCTGTCAATTTGTCAAATTGCTAGGATTGTGAAGGACCTGCCGAAGAGACACCAAATATCTCCCGGTCCTTAAGCAGATTGGCAGCTTCCTCTGCTGAAAAGCCATATGCTGTTTTCCACGAACCTTCAGCCATCTTAACCAATTTGGAACTCAAACTGCTAATTGTGCTTGCTGTCAAACCTCTTGTTTAAATCTTACCTAAGCAAGCACCCCTCTCGTATGCTATATTCTAAATTAATTTTATTTTTATAAGGAGGAAAAAATGAGTTCAGATACTCGGCATTCACTTTCTAGCTGTTTAGCTTACAAGCTAACTGTGAATGTTAGGCTGCTAAATAACCACTCTTGAAGGTTCCCTTCTTAATGTGGAAATCATGTGAGCTCCTCACGAGTCAAAAAAACCTCCTGGGCTTAAATGGCTTGGATTAAGCAATCTCTGCCATGTATGTTGTTAATCTATATTTAAAAAATGTTATGTGAGCGGCACTTATCTGAGCAATAGCTGCAACTGGGTCGACTGGGGACGCTCTACAGTGAGCTCCTGTTTCACACAAGCTTCTTAAGGAGCGGTACCCTCGGCCTTATCTAATGAGTGCCCTAAAACACAATGAAAACATAATCGTTTAGAGAGAGGGAATGGAAAGATCAGCGATGAGCAAAAACACAAGCACAATTAGCAGTTTGAGTTCCAATTTGGTCTAAATAGACAATCAGGTAGCCATGTTCTGCCTGACCAACTTGGAGAACAAGCTTTTAGTCAGATTGTGGAGCTGGGCTTTCTCACAAGGGATAGTGTTACGAGCAACTTAACTAGCAACCAAGGAAATTTTTTTCTAGTAAAGAAGCTGAATTGCAAGTTAAATCCCCATAAGTGGCCCTTGAATTAGAGCATAGTAAATCAAATTATTTATTGGTGGGGCTTTCCATCATCCATTTTGATGATCAGAACAGAAAGGTACCAGTGTTCTGCTCTAGCAGATGATCATAAAACAAATTAGCTTCTTTTTCTAATTTTGTTTTTCAGAATAGCTTCTAGCATTTTACATGAGATGGACATCGGGCTTTTACTAGTCCCTAATTTCCTGGATCACAGCTGGAGTTCTTTAGATACAGTCACTGATTTTAATAATAAGTTAGAGATTATTGATAATAGGTCTGCACTTACTTTTTTTTTTTTGTAGTTCTTTCAGTACGTTGGTACGTAAAGCAGGAAGCTTGGAATTGCCATTTCGAAGAGAACACTAATTGAATAGCAGATTGTACATCTTTCACTTGTGCCCATACAAGTTTCACCATGAAAGGACATATCAAGACCCATAACATCAGGAATGTGGCAACATCAGTGGCCCATTTGAGGTTGATCTCTATTAAAGAGCTTTACAGAAATGCAGTATGACTTAGATCGCATATTTACATGACACTGTTGTCCTGCTGGAAGCTTCCAGTGTAACCGCATGTATGTTTTTGAAGGCTAGAGCCCAACTCCAGCTTTCACAGTTAAAAATAAAATAAAATAGAATTTTGAACCCATCAAACAGTTGTTTCACCCTCTTGGCAGGTTATTTTTCTCTCTTTTTTTGCCATCAGAGAAAACAAAGTTTACTTGTACTAGATGTTCTCAGAAGATAGTTCACTCACTTTCTCTTTCTCGTTCCCTTCGGAAGTTGAGCAAGTCTTCTCTGGAAAATGTGTTCATGTTGGTGCTTTTGGTTGATATCATCTATCTGTATTTAGAGAACACCCATTACAAGTAAGCAAATTTGTTTTATTACTCTTTTTGCCTTTACAGTTTTCAGGATTTTGATATTCAGACATCACGACTGTGCAGTTCCGATTGGTTAACAATAGGAAGCTACAGGAATATTGAAGGATACAGAGCATGTGGTTCCATAATTCCAGCACCCTACATCTCTTCACAAGACCATGTGTGGATCAAATTTCATTCGGATGACAACATATCAAGAAAAGGCTTTAGATTGTCATATTTTGCAGGTATGCAATATCAAAGTAAACGGGTTGACTTCTTGACACCAAAGCTGCATAACCCATAGTCTCAATTCCTGTAGGTTTGGCCAGCAGGATTTATCTTGTTTGTTTAATGAGGGACACTAGTGGAATTGATCTGATGAATAGTTGTCCATTCAAAGATAAACTTAGTTAACTATAAGTATTCATTTTTTAAAAATAAATAGAAGCATTTAAAAAAGCAAGATAGTATGCAAGGTTAAAGGTGGCACAAAGATAGTAATGATAGTTTGGTGAAAAAAATAATGTAGCTTTAAAACAAAGCAATGTCTTCAGTGTCAGAAAGAAGTTGGTCCAAATGATCAAGGGTAGTGAAGGTCTGAAACTGGGTAGTTCATTTAGCATAAAGTTTAACAGAAGGGATTTAATTAGTGGAGTGTAGCACGATAAGAGGATAATTACGTGCTGAGCCATGGAATAATTTCAAGGTTAGTAGGATTTTGTAATAGGAATGAAATCTGACAGGGAGTCAGTGGAAGGTAGGAGGGGGAGGAGGTGGTAGCATGAGAATACTGAGGAGATATTCAAGGCAGTCCTGAAGGGGATGTTAGATAGCAAACCATTGCAGAGAAGAGATGAAGGACCTGAAGAGAAATCAGCTGGGAGTCAATAGACAGATTTTCTTGATACTGTATAGCTGGAAAGAGAGGAACAGAGGGTAAATTTATGAGGAAAAATCATTTCAATCAGTAAAGACACCAACATTACTAACAGATGGAGAAACGTGGAAGAAAGCCTAGAATGATTAATCCAGGATGAGCAGGGCTATTTTTCTGCCAGTTCTTGAAGGTAATTAGTACTGGCACCTTGTAAGCATGTTTCTCAAAAAGGTAAAGCACCTAATATGGACCAGTCCATCTGTCTGCACGCATCTGTTTGCACATGCACAAACAGATAGTATATGAGAGGGATAAAACAGTAGACTACAGAGCAGCAGGAAGGCCAGACCTTACCAAGATGAGTGCAGACTGCAGCAAAGAAAAGCAGAGTAACACGGGGATCCCAATCCCTGCAGTGCTGACAGTCCTGTGAGTGATATGCCACAGGGACCCAAACCGTTGTAGCATAGGAAGAAGAGAAAGCTGGCAGTCGCATGAGCTGTGTGCCATAGGGATCCCTACTCCTATGGCACAGGAAGAGAAGTCTTCCTGCAACCCATGAAGACTGAGGCAGGTGGAATATTATGGTTCTGCCATTTGCACAGGAAGCAGCAAGTCTCCATTCTTAGTAAATGGCAGTGAAAGAGGGGATGGAGCTTAAAAAAGAGTACATGAAGGGGGAGAGGAAAGAGCCATAGACAGATGTGGGAGGCAGCCTACCTGGAGGGGATAGGGAATTGGAGGCTGCAAGGAGAAGAGAAGGTACCTATGAGGAGTGAATGAGGGGCTGTATGACAGGGAGGGAGAAGAATAGAAAGGGGATTACAAACAGAGGTTTGGTGGGGGAGGGAGAGAGGAAGGGACCTGAGGGGGGAGTGAGATGATGGGAGGGGAGCCTATGAAATGAGGTGGGGGTTGAGGGATGCTATGAGGGGTAGAGGAGGAGCAAGGCTTTGAGAAAGTGAGACTGTGGAAGTGGGGGTGGATCCTGCCTATGAGGAGAGGAAAGGGAGACCAAGGGTAGAAGGGACGAGGTTTGTGGATATCTGGAAGGGAGGAGATGCATAAAACATGAAGTAGAGAATAGAAAGGAGAGAGTCTGTTAATTATAGGGTTTATCATAGAGACACGTGCAGGGCCCAAGAGACAGGCAGAGCTCCGGAGTCTCAATGCATGGATGAGACGATGGTGCAGGGAGGAGGGTTTTAGATTTGTTAGGAACTGGGCAACATTCTGGGGAAGGGAGAGCCTATTCCGAAAGGTCTGGGCTCCACCTTAACCAGGGTGGGACCAGGCTGCTGGCATCGGAATTTAAAAAGGAGATAGAGCAGCTTTTAAACTAGAAATGGGGGGAAGGCCGATAGTCGCTCAAAAGCGCATGGTTCGGGATAAAGTATCTTTCAAAGATACCACCAAAACAGGGAAGATAAGAGTATCCTGATAGTGAGGTTGCAAAAGAGACCGTAGTAGATCAGGTGTCCCTAAATAAAAATCAGACAAAAGATTGCAAATTAGTACTGTCAAGTACTAAGTATGATGTAAATAGGAGCAACAAACACAGTTTGAAATGTCTATAAGCGAATGCCAGGAGCGTAAGAAATAAGATGGGAGAGTTAGAATATATTGCACTAAATGAAAAATTAGATATAATAGGCATCTCTGAGACCTGGTGGAAGGAGGCTAACCAGTGGGGCACTGTCATACCGGGGTACAAATTATATCGTAGTAATGGGGTGGATCGAATTGGTGGAGGGGTAGCATTGTATATTAACGAAATCCTTGAATCAAATAGATTGAAAATTCTGCAGGAAACAAAACACTTCTTGGAATCACTGTGGATTGAAATTCCATGAGTAAAGGGGAAAAGGATAATGATAGGAGTGTACTACCGTCCGCCTGGCCAGGATGAACAGACGGATGCAGAAATGTTAAAGGAAATTAGGGACGCAAACAAACTGGACAACACAATAATAATGGGTGATTTAAATTACCCTGATATTGACTGGGTAAATGTGACATGGCGACACGCTAGGGAGGTAAAATTCCTTGATGAAATCAAAGACAGCTTTATGGAGCAGCTGGTACAGGAACCGACGAGAGAAGGAAAAATTCTAGACCTAGTCCTTAGTGGAGCGCATGATCTGGTGCGGGAGGTAATGGTGCTGGGGCCGCTTGATAACAGTGATCATAATATGATCGGATTTGATATTAGCTTTGAAGTAAGTATACATAGGAAATCAAATACGATAGCGTTTAACTTTAAAAAAGGAGACTATGATAAAATGAGAGGAACGGTGAAAAGAAAACTTAGAGGAGCGACTTTGAGGGTCAAAAATTTACATCAGGTGTGGATGCTGTTTAAAAACACCATCCTGGAAGCCCAGGCCAAATATATTTCACGTAATAAAAAAGGAGGACAGAAGACCAAATGACAGCCGGCATGGTTAAATAGTGAGGTGAAGGAAGCTATTAGAGCTAAAAGAAAATCCTTCAGAAAATGGAAGAAGGAACCGACTGAAAATAATAAGAAACGGCATAAGGAATGTCAAGTCAAATGGAAAGCGCTGATAAGGAAAGCTAAGAGGGACTTCGAAAAAAAGATTGCGTTAGAGGCAAAAACACATAGTAAAATTTTTTTAGGTATATTAAAAGCAGGAAGCCGGCAAAAGAATCGGTTGGACCGCTAGATGACCAAGGAGTAAAAGGGGCGATCAGGGAAACCAAAGCCGTAGCAGAAAAATTAAATGAATTCTTTGCTTCGGTCTTCACCGAGGAAGATTTGGGTGGGATACCGGTGCCGGAAATGGTATTCGAAGCTGACGAGTCGGAGAAACTTAATGAATTCTCTGTAAACCTGGAGGATGTAATGGGGCAGTTCTACAAAGTGAAGAGTAGCGGATCTCCTGGACCGGATGGTATTCATCCCAGAGTACTGATAGAACTGAAAAATGAGCTTGCGCAGCTATTGTTAGAAATATGTAATTTATCCTTAAAATCGAGCATGGGTACCGGAAGATTGGAGGGTGGCCAATGTAACTCCAATTTTTAAAAAAGGTTCCAGAGGAGATCTGAGAAATTATAGACCGGTGAGTCTGACGTCACTGCCGGGAAAAATGGTAGAGACTATTATTAAGAACAAAATTACAGAGCATATTCAAAAGCATGGATTAATGAGACAGCCAACATGGATTTAGTGAAAGGAAATCTTGCCTCACCAATCTACTACATTTCTTTGAAGGGGTGAACAAACGTGGATAAAGGGGAGCCGGTTGATATTGTGTATCTGGATTTTCAGAAGGCGTTTGACAAAGTACCTCTTGAAAGACTCCAGAGGAAATTGGAGAGTCATGGGATAGGAGGTAGTGTTCTATTTTGGATTAAAAACTGGTTAAAAGATAGAAAACAGAGAGTAGGGTTAAATGGTCAGTATTCTCAATGGAGAAGGGTAGTTAGTGGGGTTCCCCAGGGGTCTGTGCTGGGACCGCTGCTTTTTAACATATTTATAGAGATGGGAATAACTAGTGAGGTAATTAAATTTGCTGATGTGACAAAGTTATTCAAAGTCGTTAAATGGCGGGAGGATTGTGAAAAATTTCAAGTGGACCTTACAAGACTGGGAGACTGGGCGTCTAAATGGCAGATGACGTTTAATGTGAGCAATTGCAAAGTGATGCATGTGGGAAAGAGGAACCCGAATTATAGCTATGTAATGCAAGGATCTAGAAATAGAAAGTTAGGTATTATTAGGAAAGGAATGGAAAACAAAAATGAAGATGTTATGCCTTTGTATCGCTCCATGGTGCGACCGCACCTCGAATACTGTGTTTAATTCTGGTCGTCGCATCTCAAAAAAGATATAGTGGAATTAGAAAAGGGTCAGAGAAGGGCGACGAAAATGATAAAGGGGATGGGACGACTTCCCTATGAGGAAAGGCTAAAGCGGCTAGGGCTCTTCAGCTTGGAGAAAAGGCGACTGAGGGGAGATATGATAGAGGTCTATAAAATGAGTGGAGTTGAATGGGTAGACGTGAGGAATCTGTTTACGCTTTCCAAAAATACTAGGACTAGGGGGCATTCAATGAAGCTACAATGTAGTAAATTTAAAACGAATCAGAGAAAATCTTTCTTCACTCAACATGTAATTAAACTCTGGAATTCGTTGCCAGAGAATGTGGTAAAGGTGGTTAGCTTAGCGGAGTTTAAAAAAGGTTTGGATTGCTTCCTAAAGGAAAAGTCCATATACCGTTATTTAATGGACTTGGGGAAAATCCACTATTTCTGGGATAAGCAGTATAAAACGTTTTGTACATTTTTGGGATCTTACCGGGTATTTGTGACCTGGATTAACCACTTTTGGAAACAGGATGCTGGGCTCGATGGACCTTTGATCTTTCCCAGTATGGGAATACTTATGTACTTATGACATTCACACAGACACTGTCCATGTGTAATAGCACTCCATTTTATCTGTAATCCATCCCTGCACCCCAAACGTACCCAGAACATTGACTACCTCAAAATATAACCTCCCTGATTCTCTTTTGTTATCTACTATCTCCCTCCTTACTCACATCCACATGTTCTTTCCATTCCCTTAGACAGGGCTTCTCAGCCCAGTCCTCATGACATACCCAGCCAGTCAGGTTTTCAGGATACACACAATGAATATATATGAGCTAGATTTCCATACAATAGAGGTAGCACATGCAAATTTACCTTATGCATATTCATTGTAGATATCCTGAATATCCTAACTGGCCGGGTGTGTCCAAGGATTGAGTTAAGAACCCCTGACTCGGATAAACCCTACTTCAACACCCATGCATATTCACCCTCTAACTCCCCCCCCCCCCCCCCCCCCACACCACCACAAACACATCTCTCTCTCTCTCTCTCTCTCTCTCTCTCTCTCTCTCTCTCTCTCTCTCTCTCTCTCTCTCTCTCTCTCTCTCTCTCTCTCTCTCTCTCTCTCTCTCTTAATCCTATTGTGGATTTTAAAATGGTTAAATGATAGAAAACAGAGACTAGGATTAAATAGTCAGTATTCTCAATGGAGAAGAGTAGATAATTGGGATCCCCAGAGATCTGTGCTGGGGCCACTGCTTTTTTACCATATTAATAAATGATCTAGAGATTGGAATAACTAATTAGCTAATTAAATTTGCTGATGATTCAAAGTTATTCAAAGTTGTTAAATCGCATGAGGATTGTGAAGAATTGCAAGAGGACCTTGGGAGACTGGGCATCCAAATGCCAGATGACGTTTAATGTGAGCAAGTGCAAAGTGATACACATGGGAAAGGGGAACCCACTATAGCTACGTGATGCAAGATTCCAAATTAGGAATCGCCGCCCAGGAAAGGGATCTAGGTGTCATCGTTGTTGACATGTTGAAACCCTCTGCTCAGTGAGCAGAAGGGGCTCAGAAAGCAAATAGAATGTTAGGAATTATTAGGAAAGGAATGGAAAACAAAAATAATACCTTTGTATCACTGCATGGTATGACTGCACCTCGAATGTTGTGTGCAGTTCTGGTCACCGTATCATAAAAAAGATATAATGGAATTAGAAAAGGTATGGAGAAGGGCAATGAAAATAATAAAGGGAAGAGATGACTTCCCTATGAGGAAAGGCTAAAGCGGCTAGGGCCATTTTTTGTCATACTGTAAGGGTGCACTTCCATATCATCATGCTGATCAATCCATAGACTGGTGGGTTGTGTCCATCTACCAGCAGGTGGAGATAGAGAGCAATCCTTTTGCCTCCCTATATGTGGTCATGTGCTGCCGGAAACTCCCCAGTATGTTCTCTGCCTCAGCAGGTGGTGGTCACACACAGCAGCAGCTCTGGCTAGGTCTCCAAGCCTAATCTTTAGGTTTTGTTGAGTACCTGGGGTTGAGGGCTCTTCTTGAGCAAGTGCAAACCTGGTGGTGCCAGGTCCCTCCTTTTCTCCCCCCTCCCGCTGGCTCCGTTTAAAAAAAAAAAAAAAATTTGGACGTCCTTTAAGGGCGTTTATTTCAACGTTTATATCGTTTATTGCAGCTGCTCACTGGGGCACCAGTTCGTTACAGCTCGGAGCCAGAAGCAGGTAATTTTTACCTTTTGTAGCGGGCAGGGGGTTCCCCGATCGGTCTCCACGTGGCCTATGGCGTCGGAGGGCGAGGGCGCGAAGAATCGCTCCCCGGACCGCGTGTGCGCATCTAGCGGGGATGCGGGGGTTTCAAAACCTGAATCGCCTTTTTTGGGCGTCAGTTTGGAGGCCGGTCAGTGTCCCGGTTCTTCCTCCGGTGCGGCGTTTTTTCCCCGCCATAAACGCCCATCCCCCGCTGCTCGCCCCCTCCATTTTGGCCGGCCACTCTGCTCGGACGGCTTCTTCTTGGGCCGCCCTCGAGGTGGGAGACGTTAATGCTATGGTCGCCCTTGATTCGGGCGACGGCAAAAAAGCGACCAAAGTTAAGCGCCGTTCTTCCCGCGCGGCTCTTTCTCTGAGTTTCGCGCCGGACGCCATTTTGGATGCGCAGCATGTTTCTCCCCCGCTCTTGCGAGTGCCGGTTGAGGGTGCATCTAGGGCCGTGGCCCAGGCTGCAGAAGTGCACAGTCTGGGGGGTTTCTCCCCTGAGTTCTTTTTGCTGCTGCATCAGGCTTTCCTTATGCAAAACGCTGCCCCTGCTCCCTTGTCCGATAAAGGGGTTGAGGCCTCCGGAATCAAACGCCCTCGGGTGGATTTCCAGGCCCTAGAGGACTCTGTCTTCTCTGATGTAGATGAGAGCAGCGTATCTGAGTTCTCCCAACGGTCCTTTGCGGATTCCTTGGAGGAGACGGATTCCCGCTCGAATGGAGTGAATGACCCCTCTGCAGCGCGGATCTTTCGCTCAGAGGATTTGCCCATCCTGTTAGTGCAGGCCATGAGCATTTTGAAAATTTCCTCGCCGGAGGACGTCTCTCCCTCAGCCTCTGTTGGCTCCGCCATTATGCTGGGGACGAAGCGCCCGCCTAGAACCTTCCACGTGCATGAGGCCATGCACACCTTGAATTCGGCTCAATGGGATGCCCCAGAAGCGAGCCTCAAAGTGGCTAGGGCTATGTCCCGCCTCTATCCTCTGCCTGAAGGTGAACGGGAGGCCTTTCTTTGGCCTACCGTGGATTCTTTAATCACTGCGGTGACTAAGAAAACGGCGTTGCCGGTGGAAGGTGGCACGGCCCTAAAGGACGCCCAAGACAGAAGATTGGAGGCGGCTGCTTTAAGTTGCAGGCCTCAGTTTGCGGCTCCTATGTGGCCAGGGCGTGCCTGACGATTGTGCAGCGGGCTTCCCCCTCGGATCCTTCCTTGAGGGCTGATTGGCCGGCCCTGGAATCGGGCTTGGCTTATTTGGCAGACTTGCTGTATGATGTCTTGAGAGCCTCGGCTAAAGGTATGGCTCAGACAGTCTCTGCACGGCGTTGGCTTTGGCTGAAGCATTGGTCTGCTGACCACGCCTCTAAGTCTCGCCTGGCTAAGTTGCCTTTTAAAGGCAAGCTGCTCTTTGGGGTCGAGCTGGACAAAATTGTGACCGATCTCGGCACGTCTAAGGGCAAGAGGTTACCAGAAGTCAGGGCACGGGCCAGTGGTGCCCGCCCCGGTTCCTCCAAAGGACGGTTTCAGGAGCCCGTCGGTATCGCCCGGGCAAGTCGGGCTCCTCTGCCCCCTCTTCCTTCAAGAGGAACTTCTCCCCCAAGCAGCATTCCTTTCGCAGAGACCGCCGTCCCGGAGGTGCGTCCTCCAGTCCTCCCCCAGGGTCTCGTACCCAATGACGGGGCCCTGGTCCATGGCCCAGAGCAGATTGGAGGACACCTGTCCTCGTTTCTGGGCGAGTGGACCAGGGTAACTTCAGACGCTTGGGTGCTGGAAGTCATCGGAGACAGCTACAAGCTAGAGTTCTGCCGACCCTTGAGAGATGGGTTTGTGCACTCTCCCTGCAAGTCTCCGGTCAAAACTGTGGCATTGCAGCAGACCTTGGACAATCTAATCCGCCTGGGTGCGGTCGTTCCGGTGCCAGACGATCAGCTTGGCAAGGGACGTTACTCCATTTACTTTGTGGTACCAAAGAAAGGAGGTTCTGTATGGCCTATCCTTGACCTCAAAGGGGTCAATCGGGCCTTGAAAGTTCGGCACTTCCGAATGGAGACTCTCCGCTCTGTTGTGAAGGCAGGGGAGTTCCTGGCATCCTTGGACATCAAGGAAGCTTACTTGCATATTCCCATCTGGCCTCCTCATCAACGCTTTCTGCGTTTTGCAGTCCTGGGCCGACACTTCCAGTTCAGAGCCCTCCCGTTCGGGTTGGCTACTGCTCCGCGGACCTTCTCCAAAGTAATGGTGGTCATCGCGGCCTTCCTACGAAAGGAAGGAGTACAAGTCCATCCTTATCTGGACGACTGGTTGATCCGAGCCCCCTCTTATGCAGAGTGCGGCAGAGCTGTAGACCGGGTGATTGCTCTTTTGAGCTCCCTGGGGTGGATCATCAACTGGGAGAAAAGCCAGCTGCGCCCGACTCAGTCCCTGGAGTATCTGGGAGTTCGTTTCGACACCCAAGTGGACAGAGTGTTCCTGCCAGACAATCGGATTGTCAAGCTTCTCAGGCTCAGGTGGACCAGTTCCTAGTAGCCTCTCCTCTTCGGGCTTGGGACTATGTGCAGCTGTTGGGCTCTATGACGGCCACGATGGAAGTAGTGCCCTGGGCCAGGGCTCATATGAGACCACTACAACTCTCTCTGCTGCAGCGCTGGACTCCAGTGTCGGAGGATTACGTTGCGCGCCTTCCCTTGGACCCAGCTGTGCGCAAGGCGCTGAGCTGGTGGCTGAGGACAGACAAGTTGTCCGCAGGAATGCCTCTTTTGACCCCGGAGTGGGTTGTCGTCACGACGGGCGCCTCTTTGTCGGGCTGGGGAGCCCGCTGCTTGGGAAGGACAGTGCAGGGGCTCTGGTCTCCTGCAGAGGCAAAGTGATCTATCAACCTCCTGGAACTCAGAGCCATTCGGTTGGCGCTTTTGGAGTTTCTCCCGGTACTGGCGTTGAAGCCAGTACAGGTCCTGTCGGACAATGCCACGGCTGTGGCCTATGTCAATCGCCAGGGAGGTACCAAGAGCGCCCCTCTAGCCAAGGAGGCCATGAATCTATGCCAGTGGGCGGAAGCGAACCTGGAACAGCTGTCGGCGGCCCACATTGCCGGAGTCATGAATGTCAAGGCGGACTTTCTCAGTCGCCATACTTTGGATCCCGGAGAGTGGCAGCTATCTGCTCAGGCGTTCTTGGACATCACGAAGCGCTGGGGCCAGCCGAGCCTAGATCTGATGGCGTCATTGGCCAATTGCCAAGTGCCGCGCTTTTTCAGCAGAGGACGGGACCCTCGATCTCTGGGAGTAGATGCTCTTCTCCAACAGTGGCCGACACAGGAGCTTCTCTATGTGTTCCCGCCCTGGCCCATGTTGGGCAGGGTGCTAGACCGGGTGGCAAAGCATCCGGGCCGGATAATCCTGGTGGGTCCAGACTGGCCCAGACGTCCCTGGTATGCTGACTTGATCAGGCTCTCGGTGGACGGCCCTCTGCGGCTGCCAGCGGAGCCGGGCCTGTTGCATCAGGGTCCCGTGGTGATGGAGGATCCCTCCCCCTTTGGTCTTACGGCCTGGCTATTGAGCGGCAGCGTCTGAGGAAGAAGGGCTTCTCAGATAAGGTCATCGCCACTATGCTGAGAGCAAGGAAGCGCTCTACTTCTACTGCTTACGCCAGGGTTTGGCGTACCTTTGCATCGTGGTGTGAGGCAGGCTCTCTTTCTCCCTTCACTGCTCCAATTTCTTCAATGTTGGCGTTCCTGCAAGAAGGTCTGGAGAAAGGCCTGTCGCTCAGTTCCCTTAAAGTCCAGGTAGTGGCTCTGGCTTGCTTCAGGGGTCGCCTG
Source organism: Microcaecilia unicolor (assembly GCF_901765095.1). NCBI lineage: Eukaryota > Metazoa > Chordata > Amphibia > Gymnophiona > Siphonopidae > Microcaecilia > Microcaecilia unicolor. The sequence continues at coordinate 557,533,114 of NC_044031.1, read as the reverse complement.
AAGGGTGCTTCCCTGGCCTCGCAGCCAGATGTGGTGCGCTTTCTCAAGGGAGTTAATCACCTACGCCCTCCTCTGCGCTCGGTGGTGCCTGCATGGAATCTCAATTTGGTGCTAAGAGCCTTGCAGAAGCCGCCTTTTGAACCCTTGTCGAGGGCATCTCTGAAAGACCTGACGTTGAAAGCAGTCTTTTTGGTGGCTATCACTTCAGCCAGACGAGTTTCCGAGCTCCAGGCGCTATCATGTCGGGAACCCTTCCTGCAGTTCACTGAGGCAGGAGTGTCTATTCGCACGGTGCCTTCCTTCCTGCCCAAGATTGTTTCTCGCTTCCATGTGAATCAGCAGCTCTGCCTACCCTCCTTTCGTAGGGAGGACTACCCAGAGGAGTACTCTGCTCTCAAATATCTAGATGTGAGACGAGTCATCATCAGATACTTGGAAGTGACCAATGATTTCCGGAAGTCGGATCATCTGTTTGTGCTGTTCGCAGGTCCTCGTAAGGGTCTGCAAGCTGCCAAGCCTACAGTAGCACGATGGGTCAAGGAAACCATTGCAGCGGCTTATGTGGCCGCGGGGAAGATGCCGCCTATCCAGCTGAAGGCGCAGAGCGCAGGCGGCCTCGATAGCAGAGGCCGGGTCCGTCTCCTTGGAAGAGATTTGCAAGGCGGCAACTTGGGCATCGGCTCATACCTTCTCCAGGCATTACCGCTTGACTGTGGCTGCTCGGGCGGAGGCCCGGTTTGGAGCTTCAGTGTTGCGGTCAGGGATTTCTATGTCCCGCCCTGGGTGAGTACTGCTTCGGTACATCCCACCAGTCTATGGATTGATCAGCATGATGATATGGAAGGTAAAATTATGTATCATACCTGATAATTTTCTTTCCATTAATCATAGCTGATCAATCCACAGCCCCTCCCAGATATCTGTACTGTTTATATTGTGGTTGCATTTCAGGTTCAAGTTTAGTCTTCAGTTCCTGTTCAGTAGGACTTCGTGTTCAAGTTTTTTTTCAATTGGATTCTTCAGGAGTTGAGACGATTTTGTGTTACAGTGAGCTGCTGCATTCCTCTCCCCTCCGTTTTACGGGGCTGGATTGAGACCTAAATTCTGCCGGCGCTCCCTCCCGCTTCGTGCGGCTGTAGGGCAGCTTTGTACCCCTCCCGCTTCGGCGGTGTTAGGGTCAGTCAGCTCCTCCCGCGGTTGCGGTTGCAGGATAAGCCAGATCCCCCCGCATCGGCGGTGTGGTGTCCCTCCCCCGCTCCGCGGGGATGAGCTGGACGGATTCCCCTCCCCCGTTTCGGCGGTGGTGAGCTGGGCACATTGTCCCTTTGTGGGTGTAATTCTCTAAGTGCTGAGTCCTGCGGATGGAGCTTTGATATCGACATACTGAGGAGTTTCCGGCAGCACATGACCACATATAGGGAGGCAAAAGGATTGCTCTCTATCTCCACCTGCTGGTAGATGGACACAACCCACCAGTCTATGGATTGATCAGCTATGATTAATGGAAAGAAAATTATCAGGTATGATACATAATTTTACCTTTTCAGCCTGTTCTTTTTTTTCTCTCGTCAACCCCAGGGATATGGCAGGAGGGGGTGAATTAGAGAGCAGAATATTTCTTTGCTCTGTTCTCTCTGCTCCAGTTTCAACACTCTGTTGATATCTCCAGCTTTTATTACCTGAGAGGTGAGGGGTTGAATAGAGCAAAAAGCAGAGGACTGTTATCTGTAAGGCAGTGGCTAGTAGAGTTGGGGGTCCAGCCTATATTTTGTGATTTGGGACAATACAAAATGGTACCAGATCTTGATAATTGGAAGCTAGTTCAATTGAATTAAGATTGGCAATGCTTTCACCCATTTTTTCCTTTCATCAGTTGCCTTAGCACAATATTCTGAATTAATTGAAGTTGCACAGTTGATTTCATTTCTTGAGAAAATCCAGATATGTTGCTTTACAGTCATCTAGGTGAGAGAGGACAATAGAAGACAACACTTGTCCCCAGATCATCACATGACAAAAAGGATTCAATTTGACAGACTAGGCAAAGATTAGCAAAAGACTTTCTCACCACTGGGGCTGTGTGGATACCCATGGAAAGATCAGAACCAATTATCATATTCATTGAAAAATTCCTTTGAAAATACCTTGTACTGTTCACTATTTTATAGTTTTTTTTTCTTGTTTCTCTTTTTTTAACTACTTTATTAGCGTGACAAAATTTGTGCATTGTCAAGGTTTGCTGAATTTGAAAAGAGCACCAATTGGGAAGGGGAAAGGTGGAGCAAACAGCACCAGGGAAAGACATGAGAGAATGGTGTCTAATGGGGTGGGAATGATGGCCACTTTCTCCCGTCTTGTGTCCTCCAGGTTTCAAAAGATGGCTCCCTAAGACCCTTAGTAGTAACATTGCCCATATAGGAACACCTGACCTTCAGCGGTAATACATTGATATTACTGCTAGAGGTCTTGGCAACCATTTTTAAAACCTAGAGGGCATAAGGCAGGAACAAATAGGCATTACTCCCACCCAGCTAGACTTGAGAGATCCACAGTAAGCCCAGGCACTGGGTTGAGAGGGGACTTGCAGTCTAAGGGCCCTTTTTAAGGGCCCTGGGTGTGGGGGGGGGGGTGAGTCTTTGGGGGCTTCCATGTGTTGAGCTCTTGCCTACACATGGCAAGCTGTGAGTTGTCTTTGCTGGCAGAGAAGGGGTTTAGGTATGCTTCCCAGAGGGTTGGGTGTGCGGTGAGGATGGATGTGAGAGCTGGCATCAGGGTGAGAACTTGGTCAGTGGAGAGGAGCGCTAGCATCACAGGGACCTGAAATGCTGAGATTTACAGCTGCCGTTGCGGCAGACATGCCTCGGAGCAGGTATAAATTCCAACATCTAGCTTTCTCAGTGCATGTTGATTACTTATGTGAAATAGAGAATGCACATGTATAATGTTGTTCTGCCCAGACCACTCCCTGTCCACACCCCCTTGCCATCTGGACAAACTCAACTTCCTCATGTTTAAATGTCACTTATTCTGAAAAGCCATTTAAATGTCTGGCCCTCTCCAGGTGTTTAAATGCTGCCATTTAAACTTGCATATACGTCTAAAATAAGAGCCTTAGTGACTAGGATCAAAAGAGAGCAGTTGTCTTGAATTTATTTATTGGGATTTATTAACTGCCTTTATGAAGAGATTTGCCCAAGCTGGTGCTGTGGAGGACTTGCAGCCCATCTGCATATCCTCACAGCCTTCTCCAGGGTGACTCCTAGGTCCCCGATCCATCCAGGGCCTTTGCTCCAGGTGCTCCGCGCTGAAGCATTTTCTCTGTACACTTTGTATTTTCTCTCAGTTACTTCTTATGGTTCCAGTGCACTTCCTCTTCTTGGTACTGTCCCTTCCCAAGCTCTTCATGCAGCACATTGTCCACCTTGTGCTTTCATCATCTCACCATCTTTTTTTGTCTTCTCCCTTCTCCTCAGCCTTCAACATTTTCCTTTTATTCAGCCATCTCCATTCTGTCTAAGTACATCTCGCATTCATTGCTGTCGTCATGCCTCTCCTACTCTTCTCCGTACTCTCTTGCCCCTTCTCCTGCTTTCTGCTGGGGATATCAATCCCAATCCTGGTCCGCCACATCAGCTCTCATCCTATTCGGGCAGGTCATGTCGTGATGTCTCCAATCTAATTTCTGTTCCTCTCCTCTGCCCTTCTTCTCTGCCTTTCTCATGTGCTCTGTGGAATGCCAGCTGTGTCTGCAACAAACTTTCCTACATCCACGACCTCTTTATCTCTCGTACTCTCCATCTGCTTGCCCTAACTGAGACTTGGCTTTGCCCTGAAGACTGTACTTCAGTTGTGGCCCTATGTCATGGAGGTTACCTTTTCTCCCATACTCACCCGGTCGGCTGTGGAGGTGGTGTTGGGCTACTGCTGTTACCCTCTTGTAGATTTCAACCTCTTCTTCCACCTCAGTCTCACCGCTTTTCTTCCTTTGAAGTCCACTCCATTCGTTTATTCACTCCTCTACCTATCTGAGTAGCAGTCATTTATCTACCTCCTGATAAGTCCCTTCCTTTCTCACTGACTTTGACACCTGGCTTTCCTTCCTTCTTGAATCTTCATCTCCTTCCCTCATTCTTGGGGATTTTAACATTCATGCTAATGACCCCTCTGACTCTTATGCTTTTCAGTTTCTCACTGTAACATCCTCTTTCAATCTTCAACTGTGCTCCACTAACCCTACTCACCAGAATGACCACTGTCTTGATCTTATCTTTTTCTCTGACTGCTCACAATCCAGTTTCTGTGCCTCAGCTCTTCCCATCTCTGGCCATCATCTGATAACTTTCACATTTAAACACCTTCCTCCCTTGTCCCGTCCAATCTCCACCAATTCATACAGGAATCTTCAGGCTATTGACTCTTCTACTCTGTCCTCCAGTGTTTCAAACCTCTTCTCAACCACTATATTATCCATGTCTGTCAATGAGGCTGTCTCTTCCTATAATACTACTCTCTGCTCTGGATACTCTCGCTTCTCCCATTCCCCGTTCAGTAAGGCGTACCAAACCCCACCCTTGGCTGACCTCTAGAATCCGCTATGTTCCTGTGCCCGATCTGCCGGACACTTCTGGCTGAAATCCCATGCTCATGCTGACTTCATACATTTCAAATTCTTGTTGTCCTCCTTCCAGTCTGCTCTTTTACTTGCCAAACAGGACTATGACATCCAGTTGACAAACTCTTTTGGCTCAAATCCTCGACATCTCTTTGCCACACTGAACTCTCTCCTCAAAGTGCCTTCACCTCTTGCTCCCCCTTCACTTTCTCCCCAGACTCTGGCTGAGTACTTTCATGATAAGGTTCACAAGATTAACTTTGAATTCTCAGCCAAGTCACCTCCACCTCTCCTTCTTTATCTGCTGTCATTTACTATGTTACTATGTTCCCTCAATCCATTCTCTCAACCCTCCTTTAACCCCTTCCTCCTTTTCTTCTTTTTCTGAAATCACTGAAGAGGAAACTGCACATTTTCTTTCCTCCTCAAAACTAACCACCTGTTCCTCTGATCCTATTCCCACCCATCTACTTAACACTATCTCTTCTACTGTCATCCCTTTAATCTGTCATATCCTCAATCTTACACTTTCCACTGCGACTGTTCCTAACGCCTTCAAACATGCTGAAGTTACACCACCCTTCAAAAAACCTTCTTTGGACCCTACCTGTCCTTCCAAGGATCGCCCCATTTCCCTCTTCCCTTTCCTATCCAAGATACTTGAACATGCTATTCACTGCTGTTGCCTTGACTTTCTTTCATCTTAAGCTATTCTTGATCCACTTCAGTCTGGCTTTTGCCCTCTTCATTCAACTGAAACAGTGCTTGCTAAAGTCTCCAATGACCTGTTCCTGGCCAGATCCAAAGGTCTCTATTCTATCCTCATCCTCTTAAGCTATTCTTGATCCACTTCAGTCTGGCTTTTTCCCAGTTCATTCAACTGAAACAGTGCTTGCTAAAGTCTCTAATGACCTGTTCCTGGCCAGATCCAAAGATCTCTATTCTATCCTCATCCTTCTCAATTCTATCTGCTGCTTTTGACACTGTTGATCACTACTTACTCCTTGCTATGCTGTCCTCACTTGGATTTCAGGGCTCTGTTCTTCCCTCTTTTTCTTCTTATGTCTCTCATCGCACTTTTAGTGTATACTCTGGTAGATCCTCATCCACTTCTACCCCACTATCAGTTGGTGTACCTCAGGGCTCTGTCTTGGGACCTCTTCTTTTCTCCATCTATACTTCTTCCCTTGGTGCGCTGATCTCATCCCATGGTTTTCATTATCAGCTTTATGCTGATGACTCCCAGATCTACCTCTTCACACCAGAAATTTCAGCAGAAATCCAGGCCCAAGTCTCAGCCTGCCTGTCTGGCATTGCTGCCTGGATGTCTAACTACCACCTGAAACTAAACATGACCAAACTGAGCTTCTTATCTTTCCCCCTAAACCCACCTATCCTCTTGCCCCATTGTCTGTCTCTGGATAACATTCTCATCCACCCTGTCTCATCAGCTTGTAACCTTGGGGTCATCTTTGACTCTCCTCTCTCTCTCTCACTGCATATATCCAACAGACTGCTAAAACCTGTTGTTTCTTTCTCAATAATATCACCAAAATGTGTCCTTTTCTTTCTGAGCACACTACCAAAACCTTGATCCACACTCCTATCGCCTCTCGCTTAGACTACTGCAACTTGCTTCTCACAGACCTCCCACTAAATCATCTCTCGCCCCTTCAATCTATTCAAAACTCTGCTGCACGACTTATATTCCGCCAGTGTCACTATGCTCATATTAGCCCTCTCCTCAAGTCACTTCATTGGCTCCCTATCTGTTTCTCCATATAGTTCAAACTCCTCTTACTGACTTACACTCTGCAGCTCCTCTGTACCTCTCCACCCTTATCTCTCCCTACACTCCTCCCCGGGAACCCCGTTCTTTGGGTAAATCTCTCTTTATCTGTACCCTTCTCCTCCACTGCCAACTCCAGACTCTGTTCCTTTTATCTTGCTGTACCTTATGCCTGGACTAGACTTCCTGAGCCAGTATGTCAAGCTCCATCTCTGGCCTTCTTCAAATCTAAACTAAAAGCCTACCTTTTTGACGCTGCTTTTTACTCCTAACTCCTATTCACTTGTTCAGTACCCATGTCTGTTTATCTTTCCCACCTTAGTATTTCCCTTATCCCTTATTTCTCCTATTTGTCAGTCCTGATTAGATTGTAAGCTCTGTCAAGCAGGGACTGTCTCTTCATGTTCAGGTGTACAGCGCTGTGTAGAGCTGAGCTATAAAAATAAGTAGTACTAGTAATATATATTTTTGCATAGTGCTCACACTAGAAGTAGGGTGTGATAAAAAGGTATAAATGACTGTAAGGTCATTAGTATTTTCTTAGGGTGTAACGTGCAAGATATTGGCATAGTTGAAAGTAAACAAGGCAGTAGGACTTGATTGAGATGCATCTCAGCATACTAAAGAAGCATAAGGAGGAACTGACATTACCCATTGCAGCTCTCTTCAACTTACATTGGAATTGTACATAAAAGCACTGTTTTGATCCCCAGTGTTCACCAATCTTTCTGCAGCTGTTACTCCAATTTAGGCAGCTGCAGAAAGTGTGTGGCTCCAGACGGTTTAGGACAGTGATAAGATATATAGCGTGCCCCCCTGAGATCAATGCTCTAATGCGAGTGATGACCCACTTTTTTGGAAGCTGTGATGTAACCCCATGTTTGACCTTTTTTAATAATGGAAACATTCTATTTTTTTTTAATATCTGATATTAAACTCAGTAAGAAGGTCATTTTAGAAGCATATAGATGTGTAAATTGCAAGTTTATTTAATGAGCTTGATATAGCACTATTGACCTTTGTGTCGTCTAGATCACATATATGCACAAATAATGATTCTGCATGCCCCCCAGGATGCAGAGATTTGAAGGGAGTATGACTGGCTTGGGTGTACCTCCAAATTGCACATATTGCATTCCATTGTAAAATGGGAAATATGTCAAAAGTTAAAAAGAAAAAATATCTCTGTTGGCTTTTGCACCTGCCTCAAGGCACACACAAGTGCCCGCTCCCAGTTTAGGTCTGTGGCTTAAAGGACAAGTACACCCAAAAATCCTCCTCAGCTCTTACAGGGATCTCCATGGTTTCCAGCTGTAGGCAAGAGGCGGAGCGATTCTCTGTCGTCGTCATCCCCCCTTTGCCTCTGACCCCCCCCCCCCCCCCCCCCCCCCCTAGCAGTAGCTTCACAATAGAGCCTCTTGTGAAATTCAGGAGAAATTGGGCACATCCCAGCCTAGATGAATCAATTCCCCTATGCATGATCTATCTAAAATGGGTCCTTTAATGATCCCCATGCAGTTAGTCAACACGTTTTTAGTGCAAAAATCTGAACATAACTAAGTTTTAGCACCCCTGTGCCTTGTATCAAGGGACAACAGACAGTTCTTAGCCCTGTACTAACAATTCTCACATATAGCGGGTATAACAGTTTACGTCAGCAATGACTCGTTTCACACTAGGATGTCAACTAGTGGTTCGCTGTAATTGTCATCAGTCTTGCCCAACAACTTCATTATTATAGAAACCTGAAGTCTTTTCTTTGACTGATATTGGCTTTGCAGTTTTTAGAATGGAGAAGACATTGTGATAACCTTTTGTTACTTCTAGATTTTGTGAATTTAATTCTTCTAAATTGACTGAACATGACAATAGGATTGGTATGGTCGAGCAACAAGGACTAAAACTTGATTCACAGTTTAAAACTGCTCAACCATACCAATCCTATTGTCATGTTCTGTCTGCAATCTCTGCTGTTACTAAAGATAATTTGGTGATTCATATGGAGATGGAGATTCTTGAGACCTCAGCTAGGGCAGGTAACTTAAGGCTTTTGAACTTTTCAGTGACACATTACTTATCACCCACTGAGTTGTTCAAGATGTACTTGAGAGAGATATTGCAGTTTCATAATCCTGAGTATCTGAATATTGAAAAAGTTTACTTGCCTAGAGAGGTTAAGTAAGTCAGGGAGGAGAGAGAAATGGATGCAGTTAACTCCCCAGATAGCTTAGATGCTTCACAGTATTTAGAATCCTCCCAAGATGTAATTAGTAAGAACTCTAATTACTTTTTATTCAGAGAATAAGTTGGCAGTATTAAAGGGCCTGTTTTCCTAAGAAGAACTTGCCTTTTTGTGGTCAGGCAGCTATGATGTCTCTTAAGTCCACTCAGATGTACAGGAAAGCTTTTTTGCAGTTGAAGTCTAAGGTTTGGGCATTTGGAGCCACTTTTTATTTTTTCTTAAGCTTCCTTGCAAATATGTAGTGGACTATACAAACAATCATTACATCTTTTTAGATCCCATACAGTTAGAATCTCTTTTAGTAAATAAGTTAAAAACACTTCAGAAAAGGTGGGGTCTGTTGTTTCTTGATGCTGGTGGGATTATTGTTTGAATGGAATCAGTTCTAAATTGTATTTGATGCATGTAATCAGTTCTTGTTTTAAGTCTAGATATTACTTCTACTAATTTGTAGTGTGCTTCTCATAATGTTGGCTTTGTTTATTATAAGATTGTAATTTATTTGCTTATTCCTCATTGTGATAAAATCTTTAATAAAAAATAGTTTTATTGCAGTTACAAGAATTTTTTGGATCAGATTCAGTGCTGGTGTAATTATTACACCAAAGTAGTACTGATTCCCGTCTTTGACCTGATTCACTGTGGCTTAGACCAAGGCACCAAAGTTTTGATGATAATGCTTGACATCACTGCAGCTTTTGACACAGTCACTATCTTTTGTTGAAGTACTTAGAATATTTTGGAATTTCAAGGGGGGAGTTGAATTGGTTCACTTTATTTTTGCAGGACCAACATTTTCAGGTTAGATTGCGATATGATGTATCAGCTTTGATGAATGTTTGTTTCGGAGTGCCTCAGGATTATGCGCTTTCCACTTTGTTGTTTAACATCTACTTGGCCCCTGTTCGTAAGTTGTTAAAGTGCTTAAGTTTGAAGTATCATTTATGTGCTGAAGACTTCCAGTTACTACTGAGGTGATACCTTTTTTGACATTGTGTTTAAAATCAGTAAAGTCTTGATTAGCTGCAAATAGATTTTGTCTAAATGTTGCCAAAATTTAAGTTATTTTTCTATCGGGTTCTAAATCATCTGAGTTTCCTTCTACTTTTTTGTTTGAAGATACTATAATGCCAATTGCAAGGGAGATGTATTAGGTTGCTTTAGATTCCTCGATGTTGAAATCACACCTCAAAAATATTCAGAATTGTTTTTCTTAAGCTTTACATGAATTTCATTTATCAAATATATATCCCACCTATCCAATACATCTAAGCAGTTTACAATGTACACTCATAAAATGATAGCCGCTTGTACATTGCCACCTGACTGAAAGTTTATCATCCCACCAGGACCTTTCGGCAGTATGAATATTATGACGCTCTTTTCATAGTTCCAATGATATGTTTTTATGTTCCAGGGAGGTCTGGTAATTCCTCGTTATTGGCACTCCTGGGTGGTGCTCGGGTACATTTGACTGTGGCAAGGGAGAGTGCATTTTTTTGACGTGCTCCTGTTCTTTGAAATCAGTTCCCTCTGGAGCTGCGTGAAGAGGAGTCTTTTACAAAGTTTAAAGTAAAATTAAAAACTTGTTTTTTTCAGACAACTTTTGGGTTTATTAATTATGGGAGTTCACTGGATTTTAGGAGAATGTCTGTTGAGGATGTAAGTTGATGGCTTTGAGAATTTGTTCTTTCCTGTTATGATTGGCGTTCTTTTCTGGTCATTTTAATTTTTGTGTTGTACACTATTCTGTTAAGAAGAGTGGTATATGAAGCATTTTAAACTATTAAACTGTGGTTGAGAGGCTATCTTAATGGAAAACAAACAACTAAAAGCTTATCTTTTCTGGCAAGCTATCCCTATGAGATATATTGGTGTATTTTTGTTTGTTTTGCATAATGCTTTGATACACAGCAGATGTTTTGTAATTGTTTGGCATAGCTTACCAGTTTTTCATTTTTCTTTTTTTTTCTTCTGCATTTTAGTTTTGATTATCTTAGGAGTTTGGAGTAGCCTAGTGGTTAGTACAGTGGACATTGATCCTGGGGAACTGATTTTGATTCCCACTGCAGCTCCTTGTGACTCTGGGCAAGTCACTTAACCCTCCATTGCCCCTGGTACAAAATAAGTACCTGAATGTATGTAAACCGCTTTGAATGTAGTTGCAAAAACCTCAGAAACGTGGTATATCAAGTCCCATTTCCCTTTCCCTTAGTAGAGTTTTTATTTTGAATTATGTATGTTTTACTGTAAGCCACCCAGCAAACTGAGAACTGGAAGCTCCAGCTCAAATTCTATAGCAGCTCCTTGTGGCCTTGGTGAAATCAATCCTCCATTGCCTTGTGTTCAGTGCTGCGCAGGTTCAAGTTGAAATTCAATTTATTTGATATACTGCCTATGTGTCCAAGGTAATATAAGCACTTTACAGGGATAAATTAAAGGGAGGAAGAGGCTTACAAACACAGTACAAAACAGTACAATATAGAAAATGGGAAGTTTACAATATTGTCTTTGGAAAGCCAAGTAAGGAAAGAACAAGAGGAAGCTTCAACAGCTCTTAGTACTGCAATGAGTTAACCAGCAGCAATGCCGGTCCGCATCATGCTCCCCCTGCCACCCCCGCCCCCTATGTTAGGCAGTAGCTTCACAGTGGTGCCTCACACTGCACAGGAGAAGGCAATGGCAAACCACTCCAGTATCATGCCAAGGAAGAGTGGGGTCCCTCATTGTGTGGTCACCAGGAGTCTGTTCTACTTGAGGGCACATCTGGATCTAGATACAGATACATCACGACATTAGGTTTTGATATGTAGACTTATTAATTCAAATTCCACAAAATAGTACTTATCTATAGCCTTGCAGTATAAAAAAAACGCCTGAGACGTTCTGAATGCATCAAATTTCTTCTTGAAAAGGCTTATGTGGCCAAAAATCCTAGGTTTGGAAAAGCCTGAAGAGTGCAAGATATATGGCATTTCTTTTTAGCAAAATTCATTTAACTGTAAAATCTACTATAGCCTTTCAGGATGTAAGAAAGTCTGAGAAATGCTGAATGTATCACATTTCTTCTTGAAAATTTAGAAACAGAGAAAAATGTAGACAGATAAAGACCATATGGCCTGTCCATGCCATCTACTCTCCCTATCACCCCCTTAGAATTCTTATGTATTTGTCCCAAGCTTTCTTGAATTCAGATGCTGTATTTGTCTCCACCACTTCCTCCAAGAGGCCATTCCATGATTTTATCATCCTTTCCATGAAGAAGTATTTCTTCAGGTTAATTCTGAGTCTATCTCCTTTCACCTTCATCTTATGCCCCTTCATTCCAGAGGTTCCTTTCAGTTGAGAGTCTCATATCCTGTGCATTTATGCCACATAGGCATTTAAATGGTTTTATCATATCTCCCGCCTTGAGATTTTTAAGTCTGTCCCCATATGCTTTATGACAAAGACCACTGACCATTTTAGAAGCTGCTCTCTGGACCGACTCCATCCTGTTTATATCTTTTTGAAGATGCAGTCTCCAGAATTGTGCACATTATTCTAAATGAGGTCTCACCAGAGTTTTATACAGGTGCTTCATCACCTCTTTTTTTCCTGCTTGGCCATTCCTCTCCCTGTGCACTCAATCCTTCTAGCCTTTGCCATCACCGTTTCTACCTATTTGGCCTCGTTAAGATCATCACATACGATCACACCAAAGTCCTGCTCCTCTTTCATGCACAAAAGTTCTTCACCTCCTAAACTGTACCGTTCACTTGGGTTTTTGCAGCCCAAATGCGTGACCCTGCATTTTCTAGCATTAAACTAAGCTGCCAAAATCCAGACCATTCCTCTAGCTTCGCTAAGTTCTTCCTCATGTTATCCACAAACAGTAACCCCTACGCCAATCACGCATAGCTAAAAATCCTCAGTTTAGGAAAGCCTGAAGAGTACGGGATACATGGTGGTTCTTTTTAACAATGTTCTTGTAGGTATACAGTCCCCACGAGGGCCTCTGTTTTGCCAAGAAGGCTGCCTCGAGGAGAAATGCTGAAAAAAGAAGAAAATATTAATACAAAACAATTGAACATATTATAAACAACATAGAGTACACATACTCTCAGACCACATTCAGGAGTCATATGAGCTTACTAACAAAATGGTAATATGGCTTTTAATTGGCTCAGAAATTCAAACACACCACTTGCAATGTCACAGCAAGAAAACTACTCAATGATTGGTCCACCTAGTGGCCAATCAAATAATCAAAAGTTTTACAATTAAGCTTTCCATTCGATGGCTGTATTCAATCCACTAAATTCTAAAGTATACAAGTTATAGATCCAATATTGCTTTCATTGACAAATTATCAAATTGCCCCCTTAGAGATTTGACCAACATACAAGAACTTACAGGAGCAGCAGATAATGTAGATCATATACATAGAAAGGCGAGGGCTCTTATGATGTAATGTTCCCATGAAAAGGATTACAAGATTCTCACAATTGCTCTGTAACAGATGGAACACTGAAGGCATTTAAAATGACCAGCAGATATATCTGCAGCAGCACCATGGGAAGAACAGTTGATGGGAACAGAACTCATAAGGCTTATTAATTCTTGCAGATTTTTATCTGACTATAATCACATATTGAGGAAAAAACTGAGATAATTTAGAACATATACTGTATAATCTTGTAATTGCAAAAGTTGATATCTATTATATAAAGTTCAGATATAAGCATTTATCAGAATAGATTTTGGATATCCACTGTGCTATAAACTTCTCAAAAAACTGAGAGGCTTATGTCGAAATTCTTCTCCAGTAGAACAAATTCTTTTCATAAAACTGATAAAATGGTAAACAATTTTTTTAAACGGCGAGAAGAATTAGCATATTGCAAAAAAGTATTTTTGCCCATGGACTTTGGATATTTTTTACATTGTTTTTTTTTTTCAATCAGACAGATAAAATATAAGCATACAAAGCAGTAATTATATTATTGAATACTAGTATTTCAAGAAGTCGGCTAAATCAACAAATCTTGAAGTTCTGATCCAGACTTCAGCAAAAAACACCATCTATTTAGCGATGCCACATATCTATATTGCATAGGTATGTTGCACAAACACAGAAGAATAAATTAAGTTCAGTTTGGAATCTGAGATGTTACAGATACTATATAAAACTTTGCACCTCCAACATATTCTGTGTCTGGATCCCTGGGTTCATAACATCCATTCCCACTCATTGCCCTGCCCTCGCGTCAAAATTTAATGACATCAGAGGGCGGAACAATGAGGAGATAATGTCAGGAGGAGAGAATCGCGGGACATCGAGGGGAGGGCAAGGCAGAGGAGAATTGATGGAAATGGATGGGATGGAGGACAGTCATAGGCGCCCCGTATAAGAGGCTTGGAGAGGCTAAGCCTCCCCAGCTCAACCGTGACCTTCCCCTGGCTGCTGCCCCTCCCCCCAAACGCAAGGCTGCCTGGTGCAGCAGCGCTGCAGCCAGGCAGCTCTCGGATGGTCCCTCCGCTCCTTCCCGCCCTGTTCCTCCCCCCCCCCCCCCCTTGTGCATGTTTAACCCTTTTACTTTCAGGCGCAGCGACGGCAGTGAAGAGGACAACGCAGCGGGCTCGCCTCCAGCTTCTCCCTTCCCTCACACAGTGTCCCACCTTCTGCGATGATGCATTTCCTGTTTCCGCGAGGGCAGTACACTGTGTGAGGGAAGGGAGAAGCTGTGTTGTCCTCTTCACTGCCGTTGCTGCGCCTGAAAGTAAAAGGATTAAGCGCGCGGGGGGGGGGGAACGGAGAGGAGGGCTGTCAGGGAGCTGAGGGAAGGCAGGGAGAATCGCTGGACATGGATGGGAGGGCAGGGGGAGAGAATAGATGGCTGGAATTGGAGAGGAGGGCAGGGGGAGAAGAGATCGCTGGACAGGAGAGGAGGGGAGGGCAGGGGGAGAGAAGAGATCACTGGACATGAGGGGGGAGGGCAGGGGGAGAGAAGAGATAGCTGGACAGGAGGGGAGGGCAGTAGTGAGAGGAGAATTGCTGGACTTGGATAGATGGAGGGGGCAGGGGAGAGAGGAAATTTGCTGGATATGGATGGATGGATGGATGGAGGAGAGGCAGGGGAGAATGGAGAGTTGCTGGACATGGATGAATGGAGGGCAGGGGAGAGAGGAGAATTGCTGAACATGGATGGATGAATGGAGGGGGCAGGGGAGAGAGGAAATTTGCTGGATATGGGTGGATGGAGGAGAGGGCAGGGGAGAATGGAGAGTTTCTGGACATGGATGGATGGAGGGGAAGGAAGTCAGGAAGGAGATGCACGTGGATGGAGGAGAGGGAAGAGAGGAGAAATGCTGGACATGGATTGAGGGGAGGGAAGAGAGGAGAAATGCTGGACATGGATGGAGTCTGCGTACTCTTTATCTTTTAAAAAAAATACTATAAATAAAAATCACAAAAAAAGAAAGATTAAAACAACAACAAAAAAACATAGAACAATCCGTATCTCATACCCCTGAGCATATTACTCATTATACACCCTTCCCAATTATTACTTATCATGACAGAACATTTCTCCTAACGGTTCCCTTAAAAACATAATCGCCATTATATGATAACCTTGCTAGCGCCCATTTCATTTGTGTGAGAAATGGGCCTTTTTACTAGTTGTCTATAAATGAGGCAAAAGAGGTTTACTGACAGATGACACCTTGAAATGCAAAAAAAAAAAAACACAATATAAGTAAGTTCTATCAAAGAAGGAGGTTGAAACCATATGAGCATGAGCATAGCTTCTGAAGTTGCAAAAATCACATTTGAGGTATATGTCACTAGCCATCTTTGTGAGCCATGTTGATCATGTCACCAGAATTGTCAACACCATATGATTGGAAGCCCTTTCTGGAGGCTTTCTATACAGGAGCATAATACTTCAGAGCATGTGTCTAATAACCATCTCTCACGTGTTTTAGGGGTCTGTGAAAACTGACCAGCTATTCCCCTCCTCCCTTTTTTCTAGTAGGCAGAGAAATAATGAGAAAAATACACAGCCCATATTTCCCACAACTCCTTCCTATGTGTGTAACTGCTGCAGTGTTAACTAGAGAGCTGCACGGAAATCTAGGTGCAGGTATGGAAGAAGTTACCATGGGAGTCTCACGAGAGTGTAGTCAAAATTTCTGGTGTCTCCAGAATGAGGCACGGAATGCACTGAGGGAGGCAATTGGGGCACCCAGAATGAGGCTGGAATGTACAGAGAGAGGCAATTGGAGCACCCAGAATGAGGCTTGGAATGTATAGAGAGAGGCAAGCAGAGTGCCAGAGTGAGTCTTAAAATGCCCTGGAACACCAGACTGAGGCTTGGAACACTCATTGGTTGAATAGTGAATACCATCCAAAAAACCACGGGAGGCTGTTGGGGTTAGGAGGAAACAGAGGGCTGTGAGCAAGTAAATAACAACATTGATTCCTGTGGGACCGTTGGGTTGCAGGAGATTAATTGTGGGGATGGAATGGATTTTAGCGGGTAAGGAAATGAGGCTTGATATACCACCTTTCTGTGGTTACAATCTCAAAGCAGTTTACATATTTTATACAGGTACTTATTTTGCACTTGGGGCAGTGTAGTGTTAAGTGGAAATCAAACCCAGTTCCCCAGGTTCTTGGGCCACTAACTACTAGGCTACTTCTCCACTCCTATGGTGGGTATTGGTTAGATTCCAATAGGATTGATGAGTGAAATTCCTGGCCCTGTGCAACTGTCTACTATTAACCCACTCCACATGGATAAAATAATTAGGCTTCAGTATCTTAAATCCCTGTTATTGGCAGTGGTATAGCCACTTGGGGGTCTGGGCAGAAAGCAACACAAGGAGGAGGGGAGTGGCTCTGGCATGGTATTTGGCTGACGAGGCCCCTGCATCCTCGCCATCAAAGGTATGGTTGGTGCCGGGGGGGGGGGGGGGGGAGGGCTGCACCCCTTGTTCTTGGTACAGCAGTCTGAGAACCCGGAAAGCCTGGTTATAATCCTATTGCATCTCCTTGTGACCTTAGACAAGTCACTTAAACACTCAATACCTCAGGTTCAAACTTAGTTTGTGAGCCCTCCAAGGAAAGTACCTACTGTACCTGAATGTAACTCACTTTGAGCTACAACTGAGAAAAGCCTGAGCCAAATTCAAATAAGTAAAGTGGCCTGGCATCTGTCACTCAGATTTGAAATCTTATCACTTTTATTTATCCATCTACCTTTCTTCCAGCTCTGTTGTACCACTTCTTTTTCACTGTAGTAGGTAACCAAAAACGGACATCCTGCAGAAGTGGCAGGAGTCAAAGCAGTGACAGATTTCAGATGTATGGGAAAGACACAAAAGGGACCTTAGCAGCAGAAGAGAGGGAAAAGATCACTGGTCACATCTGTGGCAACAAAGTAGGCAGGTATAAATAGTCATTATCTCCTGATACACCCAATTCTTTTTTATCATGTGTTTCCACAATTTTTTTTTTTCTTCCCTAGTTGCCAGTTTGCAGGCAGAACCTTAAAATTATTCTATACTGAGTAACACAAATAGGTCATATGCAACTTTTTTTGTTTAAAAGTTTTATAAGCATACTAGTTTAAGGTATCACCACATAGAGATGATTATGATTACTTAGTCCACTAGTGATAACCAGTTGGTATAAGCTAACTTATGCGTTTTTGCTTTTCCTTTCAAATATGCACCACTTGTATCTGTCTGTTGTATTAATTCGGTGAAAGGTATGTATTGCATATTCAATATAGGGTAATATCCTTCAGTATTCATAAATTTGCTGAAGTATCAACTTGTAACTTGTTTCATTTTTACGTGTTTGACATGTGGAACGCAGTATAAAGTCAGATATCAATTTGATTTTTCTTTTTCAGCAGTATTAAATTTTATGGTTCATTTTCCAATTTTTTTTTTCAGGGAGGTCAGATGAACCAATATGTGATGGTGACCAGTTTCATTGTGACAACAGAAAATGTATCCCAGAAAATTTGAAATGCAATAACATGGATGAATGTGGAGATAATTCTGATGAAGTACATTGTGCCAAAGTTATTTCCCCAACAACTACTTCTTTTCAGTCTTGTACCTACAACCAGTTTCAATGTCTTTCTCGCTTCACCAAAGTTTACACTTGCCTTCCGGAATCCTTAAAATGTGATGGAAACATTGACTGTCTTGACCTCGGAGATGAGATAGATTGCGATGTCCCAACATGTGGCCAGTGGTTGAAATATTTTTATGGTACATTCAGCTCTCCCAACTATCCTGACTTCTATCCCCCTGGCAGCAACTGCACTTGGTTGATTGATACTGGTGATCACCGAAAAGTAATTCTGCGCTTTACAGATTTTAAACTGGATGGTACTAGTTATAGAGACTATGTAAAAATATATGATGGGTTGGAGGAGAATCCACACAAGCTTTTGCGTATTCTGACAGCTTTTGACTCTCATGCTCCTCTTACGGTAGTTTCTTCTTCTGGGCAGATCAGAGTGCATTTTTGTGCTGATAAAGTCAATGCAGCACGGGGTTTTAATGCTACCTATCAAGTAGATGGTTTTTGTTTGCCTTGGGAGATTCCATGTGGTGGAAATTGGGGCTGTTATACTGAACAACAACGATGTGATGGCTATTGGCATTGCCCTAATGGAAGAGATGAAACAAACTGTAGTATTTGCCAAAGAGAAGAGTTTCCTTGCTCTCGGAATGGTGTCTGCTATCCTCGTTCTGACCGCTGTAACTACCAAAACCACTGCCCAAATGGTTCAGATGAAAAGAATTGCTTTTTCTGTCAGCCTGGAAATTTTCACTGTAAAAATAACAGATGTGTGTTTGAGAGCTGGGTATGCGACTCTCAAGATGATTGTGGTGATGACAGCGATGAGGAAAACTGTCCAGTAATTGTCCCCACCAGAGTAATTACAGCTGCTGTTATTGGAAGCCTTATCTGTGGACTTCTGCTTGTCATTGCATTGGGATGTACATGCAAACTTTATTCCTTACGAATGTTTGAACGAAGGTAAGTAGCTAATATTTTTACCACAAATACAATTAAATTAGCAAAATTTAATGGCACGTTGTTGTTACAATATGCCATTAAACATGCTACCCTCAACTTTTAATGATCTCTTTTACATAAGGGTGAAAGGCTTGAAGTAGAGAGAGAGGTAATAAGTTGTTAAACATACAGAATCTAACATTTTAAAGTCATGCCCAGAGTACGAGCTCTAATATTGCATGCAATAGCTGAAAAAGAAATATTAAGTTTATCCTAATCAGCAGATATTCAGAGGCCAGTTTGCAAAAGAAATCTAACCACCTTAGTTTGAAAATCGCCTGACCACGAAGCATTTTAATGCAAACAGCTAGTTTCACTAGATGGCTATATTTAATTTTTTCATTAACATTATTGCATTTTCTGATGTATAGTTTTATGCAAATGCTTAGGCACCTGTGGTCAAATTGAGCCCTGCTCTTCGAGGGCTGACAACAGGCCAGGTTTTCAAGGTATCTCTAGTAAGACATCATACCTTTATTAAACATAATTTAATTTTCTTAAAAACATATATATAATTGTTTGGCTGTCGTACTCATACACCTTAAATATCATCAGGAGTCTCTTCTTATAACAAATATCCCTCTGTAAAATCAATGTTCTACATCCTAAATGACAAAATGTACTTAACTGCTGATTCCATCTTGTTTTTGTTCAGTTTGCAAAAGTATGTTAGTCCATGCAGTACTCAGTTTTAGTCTTCAAAAGTTCCCACTTCTCTTATAGGAGCAATTCCAACTCCACTGATGTATATCCAGTGTATTCAAACAAGATAAAGTTCCACAATGACAGAGTAACCCAATGGAACTCCAAATGTAGGGAACCCCGAAAATAATATCCAATGAGGAGTTCTCGGACGATATGTGTGAATGATTTAGTTTAAAGCCACTAAAAATCTTGACCTTGAAAGTCTGAGTCTCAACATGAATTCATGTTTTGCTGCCTTCGCGTCTTCAGGAGAGAAGGCTGATGAAAATAGCTTAAATTTACAATCACTCCATAAGACTGCTTAACAAAACAGCATCCCTATGTCATAACACTCACCAAATGCAAGACAATTCTCAATTCTTTACTCCCAGACACTCCTGGGATGAATTGTACTGGCGGAGTGTTCAAACTCCCAGAAGCCACTCCGTTGATCTCTGGAGTAAAGACAGATATAGCATCATATTTAAAGGGAAACACTATCCCATATGTACCCACTCTACTTCCTTAATAAGTCCCCCCAAGTCAATATAGAGGAAACATCTCCTCCTCTCCCAAGTTTGATTTGAATCGGTACAATAAATTGGAAATCTTTAATCTCATGATGAGCCTATTGCCAGTGAGCTACAAGAGGAGCTTCCTCTCGATTAACCCTGATATTACTCAAGTGCTGAGCAATACTGTGTTTAATTGGTCTTTTAGTTTGTATTCCTGTCAATAGCTTTACAGAATGCCTGAGTTATAAATGTTCCCTCCATGTACTGGATGTTGATATCCAAAATATTCACTGAATTCCCTCCTATGTCAGAGCTAAAGGTTATATTGAGGTCACACAGATTTAAATATTATAAAAATGCTGATAAAGGACTATTATCACCTAATCATATCAAAAATACGTCATATATAAATCGTTTCCAAACTGCTATGCATGTATTGAATTCTGATTGATACACAAACCTCCTCTGCCATGTACAAACAAGCCACCGTGGGGGCTTCTGTGGCCCCCATAGCTACTCCTTTAGTTTGTAAATAAAATTAAAGTAATTTTCAGTAATAATTATGGCCCTGATGCACAAAGGCAACCGTAAAATACAGCTGCCTCACTAAAATTTAATGAATCGCTAATAGCCAGCAATGCACAAAGGGGATTGCATGCAAATGATCTACACGGATCCCCCTTTGTGCATCCTTGCTGTTTGTGAGTTCGAGCTGTGAAATGGATTTTACAGCTCTGATGCACCAGACCTCCCTGACCCCACACTTTTTTTTTTTACCCTGGTGGTCCAGTGGACCCTGACCATGCCAATCTTTTTTTTCCAGTGGACCATGACCCCCCCCCCCTACAACCCCCTGTGACCCTACGAACCTTTTTTTTTAATTTCCATGGTGATCCAGTGGACAGAACCACTTCTGGTGGTACAGTGGACCATGACCTCCCCAGCCCATGACTCCCTGTGACCCGACAAACCTTTTTTTTTTTTTTTTAATTTCCATGGTGATCCAGTGGACAGAACCCCTTCCCCTGGTGGTCCAATGGACCACGACCTTCCCACCCCACAACCCCTGAACCTTAAAAAAAATTTTTTAGCTGATGGTCCAGTGGATTGAACTCTTTGCTCTGCGCGTGCACACACACCCTCCCTTACCCAACCCCCACCCTGCTCCTCCCTGTACCTTTACAACAAAGTGGAGGCAGGAGCAACGGCTCCTCCTTTAGGCCTGCCTGGAGCAAAATGGCGGCGCCCAAGCCCTGACCAGTGCATTCTGGGATGCACTGGGTGGGGCTAAACACCATATAAGGGTTTTTTCCTTATAAAGGAGCAGGTTGTAAAGGTACAGGGAGGGGCAGGGTGGGGATCGGGTACAGCAGGTGGTGTGTGCATGCACAGGGGAAGGAGTTTGATCCACTGGACCACCAGGGAAAGTAAAATAAAAAATTGGGGGGGGGGGCGTTGGTGGGACAGGGTCCACTGGAACAAATTCAAGGGGGGCGCCAGGAGCTAAGAGGTAGGAAGCACAAGCAGGCAACCTTTGCAGCTGCCTGCTTGTGCTTCTCTCCGATAGCTCCAGAGCAGCCATAAAATTTGCTCATTAAATTAGGGCTGCTGTGGAGCTGTGCACCCCCTGGAATACACATTAGACTACGATTTGCATGGGGTTCTCGGTGGCTACTAATGGCACGCGTTGGAGCTACGGAAACCCCCTTTGTACATTACTAGTTATCTAAACATTTGCTTTAGACTGACGAGAACCAGTCTAAAGCAAACGTTAATAGCACAGTAAGCTTTGCTCATCTGGCCCTATGTCTGCCAATTGACTTAAAAACTCTACCTGATCTGATGACAAAGCTAACTGCAAAAGTTGTCTTTAAATCATTGAAATGGCTGTTCTCTATGCAGTGTTGGTGTAGAAAGCATTAACATCTAACGTTATTAAAGTGACCTGTCAATCTGTTGGAAAAAGTAATTGCTCATCAGGAATATTCTGTAAACCTGACCAATTGGCAGCTCTCCGTGACATGGAAGTGACTACCACTGCCCTACATAGAAGATGGCACAAATTTTAGTTGGTACCATTACATATTTCTGCAAATGTTAATGCGTAATTTGTATATATTTGCAATTTTTATACAGAAATGAGTACAAAAACTGATATGGTAGATGCAAAAGTTTGGATGCACTTTTGTCCAGTACTTTGTAATGGTTTCTTTGGCAGAAATAATAGCTTTCAACATTTCCTGTAGCTGAATCATAATCTCTCTATTCTTGCTTTTTAAATTTTTTTTCTCAATCTTTCAGAACTCTTCTAGTTTATATATTCTTGGTCTCCTTGCATGCGTTACATGTCTGACATCTTCCCACAGGTTTTCAATAATATGCAATTCTGGGGACTGTGTAGGCTGTTGCAAAACCCGCATCTTTCTTTCCTTTAAGGACCTCATTTATTTATTTAAAAATTCTTATATCCTGCCTATCTCCAAACCTAATTATCTGGACCATATTTTCAGTGTGGGGTTGTTAAATCCACATTGTAGGTCTAAGAGGTCTTATAAGTACTGAAACAAATGAATGAATCATATAGTCCCAGCATAACATCTTAATATCTGTAAGTCACTGTGTTATACAAGTATAAAATCCTACACAGTGACTTACAGATATTAAGATGTTATGCTGGGACTATGTGATAATGTTAATAGGCAGCAAACAATCTAAACACGTATCATTTGCATAAACAAATTATAACGAACAGACAATACATACAATAATCATCAAATAATTAAACACCACTGGATAGTATTCATAATATTACTCTTCATCTTGAACTTAAGCAAATGCTTTCTGAAATAAATAAGCCTTCAACTGATTTTGAAATTGATGGTCCCCCTAGCTTGATCACTGTCCAAACAAAGCCTTAACCCTTTCATGTATGCCAACAACGTATCAATCTTTATCCCCTTCAAGAATGGTCTATCCAAAATTACATCCAGAATCATGAACAGTATAAATATCATGGAATCCTGGGCATCGGTCTTCAAGCTAAAACTGAGTAGAGAAAAAGCACGCTTGATCCTCACAATACCAAACGCAGGGCCGGCGGAATGTGGTATGCATGGCAGGGGGGCGCCAACAATCAGGGACGGTCTTAAAATACAATACAAACATTAATTTCTTTAAAATTGCCGGTAATGTAATGCACAATTTGCAATATAACATAAGTACTCACATTCAGCCATGATTCTCTTTTCTTAATCACAACGTTCTCAAAATGGCACTGGCATGAGAATTCTAGCTTGTATAGAATCAACTGATTATTTGGACCAATCAAAACCTTTATAACAACATCCCCAGTCTAATGCCATATTCAAACTGCTGGAAAAACAATATACAATTTAAAGATACACCATTGCTCCTTATAATTTAGTAGTGTGTTAATATCACCATCCTCCCAACCCACTATGATCTTATCCAATATTTGCTATTTAAAATCTATGACTCCATTTTTTTTTCTAGCCAGTGGGCAACCAATGGGGCTTCCATCACTCCGTTTTAATCCTTGATTTATGTTCATTGCCTTAGTTTAGTAGCTCAACTAGAATGCCCCACATAAAAAAGCCCATAAGGGCATTGTATTACATTTATGATATTATCAGAATCACAAGTAGTAGTATGGTGTGCCACCAATCTCTGGTCATTAGTTGGAACTGTCTAGTGTAAATTTTCAATAGTAGTCGCACACCACAAAGTGGCCACAACTAAGGTGGCCAAACATATTTATACCATTTTGAACATAATCAATACTCTGATACCTTCAGTTATTCAGTGGACCAAGAAAATAACATCTTACAACAAGCGGCACTTTGGGAGGAAGGTGCTTCTCCGTTAGCGGTGTCCTGGGTGGAGTTGGAAAATTCTCATAAGAGATTAGTCCGGGGCGCAGTTACATGGGAACACTTTGGCTCAATATGTAAAAAATCATTGAATTCCTCGGGGACATAAAATATAGAAGGTACACAAAATGTTTACTTTGACAGCAACTTTATGAGCTAAACGTAACTAGGAATTTCAATAAAGAGTGAGCCATGGGCGTCTTGCATTTGATATGCCGCCTTTCTGTGCAACAATGAAGTGATTTTTGTACATACTTTCTCTGTCCATATTGGGCTTACAATCTCACTTTTTAGTGCCTGGGGAAATGGAGGGTTAAGTGACTTGTCCAGGGTTACAAGAAGTTGCTGTAGGAATTGAACCCAGTTCCCCTAGTTTTCAGCTCACTGAACTAATCATTAGGCTACTAGTTGCATCTTATAACAATAAAAGCTCTCCCAAGCATATAAAATCTATTCAAGTTAAGCTTGTGATGTTCACTTCACTCAATCGGTGGCGCAAGATACTTTTCTTTCTTTCTTTCTTTCTTTCTTTTCTTTCTCTCTCTTTCTTTATCTTTTCTTCTTTCTTTCTTTCGCCTACACAGGTTTTGAGCAACACATTTTATATGCAATATTGGATTGTTCTCTATAGCATCCATTGCTGCTGAAATATTTTTCAAAACCATTTCATGTATTGTTGGGAAGATTTTCTGGTGCAGAATGATTAATTGTTATAACATGGGTGACACAATAGTATTTTGGAGGTTCAGTGTTAAGATATTTACACTTTTTTTTCTTTGTACTCCTCATAAAGCCAGTACTGGAATTATTACAGAACAGAATAATTTTATTGTATTACATTGTACCATGTAGTCATCATTTTTAATAATATCCCTCACCTCACCAAACACAAAATGGGCAATATGCTGGTTGCAGAAGTACTATAATTCTGTCAATTCTGCTTTTAGCCAGGCTGGCTAAACTCTCAAGTTTTAACAACTGCTAAGACTTCAGGTAATCTGTCAGTTATTGCATAAATGGAATTCCATATTATTGGTATGGAAAATAAAATGCTCTGCCTAGAACCCATAAGTCTGATCTCTGTCAACAAAGGAACAGAAGACAGTAGTGATTGAAAATATTTTAAAATTTCCTTGGGACTTAATTGCATAGCAAATTTCATAATGCATTCAGGTGACTTGGTACCCTATTTTTACATACCCTAATAACCAGAACTCTTAACATGCACACCATTTTATTTTCTAATACATTCACCTAATTTATCTTAACCTTCATATCTTTATTCTGTCTGTCAATATGTACCTCCGAACTCTGCTCAAGGAAATTATAGTTTATTAATGCAGAAGATAGATAAAATGATTTATCTTCCGTCAACATCTGTTTAATTTCTGCAATAATGTAATATAAACATTTTGAATTTACATTGTTTTTTTCTTGTACAAGGTATACATCTATCTTTATTTCTTTGAAGGTCTTTTGAAACGCAGTTATCAAGAGTAGAAGCGGAGTTGTTGAGAAGGGAAGCTCCTCCATCCTATGGACAGTTGATTGCTCAGGGCTTAATTCCACCCGTTGAAGATTTTCCTGTTTGTTCACCAAATCAGGTATAACTTTAGTCTGTTCCAAAACTGAAAAACACTTATGGGCCCTTTTACTAAATGGTTGTTGCACAGCAGTGGGCTTGCCGCATGGCAGCCTGGAACTACCACTGACCCAACGCAAGTACCAGCGGTAGTTCTACCCCAGCGTACGCCATTTCTGACACTAGCAGAAATATTGAAAAAATAAGTTACTCAGCAATAATCGGGCAGCATTGCGTGCTCCTTGGTTAGTGCAGGAGCCCTTACCGCCACCTCAGTGGGTGGTGGTAAGAGCTCCCCCCCCTCCCACCCCAAAATGGCCACACAGCAAGTGCAAACTTACCACAAGGTCACTTTTTATTTGTTGCTATTTTCACCTGCTGCGGTTAAAAAGGGGCCCTGGTGAGTGGCAAAATTGGCCACCACTAGCACAAGGCCCCTTTTACCACAGCTTAGTAAGAGGGCCGCTTAGGGAGGAAGTTATCAACTGGGCTACTATTAAAATGTTATTTTATTGTAAACTCCAGTTATTTGTAACTATGGGGTCCTTTTACTAAGTTATGGGAAAAAAGTAGCTTTAGCGCACCCTAACGTGGGTTTTTTTTTCCTGCGCACTGAGATAATTTTTACCACATCCAGAAAATGACCTATTTTCTGGGGGGTTTTCCTATTACTGGTCATGTGCTACTGTTGCCATTAGCACACAGCCATTAAAAGAATTACCGCAAGAGCGCTTACCAGCACCTGTTTTGTAGGCAGTAAAGGCTTACACAGTAATCCTGTGCGAACCAGTTAGTGCGCGGTAGTGCAGAGTACTGATTAGCACAGGAACACCTACTCTCCACCCTCCCCCCCTCCCCAGACACGCTTCTACAATAAAAATGTAAAAAATATTTTTTATCACACAGGTAGTGTGCACCGATTTGGAACTTACAGCAGGGTGCCTGAGTGCATCCCGCAATAAGCGCACACTGACGCTTACCACAGTTTAGTAAAAGGACCCTTAAGTCTTATTGTATCAAACAGGACCTGTGCTTAAATAACACAAGTTAGTGGTAAAATAACACATCTTAACTGTAGCCATATTTTTAGCTATGACCATTAGTGTTCTCAAAAAAGCTGAACAACTGTCTTATATGCTTTTACCATCTGAAAACTGATAAGTTATGGTAGCAGTATTAACAGACTTTTCATTTACAATGCAAAGAGGTGATTTTTATTTTGAATAACATTTGTTTTAACATTTTTCAAAGCTTTCTCCTATTTAGGTGATCGCTTAGGGGTCCTTCTAGTAAGGTGTGTTAACGGATTTAGCACGTTCTAACGAATTAGTGTGCATTAATTGCCGTGTACCCCATAGGTAAACAATAGGCTGTGCAGCATTTAACGCATGCTAAATTTGGTTAAGCACACCTTAATAAAAGGACCCTTTAGTTTTTTCAGAATGAGATGTATATACAATATGAAGTATGGACTCATGAAAATACAGTTTTGAAACTAAAAGTTCCAGACAGAACTAATAGAACCTAGTTTTTGAAATGTTTCCCCCTCTTGATTTCCCTTACAATGCAATGCTGAGGATTTAAACTTTACTTAACAAAACAATTATGAACCATGTATATGGTGATGTGAAAAAGTATTCAACCCCCCCCCACACACACACACAATTTCCCCTATGCATATATCTTACAACACTGGTTTCTGATTTTTAAACTAGATGTAATATTAGACCTGAGTAAACATATTTTGTTAAATGATTACTGTATAAACTCGTGTAGAAGTTGAGAAGTTTTGACTTCAAAATTCCATCCATGGTTGTCTTATCTATGGATCATTCTAATCAGTGCTATAGCACTTTTGCTGCTGTTTGCGTCATGGAAGTATGGTAGACTGACGCTGGCTGTGCTGAAGTTCCTTTAGAGCCAGGGTCTTCAAATCCAGTACTCGAGGTCCACAACCCATTCTCACTTGCACACCTCCTTTAAACTTCTTCTGTTTAATTTGAACACTGTACAAGTTCACCCAATCCTCAAAGTCCATAACACAACCTGGTTTTCAGGAGATCTCTATTTGCTGCAATAGAAACAGTGAATGCAAATAAGTCTCATACATATTCATTGTGGAAATCTTGAAAACCAGGTTGTGTTATGGACTTTGAGGATTGGGTGATCTTGTACAGTGTTCAAATTGAAAAAGAAGAAGTTTGGAGGAGGTGTGCAAGTGAGAACGGGCACTAATAAAATAAATACTAGTGATTGTTTAAAATCTGTAAGTGTTCTGGCTGGTCGAAATTTTGTGCTGAGCATATACATTGAAAGGAGAGCATAGCCTGCAGGGAAATGTGCATGGTAATTATCAGGTGACCTGGAGACGGCTAAATGCCATTTGAGTGGCTTATGGCTGAAAAAAAATTTTTTTTTTTTTTTTATAAAAAAAAGAAATTGTGTATGTGTGTGAGTGGCAATGGATAAAATATCCTTCCTGTATAGGAAGAGTGATTTGTGAAAATATTTTTTTACAACTTTTTGCTTTTATAAATGAACTTGCCAAAGTTTAGCATGAGAGAGTGGTGAATAATACTGAACTGAAGACTTATTAGTGAGGGGATAGTATATAGTCCCACGTACTGAAATCTAATGATTTAGCTGTTTCCTTCTGGCTTTGTCTGTTCTGACTGCTGTTGAAATCTGTGAAGCTATGGGAAGGGGAGGGTGAGTTTGGGAAAGGTAGGAGAGATGCTGGAGGGAAGGGAGGGAAAGAGGGAACAATGTTGGACCCAGACCCAGAGGTGTAGGGTGGGGGGGGGGGGGGGGTAGAAGGAGCAACGAGGGACCCAGCCTCGACTTATAGATGGGTCTCAGCATTTTTGGCCTTTTTAGTCCTAAAGCTGCCCTTGACTTATTTATGAGATTGACTTATACATGCATATGTATAGTACTTAAGAAGCAAAGTTATCAACACTCATGTGACCCATGTCAGAAAGTAACTGCCTCCTAAACTTAATGATTGATTGCGCCAACCTTAGCAAAAGTTGTAACCAAATGACTCCTATAATTTGATATCAGCCATCCACGGTAAACCTGGAGAATGTAATGGGGCAGTTCAGCAAACTGAAGAGTAGCAAATCTCCTGGACCGGATGGTATTCATCCTAGAGTACTGATAGAAATGAAAAATGAGCTTGCGGAGCTACTGTTAGTGATATGCAATTTATCCTTAAAATCAAGCGTGGTACCGGAAGATTGGAGGGTGGCCAATGTAACGCCGATTTTTTAAAAAGGTTCCAGGGGAGATCCAGGAAATTATAGACCGGTGAGTCTGACATCGGTGCTGGGGAAAATGGTAGAGGCAATTATCAAAAACAAAATTACAGAGCACATCCAGGGACATGGATTACTGAGACCAAGTCAGCACGGCTTTTGTGTGGGGAAATCTTGCCTGACCAATTTACTTCAATTCTTTGAAGGAGTAAACAAACATGTAGACAAAGGGGAGCCGGTTGATATTGTGTATCTGGATTTTCAAAAGGCGTTTGACAAGGTACCTTATGAAAGGCTACAGACGAAATTGGAGGGTCATGGGATAGGAGGAAATGTCCTATTGTGGATTAAAAACTGGTTGAAGGATTGGAAAGAGAGTGGGGTTAAATGGGCAGTATTCATAATGGAGAAGGGTAGTTAGTGGGGTTCCTCAGGGGCCTGTGCTAGGACCACTGCATTTTAATATATTTATAAATAATTTAGAGATTGGAGTAACTATCGAGGTAATTAAATTTGCTGATGACACAAAGTTATTCAAAGTCGTTAACTCGCGACAGGATTGTGAAAAATTACAGAAGGACCTTACGAGACTGGGAGACTGGGCGGCTAAATGGCAGATGACGTTTAATGTGAGCAAGTGCAAGGTGATACATGTGGAAAAAAAGAACCCGAATTTTAGCTACGTCATGGAAGGTTCCACGTTAGGAGTTACAGACCAAGAAAGGGATCTGGATGTCGTCGTCAATACACTGAAACCTTCTGCTCAGTGTGCTGCTGCGGCTAGGAAAGCAAATAGAATGCTAGGTATTATTAGGAAAGGTATGGAAAACAGGTGTGAGGATGTTATAATGCTGTTGTATCGCTCCATGGTGTGACCGCACCTTGAGTATTGTGTTCAATTCTGGTCGCCGCATCTCAAGAAAGATATAGTAGAATTGGAAAAGGTGCAGCGAAGGGCGACTAAAATGATAGCGGGGATGGGACGACTTCCCTATGAAAAAAGACTAAGGAGGCTAGGGCTTTTCAGCTTGGAGAAGAGACGGCTGAGGGGAGACATGATAGAGGTATATAAAATAATGAGTGGAGTGGAACAGGTGGATGTGAAGCGTCTGTTCACGCTTTCCAAAAATACTAGGACTAGGGGGCATGCGATGAAACTACAGTGTAGTAAATTTAAAATAAATCAGAGAAAATGTTTCTTCACCCAACGCATAATTAAACTCTGGAATTCGTTGCCGGAGAATGTGGTGAAGGCGGTTAGCTTGGCAGAGTTTAAAAGGGGGTTAGACGGTTTCCTAAAGGACAAGTCCATAAACCACTACTAAATGGACTTGAGGAAAATCCACAATTCCAGGAATAACATGTATAGAATGTTTGTACATTTGGGAAGCTTGCCAGGTGCCCTTGGCCTGGATTGGCCGCTGTCGTGGACAGGATGCTGGGCTCGATGGACCCTTGGTCTTTTCCCAGTGTGGCATTACTTATGTACTTATCACTGTTGAGGAATCTCAGTCTCTACTCTTCTGTACAGAGCTGCTTTAATTTCAGATGTACTTGTAGGTTTTTGTGCATGAGCTACTTGTTTCAGAACCTGCCACAGTATCTCTATTGGGTTCAAGTCAAGACTTTGACTAGACTATTCCAGAATCATGTTTCTCCGCATCCATTCAAATGTAGACTTGCTTTTGTGTTTTGAGTTATTGTCTTTCTACATAACCTAGTTCCACTTCAGCTCAATGATGGATGACTGGACGTTCCCCTTAAGAATTTTATGGTACATTTAATAATGACAAGCTTTCCAGGTCTTGAGGCAGCAAAGCATCCCTACACCATTACAGAGCCACCACTGTGCTTGACTGTTGGTATGATGTTCTTAATATGGAATGCTCTAATTGTTTTACACCAGACATAATGAGGCCTGTTATATCCGAAGAGTTCCATCTTTCCACAGAATATTATCCCAGAAGCCTTGCAAATGTGAGACAAGCATTGATGTTACTTATGGATAGTAGTGATTTCTGCCTTGCTACTCTCCCATAAATCCCATTTTTTCCCAGTCTTTCTTACTGTGGTGTCATTAACACTGACCTCAGAGCAGTGCTTCCCAATCTTTTTGTGGCTGTGACCCCATAATAGCGGCCAAATAAAATTGTGTGACCCCCCCCCCCCCCCCCCCCCCGAGGTACAGAATAATGATGTACCTATGGAGAGCTCACCTAGAGTCATGACCCTAAATGGATGATTTTTTTACCTCATTTGAGGTCCCAACCCACAGTTTAGGAAGCTCTGTCTTAGAGAGGGCCTCCAGTTCTTTGGATGTTG
This sequence comes from Microcaecilia unicolor, assembly GCF_901765095.1. Taxonomy (NCBI): domain Eukaryota; kingdom Metazoa; phylum Chordata; class Amphibia; order Gymnophiona; family Siphonopidae; genus Microcaecilia; species Microcaecilia unicolor. The sequence goes on along the minus strand of NC_044031.1, from coordinate 557,502,134 downwards.
ATCTGGGAAGTTTTGTGGCTTTTTAGATGAGATGTTACTGCACCCTTGGAGTAATTTTGGCAGGCTGGCCACTCCTGGGAAGATTTCAGCACTGTTCCAAGTTTTCTTCATTTAGAAATAATGGCTCGCACTGTAGTTGGGTGGAGTCCCAGAGCTTTTGAAATGGCTTTGTAACCTTTTCCAGACTGATATACAGTGGGGGAAATAAGTATTTGATCCCTTGCTGATTTTGTAAGTTTGCCCACTGACAAAGACATGAGCAGCCCATAATTGAAGGGTAGGTTATTGGTAACAGTGAGAGATAGCACATCACAAATTAAATCCGGAAAATCACATTGTGGAAAGTATATGAATTTATTTGCATTCTGCAGAGGGAAATAAGTATTTGATCCCCCACCAACCAGTAAGAGATCTGGCCCCTACAGACCAGGTAGATGCTCCAAATCAACTCGTTACCTGCATGACAGACAGCTGTCGGCAATGGTCACCTGTATGAAAGACACCTGTCCACAGACTCAGTGAATCAGTCAGACTCTAACCTCTACAAAATGGCCAAGAGCAAGGAGCTGTCTAAGGAGTCAGGGACAAGATCATACACATGCACAAGGCTGGAATGGGCTACAAAACCATCAGTAAGACGCTGGGCGAGAAGGAGACAACTGTTGGTGCCATAGTAAGAAAATGGAAGAAGTACAAAATGACTGTCAATCGACAAAGATCTGGGGCTCCACGCAAAATCTCACCTGCGTGGGGTATCCTTGATCATGAGGAAGGGTTAGAAATCAGCCTACAACTACAAGGGGGGAACTTTTCAATGATCTCAAGGCAGCTGGGACCACTGTCACCAACGAAAACCATTGGTAACACATTACGACATAACGATTGCAATCCTGCAGTGCCCGCAAGGGTCCCACCTGCTCCGGAAGGCACATGTGACGCCCGTCTGAAGTTTGCCAGTGAACCACCTGGATGATGCCGAGAGTGATTGGGAGAAGGTGCTGTGGTCAGAGTGAGACAAAAATTGAGCTCTTTGGCATGAACGCAACTCGCCGTGTTTGGAGGAAGAAAATTCATGCCTAGACCCAAAGAAAACCGTCCCCACTGTCAAGCATGGAGGTGGAAATGTTATGTTTTGGGGGTGTTTCTCTGCTAAGGGCACAGGACTACTTCACCGCATCAATGGGAGAATGGATGGGGCCATGTACCGTACAATTCTGAGTGACAACCTCCTTCCCTCCGCCAGGGCCTTAAAAATGGGTCGTGGCTGGGTCTTCCAGCACGACAATGACCCAAAACATACAGCCAAGGCAACAAAGGAGTGGCTCAGGAAGAAGCACATTAGGGTCATGGAGTGGCCTAGCCAGTCACCAGACCTTAATCCCATTGAAAACTTATGGAGGGAGCTGAAGCTGCGAGTTGCCAAGCGACATCCCAGAACTCTTAATGATTTAGAGATGATCTGCAAAGAGGAGTGGACCAAAATTCCTCCTGACATGTGTGCAAACCTCATCATCAACTACAGAAGACGTCTGACCGCTGTGCTTGCCATCAAGGGTTTTGCCACCAAGTATTAGGTCTTGTTTGCCAGAGGGATTAAATACTTATTTCCCTCTGCAGAATGCAAATAAATTCAGTATACTTTCCACAATGTGATTTTCCGGATTTAATTTGTGATGTGCTATCTCTCACTGTTACCAATAACCTACCCTTCAATTATGGGCTGCTCATGTCTTTGTCAGTGGGCAAACTTACAAAATCAGCAAGGGATCAAATACTTATTTCCCCCACTGTATATTTCAACAACTTTTCTCATCTCTTCTGGAATTTTCTTTGATCATGGCACAGCATTCCTGTAGAAATTTTATGGTGACTTCACTCTCATGGGAGGGTTCAATATATAGTGAGCTTTAGGTTCAACAAGGCTGGCTGTGTTCAGTCAGCCAAATCTATCAATTTAATTTATTCAGTCGATGGAGTAACTAAGAGGGCAGTTACTTTTTTACATAGATGATATAGGTGTTGGATAACTCTCCCCACCCCTTTTACAAAGCTGTGCAGCAATGCCGACACAGCCCATTCACTTTAAATGGGCTGTGTCAGCATTACGGCCCCAGCAGAGGGAGGGTTTGTTCCTTAAATGAAGTAGTAATTAAAAAACATGTGTTTACTCAGGTTTCCTTTATCTAGATATAGATTTGTTTAAAGATCAGAACCATTCATTCTAGCAATATATGCAATAATTGGGAAAAATCGGGTTTAATGTTTCACATCACTGTATGTGGTTCAAATAGTTTTGTAAGTACAGTTCATATCCTTGGTATTGCATCATAACAGACTACACTTTAAAACCATCAATGCCAGATTTCTACTTCATTTTATTATAATTTAAAGGTTGATACTCAAAGGGATGTATCCATTTAAACTGGGAGAATTTACTAGATAAATATAAGCTTTCAGATTTCTGGGTTTATGACTGTTATATTTGGATGGACAGCTTGATGTCCTGCCAAAAGTTAAACAGTTAAGGGCTTCTTTTACAAAGCTGTTTTAGTGATTCCCATGCAGCAAATGAGAGGAAGCCCATAGAAATTGAATGGGCTTCCTCTCATTTGCCGCACCATGAATTGGTAGCGCAGCTTTGTAAAAGAAGGCTCTAAGGGAAGATGTGTCTGAGGTATGTGGGGAACACTCTGTGATCATAGACATTGGTTAAATAAGACCATTCATGTAGCAGGTACAAGTCATCCAGTTAACTTTAACCTGTTACATTATCTGGTTATCTTAAGTAGATCCAACTTATCTTTCATCAGGTATGTAAAGATAACCTATTGGATTTTCTTTTAATCCAGTTAACTTGCACTAGATAAGGTGTCATTAATATTGACATCTTAGCTTCTCTGATCCTTGTAATATAAACCAGTTTTACTACATTATTTTTTTCTTTGAAACCTTTCTGGATGAGGTAGTTCTTGAGATCATAGTATTTGATAAAATTTGACATTTTTTTAACCTGAAAACATCCTTTATTTGTAGGATATAGTTTACATATTATATTTCCTAATTAACTTTAACTTTTTCGTTGTTATTGCAACATTTTTTTTATTCTTTTCTGCAGGCTTCAGTTTTGGAGAACCTGAGGTTAGCAGTTCGATCGCAGCTTGGATTTACCTCAATTAGACTGCCCATTGCTTCTAGGTCTAGTAACATATGGAACCGAATTTTCAGCTTTGCACGGTCACGCCACTCAGGATCACTCGCATTGGTCTCAGCTGATACAGATGATGCTGTTGCAAGCCAGAATACAAACAGGGAACCTGAAAGAAATACCCACCGAAGTCTGTTTTCAATCGAGTCTGATGACACAGACACAGAAAATGAGAGAAGGGACACACAGGAGCTGTTGGTGGTGTTGCTGCCCTCACTTCCTCAAAAGAATTCCCCCTGTGTCAGCAGTAGAGGCAGCAGTAGGAGCATGTGGAAGTTCTTCAGATCAGAATTCTAGTGTCAGTTCTACAGAAAATGGAAGAGAAATGGCAGGTGTGGAACCTTCAGTTGTGAGTCCTGTCCGCCATCAGCTCTCCAGTGCATTAAGTCGAGTAACTCAAGGTTTACGTTGGGTGCGCTTCTCTTTAAGACGATCAAGCTCAATAAATCAGACTCAAAGTCCCCTGAGACAGCTTGACAGTGGGGAAAGTGGAAGAGAGGAGGATGATGATGTTGAAATGTTAATTCCAGTTTCTGACATAGCATCAGACTTTGACATTAGTGATTGTTCCAGACCTCTTCTTGATCTTACCTCAGATCAAGGCCAAGAACTTAGGCAGACTTGTGGTGCAGCTCACCATGGAGTGAGACCATGTAGTCGAGATGGCCCTTGTGAATGTTGTGGTATAGTGCACACTGCCCAGATACCAGTCAGCTGTTTAGAAGCAACACTTAAAAATGAAACCAGTGATGATGAGGCTTTGTTACTATGTTAGGTACAAATAGAGCAAGAGAGGTTGTGTACAAGCTGGAGCAATATGCAGTCATTGTTTTATACTTCAAAGAAAAGAAAACTAATTTTTAGTTTCACATAGTCCAGTTCAAGATCATATAAAAATATTTTTAGTCCTCAGGATATGGTAACCATTTCTAATGCTGGAAAACTGCACTGCATTTTTGTGTTTTCAAGAAGCATTATGGATATGCAACAGAATTAGTTTCTTATGGGTACAGTTTTCCCCTAATGGGTACACACTGGGGTCAGATTTTACACTATTACAATTGTATGCAGAATACATAGGATTAATATATCCTGTATGAGTTATACATACTCATTATAATAAGGCCCAATTAAAAAGCCATGTTAATCCATTCATGTTAATTGACATTTGCATTGACTGTTTTTATATGACTTTTACCAGTGATCCTTCCAGCACAGTTCTACAAACAGAATAGCATGAAGCTACAGATACTTAAAAAAATGCAGAACAGGAACTTTTATCTCATCTGAAATAGAATCTTTCCTAATGGTTAACTTAGCCATTTCTCCCAGGCTTCTTTTTTTATAATGTTAAATATATTAAATTGTAATAATTTAGCAATTTTGCCACCAATTGCAAGTATTACACCTTTTTTTTGTTCATTTCCTCTAGTAGTGTGGTAATTGACAGTTTAATTTGATTGTAATACGACAACAAATATCTCCTGGATTTCTGTTTTAGTTACTAAGTTTCAATCTCTTACTATAGAGAAGCAAATTGGGGGCACTGAGTGTGAACTGTAGAGATTGACAGTTCAGTTCAGCTGTTGTGAAAAAATTCCACAGTGTGAAAGAACACTAGGTGTGAAGTCACAGAAGAAAGAATACACATGTAGCCAGAATACTCCATCGTTTTGTAAAATAATGAATAATGGTGTTATAATTTGGAAAGACATACTGAACAGCTTGAATGTTCCTGTAAACTTCATTATAACGTCTGCATCAGCTTCTCTTCTAAGCACACCTTGACATGTAGTAACACTATAAAAATATATAGAATTAGTAAAAAGCCACAGAACCAGATCAGTATCAGTATTCTCTCTGTCTGCATCTACTCCAAGCCATTCAAACTGGTGTCCTTCAAAAAAAAAAATGGGGGTGGGGGGGAGGGCAGGATGCAAAAAGGAAACTGCCATAGACCTTGGATACCAGCAATTCTATTAGAGTACATCTGAAAGAGTTTTAACTAGAGTACACTGATTAACATATCAAAACTGCTCTGGCATAGTGTTTATCAGTTCCTGAAAAGTTACTGGCGTTACAAAGTGAACCTTAATAATATCCAGAATTACAATAGAAATGCTGTAAAATTGATTCTTGAAAATACTCATTGACTTGGAGTTTGGTAAGCTATAAAAACAACAGAGGAAGGGTTAGAGAGGATTGCAGTTTAAAGGAGGAACTTATCAAGAGTATAGAAATCATTTTAGGTAAAGAACTGAATCTCAAAAGAGCAGTTATAAATGACCACATTTTGGAGATGAAATATGGAAATTCATTTCCTTGAGATTTCAAAATCTCAAGACCTGCATTAAAAAAAAAATGGTCCTTGCTTGTTCTATTGCAAGACAGCATTGGTACATTCTCCGAGGACAAGAAGGCTGCTTGTTATCACATGTGGGTCGGCGGCCCAGGAAACGGCAAATGTTTCTACAGCAAAATTTAAAAAGTTTTGCCAGAGCCTTCTGGTGCGCGCACCACACATGCACGGACGACTTCCCGCCCGTTGCATGAGCGTTTCCGCTCAGTTTTTTCTTGTCCGCGGTGAGGTGAAGAGGTTTTTCCCTGTTCGCTTCACTGGCCCAGGAAAGAGAGTCTTTGACGATTCTTTTTATAGTTCTTGTTTTCTTTTATCATTATTCGTTCTTCTTTAAAAAAAAAAAAAAAGCCAGTATTTTTTCTTAGTTTTTGGCGCTTTCTAAGTTTTCTTTCTTTTCAACGCGGCCAGCCTTTTCCCCATTTGTACCCTTTACTTTTTTGGCACGATCACGTTGTTTAATTTCGCCGAAGCCGTTTTTCCTTCCATGTCATCGAAGACACCCAGCGGCTTCAAACGTTGTATTCTGTGCAACCGGACCATCTCGGGTACCGACACCCACGCTTGTTGTATCCAGTGCCTTGGGCCTGACCATAGCCCAGCCGCTTGCAGTCTATGTCTTCGCATGAAGAAACGGACCCGACCCCGAGGAGACGTGAGGATTCCACATCTTCCTTATCGGTACCGAGGAGTCTCGATGATGGGCGTCAAGCAAAGGCGAAGAAGCACCGTCATCGTTCTCCTTCGACACAGGGTGCCGGGAGCTCCGGGGCGTCGATTTTGGCACCCGAGAAGCGTCGGCACCGAGAGGATCGCTCTCCCTCTATTCAGGAGATGCCAATGCGTCAGTCTAGCAGCCCGGTACCTGCTCCCGAGCCTCGACAGATTCTGCCACCGGCTCCTTTACCGACCCCGCAGCCTTGTCCGACGGCAGCTCTCAACAAGCACATCAGGGCCCTGCTTCCAGAGCTTCTGGAAGGGTTGCTGCGCCAGTCTGCTCCAGTGTCGGGGGTGCTTGCGCCTTCCGTACCGTCTGCTAATGTGGCATCTGGCCTGTGGTGAGGTCTCTGACCTCGGTGCCGCCTGCGGCGTCAGTTGCCACCCAGGTCGACTCCCCTTTGACGTCGGTGGAGGAAGCTTCACCAGAGTCCAGGTGGGTGTCGACTTCTTGGCACTGCCATCGAGGACGTTGTTCCTCGGCATCGAGACAGGCTCAGTTTTGGACTGCTCTGAGGGATGTCTTGTCAGATCCTGAAGATGAGCATTCGTGGGAGGAAGAGGAGGATCCCAGGTACTTTTCTTCTGACGAGTCCTATGGGATTCCTTCTGAACCTTCCCCTCCACTAGAAAGGAGACTCTCTACTGGAGAGTCTATCCTTTACCTCCTTTGTCCAGGAAATGGCTGCGGCTATTCCCTTCCCTATGGAGGTTGAGGATTGACCCAGGGCTGAGATGCTCAAGGTCCTGGATTATCCTTCTCCGCCTAGAGAGGCTGCAGCGGCTCCTTTGCATAATGTACCGAAGGAAGTCCTTGCACGAAACAGGTCATTCCCTCTGTCTAATCCCGTGATCCCGAAAAAGACTGAATCCCATTATCGGATCCACGGGGAGCCTGGATTGATGAGGTCTCAGCTACCTCACAATTACATGGTGGTGGATTTCGCTCTCAAAAGAGCTAAGAGGGACTATGCCTCAGCACCCCCAGGCAGAGAATCTAGAACCTTGGACTCTTTTGGGAGGAAGGTGTATCAAGCCGCTATGCTCGCTGCCAAAAGCCAAACATACCAGCTCTTTACGAGCATCCACTTGTGGAACTCGGTGAGGCAACTGTGTAGCTTGGTTGATGCGCTCCCTCCGGAGCAGGCCGAGCCTTTTCGCCAAGTGGTCAGGCAGCAGAAGGTGTGTCGAAAATTCCTGGCCAGGGGTACGTTCAACACTTTTGATGTGACATCCAGGATCGCTGCCCAAGGTATAGTGATACGCAGACTCTCATAGCTGCTTGTCTCTGACTTGGATCATTCGGTCCAGCAGCGGATGACGGATGTTCCTTGCCAGGGGGGGATAACCTTTTTGGTGAGAATAGAGGATCTAGTTGACCAGCTCAAGAAGCACAATGATGCTATGGATTCTCTCTCCCGCTGGGCGTCTTCTGCTTCTACCTCCTCATCTAGGAGGTTTTTTGGAGGAAAGAGATGTGCTCCCTACTCCTATGCTAGGCATAGGTACACTCCTGCTTCTCGGCAGCCTGCCCAGGCTCAGTCCCAGCGTGCTCGTTCTCATCAACAGTGTGCGCCTAAGGCCACTGCGACTCCCCAGCAAAAGCAAGGGACGAGCTTTTGACTGGCTCCAGTTCAGCATAGTCTCAGTAACATGTCCGTATCGGACGACTTGCCAGTTGAGAGGAAGGTTAATGTTTTTTCACCAAAGGTAGCCTCGTATAACCTCCGACTGGTGGGTTCTTCAAATTGTCCGGTTAGGATACACCCTCAATCTAGAATCCAAGCCTCCAAATTGCCCACCGGGAGCTCAGTCCTACAGCTCCCAGCACAAGCAGGTACTTTCAGAGCAACTCTCCGCCCTTCTACAGGCCCAAGAGGTCGAACCCATTCCACCAGGGGAAGAAGGGCTGGGATTGTATTCCAGGTACCTCCTTGTGCAAAAGAAAACAGGGGGGATGTGTCCCATCCGAGACCTAAGGGCCCTGAACAAATTTCTTGTCCGAGAAAAGTTCAGGATGGTTTCCCTGGGCACCCTTCTTCCCATGATTCAGGAAAACGATTGGATGTGCTCTCTGGACTTAAAGGATGCTTACACACACATCACGATACTTCCAGCTCATTTCGTCTGGGAACACAGCACTTTCAGTATCGTGTACTGTCTTTTGGCCTGTTGTCTGCGCCCAGAGTGTTTACCAAATGCCTAGCTGTAGTCGCAGAGTTGCTACGCAGACTGGGAGTGCATGTGTTTCCTTATATCGACGATTGGCTGGTGAAGAGCACCTCGAAGGAGGGTGCTCTGGAGTCCATGCGAATGACTATTCGGGTGCTAGAGCTACTGGGGTTCGTCATAAATTATCCCAAGTCCCATCTCACCCCAGTCCAAAAATTGGAATTCATTGGAGCTCTGTTGAACACTCAGACAACTCGAACTTATCTTCCCGAGGCAAGGGCGGACAACCTTCTGTCCATGGTTTGAGTGTCTCAGCAGATCACGGCTCGGCAGATGTTGAGACTTCTGGGGCACATGGCCTCCACAGTTCATGTCACGCCCATGGCACGTCTACATATGAGATCAGCTCAATGGACGCTAGCTTCCCAGTGGTTTCAAGCTGCGAGGGATGTAGAGGATGTAATCCAACTGTCCACCTGCTTTCGGAATTCTCTTCAGTGGTGGACGATTTGATCCAATTTGACCATGGGACGACCATTCCAAGTTCCTCAGCCACGAAGAGTGCTGACGACGGATGCATCTCTCCTGGGGTGGGGAGCTCATGTAGATGAGCTCCACACTCAGGGACGATCCTTTCAGGAAAAAGGTCTGCAGATCAACATCCTGGAATTAAGAGCGATCTGGAACGCTCAGAGATCGGCTGTCCAACTGAGTAATCTTAATTCAGACAATCAGGTTGCCATGTTTTACACCAACAAGCAGGGGGGCACCGGATCTTGCCGTCTGTGTCAGGAAGCCGTCCAGATGTGGCTTTAGGCTCGCCATCATGGCATGTTTCTCCAAGCCACTTATCTGGCAGGCGTAAACAACAGTCTGTCCAACAGGTTGAGCAGGATAATGCAACCTCACGAGTGGTCACTGAACATGGGCGTAGTCCGCAAGATCGGAATGTGGGGCACCCCCTCGGTGGATCTTTTTGCCACTCAGATCAATCACAAGGTCCCTCAGTTATGTTCCAGACTTCAGGCCCACGACAGACTAGCATCAGATGCCTTTCTCCTGCATTGGAGGACAGGCCTTTTGTATGCGTATCCTCCCATACCTCTAGTAGGGAAGACTTTGCTGAAACTCAAGCAAGACTGCAGAACCATGATCCTGATTGCACCCTTCTGGCCGCATCAGATTTGGTTCCTTCTTCTGGAGTTGTCATCTGAAGAACCGTGGAGATTGGATTGTTTGCCAACCCTCATTACTCAGAACGAGGAGTCGCTTCTACATCCCAACCTCCACTCTCTGGCTCTCACGGCCTGGATGTTGAGAGCTTAGAATTCGCCTCCTTCCCGAGTCTTGCTTGCTTCCAGAAAAGATTCCACAAAGAGGTGTTACTCTTTCAAATGGAGGAAGTTTGCCGTCTGGTGTGACAGCAAGGCCCTAGATACTCTTTCTTGTCCTACACAGACCCTGCTTGAATACCTTCTACACTTGTCAGAGTCTGGTCTCAAGACCAACTCCGTAAGAGTTCACCTTAGTGCGATTAGTGCTTTTCATCGCAGTGTAGAGGGTAAGCCTATCTCTGGATAGCCTTTAGTTGTTCGCTTCATGAGAGGTTTGCTTTTGTCAAAGCCCCCTGTCAAACCTCCACCAGTGTCGTGGGATCTCAACGTCGTCCTCACCCAGCTGATGAAAGCTCCCTTTGAGCCACTGAATTCCTGCCATCTGAAGTACTTGACCTGGAAGGTCGTTTTCTTGGTGGCTATTACTTTAGCTCATAGAGTCAGTGAGCTTCAGGCCTTGATAGTGCATGCACCTTATATCAAGTTCCATCACAACAGAGTAGTCCTCCGCACACACCCTAAGTTCCTGCCAAAGGTGGTGTCGGAGTTTCATCTGAACCAGTCAATTAACTTGACAACTTTCTTTCCCCGTCCTCATACCCGTCCTGGCAAATGCAGTTAGCACACCTTGGACTGCAAGAGAACATTGGCCTTTTATGTGGAGCGGACAAAGCCCTTTAGACAGTCCGCCCAGTTGTTTGTTTCTTTTGATCCCAACAGCAGGGGAGTCGCCATCGGAAAACACACAATCTCCAGTTGGCTAGCAGATTGCATTTCCTTCACTTATGCCCAAGCTGGGTTGTCTTTAGAGGGTCATGTCACGGCTCATAAAGAGCCATGGCTGCGTCAGTGGCTCACTTAAGTCAGCCTCCATTGAAGAGATTTGCAAGGCTGCAATGTGGTCATCAGTCCACACATTCACATCTCACTACTGCTTTCAGCAGGATACCCAACGCGACAGTCGGTTCGGGCAGTCGATGCTGCAGAATCTGTTCGGGGTTTAGAATCCAACTCCACCCCCTAGACCCATTTTTGTTCTGTTCCAGGCTGCACTCTCAGTTAGTTGTTTATAGTTTCAGGTCAATCTATGTTATGTCTTCGCCGTTGCGAGGCCCAATTGACCAATGTTCATTGTTTTGAGTGAGCCTGGTTGCTTGGGAGACCCCACCTGTGAGAACAAGCAGCCTGCTTGTCCTCTGAGAAAGCGAAGATACATACCTGTAGCAGGTATTCTCCGAGGACAGCAGGCTGATTGTTCTCACAAACCCGCCCACCTCCCCTTTGGAGTTGTTGTTTGTTTATTATTTGCTTTTTGATTAAACTGAGTGGGAACGCTCACGTGACGGGTGGGAAGTCATCCGTGCATGTGAGGTGCGCACGGTTCGTGTGCCAGAAGGCTCTGGCAAAACTTTTTAAATTTTGCTGTAGAAAAATTTGCCGTTTCCTGGGCCGCTGTTGACGCCGACCCACATGTGAGAACAATCAGCCTGCTGTCCTCGGAGAATACCTGCTACAGGTATGTATCTTCGCTATACTGAATGTTAAAGGAAGAACAGAGACAAAAGCTCTTAGCTTATTGCTGATAAACAACTGTCCTTTCCCATTCATCTTGCTGTATCATGTTACAGTAAATATTTCTGAAAGAGCTGTATGTTGAGTTATGCTAAATATTGGACATCTGAGGAGGATATTTTTAGAAATTTTGAGAATTTGTGTGCTTTCTTAGTTTCAAGCATTTTAACAAAATGCATGATGTTGCGAAGTATGAACCACCAGCAGATCTGGAACTAAATATTTCATTAGTATAAAAAAATCACTTAACACACTACAGAGGAATCAACAAGCTATTTGTCCCAGATATCCTGTATATGGTTTTTATCCTAATAGTACAAGTAATAATTTATCCCATAAGCTTCAGATTTATCCCCCTGGTTACTAAGCCGTGTGCTAATGCCGACACAGCCCATTCATTTTGAATGGGCTATCTCAGCATTGCCGCACAGCAGCTGCTAGCATAACTTAGTAAATGGAGGGGGGGTTAGATTTTAGACTTCATACTACACTTTTCCAAAGTTCAAGATAAAAGTCAAGTTACACGTATGCCTACTGTATCTCTGTATATTTTAGTGTTTCTTTTAGAAATTTGCTCGGGAGTAACTGAAGTACACAGGTTCTTCTGGGGGAGGTGGGAAGGGTGGATGGTCAAGTATTAGTATATATGGGTGTCTAGCATTAGTGCACGCTAAAAAGTTAACGCGCCTACAGTGCGGCTTAGTAAACAGGGCCCTTAGTTACCATCAGAGGGTGAACATCAGAGAAGGAATGCTGCTTCTCATGTTTTTGTTTCCTTTGCATTCCAAAATTTACAATATATTGATATAATTGAGAAGTTCTAAATTAATTTGGTAGGATAAGCTTTCTTGGAGCTGTGCTTACCTGCATATTCTGCATCATTAATTTCTGAATTTTTATCTGCCTCTTGAGCAGCCACTCTGTCTGCCTAAACTCCACTCTAAAATTAAATTATTGTCAGGTCAACTTTATAATACAGTGAAACTGGTCTAATAAATCCTTATAGCTTAAATTGATGTATAACTGAAACAAGCATGAGTACATAAATAATAGGTTCTGATAACTGCAGATTGTTTCTTCTGGTATTCCATTGATGTACTGTGGTGAATAACGGCATGTAGAGTATATGAAGTTAATGCATTACCTGGTGGACTTACTTAATTATGACTTTTGACTCCATCCCTAAGATAAAAATTTGAACTTGCATTTTTTAGAATCAGTTTTTTGTAAAATTAGCTTCACTTATGAAAGTGAATTTAGGGGCCGTTCTGCAAAGGCGCAGTAGGCTCTACATGCGTGTGCTGCGCACCAAAATGAGACTACCACCAGGCTAGCGTGCCCCACTGGCAGTAATTTCAGATTTGGTGCGCTCCTATAACGCTGGGACAAATTTTTTAAATTTCCTACCGTGTGCGGTGTTTCCAGTGTTAATCAGCAGTTGGTACGCGCTGACTGGTGAGGCCTTACCACTAGATCTCAGGCTGAAAATGGACACGTGCTGGTTTCAATTTTAGTGCACTCCATTTTCCAGCCCCCTTTTAAAAGGCCCTTTTTCCTAGACGCAGTAAAAAAAAAAAAATGACCCTGTGTGTGCCCAAAAGATGCGCTCGCACTACCACATGCCACTTCTTACCATGGCTTAGTAAAACGACCCCACAGATTAAAAAAAAACAAACTAGTACTATCTAAATCAAATGCCATTTACTTGTATCTTTTTAAATGCAACATCAAATGGCTAAAGACAATGTATCCTTTGCATTAGTCTATACAATTTTGAAACATCAGTATGGTACAAGTCGCAACTCATAATTTGTTTTTCATGGGTAGATTTAGACTCCATTCCATTAGGTTTTTAAAATATACGTTCCACTTCTCTTTTCCCAATATACCCGAAGAGAAACGTCAGTAAAACAGGCATCGAGAATGATTTTGGTTACATAGCCTGTGCACTGTAAATTTGCAAGGACCTAGGGATTTGCACTAAAGTTGTATTTGCCTTGATTGAGCTTGGTGCCCACGCACTATCACTTTAAGTACTATTATTTTCTGGTACTACAAAGAATATTTGATTCCAAGACTATTTCTTGAGTGTTGCTTTTTCAGTTTCTTTTTTAAAATTTTGCTACAAAGGGATTTGCAGTACTAATTCCTTATTTATTTGTTCTATTTAAACAATGGGCCGAATTTTAAACTTGTTATTAGGCAAGTATTTTGTCAAATCATGTAATATTTTGGTTGTCTAATTTTTGTAATGGCACATGTTATAACAAAACATGTCAGAGAAAAATATTCAGTGTTCTAAATTTTTTGACAAGTAGGTTTATATGCAGCTATCAGAATGAATATTAAGAACCTACATTCAAAAACAAATTGTCAACTGCTATTTATTTATTTCTTGCCAGTCTATTTTAGTAAGTTTAAAGACTCATGAAAATGTATTTGTGTGACTGTATCCTATTTATTAAATTTTAAATACCTTGCTGAGTGTCATTTTAAAGCATGTTTAAAGTGTTGTGCCTTTTTGTCTTGTGTTATGCTGTCAAGCAAACCTGTTTAAATATGTTAACAGAAATTAAAATATTTTGTTATGTGTTAAGGTAATTTCTTCAGATAATTTTAAAGTAGCATTTTCCTTTTTTGCAGAAGGGAAAACTATTAGGTCCACCTTTTAATTGGTAACCATATGTTAAACATAGATATTAAAATTTGATTAGTGGACTATTTTTACCACAGGTAAAATGAAGACTTTGAAAATTAGCAAAGAAACTGTTATCCCTTGGTTATTTTTTTTTAACTATTTAGGGGCCCCTTTTCTAAAGTGCATTAAACATTTGCAGTGAACACAGCTTAACGTGGGATTTCACCGCACATTAGCTGCAAATCTAACGTGAATTAGCAGAGGCATTTGTAGCATGTTTTTTAAATTCAGGTAGTTCTTTAACGTTCCCATTAGTGTGCAGTACCTGCGCACAGTTAACATAGGAGAACTTTGAATGGGCTTTGTTGACATTTTGCCACGCAGCTTAGTAAACAGGGGGGTAACTGTGCATTGTTAGGTAACATAACTCACTAACTGTACATAAGTAATGCCATACTGGGAAAAGACCAAAGGCCCATCAAGCCCAGCATCCTGTCCCTGACAGCGGCCAATCCAGGTCAAGGGCACCTGGCAAGCTTCCCAAACGTACAAACATTCTGTGTGTTATTCCCGAAATTGTGGATTTTTCCCAAGTCCATTTAGTAGCGGTCTATGGACTTGTCCTTTAGAAAACCGACCAAACCCTTTTTAAACTCTGCCAAGCTAACCGCCTTCACCACGTTCTCCAGCAACGAATTCCAGAGCTTAATTACGCGTTGGGTGAAGAAAAATTTTCTATTTGTTTTAAATGGATAACATTTCTACACCCATTCCCTGTCTGTGTTACGCTCCCTGAAAAAGAAATTAATGTATAGTTTATTGTACGATAGCAGGTAAACTACAGCAAAATGCCTTCACACAGTTGCATGTTTTCAAGCGTTAAGGACTATATTCTATATATGGTGCCTGACAAAAATATTTCTGCCTTGGCGTATTCTGTAAACCTGGTCTAGGTTTAGGCGCTGTTTATAGAATACACCTAGCCAGTTTATAGAATATGCCTAGCGGCCATGCCTGCACCTAACTCTAGGTGAGTCCTTTTACACCAAGTAAAACTTGGTATAAATACGAGCGCCTAAGTTAGGCATGGAGCAAGTGTATTCTGTAACCCTGCATGTAGATTTTCAGTCTGCCCATTCTATACCCATGGCCACACCTCCTTTTTGGCAGTATACATTAGAATTTGCGTGCAGTACTTTATAGAATACGCCTAGCAATCTGTGTGCATAAATTCTAATTAATGCCAATTAGTGTCAGTAATTGCTTAAGTGGCAATTATTGGCGCTATTTGCCATGTTAAGTAATTAAATTGCACATGCAAATCCAGAATACGACTGGATTTGCGCATGCGATTTCGGTCACGCTATATAGAATCTGGGAGTTAAGTGCCTAACACACTTTAGTAAAGGAGCCCCTTAGTGTACATTTTAAAACTTAATTTTTTTATCCCTCACATTTTTCTTTTGGTGTATCTGTCCCTTCTCCCCAGGTGGCATTCATAAGCAATCTATATATCAACACCACGATAAGAGCAATCTTCCCCTGAACAGGCCCTAAATGTTGCTTCTTTATCCAAAAGTAATTACTACAATAGTGACTGCAGCCTTTCCCTCCTAGGATGAGGTGGGTTGCTTGCAGGGTTTGCCCTGCTTGCTTTCTCAAGCAGAAAGCTCAAACACAAGTCCTTATGCTGTTGTGTTAGCTCAGGTTTCAGTTTTGTTTTACCTTTTTTTTTTTTTTAATGTAGGGAACCTCCAATATACAATTCATTCAGAACTGGAATAGAGATCTGATATAAAGAGCCTTCATTCATAACTTCATGGGGTATTTTGCTCCTATTTTTTGATACCACTTTTCTCCACTTTAGGCCATTCATCTCATTAGCTTTTTTTTTTTTGGCTAGGGGTTCATGCACTCATGCTGCTCCCTTTGCAATTTGTGATCATGATTCCTGACTCTTTCCACAAGGTGTCACTGTTAAGCAGTGGTCAAAGTTTGCCTCTTCCTAAGGTTTTAAATGGTGAATCTGTAGTATCCATAGGCATCCCAGATTAGCAGAGCATTTGTTTACTCAGCCTCATAGTTTAATCCAGTTCTTGTACATGACAGTGCTTGGTGCTGCCTGTGAACCACTGGGTCTGTCACATATCTTTTTAATGAAATCAAAGTTTTAGGGCTCTAATGTGTAAATTGTGGTAGCTGGCATTTGTTTCAACTGTGGAGCAGCAGCAAATCTCTACAAACAAGGCTCATATCTTAGATCATCTTGTGAGCAAAGTTTATCAGAAGGTTATACTCGCCTCTTGCTTAGCTTCTTGCAAGCTTTTCATGGATCAGTACAAGATAAAGAGTTTCCCAAAGAGAAACATAATAGGATATTAATGGACAAAGGAAAGGAGTGCACTAAACATCAGATTGATCTACATTGTTTTCAAGGTGGCATGGCTGTAAGTACTCACAGGCTTTAATGGTTGCAGGGCGTTAGACCTCAGATACAATGTACAGGAAAAGCTCACTTACATTTATTGTTTATCAAGCACTTTACTGCCTTTAGTGTCGAGCACAGCAAAGCAGTATACAAATTCAAATTAATAAATTAATAGAAAGGGATGCCATATTCAGATAAGGCAGGGAAAAGCAGTGTTGTTTAAAGTACTTAAGTAAAAGTAAAGATAAATGCATATTTTGATACAAATAAAAAGTACAGTGAAAATCACATTAAAAGTTACTTAGATAAAATTTAAAATAGTAAGTGCCTACTATAATATTTTTGAGTAAAAAATACTGTGACTACAAAATGTGTGTTTATTAAATTTGATATACCACTTAACAGCAGTGGCCACTGGACACAGTAAATTAACATCAATTAAAATCAAACACTTAAACGAAAAGGAACGCTGATCAAGAATCTGTGGCAGGTTGCCAGTGCAAATATCCAAATGACAGCCAATGACAAAGCTCAGAGTCAGTTGCAGCCTGGAACAGGATTATTACATGTGATCACAGAAATGAAATACTCAGTTGCACAGCTTCAACATTTGTTTTAAAAGGCTCAGTAATAAAATATTGAAGCCCCCCCCCCCCCCTCCAATTGCCTAAAGATACAGAAAAATGTTTTGACAACAGCTGAAACTTGTTTTGAAAAAGACTATTATCTGGAAACCCAGATACTTAATTAAAAGTGTTAACCAAAACAATTGCAACCCCTTTAATCGAAGGAGAAGGAAACGATCTACACCAAACATATCCAATCTTTTTTTTTTTTTTTTTACTGGGGACCACATTTAATCTTTTGTAACATTCGGAGGTCCAAAACGTGCATCATTGTATTTTGCTACATTTTGTCAAATAGGGCAAAATATGCCAGTGCATCATCACTTCCCGCCCCCCCCCCCCCCCCCCCCCGCGTCTTCACCCAGCCATATACCTGCCATCATATTTTTAAGCTTTAACAGTATAAAAAAGAAGAACCGGGAGCAAAGCCACAATAGTGAAGGTCAAGATAGGCAGTCTCCAGCAGAGTAAGGAGCTGCAGTGGTTAACGCAAACAACTTCAGGCAGGCTGTAATGTCCCAGCAGTGAATAGGCATCCTGCAGCAGGTTATAGCACCTTCTCTCTGCCACATCCCCCTCTTCCACATGGGTGGGACACAGCAGGGAGAAGGTCCCATAGTCTGCCAGAGGTTTGCCTGTTTTCAACACTGACTTCGTATCATGGGATGTTGCTACATAAGAGGAGGAAGCGTGGGAGAGCAATGCTAGACACACTGAGGAATCAAAGATAGATGGCGAGAGACAGAGTTGGACTGACAGTGATCTGAGCCCTTGAGCAGTAAAGGTCATTGGACCTCTTGGCCACTTCCCACCCCGTGCAGCTGCCCCCACCACCACACAGCCCCCTACCCAAAAGGTTTGTGCACACACTCCATCCACTTTTATATCCAGCCCCCACAAAACACCCACCATGCACCTTAGTTTCCAGCCCCCTCCTGCACACTACAGACCCCCCCCCTTTGTTTCAAGCCCCCCCTGCACACACACACTACAGCAAACCCCCCCCCCTTTGTTTCCAGACCCCCTCCTGCACACTACAACTTTGTTTTCAGCAACCTGAGCCTTAGTGGGCCCTCCACAGCCCTGTCTTGAAGGGCCCACGTGGTCTAATGGCCTCTTTGAGGGCAGGAAAGAGCCCCACTCTTTCCTGCCCACTGCCACTGCTCTTCCTGGTGACCATTTTCAAAATGGCTGCTGAGACTGCTCATGGTAGTCTTGCGGATCTTAGCAGTCTTGCAAGACTATTGCAGGAAGTCTTGGCAGCCATTTTGAAAATGCGGCGGTGCTGGTGGGCAGAACAGCAGCAGCGGGCAAGAAAGAGTGGGGTTCTTTCCTGCCCCCAAAGAGGACATTAGACTACCAGGGTCCTTAAAGGTAGGATTATAGAGGGCCTACTGAGGCTCAGGGGACTGATGTGTGCGGGGGGGGGGGGAGAGCCTCTGGGCCCCCAAGTACTGCCTGGTGCTCGTATGGTAAAAAGACTGGAGAGGGGAAGCCTTAACTGCTGCAGCTGCTAGAGATTGAAGCAAATTTTAAGGACCCCATGGGAAGAAAGCGAGAGGGGAGATAGAGCCATGTGAAGAGGAGAGGGGAGAAAATTTGGGTACTTCAGCCTTTTACTTGTAGCGTAGAGGCATGTAATGAGGTAAAAGTACTTAAAACCGGTTCAGATAATCCTATATAATAATTCTCACCACCAACGTTCTAATGTCTTGCCTGTGTCCGTGGCTCCTTTGGTGTTGCTGAGCTAGGCTCCATAGCCAGGCTGACGTCACTCACAGCTGATCCCCCCCCCCTCCCCACACACACACACGTGCAAATCTGGCATCAAACAACACAGCAAAAAAAAAAAAACAGCCTCGCACCCATCAGCTGTCGCGCTCCCTAACAGAGCTGCACACACTACAAAACGGAGAACCGGCTTCAGCGCACTGTCGGAGAACGCCCGCCTGCTCTCCCTTTGAGACTTACAAGGGCGGACTCCAAAACTTCAACCGAAATCTCGTGAGTCCGCCATTGGACATCTCAGTGGCCATTTTGCACAGCGATCCAGCAGCGGGGGAGGGCCAGCGCCAGCAGCGGGCAGGCAGGACCGGGGATCTTTCCTGTCTGCCACGAAGAATTAACTACACAACCTGACTGGCTACAGGGGGGGCAGGTGAGAGAGCAGGGTCGTTGGACATGGGTGGCTGGAGGGGGGGCAGGGGGAGGGTTGCTGGACATGGGTGGCTGCAGGGAGGGCAGGGGGAGAGGAGGGTCGCTGGATAAGGGTGGCTGCAGGGGGGTCAGTGGGAGAGGAGGGTCGCTGGACAGGGGTGACTGCAGGGGAGGCAGGGTAAAAGGGGCCTTGGTGTGCGGCAAATCTATGTGCCAATCCTATTACAGGGCCTCTTTTATGCAGCTTGGTAAAAGGGCCCCTAAGCAAGGAAAGCAGAATGATTTCGAGATTTTTATCTGGGTCTGAAACCAGACTGGCATGGATGTGGGACTCATTCAGCAAATTGAGAAAGCCTGCTAAGCATGGTTTGCTGCCTACATAGTTCAAGAAGGAGCGTGGCATTTAGGTTCTTGTAGCTGCATCTCCTGTGCAGGGCTGTGTTTCCTGCTGCTCTCCTCACTAGCTGGCCCTGCAATACACTAGTTGAGAACCGCTGAATTGATTTAATGGAATCCTGTGCTGTTTGTAAGCACAAGTTGAAAGTGATATCAAACTGAAATCAAGTAAAAACATTGGGCTTAGAGGGGCTCAAGATATGGGATCCATAAAGCCTACATTTCTATGTGAAGTAAAAGTCTGTAGTATACCAAATGAGCTGGTGACAACATATGTAGCAGGCATATCTCAGATCAGCCTCCATTAGAAAGACCTGCAAATCTGCTACTTGGCCTTCACATCAGATTAGTTTGTAGAGAGATTCATGACATGGTTGTAGATTTTGTCAGTCTGTTCTGAGGAATCTTGGAGATTTAGAATTCAACTCCATACCCTCTAGGGCCTAATTTTTCCATCTTGCCTTCTTGTTTTCCATTTTCCTCTCTTTTTTTGATAGTCAAGTTATAGTCAGGAATTCCCACTTGTGTGGAGATTTTATATCCTGTTTATCCTTGTGTAAAGATTTAAAGAAAAGTAAGCATAACTTGGTAACTTTGAGAGAAATGTAGGTGAGGCTCCAGCCTAATATGGATGGATTTTGAAGCTGTGCTTCAGTGCAATAAAGTATAAAATTGTGCCTCTGTGTTACAGAAATTCATTAACTAGTTAGCAGGAGCATAGTTCCTGCAAGCTGCCAAGCAAAAGAGAAGATATAAATAATCAATTCAAACGATCTGAAGGTTGCCAGTCAAAGTAATAAAGCTGTGAGGAAAACTAACTGTACTTTTAGGGGTATAAGGAGGGATATTAACAGCAAGAAAATAAGCGCTTATACAACCTGAATGGATACTGCCAAGGTTCCTGCCACTTGCTGTTCTGGGCTGTATCCATTCAAGTTATATAAGTGTTTTCATTGCTATTGGAGTTAGGCACAGGCTTATCTAGAAGCCTCTCTTAGGGTTCTGAGTGTGTGCATTTGCCTCAGCCTGAATAAAAGTTAGACCATCTGTGTCGTTCCTCATTTATCTCTCTCATTGTTCTTGCTGCTATTGTAAATAAATAAGCAACCTATTTTTATAATAATTGGACTGTGGGAGCAAAAGGCCCTGCAGGAAGCACTATCCAGCACCATGAATCTGACTTTAAAAGATACAAACTCAGGCTAACACCATCTTTCACGTCAAGCTTGCTGCTCTAACAGGCCTCAAGTCTATATGCAGAACATTGTTGAATGAATAAGGCTGTAGGACAGTGGCGTAGCAATGGGTGGTCCTGGGTGAGTACAGGCCCACCCATTCTTGGCTCAGGCCCACCCCACGGTGTCCCAGCATCTGCTTGCCCATCGCTGAACCCCGACCCTCCCTGGCGTACCTTGCAGGCGTCCCTGGTGCCAGCCCGGCAGGCTTCCATCGGCCATGTCCCACCCTCGCTTTCATCATTTCCTGTCTGGCAGGACAGGGCCAATGGAAGCCTGCAGGGCCAGTGCAGGCAGCAATCATTGAATCACTGCAGGCACCGTGGACGCCTGTAAGGTACTCCAAGGAGGGACGGGGTTCAGCGATGGGCGGACACATGCCGGGATGCCGCGGAGGAGAAGAGATGTTGATGTGGCGTAGGTGAAAAAATGTATACATATTTTAATATCTCGGGGGGGGGGGGGGGGGCTGTGGAGTGCCATGCCATGGAAGGGCCCATCTAAGTTAGCTCTGGGCTCATCCAAAATACTGGGTCTGGCTACACCACTGCTGTAGGAGAGCAAAAACAACTTCAACAACAACCTCGTTTACAGAAACTGGGTGTTCAAATTCGGAACAAATCTGCTCCTGGCATCTGGGGCCTGGTGTTGTGGTCCTCCAAGCCATAATGATAGAAAACCCCAATCTTTTGTTCCAGACAGCAAGGCTCGCCTTTACCAAAGGAAGGGTATAAGAAGCCCTTGGAAGAGACATGAAGTTGTCTGGAGTAGTCCATGTGGAAGCTGCTTACAGTGAAGCAGATGGCAGCCCTGGTCTGAACCTGCCACATCATGTCAACAACTGAGGCTCGTTAAAGACATGTGGTCTTACATTTACCTGCTCCAGTCCTCTGCCCACCAGGTGAGCCAGTGCATGTTTTGAATGCATTCAAGTAGGGAAAGCAGACACGCTACCCTAAAAGGTATACATCACTCAGGGGTTAGTCGATTAGCCCCATACCCCCTGATAGGGTTAGTGGGTTAGACACCTTCCCCACCCCCCTATGGTTCTTCCACCTTCTTGATGACCTGTAGAGGCAGAATATGAAGTTTAGCAGACACAGGGACAGGGTCCACTCTCCTAAGATCAAAAGAGTTAATTTTAGCCCAGGAGGATTCTTGACAACCTGTCATATTCCTTGAATCTGTACCTGGAAAATATAAATACAGATTATTAATTAGAAACTGAGTTCTCATCACTCTCTCTTTCACTCAGGATGGCAGTAAGCTTCCTAGGGTGGTACAGTCTGAGTTGATTCATATGGGCCCACTTCAGGGTACCTTCTTCATTCCCAGCCTTCCTAATGCAGATTTGATAGGCTACAGGTGATGCCTTATCAACAATTTGGTAGGGGCCATTCCAGCTAGGTAAAACTTTGAGAGACTTGGTCTTTTCTTTATCAAAATTATATTAGAAGGCTTTATCACCAATTTGATATTCCTTTGCAGTAGCCTTTAGATCATAATAGGCCTCTTGCCCCTTGGCCACTTTATCAAGATTCCTTTGTGTGAAGGAATACATTTTCTGAAAATGCCTATATAGATGAATAATGTACTCATGGGCAGTAGTGGTGTTAATGAGATTCACATCCTGCTTTCAGTGTAGCAGGTGAATGGGTAGCATCTTTGCCCTACCCATCATCATCTCAAATGGTAGCAGTCCTGTGGAATGGTGAGGTGTTGACCTAATAGCTATTAAAACCAATGGTAACTTTATATCCCAATCTCTACCAGAGGTTGGTGTATTTTTTAAAATATACTAACTGTTTGGTTTACTCTCTCCACTTGACCTGAGGATTATGGATGGTAAACAATGTAACATATATTCTCGACACCTAAAATTTTCCACATATGTTGAATTACCTTACCTGTGAAATGGGGGTCCCTGATCAGAGTCTACCTGCATCGGTAGAGCCCTTCGACTAAACACATGGTTGATAAGAAGGGTAGTTGTTGTTTCAGCGGTGCAGTTGGGAGCTGGTAAGTACTCAAGCCATTTGGTGAATGTACAAACGATGGTGAGCATGCATGGATTGCCATGGGAGGACCGAACTACCTGTCCTACCCAGTCAAGGGCATAGTTATTCCTTTGCTTCGGAGGGGAGCACGATGGGACGGAGCCAAGGGTTGAAACCTGCAACAGGTTAGACAACCTCAAGTATAGATCTTTATGTCTGGATACATATGGGCCCAATAGGTCACTTGTCTCAAGGCTTCATAGGTAACCTGATCTCCCCAATGACCGCTACAGGGTTATGTCCTCCATGGTTCATACACACCAACATCCCTCGTATGGCATACAATATTCTTAGCTTGTCATTGTTCTTAGTTTCTGCTCGAGTGATAGGATTTTTCTCGTAGTCAGGATGTATGCGCAGAGCCTCCCAATAGCTGGGTCCTCCTGTTGTGCAGTGATCAGATCAAATGAAGGTTCATTAGAGAACCACTGCAATACAAGATTATCTGCAAGAAATCAGGATTGCTGTATGGTGACAACTGCAACAGGGGTGGATCCCAGTTGTTCGTATGTCCATGGATTACCTGAGGGAGCATCCTCCTTGGCTAGCTAGTCAGCTAGATCATTTCCTACTCTGTCTGGGTGGTCTACTTTGGCGTGCCCTTTCACCTTCTTCCAGTGGACATTCATATCATTATCCTGGATGAATCGGTCCAGGATCAATATGAGATCCCTGTTCACAACAGGTTTCCCTCTTAAATTAAGCATGCCATTGGTTTTCTAAGTTGGTAGGTGGACTGCGAACGCGTGTTGGATATAATCAGTGTCAGTGCAGATGATGATTGTTTTGACTCCTTTCCTGATAGTGAATTGCACAGCTGCAACTGTGGTACCAAGTTCCATATACTGGTCGGTTTTATGTCTCAGTTGAGATTTAAGTTGTTCTTGTGGGTTCACGGTATCCAAAAGCACACCAATCCTGACCACCACCACCATTTCTCCGAAAGGCACATCTGTCCACATACACCTGAGTGGCTTGCCCACTGTGCTCTTCATCATAAAGCAAATGACGAAAAGACCCATCTAACATCACAGTGAGAGGAGCAACAGAGGCAACTCCTTCTGGGTCATGTCCTTCTACCATGAAGTCATGCAGTTCAGCCAGACCCTGTGTGACTGTGCTCTTGTGTGTTTGAGTATACTTTATCTTCATGGGCTACCCCTGTAATGCTAATGTCTCTAGGATATAATTTGACTGTTGGTAACGCGGCAAGTCTTGAGGCAGTCACTGCCTAGAAAATTCAAGACTTCATGGCTGGTCTTCACAGCCAGTTCTTCCCCTTGGACAGAACTACAAAAGTGTTGTAGGGCCCATACAACTGTCAACAGTGCTTTTTCATAGTTGCTATATTGCTTTTCAACCTCAGACAAAGCTTTGCTGGCCTAAGCTACTACACGACAATTGGTGTCATATTGTTGGGATAATATGGTCCTCATGCAATTCCATGTGAACCCTAATTCTAGGTAGAATTCCTTGCTCCAGTGAGGGTAGGCTAAGCATGGAGCATGACCCAAGATGTCCTTCAGCTCTTGTACAGCGGAGTTCTGTTCTGGGCCCCATGCTCAGGGTTCACCCTTTTTAAAAGCTTGACTAATGGTTGTGTTATCTCTGAATATTGGTCCATGAACTTTAGGGAATAATAGCAGATCCCTAGGAAAGATCGTAGTTTGGAGATATTTGTAGGCATCTTTAACTGCTGCAATGCAGGGATTATTCTCTTCTGTGGACAAAGTCCCTCTGCAGACACCTGCGACACCAATGTCTCTTTTCCAGGAATAATTTAGCACCTGCATCCTTTAACTCAGTGGTTCCAAAACCTTGTCCTGAAAGCTCCCTAGCTAGGTAAGAACAGTGGGAAGTAGACCTGGCTCTCCAGGGACAAATCACAAAGACGTCAAATTCTTAATGGCACAAATTTTATTGATAGAAGACTCAACACAGCCTCAGGAGTCTAGGTAAACATATAAAACATAAAATATTGTTGACAATGGTAAAAGCATGTACATATAATTCTAAATAAAAGATTAATTAAAACAATAATAGAAAATATCTCTTAAAGTAATAAAAGATAAAATAAATGAATAAAAAGCAGGGCATCATCAATACATATGCATTTGGCAAAAACATGTATATATAATTTGAATTTAAAAATGTAATAAGAACAATACTGAATCATAAAAATGTCTTATGGTAATAAAAGATGAAAGCTAGGGTATCAAAACATGGCATATCAACAAGAACCAAAAGGAACTTACCTTTCTCTATTATCTCTGGTAAGTGAAATCATCCAATGGTAAGTCTACCAATCAGCTTAGAAAGCAAGTGGTCTACAAAACCTGTGTCAAGATGTATCGTAAACAGAACACTGAACACCAAAGAATGAATATGAATGAAAATCAACTATGTATATAAATGTATCTCTATGGCTTAAAGTATTTATAAATCAAAAAACATTGAGACATTTGCCAGTAACATAAAGTTACATAAAGCCAAGAGCTTCCACTGGCTACCTTCCAGGAGCTTTGGAGGACTTGCAGCACATCTGCATATCCTCCCAGCCTTCTCCGGGGTGACTCCCAGATCCACCCCGATCCACCCACATCTTCCGCTCCAGGTGCTGCACACCACATTTTCTCGCTACACTTTATATTTTCTCTCTGCTACTCCCAACAACTCCAGTACAATTTTTTTCTTGGTACTATCCCTTTCCAATCTCTTTCTCCATCTGAAACCACTGTATACCTCAGAAACACATTGCCAACCTTCTGCTTTCATCACCTCACCATCCATTTTTTCTTCTCCCTTCTTTTCAGCTCTCAACCTTCAACATTTTCTTCCTTTCATTCAACCATCTCCATCTTTATTGCTGTCGCCATGCCTCTCCTGCTGTTCTCTGTACTCTCTTGCTCCTTTTCCTGCTCTCCACTGGGAATATCAATCCCAATCCTGGTCATCCAGATCAGCTCTTATCCTATTCATGCAGGTCACACCGTGATGTCTCCAATCTAAATTCTGTTCTTCTCCTCTCCCCTTCTTCACTACCTTTCTCATGTGCTCTGTGGAATGCCTGCTTTGTCTGCAACAAACTTTCCTACATACACAACCTCTTTTATCTCTCATACTCTTCATCTGCTTGCCCTAACTGAGACTTAGTTTTGCCCAGAAGACTCTGCTTCAGCTGCAGCTCTGTGCCATGGAGGTTACCTTTTCTCTTATACTCCTTGCTCGGCTGGCCACGAAGATGATGTCAGGCCACTACTCTCTCACCATCATGTAGATTTCAACCTTATTGCTTTTCTTTCTTCAAAGTCCACTCCATCCATCTATTCACTCCTCTACCTCTCTGAGTACCAGTCATTTATCGACCCCCTGATAAATTCTTTTCTTCCTTTCTCACTGACTTTGGCTTCTTGCTTTCCTTCTTTCTTGAACCTTCATCTCCTTACCTCATTCATTCTGATGATCCCTCTGACTCTTATGATTCTCATTTTCTCACTTTAACATCTTCTTTCACTCTTTAACTGTGCTCTAGCACCGCTACTCACCTTCTCCAACTACTCACTCTCCAGTTTCTGTGCCTCAGCTATTGCCCTCTCTGACCATCATCTGATAATTTTCACTCTTAAACACCCAGTCCCATCCAAGCTCTACCAATATATTTAGGAATCTTTAGGCTGTTGACTCTTCCACTCTCTCCTCCAGTGTTTCAAATTTCTTCTCAACCAAAGGAGCCAACTTTTCAAAATGATTGGGGTTGCTGAATGAACGCAACCCAATATTCTCCAGCCACCTGCCACCACCAAAAAAGAAATAGTCTTAGACTGCATTCACCTTTCTTTTGTTTTGGTTTTTTAAAATATATTTTATTGCAACAGTCAGATAAAACAATAACAACAGAGCAATACCAAATCAAAAATGAATGGTGTGCAAAATGAGTCTACTGTCTAAGTAGTTGCAGGGTGCAAGTGTAAAATCTTGCACCACAGCATTTCTTTATCGTCAGCTGTGGGAGACAGTGGGACTGCTGTGCTGATAGGTCCTAAGTTCAAAACAAGTCATTTCCCTCATATTGACAAACCATAGCTGCAGATAGTGGTGGTGAATCTTCTGCCACTCAATAGGACAGAATCAATTTCTTGATGAGCAAAAGAGCATTATAAAGGAAGTGGCACTGTCAGACCAAGATGCCCTGCTCCACCAAGTGTTCCTGAACATCCAAAAGTAAAAAGCCATAGTCCCACTCGGGGAAGCACTAGACAACTCATGCCAGCACCAACAGTCTTGCCAAATCAGAAACAATATGTTATCAAAATCTCAGAACCTAACAAACAGATCCCTATTCAGACACTTGGCCTTGCAGTCACACATGCAGAACAGAGATAGCCCCTCTTCAAATTCTTCAAAAATTAACCTGAAATCCTAAGAAGCTAGACTCTGCATGCAGCACAATACCAGAAAAACAGAAAGAAACACATTGCTATACATTACAAAATAAGACAGCAGATGTAAATTCTCAAATTGGACATATTCCAAACACTAAAATGAAAATAAAATTATTTTTTTCTACCTTTGTTGTCTGGTGACTTTGTTTTTCTGATCATATTGGTCCCAGTCTCTTATTCTGCTGCTCTCTATCTGTTCTCTTAACTCCGTTTCCAGGGCTTCCTTTCCATTTATTTCTTTACTTTCCTCCTTTCTTCTTCATTTCTTGCCCTACATCCATAGGTAAAAGCTGGGTCCTCCACAGACTTGACTGGAGAAGGTATAGAGTGGATCCAGCTTTTGCCTATTTTCTCCATCCGTATAGTTTTTCTCCTCTTTTCCCA
Source organism: Microcaecilia unicolor (assembly GCF_901765095.1). Taxonomy (NCBI): domain Eukaryota; kingdom Metazoa; phylum Chordata; class Amphibia; order Gymnophiona; family Siphonopidae; genus Microcaecilia; species Microcaecilia unicolor. Next base: position 557,474,415 of record NC_044031.1, on the reverse strand, counting down.
TTCCCTCATCTCCATCAGTATGCATCTCCTTCCTCTCTCTTCCCTCTCTTCCATCCATGTCCAGCATTTCTCCTCCTCCCTTCCATCCATGTTCATCTCACTTCCTCTCTCTTCCCTCCCCTCTGTCCATGTCCAGAACTTCTCCTCTCTCCCCTCCATCCACGTGCATCTCCTCCTCTGTCTTCCCTCTCTTCCATTCATGTCCAGCATATCTCCTCTCTCCCCCTCCATCCTTGTGCATCTCCTTCCTCTGTTTTTCCTTCCCTCCATCCCTGGCCAACATTTCTCCTCTCTTCCCTGCCCTCCACTCCATCCATGTCCAGAATTTCTCTCTCCCCTCCCCTCCATCCATGTGCACCTCCATCCTGTCTTCCTTCTCCTTCATCCATGTTGAGCATTTCTCCTGTCCTCCCCTTCCATCCATCCATATCCAGCAATTCTCCTCTCTCCCCTACCCTCACCTCCCATCCATGTCCAGAAATTCTCCTCTGCCCTCCCCTCCCATCCATGTCCAGTGACTTGCCCCAACCCCCACCTGCCCCCCCTTTTCAGCCCCCGAGTTCCAGTTCCAACCCCAGCCCCAGCCCTACCTGCCCACCCTCTTCTCCCACAACAGCCCTCCTTTCCTTACTGCCGCCGTGTTTAAAACTTTTATTTTACCTCAAGTCGCGGCAGCGGCAGTGGCAGTGAAAGCAACAGGCTTGTCTCCAGCCTTCCCTTCCCTCTCAGTGTCCTGCCCTCCTCTGATGTAGTTTTCTGTTTCTGCGAGGGTGGGACACTGAGAGGGAAGGGAAGGCTGGAGGTGAGCCTGCTGCTTTCACTGCTGCTTACTGGGTTGCGCTCGCCCTGCGGCAGCCGTAGTTCCACTTCCAATTGTGTTCTGATTGGGTCCCAAAAATATTGGGGGTGCTCAAGCACCCAAGGAGTCAGTGCCTATGTTCTCAACCACTACGTTATCCAAGTCTGTCAATGAGGCTGTCTCTTCCTATAAAACTATTCTCTCCTCTGCTCTGGAAACTCTCACTCCTCCTATTCCCTGTTCTGTAAGGCATTCCATACCCCAGCCTTGGCTGACATCTAGAATCCACTACCTACGTTCCTGTGCCCGATCTACTGAACATCTTTGGCTGAAATCCCATGCCCATGCTAATTTCATGCATTTCAAATTTCTTCTGACCTCCTTCCAGTCTGCTCTTTCACTTGCCAAACAGGACTACTACAGCCATCTGACAAACTCTCTTGGCTCAAACCCTCAACGTCTCTTTGACACACTGAACTCTCTCCTCAAGGTGCCTTTACCTCCAATCCTCCCCCCCCCCCCCCTTCAATTTCTTCCCAGACTCTAGCTGAGTACTTTCTTGATAAAGTTTACAAGATTAATCTTGAGTTCTCAACCAAGTCAGCTCCACTTCTCTTTCCCCTAGTCCATTCTGTCAACCCTCCTTCAACCCCTGCCTCCTTTCCTTCCTTTTCTGAAATCACTGATGAGGAAACTGCATATTTTATTTCCTCCTCCACACTGACTACCTGTTCCTATGATCCTATTCCCTCCCATCTACTTAGCACTATCTCTCCTACTGTGATCCCTTTTATCTATTATATCCTCAATCTTTCTCTTTCAACTGCGACTGTTCCTGGTGCCTTCAAACATGCTGTAGTCATACTGCTCCTTAAAAAAACCTCCATTGGACCCTCTCTGCCCTTCCAACTATTGCCTCATCTCCCTCCTACCTTTCCTATTCAAGATATTTGAATGGGTTATTCACTGCCGTTGTCTTGACTTTCATCTCAAGCTATTCTTGATTCACTTCAATATGGATTGTACTCTCTACATTCAACTGAAATAGCCCTTGCTAAAGTACATCATGTTGGGTTCTGAGTCTTTTCCCCCTTTATTTTAATCACACATTATTGCTATATAATGGCTATATAAATAGTTACTAATTGTCAGCATCAAGAAGAGTGTTTTGGATCAATACACATTATCTAACCCATTTGAAGAAACTGGCCCTTGAGAACTGCAAGATGCATATGAGGGAAAAGTATGAGCCTTGTCGAATGTAAGTGCTGTCCTTTCCTGAAGAGGGTTGTTGTGAGAAAAGGATGCAATAATAGGAGCATGAATTTATTTTTTTATTCATTTGGAACAAAACTGTATTGCATGCAGGTTATAATACTGTTCCCACATTTCCTTGTTTTTACTGTATTCTTTACTATGTAAGATGCTTTCTTTTACTATGTAAGCCGCACTGGACCTGCTGTATGTGGGAAAGAGCGGGGTACAAATGTAATAAATAAATAAATTAATTAATTAATCATACCAAGTGTCCTGCTAAATCATTGTTTGTTTCCTGTCTGTAAAAAGCATTTTTACCGGAGTGAGTGCTGTGATTTTCTTCATTAATTCCTATGAAGCAGGCCAAATAAGTGTTTCAGAAAGCATAAAAATGAGGTAGTCTGGAGGCAGAAATGTCAGCAGTTGTTAATATTACAGCCTTAGCATGCTTAACCTCAGAAAAGATAAAACAGATCTAGTGAAAATGCTGGACCTGCATTATATTTTTGGATGTATATTTTTCTATTAATGTAATATTTTATCATTGGTGTTATCTGGTCCATTTTTAATACTACTATATATTTTAATGTTTTTATTTTATGTTTATATTAATACACTTTATGTTTATTTTCAGTGGAATATATTGTTTTACTATCTGATATATATTTTTTTAATTTTAGTTGTTGCCTATTTTGTTTAGGAACATGCACTCTGCATTGAATGGATTAAAGCACTTGAAAAGATGAATACTTCTCAAATTAGCGTGCTTGCTCTGTCTTTTTCTTTAGGTAGCAACGTCACCAGGACAATGTTGTATGTCCAAATTAGAATAATTAAGCAGCTAACGTATTCCATAGCATAGAACAGAATGGGCTCAAATGGTTCATTATACCTCCACATTTAAGAGTCCTTTTTCTAGGGTGCGCTGAAAAATGGCCTGCAGTAGTGTAGATGTGTGTTTTGGGCGTGCGCAGAATCATTTTTCAGCGCACCTGCAAAAAATGCCTTGTTTTAATTTTTGCCAAAAATGGACGTGCGACAAAATGAAAATTGCCTAGCGTCCATTTTGGGTCTGAGACCTTACCACCAGCCATTGACCTAGTGGTAAAGTCTCACAAGATAACCGGGCGGTAATGACCTACGCACGTCAAATGCCACTTGGCGCGCGTAGCTGACGTGCACCAGAAAATAAAAATTAGTTTTTGGATTCCCGCCAAAAATGAAATTACCACAAGGGCAACATGGTAGCTGGGTGGTAACTCAAAATTGACATGCATTGGGTGCGCATAGGTGCTTACGCAGCTTAGTAAAAGGGCCCCTTATTATTTTGGGCCCTGTTTACTAAGTTGTGCTAGGGTTTTTAGTGCGTGCTAAATGCTAGAGTTGCCCATATATTCCTATGGGCGACATAGCATTTAGTGCATGCTAATCATTAGTGCACGCTAAAAATGCTAACACGCCCTTAGAACTGCTTAGTAAACAGGGTCCTTATTCTGCTTCAGCTTTAAATAAAAACTAGATGGATGAGCAGGTCAGCAAATAAAGGGTGCTACATTTGGCCATGAATTACAGAACTAGGGGGTCTTTTTATTAAAGCGCGCTAACTGATAAGATACCCATAGGAATGTAATGGGCATCTTCTAATCACTAGCGTACCTTAATGAAAGGATCGTCCTAGGACTGAAGTAGTGTCATATATGAATGGATTTTGTTTAATTCTTTTTTTTGCAACAGTGATAGAATAATTTTAGGCAACATCACACTATCTTTAAGTTCTACAACCATTTATTTATTTTTCAGCGGTAAAAATAAAGTTAATTTTAACTGTTGCATTTTTATTGGACTAACTTAATTTATGGATTGCATAAGCTATTTGAAGCTAGAAAGGACAAAGACTTTGGGGCCCTTTTACTAAGGTGTGCTAACAGATTTAGCCATGCTAATGATTAGCACACACTAAATTATAAGATGCCCATAGGAATATAATCTATTAGCGCACCTTAGTAAAAGAACCCTTTTATTTTCTGACCTGCTCAGCGATCTATTTTTTTTATCTAAAGACTTGGGACTTGATAGGGGTGGCAATTCATACTTGCATGTATTGCCCTGTTCAGAACATCAGTATTGTATAGAATTCCTTATCACATCTCACCCACATATCATTCATCTGTTTAGAACTTCAGTATTGTATAGAATTCTTTATCACACCTCCCCCACATATCATTCCTCTTCACTAGGAGTGCATTTCTGAAGTAGGTTCTGAAAACTTAATGCTATTCATAGCTATTCTGCATGCTGTTTTAGACTCACGCTGAACTTTGCAGTAGCTGCCGGGTGTTCTGCATACACTAGGCAGCACAGAGATAAGTATGGCTTCTCTTCTAAGAATGTTTTTTCATTGAATACGGTTATTAGAATTGAACTGAAGTATTTTGAGGAGCTAGCTCTTTTTCCAAGAAGTGTGTTTTGAATGTGCTTTTTTGTAGTATGTATGGATATTATTGACACACTCAGGCTTATTTTCGAAAGAGAAGGGCGCCCATCTTTCGACACAAATCGGGAGATGGACGTCCTTCTCTCAGGGTCGCCCAAATCAGCGTAATCGAAAGTCGATTTTGGGCGTCCCCAACTGCTTCCCATCGCGGGGATGACCAAAGTTCCCAGGAGCGTGTCGGAGGTGTAGCGAAGGCGGGACTGGGGCGTGCCTAACAGATGGGCATCCTCAAGCAATAATGGAGAAAAGAAGGGCATCTCTGATGAACACTTGGTCCTTTTTATTTTATGACCAAGCCACAAAAATGTGCCCTAAATGACCAGATGACCACCAGAGGGAATTGGGGATGACCTCCCCTGACTCCCCCAGTGGTCACTAACCACCTCCCACCCCGAAGAAAACAACTTTAAAAACTTTTGTCTTTTTTTTTAGAGTATGGGTGAAGGATGTCCTTCGCTATGCCTCTTTCCCTGCAACAGCAGTTGAGGACATCCAAAATGTGGATGTTTCTGTGAGAAGGATATCCATGCCTTTGCTATGTCTCTGACACCTCCTTTATTTATTTGGATTTTGGATCACAAATAGCAGCAGTGGGATTTGAACCAGCTATCTCAGGATTGCAAGACCAGTGCTCTAACCACTAGGCCACTCCTCCACTCCCTTGAAATTTGGCTGTCCCTGTCAGGAGGGCAGTATGCAGGTTCCTGGGGGGAGAGGTATGTCTGTGTCACCGGAGGCAAAACAAAGACGTGGACGGCCTTCTTTCAAACATTTTAGACATCCTCAACTGCCCCCCCCCCCATAGGGACAGCCAAATTTCAAGGGAGTGGAGTGGAGGAGTGGCCTAGTGGTTAGAGCACTGGTCTTGCAATCTAGGGGTGGCCAGTTCAAATCCCATTGCTGCTACTTGTGATCCAAAATCCAAACAAATGAAGGGGGTGTCAGAGGCATAGCAAAGGCATGGATGTCCTTCTCACAAAAACATCCACATTTTGGATGTCAACTGCCATCGCAGGGACAGAGGCATAGCGAAGGACGTCCTTTACCTATACTCTAAAAAAATAAGACAAAAGTTTTTAAAGTTGTTTTCTTCGGGGTGGGAGGTGGTTAGTGACCACTGCATGCCTTTTTCCGTTCAGTTAGTGCATCAGTTAGTCCACTGCAGTGCCCCCTAGGGTGCCCGGTTGGTGTCCTGGCATGTCAGGGGGACCAGTGCACTATGAATGCTGGCTCCTCCCATGACCAAATGACTTGGATTTGGTCGTTTTTGAGATGGGCGTCCTTGGTTTCCATTATCGCCGAAAACCAGGAACGACCATCTCTAAGGTCGACCATCTCAACATTTATGTTGATCATCTCTAAGGTTGACCTAAAGGTTGAGATTTGGGCATCCCCGACCATATTATCAAAATGAAAGATGGACGCCCATCTTGTTTCGATAATATGGGTTTCCCTGCCCCTTCGCGGGGACGTCCTGCAAGGATGTCCTCAGGAAAACTTGGGTGCCCCATTCGATTATGCCCCTCACTATATATCATTTTGAAAGGAGTATTGTAAACATTGAAAAGTATTGACTAGTGGCATATTTATAACATCTGTATGTTAGAGTATATTAGTATACTAGCGCTTATGCTTTAGATTGTATGAGTCAGCATACTAGCTCTTATGTTTTAGACTGTATTAATAAACCAGAGAGGGTATGAGAACCCTTATAGAGTAGCTAGTAGCTAGCAAGGCTTTAGGCTTTTCAAGCACACTCATTTGTTGCAAAGTTAATTATGGAGCATGAGATAGAGCTTCCTTGTTCAATATAGGATATAAATGGAGAGCTTGTTTGTAATTTAATATATAATACTAGTAAAAAAAGGCCCGTTTCTGATACAAATGAAACGGGTGCTAGCAAGGTTTTCCTCGGAGTGTGTATGTTTGAGAGAGAGTGTATGAGAGTGACTGTGTGAGAGAGAGAGAGAGTGAATGTGTGAGTGTGTGTGTGTGTGTGTGTGTGACAGAGAGAGAGTGAGTGAGTGTGGGTGCGAGTGTGTCTGTGAGAGAGAGAGTGTGTGTGAGACAGATAGAGTGTGAGAGTATTGTGCGATACACAGACTCTCTGTGAGATCAAGAGAGTGTTTGAGAGTGACTGTGTGACACATAGAGAGTGAATGTGATACAGTGTGAGACATAGAGTGTGTGAGAGACAGTGTGTGAGAGTGAGAGGGAGAAAGACACTGACTGTGAGAGAGAGAGAGAGAGAGAGAGAGAGAGAGAGAGAGAGTGTGTATGACAGAGATACCTCCTCCCTCCCCCTCCCCCTCTGGTCTCAGGACCCCCTCCCCATCCTCCCTCTCCCCCTCCTTCCCTCTCCCTCTCCCCCTCCTCCCCTCTCCCTCCCTTTCAGGTCTCAGGACCCCCTCCACTCTGGTCTCAGGACCACCCCTCCCCTCTGGTCTCAGGACCCCGTCCCCCTCTCTGGTCTCAGGACTCCCTCCCAATGTCTCCCCTCTTTCTCTCTGCATCCTTCCATCCAGTGTCTCCTTTTTTTTCCGTACCCTTCCATCCAGCGTCTTCCCTCTTTCTCTCCCCATCCTTCCACCCATCTACCCTCTCTCCTGATCCTTCTATCTAATGTCTCTCTCCCCCTCCTTCTATCCAGTGTCTCTCTATCTCTCTACCCTTTTCTGTTCAGTGTCCCTTCTCTCTCCACATCCTTCCAATCTCTCCCCTTTCTCTCTGCATCCTTCCATCATGTCTTTCTCTCCCCATCTTTCCATCATGTCTTTCTCTCCCCATCCTTCCATCTGTTTTCCCTCTTTCTCTCCCAATCCTTCCATCCGTCTACCCCCTCTCCCGATTCTTCCATCCAGTGTCTTGCTCTCTATCCATCTAGGCCCGCCCACCCAACACAGACCTGCCAAGTCTCCCATGAAACACGCGGCACCAGCTCCCATTTCCAGCCACTGCTGCTTCTCCTGTTGAGCAGCAGTGGCTGGTACAAAAACAAAAACAGCTGTTTTTAAAAAGTAAGCATGGCACCACAGGCAGCCATCAGGCATTGGCTGTCGGCTCTGCAGCCGCTCCTCTCGCCTCTCACATCACTGTGCTCCTCCGGGGTCTGCTCCAGGGGCAGTGACGTGAGAGGCGAGGGGAGCAGCTGCAGAGCCAACAGCCAATGCCTGATGGCTGCCTGCGGTGCTGCGCTTGCGTTTTTAAAGCATTTTTGGTGCTTTAAATAGCTCTTTTTGCTTTTGTAGCAGCCGCTGCTGCTCAACAGGAGAAGCAGCAGTGGCCGGAAAAGGGAGCTGGCACCGCGTGTTTCATGGGAGACTTGGCAGGTCTGTGTTGGGTGGGCAGGCCTTGAGGGAAAGTGGCTGGGCCTGGGCGGTGACCTCGGGGGGTGGAGGGGGGAGCAGTGGCTGCGGCGACCTTGTGGGGGTGGAGGGGGAGCGGTGGCAACCTTGGGGGGGGGTGGAGGGGGGAGCGATGGCGACCTTGGGGGTGGAGGAGTGAGAGGTGGCGGCGGTGACCTTGGGAGAGGGGCGTGGCGGCAAGGGAGGCAGGGGCGGGGCCCCGTGCTGCTGTCATGCGGTTGGTCAGTGCTCCGTGTGACGTCAGCCTGGGCTTCGGAGCTTAGCAGACCAACTCTGAAGAAAGCCACGGACACAGGCAGCTAGACGCATAGAACGTTGGAGGTGAGAATTATTATATAGGACTAGTAAAAAAGGCCCGTTTCTGACACAAATAAAACTAGCGCTAGCAAGGTTTTCCTCGGAGTGTGTATGTTGAGAGAGTGTGTGTGAGAGTGATTGTGTGAGAGAGAGAGAGTGAATGTGCGAGTGTGTGTGTGTGACAGAGAGAGAGTGAGACTGGTTGCGAGTGTGTTTGTGAGAATGAGATAGTGTGCGACTGCGTATCTGAAACAGTGAGTCTGTGAGAGAGAAAGTGTGTTTCACACAGATACAGTGAGTGCTACTACTACTACTACTACTTAGCATTTCTATAGCGCTGCCAGGGTTACGCAGCGCTGTACAAGTTTAACATGGGGAAGGACCGTCCCTGCTCAAAAGAGCGAGTGTGAGAGAGAGAATGTGTGTGAGGCAGAGAGAGTGTGAGAGAGTATGTGTGCGATACACAGACTCTCTGTGAGCAGCCACCCATGTCCAGCAACCCTCCTCTCTCCCCTGCCCCCCTCCAGCCACCCATGTCCAGCCATCCTCCTCTCTCCCCTGCCCTCCTCCAGCCACCCATGTCCAGCGACCCTCCTCTCTCCCCTGTCCCCCTCCAGCCACCCATGTCCAGCAACTCTCTTCTCTCCCCTGCCCCCCCTCACTCCAGCCGCCCATGTCCAGCGACCCCCCTCTCCCCCTGCCCCCCTCCAGCCACCCAGGTTGTCCAGCGAATGCTTCGGGGCAGGCAGGAAAGATCCCCAGTCTTGCCTGCCCACTGCCAGTGCTGACTCTCCCCCATTGCCGGATTGCTCTTCAAAATGGCCACGAGACTTCCAGAGGCGGCCTCACGAGACTTCTGCTGAAGTCTTGGCGGCTATTTTGAAGATCGATCTGGCAGCGGGGGAGGGTCAGCACCGGCAGTGGGCAGGCAAGACTGGGGATCTTTCCTGCCTGACCCAAAGAATTCGCTGGACAACCTGGGTGGCTGGAGGGGGCAAGGGAGAGAGACGACCTCGGGGGGGGGCGAGGGGCAGAGCAGTGGCTGCGGCAACCTCGGGAGGGGGGGGTGGAGGGGGGAATGGTTGCGACCCTGGGAGGCATGGAGGAGGGAGCGATGGTGACCATGGGGGGTGGAGGACTGGGCGGCGGTGACCTTGGGTGAGGGGCGTGGCAGCGAGGGCGGCAGGGGCGGGGCTTCGCACTGCTGTCGTGCGGTTGGTCAGTGCTGCGTGTGACGTCAGCCTGGGCTTCGGAGCCTAGCAGACCAACTCTGAAGAAAGCCACGGACACAGGCAGCCAGATGCATAGAACGTTGGAGGTGAGAATTTTTATGTAGGATATCACATACACTATTTTAGAGTGGTGAACATTCGTGTTGATTGGGAGCAAAAGATTTACTCACAGGTGTTTTGAAATATATTCGGAGACATTATATGATAGAGAAACCCATCTACTCTCTAGGAATAGCCTACTTAACGTGGGCTGTCCGCTTGGGTGAGTACAACCTCTGAGAATATCTCCTTTCACACAAAAAATTTGTGATTTAGTATTTTATGTGATTTGCTTTAGAAGTTTTCGGCTCTCTATTTATAGCCTTTTAATTAGCATAGTTAAGTTGAGGGAACCCTGGTTTGTATTGGTATAAGTGTTTGTAATTACCAGTGGTTTATAGAGTGGGATGATTTAGTTTTGTTTAGTGGTCTTCCTTATTTTAGAGCATAAAGCACTGTATATCCTTTGATTTGTATAAGCTGCACGAAAGGTCTGGTATAATCAAGCTCTGTAATATACTGGTTATGTGGTGGCAGGGGCTTATACTCCTACGAAAAGAGTGATAGAGCATCCCAACACTGAGGGCCAGATGCACTAAACTTAATGAGCCATTAACGTGGGTTTTAAACTGGTTCTAGCCAGTTTAATGTGCAAGTAGAAAACCAGGACATGCACAAAAGGGCATTGTCCGATCACGGTAGCAGCTAACGAAAACGGAATGCAGATGAGCAAATTAGAATTATAATGTGTAGAGATCATATTGTAATGAGATGCACTACCGTTTTCCGATTGCCTAACCATGGAAAATCTAATGGGAGGTCTGTACCTCTCGTTGGGGCTGCGCAGCCTCTAAAAACTTCTATAAATGTAACAAAAAAAATTTGGAAAAAAATGTCCAAGTGCTTGTCAGGGCCATCCTTTATGGATGTCCTTCACTGCCTAGCCACATCCAAGTGCTCTTCAGGGCCGTCCTTCTAAAGCACCTAACATGGACGTCCTTCACTGAAACATTTGAAAAAAAAAAAAGAATGGCCCTGACGAGCACTTGGACGTTTTTCCCCAGATTATTTTGTGATGGGTGTTCTTCTGCGAGGACATCCAAATAAAAAAACTATTTGGGCGTCCCTTTCGATTATGCCCCCCCTCCAGGTCTCTCTCAGCCAATCACAGCACGTTTAGCTGTCACCAGTGTCAGCTAAACGCGCTGTGATTGACTGAGAGAGACCTGGAGGGGGGCATAATCAAAAGGGACGTCCAAATAGTTTTTTTGGACAACCTCGCACGTCCCGATGCCGGCGGTGGTAATTTGGGGCAACTCTCACCCCCCATAGCCCCCAGAGCCGCACGTTCCTGGGGAAGAGGGTCTGCATGGTCAGCCGCAATCCACCCCCTTCTTCCGAGAGTGGGGCGGCAGGGATCACCAGCTGTACCGGCGGCTGCAGCTTGCGCTCCGGCCCGCGGCTCTGACAAGTGCTCGTCAGGGATGTCCTTTTTGGATGTCTTTGGCATGCGCAGATCAGCCAGCATAACGCTTGGCTGCTCTGTGCATGCTCGACCGGCCGACTGGTTTCCGAGGGAATAGAGAATGCAAGTGAGCTACAACGAGCAGCTCATTTGCATTCCATTTCCTTGATGCATGGCTGTTCCCTACCGATTCGCTATGGAATCGGTAAGGGAACGGCTCTTTCGAGCAGTGGCGTAGCTATGTGGGGCCTGAGGGGGCCTGGGCCCCCTTAGATTTCAGTCGGGACCCCCTCCCAGCCGACGTCCTCTCCGACCTGCAGTCAGACTCAGAAAAGTCTTCTTCCTTCAACAGTTGCATGCTGACGTCCTGCACGTTGTAAGTGCAGGACGTCAGACTCAGAGAACAGAACGTTCTGTTCTCTGAGTCTGACGTCCTGCACGTACAACATGCAGGACGTCAGCATGCAACTGTTGAAGGAAGAAGACTTTTCTGAGTCCAACTGCAGCAGAATGGTCGGAGAGGACGTCGGCTGGCGGGGATTGGGATCCCCCGCCAGCAAAACCGAAGGTAGGCAGCGGCGGGGGAGGGTTTGCTGCGGGATGGGGGGCGGCAGAGATGGGGGGCGGCAATGGCGGGGGGGGGCGGCGCCAGGGGGGGGGGCTAAAATGTGCCCCCTCCCCTCGAGCTCTGGATCCCCCTCCCACGGAAGTCTGGCTACGCCCCTGCTTCTGAGGACTTTAGTGCATCGGCCAGCAAGTCCCTAGGCCTCACAGTTTGATTCAGTGATTCCCAATCCTGCCCTGCAGGAACCCCAGCCAGTTAGGTTTTTAGGATATCCCAATGAATATGCATTTCTACTATTTTTTGTTGATTCTTATGATTATTAAGTACTTACAAGCAATACTAATAAAACATGTCTAATAAATATATACTAAAATTGTGAAAAAAGGTGCTCAGTATATCCCCATGATCTCTATCTGGGAAATCATATTGTGATGAAAATCACTGTACCCACAGCATCACTGATTAAGGCCATTTCTGCACAGCAGCTAACCTTTCAGATTATACACCATTGGATTCCCCTGTAAGTTACGTTTTTTAGCCTTCAGTAGGCTCTGAGCAGAATATAGTTGCTGGATTGAATTTCTGTGGCAACTGTTTGTTGTCACTGCAACTTCAGCAGTGTCTGTAGCTGTACCCACTGGAACTTTTACGTGTTGCTGCAGTAAAGCTACTATAAGTAACTGAACTGTTCCACTTTATCCATTTGGTCCTGTCAGTCACAGGACAGTATTCAACTTAGGACACCATATATAGGAAGCTAGAATGGTGGGAAGAATGCCCAGCCCCAGGAAGCATGAATTTTAATCTGAGTTTAACAAAAAAAAAAAAAATTCATAGCCAGTCATTGGAAGCACAAATGTTTGTGCTCAGTAAGCACACCATATTAAGACATTATTCAGCAGCCAAACAGATATAAGTATCAGGGAAAAGTCACCAGTCCTGGTAACAAGAGGTCGGAAATTATGTAGTGACAGCACAAACAGGGCAGGCGGCACATTGGTACTCTCCTTTCATCCCACACATCAGACTCAAATAACAGCACATAACAAATCATTTAAGAAGAGGAATGGAATTATTTTGGCTGCAGCATAGTACTCTTTACTTACAGATATGAAATACAATTACATACTTGAGTCCTTCATAGCATTCTATCTAAATGCTTCCTGGGCAGGGTATCTAACCTTTTGAGTCACACAGCTCCAACTATTTCCACCTCAATCAGCAGCCAAAACATATTTCTGCCCCGTCCGTGCATGGACTATAGACGTCTCAATGCACTACCATCACTTCACCTATCAGGGATGCATTAAAAGCACATTCCTTTCCTTATCCGTTTTACTCCTTTTCTTGTTGCCTAAAACCCCATATTCTGTCAAAGTCTGGGTAGGCCCCCTGTCCTTTGTTTTCTCTGGCACTGGTCATCCTCAGTAGAAGAGGGGAATTGCCCTGGGTTTTTGACATCATCAATGTCTCTGTTAATATACGTCACAACAACTTCTCATTTGACCACTGCTAATACTTGGTTTTCATCTAACATTACATACTGCTATGTGCTCTAATTGGCTGTCACGGACTGTGACAGCAACACCTCATTTGTTACAGTCAGCCAACTTCCCTTACTACTAGCTAAACAGCTGTGTGTGCGTGTATATATATATATATATATATATATATATATATATATATATATATATATATATATATAGGCCAGCTTTGCAATGAGTGTTACAGAGGTTTTAAAGGCTGAGGCACAATCCAGACATAAGACGCTATAAAAAGCTTACACATCCATGAAAAATGTACACATCCACTAATCAAGTCTTTGTTCTCAATGGAAACAGTGAGACCTGGCTTCCTTCAATGCAACTATATCTGTCAAACAATGAGTTTACACATTCATTTATGAACCATCAGTTTTCAGTGGGAACAACAAGGTCTGACTCCCTCACATAAGCTTGCACATCCACTTATCAACGGTGAGATCTGAGTCCCTTACCTGCAACTATGTAGACAAAAGGCAGCTTACTGTTCTACCTTCATTTTCATGGAGGCAGATGATAAGATTATATAATAGAACTACAAATCCCTGTAACCCTGTATTTCCCTGTAATAGACTCTTTCATGGCACATGTCCACCACACACACACACACACACACACACACCTCTCTCTCTCTCTCTCTCTCTCTCTCTCTCTCTCTCTCGGGTCTGTAAAAAAAAGTCTGCAGCATGTTTCTTCTGTGAACTGAAACTGCTTATGCTGTAGTCTGTTGTATGATCCCTTCAAACTACTGTGACTATCAAGGTTTCACCAATAGAAAGTATAAACAGCATTGGCTGAAATTCTCCCAGCATCTTTTGCTTGAGAGAGAGAGAGCTGGTTGAGAACAGCAAGGCAAAAACTCTTGTCCAACACATCTGAATTGTAAGTTATTTTTCCTTGTTTAATTACTGTATTAAAGAAGATTTTGGTTCAAGAGTTCTGAATCTTCTCATAGGGATATTCTATACTCTGGTTTAAACTGACTGTCAAGCACAGTTTTAGGAAAGTGGATCCAACCATGATTGTCACAGGAACCAAGATAGTACCTCCAATGTTATATAGTTTTGGCATCCTGGGATGCATAGTTTGGGATCCAGTGGCATAGGCGTCACTTTTATCCAAGGAATCACGATCAGCACTGGTGATACGCCCTTCCCTGGTGGATCCATCAACCCCAGCTGTGATACCCCATTCTGTTCTATAAGACAGGAAGAGCTAGTCTACATGCGCAAAAAGGGGCTAATACCCAACCAAAAGTGTACATGAACCCCACTCTGAATGGTGTAAGTAAATAAAGGGTATATGTTAAATAAAGTATCATAATGAAAGTGTAACGAATAATGTCTAATAAATCACAATGCTGAAGTTAAAATGTTGATGATAGAGGGAGAATTGAGGGTGCCATAAGGTGTACCCTGTAATAGCATTTTTTTATTTGTTGGTTTGTGGTTGGGAGGCAATGAGGTGCACCAGCTAATGGCATTTTGGTTTTGAAGCATAGGGCAGCCTAAGACCACATTCCCTCATTTTCAGCTGGTTTTAACATTTCTTGAGCAACTTTGTTCTTTCTTCAAATTCACATGGCATCTGGTGGTAAACTTAATGCAAAAATAAAATGGCTGCAACCATCCACAGGCAAAACAAGTTAAAACGTCAACCCTAAGTAGACAGACCAAATTCATATATTGTATTATCAAGGAGGAAAAGACCTCAGATGTCACATGAAACATCCACCCAAACCCTAAGCAAATCTCCTGAGGGGGTTACTCTTTGGTGACGACCATCATGACTCTTTTCTCTCCCTCGCTACAAATCTCAGTCTCACCCAGCACATTTTTGTACTGACATACAAGGATGACCACACTCTCGACTGGGTCTTCACTTCACAGCCTCTTTCTGTCCTTCCGCACTCATGTCTCCCCTCTCTTGATCCCTAGTCTGATCACTTCCTCCTCACTTTTTGTCTTCCTTGCCCTTCTCCCTGGCACACCTCACTTGTCCAGGTCTTACATTCATGCACACTAAGTGAAGGTAACATCATTAATATCTCCCAAGCCCTTTCTCAGTTATCTCCCTCCCCCTCACCACTTCCCTTAGATCAGCACATTTCCAGCTTTGATCAAGTGCATTCTTCAGTCCTCTATCTGCATGCCCCCTGTTTCACTAAACCTCAGTTCCACCCCCGGGCTTCCCCTTGGTTCAGCCCTTCTCTTTGTGTCCTACGTTCACACTATTGTGCAGCAGAACTCAAATAGCATAAGTCACATCTGCTGTCATCTCAAGCACTCTTCCAGTCTTGCTACAGGGATTACTGCTTGGCCTTGCATCAGGCTAAGGCTGACTACTTTAGCCATCAAATCTCTAACTCTCTCACTTGCCCACACACTCTTTTGCATTCTTAACACTGTGGCCCCTCCCTTGACCACATCTACTGAATACGACCCTTCCATGCTTCCCCTAGATTCATTCGCAGCCACCCGACAGTCAAATACTTCATTCAGCGCTCCTTCCTACACTTTCTCTTACTTCTTACCCCTCTCCAAACTCCCCCTCACCCTGTTCACACCTTCCCCATCTTTGATCCTTCCCCATTGCCTTCTATCCCCACAGCCCTCCCTTTCTCAACTCCTTCATGCCCCTCTTCCTCCCGATAGTTCTTCAATCTTCCTACTGCCACATCAGTTTCCACAGCCCTGGCTTCCCTTCATCCTTCCCCTTCTGATTCTTGGCCTGCATCACTCGTGAAACACTGGGCCCATCTCCTCATTCCTCACCTGTTACATCTCATTGCTTCTTCTCTTGCATCTGGTACTGTCCGTTCACCCTGGAAGCATGCTATTGTACGCCCCCCCCCCCTCCTTAAGAAACCCTACCTCGACCTTACCTCTTCCACAAATTTCCACCTGATTTCCAATCTTCCTTTTTTCTCCAAAATTTTGAAAAAACTTGTACACTCACAACTAATCCAACACATTGAACAAAGTAACAATCTTCAGCCCTACCAATCTGTCTTCCGTCACCATCATAGTAGCGAGACGCTTCTTGTAGGCTTACTCGACCTTATCTGCACCTCCCTAGACCAACACTTCTCTGTTATCATGGTTTCTCTTAACCTCTCCTCTATCTTCAACCTGGTTGATCACTCGCTTCTTCTTGACCATCTTCATTCTATCGGTATCTCTGGCACCATTCTTTCTGGTTTTCCAGCTATCTTTCTTACCGCTCCTACCAACTCTCCTTCAACCAATCCTCCACCTCACCCCTCCCTCTCCTTTCTGGCATCTCTCAAGGTTCCACTTTGTATAGCTGTCTTTTAACATCTTTCTTGCCCCACTCCTCACCATTATCTGGGATCATTATTACACCTCCTTCTGTTAAGCTGATGATATCCAAATCCTTTATAGGGTCTCTGATGTTCTCTCCCTTTCCCACCTTAACACTTGTCTCACCCAGGTTTCATGCTGGCTGACTTCCAACCATCTTTTCCTCAATGCCTCTAAATGTGAAGCAATCCTCTTTCCATCCTTCTCATTCCCACCACCTTCCTTGAATGGTTAACTACTCTCCTTCAAAGACTCAGTCAGGATCCTTGGGGTCATTTTTTTACCCCTTTCTTACATTCACACCACAAATTAATTCAGTCCTCCATTCATCCTTCTTCGCACTCCACAGTGTATGCTCTGTTCATCCTTTACTACTTGCCACCACATTACATACCCTCATTCTGACTTTGGTCATCTCACACCTGGACTACTGTAACATTCTCTGCACTGGTCTTCCCCTGAACTCTTTGATATGCTTGCAATTAGTACAATCAATTGCAGTTAAACTCTGACACAATGCCCGTAGATTTGACCATGTCACTCCCCTATTATATTCAAAACATTAGCTCCCAGTCTCTGCATGTATCAAGTTCAAAATCCTCACGTTGGTTTACAAATCCAGTTCGACCTTCTGCTCCCTCCAACCTCAATAATCTCCCCATCTCCTACACCCCCCTATGCTGCCTCCGCTCCACAAACAATAACC
Organism: Microcaecilia unicolor; assembly: GCF_901765095.1. Lineage (NCBI taxonomy): Eukaryota > Metazoa > Chordata > Amphibia > Gymnophiona > Siphonopidae > Microcaecilia > Microcaecilia unicolor. The sequence goes on along the minus strand of NC_044031.1, from coordinate 557,457,332 downwards.
TCCTCATGTTTCCCCACCCTCACTTTTATGACTATTCAGTACCCATGACTCTGCCTTCTCTTACCTCAGTCCTAAGTTATAGAACAACCTTCCCCTGCATATCAGAAACAAACCCTCACTCCTCAACAGGCCTTGAAAACATACCTCTTTTCTGCTTCTTTCCCTTCTACCACTTAGCCCTTCCCTCATCCTTTCCCAACTAGTTCCTCTTCTTATCTTTTGCACTGCTGTCTTATTACTGTTTATATTTTAATTATTAACCGCTTCCTGCCTCTGTGTAGGCTCAGCGGTATATCAAATGTGCTGAAATTACTGGTCAAAAACCTCCTGTATGACCAACTGTGTGTTCATCTTCTTTAAAAGTTTTTTTTATCAGTGAGTCTTAACAATAACTTCAAAAAGTGAATCATGAACAATGAGAGTTCATGGTATATCATTCAAAACCATTCCACAGAATCCATATTATCTTAGGCAGAACCAAAGATCAAAAACTAATTCCTTCCAGTGAAGGGGAAGCTCCACTGGTAGGTGGGGTGAGTGCCCCTTTTGGTAAGGCCCCAGGACACATAAGGCATAAAAGGGAAACCCAGGCATCAGCCTTGCTATTACACTGCCCTGTTGCCGTGATACAGGGGATGCTATTCTGTGCATAGAAAACCAAAGATGCTACCAAAATCCACTGGACCCAATATTAAACACATTGCCTAGGACGCATCGAGAGGCAGCTCTGAGGTCCCGTTTGGCGCTAAAGTTTTTTCCGCGACAATGCCTCATACCAAATGAAAGGGGTCTACGAGGTTAGCTCCCCCACCTACCTCAACGTCCTCCCCATTCCACACGGGGCTCGAGCGCTTCTTCTCGCCACTTTCCCACGGAAACAGAGACATGGATCCCGTTGCGCAGCCCTCGGGAGAGGCGGAGACCATGCTGGGAGAGGAGGTGTCTCTTTCACCACCAGCAATGCTGAAACCTCCGTGCCTAGCGTCATCGACGAGTCTGGTTGAGAAGCAGCAGCCTACCGGAAGTGTTTTGGCTGCTGCTCCCAGTGAGGGTCAAGAAACGTTGAGGAAGACGCTAAGAGCAGAGGCAGGAGCCTCAGGAAAAGAACTGGAGGTAAATCTTGAGATGATTTGGAAGAAGCTGAATGAAATGGATACAACTTTACATCAGACATCAGGTGAAATTAGAGCCTTTAATAGTAAATTTCAAGAACTTAATTCTAAAGTGGATTTAATTAAAGAAGAAACTGTTGAAAAAATTCATAGTGTTCAAAAGATGTTGACTCTTTACAGGAATTTAGATTATCTGTGATTAAAGACAATATAGACATTCGGAGAAAGATGGAACAGATTGAGAATTTCAATAAAAGACTAAATTTACGTTTGTTAAATTTCCCTAATCTCTCTGGGATTACTCCCTATGATATGTTCAAAAGATATGTGAACGAAGTTTTACAAATTCCTTTGGAAGCTATTCCGCCAGTAAACAAATTATATTATATTCCTGTTCCTAAGGGAGAGAAAGGGAAAAAACAAGAGCTTCAAGAAGTCAATCTGGACTTAAATAATATTTCAGCAATACTGGAACAGACATTGGATGAAAATACCGAAAGATCCACTTTAATTGTGTCATTCATTTTTGAACAGGATTTGAATAATATAATGAAACTTTATTGTAAGAACTTGAAAACCTGTTTTGGGGGAATTAAGGTTCAGATTTTCCCTGATGTAGCGAAATCTACCCAACAAAGAAGGAAAGCTTTCCTTGCGTTAAAATCAAAAATATCTGATATAGGAGGGAACTTCTTCTTGGCATTTCCATGTAAATGCATTGTTAAATTGGGTCAGATTAAATACACCTTTTATTCACCTGAACACCTTAAATCATTTCTTGATTCAAGGCAGCAGTAACGATATACAGTGGTGGAAATAAGTATTTGATCCCTTGCTGATTTTGTAAGTTTGCCCACTGACAAAGACATGAGCAGCCCATAATTGGTAGGTTATTGGTAACAGTGAGAGATAGCACATCACAAATTAAATCCGGAAAATCACATTGTGGAAAGTATATGAATTTATTTGCATTCTGCAGAGGGAAATAAGTATTTAATCCCTCTGGCAAACAAGACCTAATACTTGGTGGCAAAACCCTTGTTGGCAAGCACAGCGGTCAGACGTCTTCTGTAGTTGATGATGAGGTTTGCACACATGTCAGGAGGAATTTTGGTCCACTCCTCTTTGCAGATCATCTCTAAATCATTAAGAGTTCTGGGCTGTCGCTTGGCAACTCGCAGCTTCAGCTCCCTCCATAAGTTTTCAATGGGATTAAGGTCTGGTGACTGGCTAGGCCACTCCATGACCCTAATGTGCTTCTTCCTGAGCCACTCCTTTGTTGCCTTGGCTGTATGTTTTGGGTCATTGTCGTGCTGGAAGACCCAGCCACGACCCATTTTAAGGCCCTGGCGGAGGGAAGGAGGTTGTCACTCAGAATTGTACGGTACATGGCCCCATCCATTCTCCCATTGATGCGGTGAAGTAGTCCTGTGCCCTTAGCAGAGAAACACCCCCAAAACATAACATTTCCACCTCCATGCTTGACAGTGGGGACGGTGTTCTTTGGGTCATAGGCAGCATTTCTCTTCCTCCAAACACGGCGAGTTGAGTTCATGCCAAAGAGCTCAATTTTTGTCTCATCTGACCACAGCACCTTCTCCCAATCACTCTCGGCATCATCCAGGTGTTCACTGGCAAACTTCAGATGGGCCGTCACATGTGCCTTCCGGAGCAGGGGGACCTTGCGGGCACTGCAGGATTGCAATCCGTTATGTCGTAATGTGTTACCAATGGTTTTCGTGGTGACAGTGGTCCCAGCTGCCTTGAGATCATTGACAAGTTCCCCCCTTGTAGTTGTAGGCTGATTTCTAACCTTCCTCATGATCAAGGATACCCCACGAGGTGAGATTTTGCGTGGAGCCCCAGATCTTTGCCGATTGACAGTCATTTTGTACTTCTTCCATTTTCTTACTATGGCACCAACAGTTGTCTCCTTCTCGCCCAGCATCTTACTGATGGTTTTGTAGCCCATTCCAGCCTTGTGCAGGTGTATGATCTTGTCCCTGACATCCTTAGACAGCTCCTTGCTCTTGGCCATTTTGTAGAGGTTAGAGTCTGACTGATTCACTGAGTCTGTGGACAGGTGTCTTTCATACAGGTGACCATTGCCGACAGCTGTCTGTCATGCAGGTAACGAGTTGATTTGGAGCATCTACCTGGTCTGTAGGGGCCAGATCTCTTACTGGTTGGTGGGGGATCAAATACTTATTTCCCTCTGCAGAATGCAAATAAATTCATATACTTTCCACAATGTGATTTTCCGGATTTAATTTGTGATGTGCTATCTCTCACTGTTACCAATAACCTACCCTTCAATTATGGGCTGCTCATGTCTTTGTCAGTGGGCAAACTTACAAAATCAGCAAGGGATCAAATACTTATTTCCACCACTGTAAATATAACGTGGGAATGTTAAGCCACTATCTTTTTGTTTTTTCCTAATTTTGTTAATAAATACTTGTTTTAAATCCTCTCTAAATTCCACCGACCCCTCTCTCACCTTAATGTGGTCTAATGAAGCAAAAAAATGTATGTTATAGGAATTTGATAGAATACGATTTGTATATCTGTATAATTGTACGATATTTCCTTAAATGTTGTTTAATTTCCTCTTATGAATCATGGCTGTATTTCAATAACAAGTATTTTCTTGTTGTAATGTTTAAAATTAATAAACAAATTTATTAATAAACACATTGCCCAATTGACCTATCTGGTACTGTAGTTAGGATTTTTTCTTCTTTTTTTGTACTTTTATGATTGAGCAACATCACCCTCACTTTTCATTTTAAGGAAATATGTGCTAAATAAGAACTGAACCCAAGGTTATAGCTACTTCTTTCTGGTTTAATGAGCTCATGTGGAGAGAAGACAAATCCTGCTAGTGGTTAAAAAAGTGTTGTCAGAATCAGGCACCAATTGTCAACTGTATAGGTCTTCATACCAGTGAGATTCTGGAACGCTCTGGGCTTGAACAATCAAATGCCTCAGTAAGGTGCCTCAACAATATTATTAGGTCTGAAAGAAATAAGTGATGCATTGCATGTTATATTATAGTACTTATATAACCAAAACTATGTTTACTTATTCTCTAGCTGATGGCTAAGAAATGCTGAGAAGGCTACCATGCTGAAAACAGCTCTGGAAACAGGGGGGGTGGGGGGGGGGGGGGCAAAGCTCCATCTTCCTGTTGCAAATGGCCGGCCTGCCCTGCCCTGCCCCCAGTGCCACTTTGGAAGAACCCTGGGAACCGCAAGGAAACGCTACTCAAATCTGAAGGAGCTCCTGATAAAATCCCAGTAACTCCAGACATCCGAGGGTTCAAGGTACAGTTTATCAGGTTACCTGCTTAGGGTCAGACCATCAAAGCAGTGTACGTAATTAAAAGTATAAAACAAAAATACAGATATAGCTCATCTCAGGTCAGAGGTTGAATTTCTATGTCCCACTTTACCAGAGGGTGTTGACTCACAGATGTGCACTGTGAAATGGGTACCAGTCACTAGTATAATGATCAAGCGTATATGTATATATGGGTGAAATCAAGACAGAGCCAAGCCAATGCGTTTAGATAGGGAAAATAGATGATGATTTGCAAAATGGTAGTAACAGTAACATAAAACTTACATAAGTTAATATTCAAATTCTGTGTTGTCCACCTCTATTCAATGCCCCCTCACTGCACTGAAACTCTTGCTCCTTCCAGCTAATTGGAACCCCAAAACACTCCTCCTCTCTCTTCCGGGGTCCTCTGGTACTGGACTCTGCAGGCTGATCATTCCAGCTATGATCCCTTTGGATATTAAATACCTCTTTCTCCCGTGTTCAAGTTGTATCTTGGTTATGCTCCCTCTGGCTCATGGGATAGAACTTCCAACCAAGAGACCTAGCTGGCCATCAAGAAGATAGCACCCTAGGAACCCTCCTTGTGGGCTCCTACATCCTCTCCTGTTTCCTCTGTCTCTGTTGGGCTATTTATTCTTCCCTCCACAATCACAGGAGGCACCCCCTATTCAAACACCAGCAGGCTGATCCATTCCCCATGACTTTACAAACATGACTAAACAGCATTTAGAGGCGGAAGATAAACATTAGAGGATCACACCCTGATGCAGCCTTATGCATATGCCAGGCGAAACATGGCCCATGTTGGTAGCAGATCCTTCTTAAAAGATACGCTATTAAGCTATCAAGCTATGCATTACTATTATTAAAGATTAATGATATTACATATGCAAAAATCACTTTTATTGTGACTGATGAGAAGGCAGGTGAGCCATGGACCGTGAAAAAAGTTGCTGCTGAAGTCACTTATCAGTGTATGAGGTACTTGTATTCAGCACTGGGAGTTTTCAATTGTTTGCAAACAACAGGTCTGATTAGGAGCAGGGACTCCAGAGTGCTTTCCAATGTGGTCACAGCGGGCATATTGAAGTGATCCTGTTACATTTTATTACCTCTTAAGAGACACATTTGTGAATTATATAATACACACAACTTTTATCTCTGACCTGTGAGAAGAAAGCGTGATATGAAGATATGACTTTCTTCCTCTGGACAGCTTTATATCATGCATGCCAATCATGGACTCACTTTGAAGTTTGTGATGATTTCCAAATAATTATGTCCAATGGACATAAATTAGAGGGGCATTTGCATTAACTCCTTAGGGCTCTGAGAAAGAGTCAAGGACACAACATTCTAAGCCATTGAGTGAGAACCAAGGGAGCAGAATCAAAGGTAAAACTAATACTTTGGACTCCAAGTCCTTCTGTAATATCCTCATAGCACATTTTCACAGCACTTCTAGATAGTAAATTAAACCAGATCATCATCCATATACTTTCTTACTTTCCAACTATTTTATTACAAATAAGCAAAATAAGAAACTTACAGGGTCTTTTACTAAAGGTTAGCTCGAGTTATCTGCAGCAGGTCTCATTTTATTCCTATGGGCTGTACTGCAGATAAGTCAACCTAATCATTAGTAAAAGAACCCCTATTTGTAAATAGATGAAATCAAGAGGGCTGCAGTGATTCTGGTTCAACGATGAGTCTTTCTGTAGGTATTTCAACTGAATGTTAACTGAGTGAATGGATGGTTCAATAATTGTAAAACAATGATGCAATTCACAAGGGTACAGAGAGGAGGAAAGCAGTGGAGTGGCTTGCTTCCTGTGTTCAAGATGGATATTTCTGCCTTAAATGGAGGAGTATAATAGCTTATCCAGAATGCTAGCTTCTCTAATGATAACCAATAGGGTCAAAGATTACACCTTCATCTAGGGCATGCATCCAGCAACATCTTGAGAGGAATAGAGGAAATTAGTCACATGCAACATTCAGCCTATAAGAACCACAGGGCTAATATTCAACCAGCGGCTCTTAGCATTTTGCTAACTGCCACCAGTGTTATAACTGAAAATTCAATGATGGGCCGTGTCCACTGTTTCCTCTAAGCTGAGCAGGAGTCCCCCATCTGCAGTCCTACCAGCAGGGGGTGCTGCTTCATTACCACATTTTCAATAGCGAGGGACAGGCAAGCTCTGTAGGAATCCAGGGAAACTGCCTGTATCCTCTCGATTGAAAACACAATATTGAAGTATCATTCCCCACTGGCAGCAATGCAGTTGGAGAACTCCTGCTCAGAGAACAGTGGCAACACTCCATGCTACCAATCCCAGGGCAAGCAGTTGCTTTTCCATGTTTGTCTCAATAGCAGACTATGGACTTTTCCTCCAGGAACTTGTCCAAACTTTTTAAACCCAGATAAGCTAATTGCTGTTACTGCAAACAATTCCAGAGCTTAATTATTCATTGAGTGAAAAAATATTTCCTCCTATTCATTCACATACTATAAGGGAAATTGAAAAGAACTTTGAAAACAGATCTGAAGAAATGTGAAGTCATAGATTTAGAAGTAAATAAGTGAAATCTGTGCTGTCTTCAAGAAGAATTCAACTTGACAGCATGATCATTCATGTAGGAGCAGGTCAGACAACAGCAGCAGCAGTAGTAAGAGTGGCAACAACACAGCAGGGTGTTTTATGCTGCCTTCACACATAGAGTGAATAAATGAGAAGTTAAAATCTGGCAACGGCCTGGTCACTTAGCATCACTAGATGAGTATTTTAGCAATATATTTAATAATTTCCAACTTGGTAATTCCAAAGGTTTAAATAGTACATAAGTTCATATGTAAATGAGGCTCTGAGGAAGCAAAGCCTTGCTTCGCTGGCTTCCAGTCTAGTCAACGATTGCTCTCAACAATCCTTCACCATGGCCTTTCTCAGTCCAAGCCTATTAGTGAAAATATAGTCCTCAAACGTTTCTCATTCTGGTTGGCATTTTACACTTTTCACAATTTATCTAGTATTCAAGAGTAAGACTCCTTAGTTTCAAAAGCTCTGGGGCCGCCTCTTACAGCTCCTTCCCTTAGAATAATTTTACTTTAAGCAACTGATATTATCCCCACCCCATAACTGTCAAACACTAGTAAAATAGGACCCGATATTCAGCTGGCAGTGGGCAGCACTTTTGCTGTCCGCTGCCAACATTAAACCCAGATATTCAAAGCCGGGTCACTTCCAGCAACTGGCATTGAATATCTGGGGGGCTTTTAACCACTAAAAAGTTAACTGGTTATGACAATATTCAGTGCTAACCAGTTAAATTTTGGGGGTTAAAGATAGGACAGCTATTTATGCAGTCCTAATTGACTACTAAACTTCTCTGGTTAGGCCCTGAATATCAACACATAACCATATGAGTCACATGATATAGCTGGTTATGCGTTAACTGGCAATATTCAGAGGAGACAACCGATTATCAGCCAATGAATATTAGTGGTTAGGCACCAATATGGTATTTAACCGATCAGCAGCCATGTCTGGCTGGTTAAATACCTTTGAAATCGGGAGGATAGTATATAATAAGTCTCTCTCTCTCTTCTCAACAAAAATGGCTTCAACTCTAACCCCCCCCCTGCCCCCACCCTTCACATCTCCATACCTTGGGGTTCAAACTCAGCTTCCAAGTCAGTTCAATCCATATATTCAGACTCAGTCATTTGTTCTCTAACAGGATTCTGAATAGTTCCTGTCTCAACAGAGGTGGGTTTCTCCAGCATCTCAGGAATATGCAGGAGCTCCTCCTCTCTGGTCCTGCTGGGAGCCATTACATACTGTTTGTGCACCCAGAGAAGTTTTTGCTCCCCAGGGCTCTTCCCATCATTAAACCCTCCCAAAGAAAAATGTTCTAGGTACCAGAGATCTTCCCTCCTTTCCACTCCTACTCCAGCCCAGGATTTCCCTGTCCCCTCCCAGGATTCCCTGTCCCTTGTATGTTGTGTTCTTCATGAGAGTCTGCATTCATCTGGGAAGGGTTTTTTTTTAAGGCTGGATCAGAAGCTGAGGCTTTGGCACCCTCTTGATTATGTCTGCGGAAGAACTATCATCCAAGATAAGTAACAATTTCAGGTTACTTTTGACTCAATACAGGGTCTCAACCTATAGGTGTCTGTAAGGGTATAATGGCAGAGTTATTGTGAATTGGATATTGTGGAGTTTTTTTTGGAGACTTATGATTAATGTGGTGCTCTCATTATACAAAAGGCGTGTCCTTTTAAAAACGAGGTGTTTCCGATATCACTGAGGTCTTTTTTCTCCACTTTTTTCATTGTTGCCTGCCACAATTACCCACAAACACCTTGATTACATTGTAGAATTGTTGGAGATTTTTTGATATTATATTCTACATATTCCACGATTAACAGTGAAACAAAGGAACTCCCCATTTTGCAAGATTTATTCAAGACCTAGCAAACAAGAGAAATTATTCTAGCTTCTAACCTGAGGAACCAGAATCAAATAAGGCCAGCTACTTTCAAAATGAAAGGCCAAACAAGAACACCAATGTCAGGAAACCCATATCTGTGCACACAACAGAAGTGGTGCCCACCACGTCTATACTCTCTGACCTTCATCCTTACTGCGAACTGAAGGATTCAAATTGCTAATATCCTTTCTTCATGAAGCCTCATCTTTTGAGATAATGTTATGAGTTTTGACAGTAAACTCTCAAAGAATTTAAAAAGTTGTTTAAAAAGTACAGAATCTGCTATAAATGCTGTTCTTCATCTAGTCATCTTGCTAAAGACTGTAAAGCAGCCATCAAGTACATAGAGTGTGACAAAGGTTTAGAACAAGGACCATGCCAGGCAGACTTTTACAGTCTATGCCCCAAAAATGGCAAGGACAAATGAAGATCAGGTATATATATATATATGAAGTAGCACATCATACCTTATGTAATAAATGTATCTTGTTGGGCAAGCTGGAAGTACTGTCATCTACTATGTTATACCCAGAAGGTGTGAAACCTAGCCCCCTAGAAACCTCAGCTTCCAAATTAGAGCATGGCAGGGAGGAATGATAAAGCAAAGACAGCAGCACCTCAGGTTAATCTAAACTGTACAAAAATATGTGGAGGAAGATGTCACGGGAAGTCAAGCACCAAGATATGCCTAGCCAAAGTATAATCCAAAGGACAACCTAAGATGGCAGTCAAGAGGTATGTCATCATAGATGAGTAAAGCAACAAGCTTCTAACTAGGTCAGAGTTCTATGACTTGTTTGGCATTCATGAAGACTACTCTCTCTATTGTCCCAAAACCTGTACAGGGTCTTAAAGACAACAGGAAGAAGAGCAAGTGGGTATATTGTACTGCCAGGAACAGTGATTAGCTGTTCTGCAAATTCCTACTACAATATGATAGAAGCAATGGATGGCAGCATCAAGTTGCACCTACCCATACTCATCGAATGTAACCAGATACCAGACAAAAGTGATGAAATGCCCACACCAAAGGTTGCTCAGAACTATCCTTACCTGAAGCCTATAGCCAACCAACTCCTACCTTTGTATCCAGAAACTGAAATCCTACTTCTACTGGGTGGAAATGTACTAGAATTATTCAGAGTTCATCAGCTACATATCAACCCATGTGAAATTCCCTATGCCCATCAACTTGCCTTGGGATGGGTGATAATGAGTGGTTTGTCTAACAGAATATGAAATTTGAGCAATGATGCATATGCCACAAGTGTTCTAGAAAATGAGCACACATATTTATTTGAACCGTGTCCTAATCATCTATGCACTAAAGAGGCTCTCAACTTCAAGGAACCAAACCATGATCTACCAACCTGCCAGACCACCTCTCTACAAGACTTGGAAGAACATCTGGGAAGCTCAGTGTTCTGGGTCACAAAAAATGATGATAGACTCTATCCATGGAAGACAAAGAATTCTTAAGAATTATGAGCAAAGAATTCTTTAAAGATGTATCTCAGAGCTGAGCAACACCTCTTCCATTCCACACGCCTAGACCTTGACTCCATACCAATAGGAATCCTACTCTCTCATGGCTTGCCTCACTGCAAAGAACTTTCATGAAGGTTACAAAGCGCTGTCTCATCTCTGGCTTCCTTATGAAAGTTATGCTCACCAATGGCCAAGCAGAACTAGTCCCCTACCCCCAAAAGAGAATGAAGAATGCTAGTACTTACCTACCTTTGGGAGTATATTACTCTCAAGCAACCAAGTGAAATATGAATTGTCTTTGATTCCAGCTCTCAGTTCTAAAGAATCTCTCTGAACAATGTGCTCCTCAATGTACCTGACCTGACCTGACCAATAGGGGTTTTATTATACTTCAGAAAGGAACCTATCACTGTAACAGCTGACATTCAGCAAATATTTTACTGATTTGTTGTCCACAGAAGCTACATGAGATTCCTGTGGTTAACTGAAAGGGAAGCGTCAATGTCACAAACAGATGTAAGAGGGAAATGGACAAATGCAGCAGGAGAAAGGAGAAATGGCAAATGGGCAGAAGACCTGGTAAGAGATTTAGAAAAAAAAACAGATACAGAAAAGCAGAAAAAAGAGATTGGGACCAATGAGTGGAAAAAAATAAAATTCTCAGATAATAAAGGCAGGAAAACTATTTTATTAATTAAAATATGTCTGTTTTGGGAAATGTGCATCTGTGATGTTTTTTGAATTATGCTCAGTAGAAAAGGAAATACATTTCTCAATTTATATTTCTCCAGTATTGCACTGTATGCAAAGTCTAACTGCTTGAGGTTTTCAATTAAAATGTTATCTATTTCTAATTTGTGGTCCTTTGTTTTGTATTTGGTGAGGTACTGTTTATGTTTTGCATATAACTGAGGTGCAATATTCTGACAGTGTCCCTTTCTGTATAGGACTCTATAGCAGTGCTGCCTTTTCATAAGTAAGGTTAGTGTTGTGTTAGTCTATGGAATGGCAAGTATGCTATAAGCTCTGAATGAGCAGGGTTTTATGGTGCATTAGAATGTATCTGGTTGTCATGTAGAAATCTGATAGTCTTTCTGTAACTCCACTGCATGTATAAACAATGTTCAAACACTTATGAAGTTATTGTTAGAACAAAAAAGAAGCTTGAGAAGGGATTCACTGGAATTCCCCTGGGGAGGGAGAGGGGTTCACATTAATCATTTGTATAGACAGCTAAAGAAGTAGCACCAGCTATGATACGATCACACACACTGTTAACCTTAATGTTTCCTTGCTGAAAAATTCACCAATAGGGGGTTCACTGTTGTTCCCCTTTGTGAAACAGCCTTGTTGTAGTATTTTCAGAACCCAGTTCATAAAGTTACTGGGATTTGACTTGTTCACTAATTTTCTATCTATATCCTTACCAGAGTTGCTATGCTTATGGTACTTATTTCTCTTGTATCACATTTCCTCAGTTATTCTATACATAGATCAGCTATTTTCTACTCAGCTTTTATGATTGTAATACCTGGTAGTACCGCTGTAGGATTAAATCTGCTCTTGCCTTACAGACTACATTTTCAGACATGAATTCCCATCTTTTTCAGAGATGCCCTTTCTCACTCATTTGAAGCCTTTCTCAGTTTTTGAGCTCCTTCTTTCACTCATCAGAGCTTTAATGTTTCTTATGCATTGGTCCTGACCACTGCTTTCATGAGAGACAGCTGTGCACTATTCTGTAAGGCATGATGCCTAACCCCCATGGCGTGTATCTCGAAGGGAGTTGTGGCCATGTTGGGGGCATTCCGAAAAGTTGTATGTGGAATTACAGAATACTTCCTACCCACGCCTAACTTGGGCACTGGCATTCATACCAGGGTTTAGCAGCCGTAAGTCTAATGCCCAAAAGTTAGGCGGGGGATCCACACTAAATGTGGAGGAGTGGCCTAGTGGTTAGAGCACCAATCTTGTAATCCAGAGGTGGACAGTTCATATCCCACTGCTGCTCCTTGTGATCTTGCACTTAACCCTCCATTGCCTCAGGTACTAACTTAGATTGTGAGCCCTCCCGGGACAAAGAAATATCCAGAGTACCTGAACGTAACTCACTTTGAGCTACTATTGAAAAAGGTGTGAGCAAAATCTAAATAAAAAAATAAGGGGGTTGTTTACTAAAGCTTAGCTCAAATTATCTGCCACCAGGCCCATTTTATTCTTATGGACCCTGCTGCACAGAACTCGAGCTAAGCTTTAGTAAACAACCCCCTAAGAGAAGAAAAGCCAAGTGTCCCAACCAATGGGAAGAAATCTGAGCATAGCTTCCCTTGTACTGCCTCCTGCTGCCCATTGCATTTCACTGCACCTACCAGCATCTGTGCTATAAAAACTATTCACATTCACTCAGTGGAGAGCAATTTTCAGCCCACAGAATTTACCCATATTGCCTCTGCTTTATCTGTATCTGTTTAGACACTTGGAAAAAAAAAGAAAATATAATTTTATCAGCTTTCTTCATAAGCAAAGCAATACTACAGTTAAATCTTGCCAGATTTATACCATAGATGCACCCTCTGGAAAATCTCACTTTTGGTCCTTCAATCTCACTCATCAGGGTAGTAAACACACTCTTCAGGATGGTTCACCTTTGGCATCTCTGATTATTTTTCTGATTGGGGTCACTTAAGAACTGGAAAAAAATCCTGAAATTCATCACTACCTCAGTATGAAGGGATGTAGAAAAACCACAGCTAGGACAAACAGGTAGAATGAAATGGACAGACTAAATGCCCAGGCACAATAGGGAAGAACTATTAATAAAGTAAGGAGAGGGAGGTACTGAGCCCAGGCTTCTATGTGACCCCAGGTTCATATGGAACACAATTCTATTACAGTGCACCTATATATAAGCACCTATAGGATGCCTGATTGGTGCATATTCTATAAAGGAAAATAGGAGCTTACATGTGTATGCATTTAGATGTGAGTATTTACACCAGCCATAGAACTGGTATAAATGCTCACACCTAAGTTGCTGTATTCTATAAAGTGTGAGTAACTGTGTGCCCCACCCATGCACCTGCAAACTATGCACTAATGAAGATATGCAGGTAGTTACACGTCTATGCCAAAATACATGTCTATGATGCATAAAATTTAGTGCCCACTGTATAGAATTACCCCATTGTGCTCTAGTATTCCAAAGATATTAGTGAAAAAAATCCTTTGTGAAATAGATTAGGTTTGGGTGTAATAATTTATCTGATAGGGATAGGGGTACCAGTTGCCCCAGCCACCGAATAATGATGTAACTATTGAAGGCTTTTCTAGCTGACTCCCTACATGGAGTGTCATGTAATGTCATAGAGATTATAAGTAGAAGTCTTTTGAAAGGAAACTTTCTTGTGTTTTTTTTTGTCTGCCTCCTAAAGGCAAGGTGAGAATCCAATAGTTGATCCCAAGAGCTTAATCCAGTTTTGGTATAAACAGAAGGAAAAATAAGGGACCCAAGGAGGGTCCCAGATTCAGATACCCCTGAGAAACACTGTTCCTTCTAAACTGAGCAGGAGTCTTCCACCAACAGTCCTTTAAGTGGGAGGTGCTGTTTCACTATGACATTTTCTGTAATGAGGGATGGGCAAGCTCTGTAGAACTCCAGGGAACCTACCTGTCTTTAGCAATTGAAAACAAAGCACTCCCCCCCCCCCCACCCCAGCAGAAAGGAGGGGGGGGGGTTGTCTCTCTCCCACATTTTCTACCCACATGTACCAAGGCAGCCGGCTCCTCCCCAGCACTATCTAAAATCCTATCTAGATGACTCGTGAAGTCCGCCACCTTTGCACCAGGCAGGCAAGTGACCAGGCGATCCTCACTTCCACCAGCCACCCAGCTATCTACATGCCTAACAATTGAATCACCAACTACAACAGCTGTCCTAACCCCTCCCTCCCTGGCAGAAGCTCCTGGAGACACATCCTCTATGCGAGAGGATATTACATCCCCTGGTGGGCTGGTCCTGGCTATAGGATTACTTCCAGCTGACCAGGGTGATGCTCTCCTTTTAGAAGACCTCCCTCCTCCAAGGCAGCCCAGGAGCTGCCAGACTAGAGGTGGGATGTCTCTACAACGTCCCTGTAGGCCTCCTCTATGCACCTCTCTGTTTCCTTCAGCTCCTCCAAGTCTGCTACTCTAGCCTCAAAAGAACGGACTCATTCTCTGAGAGCTAGGAGCGCACACATATAACCTCTCAACAACTGGAAGATAATCATACGTGTGACACTCAATGCAAAAGACTGGAGAGCACCCCTCTCGCTGCTGGACTGCTGTCTGCATCTTAGTATTATAGAGTTGTTTAATAATTAAAACTTCTTAAGGTACTAAGGATATCAGATGAATATAAAGTGCTTTAAGATTGTATGGTGTAATTTGTAATTTATTTAGTGTTTGCTTCTCAGAAACTAATTAAATATAATTAAAACTCTAATGAAAACTCTTCTTGTTGTTCTAATTAGAATAATTGACTGTAAATGAAGACTTGAGCTAGGGGTGGGTGAGAGTTGGGGAGGGTGGGTAGGAATGAGGATTGAACTAGGCCCTACTGTGCCTTCTAGAGTCTATCTGTTAATGCTGTGGTAGAAAATTCAAGTTTTAAAACTATGGGGAAAGGGTATGGAAACTTGCTAATAAAGTTTGCTTCTTCTTTTTTAAATCAATATCCTACAATTCCTCTTTTAAACCAAGCACAGTGCAAAATAATGTCACTTACCCAGAGAAATGTCCTCTTCTTTCAGAACTTCTCATAAAGAAAGTTAAGTGAAACCTTTTTTGGATATTAAGGAGACTGTTTCACTACTACTAATCATTTCTATAGCACTACCAGAGATATGCAGTGCTGTACACATTATATACAGGTACTTTCTCTATCCCTAGGGGGCTTACAATGTAAGTTTTTTGTACCTGGGGCAATGGAGGGTTAAGTGACTTGACCAAGGTCACAAGGATCTGCAGTGGGAATTGAACCAGGTTGCAAGGATCAAAGTCCACTACACTAACCATTAGGCTACTCCTCCAATCCAAACCCTTTGAAACTAGCCCAGTAATCATAGTGCCCTTAGTAACCTTTGCAAATATTCCACTTCTTCACACCTTAACTAACACCTAATTCAGGTCAATAGCAGTACTACTCTCCAGCAGGCAAAGAACAGAAAATAACTTTCTTTTAGGACAGTTTGAGTCTTGCTATTATCCTTTTTAATACTCTTGGCTAAGTTTCTACCTCTAGAGAAAGTTTCAGTTTAAAACTATGTGGAAAAGGGTTGTACACTATGGAAACTAATTAATAATGCTTGCTTCTCTCTCTTTTATTATTTTTTTCTTTCACTGAACAAAGCCCTACTGTGCCTTCTAGAATCTATCTGTTAATGCTGTGATTGAAAATTCAAGTTTTAAAACTATGGGGAAAGGGTATGGAGAACAGCTAATAAAGTTTGTTTCTTTGTTTTATTTTTTTTTTTGCCTGTGCTTATCATTCCTCTTTTAAACCCAATCTTTAAGTTACGAAGCACAGAGCAAAATAATCTCACTTACCCAGAGAAATGTCCTCTTCTCTCAGAACTTCTCAGAAATGGCTGTTTTGGGACATCTTCGTTTCCCCATCTATATTTCTTCCCTTGCTGCACTAATCTCCTCCCATGGTTTTCAGTATCTTTATGCTGATGACTCCCAGATCTACCTCTCAGTACTAGAAATTTCAGCAGGAATCCAGGCCCAAGTCTCAGTCTGTTTGTCTGACATGGCAGTGAGACATCCAGGCAGCAATCTGAAACTAAACATGGCCAAGACTGAGCTTCTTATCTTTCTCCCTAAGCCCACTTGTCCTCATCCCCCATTCTTTATCTCTGTGGATAACACTCTCATCCTCCCTGTCTCATCAGCTAGTAACCTTGGGGTCATCTTTGATGACTCTCTCTGCACATATCCAACAGACTGCTAAAACCTGTCGTTTCTTTCTCTATAATATCACCAAAATTCATCCCTTCCTTTCTGAGCATACTACCAAAACCCTTATCCACACTGTTATCACATCTCGATTAGACTACTGCAACTTGCTTCTCACAGGTCTCCCACTAAGCTATCTCTCTCCCCTTCAATCTGTTCAAAATTCTGCTGCACAATTTATATTCCACCAGTGTCACTATGCTCATGTTAGCCCTCTCCTCAAGTCAATTCATTGAATCCCTATCCATATCTGCATATAGTCATACTCCTCTTATTGTCTTACAAGTGCATTCACTCTGCAGCTCCTCAGTGTTAATCTGATTGTGAGCCCTTGTGCCCAGGCCAAGGCTTAGAAAGGACCTTGGCTGAGGCCTAGGGTAGACCAAACAGGCGCTATGCAATACCATGGGCCACAAAGCCCCGCACACTCAGGAAAATCAACAAGCACCACCAGAAAAGGGAAATAGACCACTCAGGTGGGCCACAAGGCCAATCTGGAACCCACTCATACAGAGTCCAAGCATACGGGCTGCAAGGCCGAACTGGAACTGTATCATACACTGGGAAGGGAAAAGAACAACGAGGGGTCCCAGAAGGGACTGGAGCACAAGCAGCGCACACAGCGCCAGACGGTGACATCAAGGGAAGGGCAACAGACCAAACTGGCGGATACAGACTACAACCAGAGGGACAGAATACAAACAAGGGCTACACAGTAACCCAGGTAGCGGAGGGCACAGCCCACAGGGAAAAAGGGAAAGCCAGGGTCAGAGCAGGACACTATAGACTCAGAACCTAAAAGAGCGAAGCTCCACAGAAATGGCTGAGCAGGAAAAACAGGCTGAAGGAAAAGGCTGCTAGAATTCCCTAGGCGGAGGAGGGCCAGGACCCACCAGGGCCAAATCAAGGACAGAAGCGGACAGAAAGAAAAGGCAGATTCTAACTAACTACAGCAGAAAAGGAGGACAGAGCGTCCCAAAGTCAAATAACAAACACAGGGCACCCAGAGTAAAAGCAGAACAGAGGGAAGGACTGCCTTCAAATACACACACAAGAAAATGGCCAGAGCCCACAGCAAAATAACAAGCAAAAGCAGACTACAGAGAAAGGACAGGAAAGAAGCAGGGCACACAAGAGAACAGAAAGGGTTAAAGCAGAGACCAGAGAAAGGCTGCCTAAAAGAGGCAGGGCACAAAAAAGACAAATACCAAGCACTGCACATAAAGGGTTAAAGTAGAGTAGAGGGAAGCTTAGACAAACAAAGGAGGAACGAGCTTACCATGGACAGAAAGGCTGCCTAAAAGAAACAGGGCTCACAAAAGACAAATACCAAGCACTGCACATAAAGCGTTGTAGAGGGAAACTAAATAAACAAAGCTGGAACAAGCTTACCATGGACAAATTAACACCACAGCCAGGCAGGGAGAAACAAGGCAGAGGAGAGACAACAGACCCAGCTGAACTGCAGTCAAACAATCAAGGAAACGCTGGTTACAACCAGCACACACAGAGACCACAAACAGAAGAGGAAAAAAAACTCCAAAGAATACACACTGTGCCACGAGCACAGACTACACAAGAGAACCAGAGCTCAGCTGAGAGGAAATAATGCTAGAGTGTTCACTGTAGGGAGAGGTAAGTTTAATTAAGGTCTGACGCCTGTTGCCTCAGACGTCAGCTCAATCCCTGACAGGCCAATCAGAAGCGAGTCCCAGTCATTCCCCTGCCTGTCTCAGAATCATAACACTCAGTACCTCTCCACTCTTTTTTCTCCCTACACTCCTCCCAGGGAATTCCGTTCATTGGGTAAATCTCTCCTATCTGTACCAGGGGCGTATCTGCGTGGGGCCATAGGGGCCTGGGCCCCCGCAGATTTCGCCCTGGACCCCCCCTACCACCATCAACCCTCCCCCGCTGCCGTTGTTTACCTTTGCTGGCGGGTCCGAGGTCCGCTTGCCGCCTTTAAAGATATTTCTTCAGCTGGCGGGGGACCCCAACCCCCGCCAGCCGACCCGACGTCTTTAAAGTTCTTCTTCGGCCTCCGTGGCCATGCTGTAGTTGATAGCTGTTCAATCCAGTTTGGAGTCTGACGTCCCAGCACGTTGTACGTGCAGGACAACGTGCTGGGACGTCAGACTCCGAACTGGATTGAACAGCTATCAACTACAGCACGGCCACGGGGGCCGAAGAAGAACTTTAAAGACGTCGGGTCGGCTGGCGGGGGTTGGGGGTCCCCCGCCAGCTGAAGAAATATCTTTAAAGGCAGCAAGCGGACCTCAGCTGGTGGAGGGTGGGGTCCCCACCAGCAAAGGTAAGCAACGGCAGCGGGGGAGGGTTGGCGGCGGGGGAGGGACGGTGGAGAGTCGTTGGTGGGGGGATCTGGCAATGGCGGGGGGGGGGGGTTCTGGCAATGGCGGCAGCGGGGGAGGGGGTCATTAGGGGGGCTAAAATGTGCCCCCTCCCTCTGGCTCTGACCTCCCCTACCGCCGGAGTCCAGATATGCCCCTGATACCCTTCTCCTCCACTGCAAACTCCAGACACTATTCCTTTTATCTTGTTGCACCATATGCCTGGAGTAGGCTTCCTGAATCAGTATGTCAAGCTCCATCTCTGGCTGTCTTCAAATCTAGGCTAAAAGTCCACCATTTTGAGCGTGCTTTTAACTCCTAACTCCTATTCACTTGTTTAGTACCCATGTCTGTTTTATCTTTCCCACCTTAAGTAATTCCCTTATCCCTTATTTGTCCTGTTTTTCTGTCTTGATTAGATTGTAAGCTCTGTAGAGCAAGGACTGTTTCTTACATTTTTCAGTGTACAGCGCTGCATACATCTAGTAACATAAGCAGTAGTAGTAGTATATGTACTGGCTAACAACAAGTCCTGCTTACCCCACCAT
Source organism: Microcaecilia unicolor (assembly GCF_901765095.1). Lineage (NCBI taxonomy): Eukaryota > Metazoa > Chordata > Amphibia > Gymnophiona > Siphonopidae > Microcaecilia > Microcaecilia unicolor. The sequence continues at coordinate 557,438,003 of NC_044031.1, read as the reverse complement.
TTACTTTTTACTCAGCATGAGTCTCGGCACCTGTTTTCTCAGAACAAAGCACTAGCCCACATCCTCATGTCACCCTTCCACTAGGCCCAATCCTTCTTCGCAATTTTCACCCATTTTCTTCCCTATTTGGTGACAGATATTCATACCAGAAGAATTGCTCCAGGGTGCCCTCCAAGCATGCCACTTTCCCAACCCCCGTAATACCTCACATTGTACCTACTGTTAGTCACCACTGTGTAACTAATAATCCCACCACAAACCATTTCATCACAGTTAGGCAGTACTGCACTTTGGATTGCTATATCATTTACAAAAACATTCACAACAATTGCTCAGTGAATTAACAGTTTCCCTGTCAATAACCTTGTGATGCCATGTCAAAGGGTCATTGTCATACCTCCCAGTTATACAGGTGTCTCCAGCAAGCTGTGTAACAGAGTTGCTGTGTCGAGGTAACAAGATTCCACTCAGCATTATAGTCACCTCTGCCCTCCAATGGCAAAAGGAATCAAGTGACATGTGTTAGGATCATTAAAGACTTACCTGTTTTGCAAGGCCTATCCCACTGACCCTACTTAAATGCTTCAACTCTGCAACACAACATAACATTAGATCGTATTGGACTTTATATATTCCTTATTATCATTGACTCTTATTGTATCTTATACCCTAACCTTACCGGACCTCTATTTCAATCTATATTTGTTTACCCTACCAGACTTGGCGTTCACCTTTACGGTATTTTGTAAGCCACATTGAGCCTGCTAATGGGTGGGAAAATGTGGGATACAAATATTACAAATAAATAAATAAACATTGGGGTCATTCCATATCTGACTTTGGGGGTTTTGTTAGTTGGTGGAGTTGGAGTAATGTTGCCTGTTTTGTCGCAGCTCAGGTGTTAGGTTTCGAATATGTGGGGTTAGTTATGATGCTTGATATACGAATGGCAGGCGGTGAGGCACATGCGATACCGCTGTGCTACATGGTATGGGTAGAGGGGAGGAAAAGTGATTGAAGTGATGCAGTCTGGCATCACCACAGGCAGGGGGATAAAGGCATGCAAATTTGATAACTTATGCGTGACTAGTATAAAACCGTCTAGTCATAATCTTTCATTTTAATGTGCACTGTTGATATAGTCAATGTAATACATGCTATTCCAGTATTAAATAAAGCTGCGGCGTAGATTTGCCACTTAATAGGTGTCAGTAGTTTTTTGAGTATTTTTTGCGTGTAATGCTGCTTAAATGGGATACTGTGGAGGGTCTTTTTTTGTGAAACTTTGCCTGGCAACACACATTAATTACTGGTGTTCTCAAATGTTGAGTTTTCCCACTTGCTTCATTTTCCCTTTGGAGGGTAAACTGGTCAGGCATGGGCTTTTGGTGTGCATACAGCACTGTTTGTCACAGTCTGGTCTTACTAATGTGTCCTTTGCTCCTTTCATGCAGACTTTGCAACTGTGCAGGGTGGTGGTGTGGATGCCACCCCAGAGGTGGAGGATGCTGCTACTGCTGGCCCTTCACAGCACATTCCCCAGCACCATAGGCTGGAACATCAGGGTCCAGCAGCAGTGGAAGAGGCCAACATGCCACCTCTTGAGGAAAATGAAGACCTTGGGGACAAAGGTGTCAAGGCAGAGGAGGAGGAGAAAGATCTAGCTGAACCAACCATGCTGGAAGATCTTGACAACGAGGCCCCTGCATGTCAGAAGAAAAATCTTGTCCACCCTGAGTAGGAACAAAGAAAGGAGGAAGATAATATTATAGGCGTTGACCAACAGATTTGAGAACAACAGGTCCTGCTCAGGGAAGAGGTTTCTGGCGTGCTGCAGGAGCTATCAGACAGTATGGTATACACCCCAGGGTACTGAACTCAGACATAAAATTTCTGATCTGCTGTTAGTAATCTGTAAACTTGTCATTAAAATCATCCATTGTACCTGAAGATTGGAGGGTGGCTTTTGACAAAGTTCCTCATGAGAGACTCCTGAGAAAATTAAAAAGTCATGGGGATAGGAGGCAATGTCCTTCTGTGGAATAGGAATTTGTTATTGGACAGAAAGCAGAGGGTAGTTTTTATCAATGGAGGAGGGTGAATATTGGAGTGCCGCAGGGCACTGTATTGGGACCGGTGTTATTTAGCATATTTATAAATGATCTGGAAATTGGAATGACGAGTGAGGTGATTAAATTTGCAGATGACACAAAATTATTCAAAGTTGTCAAAACGCATGTGGATTATGAAAAATTACAGGAAAACCTTAGGAAATTAGAAGACTGCGCTCCAAATGGCAGATGAAATTTAATGTGGACAAATGCAAAGTGATGCACATTGGGAAGAATAATCCGAATCATAGTTACCTGATGCTAGGGTCCACCTTAGGAATCAGCACTTAAGAAAAGTGAAGACAATACACTGAAATCTTCTGCCCAGTGTGTGGTGGCAGCCCAAAAAGCAAACATGATGCTAGGAAAGAAAGGGATGCAAAATAAGACCAAGAATATTATAATGCCTCTATCGCTCCACGGTGTGATCTCACCTTCAGTATTGCGTTCAATTCTGTTTGCCATATCTCAAAAAAAATATATATAGCAGAATTAGAAAAGGTTCAAAGAAGAGCAACCAAAATGATGAAGGGGATGGAACTCCTCCCATATGAGGAAAGGCTAAAGAGGTTAGGCCTCTTCAGCTTGCAAAAGAGAAGGCTTAAGGGGGAAATGATCAAGATCTATAAAATCCTGAGTGGTATAGAACAGGTAAAAATGAATTGATTTTTCACTCTTTCAAAAAGTACAAAGACCAGGAGACACTCAATGAAATTACATGGAAACACTTTAAAAACAAACAGGAGAAAATATTTTTTCACCCAACAAATAGTTAAGCTCTGGAACTCGCTGCTGGAGGATGCAGTAACAGCAGTTAGAGTACCTGGTTTAAAAAGTTCATGGAGGAAAAGTCCATGGTCTGTTATTGAGATGGACTTGGGGGAAGCCACTGCTTGCCCTGGGAATGGTAGAATGGAATGTTGCTACTAATTGGGTTTCTGCCAGCTACTTGTGACCTGGATTGGCCACTGTTGGAAACAGCATAATGGGCTAGATGGACCATTGGTATGACCCATATGGCTATTCTTATGTTCTTAGACAGCTGCTGGCTGGTGTGATAGAGGAGCTAGTAGCTGTGAGGGAGGACAGAAGGGCCAGGACAAATTTGGGGACTGTTTACTATAGCTCATGTCATCTGTTGTGTCCAATATGGAAACCCAAAATGATACACTGGCCTCCATCCTCCTCTAGCTGCTGCAAGGCTGCCAGTCAGTGGGCAGCTTCCCCAGCTCTGTCATCCCAGTGTCCCAATCGTGCCCCTTACCCATCCTTAGGCAATCAAGGCCACTAACTGCTGGGCCCAGCGGATCACCCCCAGCACCTACGCATCCTCCAATCCTGCCACTTGGCAGAGGAAGTGACCAGAACACCCGAGGCTGGGGCAGGATAAGGGGGAAGCAGCGATGGGGTCATTTGGGCCCTTCCATTCTCACCAGGACTTGAGATATGTTGCTGCTTGTACTGTTGCTTTCTGGACTTGAAGTCCGGGTTTTACCATGCATATCTCTCACATTTTCTTTCATGTAATCCTCCACATCATGATTGCATGTTGTGATGCCAGATACTAGTTTTGGGATTGGGCCTTACCTGAGATGCTGAAGTTCTGTAAAGGACATTGTAGTCCATGGTAAAGGGGGAGGGGGGAAACCTGGGGGCCACATATTTTTTAGTTATCACTGTGCAGCACAATGGTGGGGGAGGGGGAAACCTGTGGTCACATACATTTTGGTTATCACTGTACTGCACAATGGTTGGATGTGGGAGAAGGGAGACAATAACACTTATGTACACTTATATAATAAAAATTCTCACCATATTCACAAATAATGTGTCTAGATTATGTTATTTCGGACTTCCTGGTCTCTCTGACATGCCTGGTTAGGTGGCAGATCTTCCTGGAGTACCTCAGGTCTCTCATCCTCGCTGTCACTCTTCTCCCTGGTCTGTTCCTCTGATTCTGGCATATGCCAGATTGTACAGCATGCAGCGAACATTTCACAGATCTTTCTTGGCTTGCACAAAAGCTTCCCCCTCCCCGAGCAGCCTAGGCCCAGGAATCTGGTCATCAGAAAGCAAATGTCCTCTCAATTACTGCCCGGGTAGCACTGTGGGTGGGCCCTGTTGTATCTGACCTCCTCTGGCCTCTGGAGGTTCACAATAGGGGTCATCAGCTAGCTCCTGAAGGGATAGCCACGGCCACCTGTATTAAGGAGAGGCAAGAATATTTTAGAGAAGGTACATACACCTTTTATTGTGTGTTGGCAGTTCCTTCAAGTGTGTTTTGTGTCATCCTCCAGGCCACTGAGCCTACACTGGTCACACACCTATGGAGTAAAGAGAAAGATGTAGTCAAAGATTGAAAGGATGTATAGGTTGTAGGATGCTCTTCACCTAGTAACCATCCCCCTCTGATTTCTCCACTCTGAAAGGCGTCGTGGATGCCAGAGCATTAAAGGACACAGACATTGTGACAGGATCTGGGAAAGTTGGAACACACATTCGATATCTTCAGTGCTGCATTACAGACAACCTGCATGTTGAGAGAGTGATAGAGCCTTTGATTTCTGCATTCTGGCTCACTGGCTGCAGGTGGACTGGAGGCCACATGTGTATAGTCTATAGCCCCCAGCACAGAGTGGAATTGGGCAAAGTCATAAAATACTATTATGGTTTCTTGCTACAGAATCTGATATAAAGGGTGTCCCTTTTCAAAAAGGCCTTAAGAAAGTGGGTGATGATGCATGAGGCAGCTGTCTGGCTGATTCCTGCTGCAGATCCCAGAGGTGTTTAGAATGTGCCAGTTGCTAGAAATGCCAGGGCTGTGGTCACTTTCACATGGACTGGCAGGACATGCCCCCTCCAAGCAGTAGGCTCCAGCTCCTCTTGCAGTTGTTCACACAGGTGTACTATGGTCTCTTTATGAAACCGGTACCTAGCTACACATTTTTCATCAGTCAGGTCCAGGCACCTGGGTCTGAGCCTGTACACCCTCTGCACCCGCCCTTGCCCTTGGCCTCTCCCTCTCCTCTGTTGCCCCCACAACTGACATGCCATCAACTAGCCCATGAAGAGCTCAGCCATCACTCTGTGCTGCAGCCACAAACACAATCACACACATACACAAACGATGGGACAACAACACTGAGAGGACACACCAAAGGCAGACACAAGTGGCTGCAGCACCCCCACCACCACCACACACACACACAATAGCACACTAATGTTAAGACACTAATACACAGACAAACACATCAACTTGTTGTGTACAGGATGGGGGGATGGACAAGGGAAGGGATAAGGACAGCAGGTAGTGGGAAGGAGGAATGGACAGAAGTGGAGCAGGTTTAGGTGAGAAGGGAGTTAGCAGGAGCAGCAGGGACAGAATTTATATCAAATGGGTATGGAGGGTTGGGTCAGAGCACACACCAAGATTGCAAAATATCACCAGAAGCACGGTAGAGCATGTGTCCTAAAGACAAAATGGAGTACACTTGAGCACTAGTTATAGCACCTGTGGAGATCAGCACTTATGTTAGGCATCATCACATTCCGCAACATTTGCAGAACCCAAATTCTATGCTGATTTGACTTGTTATTTGGCGCCAATAAAATAAGTTAGAGCCTAAATGCTAGCAGTCATTCCTATTGCCATGTTAACTGTGACCCCAGTACACAGTACCACTAGTGGAATTTGAACCTACCACCTCAAATGATGTGTCAGCTGTTGTAACCACTAGACTACTTCATCTATTAAGCCTACTGTCTAAGACATCTGCACAGATCTATTACGAGCACAGCATGTTCCATATATGTGAAGCCCTGGAAATAAGAGACTGTGGAATGTGGAAGGGGATATAGGAAGAATGATGTAGTACAGTAATGTCATGCCCCACTGTAAAGAACAAGGTAATATTGTAAGACTTCTGTCACGTGCCTACAACTCAACCTTCCTCTCCATCTCCCCCTTGTCTCCATACAGATAGAAGACTTCAATTTGCAAACTTTACTACAGACAGTTCTCTTAGAGGCCTCTCACAAAACAGCTCCCACAAAACATCTATGTATGCTCAATACATCTGTCCACCACCTGCCACACCCAGGAGACATAATAAACTGTCTGGGTTTCCCAAAACACATATTTCTTCAGGGGATGGTTCTGTGCTACAAAGAAAAACCTTTCTATCCCTCCTGGATTCACCATCTCACTCTAGCTAAATAACTTGGGTGAGATGTGTATGCTGGCCAGCTGCTACAGCAGGACTTTGAACCTCAGACAGTAGTATCAAAGGTTGCTGTGCTAACCATTAGACTATACTACCAGGCTATCCTCTAGCCTTTTCATTGAAGAGACACACCTTCCAGCACAGTCGAGAATGTCAGTACATCTGTGCCCAGGAAGCTACCCCAAATCAACACACACTCCCATCTATTCAGATCAACCTAGACAAACATCTGTGCTTGATTGTTGTGACCAAGTGAAAGGCGTGGCTTGCAGAGGAGGAAATATATCATAGCCCTAAGCTAAAACAATAGGTAACATCACAGGAAGGGTAACCTGTTCAACAGTAGGACATGAAGTCATAGGTGCCAGATATAGAATAGCACCTAGTGCCAGGATCCGTTAGGCGCAACAATTTATACCAGGTTTCAGCAGGTGTAATTTATCACACCTAAGGCATGATTCCGCCAAATTCTGTAATACTGTATGCATCTTTGGCAATGCCTATGAACCGCCCATTTTGCTGCCTTGGGTGCGCCTCTTTTTCTGATGTATGCAGCAGAATTTAGGCGCACCTCTTTATAGAATACTACTAAATAGATATGCATATAAATTCTAATTAGTGCTCATAATTGCTTGTTATTCCTCAATTATTGGTGATAATTGGCTCATTATTCAATTAAGTTGTGTGCACAATTTGGCCAAGCAGCCAAATTTGCACAGACAACTCAAAGTGCCATATATAGAATCCAGGGGATGCTGTACTAAACATATATAGTATATATAGATATTAAATAAATATATACATAAATATATACAAACCCCCTGGTGGTGGAGCTAGGTATTACACCGATGTTAAAAATATGTCAAGGTTTTCACCCCAAATATATTCTATGCCAAACCAGGGAATTTAATTGAATAATATGTTTTAAGATGTAAATTTATAACTAATATTAAATCAAACATTCTATTCTAAGTAAAGGAGCAACCCACAAAGAATGTAATTTTTCCAGTGACATTTTCAATCACAGTTTACATACAACTACAATGTCAAATAAGTAATTGTCTACTGGTAGATAACTCATTGAGAATGTTTTCCTTAACATCAACTCCCTTCCTGAATTTGATACTTTGTATTTAAATTTGTGTCTTTTAGGTACAAATTCTACACTGAATTCCAATACAGGTAAGTATTTTATTTCCCCTCTGTATCTCTCTTCTCTACTCTGTTTCACAGTTCCCTTTCTCTTTATCCTGTAGAACCTCAGTTCATGGACTTAGCTGAATGGTAAGATATAATTTGGATCACACATATATAATTATTATAGAACAATTACAACAATTAATTAGTTATTATCTTGACTGAATATATATGTATGTATGCATATATATTCATTCATTTGCTATTATTACAGTTATAGATACATGTTAAACATGTTAATGAAAGATTCATTAGTTCCTAAGCAGTTGTGCTACTTCAGCCCAAATGTATCCAGAGGGGGAACACCTGTTAGAAGATCTGTTTATACCTTATTAGGCATTACCTCAATACCCTCGTAATGCTATGCCTTTTATAAGCAACAGGTGCTTGGGAATTAAAGAATGGCTTTTATTTAACACAACTTAATAGTTACGCAGATTAATTAACAATTTTAATTAAGGTGTGATTAAACAAATATGTAGAAACTTACAATCTCTGTATCTAGCTTACCCCTTGTTCCGTAAATGGACTTAAATTTTGCCAGCTGCTGTCAGGCCAGTACTGCTCCAAACAGAGTCTGATTTAAAAACAGAAATTTCACTGTAGCAGCATTTCTGATGTTAACTCAGTTTGAATAGCAATTTCTCACCTCTGCTCAGGGAGAAATCCTTGCTCCCCTCCCCCTCTTCGGTGAGACATCTTTTTCCATGACTTATCTTTCTAGTCCATGTCCCTCTGCTGCACTGAAGATCACCTTCTTTTGCATACTCCAACTCACTCACTCACTGTCATTCTTACTCTCCCACTCTCACTCTCCAACTCCCCTTCTCTCACTCATTCTTGCTCTCACATTCCCCTTCTCTCACTAACTCACTCACTCACTCTGCCTAATATCCAGGAAATCCCATGTTGTTTAAGATTTGTCTCCATAGCAGTTGACAGACTAACATGGAAGTGATGGAGCTTGGCAATTCATGATTGGTCCAGCTTAATGAGGATTATGTCATGGGGGCTGATCCTATGATCCAAAGTCCTAGTTAGCATAAGCATACACAACCCATTTTCTGATAGGCTCATCAAAGGGGGGTCTCTGAAGACATACTTTCTGACCACCTTCATCAGCGGGCATAATTGGGCTAGGCTATCATGTCCTCAGTTATACCCAGGTTGCCTAGAGGGGCATAATCGAAACAGACGCCCAAGTTTTGTTGAGGACATCCTCGCAAAACATCCCAATGGAGGGGCATGGAAACCTGTATTATCAAAACAAGATGGACTGCCATCTTTCGTTTTGATAATACGGTCAGGGACAGCCAAATCTTGAAATTTTGGTTGTCCTTAGAGATGGTCATCCCTAGACTTGGTCGTTTCTGATTTTCAGCAATAATGGAAACCAAGGACGCCCATCTCAGAAACGACCAAATGCAAGCCCTTTGGTCATGAGAGGAGCCAGCATTTGTAGTGCACTGGTCCTCCTGACATGCCAGGATACCAACCGGGCACCATAGGGGGCACTGCAGTGGACTTCATAAAATGCTCCCAGGAACATAGCTACCTTACCTTGTCTGCTGAGCCCCCCAACCCCCCCCCCCCTAAAACCCACTACCCACCACTGTACACCACTACCATAGCCCTTACAGGTGAAGGGGGGCACCTAGATGTGGGTACAGTGGGTTTGTGGTGGGTTTTGGAGGGCTCGCGGTTTCCTCCACAAACGTAACAGTTAGGGAGGGGGGTGGGACTGGGTCCGCCTGCCTGAAGTGCACTGCACCCACTAAAACTGCTCCAGGGACCAGCATACTTCTGTGATGGACCTGAGTATGACATCTGAGGCTGGGAAAAAATATTTTTAAAGATATTTTTTGAGGGTGGGAGGGGTTTAGTGACCACTGGGGGAGTAAGGGGAGGTGATCCCTGATTCTCTCCGGTGGTCATCTGGTTAGTTTGGGCACCTTTTTGTGCCTTGGTCGTAAGAAAAACAGGACCAGGTAAAGTCATCCAAGTGCTCGTCAGGGAAGCCCTTTTTTTTCCATTATGGGTCGAGGAAGTCCATGTGTTAGGCACGCCCAAGTCCCACCTTCGCTACACCTCCGATATGCCCCCTTGAACTTTAGCCATCCCTGCGACGGAAAGCAGTTGGGGAACTCCAAAATCGGCTTTCGATTATACCGATTTGGACGACCCTGGGAGAAGGACGCCCATCTTCCGATTTGTGTCGAAAGATGGGCATCCTTCTCTTTCAAAAATGAGCCTGCTAGTGTATCACAACTCTTCTGTCCCATGATCTCACCTAGAGTAAATAGTCGAGCTCCACATTGCAATTCTCTTTGGTACACCAGCCTGGATCAATAATGCTGACAGATTAATTCTCTTAAAATTACAGTTCAGGCCTGGTCTGAACAGCTAGGAAGCAAAGCCTAATTTAATCTAACTTCCCTATAGCCTAGAGGTCCAAAGTCACCCCAAAGCTAACCATAACAAGCTGTCTTGATAAATTTTATTTGGACGTTTCTCATTTTTTTATTTGTTCACATTGTATTGCTTCTTTTGATGTTATTTTTAAAGTTTTAGCTAAGCATATGAATTTAAGATGTTCTTCTGTTTGAGTCTCATTCTTTAGCTTGATGTTTTGGGGGGTTTCCCCTTATTTTATGTGTTTTCTATCCTTTATAAATTTCTGGCCCCTCATTGTTTTTCTAGGTGACACAAGAATGGCTTTATAAATACACTGCAGGGCTGGCTGTTTTTACAGTGGTAGAAATATATCTTAGGCAAATAAGCAGACAGTTGACAGATGAGATTTACTGTGGACAAGTGTAGTACAAGATCAGAGAGGTTGAGCCTGGTCAGCCAAAGTGTAAACATGTCCTCAGATATCTGTTATTTTTTTTCACAAGAGACTGAGAACAAATAAACAGTACATATTGATGGCCTTTTTAGGGAGTTACTGATTTGCTGCAGTAGGTGTCTCAAATAATATTCAAAGCATGGACTTGGGGCTTTTTATCCAACATAAAGGTAAATATACAAGAGTTCTCAGTCACCTGTGACAGAACTGGGTCTTTCCGGACCTGTAAGTATGGCAATTCCAAATAGAAGAAACTGCAGGCCTAAACTGAACAGATTATGCCTGTATGGTGACTGCACTATGCATATATTAAATGACACTGACTACACGGTCAGCAACAATGACAATACAAACAAAGTTAAATGCCAGTACTGGTACTTTAATCTGACCGCCATGCTGCAGAAAAATGGCATGCCAAGCATTTCATCACTCCTCAAGACTTCTTAAATTGCTTTCCATTCTGTGTACATGTTCACTTTGTTGCAGATTTTATTGTCATCCACAAAAGGACAAACTGTTCCTTCTAATCCCCTTTGTTATATCACTCAGAAAGCCATAATGGACAGAGCAGGCTCTAAGCCCAATACACTGAGGCTCTCTGCTAATTACCTGGTTCCAGAGATGATCTGGGAAATTATAGACCAGTGAGCCTGACATCAGTGTCAGGCAAAATGGTACAGACCATTATAAAGAACAAAATTACAGAGCATACTCATAAGCATGGATTGATGAGACAAAGCCAACATGGAAATATTCCAGGGAAATCTTGCCTCACCAATCTACTACATTTCTTTGAAGGGGTGAACAAACATGTGTATAAAGGTAAGCCGGTTGATATTGTGTATCTGGATTTTCAGAAGATGTTTGACAAAGTACCTCATGAAAGACCCCTGAGGAAATTAGAAAGTCATGGGTTAGGAGATAATGTCCTATTGTGGATTAAAAACTGGTTAAAAGATAGAAAACAGAGAGTAGGGTGAAATGCTCAGTATTCTCAATGGAGAAGAGTAAATAGTGGGGTTCCCCCGGAGTCTGTGCTGGGACTGCTGCTTTTTAACATATTTATAAATGATCTAGAGATTGGAATAACTAGTGAAGTAATGAAATTTGAAGATGACACAAAGTTATTCAAAGTTGTAAAATCATAAGAGGATTGTGAAAAAAATTGCAAGAGGACCTTACGAGATTGGGAGACTGGGCATCCAAATGGCAGATGACTTTTGCCCCAGATTCTGTGTATGGTGCCTGAAAATCTGTATGGAAATGGAAGAGTATTCTAAAACAATGCGCATAACTTAATTGGTTAGCTAGCTAATCAGTGCTGTTAATAGGAAGTTAACAAGCAATTAGCCGCACTATTTGGCATTCAGATGTATGCGTACTTGATCCAACAAAGTGTCATTATATTTCACCATTTCTCAAGTAATATAATATAATAAACATTTTTTTCTAACACTCAAGTCCACTATAAAAAGGTTCCAAGAATTTGGAGAATCAAAGAAAAATTACAAAGGTTAATCAGCACTTAGTACAGAACAGAGAATACTAAATTAGACTCCATCAGATCTTTTAGAGGATATGAATGATGACAAGTGTGAAGGATCCATGAAAACGTATTTATGTGAACTGTATTGTATGACAGCCCCATCCTAGTATATTATGGGAGTTACAGCACTGATTTCCTTACTACTCCCTTGCCCATCTCTACTTGCCTATCTCTTTTTATTCTGTTATACTTAACTCACTGGACAAGTCTCTCTTGTCGTCCTCCTCCTCCATTGCTAACTCCAGGCTTCGCTCCTTTTCTCTCACAGCACCTTATGCCTGGAATAGACTTCCTGCACCTATACAACTAGCTCCATCTCTACCTGTTTTCAAATCTATGCTGAAAACCCACCTTTTCACTGCTGCTTTTAGCTCCTAGCCACAATTGCCCTCCCCTTGTCCCTTCCTCCCTTCTCACCCATTACTTCCCTCACCCGTAACTGTCTTGTCTGTCTGTATTATTTAGATTGTAAGCTCTTTTGAGCAGGGACTGTCTCTTTGTATCCGGTGTTCAGCGCTGCGTGCATCTGGTAGCGCTATACAAATGCTAATAATAATAATAATAATAATAACTTATATTTTCTCTACCAATATTATGTAATCCCTATTACTATGTAAGCCGCATTGAACCTGCTTTGAGTGGGAAAGCGCGGGGTTCAAATGGATAGGATTGGCTACTACAAATCCCATACTGCTTTCAGATATAAATTCAAAACCAGGTCTGGTTAAAAGGTCCCCCTGCAGGAACCGGGTAACTTGGCAGCTCTGTAAATAAGAAGTCTAGCAAAACAGTTCCTCAGGATCTTCCTTTAATAATGTTAAGGTTTGATTGATTCGGGTGTGGGAAAACAATCTGTCAGTGCGCTTTTATTTTGTTTTCTGGTAGTGATGGAAGTGAACTGTGGGGCATAGAGGAATTGTGGCTAATGTGTAAAGAATCCTTTGGAATGCAAGGCAGCAAAATATTCAGAGTCAACTCTGACCATGCACTAGGAATGCTACTAGTAAATTCAGTCTGCAGGCGTGCCCTAGGGACTAGTAGGAACTGCCTTCAACAACTTTTGTGGCTCAGACTGGATGCATCATTGGTATTTCAAAGAAGACCAAGAAGGAAATCCTAAGAAAAGTTATTTAACTTGGAGCTGAAAGTTTTTACTGAACCTTGGAAAGTAGCTGACTAGCAGGTGACAGAATTGACTCAGAGACTAGTGGAAAATATTTCAGATATAAAAGAACTAATGGCTTCCCAGAACAGTATTTTAATTAAAGGTGGTAAAATAGTGAATTATGACTGTTCCCAGCTGGCTGATGTCTATGTAAAAGATGGTGTAGTGGAAGACATTGGAACAGACCTGATGCCAGACATACTGGAAGGGGTGAGAGTGATTGATGCCACTGGCAAACTGGTGATCCCTGGAGGAATAGATACCCACACTCACATGCAGATCCCTTTCATGGGTACCTGCGCTGTGGACGATTTCTACATAGGAACAAAGGTACTGAATATTGTCTTTTTCATGTTTGTGCAAGTATTTTTCATGAATGCTCATTGGGCACATTCTGAAAATCAAGGGCATGCTTCTTTTTGCTTGAGTTTTATTTTGTGGAACTCAGAATGTGAAAACTGCAGGTTCAAAAAGTCACAAATTAAACAGAGCCATTGTTTCAATCAGACAAAATCCTGATTGATGGCAATACTGAACCCTTAAGCTTGGTAGTGATGCTCCATTAAGTTAAGGATTTTGCATTGAAAATTTCATTTCAAAGCAGCAAATTAAGCAGAGCTCAATTTTCAAACTGTCCGCATGGGGGCAAAATCGCATTGAACTTGCTGCAGAGGCAAAGTATCTGAGGATATGTGCCCTGCTTTTTTGTGTGGATGGTTTTTCCTGGAAATGTGATGCAAACATAAATGAAAATGCAATTTAAGCATATGTTCTCTTCCCCGGATCTAAACAGGGATCACCACTTATAACTGTACATGGTTTGCACCTTTAGTCATTTTGAGAAAGGATCATTTTCCAACTACCAGTTTACACAAATAAATTGCTATTTTCTTGCACAAATGGTTTGGAAAATTATATTCTAATTGCATGAAATAAATATGTGCAAAACTGTCAAGACTTTTCTAAAATATCATGCAAAAGGGAATCTGATAATCTGAATCTGACCCCTAGCCTGGGGTATAGTGGGTAGGAGCAATGCCCAGTTGCTTCTGCCTCAACAATGTGTAATGTTTGGGCCAATGATTTATCCGAGTACAAATCTGTTTGGCAGATCATTGGTAGCCTTGAATAGGTGACCACTTTTAGAAATATTTCGGACCAATATTGAAAAGAAGTTATATGGTCACCAGCAACTGGTGAATGTATTACTTCCCTATCCTTGCATCATGGATAGTATCAGGCCAAAGATTAATCTGAACAGCCTGATTCTATCTGTATAGGAAAAGGGTAAACCGAGGTCAGTGGCAGAATTATTCGGATAGCAGTGAGATTCAGTCACTACCTAGGTAAGTTATTCATTTAGTTTAGGTCTGCTGAATAGGTCTAAATCAGCGGTTCCCAACCCACTCCGTAGGACACACCAAGCCAGTCAGGTTTTCAGAATACCCACAATGAATATGTATTAGAATTTGGAGGCAGCACATGCAAATTTATCTCATGCATATTCAGTGTGGATATCTTGAAAAACAGATTGGCATGGTGTGTCCCAAGGACTGGGTTCAGAACCCCTGGTCTAAACCAAACATATACTCCCTAATTCTATAAAGTTGCATGTCCAATTTTCCGAGTAGCACACAAAGTCAGTCAGTTAACCAAGTAACTAAGGGGTCCTTTACCAAGTTGTGGGAAAAAGGGCACTGCGTTAACAACAGGGGCCATTTTTTCCCATGCACCAGGGCCCTGTTTACCACAGCGGATAATAAGCCCCCAGACAAACATGCCATGCTGTAAGAGAACTCTCACCGTGCGGCCATGTGTCAGGGGCCCATACTGCCACCAATTGAGGTGGTGATAAGGGCTCCCATGGTAAACCGGTGGTAACTGGGCAGCATGCAGCAATGCCCGATTACCACTGGGTTACCCCCGTGCAAGCCATTTCTAGGGTTTTCTTTTCCCCCCAGAAATGGCATGTGCTCGGGGTGGAACTACCGCTGGCAGCCATATTGGGCCAGTGGTAGTCCTGATTTAACGTTCGGTAAGCCCATGTTAGGCTTACTGACACTTTGTAAAAGACCCCCTTAATTAACTATCAAGCTACTAACTGGTGTTAACCAATAATTGGTGTTAACTGGCACTAATTATCAGGAATTAGTAGTTATATGCAAAACTGCCCCTAGTCAGTATTCTATAACCTGTGCACGTAAATTCCACAGTGTGTAATTGCAAGGGGACATGGACCTGGGAGGGGCATGGGTGAGTCAGGTGTGTGCCTAGCAGTTACTCACGTGGATTATAGAATACTTGCATTTATGTGCCTAACTGTTCTGGAACTCTTTGCCAGAGGATATGGTAACAGCGGTTAGCATATCTGGGTTTACAAGAGGTTTGGACAAGTTCCAGGAGGAAAAGTCCATAGTCTGCTATTAAGACAGACATGGGGAAGCAACTGCTTGCTCTGGAATTGATAGCTTGGACTGGTGCTATTTGGGTTTCTGCCAGGTACTTGTTTGACCTAGATTGGCCACTGTTGGAAGCAGGATACTAGGCTAGATGGATCATTGATCTGACCCAGTATGGCTATTCTTAACTGCCTACAGTTAGGCAGGTGCATTTTCACCGGCCATTTGGCAGGTGTAAGCGTTTGCATCTTAAGTTAGGCACATAATTGTGGACTTATACTAGTATTCTGTAATGGCAATTGCATGCACAATTGCTGTTATGGAATCCGCGCTTAGCGGGTATTTATTTATTTATTACATTTGTATCCCGCGCTTTCCTGCTCATCGAAGGCTCAATGCGGCTTACATAGTAACAAAAGAATACAATCTGTAGTATCTGAATCAACAAAGGAGGTATGTGGTAGGACAAATGAACAAGGGTAAATGGGATAAAAGAGGTATGAGAGAAAGGATAGCGATAGGTAAGGAAGTGGAGCGATGAAGAAGAGGTAGGGGAAGAGCATGGAGGGTAAGAAGATTGGTAGGAGGTAATTTCTGAGCCAATTACCCCCAAAGAAGGCTATTCTGCAAAGTGTGCCAAAAGTTAGATGCCAAAAAGCTGGGCACTAACGGAGAAATTCTATATATAGCACCTTAAAAATTGGTGCCGTAAAACCACACAGCATGATTCTATAAACTATGCCTAAAGTTAGGTATACTTTATAGAATAGGCTTATGCACCATTCTTTCACCTAAAATTTAGGCGCACCCATAGACGGTCGGTGGCCCAACTGTTTGGGGAGGCTAAAGGGGGCGGGGTTAGGGGTGGGGCCAGGGGTGGAGCTTAAATCCATAATTGTCTGATAACACGCAGAAAAAATAAATAAATAAAAATAAAAGTCACAATTAATACCTTTTATTAAATTTAGATATTAGATATGTATCATATGTCAAAGCATAAAGTGGTTGCTCAAAGCATATTCTAACCACAATCGCTCAGCTACAAAACACTATGCACAACTTTGTCCAAAAACACACTCAGAACCTTACTGTACCATAAATACACTGGGCAGACCTAATACACCAATATACCACCCATACGGAAAATGCAGACTGTCAACAATATGAAACAAGGGATCATATCATCACAATTCTCATGTAGAGCCACAAAACACCCTAATTCATGTTTAATGTGGGATAAAATGCCATAAATAAGTAAATAAATATAAACTTTTAATGTTGAGCACCTGATTCTCAAAGTGGACATATTCTAAACACTATAATGAAAATAAAATGATCTTTTCTACCTTTGTTGTCTTGTGACTTTTTCTGATCATGCTGGCCCAGTATCCGTTCTGCTGCTATTTGTCCTCAGTGCAGGTCAGGAAGTCATCCTCGTTAAATATCTCCCTGGCAACCCAGGACACCTCCAGCCAACCCCCCCCCCCCCCCCTGCTTTCCCAGCAGTAAGGTAAACAAACCATAAACCAATTTCTACAACTGCTAGAGGGCTTTCACTGCAGCTCCTGCTGTGAGGATGGAGGTAAATCAACAATTTAATCCCCTCAGAGCAGCTGGACTCCACAGCTGATCCATTCTGCTGCAGCAGGGGGGAGGCTTAGCCTCTCCAAGCCTCTTATACCGGGCGCCTATGGGCGCACCCATTTAGGCCACCTAAAACCAAGCCTAAATACATGCGCCTAAGTTAGGTGCAGATCAGGTGTATTCTATAATAGTGCACATACACATCCCGCCCATTCCACACCCATTGCCATGCCCCCTTTTTGACTGTGCATTAGAATTTACACACACCATGTTGTAGAATGTGCCTAGAAAGTTATGTGCATAAATTCTAATTAAAGGCAATTAGTGCCGCTAATTGCTTGTTAACATCCAATTATCAGCGCTTATTGGCTTGTTAATAAACTAATGTGTGCAATTTGGCTGCACAGCAAAATCAATGTACACAACTTAAGGCACCATATGTAGAATTTGGGGGTAAGTGCAAATTCTATAACAGGATATGGGCGCCAACATTTAGACGTATTACAATATCTCCATGGCAGTCATAAATGCATGCATCTATATGACATGTAAATGACACTATTCTATAATATGTGCATGTAATTGTGGGAGATGACCATGTCCTGTCTATATCCCGCCCACTTGAACACCCCCTTTCAATTGCTTGCTATACAAGTTGGGCATTAAGTTTATAGAATACAGTTTAGTGCCCAACTAGCACTTACATGAGAATTTGTAGCATTCACTTGTGTCAGTGCTAGTATTCTATAATCTGAGTATGCAAATGGCACATACATTTAGGCGTTCAAGTTATAGAATGAGGGAGATAACGTCAACATCAGTGCTGTGACTGGTTTGTTGATGAAAATGGTGTTTATTATTAAAAATAAAGTAATAAAATAGGTAAAGGGCTGTAAAAGGTTCTGATCCCCATATCAGCAGGACCCCCCTCCCCCAGGTAGCCGTTTCCCCTTGTGACTAGACACTCCCCATGGCATCCCCCCCCCCCCCCAAGGTAAATACCCACCCTCTAAAGGCTAATAGCTTCCCAGTACAGCAACCAATCCAGAGTAGTAACTACCATTACCATTTAATCTTCATCTTAGCCATGGTACGACTGCAACTCGAATATTGTGTTCAATTCTGGTCGCCATATCTCAAAAAAGATATAGTGGGATTAGAAAAGGTGCAGAGAAGGGCGACGAAAATGATAAAGGAGATGGAACAACTTCCCTATGAGGAAAGGCTAAAGCAGCTAGGCTCTTCAACATGGAGAAAAGGCGGCTGAGGGGAGATATCCGCTCCCACCCCACCCTCGCTCTCTCCTCAATCACTGGCTGATTACTTCCACGACAAGGTGCAAAAGATCAACCTTGAGTTCACTACCAAGCCATCTCTTCTTCACCCTGCAACCCTCTCCCTCACCCAACCAACCCAGGCCTTTTTCTCCTCCTTTCCTGTCATCACCGAGGAGGAAACCGCTCGGCTTCTTTCCTCCTCGAAATCCACCACCTGCCTTTCTGATCCCATCCCCACCAACTTACTTAACATCATCTCTCATACTGTCACCCCCTCCATCTGTCATATCCTCAAACTCTCTCTCTCCACTGCAACTGTCCCTGACACCTTCAAGCACGCCGTAGTCACACCTCTCCTCAAAAAACCATCACTTGACCCTATCTGTCCCTCCAATTACCGCCCCATCTCCCTCCTACCCTTCCTCTCCAAAATACTTGAACGTGCCGTTCACAGTCGCTGCCTTGATTTTCTCTCCTCTCATACCATCCTCGATCCACTTCAATCCGGTTTTCGCCCTCTTCACTCGACAGAAACAGCACTCTCTAAAGTCTGTAATGACCTGTTCCTTGCCAAATCCAGAGGCCACTACTCCATCCTCATCCTCCTTGATCTATCCGCCGCTTTTGACACTGTGAATCATGACTTACTTCTTGCCACACTGTCCTCATTTGGGTTCCAGGGCTCTGTCCTCTCCTGGTTCTCCTCCTATCTCTCCCACCGCACCTTCAGAGTTCACTCTCATGGATCTTCCTCCACCCCTATCCCCCTATCTGTTGGTGTTCCCCAGGGATCTATCCTTGGACCCCTAATCTACACCTCTTCCCTGGGCGCCCTGATCTCATCTCATGGTTTCCAGTATCATCTCTATGCTGATGATACCCAGCTATATCTGTCCACACAAAACATCACCACAGAGACCCAGGCAAAGGTATCAGCCTGCCTATCCGACATTGCTGCCTGGATGTCCAACCGCCACCTGAAACTGAACATGTCCAAGACCGAGCTCATCGTTTTTCCACCAAAACCCACGTCTCCTCTTCCTCCACTTTCTATCTCAGTTGATAACACCCTCATCCTCCCTGTCTCATCTGCCCGCAACCTCGGAGTCATCTTTGACTCCTCCCTCTCCTTCTCTGCACATATCCAGCAGATTGCCAAGACCTGCCGCTTCTTCCTCTTTAACATCAGCAAAATTCGCCCTTTCCTCTCTGAACACACTACCCGAACTCTCGTCCATGCTCTCATTACCTCTCGCCTTGACTACTGCAACTTACTCCTCACCGGCCTCCCACTTAGCAATCTATCCCCCCTTCAATCTGTTCAGAACTCTGCGGCATGTCTCATATTCCACCAAAACCGATATACTCATATCACCCTTCTCCTCAGGTCACTTCACTGACTTCCAATCAGATACCGCATTCAATTCAAGCTTCTCCTTCTTACCTACAAATGCATTCAGTCTGCTGCCCCTCACTACCTCTCTACCCTCATCTTCCCTTATGTTCCCGCCCGTAACCTCCGTTCACAGGACAAATCCCTCCTCTCTGTACCCTTCTCCAACACCGCCAACTCCAGGCTCCGCTCATTGTGCCTCGCCTCACCCTATGCTTGGAACAACCTTCCTGAGCCCTTACGCCAAGCCCCCTCCCTGCCCATCTTCAAGTCTTTGCTTAAAACCCACCTCTTCAATGCTGCATTCGGCACCTAACTCTTACCATTCAGTAAATCCAGACTGCCCCAATTTGACCGCCCCTATCGGACTGTCCGTTCACTTGTCTCTTAGATTGTAAGCTCCTTGAGCAGGGACCGTCCCTCTATGTTAATTTGTACAGCGCTGCGTAACCCTAGTAGCGCTTTAGAAATGTTAAGTAGTAGATATGATAGAGGTCTATAAAATAACAAGTGGAGTTGAACGGGTAGATGTGAAGTGTCTGTTCACGCTTTCCAAAAATACTAGGACTAGGGGGCATACGATGAAGCTACAATGTAGTAAATTTAAAACGAATCGGAGAAAATGTTTCTTCACTCCACGTGTAATTAAACTCTGGAATTCGTTGCCAGAGAATGTGGTAAAGGCAGTTAGCTTAGCGGAGTTTAAAAAAGGTTTGGACGACTTCCTAAAGAAAAATCCACTATTTCTGGGATAAGCAGTATAAAATGTTTTGTACTTTTTTGGGATCTTGCCAGGTATATGTGATCTGGATTGGCCACTGTTGGAAACAGGATGCTGGGCTTGATGGACCTTTGGTCTTTCCCAGTATGGCAATACTTATGTACTTATCTAGTGGGTAGGAGCAATGCTCAGTTGCTTCTACCTCAAAAATATGGGCTCTTAAAATAGTCACCAAGACCTTTGATATTACTGCTAGGGGGTCAGACTTCCATATAAGGATCATCCCAGTAAGGCAGGGTTAGGGATTGGGAGTGGGGGAGTTCTGCTATGGGGCACATCTAAGGGGAGGTTGTGGTCTGGAGGCTTGCCATGTTTTGGAGGGTTGTTGCCAAATAGAGGGTTCTGCCTGTGAGATGGGGATCAGATGCCTTGGTGAAGTTGGGATGGGATCAGATGTCAAGGGGGGATGGGGAGAGGATTGGATATAGGGGTAATGATTGAGGAAGGGGCCAGACATGTACAGCTGCCCCTTACTGCAAGCTTTTAAACTTGCCTTAGAGCAGCTGTAAATGTCGACATCTGTGTTTTATGTCTTCCAATAGAGATGTGGATTCCCTAATCAAAATATCCCAATATTTCAGAACATACTTTTGGGGCTGGGTTCTCTGGAGAGCCCTGAAGCATGTTTTGAGAGCCTCAAGGTCCCTCTGGAACTGGAATCACCTGTGGGACAGGATAGATCATAACAAATTAAGTGGGCTTTATCACTTGTTCCACCTCACCATCCCTGTCTCTGCCAGCCTCAGACCAGATATAGATGTTATCTGGCAAACAAAAAAATCTCACAAACCAGACACAGGGTGTAGCCTGTTCTTGTACAATATTTGAATCATGCTCCTGCCACTAGCACCACATCTTCTTTTGTTGGTGGCACAAATGGTGCAGTGAAGTCTAGGACCTTTCATTCTCATAAGCTCTTTGTAGGTGGGAAATATCTTAGCCACAGTATCAACGTATTTGTTGATGCCACACTGATAACTGTCCCTATATCATTACCCAACTCCCAATGTACCTTGATCACCTTATTCATACAATCTTCAAGGGATATCTAGATATAGGATCTATCAGATAACCATGTCACCACCATTCATGGTATAATATGAGCCAGGCATTTTCTATGGTGGGCATGTACTCCTCATTGATCCGTAATTTTAATTTTCTTAAACTGATAACTGTGGCATATTCTTTTTAGGGGGGGAGGGGGAGGGAGGAATTAGTTGCAGCCTGTCAGATTTCTCTCCTTAAGGTGGCCATGGCAGATGCAGTGGCGTACCAAGGGGGGGGGGGCGGTGGGGGCGGTCCGCCCCAGGTGCACGCCGCTGGGGGGGGGGTGCCGCGCGCGCCTGTCCATTCGTTCCATGCTCCCTCTGCCCCGGAACAGGTTACTTCCTGTTCCGGGGCAGAGGGAGCATGGAACGACACGAAGGACAGGCGCGTGCGGCACCCCCCCCAGTGGCGTGCACCCGGGGGGTTCTTTCGCGGGGGGGTGTCCTTTCACTGGGGGGGGTCACGCTGCATCCCGGGGGGGGCGCTACACCCGGGGGCGGGGCGCATCGGCGATTCGCCCTGGGTGTCAGCCCCCCTAGGAATGCCACTGGGCAGATGGATGGACCAACGTGTCTATAACATTCTTCTGAGTAGGATCAAGGATCCCTGGGCCTGTGTCTCTATTGGTTTCCTATTAGGGAACACTTTTCATTAGCATTTTAGACATTTTCATGGCAATATATTCTTGTGGGGAGATCCCAGCCAGGCTGGCAGGGCATTTCCTGTATGTTTATTAGGTGCATTTGTGTCTAGCCCCATTGATTTGATCTCTCTGCTCCATGGGAGTCTACTAGATGTTCTATTTAGTGCATGGGCACATGGATTTTGCTTACCTTGCTGGGGACATCCAGATGGATTCCCAGGCCTTCATTACTGCAGCTTGGACTGGCCTTGGGGCTCCAGGCCTATACAGGGTGCCCTCATTAGAGATCATCAGGTATAACAGGAGATGCCTCTCTCCCTCCTGGTTGCCATATTGGTGCTTTCTAAAGAGGGCACATTAGAGACTGCTGTGTAACACAGAACCAGAAAGACATCATTGTGCCTCTGTAGGGCAAGCAATTCCATGTGCTTAGGATGTGCAGGAAAGCACATGTTATTGGAGGACAAAATGCTACTTACTCATGCAACCTACAGGGACTTGTGCAAAATGTCGCCACTCGCATGTGGTTGTTTCCATGGGCCACAAAGGCTATTTTACAAGTGTAAGGTGTGAATATTCCAAAATACATGTGCATAATGATCCTGGACTGCTCTATATGCACTGACATCCATTTGGAACATGGCAATATGCACATGGATATAACAGTTATTTCAAGACATTTACATATGTATTTCACCACTCCTAGTTTTTTTTTTTTTTCAGGCTGTTCTCTGATAGCAGAAATATGTGTATTTAGGATTGGCCTCCACATTAATCACTGCTTTCATAAATACTGTCTCTATCTGCACATGTGGAGGGGCATAGCTGAAGGGGACGCCCAAGTTTTGCTGAGGAATTCCTCGCAAAAAGTCCCGGTGGAGTGGCACATTCCTTGATATTGTGGTTCAGTTGCCTGCCATGCAGATTATCTTTCTCCACTGCTGGCATGGATTCTTTCTCACTGTTGCTTTCACTCACTTCTTTCTCACTTAATTATCCCAAGCTTGGCCCATCTCAGCTGTCATTAATTCTTTCTTACTTTCTCACTCAATTATCCAAAGCGTGGCCTCTTTCAGCTCCACAAATACATCTAGTGGTTAGAAAATGTCGATCAGCCCTAGACACGTCCATAGAACAGCTTGGCAGCCCTTTTGAAAGATTATCGAAACAAGATGGACATCCATCTTTCCTTTCGATAATACGGTTGGGATTGCCCAAATCTTGACATTTAGGTCGTCCTTAGAGATGGGCGTCCCTACACTTGGTCGTTTCTGATTTTTGGCGATAATAGAAGCTAAGGATGCCCATCTCAGAAACTACCAAATGCAAGCCCTTTGGTCGTGGGAGGAGTCAGCATTCGTAGTGCACTGGTCCCCCAAACATGCCAGGACACCAACTGGGCACCCTAGGGGGCACTGCAGTGGACTTCAGAAATTCCTCCCAGGAACATAGCTCCCTTACCTTGTGTGCTGAGCCCCCCAAAACCCACTACCCACCACTGTACAACACTACCATAGCCCTTACGAGTGAAGGGGGGCACCTACATGTGGGTACAGTGGGTCTGTGGTGGGTTTTGGAGGGCTCACATTTACCACCAGAAGTGTAACAGGTAGGGGGGAGATAGGCCTGGGTCTGCCTGCCTGAAGTGCACTGCACCCACTAAAACTGCTCCAGGGACCTGCATACTGCTGTGATTGACCTGAGTATGACATTTGAGGCTGGCATAGAGGCTGGCACAAAAGATTTTTAAAGAGTTTAATTGAGGGTGGGAGGGGGTTAGTGACCACTGGGGGAGTAAGGGGAAGTGATCCCTGATTCTCTCCGGTGGTCATCTGGTCATTTCGGGCACCTTTTTGTGGCTTGGTCGTAAGAAAAACAGAACTAGGTAAAGTCGTCCAAGTGCTCGTCAGGGACGCCCTTTTTTTTCCATTATGGGTTGAGGATGCCCATGTGTTAGGCAAGCCCAAGTCCCGCCTTTGCTACGCCTCCGACACGCCCATGAACTTTGGTCGTCCCTGCGATGGAAAGCAGTTGGGGACGCCCAAAATCAGCTTTCGATTATACCGATTTGGGCGACCCTGTGAGAAGGATGCCCATCTTCCGATTTGTGTCGATAGATGGGCGTCCTTCTCTTTCGAAAACAAACCTGATAGCCATGCACACCTAAAAGTCTCTTTCCACACAGATATGTTCTATCTAAAATGGGATTTTATGTGCCTTTATAAAATCCAAGGGCTAAGTGGCAGAAATCACAGCTGGATTGAAGTAACGGACATTTACTCTGGTTTGGAGGAAGCTTTCAGGTTCCTTCTTTAACAATCAAGGTTAGAAGCAATTTGTTGAGCCATGAGTCTATGGGAGCAATTGTATTTCCCACTCCCACTATGCTTAGCACTTATGCATCCATAAAAATGATTCACTACATTAAAGAAGTATTTCATTACAGGTCTTCATTTCCACAATCCATGTCATTTAAGTAGTGTCATGTAAGTAGTGCCTTCCTTGCAAAGACCAGTTTTGTACTAGAACAGCTAAAATCATTCTTTTAAAAAAATTTAACTTCATTATTTTATCCCTCCAGAACTATCCTAACATACTCAGGGGCCAATGCAGAAAGCTTACACTGATATTGGGTTAGCATGGTATCTGCAAGTAATTTTATGGTCATGCAGTGCAGAGAGGTGTTTACCATAGAAGATAACACTGTATGAATCTGTGCGTAGGATACTGGCATACAGCATATTGAAATGAATGCTAATGGAAGCTGTTAGCTATTTAGCCCTGATGCAGACAAGTACATGGAAGATTTTAAGTCTGAGAACAAGGCAGGAGCTTTAAAGCCACCTCAGAAGAGGCACAGAGAGTTACAGTACTATCTGTAATGATTATTTAGACCCCTCCCTTTTCTTACATTTCCCCATTCCAGAAGGGCCCCCCCATATCCTGATTCCTAACCCACCAGAGATGCCCCCTCCCCTGACACAAACCAAAAAATCTCTGGTAGCTTAGTGGACCCCTACCCCTATCCCCCATGGCATCCAACAGAAATATCCCTGGTTGTGTAGTGAACCCCCCATCCCCTGTTAACCCCCTCTCAGCTTTCCAGACCCCCCCCCCTTTGTATCTTAAAGAAGAGACAGGAATGTTGCCCACCCACTCCTGTCTCCACACCACCATCTTCAAAAATCCTCTCCAAGTGCATCATGGGATGCACCGCATGGGATCAGTCTGCCAAATAAGGGAATTTTGACTTTATTTGGTAGTGTGGGTAAAGAATACCAAATTAGGGGGAAAATTCCTTATTCAGCAGTTGCTCCCAGAATTTGCTTCATGGGGTCAGGTGCAGCCATTTTAGAAGGTGGCAAAATGGAGGGAGAAGTGAGTGTTCATTGCCCCTGCTTCTTCTTTAAGATACATGGGGGAAGGTCTGTGTGGACCATGGGGGGGCCTCTACTAGACCACCTGGGATATTTTTGGGGTGTTGGGGGAGGGGTTGAATGTGGGGGTCCACTAAACTACCAGGGATATTTGATGTTGGAGACAAGGGGTGGGTGGCTACTAAACTGGGTGGTAGTTGGGACCACTAAGCTACTAGGGATATTTTTTGGGTATCAGAAGAACAGGAGTGGAGATCAACTAGACAACCAGAGATATTTTGGGGAGTGTTGGGAGGATCAGTGGGTGGTCCACTAGACTACCAGGGATTTTTTGGTTTGTGTTGGGAGAGAGGGACAGTGGCGTCTCTGGCAGGTAGGAAATTGGATGATCTTTGGGAGGGATAGCAGCTGGCTATTAAAAAAAATGTTTCCCTTCCTGTCAGTGCATGAGGCAATCACTACTCAAACATTTACAAGAACATAGTAACATAGTAGATGACGGCAGAAAAAGACCTGCACGGTCCATCCAGTCTGCCCAACAAGATAACTCATATGTGCTACTTTTTGTGTATACCCTACTTTGATTTGTACCTGTGTTCTTCAGGGCACAGACCGTATATGTCTGCCCAGCACTATCCCCACCTCCCAACCACCAGCCCCGCCTCCCGATCTTGACTAAGCTTCTGAGGATCCATTCCTTCGGCACAGGATTCCTTTATGCTTATCCCACGCATGTTTGAATTCCGTTACCGTTTTCATTTCCACCACCTCCCGCGGGAGGGCATTCCAAGCATCCACTACTCTCTCCGTGAAAAAATACTTCCTGACATTTTTCTTGAGTCTGCCCCCCTTCAATCTCATTTCATGTCCTCTCGTTCTACTAGCTTCCCATCTCTGGAAAAGGTTCGTTTGCGGATTAATACCTTTCAAATATTTGAACGTCTGTATCATATCACCCCTGTTTCTCCTTTCCTCCAGAGTATACATGTTTAGTTCAGCAAGTCTCTCCTCATACGTCTTGTAACGCAAATCCCATACCATTCTGGTAGCTTTTGTTTGCACCGCTTCAATTCTTTTTACATCCTTAACAAGATACGGCCTCCAAAACTGAACACAATACTCCAGGTGGGGCCTCACCAACGACTTATACAGAGGCATCAACACCCCCTTTCTTCTGCTGGTCACACCTCTCTCTATACAGCCTAACAACCTTCTAGCTATGGCCACCGCCTTGTCACACTGTTTGGTCGCCTTCAAATCCTCAGATACTATCACCCCAAGATCCCTCTCTCCGCTCGTACCTATCAGACTCTCCCCGCCTAACACATACGTCTCCCATGGATTTCTATTCCCTAAGTGCATCACTTTGCATTACTTCGCATTGAATTTTAATTGTCAAACCTTAGACCATTCTTCTAGCTTCCTCAGATCCTTTTTCATGTTTTCCACTCCCTCCCGGGTGTCCACTCTGTTACAGATCTTAGTATCATCCGCAAATAGGCAAACTTTACCTTCTAACCCATTCGGCAATGTCACTCACAAATATATTGATCAGAATCGGCCCCAGCACCGATCCCTGAGGCACTCCACTACTCACCTTTCCCTCCTCCCAGCGAATTCCATTCACCACCACCCTCTGGCGTCTGTCCGTCAACCAGTTCCTAATCCAGTTCACCACTTCAGGTCCTATCTTCAGCCCATCAAGTTTATTTAAGAGCCTTCTGTGGGGAACCGTGTCAAAAGCTTTGCTGAAATCTAAGTAGATTACGTCCATAGCTCGTCCCTGATTCAATTCTCCTGTCACCCAATCAAAGAACTCAATGAGATTTGTTTGGCATGATTTCCCTTTGGTAAAACCATGTTGTCTCGGATCTTGCAACTTATTGGCTTCCAGGAAATTCACTATCCTTTCCTTCAGCATCGCTTCCATTACTTTTCCAATAACCGAAGTGAGGCTTACCGGCCTGTAGTTTCCAGCTTCTTCCCTATCACCACTTTTGTGAAGAGGGACCACCTCTGCCGTTCTCCAATCCCTCGGAACCTTTCCCGTCTGCAAGGATATATTAAACAAATCTTTAAGAGGACCCGCCAAAACCTCTCTGAGCTCCCTCAATATCCTGGGGTGGATCCCGTCCGGTCCCATGGCTTTGTCCACCTTTAGCTTTTCAAGTTGTTGATACACACTTTCTTCCGTGAACGGTGCTCTATCCACTTCATTCTCATTTGTACTATTTCCAGTCCATCGCGGTCCTTCTCCAGGATTTTCTTCTGTGAAAACAGAACAAAAGTATCTATTTAGCAAATTTGCTTTTTCTTCATCATTTTCCACATAGTGGTTCGCAGTATCTTTTAGTCTCACAATTCCCTTTTTAGTCACTCTCCTTTCACTAATATACCTGAAGAAATTTTTGTCACCCCTCCTTACATTTCTAGTCATTTGTTCTTCCGCTTGCGCTTTTGCCAGTCGTATCTCTCTCTTAGCTTTTACAAGAAGGGAGATATCTTTGTGCTCTTCTACAGCAAACAGCTGCATTCTACCACCGCTGTATGTGCTGCTTTGTTTGATAGCGCACACTTTTAATCATGGCGGCAATTTGCATGCCATTAGTTTACTGCACTAGAGAACAAAACTTGTGCATTAGGTTGGCATCAGAAGCCAAGCACTCAGTCATTGGCACACAGCTCTAATGTACAGATTTCTGCATCAGTCCCTCAGTTAACAAAATCTGAGCTCCACATCTTTCAAAAGGGCTACCAAGCCACTCTATAGGTGTGTCTAGGGCTGATCGACATTTTCTAACCACTAAGGCCCAGATGCATTAACCAAATGTAAAAAAAAGCAAAAACGTAAAAGCTGTTACCGAATTTTAAAAAACGAACAATGCAGCAAAAATACAAGTCGCATATGTTTGGTGCGGTATTGTAAAGTACAATGCATCAATCTGGTGGAATCCTCGTCGGTAATCGGCCCCTAAAGCATGCGCAGAGCAGCCAAGCGTTATGCTGGCTGCTCTGCGCATGCCACAAAAGTCAAAAAAACAAAAAAACAAAACAAAACACAAACACGTGGATCGGGAGGGGGCAAAGGCGCTCGTCAGGAGCTTCCTGTATGGACGGCCTTGCCCCCCCCCCCCGCCCGTGGTCGCCGCTGCTGCTCCCCGCTTTCTCCCTCAGCATTAAATAAAAACACAAAACAAAACTCAAAGCTTTAGGAGCCCTGGCCCCCCTCCCTTCCTGTCTCTAAACTCTTTCTTCACACAGCTCCGCCTCCCTCTGCCCCCGTGCCCCGCCCCCGCCACCCCCCCTAAGATCGTCGCCGCCACTTCCCCCTCCACCGGCCCCCCCCCCGCATTACCGTGCCCGTGCAGCGCCTCTCACCTCTGTATGAAGGCGCTGCACGGGCAAGAAGACCATCAGATCGCTGCAGTCTTCAGGACGTCTCTCTCCTTCATCTTCCCTGACCTATATGAAAGTCTTGTTGAATTGGACAAGGTAATATGCGTGAATAGCTAGATTATTGTTAAAATTAGGTGAAAATAAATTAGGGTTTATTATTTTTTTGTTTATGAAGGACTTAATATACCACATTTAGGGGTCTGTTTACAGTGAGATGGGCCGTGTTGGCACTAGCGCATGGTCAGTCACTAGCTCCGCTTAGTAAACCGGAGAGTTAGTATCAAAGCAGTTTACAAACCATTAGAAAAAGGCAGGAATGTCATAAACAAAATAGGATAGAGTGATGGATAAGGAAGAAGCCAAATTTGGAAAACTGAAATTCAGAACCTCCAGGGTAGCATTTTCAGAAGTGTTCCCCGTTCCACACGTGGGACCCTTGAGACAGGAAGAGCTTCAGAGTCTCATTGCATGGATGGGATGATGGTGCAGGGAGGAAAGTTTTAGATTTGGTAGGAACTGGGCAACATTCTGGGAAAGGGGGAGGATATGCCGGAAAGATGGGCTCCACCTTAACCAGGGTGGAACCAGGCTGCTGGCACCAACATTTAAAAAGGAGATAGAGCAGTTTTTAAACAAGAAACTGAGGGAACGCTGACAGTCATTCAAAAGCGCCTAGTTTGAAACAAGATGTCTTTAAAAGATATCACCAAAACAGGAAAGATAGGGCATCCCAATAGCAAGCCAAGACCATAGTATTTATTTATTTATTATATTTGTATCCCGCACTTTCCCACTAAAAGCAGGCTCAATGCAGCTTACGTAGTAATAGGTAACACAGAATTTTGTTATGTGAAGTAGGAGATTAAGTAAACATAATAACAGGATGGATGGGTAGTAATAGAATGGATAGGTAGGTAGAGACAGGTGATAGAGAGAGGAAGGTAAGGTGGGAGATAGAGTCTGGGTCAATGTCGTTTTCTCTTCAGTATATGTAAGGTAGATGGAATCAAGAGATTAATCTGGGTCTTTTGGGTAGGCTTGTAGACTAGGAGGGGCATAATCAAAAGTTTTGTTGAGGACGTATTGTGGAGGGGCGTGGAAACCCTTATTATCGAAACAAGATGGACGTCCATCTTTTTTTTTGATAATACAGTCGGGGACGCCCAAATCCTGAAATTTTGGTCGTCCTTACAGATGGTCATCCCTAGACTTGGTCGTTTCTGATTTTCGGCGATAATGGAAACCAAGGACGCCCATCTCAGAAATGACCAAATGCAAGCCCTTTGGTCATGGGAGGAGCCAGCATTTGTAGTGCACTAGTCCCCCCTGACATGCCAGGAAACCAACCAGGCACCCTAGGGGGCACTGCAGTGGACGTCATAAAATGCTCCCAGGAACATAGCTCCCTTACCTTTTGTGCACAGCCCTCCCAACCCCCCCCCCAAAAAAAAACCCACTACCCACAACTGTACACCACTACCATAGCCCTGACAGGTGAAGGGGGGCACTTAGATGTGGGTACAGTGGGTTTCTGTTGGGTTTTGGAGGGCTTGCGATTTCCTCCACAAACATAACAGGTAGGGAGGGGGATGGGCCTGGGTCCGCCTGCCTAAAATGCACTGCACCCACTAAAACTGCTCCAGGGACCTGCATACTGCTGTGATGGAGCTGAGTATGACATCTGAGGCTGTGAAAAATATTTTTAAAGATGTTTTTTGAGAGTGGGAGGGGTTAGTGACCACTAGGGGAGTAAGGGGAGGTCATCCCCGATTCTCTCCAGTGGTCACCTGGTTATTTCGGCCATCTTTTTGTGCCTTGGTCGTAAGAAAAACAGGACCAGGTAAAGTTGTCCAAGTGCTCGTCAGGGATGCCCTTTTTTTTTCCATTATGGGTCGAGGATGTCCATGTGTTAGGCATGCCCAAGTCCCACCTTCGCTACGCCTCCGATATGTACCCTTGAACTTTGGCCGTCCCCGCAATGGAAAGCAGTTACGGACGTGCAAAATCGGCTCTTGATTATACCGATTTGGACGACCCTGTGAGAAGGATGCGCATCTTCCGATTTGTGTCGAAAGATGGGCGTCCTTCTCTTTTGAAAATGAGCCTGTAGGTGAGTCTTTTTCAAAGCGCCTAGACAGCATTTCTGAAGTGCTACCCATTCCACACAGAGGACCCAAGAGGCAGGCAGAGCTCCGGAGTCTCAATGCGTGGATGAGACGATGGTGCAGGGAGGAGGGTTTTAGATTTGTTAGGAATTGGGCAACATTCTGGGGAAGGGGGAGCCTATTCCGAAAGGATGGGCTCCACCTTAACCAGGGTGGGACCAGTCTGCTGGCATCAGCATTTAAAAAGGAGATAGAGAAGCTTTTAAACTACAGACCGGGGAAGGCTGACAGTCGCTCAAAAGCGCATGGTCCGGAATAAGGAATCCTTTAAAGATATCATCAAAACAGGAAAGATAGGGTATCCCGATAGTGAGGTTGCAAAAGAGACCATAGTAGATCAGGTGTCCTTAAATAAAAATAAAAATCAGACAAAAGATTGCAAATTAATACTGTCAAGTACTGAGCATGATGTAAATAAGAATAACAAACATAGTTTGAAATGTCTATAAGCAAATGCCAGAAGCCTAACGAATAAGATGGGACAGTTAGAATATATTGCACTAAATGAAAAATTATATATAATAGGCATCTCTGAGACCTGGTGGAAGGAGGATAAGCAGTGGGACACTGTCATACCGGGGTACAAATCATATTGTACTGATAGGGTGAATCGAATTGGTGGAGGGGTAGTATTGTATGTTAAGGAGGGCCTTGAATCAAAGAGATTGAAAATTCTGCAGGAAACAAAACACTTCTTGGAATCCCTATGGATTGAAATTATATGTGTAAAGGGGATACGGATAGTGATAGGAATGTACTATCGTCCACCTGGCCAGGATGAACAGACGGATGTAGAAATGTTATTGGAAATTAGGGAGGCTAACAAACTGGGCAACACAGCACTGATTGGTGATTTCAATTACCCCTGTATTGACTGGGTAAATGTAATGTCATGGCATGCTAGGGATGTCAAATTCCTTGACGAAATCAAGGACTGCTTTATGGAGCAGCTGGCAGTGGCATTCCTAGGGGGGCTGACACCCGGGGTGGATCGCTGATGCGCCCCGCCCCCCAGGTGCAGCACCCCCCCACTGGTGCAGCGCGACCCCCCTGGTGAAAGACCCCCCCCCCCCGGGTGCAAGCCGCTGAGGGGGTGCCGCGCGCTGGTCAGCTTCGTTCGTTTCCATGCTCCCTCTGCCGTCATTAGAGATGGCTGCCCTTATAGATGGCCGCCCCCATTCGATTATGCCCCTCTGAGCTTCTAAATGGCAGATGACGTTTAATGTGAGCAAGTGCAAAGTGATGCATGTGGGAAAGAAGAACCCGAATTATAGCTACGTAATGCAAGGTTCCACATTAGGAGTCACCGACCAAGAAAGGGATCTAGGTGTCATCGTTGATGATACGTTGAAACCTGCTACTCAGTGTGCTGCGGCGGCAAGAAAGCAAATAGAATGTTAGGTATTATTAGGAAAGGAATGGAAAACAAAGATGAGGACGTTATAATGCCTTTGTATAGCTCCATGGTGCGACCGCACCTCGAATATTGTGTTCAATTCTAGTCACCGCATCTCAAAAAAGATATAGTGGAATTAGAAAATGTGCAGAGAAGGGAGACAAAAATGATAAAGGGGATGGGTCGACTTCTCTATGAGAAAAGGCTGAAGTGTCTAGGCTCTTCATCTTGGAGAAAAGATGGCTGAGGGGAGATATGATAGAGGTCTATAAAATAATGAGTGGAATGGAATGGGTAGACGTGAAGCATCTGTTTATGCTTTCCAAAAATACTAGGACTAGGGGGCATGCGATGAAGCTAGAAAGTAGTAAATTTAAAATGAATCGGAGAAAATATTTCTTCACTCAACGTGTAATTAAACTCTGGAATTCGTTGCCGAAGAATGTGGTAAAGGCAGTTAGCTTAGCGGGGTTTAAAAAGGTTTGGACGGCTTCCTAAAGGAAAAGTCCATAGACTATTATTAAAATGGACTTGGGGAAAATCCACTGCTTATTTCTGGGATAAGCAGCAAAAAATGTTTTGTACTTTTTTGGGATCTTGCCAAGTATTTGTGATCTGGATTGGCCACTGTTGGAAACAGGATGCTAGGCTTGATGGACCTGTGGTCTGTCCCAGTATGGCAATACTTATGTAGACTTACAAAGTTCCATAGGTTACTAAGGAACTTTGTAAGTCTAAGTGCTTTGAAAATATGCCTCCACATGTCTTTAAATAAAGAACAGACAATTTTTAAAGATTGCAAATTATCACTGTCAACTGCTGAGCAAGTTGTAAATAGAAATAATATACAACCTAAATAGCAAGGTATATCTTAAGTTATTTCAACTGAATATTTCACCTAAATATTGCAGCTAAATAAAAACGTGGAGGAAAACACCAGTTTTTTTCAGTGCCTTGCCTGTCACTTAACAGCACTAATGGCTACATCAGACTCACAGAAATAGAAGCCTGCCTTTGCAGATCAGCAATGCGGCCGCACCGGAGAAGAGGACTTTGGCTGGCGGAGATTGGGGACCCCTGCCAGCAAAGGTACCCAACGGCGGCGGCGGGGGAGGGTTGGCAGCGGCAGGAAGAGGGAGTAGAAAGGGTTGGCGCTGGGGGGGGGGGGTCATCTGCACCCTGGTTCATAAAATTATCTATGGCGAAGCCCCGAGATACATGAAAGACCTCATAAACCTACCAATCAGAAACACAACAGGATCAACACGAACATACTTAAATCTCCACTACCCAAGCTGCAAAGGACTGAAATACAAATCAACCTATGCATCCAGCTTTTTCTACATAAGCACACAACTATGGAGCGCATTACCAAAAGCCGTGACAACAACTTATGATCACCTAAACTTCCGGAAATCATTAAAAACTAACCTGTTCAAAAAGGCATACCCTACCGACCCAACTTAAATGCCTGTACCCTGCAACACGACGAAACCAAAGTCCATAATGGACATATAAGAACTCTTCCTCTCTATGATTCTCTAATATGTCTGTACACACGAACCTTATTCTACCACAACATTACTGTATTTGTTCATACCCAAAGACGCAAAGAAAAGTGCCAGTGAACTAACTAACTACAGACCAGTAGCATCCATTCCCTTAATATCCAAATTAACGGAAGGGTTGGTGACCAAGCAACTTACAAACTATCTAGATAAATTTTCAATACTTCACGATTCCCAGTCAGGATTTCGGTCTAACTACAGTACCGAAACTGTATTAGTAACTCTTATGACTAAATTCAAACAAATGATTGCATCTGGTAAGAACATACTACTTTTACAATTTGACATGTCAAGCACTTTCGACATGGTTGACCACGGAATTTTATTACACATCCTTGAATACTTCGGAATTGGAGGCAACGTCCTCAATTGGTTCAAGGAATTTTTAACCACAAGATCATACCAAGTGACATCTAATTTGACTATTTCAGCAACATGAGCACCTGAATGCGGAGTACCACAAGGATCCCCCCTCTCGCCGACTCTATTCAGCTTAATGATGATACACTTGTCCAAATTACAATCAAATCAAAACCTTAATCCATACATTTTTGCAGATGACGTAACGATCTACATCCCATTCAAACAAGACCTAAAAGAAATTTCCAATGACATCAACCAAAGTCTCAATATCATGCATTCTTGGGCGGATGCATTCGGCTAAAACTCAATGCAGATAAAACCCAGTGCCTAATACTCACCTCACAGCACAACAAGAAAGAATTCACCGCCATTAACACACCAACTCTAAACCTTCCTATTTCAGAAACCCTAAAAATTCTTGGAGTCACTATTGATCAACACCTAACACTAGAGAACCACACGAAAAACATAACCAAGAAGATGTTCCACTCAATGTGGAAATTAAAAAGAATAAGACCTTTCTTCCCAAGGAGTGTTTTCCGCAACCTGGTACAATCAATGGTGCTCAGTCATCTAGACTATTGCAACGCACTATATGCCGGCTGCAAAGAACAAATAATCAAGAAACTCCAGACAGCCCAGAACACTGCAGCTAGACTCATATTTGGCAAACCAAAATTTGAAAGTGCCATACCCCTACGAGAAAAACTACACTGGCTCCCACTCAAGGAACGCATCACGTTCAAAATATGCTCACTAGTTCATAAAATTATCCATGGAGACGCACCAGCTTACATGTCAGACCTGATAGACCTGCCACCTAGGAATGCCAAAAGATCATCCCGCACATTCCTTGATCTGCACTTCCCCAACTGCAAAGGAATGAAATACAAAATAATGCATGTGTCAAACTTTACCTACCTGAGCACACAGCTATGGAACGCACTGCTGCGCAGCTTGAAATCGATATACGAAAGAACGAACTTCCGCATATTACTGAAGACACATCTCTTTAATAAAGCATACCACAAAGATCAACAAATGTGAATATGCACAACTCGCACATCTATATTCAGAACTTATTTCATAATATCTGCTTGTATACTATAACTTTGTTTATTTTGTTTGTTTTATTATCATCATGTTGACCAAAGTCCTGCAATACCGAATGTTTATCTACTAACATTCTTCCATTACTCATGATCTATTGTAAGCCACTTTGAGCCTGCAAAGAGGTGGGATAAGGTGGGATACAAATGCAACAAATAAATAAAATAAATAAAATA
The DNA here is from genome assembly GCF_901765095.1 of Microcaecilia unicolor. Taxonomy (NCBI): domain Eukaryota; kingdom Metazoa; phylum Chordata; class Amphibia; order Gymnophiona; family Siphonopidae; genus Microcaecilia; species Microcaecilia unicolor. The sequence goes on along the minus strand of NC_044031.1, from coordinate 557,402,238 downwards.
CCGGAATTGGCGAACGCCTTTACGGTACTATGCAAGCCACATTGAGCCTGCAAATAGGTGGGAAAATGTGGGATACAAATGTAACAAATAAAATAAATAATTCTTTCTTTAAAATCTGAAAGTTTTGATTGGTTTTGGAAGCAGAAGGAAGCCTGTGCAAGCCCCTAAGTGCTGGTGGTGAGAAACCAGTGTGTGCAAGTCAGAGCAGACTCTAAAGTGAAAACACACATTGGCACCTGTTTCCTGCATTTAAATATGTGTTACAAACTAAAAAAAAAAATGAAACGCTTATATTTAAAGGCGCAGAAAACAGATGCCAATGTGTGCTACAGTGATAAAGGTATTTCACTATGCAACCAGTACCTCTTCCTCCTCCTTCCCTCCTCCCCTCTAGCGTTCTGGGCATATGCTGAAGAGCTGTGCTTAGCAAGCAGCTTTTGAGCGCATGCGCCAGGCACCACCCTCCCCTAACTTCTAAACAACTTCTTAATTCTCAATGCTATGAGCACACCTACATTTGCTTCTCATTAGCATTAAGCATTAGGGAGTAGTTCAGATGCGCTGTTCTGGTGCTATTTCTCCGGGGCTGTTCAGTACAACACTGGAGTTTTGAGCATCGGGGCCTGGATGAGGCAGGTGATGGATGAAAGTTGATTGAATCAAACTATCACCCCCGACATATGAAGGGACCCTGCTAAAGTGTGCTGAAATCTGGACTTAGCACATTTTAATGCAGGATTTTCTCATGAATTAAGCCTAGATTCTATGCAGCACATTTTAGATTTTAAAATATATATATTTTTAATGCATGTTGTGCGCTAATATAACAATTATCATTTGCAGTACTTGCTGGGGTTAGGAGAACTTACTGCCTCCTATTTGAGAGGCTGTACATGCTCCCGTGTTAACACTGTGTGATCCGGTTAGCATATACTAATCATACCATGCTAGCCGAATAGCCCAGGAACACCCACTCTCTGCCCATGACACATCCTGCGCCAAATATATATAGAAAAAATAGTTACCACGTGTATAAGTGCACGGCAACAGGAAAATTACTGCAAAACTCTTAACACATTTTGCTGTAAACTTTTTATCATGTGCTAACCTCATGGTAGGACTTAACGTCCTTTAATAAAAGGACCCCTAAATGAGGCAAGTGAAAAAACAAAGATCTTAATTTCACAAAGCTACTTGTAAAACACCAGGAAAGATAAAGAGACAGGGGACATATATAGATATACAGCAAGAAAGCAAAGAAACAATGCCCAGAAGGCCATGTGTATGGATACTCATAGTTGGCTAATATATATATATATATATATATATATATATATATATATATATATATATATATATATATATATTTTTTTTTTTTTTTTTTTTATATACAGTTTTATTGAAGAATTTGCACTTTATTTAGTTTCAATGCAGTTCCTTTAACAATCACTGGATGGCATCAGAAGGTTAAGGTTTTATTTTCTTTCACTATACATGAAAGGCACAGACTGAGTTTCAGAAAAATAGACATTTTACTTAGGCAGAGTAATGATAACTGATAGTACTAACCACATCACTCAGCTCTCATTATTTATGTCTCTTTTTTTTCTCATAGAATCTTTGCAAGTATTAGAGAGTTTTGTTGAACTCTAAACTATTTTATACTGGGTTTCAGCATACTTCCATATTCTGCAGGATGTACACGGCCAAGCTGTGCGTTTCCTCTTTCCTCTACTGGTGTCAGCATGCTGTGGAATCTGCTGCTGGAGGATGTGACTAACATAGCAAGGTTCAAAAGAGGTTGGACAGGTTTTGGGCGGAAATTTTCACATAAAATTATTAGGACCCTGTTTACTAAGGTGCGCTAGCGATTTTAGCGTGTGCTAAAAATTAGCGCTCGCTAACCATATAGTTACCCCTAGGAATATTATGGGCATCTACACGGTTAGCTCACACTAATGTTTAATGTGTGATGAAAACACTAGCGCGCCTCTAGCGCACCTTCGTAAACAGGGCCCTTAATGAGGAAGATTTGGGGAAACCATCATTTATCTCTTGAAATGTCATATTAATTTACTTCACTGTAATCACTATAATTTTATTCCAATTTTTATTAATATCACAACATCAATTCAGTACAATTTTGATACTTGGTACAATATATTTTTCCTTACTCTCAATCATACCCACACTCACTCAGAAACGGTTTCGAATATAACACAAACAGGAAATTTAACAGCAGAAATTGGATTACAAACATTGCAGAGTTTAGAAATTGTATAGTGTTAATATTCAAAAAAAAGGTTCAAGAAAATGTATGGTCAATATACATAGCTTGTGAGTGAGTGTGGGTATGATTGAGAGTAAGGAAAAATATATTGTACCAAGTATCAAAATTGTATTGAATTGATGTTGTGATATTAATAATAATTGGAATAAAATTATCGTGATTACAGTGAAGTAAATTAATGTAATCAGAGTGAAATCTAGATAACTCAGGATAAGGTTGAAATGTCATATGAGAAATTTGATTACTTTTGGGGTAATTGTAACTCAGACTGGCCACTATCAGAAAAACTATGCTGGGCTCAATGGACATTGGTTTGATTTAATATTGCTTGTCTTATATTTTTCTCTAGGAGTTCCTGGAGATGATTCTGTGATGATAGACTGTTTTTGGTGGGGGTTTTTTTGCAAAACATTTGTGTTACTTAGAGCTTCTTGTACAAAGCTGTGCTAGTGATTCCTGCATGGTAAATGAGAGGCTTCCTCTCAGCAGGAATTGCTAACATGGCTTTATAAAAGAAGACATCAGTTTCTCAGTGTTATTGCAAAACCTTTTTATTTGAGAAGTTCTTTTCCTGAAATACATTAATGATATTTATAATTACTGTATTAACTGTACTGTAGTTCCTGGAACTTTGTTCTGGCTTTTTATTTGTAATCTGCTTTAGGCACATGGGAGAAGCTGGTGGAATAAAAATGTATAGACTGTATTGTATTGTGTTTATTCTGCTTGTACAAAATTTCTGCTGGTTTTAAAAAGAGAACTAGAGAGACAGCCGTCATGAATAAGACCCCTATGTAGATGCCTGAGATTTTGCATGTGTGTGTGAATGTAAGAGCCAGTCAGAGAGAGAGAGAGAGAGAGAGAGAGAGCAACATCTTCATGAAAGTTGTTGATGCGGCCTTGCAGGATTATATAAAACTAGTAAAAAAGGCCCCATTTCTGACACAAATGAAACAGGCGCTAGCAAGGTTTTCCTCGGCTCCCCTGCAGCCATCCCTGTCCAGCGACCCTCCACTCCCCCTGCGCCCACTGCAGCCACCCATGTCCAGCGAACCTCCTCTCTCCCCTGCCCCCCCTCCTGCCACCCATGTCCAGCGACCCTCCTCTCTCCCCTGCCCCCCTCCAGCCACCCATGTCCAGCGACCCTCCTCTCTCTCCTGCCCCCCTCCAGCCACCCATGTCCAGCGACCCTCCTCTCTCCCCTGCCCCCCCCCCTCCAGCCACCCATGTCCAGCGACCCTCCTCTGGACATGGATCAGCTGTGAGGCATGTTTTTTTTTCCCCCCGGGTTCTGAAGTTGACATCATAATGGCTACAGTGATGTCAGCCTGATCTATGGAGCATAGCAGACCAACTCAGAATGAGCCACGGTCCCAGGCAAGTCAGAACGTTGGAGGTGAGAATTATTATATAGGACTAGGAGCAAGTCCTTGCTCCTATTTTTATATAATCCTGAAGGCCGCATCAATATTGGTCCTATATTATGTAGTACACCCTGACCTAGCAGGATGAGCATGGGTGTAGTGTGTGTGGGGGGGGGGGGCAAGGGGCATTATTCCCCCCCAAATGCTGCAAGGCATAATGTCAGAGCAGAGTAACTTCCTACTGTCTTTCATACTGAACTAGTGTTCCTCTCTTCTCCCACAGTTCACGCATCTTTGTTCCTCCATACAGCACTAGTATCCTGCTTCCTCTTCCCTTAAACCTCTGTTCTGAGTCAGATCAACAATAAAAAGAACAGCGGGGTGCCTCAAGCCTTTGTGCCAATGTACGCTGAAGTTTCAGCTAGATCACATCCCCTCTAACGCACACTTCCTCTACATCATAGGGCAGCAGATATAGAGTACTTTGACATGAAGGCTGGAAGTGCCCCGCTGTTCTTTTTACTGTTGACACTGGCGAGGATGGAGGAGCAGTTTGAGGAAAGGTGGGTGGGAGGACAGTGTGGAGGGATACTGACGCGGCATGGAAGAGAGATTTGAAGGGATGGGGAGAGAGAGAAAGAGATTCTGGAGCACTGAAGGTAAAGAAGTGGAGAGCAGGAGAGGAGATGGAAGGTGTTGGGACTATGCTGGGGGGGGGGGGGGGAAGGACAAGAGGGGATGGTGCAATATCATTGGTTGCCTGTTGAATTTAGGATATACTACAAATTGTTGACATTTGTTCACAAAACTTTGTATAAGGGGGTACCTGTCCATCTGGAACCACTGGTTAAACCATATGCACCAGGGAAGACTTTGAAGTCTGGGGCAGTGCCAGGGCGTGATTACCAATGACAAGGGAGAGTGCATTCTTTTGGAGAGCTCCAGTGCTGTGGAACCAAGTCCCCTTGGATTTGAGATTGGAGACATTTTAAACAATTCAAGTGGAAATTAAAAGCTTTTTTCAGAAGAAGTTTGCACAAGAACTGATGTGGGACTCTGGGTGATCATCTATAGTAAATTGAAGATAATGTGCAGGAACATTTTTTTTAAGGATATGTGTGGTGTAATTGGTCTTGTTAAGTGGGATCTTTTCTATTTTTAATAGTATTTCTTTTTTTTTCTATTTTATAAGTTTTAGTGCAAACCACTTTAAATGAAGAAGAAAGATGGTATATCAAGAAATGTAAACTATTAAGCTAAACTATCAAATGGGGCAGGATATGCTTGACTAGATGGGGAAAAAGCTGTACTATGTGGGAATAGAGAGGTGGCACGCAGGAAAAGAGAGGGAAGATGACAGACCATGGGGAGGAGGTGGGAAAGAGAGAGGGTGGTGCTTAAGCATGTGGATGTGAGGGCAGGAGAGTAGCTAGAAGGTGCTGGACCATGTTGAGGGGGGGCAACATGGAAATGTGTTAGTTCGAAAAGGGGAGCAGGAATAAAAGGAGATGAGAAGAAAGGTGCTAAACCTTATGTGGGGGACAAGAAGGGTAGTTGCAGGACCACATGAGAGTAGGGAGGTGGAGAGGATTAGAAGGAAGATTCCAGACTATATTGGAGGGGGTGGCAAGAAGAGGGATGCTATACCATGTTGGGAAGGGGGAAGACAGAGGAGATATGCTGGACATAGGGAGAAAGGAATAGGGAGAGGGGAAAGCTGATGTTAGTAGATAGTAGGGTGGGAGAAGGGGACATCATGTTAAAAGAAGGGGCTGGGGCTGAGGCAATGGCTGGTGGTGGAAGAAGAGAGATGACTCAGACTGACAGATTCTGGTACTGGGGTTTGATTTGGAAGAAGGGCCTTATGCTGGGGCTGGTTGCTGACAGGTCCTGGAACTGGCAAGTAGCAGTGAAAGAAGAGGGCTGATGTTGGGGAGTGAGAAGAAGAGTACAAACTGGCAAAGGGGCGAAAGCAAGGACATATATAGGAGAAGGTAGAGATGTACAAGTAGAAGGATGGATGCTGGGGCAATGAGGAAAAGCAGGATAAATGAATATTGGGGAGGAAGGTAGGTGAGTGGGTGCAATTTAAGACCATATACAGGAGGGGGAGGGCAAATGGATATTTGGGATGGGGGAGAGGCAGTGGCAATGGATGCCAGGAATGGAGAAGAAAGATGCAGATGGCTATGAAGCAGGAAAGAGAAAGGGAATGGGATTTGATATACCGCCCTTCTGTGGTTACAATCAAAGTGGTTTACATATTTAATGCAGGTTCTTGTTTTGCATCTGAGGCAATGAAGGAAGTGACATATGACAATGTCAGGTTTTTGAAGGAGGTGAGAGTGGTTATTATTATTATTTATAGCATTTGTATCCCACATTTTCCCACCTATTTGCGGGCTCAGTGTGGCTTACAATACATAGTGAATAAAGGAGATACATTTTGTTACAATTCAATTATGAGTTACATCATGAAGGGTTATGGGAGGCAAAATCAAAGTATCATTAGGAAAAGAGAACAGTGGAGTGTAACAATGGGGAAAATGATAAGGGCGATAGGACGATAATAAGAAACATTTGGGTATAGCGATTTAACTATAGGTAGAGTTCTAAGTGCGGTGAGGATATGGGGGAAGAGAATTCAGAAGAGAGTGTGTTGATGCACTTCTGTTAGTTTGTATGGACTTCATGCGTTTTGATCCTTGCGATAAGTTTTATCAAAGAGATGAGTCTTCAATAGTTTGCGGAAGTCGGTAAATTCGTAGATCGTTTTCAGGTTGCGTGGTAGTGTATTCCAGAATCGCGTGCTCATATAAGAGAAGGTTGATGCGTGCAATACTTTGTATTTTATGCCTTTGCACATAGGGAAGTGGAGGTTGAGGGGTGTTCGGGATGATCTTTTAGCATTTCTGGGTGGTAGGTCTATTAGATCAGACATGTATGCAGGGGCTTCACCGTGAATGATTTTGTGAACTAAGGTGCATACTTTAAAAGTTATACGTTCCTTGAGTGGGAGCCAGTGTAGTTTCTCACGTAATGGTTGTGCACTTTCGTATTTTGGCTTTCCGAAGATGAGTCTGCCAGCTGTATTCTGGGCTGTTTGAAGTTTCCTCAGTATTTGCTCTTTGCAGCCTGCTTATAGTGAGTTGCAGTAGTCCAGATGGCTGAGTACGAGTGATTGCACTAGGCTGCGGAAGACAGATCTTGGAAAGAACGGTCTTATTCTTTTCAGTTTCCACATGGAGTAGAACATCTTTTTGGTTGTGTTGTTCGCGTGAGTCTCAAGTGTTAGGTGTCGGTCGATAGTGACTCCAAGGATTTTTAAAGTTTCTGAGATTGGCAGATTTAGTTTAGGTGTGTTGATGGCGCTAAATTTTTTCTTGTTGTATTGGGAGGTAAGTATGAGGCATTGAGTTTTTTCTGTGTTTAATTTCAGTCGAAATGCATCTGCCCAGGTGTTCATGATGTGTAGACTTTGGTTGATTTCGGTGGAGATTTCTTTAATGTCTTGCTTGAAAGGAATATATATTGTTTCATCATCAGCGTATATGTGTGGGTTAAGGTTATGGTTTGATAGAAGTTTTGCCAAGGGGATCATCATTAGATTGAAAATAGTTGGTGAGAGGGGGGATCCTTGTGGTACTTCACTATCAGGGGTCCATGCGTCGGACGTAGTTGAATTTGTTGTGACCTGGTATGAGCGCAAGGTTAGGAACCCCTTGAACCAGTTTAGGACATTGCCTCCGATGCCAAAATATTCAAGTATGTGTAATAGGATTTCATGGTCAACCATATCAAAGGCACTTGACATGTCAAATTGTAGGAGGAGTATGTTGGTGCCGATTGCAATCATTTGTTTAAATTTGGTCATTAGGGTAATTAATATTGTTTCCATGCTGTGATTTGTTCGAAATCCTGATTTGGCATCATGCAGTATTGAGAACTTGTCGAGATAGTTTGTGAGTTGTTTGGTTACCATTCCTTCGGTTATTTTGGTTATTAGAGGTATAGATGCTACTGGTCTGTAGTTAGTTATTTCGCTTGCGTTTTTGTTAGTGTCTTTGGGTATTGGGGTGAGTAAAATTTTTCCTTTTTCTTTTGGGAAAAGTCCGTTTTGTAGCATGAAGTTCACGTGGTTTGTTAGGTCTATTATGAATTGCTGAGGAGCTGATTTAATGAGGTTGTTTGGGCAGATAACTAGTTTGCATTGGGATTTGGCGAATCTTTTGAGTGTTTTAGAGATGAGGTCTTCTGATATTAATTCGAATTCGGTCCAGATCCTGTCTGCTGGGTATATTCCATCTTCTGGGTCTAGACAGTTTAGGAGTGTGGCGTATTCAATAGGGCTGGCGGGTGTTTTAAGTCGTAGTTGTATAATTTTCTCCTTGAAGTATTTCGCGAGGTCGTTGACCCCTGGTGTATCTTTGCTGTTGTTTAACTTGTGTGGTGTCTAACAATTTATCTACTAGGAAGAAGAGTTTGTGTGTGTCTTTGTAGTTTGGTCCAATCATCGTTTTGTAGTGTAGTCTTTTAGTCTGTTTTATGGTGTATTTGTATTTCCTCCGAAGTAATTTCCAGGCATTCAATGTGTGTTCATCTTTCTTTTTGTTCCATGCACGTTCTAGTCTTCTGACTTGTGTTTTGAGTTCTTTCAGCTCTTCAGTGAACCATGGATTAGATTTTTTTCTATGTGATGTTCTGGTTTGGATTGGGGCAATTGTGTCTAGTGTTGTCTTACATATATCGTCCCATTCTTGGAGGAATTGAATGGTGTCTGCATTTGTTGACCATTCATTTTGGTAGACCTGTTGCCAGAATATTGTGGGGTCTATTTTTCCTCTCGTGGTGTATGTTGTTCGTTCGTGTTTGTTGACTGCGTTTCTGTGTATTTTTCACCAGTGGAGGGAGACATATGCTTTATGGTGGTCTGTCCATGGTGTGGGTGTCCATCTTGTGTCTGTAAGCAGGAGAGTTGAGTCTGGGTCGAATTTGTGTGTAATGTGTGTGTCCTTTTTCATGTGTTGGTTGAGTATTAGGTGCGTGTAAGTCCCAGAGTTTTAGGAATTCTTTGCATTCTGGTGTGCCTGTTGAGGTGTTGTCTTCGAGGTGTAGGTTGATGTCTCCTATTATGAGGATGTTTGAGGCAGAGACACATGTGTTTGCGATGAAGTCCATGAGTTGTGTTTGGGAGTCTTTCCATTTTCCTGGTGGTCTGTAGAATAGGATTGTATTGAGGTGTCCTTGTAGGTTCGGATGATTGATTCTTGTCGAGGCGATTTCGAGTTGTGGTGAGGTGGATTCACCAGTGGTTGTGATGGTGAACTCGGATTTGTATATTATGGCTATTCCACCACCTCTTTTTCCATTTCTTGTCCAATGGGTGATTTTGTATTCTGGTGGGCATGTCTCTTTGATGGCGGGGTCTGTGGGGCTGTGAAACCATGTTTCCGTGACGAATAGAAGGTCTAGGTTCTCTGTGGTAATCCAGTCTAGTATGTCTACTGAGTTGCTTACTGCTGATCTAGCGTTGATGTATCCTATTTGGATTGAGCGGTATGGTTCTGTGGGGAGGTTAGGTGTGTTTATTTTTATTAGTTGTCTATTTCCTCGGTGGTTGAATTTGTTGTTGTTGGTTTTCTTCTCTTTCTGTTGGTGGTGTTCGTGTGCGGAGACTTTGCCTTTTGGTTGGTTATTGTATTTTTGGTCTGGTGAGTTGTTAATAGGTTGTACATATAGTTGGTGTATTGTGGTTGGGTTGCTGTTGATGTTGGGGGTGGTCCATGCGTGGTGGATTATGGGAATGAGATAAATTATTATCAGTAGCTTATTGGTGTTCATGTTGGATATATGTGGACGGTGCTCGTGGGAGTGTGGGTAGTGTTGGTGGTTTCAGTGGTGTTTGTGGGCAGTGCTCGTGGGAGTGTGGGTAGTGTTGGTGGTTTCAGTAGTGTTTGTGGGCAGTGTTCGTGGAAGTGTTGGACAGTGTTGGTGATATCTAAAGCATTTACCGGGAGTCTTTCACACACGTTATGGAGCCTATAAAGCAGTTAAAGCATTTGGATGAAGCATTTATAACATTTAGAGCATTTGTAGAGAGTCTTTCAGCATGCAGCTAGCATTTAAAGTACATAGCACATTTAGTCATTTAAAGGGAGTCTTTCAGACATGCTATAAGCATATTAAGCAATTAAAGCTTTAGATGAAGCTTTTAGAGCATTTATAACATTTGAGAAGAGTCTTATAGCATGCAGCAAGCAGAAATTCGGGATAAAGCAATCGGTTTATTTAAGTTAGGTATTGCTCACGAGTCTTCCATAAATAGAGGCTGATGTTCTGGTCAAAGCGTCCGCCAGTCAGGTTTGTGTGTGTCGGCTGTCCCCTGTTGCTATATTGATCTGGACTCTGGGTTCTTTTTTTTTTTTTGCGTGTGTTCCGGTTTGCTTGCTCTTCAGTCGGGTTCGCCGACATCCCTCGGTCTCCAGTCCAGTGTGGCTTCACTCCGGTAGGCAGTGACAGCACCGGCTGTCCTTCGTGCGGATCAGCCGCTCTCCTCGCGTGCACCTCGCCGGGATCAGCCGCTCCCTCGCGTGCACCTTTCCAGGGAGACCGCTCAAATACCAGCAGTCCCTCTCTCTTAGCCTCAATCGGGGGCTGAGTGCCTCTGGGTCTTTTCGTGTATCGGGAAAAGACCACGAGGGAGATCTGCAGGGCTGGGACCGGTTCCAGCGGCAGCCGCCTGCCAGGCTGTTTCGCAGCACCTCCCGCTCGTTGATCAGGGCCTCCCTGTCTCCCGCAGTCTCTCCCTCTGCACTGCCAGTGAGTTCCCCAGTTGAGCGGGTGGGGGGCTAAGTCTCACGGTTTGGTCCCTCTCAGTGCCGCGCTCCTGTGCTGATCAGCTGTTCGGGTATGATGAGTCGGGAGGAAAACTTCGTCCACTCTTTGTCCCTCAGTGTCTTGCTCAGTTAACTGGCTCAGCGACAACTTATTGAATAACAAGGGGGAAAAGGAAAAAAAAAAAAACTCTCTCACCGGGGGAGTTGGACTCGTCCGGTCTGGACTCGTCGTGGCCACTCGGTAAGCCGATGGCCGCGGCCTATCCGGGTCGCTCTCTGGCTCGCGCTGGGGTTCAGTGCTAGAGCTCGCGCTGGGGCTCAGCGAGGTCCTTTCGGTTTTCCGGTGATTCACCAGTCGGCCGCGTGGCCAGGCTCACCGTCCCCCGATCAGGACAGGCAGGTCGGTCTTGGCAGCAGGATGATCGTCAGGATCTGCGAAACGCGACCACGGACTGCCTCTATTGTTCTCGGGCCACTGTTCGTCCGGATCGCCCGCAGCTGCTCGAGCCCTCTTTGCCCTTCGCTCTTCGCGTGGTCAGGCTCACCTCTGGCCACACTGAATGTAAGACCAGGCCTGGGGGAATAGGAGCCTAAATAAGGGGATAAAGACTTAAGGAAGAGACTGCACAAGCGCCTCTGACTAAACTAGATCCTGCAGTGTCTGCTAGAGGCTATCTGTTAATGCTGTGGTACAAAGTACAAGTTTTAAAACTAAGGGGACAAGACTATGGAGATTAGTTGATAAAATTTGCTTTTTTTTAATTTTTATTCTGCCTATCACTAACCTACAATTCCTCCTTTAAACTCCAATCTTTAAGTTCCCAAAGCAGAAAGCAAAATAGTGTTCACTTACCAGAGAAATGTCCTCTTCTCTCAGAACTGCTCAGAAAGAAAGTTCTGTGGGACCTTTCCTCTTTATATATTTTTTGAATCTAATGGGCCTTTCTTAAACAGGGTCTTTCAAGTTAACTCAGCAACCTAATTAAACTCTGGAATTTGTTGCCAGAGAATGTGGTAAAGGCGGTTAGCTTAGCGGAGTTTAAAAAGGTTTGGACGGCTTCCTAAAGGAAAAGTCCATAGACCATTATTAAATGGACTTGGGGAAAATCCACTATTTCTGGGATAAGCAGTATAAAATGTTTTGTACTTTTTTGGGATCTTGCCAGGTATTTGTGACCTGGATTGGCCACTGTTGGAAACAGGATTCTGGGCTTGATGGACCTTTAGTCTGTCCCAGTATGGTAATACTTATGTACTTATGTAACCTATGCAAATATTCTACTTCCCCACACCTTAATTAACACCTAATTGAGGTCATTGGATGTGCTACCTCTCCAGCAGCCAAAGAACAGAAAATAACTGTCTTTTAGAACAAGAGTTTTTGGCTGTTACGTTTCTACCTCTAGAAAAGGTTTCAGTTTAAAACTATGGAAAAAATGCCTATTTTTAGAGAAATTTTCAGTTTAAAACTATGGGAAAAGGGTTGTACACTATGGCAACTAGTTAATAATGCTTCTCTCTCTCTCTCTCTCTCTCTCTCTCTCTTTCTCTCTTTATTCCCCCCTTAATACTAAACTTGCTTTTCCCTCTCCCTCTCTCTCTCTCTCTCTCTCTCTCTTTTTATTCCCCCTTAATACTAAACTAGATCCTGCAGTGTCTGCTAGAGGCTATCTGATAATGCTGTGGTACAAAGTTCAAGTTTTAAAACTATGGGGAAACGACTATGGAGATTAGTTGATAAGATTTGCTTTTTAAAAAAATTTTATTCTGCCAATCACTAACCTACAATTCCTCCTTTAAACTCCAATCTTTAAGTTCCCAAAGCACAAAGCAAAATTGTGTTCACTTACCAGAGAAATGTCCTCATCTCTCAGAACTTCTCAGAAAGATCAAGTCACCTGGTTCCGGAGAGGAAGGGTTACAATAAAGCAATCTTGCCATATAGTTTCCAGCTGTATTATTACTTATTGTTATTGTTTCTGAAGCTACTAGTGTATATAACACTGTACAAATACACATAAGACAGTCTGGCTCCACAGAGCTTAAAATTTAATCAAGAGAAACACACATGACAAACCAGAGAATCTGTTTACTCTTTCCAAAAATACTAGAACTAGGGGGCATGCGATGAAGCTACAAAATAGTAAATTTAAAACGAATCGGAGAAAACTTTTCTTCACTCAATGTGTAATTAAACTCTGGAATTCATTGCCAGAGAATGTGGTAAAGGCAGTTAGCTTAGCAGGATTTAAAAATGGTTTGGACAACCTCCTAAAGGAAAAGTCCATAGACCATTATTAAACTGACTTGGGGAAAGTCCACTGCTTGTTTCTGGGATAAGCAGTATAAAATGTTTTGTACTTTTTTGGGATCTTGCCAGGTATTTGTGACCTGGATTTGCCACTGTTGGAAACAGGATGCTGGGTTTATTGGACCTTTGGTCTTTCCCAGTATGGGTACATGAATGTATTTATTATAGAGATATGGCAACATGTTATCTTTTGCAACTATCCCCTTAGCCTTCTGTTCCTAGAGAAGACAGGCTGTTTATCCCTGCTGTGCCCAACCCCCGAATCCCACAAAACCAGAAAGATTTCTTTCGAGTGATTCAAAATATTTGATAATTAAAATCTTTTTTTTAATACATCATGTAACACAAATGAAGAAGGTGGCTAAAATATTTTGAATATTTTGAGATCTTGGTGGGCAATTTGCCAATTGAGGGCGTATCTGAGGCAGACTATTTGAAAAACCTACCGGTGGGAGATTACAAGGGGCCACATTTCATAGAAAAACTTCAGCCTCCCCCCCCTGCCCCCAACCGGCAAGTCATCTGGGACGGACTGTTTTACAGCAGCTATGCTCTGCTGGAGCCAGTGAAAAGCTCGTCCCTTGCTTCGACTGGGGAGCATCAGGGGCCTTAGGCACATGTTGCTGACAAAAACAAGCGTGCTGGGGCTGAACCTGAACAGGCTGGGCTCTGTGGGAAGTAGGCACCCCTCCTAGACTTGCCAAAAGACCTCCTAAATGAGGAGGCTGATGCAGAAGGTGCCTGGTGGGAAAGAGAAGAGATGGTTTCGGTGTGTTTTTTGATTTGGTCAGCTGTTCCAAGTCAGAAACATGCAGCCATGAGAGTCTGCGTATTGCTATACTTTGAGCAGAGATCCTGGTTGCCACATCAAAGGTGTGTTGTAGGCTCTGGCTTACGACACACCTTTTGCTGCTTGGCCAACTGGTGTACCGACTTGGCCTGCTTCGGTGGGAGAGAGTCCAACAGCTTGCGCACTGTGTCACGCAAGTACACGCTTGTAAAGAGCTGGTAAGACTGTATATAGGACACGAGCATTGAGGCCTGGAATATCTTTCTCCCAAAAGAGTCCAAGGTCCAAGCTTCTCTTCCTGGGGGCGCCGAGGCATAGTCTTTAGAACTCCTGGCTCTCTTGAGAGCGGATTCCACTGCCATGGGAATGGTGAGGCAACTGGGGCCTATCAAAACCTGGACTGATATACTCATATCACCCCTCTCCTCGAGTCACTTCACTGGCTTCCGATCAGGTACCGCATACAGTTCAAGGTTCTCCTACTAACCTACAAATGCACTCGATCTGCAGCCCCTCCTTACCTCTCTACCCTCATCTCCCCTTATGCTCCTACCCATAACATCCACTCTCAAGACAAATCCCTCCTTTCAGTACCCTTCTCCACCACCACCAACTCCAGGCTCCGCCCTTTCTGCCTCACCTCACCCCATGCGTGGAACAAACTCCCTGAGCCCATACGCCAGGCACCCTCCCTGCCCATCTTCAAATCATTGCTCAAAGCCCACCTCTTCAATGTCGCCTTCGGCACCTAACCACTACACCTCTACTCAGAAAATCTAGACTGCCTCAACTTGACATTTCGTCCTTTAGATTGTAAGCTCCTTTGAGCAGGGACCGTCCTTCTTTGTCAATTTGTACAGCGCTGCGTAACCCTAGTAGCGCTCTAGAAATGTTAAGTAGTAGTAGTATCAAAACCAGGTGTGCTGTGGATCTGATATATGATAATGCTGGGCAGACTTATATGGTCTGTACCAGAGCTGGTGGTTGGGAGGCAGGGCTGGTGATTGGGAGGCGGGGATAGTGCTGGGCAGACTTATACGGTCTGTACCCTGAAGAGGACAGGTACAAATCAAGGTAGGGTATACACAAAAAGTAATACATATGAGTTTATCTTGTTGGGCAGACTGGATGGACCATGCAGGTCTTTTTCTGCCGTCATCTACTATGTTACTGTTCTCTCCTTATTTATATTCAGTGCATGTAATTGTTCCTGTACTACAGGTAAAGTAAGAATTAATGATTTAACTAACTTGATCAGACAAACTGGTTAAAAATGAAAATGTTTAAATATTGTATTCATAAAAATAAGTACTAACGTTCTTTCTTTTGGGGGTGAGGGGAGTGGATTCCTGGATTTAATGTAGCGCATGAACAAGATATAAACTAGTTTAATAAAGGGTTGAGTGTCATTGAGTGTCTCTTTAAATAGAACCATGGAGGGGAGCCAAGGAAAGGTGGAGTCCTAAATCACCTCTTATAACAGATGTTTGTAGAATCTGAAGTGTATCAGATGACATTCTAATTATCGCTCCCAATGAGAGTACTGCCTTTGTAATAAAAGGACAGAGTGACAAGCTATATAGTCAGTGACTTGAAACCAAATCATTTGTTCTACCTTTATGTCTTGTTGAAAACTAGTAGCCTGCAGGGTTGCATTTCACTAGTCTGTCGGCTGAATTTAATAACAAAAGAGACGGTGTGATGGATTCCCAAAATAAGATTTTAATTAAAGGTGGTAAGGTAGTAAATGGTGATTGTTCCTTCCTTTCGGATGTCTACATTGAAGATGGTGTTGTGAAAGATATTGGCGTAAACCTGAAACCGGCAAAGCCAGAAGGGGTGAGAGTGATTGATGCCAGTGGTAAGCTGGTGATCCCTGGAGGAATTGATACTCATACCCACTTGCAGTTCCCCTTCATGGGTTCACAGTCAATTGATGATTTCTACCAAGGAACTAAGGTACTGGACTATATCAGTTTCATATAGCATAGAAATATCATGCAGTGTTCTCAACTATCCTAAGATGGAGGATAATTTTTGTAACGTAATTTGCAAACTTGCACAAAAAACATACACATAAGTTACACCATATATGTACTTTCCCTTTGAAAATTACTCTACTGAAGCTATACCTGTTACTTCATACTCACAAAATTGTTAAGAAAATTTATGTGCGGGCTTTTGAAAATCAAAACGTATGTGCAGAAGTCCAAACTCCATCCCATATCTGCTCTGGGAATGCCGCTTGCTTGCTGTGGCTGAAAGATTGTGTGAAAATGGTATTTTGCACAACCATGTACTTCAACCTGAATAATATAGTCTGGGCAATTTTAGAGCAAGTCAATTCTGTGCATAAACTACAATTTTTGTATGCAAATAAAACGTTTCTGAAATTGCTTCCTTAGGGTAGTAAGGAAAGGGTAATGTTTTTAAATTGTAAGACATTTTAACAAGACATGATGACATGAAAGAACAGGCATCTTCATTTTCACATATGCCAAGTTCTTCAGTAGAATACTTAGGGCTCATTTTAATAAGCCACAGTAAATGTGGCTTGTGGTACTGTGGGTGGGTGTTTTTGGTGTGTGCTGGGCCATTTGTTACCGCAGCTTGGAAAAAAGTTTTTTTTCAATTGGGGTAGTAAATGGCTGTGCACGAGAATTAAAGGTAGTGTGCGGCTATTTCCTGCCTGAGCCCTTATTGCCACCCATTGACCCAGCGGTAAGGGCTCACACGCTACACACGCGGAACTCATGCAGCATAGGAAACAGAGAGTGGGGTTAAATGGGCAGTATTCACAATGGAGAAGGGTAGTTAGTGGGGTTCCTCAGGGATCTGTGCTAGGACCGCTGCTTTTTAATATATTTATAAATGATTTAGAGATGGGAGTAACTAGCGAGGTAATTAAATTTGCTGATGACACAAAGTTATTCAAAGTCGTTAAATCGCGACAGGATTGTGAAAAATTACAAGAGGACCTTACGAGACTGGGAGACTGGGCGGCTAAATGGCAGATGATGTTTAATGTGAGCAAGTGCAAGGTGATGCATGTGGGAAAAAAGAACCCGAATTATAGCTATGTCATGCAAGGTTCCACGTTAGGAGTTACAGACCAAGAAAGGGATCTGGGTGTCGTCGTCGATAACACACTGAAACCTTCTGCTCAGTGTGCTGCTGCGGCTAAGAAAGCGAATAGAATGTTGGGTATTATCAGGAAAGGTATGGAAACAGGTGTGAGGATGTTATAATGCCGTTGTATCGCTCCATGGTGCGACCGCACCTTGAGTATTGTGTTCAATTCTGGTCGCCGCATCTCAAGAAAGATATAGTAGAATTGGAAAAGGTGCAGCGAAGGGCGACTAAAATGATAGCGGGGATGGGACGACTTCCCTATGAAGAAAGACTAAGGAGGCTAGGGCTATACAGCTTGGAGAAGAGACGGCTGAGGGGAGACATGATAGAGGTATATAAAATAATGAGTGGAGTGGAACAGGTGGATGTGAAGCGTCTGTTCACGCTTTCCAAAAATACTAGGACTAGGGGGCATGCGATGAAACTACAGTGTAGTAAATTTAAAACAAATCGGAGAAAATTTTTCTTCACCCAACGTGTAATTAAACTCTGGAATTCGTTGCCGGAGAAAGTGGTGAAGGCGGTTAGCTTAGCAGAGTTTAAAAAGGGGTTGGACGGTTTCCTAAAGGACAAGTCCATAAACCGCTACTAAACGGACTTGGAAAACTCCAAAATTCCAGGAATAACATGTATAGAATGTTTGTATGTTTGGGAAGCTTGCCAGGTGCCCTTGGCCTGGATTGGCCGCTGTCGTGGACAGGATGCTGGGCTCGATGGACCCTTGGTCTTTTCCCAGTATGCCATTACTTATGTACTTATGTGGCTGCGCTACCAATTAACGCTGGGAATGCCCCATGGTAGAAAATAGGAAAATATTTTCTACTGTAGGAAACAGCGCATGCCAGCTTCGACATTACCACCGGCTGGGTGCCCTACCCAGGCAGTGGTGTCGATTTTGATGAGACCACAGATTATACACTGGAGTAATATTTTTCGCAGAAAGATCATGGGATAACAGGAATATTTTTAGCTAAGAAGAGAAAATGAGAGAAGGAAGGCGTTTAGTTTGCTGTTATACTGCGTTTGTCCAGGAAAGTCCAACTGAAATGCAGAATATATTGCAGTTGCCTCTTGCTCTGTAGCATTGTTCTTATTATGTTGGCTTTCATTTGGTCTCTGATGAGAAGTGCTAATAAGGAGCCAAGGAATAAAGTAGCCACTGGACAGTCAGTTTTGAAAGTAAGGAGCGTAGTACAGCAACCACTAGGCATGAGGATATAAAGGTTACAACATATACATCTATGCAACAAAACTCATTAAAACTATTTTAGCGTGGACTGATAAGCATAAGGAGGGCAATCTTAAATTCAAAAACATGATTCCTTGGAAAGAAAACAAATCTTTTGTATTTACTGTTTTAATTTTTCTGGAAAATAGTTGAAATGTTTTGACAATTATTAGAAATGGTGACTATTTTCTTATTTAGCTATCCTTCATCAGATGTGCCTGTTCTAAAAAAAAAAAAAAAACTCTTTACAACACCAAACAGTTTTGAGAGTCAGAAAGCATGCTAATTGCAACCATGCCGGACAGTTGCTTTCTGGTAAAAGAACTTACAATAAAAATTACTCCATGTGTGTAATTTATTGTTTCACCCCTAAAACCATATACTTTTTTCTATTTTTTGATGATTTGAGGTACTTGTGTTTATATACAGCACTCAACTTGTATTGTTATTGGGCATTTGTGTGGAAAACGTAATGTCAGTACAGCAAATTGGTATCTGTAAACCTGCCCACCTCATGTGCAGGAAAAGTATACATGTAAACCTTCTATGCTTATATTACAACCCACAGCAGGAAGAGATGTCCCCAGAGGTAGAGTTAGGGTGGGATTTAGAATTGCATTTCAAATGTATGTGCACCATTTTCCCAGAAAACACTATGGGCTAGATTAACTGCAATGATCTAATTCAGGGGTTCTCAACCCAATCCTTAGGATACACCTAGCCAGTCAGGTTTTCAGGATACCCACAATGCATATGCATGAGATTCGCATGCATATTCATTGTGGGTATCCTGAAAACTTGACTGGCTAGGTGTGTCCTGAAGATTGGGTTGAGAATCCCTGCTCTAATGCATTAGCATGTGCTAACATAGGTATCCCCTCATTCTATATACTGTGCCAAATGTTTAGGCACTATGCCCTGGATTCTATATAAGAAGCAGCGAATTGTTCACATTAAATTGAGTGTGTGCCCAATTTATGCATGCAACTTAATTGAGCAATGAGCTAATTAGCACTGATAATTGGCCGATAACAACACTAATTGGCAATAATTGGAATTTACACATGCATCTTTGTAGGCGTATTCTACAAAGAGGCACATGTAAATTCCATTGCATGTTGCTGAAGGGCGTGGCCATGGGAGGAGTGTGGGCATGTCAAAGGTGTTCCTCAAATTTATGTGCATGGTTATAGAATTTGGGGGAACCATGCCCAGGAGCAGCCCTATAATGAGGCCAACTGAGGAGGCGGCCTCAGGCAGCACTCTTATGGGAGCAGTATCTTGCCGCTTGTCAACAATCTCTGCCACACACACCCCCCTCTTCCCCTGGACTGGCATCTCCTCCTGTCCTTCTTCATCCCAATCCTAAGTCTCTACCTCCCCCGGGCAGCATCTCCTTCCTTTCTTGAACCCCCGGGTCTACCTTTAATTTGTTCTAAAAGTCAGCGTGCAACAGCAGCAATTCACACACGCATGCTGCCCAGTCCCCAGCCCTGGCTTTGTCTCTCTACTGCGCCCCCCCCCCCCCCCCACCCAGTGGAAACAGGAAGTTATGTCTGAGGGCGGGCCAAGCAACTGTAGAGAAACAATGCTGGGGCCAGTGGGAGAGCAGCACGTGTGAACTGCCTTTGCCCAGTGACTTTTAGAATAAATTGAAGGTAGGCTCGGGGGGAGGGTTAAGGAAGTGAGGAGATGCAGTCCAGTGGGGAGGGATGGAAGTAGATATGCAGAGAAGGGGTTGAGAAAGGGAGATGCTGCAGGCGGGGGGATGGAAGGAGAAACTCGGGGGAAAGGGTTTCAGCAAAGAGGTTCGATGAAAACAGGAGGTGGGATGACATCAAAAAGTTGAAGCCATTTAGGATTATCTCTGTTTCCCCTTCCCTGCAAAGACATCATCCCATTCCCAGTACACTCAAAACAAAGCAAAGCTCATCCATGTTGTCATTCTTTATGCTGGTAGCATTTTAATTTAATCTCACTTGCATTTTCAAACATGCCAGTTTGTGCACCATATGGATGTACACATATGAAGTATAATAGTGGAATAATTTTTCATAGGTAGAGCAGTAATTTGTTTTATAAATCGTAATCAGTGTGTCATTTGGAGGGGCTGCTTATAGGGATACCCTAGCACTCTTATATTTGTGCAGAGATTTCTTTCTCTTGGTAAAGGGTCACTAAAACAGATATCATGTTATGAGAATCAGGTGCTCAACATTCAGAGTTTTTATCTATTTATTTACTTATTTGTGATATTTATATCACATTTTATACAGAATTAGGTTGAAACCTGTGAGCATTTAAAATCCTTTTTTTCCCTGTGCTTAGATCAAAAGAAAAAGATGGCATGTGGGAACTTACTCCTTTTGTTTTGTGGATTGCAGAGGTATATTATAAAAATGCACTTGATATGCCAAGTTCATACAAAGTTAATTATGTTCAATGAAAAACAAATCTGTTGGCTCAGGCTGCTTGCTTCGTGAATATTCCATCACTGTTTCATTATTGCTACCAAGTATTTCATATTAAGGGTATTTGCTTTAAACTTTGTTTTAATTCATTTATCCAGTCCTTACATGCACATGGTTTTGCTTTTTAAACCCAAAGGTGAATCCTAAGGGTGGTGGAAGAATTAGGTATAAACTGTGCTGTTTCTGACTTGTTTTGGATTGCATTGGGTCCTGCTGATCTATGCATCTGCTGTCTAGAATTTTAGAAGATGGAAATGAGAAAATAAAAATTAAATTTTGAATGAACTCTGTGACTCCCTGACTGTAGCTCTCAGGAGGGATTTGGGGGAGAGGGGCATGATGCCTCAGGCAGCAGAGTGCCTTGGGTCACCCCTGACCAAGCCTAAATTAGTCATAGGCATCTACACCACATTTTCAGTGGCATAAATGGTTGTGCCTTAACGTAGATGCATTTCCCGGCCCAATGCACTATTCTATAAACCATGCTTAAGTTTATAGAATACTGCTAAGCACTATTTTGGGATACGCCTATTTTTTAGACACTATGTACAGAATCTGGCCCCTATTTCAGTACATAACCTGCACTACAATGGCAGTAACTGCAAGGAAGGGAGTTCACATGGGTGGGCCATTGGCATGTCGCCAAGTAAAGGAGTAGTAACATAGTAAGTGACGGCAGATAAAGACCTGTACAGTCCATCCAGTTTGCCCAACAAGATAAACTCATTTTACTTGATATGCGATACTTTATATATATACATGAGTTTGATTTGTCCTTGCCATTCTCAGGGCACAGACAATACAAGTCTGCCCAGCACTCTTCTTGTACTAAAGTTCTGAACCTAACGTCGAAGCCAGAGGCGTATCTGAAGTTCGGCGGTAGGGGGGCCAGAGCCAGAGTGAGGGGGCACATTATAGCCCCCCCTGCCGCCGTCACCCCCCCCCCCACACACACACACACACACACACCTACCTTTGCTGGCGGGGGACCCCAACCCCCGCCAGCCAAGGTCCGCGTCCTCCTGCCGCTGCCTTTAAAAATATTCCTTCAGCTGGCGGGGGACCCCAACCCCCGCCAGCTGAGCCGAGGTCTTTTAAGTTCTTCTTCGGTCTCCTAAACTTTAAGTTAATAGCACCAAACTTCCTTTGGTTTATCAATCTTGAATCCCCCTTTTTTTGTGGGCTGTTGTAACCAGATTGAAGAAAATTTTGTATGTATACTATATTCTCTAGTGCATTTGTATATATATCTGGTGTATCTTTTCAAAGATGTATTCTTTGTCTTATCACTTAAAATAATAAACAAAATAATAATAAGTTCTTCTTCGATCGTCCTCCATGCTGTTCAAAGCTTCTGAATCCAGTTTCGGAGTCTGACGTCACTGCACGTTGTACGTCAGACTCATAGAAACAGAAGCCTGTGCGGCCACACTGCTGATCTGCAAGGGCAGGCTTCTACATGGACTGTTGCAAGTGGAGGAGTAGCCTCGTGGTTAGTGCAGTGGACTTTGATCCTGGGGAACTGAGTTCAATTCCCACTGCAGCTCCTTGTGACTCTGGGCAAGTCACTTAACCCTCCATTGCCCCTGGTACAAAATAAGTACCTGAATATATGTAAACTGCTTTGAATGTAGTTGCAAAAACCTCAGAAAGGCGATATATCAAGTCCCATTTCCCTTTCCCTATTTGAGATTCTAGATGGAATGTTGCTATTATTGGAGATTCTGTTACTACTATTTGAGATTCTACATGGAATGTTGCTATTGCACTAGCAACATTCCATGTAGAAGCCTACCCCTGCAGATCAGCAACGCGGCTGCGCAGGCTTCTGTTTCTGTGAGTCTGACGTCCTGCACGTACGTGCAGGACGTCAGACTCACAGAAACAGAAGCCTGTGCGGCCACACTGCTGATCTGCAAGGGCAGGTTTCTACATGGACTGTTGCAAGTGGAGGAGTAGCCTCGTGGTTAGTGCAGTGGACTTTGATCCTGGGGAACTGAGTTCAATTCCCACTGCAGCTCCTTGTGACTCTGGGCAAGTCACTTAACCCTCCATTGCCCCTGGTACAAAATAAGTACCTGAATATATGTAAACCGCTTTGAATGTAGTTGCAAAAACCTTAGAAAGGCGGTATATCAAGTCCCATTTTCCTTTCCCTATGTAAGTTAGGTGCACTGTTCCAGAATAGCACTTGGGTGCTGTGCTGGCACTTTCAATTCTTACATGTGTAAGTACTAGTATTCTAGACATTTACATGTGCCAGGATCATTTAGATTACAGAATTGACCTTGTAATGTTCAAGCCAATCTGGAACCTATGTGCTGTATAAAATATTTATCAGGTACATATTAAAATATTGCTTCCATAGGATGTATACAGTAATAATGTGCACATTCTCCAAAAATGTGTAGCATATCTGCTAGCTACCACTAGTTAGCATGTGAGTTTATTTTTGCCCCATATTACTACTCCCCCAATGACAATTTTCCTCCCCCAGCAACCTCCTAAACACTACTTTACTTCCTCAACCTCTTTAGCAGCATCAGTCCTCCAAATAACAATTAGACATCCACCCACTCACCCACTTCACATTTGCCCTCTAAATTTATAACTGGGAGCTCATGTTAACATGCCATTTGCATGTGTAAATTTACAGAATACCAGCACTTTTGTAGGTAAATGTACACTTACATGTGTAAGTCCTAGCAGGACACACATAAATGGCATAGTACGTAACTGGGTAGTGCTGAGGCAGTCGGACATGATATTCAGTGATATTATCCAGATAATGCTACTGAATATTACTACTTGGACCTGATGAGCACTAGCTATCTAGGTAGTGGATGCTGCTATCTAGATAACTAGCTTTAAATATTAACCACTCACAGTTTGTCTAAAGCAAGTGTTCGATTTTCAACATTAACATTAATTGCAGTGCAGATGCTGGACACACCCTAACAGTTACCACATTTCTGAGCAATTTCGAGTTTCTTTAGTCATCCATTTTGGTCATGTTTGCTTTTTCATTTTTTGGAGGGACTTTTCACTTTTTCTAGTACAACTTTCTTCATGTCTTCAGATAACTCCTCTGAAACTCTGCTGTAAGTATCCAGTATGGTAAATTGATTTTGCAGGCGGTCTTTAAATTCCAATCATACATGTTAAATGCACTTTCATCCATTTTAAAGATTCTAGGGGTCATCATTGATAATCAGCTAACATTTGAGCACCAAGCGTCCAAGGTCATCACCAAATCCTTCTCAACCCTCTGAAAGCTTAAGCATATCAGGCCTTGTTTCCCGGCTGGAACAATTAGACTCCTGGTTCAATCTCTAGTTCTCTTTTGCATTACTACTCAGTTTCTATTTGTCTACAAGGAATGCCATCAATACAACTATTATTCAGTTATATTCACCCACAACAGATTCAGAAGAAGACAAAGCTGATCGGTTCTATGAACAAGTAAAAGCTGAAATCAACAGAACATGCCAACAACATATATTGATAGTCCTGGGTGACTAGAATGCAAAAGTTGGGAACAAAGAAGAAGGCCAAGTGGTTGGAAAATATGGCAAGAGGAACAAAGCTGGAAAACGTCTGATAGAGTTGTGCATGATCAATCTATTTGTTTCAAACATCATCGTCCAGCAACACAAGTGGTAAATGTACTAAAGGACTACCCAGTGGATTGTACATTTACATTGCCCCAGGTACAAAATATGTACCTATCAAACATATAAATGGCAAGTGACAGACTCACTTGCAAATGCGCAGTAGAGACTTCCCTCTCTGTCCCGCCACCGCGTCAAGACGTGATCACGGAACAGAAAGGGAAACTACTGCGCTGAGGAGGGAACCGCCGAGGTCGCTACCGCTCCCCCCCCCCCGACGTCGCCGCCGGACCCCCTCCACCTGGGCTGGGCCCTCTCTTCTCCATTGAACTTACAGCACCGAAACCGAAGCAGGCAGATCAGCTCCTGTCGGCCTTCCTTCCCTGCCTGTGTCCCGCGCCGATGTTATGTCACACGAGGGCGGGACACAGGCAGGGAAGGAAGGCCGGTGAGAGCTGATCTGCCTGCTGCGGTTTCAGTGCTGTAAGTTCAATGGAGAAGAGAGGGCCCAGCCTGGGTGGAGGGGGGGTAGCAGTAGCGACGACCTCGGGGGGGGGGGGGGTAGTGTTGGCGGCAACCTTGGGGGGGAGGGCAAGAGAAATGCTGGACATGGGAGGTCTCAGAAGGAGGAGGGCTTTGGAGCTGGGAGGGATGGATGAAGGGGAGCTTTGCAGCTGGCTGGGAGTAGGGTGGGCCTTGGAGCTGGGAGGGAAGAGGGGCGGGGAGGGGAGGGGGCCTTGGAGCTGGGAGAGATGGACAGAGGGGGTCCCTTGGAACTGGGAGGGAGGGCAGGGGCCTTGGAGCTGGGAGCTAAGGGGGCCTTGGAGCTGGGAGGGGAGGGACTGGGGCCTTGGAGCTGGGAGGGAGGGACAGAAGGGGGCCTTGGAGCTGGGAGGAGGGGGGGCCTTGGAGCTGGGAGGGAGGGACAGAGGGCCTTGGAGCTGGCAGGGAAGGAGGGAGGGCAGGGGGGCCTTGGAGCTGAGAGGGGAGGGGGGAGGAAATGGGGCCTTGGAGCTGGGAGGGAGGGAGTTACACATCAAAATAAAACATACCAATACTCACCCGTTTTAATGGGTTTAACGGCTAGTATATAATATGTAAACCGCTTTGACTGTAACCACAGAAAGGCAGTATATCAAGTCCCATACCCTTTTCCCCCCTTCCCCTTATACATGTGAAAGTCAGTGATGGAAATCCTTAACAACAACAGAGATAAAACCTGGAGTCAATTGTGGTACAGATCATCGGCCACTGTATGCAAGTCAGCCTAAAGCTGAACAAGAGCAAGCCTGCAAGAACACAGCAAAGCACAATCTTGAACATTTATTTTATTTATGGCATTTATATCCCACATTATCCCAACATGGCTCAAATTCAATGTGGCTTAAAGTAAAGATTAAGAGTTTCTTTTACAAAGCCGCACTAGCAATTCCCACATGGCAAATGAAAGGAAGCCTATAGGAATTCAATGGGCTTCCTCTCATTTGCCACACTGGGAATTGGTAGCTTAGCTTCAACTTTCTTTAAATCAGTCACCTTACTTTCTAATTCTTCCTACTTTCTTACCCATCTATATGTTACAACTTTGCCTTACCCTTCACTATCAATTATAATGTTCTATTACGTATTATGTTGACAGTGCAAGTAGTATACTGTGCCATACTTTGTATCGTTATTTGAATATTTTTACTGCTGTAATTGCCTATTGCTCATGTTTGATCAATTCTTACTGTACACCACCTTAAGTGAATTCCTTCAAAAAGGTGGTAAATAAATCCTAATAAATAAAATAAATAAATAAATAAAATAAAAGAGGCCTAAATAAACAAAGAATGAATTACAGCAATCGTAACACAGTGTTTTTTTTTTTTTTTGTTACATTTGTACCCTGTGCTTTCCCACTCATGGCAGGCTCAATGTGGCAATGGAGGGTTAAGTGACTTGCCCAGAGTCACAAGGAGCTGCCTGTGCCTGAAGGGGGAATTGAACTCAGTTCCTCAGGACCAAAGTCCACCACCCTAACCACTAGGCCACTCCTCCACTAGGAGTGGAGGAGTGGCCTAGTCACTAGTGGCTAGTAAAAACAGATTAGCAAATAAACTGTACAAGTGTTCGAATGGACAAATACATAACAGAAAATGATAAGATTGTCAACTGATTAATTAGATCTCAATACTTAGACTAGGGTAATGAATTAGCAAAGAAATAAGGTTTAAGCATCTTTCGAAACTGCATGAATTATGATGGAATCTAACAGATTTTGGGAGAGAGTTCCAACATTTAGTTCCAATATAGGTGAAGTCTGCAGAAATGACTGATTTATTGACAACATTTTTAAAGTTCAGCGAGTAGAGTCTGAGAAAATCTCTAGCTCCAAAGAAGGCATTACGAGAAGGTGGTTCTATTAAATGGTGCATATAGTCCAGAGCCAAACCGCTAGGTCAATGGGAGGCAGTAAAGACTCAGGCCATAAATAGGAAAGGTTTGTCTTTTTGTGGATGACACGAAAATAGCCAATAGAGTGGATACCCTGGAGGAGGTAGAAATGATGAGAAGGGACCTCCGAACGTTAGAAGAATGGTTGAGGGTCTGGCAGTTAAAATTTAATCTCTTAAAATTCTACCGGGAAACCCTTTATAAACTACCTGTGCTATATTAAACACTATAATCCACAGGAACCAATTACATATATATTTCTCGACGTTATAATTATTGATAATTTTATATAAGGTGGATATATCAGACTTTATGAAGATTGCGTGATAAAACCACATTTATTGGAATAAATCTTTCAAACACAATATATTCTGCTCCTAAACGTAGCAGTTCTGTTCATGTTTCATACAATAATCCCATTGTGAATATATACATATAAACTGAATCCTGATTATACTGCCCACGCCCACTAGGGGATCATACACTCATCACTCACTCCTAGAAATCCCTCCTACACATCAGCCCAACCTTTTGCTAATAATTAATGCTTATTGTCCACCGGACACATATATCATGCTTGAGTCGCTGTAAACTGTTCCATCTAAGATTCCAAATTGTCTCTGCCTGTAATAATTAGCTTCAATCTTCTCTAACTTGTCATCCAGACCTCTGTGTGGTTCCTTCCACTAAGCGTGCCCAAAAAAATATTTTTTCTTTTTCTGGCGCACATCAGCTATGTGCGCCAAGTGGCATTTGGCGCACATAGGTCATTACCACCTGGTTACCACGTGAGACTTTGCCGCTAGGTCAGTGGCTGGCAGTAAAGTCTCAGAAACAAAATGGACATACGGCAATTTTCATTTTGCCGCACATCCATTTTTGGCAAAAATTTTAAAAGGCATTTTTTGCAGGAGCGCTGAAAAATGATTCTGCGCGCACCCAAAACACGCATCTACACTACCGCAGGCCATTTTTCAGCACACCTTAGTAAAAGGACCCCTTTATCAGTTAGCCCATGGCCAGTTACATCTACTACTACTACTACTTATCATTTCTATAGTGCTACAAGGCATATGCAGCGCTGTACATCATACACAATGTCAGGTTCTCAGGTTCAGAGCAAGCGGGGCTGGGCTCTGGAGCAAACGTGAGCCCTTGGGCTGCTGACGAGGAGCGACAGCAGCAGGCAAAACCCCCCAACCAACGCTGGGCAAGCACACCGACACCGGCAGGGACTGCAGGCACCGCCCAGCGAGCCGGAACACATGGACTGGAACACTGGACTGGAATTCCCCGGACTGGAGAACACAGGACTGGAACACCGGACTGGAGCACACCGGACTGGTCCACACAGCTTCACCTGCACTTAGCTACTAAGCCCCACAGGAGTTGAGCTCCTGGGTTCGAGTAGCCGGCAGGCCTTACTGGATACCGGATGACACAGGGGCCAGGACTGGAAACAGAAGTGCTCCTAAACCTAAACTGATCTACATGCTCCCAAGCCCTAAACCAGCAGGAGTGTTCCTAACAGTAAACTGACAAAAGGGCTTCCTAAGCCCTATACTAAACAGGAGCTCCTAAGCCCTGCTCAAGAAAGGGACTTCCTAAGCCCTAAACTAACAGAGCAGGGAACTAAATACACAAGCTAACACAGGTGCTACTAAGCACCAAGCTACAAGCAGTGCTCTACAACTCTAAACTAACTAAGGTGCTCCTATGCACCAAACAACCAAAAGAGCTCCTAGCACTAAAAGGGAAGACAGGGAAGGCACAAGGAAAAAGCAGGAAAGCAAACACACACTAGCAAAGGAGCTTCCTAAGCCCCCACGCTACAGCAGTGCACCACCGCACTAACCTAACCTAGGACCTTAGCAAAATCAAGCAGGGAAACTAGACACAAAGTCAGAAGTGCACACTGCACCACTCTATCTAAAGCAAACACAACCGTTGCAAAGGCTCTGAAGGAAACAACACCACTTCCTTATCAAGGCCCTCCCTGATGATGTCACACTCCCTAGACCCAGGCAAAAGCACACTGACCCAGAGAGGCCCAACCCACACCAATGCAACACCGTGAAGCACTTGAAGCCAGTACACCCAAAGAGAGGTAGCGCTAACTCAGACCACCCACACAGCTGTAGTAAAGTAAAACAATTAACCCCATGCTGCTGGAAGCTGCCAGCACAGAGAGACAGAGCCAGCTCAGAAAGGACAGAGAAAAGAAACAGAAGCCAGCTAAGAAGCTGACCCCCAGGAAAGAGGTAAGTTTGAGAGGGGTTCTGACCCCAATCATAACACACAAAAGACAGTCCCTGCTCAAAGAGCTTACAATCTAGATAAGACAGGCAGACAGACAGAACAATTAAGGGTAAGAGAATAAAGAGGTGAGGATAAAGGACAGGGCAAGTGAATTAGGAGTCAAAAGCAGTAGTAAAGAGGTGGGTTTTGAGTTTGGACTTGAAAATGGCTAAAGACGGGGCTAGACATACAGGCTCAGGAAATCTATTCCAGGTGTGAGGTGCAGCGAGATAAAAGGAACGGAGTCTGAATATTGACTTAACAGGGCATGCACTAGTCGGCTTTAAAAAAAAACAGAAATTCAATGCTGAAGTCCACCCAAGACCCGGCCTTGAATTTCAGGTTTTAGTGCCAGTGGCAGACAAACCACCACTGTCTACCGCTGGCTGAATATCAGCCGGTATGTCTTCTATATTTATCTCTTTATCTGCTTTGAAAATCAAATACAGCACTGCAATATCATAAAGCAATGTAGACGTGGGGAAACTATGCCGTTACAGTGAATTTATATGATTTGTACTGAAATTAGCAACTCGGTGATGACTTCATGTACTGTACCATATTGTTAATTTCTTGCATCCGTGTTCTGGTTCTAGGCTGCTGTGGCTGGAGGTACTACTATGATCATCGACTTTGCCATACCCAAGAAAGGCTGCTCTCTTATTGAAGCCTATGACACATGGAGAAGCTGGGCAGATGCTAAAGTCTGCTGTGATTACACTCTGCACGTTGGAGTTACATGGTGGAGTGACAAGGTAGAATGAAGTGTGTTGTCTGTATAAGGCTTTTTTTTTAAATTCTCATAAATAACCACAAATCATAAAACCAATTGGTATTTTAGCAATGCCTTGATCACCCTTTTGTGTTCTATGCTTGCGATGTGCCTAGAACATGTTTTACGTGGGTCAGCAATAAAGAAAAAACTTGAAATATATACATAGAAGGGTCTTATCTAGCAATTTCACAGGTTTTTAACCTGAAGAATCTATGTTCGGAGGTCAGATTTAGGAGAGTTTCCAGGATTTCAGGCAGTGATAGCTCATTCTCTGACATGGAAGACAGCAGGAAGTGTTAGTGTCACTTGTGATGCAGCTGTCACCTCATCCACAGTCTATTGGTTCTCAGCTGGAACCAGCTGGTAGGAGTACCAGGATACAAGGCACAAGTATTTCATATCTGCTGTTTTCCACAGTCACTCATGCTATTCTGCCACTGGTCATCTGGACAGTTTAGGAACCTTTTTAACACTGGGGGGGGGGGGTCCTTTTACCAAGCTGCAGGGAAAAAGGACCCTGTGCTAGCAGCAGGGGACATTGTTCCCGCATGCCAGGGCCCTTTTAACTGCAGGTGGTAAAAAAGCCCCCCCCTCCCCCGCACACCTGGCCATGCGGTAAGAGAACTCTTACCACACGGCCGTTTATTTATTTATTTGCTGCATTTGTATCCCACATTTTCCCACCTATTTGCAGGCTCAATGTGGCTTACATTATGTCGCAAATGCGAACACCATTAACAGAATACAGAATATTGATGCAAATAAGGTACAAAGAATAACAGGTAAATTAGAAGTAAATGAATAATTCAAAACATGTAAATGGGAGTAGGACAAGGTATAATGTTTAGTAATGATAATGTGGATTAAAGTATCTAAATTAAGAGAGTTCAATATTGGCTAGTACTGATGTAGATAAGGGGTCAAGACATTATGGAGGATTCTCTTTGTAAGTCTCTCTGAACTGGTAGGTCTTCAGTAAGACCTACCTGGGCAGGGAGCCCTTATCCCACCCTTTGAGGTGGCGATAAGGGCTGCCGCGCTAATGCGGCGATGCCCTATCACCTCCAGGTTATTGCCAAGCAAGGCATTTCTGGGGGTTTTCTTTTAACCCGGAAATGGTGCGCGCTCGGGGCAGGACTACAACTGGCGGCCATGTTGGTCTGGAACTAGTCCCGGAAGAGCAAGCGGTAAGCCCGCATTGGACTTACCACCGCTCTGTAAAAGGGCCCCTTAGTCATTATTGAAATAGGTCTAGCCAAAAAACATTCTATTTCTTGCCCTGGACATATTTACACTGTTCTATTATAACAGAAAAACGTCCACATCGTAAGCTTGACCTAGTCCCACCAAAAACATGCCTCCAACACACTCCCTTGAGATTTAGACAAACTGCATAAAAAATATCTTTTAAATGAGTTTCGAAAATAGTGATTTGGACATTTTTACAAAAAAAGAAAAGTCCATCTGCTGCTTTGTGCTGTTTTTTGAACATTTTTCTTTTTCGAAAATAAGCCACTTAGCGTGTTTTAGTGACTTATTTACCTTTTGATATTTATTTATTGAGGATCTGGCTAGTTTTAAGGTTCTTTTTAGTGGTTGAGATATGTTTTTAATATGTTTTAATTAAGTGAAATTTGACACATGGTAGGAGGTGTATAATAAGTACTGCTAGAAGCAGGAACAGTATTGCTGCCAGAATCTGTATTTGCTGGCATGCTGTGTGAGACTGCCATCTTTTGGAGTAAGTTGGTAACAGACCTTGCCTGTAAGCAAATGAGCTGGATGTTTGTAATATATATATTAAGGTGGTGTTTGTTCACTCATTTTTTAGTTTTGGGCAAGCTGGTAAGGTGAATTTTGAGCACCACTTGTATAGGTGTCCTGTTTTTTACCTTTAATTTATTACACTAACCATTGTCTATTTAAATGTTTTATTGTGTCTGTGCTATAAGTTAGATGAGATTATATTTCTTTCGATATTATCAACAATGAGTTTTTATATGCATGCTCTGGTATTTATATTTGATATTTATGTATTCATTTTTTTAAAACATGATTTTGTTTTATTTGTTATTGGTATTATTTAGCCCCTGATGCAGCCCTTGCTTAAGCAAAACATGGCCAGTGCCAGGCTTGTTTGGTTATATCTTACACTTCACAGAGAATAAAGGTTTGAATGAAGAAAACATTCCTGATTCTGATCTACTTTCTTCTACCGCCACATTGGATTTAGCGGATTGTCTGCCCTGTTGTTTCCTTCGCAATATCAGGAAAGACTGCACACTCTTTACACGTAGGGCCAGATTCTATATATGATGCCTGAAAAATCTGCACAGAAAACATTTCTGCCTAAGCATATTCTACAATCTGTGCCTAGATTTAGGTGCAGTATATAGAAGTGTGCTTAGTTGGCCATCCTAGCACTTAAAACTAAGAACATCCATTTACGCCATTGGAAATATGGCTTAAATCCCAACACGTAGATTTAGACACAGACAGCCATATTACTACTACTACTTAACATTTCTAAAGCGTTACCAGGGTTACGCAGTGCTGTACAATTTTAACACAGAAGGACAATCCCTGCTATATTCTATAGCAGTGCATGTAAATTTTGGAACACCCATAAAATGCCCATTTCCCCACCCGTAACCATGCCCCTTTTCACCTGTGCACATTAAAATTTAGGTGCAGTGCATTACAGAATATGCTTAGGGAGTTGTGTGCATAAATTTTAGTTATTGTCAATTAGTGCTCATTATTGCTTGTTAAGTGCTGTTAACACTGATTGGCTTATTAAGCCAATTAAGTTACCTACATTGTTATAGCATACACCTGAATTTTGGTGCGGAACGCTAGGCAGTCTGTATAGAATCCAGGGGATAGTGCACACTTTTTAATAAGAATGTGCCCTCTTTCAATTTAGCCCCGGTTTCTACATATGGTGCCAAAAATTGGGCACTGATCCAAGATATGCGCCCAACTACAATGGCTAATGAGCCAATTAGTGCCACTAATTAGGTGCTAATTGGCACTGTCGCACCAATTTGAATTTGTGTACATGCATCTTGCTGTGCAGTATTCTATAACAATGTACACCCAAAACCCATAGCGCAGAACCCACAAGGGGGCATGGCCATGGGAGGTGCATGAATGGGTCAGGGGGATTCCTAAAATTTGCACACAGTGTCATAGAATACCAGGGATGTGCATCCAAATTGGGCACTGGGAATTTCACCTGGTTTCAGCAGGCGTAATTCTTAGTGCTCAAATTTTGGCGTCAAAATTGGCACGCAATGCTATTCTATAATGGGCACTCAAAGATGAGCACCTATTATAAAATTAGTACATAGTATTGCCATAATGGAACAGTCTGAAGGTTCATCAAGCCCAGCATCTTGTTTTCAACAGTGGCCAATCCAGGTCAGAAGTACCTGACAAGATCCCCAAAACGTACAACACATTTTATGCTGCTTATCCTAGGAATAAGCAGTGGATTTTCCCCAAGTCCATTTTAATAATGGTCTATGGACTTTTCCTTTAGGAAGCCATCCAAACCTTTTTTTAAACCCCGCTGAGCTACCTGCTTTTGCTACATTCTCTGGCAATGAATTCCAGAGTTTAATTACACATTGAGTGAAGAAACATTTTTCTCTGATTCATTTTAAATTTACTACTTTGTAGCTTCATTGCATGCCCCCTAGTCCTAGTATTTTTTGAAAGAGTAAATAGATGCTTCACATCTACCCGTTCCACTCCACTCATTATTTTATAGACCTCTATCATATCTCCCCTCAGCCGCCTTTTCTCCAAGCTGAAGAGCCCTAGCCGCTTTAGCCTTTCCTCATATGGAAGTTGTCCCATCCCCTTTATCATTTTCGTTGCCCTTCTCTGCATCTTTTCTAATTCCACTATATCGTTTTTGAGATGCGGTGACCAGAATTGAACACAATATTTGAGGTGCGGTCGCACCATGGAGTGATACAAAGGCATTATAACATCCTCATTTTTGTTTTCCATTCCTTTCCTAATAATACCTAACACCTAGATCCTTTTCCTGGTCAGTGACTCCTAATGAGTGCCGATGTTGTTCTGCACCGATTTTTGAGCGCCATTTACTGAATCTAGCCCATAGTGTACATAGCCCATAGTGTAGAAAAGTGTGTACTCAGAGACAACTGTTGCAGAATTTAAAAAAAAAACAGGAAAAACAACACAAAAAATTTCTGGCTGCCCATCCGTAGTAAAAACACCTATTGAAAATAATAGATATGCATATTTGAATGAAGAGATTTTAAGAGTGATGTGGTATGTCCTTACAACTAGATTTATAAAAAGCACTACCAAATGACCAAGTGCTGCATTAGTTACCGCAGGTGCCTTTTCATGCAATGCAATCCATTTACTGATAATACACATTAACAGCGTTAGCATGGACTAATGAAGTAGTGCACTTTAATACGTCTAAGAAAGGTAGGGGCTCAGCTATTGCATCTCATGGATTCTCCCTCTCACCAATCCATGGTGTTTGAATTGCAGCAATTAAAGTTCAGCAAATCAGGTATGAGTGGGTTTTTTATAGCGACCAATAGATGAGTCATCACACTTTCTCACAGCTTAAGGTTCAAAATTAGGATATGACTTATACATGGGGGAGACCTTATGTGAGCATCTACAATATTTTGTTTCAATTTAGTT
Source organism: Microcaecilia unicolor (assembly GCF_901765095.1). Lineage (NCBI taxonomy): Eukaryota > Metazoa > Chordata > Amphibia > Gymnophiona > Siphonopidae > Microcaecilia > Microcaecilia unicolor. The sequence goes on along the minus strand of NC_044031.1, from coordinate 557,367,998 downwards.
AATTTTCTGGGTTTTAATGTTTTTGTATTCAATTTTTGTATTACGACTAAATTTGGATTGTGAATATGTTTTAAACTTCCTTGGACAGTTCTTCAATAAGATAGTATATAAACATTTTAAATAAATATATAAAAACCATGTTGTGGGAGGACCCAAGATGGCGGCCTGAAGGGAGTGCAGCGCGGCAGCTCAGTAGAGATCGTTTGCCTAAAATAAACTTACCTAAGGAATGCCGAAGCGGAAGGGCAAGCGGGTGCCTGGTTCAGCGGCGCCCGCAGGGCCTGCTTCTGGCACAATGGATCGCTTCGTTGTGGTGGGAGGAAGTCAGCTGAGTTCAGGTGCCTCGGTGTCGGGAGGGATGGAGAGAGGCGAAGCGTCCCAGCCGCTTGAGACGGAGCTTAGCCCAGAGGTGAGGGAGCCGCCTCCCATGCCTGCCTCGGTGCGAGATGCGGCCGGACAGGGTTTCCTGGCCTCCGAGGAGGGGGCGGAGGGCCCTGGGATAGGACCTGGATCGGATAGGAGAGGACAGCAGTCCCTGGAAGGGAGCAGGTTCAGCATGTCGGGAGGCGGTGCTCCGGGGGGAAGACTGCTGGAGGAGGGGGCCAGTCTCTCCATGGGGTCAGCGAGGAGCGTTGAAGAATTATGTAAGTCTTCACTTTTACCTAAACCGCCGAATTTCACTTTGGAAACAATATGGGAGGCGTTGCTGACATTGGAAACTTCTCTTTCTAAGAAAATGTTGCTTTTGTCACAGACCTCACAGCTACCATTAGAGACTATTTCTGTTATGGGACAGCAATTGAAGGAGGTTGGAGAAAGATCTGAGGCCCAGGAGTTGGCCATTAAGTCAGTTCAATCAGTGCACGCTACCCTTATTAAAGAAAATAAGTGGTTACATGGGAAGATTGAGGCTCTTGAAAATCGGCAGAGGGCTAACACTCTGCGAGTGATAAATTTTCCTAAACAACAACTGACTGCACCTATTCTGACTTTTAAAAAATACCTATTGGAAGTGTTAAAGGTGCCAGAACCAGCATGCCCGGCTATCTCACAGATATATTATTTGCAACCATTTAAACGAGTGGCGCAGGGCGTGCAGGCTGGTGTTGAGGAGTCTGCTGTGCGGTTTGACACCTTGGACTTCATTAGGGAGCTGGAGGGTGAGGAGGAGCGGCAGGAGCGCGCTACTCTTATTGTGACATTTATTTCTCATTTTGATAGAGATCGGATTTTGAAGCTGTTCTTTAAATTTCGGAAGGAAAAGTTTTTGAATGTTCAAGTTCGGATGTATCCTGATGTGACCAAGATAACGCAGAAGAGGCGGCAAGCTTTTCTGAAGCTGCGCCCTACTGTGTTTCAGTTGGGGGGCCTTTTTTGGCTCAATTATCCCTGTAAATGTGTGGTGAAGATGGAGGCTGTGAAGTATGTGTTTTTTGAACCTTTGCAGTTGAAAACGTTCCTGGACTCTCGGGGGGGCGCGGGTGCCCCTTCTCTGGTAACTGGAGCAGAGATAAGATCAGCACCTCAGTTATAATAATCCTCTACATCTCCTTTTTGAGTCGCTTTATTTGTGTCTCCCCTTTAGGGGGGGTTTTGATTTACAATTCTTTTCCTAGAACTGTGGCTTGGGTTCCCTAGGTGTGGACTAAGGAAGGAGGCGGGATAGTAATTGTGAAGTTTTGTTATTTCCTGTATAATATGTAAATACTGTTCTCCTGTAGTGGTACAAGAGTGTTCTTGGTGTACATATATGAAAGTCTAATAAATATATTGAAATAAAAACCATGTTGTGCTGTCTGCAATACAATTAACACTCATTAAAATATCTTCCTCTACACTAACTGAAAGGGGAAAATGCAAGGAATATCCCAACAGTTAACACTTGTTGGTCGTTTTTTGTGTATTATCACCACTAGGGGGTGCCCTAGGATGCAATCTCTGCCTTGAGACTGGTTAAGCTAAGTGAGCAGGCCTTGAAAGAGTCTCACAAAGGTATGGCTGGTACTGAGAGGGAGCTGTAGCCTCCATGATATTCCTACTTCTCCCCCAGAACTAGCCCAGCCTAACCTTGTGGAAGCCTTTTCCTAAAATAACCACAATTCTCAGCATTTCCCAAAAAACAATATTTTATTGTGGCTATAACAAACAGAAAATACAAGCCTTTATTCTTGGCATCTTCTCATATGGCTTCCATAATACATAAAAGACACCAATACCAAAGTAATACTTCCCCTTCCTTTACAAACAATAGGACACCAATTATCTACCAGTGAGGATTCTCTCCTGCCAATGCCCCTCTCTGGTTCCACAACATTGGTTGATTTTAGGCACTCCACCCCTCTTCTAGGCTTAGCCTGCCAGTGCTGTCTATCAGCCGTCCCCCTTCTCTACATACAACATATGCTACATCTAGGCTCTCAAACCCTTTTCCCAGTTCTGCTTACCAGTGCGGCTTCCCTTGGGTTGCAAAGCGCTGCACAAGGAGGTTTCTTCCTTCCACCTTTCTGCATCTAGCATGTAGTGCTCTTAGACGTCCTTTTACTAAGCTGTGGGAAAAAGGGCCTTGCAGTAGCAGCTGGGGCAGTTTTTCCCATGCACCAGGGCCCTTTTTACCGCAGCGGGTAAAATGCCCCCCCCCCCCCCCAAATGGCTACAAGGTAAGATAACCCTTATTGCATGGCCATGTGGTGGGGAGCACTTACCGCCACCCACTGAGGTGGTGGTAAGGGCTCCCGCGGTAACACGGCGGTAACCAAGCAGCGTGTGGTGAAGCCCGATTACCTCCAGGTTAGTGCTGCGCTACAGAAAAAGAATTTCCGTCTGCAGGAAATGGGGCGTGCTCCAGCCTGAACTACCACTGGCAGCCACGTTGGGCCAGCGATAGTTCCGGATTAGCGAGCAGTAAGCCCACTTTGGGCTTACTGCCGCTTTGTAAAAGATCCCCATAATTTTTTCCACTGCTGTAATCCTTCACCATGGGAATAAACCTAGTTGGGGAGTCTGCCACAAACGTAGAAGAGCACAAATCCCTATGAACGTAACAAGAACAGTCTAGAAGAGTAGGGTGAGAAGATGCACTTCCAAAAAACATGAGGGAGTCTTTCTTCACACACAATGTTTATTCTGACAAATACACCTTAGAGATTCAATAAAACCGATCTGTGCAAATCTAGTCAGAAGATTATCTGATTACATGAATAAAAATAATTTATGTGAAAGCATGAATGAAAACAATCTGTGCAAGAAAAAAAAATTAATCAATATGGAAGACACCAATGTGTTTTGAGAGCAATAAATGCTAATAAATAGCTCAGGTGTACAAATATTATGGAACATGTGAAGGGACAAAAACATCAATTACAATTAAATAAATGTGTGAGAAAGAGAAATCATATCAAAAACAAAAGCTATATATGATAACTTAACGCAAAGGATAACATTTAATTGCAACATAACATTAAAAAAAACATTCTATCAAGAAGGAGTAAGAAGCATCCTGAAAAGCACGGAGTTTTCATATACAGTGTATATTAGCCCATAAGTCATTATTAAAATGAGCTTTGGGAAATCCACTGCTTATTTCTAGAATAAGCAATACCTAAACTAGTAGGAAAACATGTGTGTATGCCTTCTGTCTTGTCACTATATTAATCACTATTATGTTGTAGAGGGGAAGTCTCATACAGTCGCTGGGGATTTTTTTCGCCAATGTTGGCTTAACCCTTACTTTGCGACAATTATAATCATAGACATTCACCTCCCTCCTCCCTATGTTTCTCTATATATATTTTTAAAGCTTTTCTTCTTATTTTCTTTTTTATTGTTTTACTTAACTATCTGCAAATCTAAATATAGACTGATTAATCTCAAGATCTCTGCATACATGTATTGAACTCATGTGTTGAATAAACGGACTAAGCTGTACATCTTTTGAATATAAGATTTCAACTTAGCTTGGGCTTCCAGGTGCACATTTCTCCCCTGTAACGTTCCTGCACGCCAACTATTTCTAAGTGAAAAATTGTGTTGATGGGGTTGTACTCTTTTGTTTCTTTCCAGGCCCGGAGTGCGACTAACCCCTTGAGAAAGCCACATTGAGCGAAACAGGCACCTGCCGGGGAGAAATGTGCACCTGGAAGCCCAAGCTAAGTTGAAATCTTATATTCAAAAGGTGTACAGCCTAGTCCGTTTATTCAACACATGAGTTCAATATATGTATGCAGAGATCTTGAGATTAATCAGTCTAAATTTAGATTTGCAGATAGTTAAGTAAAACAATAAAAAAGAAAATAAGAAGAAAAGCTTTAAAAATATATATAGAGAAACATAGGGAGGAGTGAGGTGAATGTCTATGATTATAATTGTCGTAAAGTAAGGGTTAAGCCAGCATTGGCGAAAAAAATCCCCAGCGACTGTATGAGACTTCCCCTCTACAACACAATAGTGATTAATATAGTGACAAGACAGAAGGCATACACACATGTTTTCCTACTAGTTTAGATATTGCTTATCCTAAAAATAAGCAGTGGATTTTCCAAAGTTCATTTTAATAACGACTTATGGGTTTTTCTTTTAGGAAGATATCCAAACCTTTTTCAAACCCTGCTAAACTAACTGCTTTTACCACATTCTCTGGCAATGAATTCCAGAGTTTAATTACACGTCGAGTGAAGAAATATTTTCTTGGATTTGTTTTAAATTTACTACGTTGTAGCTTCATTGTATTGTATTGAGTTTCATGCATGTCTGCAAAATATTCAGAAAGTAGAAAAAGAATCTCAAATTGATTAAGAAAGGTGAGGTAAACCACAAGGCCAGAACAACTTGTCCCGGGTGACACATCTCTACAATGGTCTCCCATCTCACACTATTGTACTATATCATAGGTAAAGCATAATTAAAATGGCACAAAAAACTTTTCTAGTGTGGTCTTACTGTCTAACAATATTCCTTTGCAGGTCAAGGAAGAAATGGGAGTTCTTGCCAAAGAAAAAGGTGTCAACTCCTTCAAAATGTTTATGGCCTACAAGGATTTATACATGATTCATGATACTGAGCTGTATGCTTCATTTTCCCGTTGTAAAGAACTTGGAGCGATTGCCATGGTGCATGCAGAAAATGGAGATTTAATTGCAGAGGTAATTGTTCTCGCTGTTTGAGTGTGAGTCCGAGCATGATAGAATTCTTGGGATGAATATCCATAAGTACATAAGTAATGCCACACTGGGAAAAAACCAAGGGTCCATTGAGCCCAGCATCCTGTCCAGGACAGCGGCCAATCCAGGCCAAGGGCACCTGGCAAGCTTCCCAAAAAAATTGAAGTGCTTGTCAGAGACGTCCTAAATTGAAACTATTTTTGCTTGGCTTTTTCAGTAGTACCAGTGGGATTTGAACTGGCCACCTCTGGATTACAAGACTGGTGCTCTAAACACTTGGCCACAGCTCCAGTGTAGCTAGCCACCAGTTACAGAATAGCACTTAGCGCAAGGATCCACATCCAGTTTTGGGCACGAGGTTTTATACCAATGGAAGCCTGGTGTAAATCTTTGTGCCTAAATTAGGCACAGATCTCCCATATTCTATACTACTGCGTGCATCTTTAGTGACTGTCCATGACCTACCCATGCCCCTCCCATAGCCACACCCCTTTTCAATTGTGTACTAAAAAATCTACACATGCATCTTTATAGAATAGCGCCTAGCAAGATACAGGTTTAAATTCAAATTGTTGCCAATTGGTATGGATAATTGATTATTAGCACCCAATTATTTGTACTAATTGGCTTGTCATTCAATTAAATTGCATCCACAAATTGGGCCCGCGCCCACATTTGTGCATGCAATTTTGAGCACCATTTATAGAATTTGTGTTCAGTGTGGCTTTTAATGTACACTACAGCGCAGTTCTGCACTAACCCCAGGATTCTGTATAGTGCGACTTATATAGCACGTGCAAATCTGGTCATATTCTGGATTTGCACGCACAACTTAGTTAACAAGCCAATCAGCACTGATCATTGGCACTTAACAGCAATTATTGACACTAATTGGCTTTAATTAGAATTTACACGCACAACTGTCTAAGGGGTCCTTTTACTAAGGTGTGTTAAAAAGTGGCCTGCATTGGTGTAGACACATGTATCGGATGTGTGCAGGTTCATTTTTCAGCGCACCTGCAAAAAAGGCCTCTTTTTTTTTTTTTGCTGAAAATGGACTGATTACTGCCCGGTTAGCGCCACATGCTGGAAAATTTCCAGCGCACGTAGTGGACGCACATAAAAAAATGAAATTACTGCCCAGGCCACACGGTAAACAGGTGGTAATTTTGAATTGGTGTGTGTTGGGTGCACGTAGGCGCCTACACGGCTTAGTAAAAGGGCCCCTAAGTGTATTCTGTAATGTGATGCGCCTAAATTCTAAGTCGCATAATTGAAAAGGGAGCATGGCAATGAGAATGTCATGGGCATTTCTATGCGCATTGTTTCGCGAAATGTGCACCTGGAAGCCTAAGCTAAGTTGAAATCCTACACTCGAAATAAGTACAGCCTAGTCCGATTGTTCAACACATGAGTCAAATGCATATATGCAGAGATCTTGAAATTAATTAGTATATATTTATATTTGCAGATAGTTAAGCAAAACGATCAAAAAAACAGAAAAGAAAAAAGAAAATAAGTAGAAAAGCCTCAAAAAATATATATAGAAATATAGGGCGGAGGGAAGTGAATGTTTATGATTATAATTGTCGCAAAGTAGGGATAAGCCAGAAATGGTTAAGAAAATCCCCAGCAACTGTATGAGACTTCCCCTCTATAACACAATAAGTGTTACTGATATAGTGACAAGATAGAAGGCATACATACATGTTTCCCTACTAGTTTATGTATTTCTAGAATAAGCAGCATAAAATGTATTGAACTGTTTTGGTATTTTACCAGGTATTTGTGACCTGCACTGGCCACTGCTAGAAACAGGATGATGGCAATACTTATTAATTTCATAATATTCACAATTCTTTAAAAAACTGAATTTACTTGTTTTCACATTATTCCCCCAAATTCTATAAATGGCGCTAAAAATTGTGTGCTGATGGCCTACATCTGCCAGTGTTTGGTGGTCCTGTCAATCGCGGCAGTAATCCCAGCTCATTGGCAGATGTCACTCTGCCTGTCAATGCCTGAGTTGCGATTGGCTCAGGCATTGACAGAAAGGGTAACATTATTTAAAAAATAAGGTTCTTATGGCCTTCATCCGCCAGAGTCTAGTGGCACTACACTCCCCCAACCCTCCTCAACTCAGAACCTCTTGATGAATGCCTCCCCCACCCAGAATTTAAAAAAAAAGTCCTTGGTGTCTAGTGCCCCCCCCCACACACCCGCAAACCTGAGCCTCTCCCAGGCCCCCTCCACAAACCCTGTACCTCTTGATGTGGATGCTGTCCTTCTCAAAATGGATGCTTCTGCCCTACCAGGTGCATGCCTTACATGTCAGACTGGTCCCATCTAGTGCATCCCAGAATGCACCAGGTGGGGCAGGAACCATTTGAAAAGGACAGCGCCTGAGGCAAGAGTGAATGGGCATCGGTCTTACCTCATGAAAAGGTACTGGTTCGGGTGGGGACTGGGAGGTGATTGGGTGCGTCTAGACACCATGGACTTCTTTTTCATTTTAAATTCTGGTTTGACAGGTGGGGGAGAGGAAGGAAGGGAGAAAGGTAGGAAGGGGGGGCTGTTCATGTGGAGGGGGGTGTGCCACACAGATGGGTTTTTTATATCATGGGGGAGGGAAGGGTGTGTGAGGGAATCGGGTCAGGTCGGTGATTTTGTGGGGATAGGACAGTACTGGAGTGGGCAGAGGGAAAGCAAAAGGGACCAATGTCAATCATGGGGGGATCTACGCAAGTCTCAAACCTAGCAGTAGGTTTTTGACATTGAGCCCCTGCAGTAGACATCACCATATAGCTCTGCATGTTGTGAGGTAGCTTAATCAGCTATTTAGCATACATTTTAATATGCTGTGTGCTGTTTACTGCGGCAGCGCAGAAAACCTTTCAGCATATAGCAGCCATTAACGAGCAAGTAAACTGTTTGTTAAGGGCGCGTTGTAGCCCACAGTAGCTTTCTGCATCAGCTGAATAATGGCCCTGTGTGTGTCTGGTGGAGGGGAGGGGGGGACAATAATGGTGTACATGCTTATGCGCACATATGCTAAACTTCCACTTAAGTGCTATTGTGTAAATATGTGCATATTTTACTTTGCATGTATTTTACAAGTAGGTGTAGACATAGGCAGAGTCTAGGCAGGATTCACACGTATGCACGTAACTTATAGAATATTATAATTTCTTTATTTGGATTTTGCTCATACCTTTTTCAGTAGTAGCTCATGGTGAACTACATTCAGGTACATTGGATATTTACATGTGTCTCCAGCTTTTAGGCACAAACATTTATGTCATCTCCAGTGCTCACACCTAAATTATAGGCATATGTTTTTGCTGTTACACTAATATTCGATAAAGGAACGCAGGCACCTATATTCATTCATAGACTAGGCTCCTTCTAGGCTGCAATAGGTTTACAGTATCTGCAGGCCCAGCCCCCAAAAAGGGTGTAACACTTCTATAGATTTTTATAAAATATTTTTTTGAAAAGGCATTTCTAACTGTAATGACATTTTTTTTATTTGCAAATTAAAATGATGTTGGGACTTGCAAATGGATGTAAGCACCTCTCACCCCCTGAGCAGTTCATCAGGTACCTGCAGTGGAAGCAATTGGTCTTTCATAGCTTTGGAGTGGATGCCTCCAGGAGAGAGCATATACCAAGTTCTGAAATTCTCACTTTCAAGGTTATTTTCTCCTTTTGAGAGTGCAGAGTGGTATATTCTAGTGATAGGAACTCCTGGGGTGCATGTCACTTTTAGGGATCTTCAGATACCTATGTAAACAATATTATTTATGGCCTCTTTTGCCTTAAAAACTGTTGTTATTTAACAGAACTGGCTAAGTTCTCATGTTTCTATGTGAATAGAAGAATAAAAGTTCTGCAGATAGGATGAAACAGCTCAGTTCAAGTGAAAAGTGTTGATGTAGGGGAGCTTATGTTGGAAGGAATTTTTCTCACTGATCTTCAAAACTGGCTACAACTTCATGTGCAAAACAGTGTGAGTGTGTATCTTGAACTTTCATGTAAAGAGATTGTTGAAAATTAGAAGAAATTTTGTGAAACTGCCCCCTTCCCCCCCCCCCCCCCCCCCCCCCCCCCCAGATGAGGTAGATGAGATCTAATCTAATTTCTGTGACAGCTGAATGTGAAATTGATGTGCTTAGCAACTTTGGAGGTGGAAGTTAAAAACAGTTTTTGAAGTAAAGTTCATTCAGAAAGCCTATATCCCCTGGCTAGGTAGTGCACCTACTGATAATACAGGAATACTTTATTCCCTCTTTCAGAGGCTTTCAATGTTTTGGTACTGTGCTCCTCTTGTCACATCCAGTTATAATTTATATTCTATGCCTTGCTGAGGAAAATAAATCTAGTGTGATTTTGCTATTTTATGTTTTGAAGGGTGCAAAGAAAATGCTGTCGATGGGGATCACTGGCCCTGAAGGACACGAGATGTGTCGTCCTGAAGAAGTGGAGGCAGAGGCCACTCAGAGAGCAATCACCATAGCCAGCCTCGTCAGCTGCCCTCTATTTGTGGTACATGTGATGAGCAAATCCTCAGCTAAAGCAATAGCTAATGCCCGGAAAGAAGGTAGCTTCTATCATTGCATTTTCAACTTACACTATAGCACCCTGGCAGCTTTACAGTAAAGCAGCAGTTAAAAATGGTTATTCTGCTATTGCTTACTTGCAGCTTTCACAATTGCGTTCATCTATAATTGATGACTTTATGACTCAGACTGATATTAGGTTGCTTGAAAAGTCAAAATTTTACTTCTCGGCATGGTTAGTGAGCAGGTCACAGGACTCTGAGCTGCTCACACCTGATTTACCCATACGTAGTTCTAACAGTTTAAACTATCATGACCAGAAATTGTGGAAACAACTCTCGCATTTGCACTTATTCTCGCATTGACTCATCACAATAACTACCTCTAAAATGTGGCAAAAAAATCTTGGCCACAGCTTTACTAACTTCACAACAAATACATTAGAACTTTTCCAACAATTTTTAATCCCTAGTAATATTTTCTTAACCTATCCCTTCCCAATACAGCCCATTCTCACAACATAGCTAGTCGATGATGAACTAGCCATATCCAAAAATATGCATGTTCCATCCCATCACATCTCCCCGCCACGAGGCCTGCGGTAACACCGAGCCTTGTATCCACCCATGGTGGTATCACACACAAGTATCCAACATGCCCATTTCCCCCACTCCCATTACCCCCTTTTGTTTTCCCCATTCTTCTCAATACTCCCCACAGTGAATTCCATTACCATCCTGTGCCGCAAATGATGACAGCCTCGAGCTTGTCACCGCTCCCCTTTCCACAGCTGTGGCCATTGTGTCACCCAAACAAGGCTATAGCAAATCTTGAATAGAATTCAAAAATATGTCCAATCCTATGTCCAAAAGATGAACCCCATCAGGTTGATAAAGCCCAGGACAATCAGAAGTCAAAAGCTTGTAAGAAAGAACTATCCCCCCTAAAGCTGTGATAAACCTGGAACTATCAGCATTCACCCTTTCCCTTAGCCTCTCAATAGCAGCCACCTTTCTAGTATCCTTCCAAACAAATATGGGGGTAATATGGGACCAGACTAAATGTGGTGAGGAAAATAACGAGCAGCTAGTAATAAATTATGTTTCATTTGGTGAATCAAGTCTACTACTTTAACCCTGAATATATCATTACCCCCAAGATGAATAAGAATAAGACAAGGGGAAGAAAAACTGTATGCTGAAATAGTGTCAGAAGGAACTGGTCTCACCACAGGGGTGGGCTGACAGTGGCCGGGGCCCCCAGGCAGTGAAGGTTGTTGGGGCCCCCCTGCCACCCCACCGCTGCACTGCTGCACCGCCACTCCCCTCCCGCACACTACAGCCACAGTTAACACCCCCTCCCACACACTACAGACCCCTGAGCCAAAGTGGGCCCTCCCCGGTCCTACCTTGAAGGGCCTTGGTGGTCTAGTGATTTCTTTGGGAGAAGGAAAGAACCCCACTCTTTTCTGCCTGTTATCACTACTGTGCTCGGCGCTGCTTTCTTAATATCTGTGGGCAGTTCGCAGAGCTCAAATGACCATTGCGCGAATATACTTACATTGCGATAAAGTTGGTCTGGCATTATTATCAGCGGCATAATCGAAAGAGAAGGACGTCCATCTTCTGACACAAATCGGGAGATGGACGTCCTTCTCCCAGAGTCGCGCAAATTGGCATAATTGAAAGCCGATTTTGGGCGTCCTCAACTGCTTTCCGTCGCGGGGATGACCAAAGTTCATGGGGGCGTGTCGACAGTGTACCAAAGGTGGTTAAGAGATGGGCATCCTCGGCTGATAATGGAAAAAAGAAGGGCGTCTCTGACGAGCATTTGGCCGACTTTACTTGGTCCAATTTTTTTCACGACCAAGCCTCAAAAAGGTGACCGAACTGACCAGATGACTACCGGAGGGAATGGGGATGACCTCCCCTTACTCCCCTAGTAGTCACCAACCCCCTCCCACCCCCCAAAAAATTAAAAAACATTTTTTTCCAGCCTCTATGCCAGCCTCAAATGTCATACCCAGCTCCATTACTGCAGTATGTAGGTCCCTGGAGCAGTTTTTAGTGGGTGCAGTGCACTTCAGGCAGGCGGACCCAGGCCCATCCCCCCTACCTGTTACACTTGTGGTGGTAAATGTGAGCCCTCCAAAACCCACTGTACCCACATGTAGGTGCCCCCCCCCCTTCAACCCTTAGGGCTATGGTAGTGGTGTACAGTTATGGGGAGTGGGTTTTGGGGGAGGTTGGGGGGCTCAGCACCAAAGGTAAGGGAGCTATGCACCTGGGAGCAATTTGTGAAGTCCACTGCAGTGCCCCCTAGGGTGCCCGGTTGGTGTCCTGGCATGTGAGGGGGACCAGTGCACTACGAATGCTGGCTCCTCCCACAACCAAATGGCTTGCATTTGGTCGATTTTGAGATGGGCGTTCTTGATTTCCATTATCAGCGAAAACTGAGGTCGTCCATCTCTAAAGTCGACCATCTCAACATTTAGGTTGACCATCTCTTAGGTCGACCTAAATGTTGAGATTTGGGCATCCCCGACCATATTATCGAAACGAAAGATGGACGCCCATCTTATTTTGATAATACGGGATGCCCCGCCCCTTCACGGGGACGTCCTCAGAGACATATCCCAATCATAGTCTGAAGGAGAAAGGTGGGGGGAGGGGAAGGTTGGTGGTTGCTCAAATGTGATAAACAATAGAATTTTATAGCTTATCCTGAGCTGAAAAGCCTAGCCCTTTGAGTCTTCTTGTCAGTTCTAAAATCTCTGATCCTTTTAACCTGAAGAATCTTACACTTCTGTTGTAAATTAAACAACAGTGTTAGGGAGTACTTGGTTGTAATATATTAACTTTTTAACTTGGGACAGATTTTGCATTATCAGTGACACAACAATGGGGCTGACTCTAATACCTCTCTTTCTAGAGACTAGTGCAACTTGCAGTTTAAGCATAGTTGCATTATTTTGCTAACCTTGAGATCATGTCCTAAGCTGATCTTGATCGCTTGCTAATCAGCTAAATTTTGGTGTACTAGACCAGTGTTTCCCCAAGTCCGGTCCTGGAGTACCTCTTGCCAGTCAGGTTTTCATATCTACAATGAATATGCATGAAAGAGATTTGCATATAATTGAGGTAGTGCATGCAAATCAAGCTCATGCATATTCATTGTGGACATCCTGAAAACCTGACTGGCAAAAGGTACTCCAGAACTGGACTTTGGAAACACTGTACTAGACACCCTGGATTTACGGGCACACTATAGTCAGATTATTCTACACAGAGCTAAATAGATCAAGTTCCCATTCCAAACTAATTAACATCCTGGAACTTTATGTCAATGCTTTTTGATAAGAGCAAAGAACTTCAGAGGATTTCTATAATGGTGCACCATGGGTCTCCAGTGCTCAGGGGCCAATGTTTAAAGGGGCTCCTTTTACTAAAGCGCAGCCAGCCAATAGCAGACGTGCCGCGGGTGATCCAAGACTACCGCCGGACTACCTCAGGAGCCTGATGGTAGTGCTTGCCTCCACCACCTGGTGACTGGGTGACTGGAGAATTGAATCAAGGACACACTATGGACGTCATCTACTTAGATTTCAGCAAAGCTTTTGACACGGTTCCCCACAGGAGGCTCTTGAATAAACTGGACAGGCTGAAGATAGGACCTGAAGTACTGAACTGGATTAGGAACTGGTTGACGGACAGAAACCAGAGGGTGGTGGTTAATGGAATTCGCTCGGAGGAGGGGAAGGTGAGTAGTGGAGTGCCTCAGGGATCGGTGCTGGGGCCGATTCTGTTCAATATATTTGTGAGTGACATTGCCAAAGGGTTAGAAAGTAAAGTTTGCCTTTTTGCGGACGATACTAAGATTTGCAACAGAGTGGACACCCCGGAGGGAGTGGAAAACATGAAAAAGGATCTGAAAAAGCTAGAAGAATGGTCTAAGGTTTGGCAATTAAAATTCAATGCGAAGAAATGCAAAGTGATGCACTTAGGGAGTAGAAGTCCAAGAGAGGCGTATGTGTTAGGCGGTGAGAGTCTGCTAGGTACGGATGGGGAGAGGGATCTTGGGGTGATAGTATCTGAGGATCTGAAGGCGATGAAACAGTGTGACAAGGCGGTGGCCATAGCTAGAAGGTTACTAGGCTGTATAGAGAGAGGTGTGACCAGCAGAAGAAAAGAGGTGTTGATGCCCCTGTACAAGTCGTTGGTGAGGCCTCACCTGGAGTATTGTGTTCAGTTTTGGAGGCCGTATCTTGCGAAGGATGTAAAAAGAATTGAAGCGGTGCAAAGAAAAGCTACGAGGATGGTATGGGATTTGCGTTACAAGACGTATGAGGAGAGACTTGTGGACCTGAACATGTATACCCTGGAGGAAAGGAGGAACAGGGGTGATATGATACAGACGTTCAAATATTTGAAAGGTATTAATCCACAAGCGAACCTTTTCCGGAGATGGGAGGGCGGTAGAACGGGAAGACATGATATGAGAGTGAAGGAGGGCAGACTCAAAAATATGTCAGGAAGTATTTTTTCATGGAGAGAGTGGTAGATACTTGGAATGCCCTCCCGCGGGAGGTGGTGGAGATGAAAATGGTAGCGGAATTCAAGCATGCGTTGGATAAACATAAAGGAATCCTGTGCAGAAGGAATGGATCCTCAGAAGCTTAGCCGAGATTGGGAGGCGGGGCTGGTGTTTGGGTGATGGGGCTAGATCTGGGCAAGACTTCTACAGTCTGTGTCCTGAAAATAGCAGATACAAATCAAGGTAAGGTATACACAAGAAGTAGCACATATGAGTTTATCTTGTTGGGCAGACTAGATGGACCATGCAGGTCTTTTTCTGCCGTCATCTACTATGTATGTTACACGCCATTTCCAGCATGCTGGAATTATTTGGAGGCGTTAGCACCAGGGGCTTACCCAGAAGCGGAGCCAGGTTGACGGCATGGGGGGAGCGAAAGCGGCATGAGAGCGGACTTCCTCCGGCACTGGCGCACAGTTTCAATTGAACATGTTGAGAAAAAAATAGGAGCCAGCAGAACTCTATTTGGGGGAGCGGCCACTCCCCTGGCACCCCCCTTAGCTACGCCACTGGGCTTACCCAGCGGTAATCAGTGCTGCCCGGTTACCGCTGGATTAGCGCAGAAGCCTTTACCGCCTCCTAAATAGGTGGCGGTAAGGGCTTCCCTAGGAAATGGCCACATGGCAAGTGGTTAACTTTTTGCACAGCCATTTCCTTTATTTTTCTTAAAGGTCTTTTACCCACTGCAGTAAAAGGGGACCTCAGTGCATGGTAAACCCGCACGCTGATGCCACCGCAGGAGTCCTTTTACCGCAGCTTGGATAAAAGGACCCCTAAATTTGAACACCTCTCCCCCCCACCCCCCCAGCACACACCACATCACACCACACAGGAGTTCCTAATCCACTACTTGTATTCCACTGGATCTCTGACAGCATCTCTTTTTGTCAAATCTTATGCTTTTCTACCAGGGCTGTGTTGTATTATGTCTTAACACTAGATGTCACTGTTGCCAGTCTTGAGGCATGACACTTACTATACTTCAAATGGTAGTAGTATCTGTCTCAGAAATTTCCATGACATTTTATCACAGACCAATATGAAAAGCATTCAGCTCTGGAACACCCAGCCTCCTTCCCCTACATTGAAATGCATCAGTTTGACAGACCACTGTAACTGCCTCACTGGAAGCAACTACTTGTATTTCTGTTGAGTCAGGATATCTTTAGTTACTACTACTACTACTATTTGACATTTATAAAGCGCTACTAGGGTTACGCAGCGCTGTACTCTCTGTCAGCAGTGCTAGAAGTCCAAATCAGATCCCTGATCCACATAATAGGTTTGCCCCCCCCCCCTAAACCTTTTCATTTCATAATCAGGTGCATTGGAGTGATTACAATTTTGGAGCAAATGTAAAGCACAGAGTTCTATGAGCAAAGATCTGGTTAACTTTAATCTGAAGGTTAAAACCTGTTTAAAATCATTGCAAAAAATAAGAGTGGGAAAGGACATCAATATACAGCTGGTGATAGGGTTTTTAAAATGCTGAAATAGACCCAGTTCTGGGCCATATCCAGACACTGGCATTGAATTTTAAGGTCTTTGGCAGTACTCGGAAGTTATGTTGGTACAGCTGATATTCAGGGGTCCTTTTACTAAGGTGCACTGAAAAATGGGCTGCGATAGTGTCAATGTGTGTTGTGGACGCTCACAGATCCATTTTTTCAGCGCACCTGTAAAAAAAGCCTTATTTTAAATTTTTGCCAAAAATGGACATGCGGCAAAATAAAAATTGGCATGTGTCCATTTTGGGTCTGAGACCTTGCCGCCAGCCACTGACTGCGGTAATCGCCTACGTGCATCAATTCGGAGTTCCCGCCTGATTTTCACCGCGTGCCAGAAAATCAAATATATTTTCTGGTGTACGTAGTGAATACGCGTCAAAAATGAAATTACTGCATGGGCCACATGGTAGCCAGGCAGTAACTCTGAATTGACGTGCGTTGGACACGCATAGGTACCTTCGCGGCTTAGTAAAAGGGCCCCTCAGTACCTTACCCTGCATAGCTTACTATCACCTTTAGGACTGCTATTTAAGCATTCCTACTTGACTAATTAGCAATGCAGGTACCAGCCCTGAATATCACCAGACCTGCCAAGTCTCTCGCATTCAGTGGGAGACTCCCACTTTGGCGGGTTACCTCCCACACTCCCGCCAAAACGGGAAAGTCTCCCGCTGAGACACCGCGGCGGTAGCTCCCTCTTCCACCCGGTATTCATTTCCTGGCCAGTGCTGCTTCTCCTGTTGAGCAGCAGCATCTGCGACCAAAAAATAAAGGAAGTTGGGCGCCGCAGCAGCCTTAGGGTATTGGCCATCAGCTCTGCAGCTGCTCCTCTTACTGCCCCTGGAACAGGAAGTTGAGATCGACTTCCTGCTATGCTCCTCCGGGGACAGAGAGAAGAGAGAGGATCGGCTGTAGAGCCAACAGCCAATGCCTGAAGGCTCAGTGCTTTGGCGCCGCACTTGTTTTTTTTTTTTTGTCGCAGCTGCTGCTGCTCAACAGGAGAACCAGCAGTGGACAGGAAATGAATATCGGGTGGAAGGGGGAGCAGGAGGCAGGATGTATAATAGATAGAGTGGGAAGATGGGGAGAGAAGGAGGGGAGATGGAGAAGGGCTGGAGAAAGAGAGAAGCTGCTGGAGATAAGGATAGGGAGAAAGGGGGGGATCCTGGCTGAGAGCAGAAAGAGGGAAGACGCTGGAAGGAAAGGTAGGGAGAGAAACAGAAGAGACATTGAAGGATGGAGAGAAAGAGGGGGGACATGATGAATGTAAAAGGGTAGAGAAAGAGAGAGACACTGGATAGAAAGAAGGGGATAGAGAGAGAGACACTAGATGGTAGGATAGGGAGAGGGGGTAGACGGATGGAAGGATGGGGAGAGAAAGGGAAAATGGATAGAAGGATGGGGAGAGAAAGACACTAGATGGAAGGAAAGGGAGAGAAAGAGGGGAGATGGATAAAAGGATGCAGAGAGAAAAGGGAGAGACTGGAAGGATGTGGAGAGAGAGGGAACACTGAACAGAAAAGGGTAGAGAGACACTGGATAGAAGGAGGGGGGAGAGAGACACTAGATGGAAGGATCAGGAGAGAGGGTAGATGGGTGGAAAGATGGGGAGAGAGAGACAATGCTGGATGGAAGGGTAGGGAGAAAAAAGGAGACGCTGGATGGAAGGATGCAGAAAGAAAGAGGGGAGACACTGGAAGGATGGGGAGAGAAAGAGGAGAGTTGCTGGATGGAAAAGGGGAGAGGACAGAGTAGTGAAAGACGGGAGAATAAGAGGAAGGGGCATGAGGAGAACAAGGGTGAGGAAAAGATGAAAAGCCATAGGTAGATGAAGTAAAAAGAAGGAAATTAATGGATAGTAAGAATGAATTAAATCTGGACAGAGAGGCAGAAAAATACTGAAGAAAACAAAGAAAAATGAGAGTAGATGACAAATGGACAGGAAACCCTGGGAAAAGAGTTAAGAGAAGATCGAAGGAAAGCAGAATCAAGATACTGGGAGCAACACAATTAGAAAAAGTAAATGGCCAGACAACAAAGGTAAAGAAAATAATTTTATTTTTAATTTAGGATAAAGTAATGTGGTAGCTATGTTAATAAAGTTTAATAAATGCAAATAAAACACAAAATAGAAAATAAGGTGATACCTTCACTGATTTTAAAACATTTTTGATTAGCTTTCAGAGTCCAACACTTCCTTCCTCAGGTCAGGAGAGGATACCATAACAGCATTATATTGACCTGAAGCAGGAGGCTTTGGCCTCTGAAAGCTAATTAAAAAGGGTATTAGGCTATTAAATAAAATATTTTCTGAAATGGCCGAGGGTTTCAGGTGTGCCAGGAGTGGAGCCATGTAGAGTGGGTGGAGCAAAGCAAAGCAAAGTAGGGCGGGGCTGGGGCATGTACTAAAATCTCCCTCTCAAAGCTACTACTGAAAAAAGTGTGAGCAAAATCTAAATAAATAAACAAGGAGCACTACAGAAAATACAAAATTATGTATTCTATAGCCTCACTGGGTAATTTTATAAAACTTTTTCTAAGTGTGAAGTCCATTTTAATGCATAGATAGATATATTTTCCAAGTGAGCGTGAGTGGGAAGGGGGGAGTCCACCCAAGATATCTGCAAAGCAGAGGGGAGGGTTTCTTTATGCTTAGAAGGCCATAGGGTCTTATATTGCTCATTTAAAAATGAGGCCTGTACTCCAGTTTTCCAGGGTACAAAACAAGTAGCACTTTGAAATTCCCACATTTCAGGGCATCTTTTACCTATCACAAATCAGTGGTTTCTTATAATGGACTATTCTTGTTATTTTATTATTTATTATAAGTTTTATGTTAAACTTTACCTGCTGTACACCGCCTTGGATGAATCTCTTCATAAAAGCGGTTAATAAATCCCAATAAATAAAATAAATAATACATTTTGAACTGTTATATTCCTCATTTAACCAAGGTAAAAACCACTCAATAATTGTAGGAGGCATCCCTTGCAGTTTCATACCAGCTTGGATCTTATCTTTGAACTCATCTTTTTAATAATTTGACTAAAGACTGCCCTTTATTTACATTTTGGCCTTTTATTGTTTGTAAAATTGTTTTGTTTACTAAGAAAGTTGCATTTGTCATATGTGTGGAGTTCTGTTTTACCTTACTAAAGAAATTCCTCACATTTTCTGAAAGGAGGTGCCTTCTGTTTTCAACACTTTACGAAGCTAAAGTTCCTCTGTGCTTACCTCCTATGTCTTTATCTATACCTTGAGACTCAAACATATGCAGACGTAAATCCTGCAAGCTGATTGTAGGCATCCCGAAATGCCCGCCCGCCCCCACTGCCATGTGCACATAGATGGAAGGTGGGAGTGACGCGCTCAAGCTGCGCCCACCCACCTCTATCTCTCTGACCTGTCGGAGTCTGCCTCGCAGTCCGGCACAGTTCTGTTGCTCTTCCAGGAACGAGAAGCCGTGGCCGGCTCTTCCAACAAGGAGAAAAGCTGCTGTTGCTTCCTGGAGCTCTTCCTGGGTGAGTTTCGTGGGCCCTTCGGGGAGGAAGACCCCTTGCCCCTACAGCATGTTTCTGAGCACACCACCGAGGGGGAGGGGTAAGTGTCTGGACCTATGTCTGCAATAACTCTATAAAGTGCCGAGACCGTTTTGTGCTGGGGTCAGGATGAGTGAAGCGTGACTCTGGCCAACACCTGCATCTCCTCTCCTTCCTGCTTCCCTCCACCAGTGAGCGAACATTGACCAGAAGTGTGTGTCACACCCCGTTTGTATGAGCGACTGCTCACCTTAGAAGGAATAAAGATTGTTAGATCCTATTCTATAATGGTATCAGGGCAGATTCTGTTACAGAATACTAGTGTAAGCTGACATTGGTATGCCTTATATTTACACGCCTACAGTTACACCAGCCATAGACCTGGCATAGCTATGGCACCAATGACAAAGTAGTGAGGAAAAGACAGCAAGGATTTCCAAAGTTTAAGGGCCTTCAATGTAGTCACAAATTCAATACATTTGGGACCCGACACAGCTGTGTTTCGGCGTGTGAACCTGCCTCAGGGGTCAACAAACCTGTAAGCATTTGTCGGTGGAAATATAGTTAACATATGTTGAAAGAATTTGGTCCAATCCTAAGTAATCTCAGTGTCCATGTAAAAATAAAGCACTTGTGCTCTGCTAGCATAGGCAGCTCCAGAAAAGATTGGTAACGTGCTGCATGCATGTGGCAAGGACACAGGGCTGCTGAGGGGGGGGGGGGGGGGGGGCAAAATTCCCCGTGTCCGGCCTCCAAAGGGGAGCTTGGCATCGGCAACCTTCTTCCTGCCTGCCTGCTTCCAATTCTGTGGATCTCCTGCTCCTGTGTGTCCAGACCCAGATGATTGTATTAATGTAATAACCTGGATGACCTGTGTTATCGCGTTAATCCAATCATCCGGGTCTCAGCACACAGCAGCAGGAGATGACAGACAGAAGGAGGAGCGGTCTTACACAGGAAGGTAAGAGGCGGGCAGGGTGGCGACCTGAATGTGTGTGGGGGGGGGGGGGGCAGGCCAAGTGAGGGGCGTGGCATGGCATCCCAGGTGGAGGAGCAGTTGGAAGTCAAGTCCCGGGCCCAGCTGTGTCTCTCGGCAGCCCTGCAAGGGGCATATAACTCATAGTTTTGTAGCACCACCCAAGACCCTCCCATGCTCCACCCTCTTGCACTGTGCCACTAATGGCCTTACAGAATAGCACTTTTCTGCCACTTAACATAAGTGTATACACACCCACGAAAGTGGCAGTTTTCTGTATGTTTATACACACCAGTGGCATGTAAATGCAGACACCCAGTTATAGAATTGCCCTTTTTGTACACATGCACATGTACACCACCTTGGGACTAAGTGTAAATGTGTATGTTGGCATTTATGTGCTATTGGAGCTCATCCAGGGGGCCTATTTTATAAAATAGGCTTAATGAAGGCACCTTTTGGACTTCTCACTTTGAGGGGCATAATCGAACGGCGCTGACCAAATAGCTGGCCAGCCATCTTCAGGGCTGGCGCCATCAACCGTATTTTCAAAAAAGATGGCCAGCCATCTTTTTCTTCGTTAATACGGTTGGGCCCAGCCAAATGTCAGAGTTCGCCGGGTTTGAGATGGCCGGTATCGGTTTTCGGCCATAATGGAAAATAATGCCGGCGATCTCAAACCTGGCAAAATCCAAGGCATTTGGTCATGGGAGGAGCCAGCATTTGTAGTGCACTGGCCCCCCTCACACGCCAGGACACCAACCGGGCACCCTAGGGGGCACTTCTAAAAATTAAAAAAAAAAATAGCTCCCAGCTGCATAGCTCCCTTCCCTTGGTTGTTTAGCCCCTCAAATCCCACTCCCCACAACTCTACACCATTACCATAGCCCTAAGGGGTAAAGGGGGGCACCTACATGTGGGTACAGTGGGTTTTGGGTGGGTTTTGGAGGGTTCCCATTTACCAGCACAAGTGTAACAGGTAGGGGGGGATGGGCCTGGGTCCACCTGTCTGAAATGCACTGCACCCACTAAAAACTGCTCCAGGGACTTGCATACTGCTATCAGGGAGGTGGGTATGACATTTGAGGCTGGCATAGAGGCTGGCAAAAAAGGTTTTTTTTGTTCTTTTTTTTGGGTGGGAGGGGGTTGGTTACCACTGGGGGAGTAAGGGGAGGTCATCCCTGATTCCCTCTGGTGGTCATTTAGTCAGTTGGGGCCCCTTTTTGAAGCTTGGTCGTGAAAAAAAAGGGACCAAGTAAAGCCGGCGAAATGCTCGTCAAGCCTGGCTTTTTTTTTCCATTATCAGGCGAAGCTGGCCAACTCGTGAGCACGCCCCCGTCCCGCCCCCATCCCACCTTCACTACCCTACCAGCACGCCCCCTTGATGTTTCGCCGGCTCCGTGACAGAAAGCAGTTGAACCCGGCCAAAATCGGCTTTCGATTATACTTTTTTGGCCGAGTTCAGGAGATCGCCGGCCATCTCCCGATTTGTGTCGGAAGATGGCCGGTGATCACTTTCGAAAATGAGCTGGATAGTCACTCAAAGCTCAGGCTCATTCCGTTTAAAGAAAGAGAAAAAACTAACAAATGATTGTTTGAGTCTTTAGAAATAGACATGAATATCATATTACAATCTACTGCCCATAAATCAAGCAATTCGTTTTGGGAATGATTACATGATCCCTTCTGTTTATTCATGACTCATTTAACACAATCAGACTGACAAGTATGTATGCAAAACGTTATGTAGTTCTTTTTCATCTTGGATATAATCATCTGCTTTATAGGAGATTATCCCTCCCAAATATTCCCAATGAACTTAAAACTGTGTAACGCTTCCAAAGATTTATGTAACTGTGGCAAGGTGTATATGCTCCAAAGAAAAGTACTTCATAAAAATGAAGGCAATCAGCAAAAAGAGCTGCAAAAGAACCACAATAATGGCAGACAGAGAAACAAAAAAAAGAAGAAAAAATAGTATTCCCCTCAAAAGCAGACCTGGCAAAGGGTGGCATTAGGACTGCACCCACAATGGCCACATCTCCAAAGAACTGGGAAAAGAAAAGGCAGGAGAGAGAAATAGAGGGGGAGCCAGAGGAAGAATGCCAAACCATCACAGGATCCTAGATCTGGGAAAGCAGGATAAGCCCCAAGGTGAAAGAAGAGTTCCCTTCAAGGATTAAGAACTCAGGCAGTGGTGTGCTGGAGCCGGCTCGCACCGGCTCGCAAGAGCCAGTTGTTAAATTTTTTACCGACTTGCAAGCCGGTTGTTCTTGAGGACGAGCTGGCTCTCCTTCCTCCCTCCCTCCCTCCCTCCCTCCCTCCCAGCTACAGGGTCCAGTCCCTCCCCTCCCCTCCCTTGTCCAGCGAATTCTTCGGGGCAGGCAGTCTTGCCTGCCCACTGCCGGCGCTGACCCTCTCCCGCATCGCTCTTTAAAAATGACCGCAGAGACTTCTAGCGACGGCCTCGCAAGACTTCTGCTGAAGTCTTGGAGGCCGCCCTTGTAAGTCTTTGGCATCCATTTTGAAGAGCAATCCGGCAGCGGGGGAGAGTCAGCACCGGCAGCGGGCAGGAAAGACTGGGGATCTTTTCTGCCTGTCCCGAAACATCCGCTGGACAACCTCAGTGGCTGGAGGGGGGGCAGGGGAGAGAAGAGAGTCGCTGGACATGGGTGGCTGGAGGAGGGGGGGCAGGGAAGAGAATGGAGTCGCTGGGCATGGGTGGCTGAATGGGGGCAGGGGAGAGAAGAGAGTCGCTGGGCATGGGTGGCTGGAGTGGGCAGGGGAGAGAAGGGGAGAGAAGGGAGTCGCTGGACATGCGTGGCTGGAGTAGGGCAGGGGAGAGTAGAGAGTCGCTGGGCATGGGTGGCAGCCCAGCGGTAGTTCCCACCTCCAGCGCGCGCCATATCCGGTGCTACAAAAATATTTTTATTTTTGTAACACCAGTGTGCACCCGGCGGTAATCGGGCAGTGCTATGTGCTACCCGGTTACCGCTGGGTTAGCACAGGAGCCCTTACCGCCATCTTAAGGGGTGGCGGTAAGTTCTCCCCCCCAAAAAAATAAATGGCCACGCGACGACTGCTTCACTTGCCTCACAGCCATTTCTTCAAAAAAAAACAAAGACATGCCTTTTATCTGCTGTGGTAAAAGGGGGCCTCGGTGCACATCAAAAACACAGACCGATGCCAGCGCAGGCCCCCTTTTGCCGCATCTTCGTAAAAGGACCCTTAAATCTTCATTCAACATTCTCAAGTATGTCAGTAAAAGCTTAATAAAATATTAATAATAGAGAAATATTTTTGTACATTATTTATTTATTGCATTTGTATCCCACATTTTCCCACCTCTTTGCAGGCTCAATGTGGCTTACAATATATCATGAATAATGGAGATATGTAAGAAATAAACATTTAGTATCTTGGGTAACATGATAATGATAAAGCATGATATTAATATAACAAGCAGATAGTAAAGACAATTCTGGGTATGTGTGAAGGAGTTCATATTTGTTGGTCTTTGTGGTGTGTCTTGTTAAATAAATGGGTCTTCAATAGTTTGGGGAAGTTGGTTAGTTCATGGATCGATTTTAAGTTACGCGGTAGTGCGTTCCAGAATTGTGTGTTCAAGTAGGTAAAGGTTGACTTGTGCATTAGTTTGTATTTTAGCTCTTTACAGTTGGGGAAATGAAGGTTAAGGAATGTGCGGGATGATGTCTTAGCATTCCTAAGTGGTAAGTCTATCAGGCCTGACATGTAGGCTGGGGCATCTCCATGAATGATTTTGTGGACCAGGGTACATATTTTGAACGTGATGCATTCTTTAAGAGGGAGCCAATGCAGTTTTTCTTGTAGGGGTTTAGCACTCTCATATTTTGTTTTACCGAATATGTGTCTAGCTGCTGTGTTCTGGGCTGTCTGAAGTTTCTTGATTATTTGTTCTTTGCATTCAGCGTAGAGTGCGTTGCAGTAGTCTAAATGACTGAGTACCATTGATTGTACCAGGCCGCGGAAGACCGTCCTTGGGAAGAAAGGTCTTACTCTTTTTAGTTTCCACATTGAGTTGAACATCTTCTTGGTTGTGTTTTTCGCGTGATTCTCAAGTGTTAGGTGTCGATCAATGGTGACTCCAAGAATTTTTAGAGTGTCTGAGATTGGAAGATTCAGTATAGGTGTGTTAATGGTAGTGAATTTGTTCGTGTTATGTTGAGAGGGGAGTATAAGGCATTGGGTTTTTTCTGCATTGAGTTTCAGCCGAAATGCGTCCGCCCATGAATGCATGATATGTAGACTTTGGTTGATGTCGTTGGAAATTTCCTTTAAATCTTGTTTAAATGGGATGTAGATCGTTACATCGTCTGCTTATATATATGGGTTGAGGTTTTGGTTTGATAGTAGTTTGGCCAAGGGTATCATCATTAAGTTGAATAAGGTCGGTGAGAGGGGGGATCCCTGTGGGACTCCACATTCAGGTGGCCATGTGGCTGATGTAATAGAATTAGATGTCACTTGGTATGATCGTGTGGTTAGGAACCCCTTGAACCAATTGAGAACGTTGCCACCTATTCCGAAGTACTCGAGAATATGTAGTAGTATTCCATGATCAACCATGTCGAAGGCGCTAGACATGTCAAATTGTAAAAGTAGTATGTTCTTGCCAGTTGCAATCATTTGTTTGAACTTAGTCATGAGAGTATCTAGTACTGTTTCAGTGCTGTGGTTGGTTCGGAATCCTGACTGGGAGGCGTGTAGTATTGAGAATTTGTCTAAATAATTAGTGAGTTGTTTGGTCACCATCCTTTCCGTTAGTTTGGTTATTAAGGGAATGGATGCTACTGGTCTATAATTGGTTAGTTCATTCGCACTTTTCTTTGCATCTTTGGGTATGGGGGTGAGTAGAATATTTCCTTTCTCCTTCGGGAAGAGTCCATTTTGTAACATATAATTCAAGTGGTTCGTTAAGTCTGTTATAAATTGTTGAGGGGCAAATGTCATGAGGTTGTTTGGGCATATGTCTAATTTGCAGTGAGATTTGACGAATCTTTTGAACGTTTGTGAGATGAGGTCCTCCGATAATATCTCGAAGTTGGTCCAGGTTCTGTCTGCTGGGTATACACCAGGGTCTAGTTTTCAGCCATTTTTTTCTCTGTGACAGAAAATAAAGATCTTGTTAAAAGTTTTGTAATGGCATAGTTTAAGTTTCATTGAAGAATTTTCTATCCCGTCCATCAAATGCGTGTCTGGGCGGTTTACAATCTAAAATAAAGAGAGAAAGGAGACCAAGAGAAAAATACAGCCAAGATATAACACACCAGTATAATAGGAGCAGGGGAAGAACTACAATGCTGACAGGAAAGAAGAGAGGGGGGACGGAGGGTGAATGCACAAAGATTCAGTTTAGTAAACAAACCCAAGCCCATCTGGAGAAAGCTGAGGTTGAACCATTGTTCTACGGATTACCATGAACTGAATGCAAAGAAGTCCATTAAATTCTCATGGGCCACTTCACATTCAGCATATGCTAATTGGCAGCATTGCTTTGTAAAAAGAGCCCTTAATGTATTTGTTTCTTAAACTTAATATTGATTTTGATATTTTATAGGTAAAGTAGTTTTTGGGGAACCAATTGCTGCTTCTTTAAGTATAGATGGTACTCACTACTGGCATAAAGACTGGAGTCATGCTGCAGCCCATGTCATGGGGCCTCCGCTAAGACCGGATCCTTCAACGCCTGAACATCTCATGAGGCTTCTAGCCAAGTAAGTATTTCAATACCCTACTACTACTACCCTCCCACATATAGTATTAGTATTTATGATCTAAAGTGATTTTAAGAAATACAGTGACATGCAGTAAATAACACGTATTTGCACATCAGCCTACACCATATTATGGAATACTATATGTTGCTGGAACATGCCTTAAAAGACCAACATTAGTATCTTTTCAGTTAATGTCATCAATTTTGAGTTGTCATAGAAAGTTTCATGAGGTTCATTTACCAGATAATGGGCAAAGTTTTTTGTTTGTTTTTTTCTGAAGAAAAGAGGCATAGATGATGGTTGACTGCACCAGGTTTTGGTTACAATCCTGAAAACAAATGGTGATAACCTGCATTGAGTTGCAGAAGAACCCTGTCCACTTTTCTGGGCACACTGGATAAGCCATGTTATATAATTTTTCACAACTTTTATTTTAAAAAAAGCACACACACACACACACACACACACACACACACACACACACACACACACACATATATAGCGAAGTTACTTACCTGTAGCAGGTATTCTCCGAGGACAGCAGGCTGATTGTTCTCACTGATGGGTGACGTCCGACGGCAGCCTCAGGATCGGAGATCTTCCTAGCAACAAAGTTTGCTAGCACATGCGCACACCGCGCATGCGCGACCATCTTCCCGCCCGTAGCGCGAGCATGCTCCTCAGTCAAGTAGAAAGCAAAGACAAGGGAAGACACAACTCCTAAGGGGAGGTGGGCGGGTTTGTGAGAACAATCAGCCTGCTGTCCTCGGAGAATACCTGCTACAGATAAGTAACTTTGCTTTCTCCGAGGACAAGCAGGCTGCTTGTTCTCACTGATGGGGTATCCCTAGCCCCCAGGCTCACTCAAAACAACAAACATTGGTCAATTTGGCCTCGCAACGGCGAGGACATAACTGAGATTGACCTAAACAGAAACAACTAACAGAGTGCAGCCTGCAACAGAATAAAAATGGGCCTAGGGGGGTGGAGTTGGATTCTAAACCCCAAACAGATTCCGAAGCACCGACTGCCCAAACCCACTGTCGCGTCGGGTATCCTGCTGAAGGCAGTAATGAGATGTGAATGTGTGGACAGATGACCACGTCGCAGCCTTGCAAATCTCTTCAATAGTGGCTGACTTCAAGTGGGCCACTGACGATGCCATGGCTTGAACACTATGAGCCGTGACATGACCCTCAAGAGTCAACCCAGCCTGGGCGTAAGTGAAGGAAATGCATTCTGCTAGCCAATTGGAAATGGTGCGTTTCCCGACAGCCACTCCCCTTCTGTTGGGATCAAAAGAAACAAACATTTGGGCGGACTGTCTGAAGGGGCTTGTCCGCTCCACATAGAAGGCCAATGCTCGCTTGCAATCCAATGTGTGCAACTGACGTTCATCAGGGAGGGTATGTGGACGGCAGGGAAAAAATGTTGGCAAGACAATTGACTGGTTTAGATGGAACTCCGACACCACCTTTGGCAAAAACTTAGGATGAGTGTGGAGGACTACTCTGTTATGATGAAATTTAGTATAAGGAGCATGAGCTACCAAGGCTTGAAGCTCACTGACTCTACGAGCTGAAGTAACTGCCACCAAGAAAATGACCTTCCAGGTCAAGTACTTCAGATGGCAAGAATTCAGTGGCTCAAAAGGAGGTTTCATCAGCTGGGTGAGAACGACATTGAGATGCCATGACACTGTAGGAGACTTGACAGGGGGCTTTGACAAAAGCAAACCTCTCATGAAGCAAACAACTAAAGGCTTACCCTCTACACGATAATGATAAGCACTAATTGCGCTAAGGTGAACTCTTACAGAGTTGGTCTTGAGACCAGACTCGGACAAGTGCAGAAGGTATTCAAGCAGGGTCTGTGTAGGACAAGAACGAGGATCTAGAGCCTTGCTGTCACACCAGACGGCAAACCTCTTCCATTTGAAAGAATAACACCTCTTCGTGGAATCTTTTCTGGAAGCAAGCAAGACTCGGGAGACACCCTCAGAAAGACCCAAGGAGGCAAAGTCTACGCTCTCAACATCCACACCGTGAGAGCCAGGGACTGGAGGTTGGGATGGAGAAGCGCCCCCTCGTTCTGAGTGATGAGGGTTGGAAAACACTCCAATCTCCACGGTTCTTCGGAGGACAACTCCAGAAGAAGAGGGAACCAGATTTGACGCAGCCAGAAGGGAGCTGTCAGAATCATGGTTCCATGATCCTGCTTGAGTTTCAGCAAAGTCTTCCCTACCAAGGGTATGGGAGGATATGCATACAGAAGACCCTTCCCCCAAAAAAGAAGAAAGGCATCTGGCGCTAGCCTGCCATGGGCCTGGAGTCTGGAACAGAACTGAGGGACCTTGTGATTGGTCTGAGTGGCAAAAAGTTCTACCAAGGGGGTGCCCCACGCTTGGAAGATCTTGCGTACTATTGAGTTGAGAGACCGCTCGTGAGGTTGCAATATCCTGCTCAACCTGTCGGCCAGACTGTTGTTTACGCCTGCCAGATACGTGGCATGGAGGAACATGCCATGACGGCGAGCCCAAAGCCTCATCCCGACGACTTCCTGACACAGGGGGTGAGATCCGGTGCCTCCCTGCTTGTTGATGTAATACATGGCAACCTGATTGTCTGTCTGAATTTGGATAATTTGGTTGGACAGCTGATCTCTGAAAGCCTGTAGTGCGTTCCAGACCGCACGCAACTCCAGGAGATTGATCTGAAAACCTGCTTCCTGGAGGGACCAACGTCCTTGGGTGTGGAGCCCCTCGACATGGGCTCCCCACCCCAGGAGAGACGCGTCTGTAGTCAGCACTTTTTGCAGCTGAGGAATTTGAAAGGGACGTCCCAGGGTCAAATTGGATCGAATTGTCCACCAATGTAGGGATGTGAGAAAAACTGTGGACAGTTGGATCATGTCCTCTAGATTCCCCGCAGCTTGAAACCACTGGGAAGCTAGGGTCCATTGAGCTGATCTCATGTGAAGATGGGCCATGGGAGTCACATGAACTGTGGAGGCCATGTGGCCGAGCAATCTCAACATCTGCCGAGCTGTAATCTGCTGAGACGCTCGTACCCAGGAAACAAGGGACAGGAGATTGTCTGCCCTTGCTTCGGGGAGGTAGACATGAGCAGTCTGGGAGTCTAGCAGAGCTCCTATGAATTCTAGTCTTTGAACTGGAAGAAGGTGGGACTTTGGATAATTTATCACAAACCCTAGTAGCTCCAGGAGTCGAATAGTCAGTCCCATGGACTGTAGAGCTCCTGCATCCGAGGTGTTCTTCACCAGCCAATCATCGAGATAAGGGAACACATGCACTCCCAGTCTGTGCAGAGACGCCGCCACGACTGCCAGGCATTTTGTAAATACTCTGGGCGCAGAGGCGAGACCAAAGGGTAGCACACAATACTGAAAATGCCGTGTTCCCAGACGGAATCGAAGATACTGCCTATGAGCTGGTAGTATCGGGATGTAAGTATAAGCATCCTTTAAGTCCAGAGAGCATAGCCAATCGTTTTTCTGAATCTCGGACCAGATATTTGTTCAGGGCCCTTAGGTCTAGGATGGGACGCATCCCCCCCCCCCCTGTTTTTTTTCCACAAGAAAGTACCTGGAATAGAATCCCAGCCCTTCCTGCCCCGGTGGCACGGGCTCGACTGCATTGGCGCTGAGAAGGGCAAAGAGTTCCTCTGCAAGTACCTGCTTGTGCTGGAAGCTGAGAAGGGCAAAGAGTTCCTCTGCAAGTACCTGCTTGTGCTGGAAGCTGAAGGACTGAGCTCTCGGAGGACAATTTGGAGGTTTTGAGATCAAATTGAGGGAGTATCCTAGCTGGACTATTTGAAGAACCCACTGGTCGGAGGTGAAAAAACTTGAACCTCCCTCCTACCGGCAGATCGTCCGGCAGGGACACTTTTTTATCGGCTATGCTCACCTGGAGCCAGTCAAAAGCCCGTCCCTTGCTTTTGCTGGGGAGCTGCAGAGGCTTGTTGAGGCACACGCTGTTGACGTGAACGAGCGCGCTGGGGCTTAGCCTGAGCAGGCTGGCGGTCAGGTGGATTGTACCTACGCTAATTATAAGCGTAGGGAGCATTCCTCCTTCCCCCATAAAACATCTACCTGTTGAGGTAGATGCTGAAGCATCTGGTGGGAGAGTTTGTTGAAGGCGGTGTCCCGCTGGTGGAGCTGCTCTACCACCTGTTCGACCTTTTCTCCAAAAATGTTATCCCCCCGGCAAGGAGCATCCGCAATCCGCTGCTGGCCTCTATTCTCCAGGTCAGAGGCACACAGCCATGAGAGTCTGCGCATCACTATACCTTGAGCAGCGGCCCTGGACGCAACATCAAAAGTGTCGTAAGCACCCCTGGACAGGAATTTATGGCACGCCTTCAGCTGCCTGACCACCTCCTGAAAAGGCTTGGCCTGCTCCGACTGGAGCTTATCAACCAAGTCCGTCAGCTGCCGCACATTGTTCCGCAAGTGGATGCTCGTGTAGAGCTGGTACGACTGGATCTTGGACACGAGCATAGTAGAATGATAGGCCTTCCTCCCAAAAGAGTCCAGAGTCCTAGACTCCCACCAAGGGGGCGCCGAGGCATAATCCCTAGTACTCTTGGCTCTCTTGAGAGCCGAATCCACAACTCCAGAGTCATGAGGCAACTGGGTCTTCATCAACTCTGGGTCCCCATGGATCCGATACTGGGACTCAATCTTTTTGGGAATAGTGGGATTACTTAATGGTTTCACCCAGTTCGCCAGCAATGTCTGTTTCAGGACATTATGCAGGGGAACTGTGGACAACTCCTTAGGTGGCGAAGGATAGTCCAGGACCTCAAACATCTCAGCCCTGGGTTCATCTTCAGTAACCACTGGGAAGGGAATGGCCATAGACATTACACGGACAAAGGATGAGAAAGACAGACTCTCGGGAGAGAAAGCTTTCTCTCCGGCGAAGGAGTAGAATTAGAAGGGAGACCACAAGACTCCTCGTCAGAGAAATATCTTGGGTCTTCCTCTGCCTCCCACGAGGCCTCACCCTCGGTAACGGACACAAGTTCCCTGACTTCAGTCCGAATACGAGCCCGTCTCGACGCCGAGGAACTAGGTCCTCGATGGTGGTGCCAAGAGGAAGACTCCCGCACCGCCGAAGCTCCCTCCAGCGACGTTGACGGGGAGTCAACCTGGGTGGCAGCGGAGGCCGATGCCGCAAGCGGTACCGGCATCGTAGTCCTCACCACGGGTGGGGAGCCAACTGCTGCATCTCTTGACGGTACCGGTGGCGCAGGCACCGGCGGTACCGGAACAGATGGTCGCAGCAGCCCTTCCAGGATCTCTGGGAGTATGGCTCTGAGGTGCTCGTTCAGAGTGGCTGTTGAGGAAAGTAGTAGGGCCGGTACAGGCGACGAAGTCAGAATCTGCCTGGAGTGGAGGCGGTACCGGGCTGTCCGGAGAAGAGCGCATCGACACTTCCTGTATGGAGGGTGAGCGGTCCTCCCGGCGTCGATGCTTCATGGGTGCCGACTCCTTTGGCGCCCCGGAGCTCTCAGTACCGTGATTGGAAGGCGACCGATGACGGTGCTTCTTCGCCTTCGCTCAAAGCATGTCACCGGTACCTCCCAGTACTGACGAGGAGGACATGGAATCCACACATCTCCATGCGCATGTGTGGGCGTCTGAAGTGACGACCTAGTGGATGACTGGTCTCGAGTACCCAACAGTCTGCGATAGCCAATTGTGACCCCTGAAGACGCTCGGAGGAGCGAAACACGTACGTGTAGGGTCCTGGTGAAAAAGAGATTGTATCGCTAAATCCAAACCAGTGATGTCTTCATGTCTTCAGTTACGAGGAACAGTGCAAGCAGTTATGTGATAGTAGCTGACTGAATCAAGATGGTGAAAATTACATGAATTTTCCAGGATGTATATGGTCTTGGAGTAAGATATTTTAAGGACAATTTTGCCTATTAAGTGAAGTAACAGTGGATTTTTTGCACAATGGAAAACTTGTTTACAACGGAATGATACCAGTTTTTGGATAACTTCAAAGTGATTGGGTTCTTAGAAGAACCTGGAAGAACTTTTTAGCACTATATTTGTGTATAATCGCATTGAGTGTATTGTTAGTTGGTTAGGTTAACCACTGTCGGACTTGATTGGCAAGTTTTGAGAAAATATATGTTCGTATTTGGGTATTTGAATAGGTTTAAAATGTGAGGATATATGTATAAGTAATGTATGAATGGATGAAGAATGAATGGTGATATTTGTGGATTTTAATAAATAATGAACAATAATGTGAATATGTAAAGTGTAATAATGGAATAAAGATTTATAAATATTAATAGTTGTGTGTATATATATATATATATATATATATATATATATATATTGGAATGATTATTGAAGTATATATATATTGGAATGATTATTGAAGTTAGTCATTTTTGAATGATGCCATTGAATTCCACTTTTAGTTTGGTTTTGGCCTTTATTTGCCATCATGTTCGATGTTGCTTTATTATATCCATGAAACAATGGTATCATTCTATGGTGGCTGTGTAAGTTTCTGGTATTTATTTCTTCTGGAAAATATTTCCTCTGAATTTTCTTACGAGGGAAGATGGACATATTTTGCCAATGTTAGTTTCAATTTGGACAAATTCCTGGAGGAAAAGTCCATAAGTCATTCTTAAGGTAGACACTGCTTATCCTTGGGAATAAGTAGCATGGGATCTTGCCACTTTTTGGGACTGTGCCAGGTTCTTGTAACCTAAACTGGCCACTGTTGGAAACAAGATACTGGACTAGACTCAGGAAAGTGTGCGCGCTCTTAGTACGCACTCTTTGCAAATTGTGCATGATCTTAAAGACTGCATTCTTTCGCAAAGAAATTAATGATAGTACTTCCATGACGACATAAGGGGAAGAACCCCCCCCCCCCCAAAAAAAAAAAATAAACAAACATTCCTGAAAACAGCACTGGAAATGACAAAAGTTTTCTGGCTCCCACCCCCTCCCTCCTTTATAAAAATGATGAATTCAAAAAGGTCATAACATAATGAGATCTGCAAATAGGAAGTGCAAAAATGTGGAAAATTAAAACAACAGCAATACTGATTGTCAGAAGAGCACTAGGTGCAATACCACAAGGACTCTGAAGAAATTTGGACTGTCTAAAATTAAAATAAACTACAACAGCCCAGCTACAGACAACAGCACCGTTGGGCACCTCATACATTATCAGGTGATACCTTTATGATTTCTAAGGCCTTAGTTAGAGCTCAAATAATGGTGAAGGGAGCCAGTGAATGTCTACAGCAGAAGCAGGAAGACACCCTCTATGAAGATCCACACACGGCCTGTGTCGGGTCTTCTCATTTTGGTGCTTGAATAAATCTGCTTTGAACTATATCTCCCTGGTGGATTGGTCATTGTGTCATCTTCTATTTCTGCTTTGGCTTTCTTTGAAGGGAGCCAGTGGCATACTAGCCACAGAACTTTATAAACGGTGCCCATGCCAATATCTGGGCACCAATCCAAGATGTGCGCCCAACTAAATTGGCTGAGCGAATTATTGCCAATAATTGGTTGCTAATTGGTGCCAATTTGGATTTGCACACACATCTTGCTATGCACTATTCTATAACCATGTGCACCCAAATCCTATAGCGTGCAACTCAAAAGGGGGTGTGGCTATGTCAGGAGCATGGGCGGGTCAGGGGTGTTCCTAAAATTTACACGCAGTGTTATAGAATACCAAGGATGAATGCTGGGAATTACACCTGATTTCAGCAGGCATAAGTCCTGGCACCCAAATTTGGGCACCGAAATAGACAGTGTTATTCTATAATGGGTGCTCATCTTGAGTGTCCATTGTAAAATAGCATTGAGCACCGATTTTTTTTCAGCACCATTTACTGAATGTAGCCCCTTTTGTGAACTGTGAATGGTAATAACCCTAAAGAAAAGCATGACGAGGGAATAAGCTGCATGGAGCATCATTAACTAACCATTTTACTGGGCAGAGTGGATGGACCACTCTAATTTTATCTGCCATCATTTACTATGGACCCCTTTTACTAGCACTGAGTTTTTTGCCACGCACCAGGACCACTTATACCACAGAGGGTAAAAAGCCTGAAAAAAATAAGTGGCCGTGCGGTAACCGGGCAGCACACGACTCTTCCCAATTCCCAGCGGGTAACTCCCTGCAGAAATATTTTTACAATATTCCCGCTAGCGCCAGAAATAGACGGTAGGGTGAAACTAACAGCAGCACCCAAATTGAGCCAGTGGTAGTTCCAGGTTGCCATGCGGCAACCCTTTACTAAATGGGCCCCTATGTTATGTTATAGTTACAAAACGTAACAAAAAAAATCAAACATTAACAATAAAATATTCATTATTCTCATCTTTCCTGCTTCACAACTTAAAATCCCTAGGCCCTAGCCTTTTCCTTCCATCCCAAATGAAGGTATGCCATGCAATGCATTTGTGGTCTCAACATTTTCCTGTTTTTTTGCAGTGGGGACCTCAGTGTGACAGGGACTGACAACTGTACTTTCAGCACCTGCCAGAAGGCTATAGGCAAGGATGACTTCACCAAAATCCCTAATGGACTGAATGGTGTGGAGGATAGGATGTCTGTAATATGGGAAAAAGGAGTGGTAAGATCTTATCTATCTATACATTTAGTTCGGGTGTAAATAGTATATGGAATGTCCACTAAAGCAAAAAAGGGAATTTGCGTTGTTCTTCAAAATGAGGTTAAGAATTTAGGAGTCATTTTTATCTTTGTTGTGCTGCTCAGATCCTTCACAAGATTTGTTGGTCTGCCACATGTTTTTGTTAAAAATTCTACAATTGGTGCAAAATGCAATAGCCAGCTGCGGTAATGTGAGCGACAGCAAGGCACGGAGCCCTCATAAAACACAGATGGGGGGTAGTGAAATGTCAAAACGAAAGGCAAAAAGTGCAGAAAGAGAAGTAAACAGGCCTGTTTCCTCAAAGGCTTTTCACTCTCAAGTCCCTTAAAAATAATCCTGGAACCTTTTACCGCAGCTTAGTAAAAGGACCCCTATGTGTGAGAAGTCTCTTTGGTAGCCTTAAGGTGTGCAGCATGGTCTAGCTGAGCTAAAAATTTGGGGGCCCTTTTACAAAGTAACAATAAGCCCAAAGCGGGCTTACTGCATGCCAATTTGGAGCTACCACTGACCCAAGGCAGACAGCGGTGGTAGTTACGGCCCCAGGGTGCGACATTTCCTGCACTGGTGAAAATCGGGCTTGATATTTTTGCACGACGGTTACCCAGCAGTAATTGGGCAGTGCTATATGGTACTCGGTTACCGCTGGGTTAGTGCGGGAGCTCTTACCACCACCTCAATAGGTGGCATTAAGTGCCCCCCCCCCCTCACATAGCCGTGTAAGTAAGAGCAATCTTACCACATGACCATGTATTTTTGCAGCCTTTTTACCTGCTGTGGTAAAAAGGGCTTCACCTTGCGGCAAAAACAACCGCTGACACTACCGCAGGGCCCTTGTTACCACAGCTTGGTAAAAGGGCCCCTCAGTTCTTTAGCAGAGATAAACTGGGCCTGATGTTAGTACTATATAAAGTGCAATCTCAATTTAAAAACCCAACGAATGCATGAGAAAATGGCGCTGAATGTAGGCAGATAGCAATCATAACAGACTGACTGTAAAAGGCAACAGATATTTATAGAATACCTGTTGTGTCAGTACTCTACTCAGGAACTATTTTATTCCAGCACTCTGGAATGTGAATTCTGTGTCTTATTCAGGAAAACTGTGTTTAACTTGTACACTGTTTTACAGCACAGTGGTATAATGGATGAAAACCGGTTTGTGGCCGTTACAAGCACAGTTGCAGCAAAAATCTTCAACTTGTATCCCAGAAAAGGAAGAATAGCCATAGGCTCTGATGCTGACATTGTCATCTGGGACCCAGAAGCTACAAGGTAGAGCGTGACAAATTAAAATGTCATGATTACGTTATACTGGAGTTAAGATCTTTATCAGTTTCAACTGAGTTTCACCTATACATTTTTGGAAAAGTGAAAAACCCTTTAAACAGAATAAACAATAGAAAGTTGAAAATATGCATAAAGTTTAAACGTATAGCTTATTAAGTCAATTTCTAAAAAGCACTTGGGATAATTCAGTAAACAACACCCAATGGGGGACCACAAGATTAGCACCAAATATCAAGGGTTGAAATTCCATGTATAAAAGGGAAAAGGACGGTGATAGGAGTGTACTACCATGCGCCTCGACAGGATGAGCAGGTAGACGCAGAAATGATAAAAGAAATCAGAGACGCACACAAAATGGGCAATGTGATAATAATGGGTGACTTCAATTATCCAAATATAGACTGGATAAATGTAACATCTGGACACGCTAGAGAGGTACAATTCCTTGATGAAATCAAGGACAGCTTTATGGAGCAGCTGGTGCAGGAGCCGACGAGAGAAGGAAAAATTCTAGACTTGGTCCTTAGTGGAGCGCTTGATCTGGTGAGGGACGTTATGGTACTGGGGCCGCTTGATAACAGTGATCATAATATGATCAGTTTTGATATCAACCTTGAAGTAACTATACACAGGAAGTCAAATACGTTGGTGTTTAACTTTAAAAAAGGAGACTATGATAAAATGAGAAGAACGGTTAAAAAAAAACTTAGGGGGGCAACTGAGAGGGTAAAAACTGTACAACAGGCATGGACGCTGTTCAAAAATACCATCCTGGAGGCCCAGGCCAAACATATTCCGCGAATTAGAAAAGAAAGATGGAAGTCCAAAAGACAGTTGGTGTGGTTGAAAAGCGAGGTGAAGGAAACTATTAGGGCTAAACGAAACGCCTTCAGAAAATGGAAGAAGGAACCGTCTGAAAATAATAAGAAGCAGCATAAAGAGTGTCAAAGCAAATGCAAGGCGCAGATAAAGAAGGCCAAGAGGGATTACGAAAAAAAGATAGCATTAGAGGCAAAAAAACAGCAAAACTTTTTTCGGTATATTAAAAGTAGGACACCGGCAAAAGAATCAGTTGGGCCGCTGGATGACCGAGTGGTAAAAGGGGCGATCAAGGAAGATAAAGACGTAGCAGAGAGATTGAATGAATTCTTTGCTTCAGTCTTCACCGAGGATACCGGTGTCGGAAATGGTATTTCAAGCAGACAAGTCGGAGAAACTTACTGACTTCACGGTAAACCTATGGTAGTGGTGTACAGTTGGGGGTAGTGGGTTTTGGGGGGCTCAGCACACAAGGTAAGGGAGCTATGTTCCTGGGAGCATTTTATGAAGTCCACTGCAGTGCCCCCTAGGGTGCCCGGTTGGAGTCCTGGCATGTCAGGGGGACCAGTGCACTACAAATGCTGGCTCCTCCCACAACAAAATGGTTTGCATTTGGTGATTTCTGAGATGGACGTCCTTGGTTTCGAAAATCGCTGAAAATCATAAACGTCCATGTCTAGGGACGTCCAAATCTAGGGACGGTAAAATTTAAGGATTTGGACGTCCCTGACGGTATTTTCGAAACGAAAGATGGGCATCCATCTTGTTTTGAAAATATGGGTTTTCCCGTCCCTGGATTGGGACATTTTGCAAGGACGTTGAAATCGAAAGTTGGACATCCCTTTTGAAAATGCCCCTCCACATTTCCTATCTAGTTTGATCCAAAGCTGTCCCTTAGTGCATACTGACAGGAGGGAGGCCTGTTCTGTTACAGAGGTATTATGATATACTCTACTTTATTCTCCCTTCCTTTCCTAATAATGCCCAACACTCTGTTTTCTTTTTTGATCATTACTTCACACTGATCCAAGGATTTCAACATACCTAAATCCCTTTCCTGGGTGGTAACTCTAAATGTGGAACCTAGCATCATGTAGCTTCAGTCATAGACACCCATGTAAGACCTCCCCAGCCCCAACCATGACCTTCCCATTTGTTCCACCCATCCACCCACTTTCTGCCTCCTCCACAGGTCCTGGGTCTACAGCAGAGGTAGCAAAAGAAAAATAAAATAAAAATAATGCACAGGACCATTCCCCTGTGCACACCACTGCTAGTTCTACTGGTCCCGCCCCAATTATGGAAGGGTAGAACTTGCAGAGCTAGCAGCAGAATGTACAGGCAGTGGCGTAGCGAGGGCAGCTGACACCCGGGGCAGGTCGCCGATGCACACCCCCCCCCCCCCCGGGTGCAGCACGACGCACCCTCCCCCCTCCGGAGCGCACCCTCCCCCCTCTGGAACGCACCACCCCCTCTGGAATGCACCCCCCCCCCTTCTGGAGCGCGTACTTACTTCGAAAGCGGGGCGGGAGGGCCGAACCGCCCCGAGTGCATGTCGCTGGGAGCTGCGTCGGCTCCGCTGGTTCCCTGCTCTCTCTGCCCCGGAACAGGAAGTAACCTGTTCCGGGGCAGAGAGAGCAGGGAAGCAGCAAAGCCGACACCCCCCTAGCGGCGTGCACCCAGGGTGGACCGCCCCCCCCTTCCTACGCCAGTGTGTACAGGGCAGTGGTCTTTTATTTTGTTTTTTTCTGCCACCTCAGACCTGGGCAGACAGCTGGTGGAAGTGGGAGCAAGCAAATCTGGGGGTGGGAGGGAGAGGGAAACAAAATATTCTGAGAGAGTGTGGGGGTGGGGTGGGGAGAGAAAGACAGAAAGGAGATGCTACCTGGCAGGAAGGAGAGAGAGAAAGAGAGAGAGAGGAGAGTTGCTGGATGGATGACAGGAATGAGACAGTGGGAAACAGAGAGGAAGTACTGGATTATGGTGGGATGGGGAGAGAAATAGTGACAGAGGAGATGTTGGATGGTCAGGGGAGAGAGAGAAACAGAAACAGAGACAATATCATGGATGGCAAGGAACAGACAACTGTCCCTGACACCTTCAAGCATGCTGTTGTCACACCACTCCTCAAAAAACCATCACTTGACCCTACTTGTCCCTCCAACTACCGCCCCATCTCCCTCCTACCCTTCCTCTCCAAGATACTTGAACGCGCCGTTCACAGCCGTTGCCTTTATTTTCTCTCCTCTCATTCCATCCTCGATCCGCTTCAATCCGGCTTTCGCCCCCTACACTCGACAGAAACGGCACTATCTAAAGTCTGCAATGACCTGTTCCTTGCCAGATCCAAAGATCACTACTCCATCCTCATCCTCCTCAACCTATCCGCCGCTTTTGACACTGTCAATCACAATTTACTTCTTGCCACACTATCCTCATTTGGGTTCCAGGGCTCTGTCCTCTCCTGGTTCTCCTCTTATCTCTCCCACCGTACCTTCAGAGTACATTCTCACGGTTCTTCCTCCACCCCCATCCCGCTCTCTGTTGGAGTTCCTCAGGGATCTGTCCTTGGACCCCTTCTCATCTCAATCTACACCTCTTCCTTGGGCTCCCTGATCTCATCTCATGGTTTCCAATATTATCTTTATGCTGACGACACCCAGCTTTATCTCTCCACACCAGACATCACTGCAGAAACCCAGGCCAAAGTATCGGCCTGCTTATCCGACATTGCTGCCTGGATGTCCAACCGCCACCTGAAACTGAACATGGCCAAGACCGAGCTTATTGTCTTTCCTCCCAAACCCATTTCTCCTCTCCCTCCACTCTCCATCTCAGTTGGTAACACCCTCATCGTCCCCGTCTCATCTGCCCGCAACCTCGGAGTCATCTTCGACTCCTCCTTCTCTGCGCATATCCAGCAGATAGCCAAGACCTGTCGCTTCTTTCTCTATAACATTAGCAAAATTCACCCTTTCCTCTCTGAGCACACCACCCGAACTCTCATCCACTCTCTCATTACCTCTCGCCTTGACAACTGCAACCTACTCCTCACTGGCCTCCCACTTAGCCATCTATCCCCCCTTCAGTCCGTTCAGAACTCTGCTGCACGTCTTATCTTCCGCCTGGACCGATATACTCATATCACCCCTCTCCTCAAGTCACTTCACTGGCTTCCGATCAGGTACCGCATACAGTTCAAGCTTCTCCTACTAACCTACAAATGCACTCGATCTGCAGCCCCTCCTTACCTCTCTACCCTCATCTCCCCTTACGTTCCTACCCGTAACCTCCACTCTCAAGACAAATCCCTCCTTTCAGTACCCTTCTCCACCACCGCCAACTCCAGGTTCTGCCCTTTCTGCCTCGCCTCACCCCATGCTTGGAATAAACTCCTTGAGCCCATACGCCAGGCCCCCTCCCTGCCCATCTTCAAATCCTTACTCAAAGCCCACCTCTTCAATGTCGCCTTCGGCACCTAACCACTTTACTTCTATTCAGACATTTTATCCTTTAGATTGTAAGCTCCTTTGAGCAGGGACTGTCCTTCTTTGTTAAACTATACAGCGCTGCGTAACCCTAGTAGCACTCTAGAAATGTTAAGAAGTAGTAGTAGTAGTAGAGATGCTGGATGGCAGGAGGGAGAGAGAGACAGACAGACAGACAGGAGATGCTTCATAGCATTCACCTGTTTAATCATTCTCACAGTAACTACTTCCCTAATGCCTTATTTGTTCTGTTTGTCTGTCTTGAATAGTTTGTAAGCTCTGTCAAGCAGGAACTATCTCATATATGTTTAATGTACAGCGCTGCATACATCTAGTAGTGCTATAGAAATGATAAGTAGTAGTAGTAGAGGAGAAAGGGAAAGACAGAGAGGAGATGCTGGGTTGCAGGGGTAGAAAAAGAGATAGAGAGGAGATGCTACATTGTAGGGGAGAGAGAGACAAACAGAAAGAGGAGTGGCCTAGTGGTTAGGGTGGTGGACTTTGGTCCTGAGGAACTGAGTTCGATTCCCGGCACAGGCAGCTCCTTGTGACTCTGGGCAAGTCACTTAACCCTCCATTGCCTGCCGCATTGAGCCTGCCATGAGTGGGAAAAAGTGTGCGGTACAAATGTAACAAACAAAAAAAAAGAGAGGAGATGCTGGATGGTGGGGAGGGGGAAGGTATAATGAAAGATTGGGGAATGAGAGGAAAGGGAATGGGAAGGTCAGGTAAAGGAAAGAGATGGAAAGCTACAGGTAGACACAGTAAAGAAAAAAAGAAGTGAGGATTGAAGACTGAATAGTAAGAATGAATGAAATCTGCGTGAATATAGAGGCATATAAATGGAGACAGCTGAAAGAAAAAGATCTATGTCAGAGTTGGAAGTAGTGGAGAAGGAGAAAAAGACAGAAAGAGAGAGAACATTGACATATGGATAGGAGACCCTGTAAAGAGAGTTAAGAGAAGACAGGAAAGCAGTAGAGACTGGGACCAAAATGATTAGAAAAATGAAATGGTCAGACAACAAAGGCAGAAAAAAATTGTTATTTTTTTTAGGATGTGTCGCGCCGCTCTGCCTTCGGGGCACAACTTCCATGTCCCCTTCCTGCCCTGGCTCTCCATTGTGGTGCGCTGGTTTGGTGCCAGAGCGAGCTGTCTTCCAGCTCGGCACCCCAGCCACAGCTTTCCCTACCCCGGAGGACATCCACTTCTGGCTCAGCACCCCAGCCGCCACTGACGTCAGTGCAACATCAGACACTTCCACAACCATTATCTTCTGGCCTCTCTGCACACTCAGGACCTCGGCAACAGGTTTCCTGCTCAGGCTTCTGATGTACATTACCTTCTCGGAGTCCACTCCTGCCCTGTGCTTGACTTGACCGGACCTGACCTCTGCTTGGTATCTGACTACGTCCTGCTCGCTGCCTGACCTGGCTGCTGCCTGGTAGGTTCCAGGGGAGATCTGGGAAATTATAGACCGGTGAGTCTGACGTTGGTGCCGGGGAAAATGGTAGAGGCTATTATTAAAAACAAAATTATAGAGCACATCCAAGGACACGGATTACAAAGGGGAGCCGGCTGATATTGTGTATCTGGATTTTCAAAAGGCGTTTGACAAGGTACCTCATGAAAGGCTACAGAGGAAATTGGAGGGTCATGGGATAGGAGGAAAAGTCCTATTGTGGATTAAAAACTGGTTGAAGGATAGAAAACAGAGAGTGGGGTTAAATGGGCAGTATTCACAATGGAGAAGGGTAGTTAGTGGGGTTCCTCAGGGATCTGTGCCAGGACCGCTGCTTTTTAATATATTTATAAATGATTTAGAGATGGGAGTAACTAGCGAGGTAATTAAATTTGCTGATGACACAAAGTTATTCAAAGTTGTTAACTCACGACAGGATTGTGAAAAATTACAGAAGGATCTTACGAGACTGGGAGACTGGGCGGCTAAATGGCAGATGACATTTAATGTGAGCAAGTGCAAGGTGATGCATGTGGGAAAAAAGAACCCGAATTATAGCTACGTCATGCAAGGTTCCACGTTAGGAGTTACGGACCAAGAAAGGGATCTGGGTGTCGTCATCGATAATATACTGAAACCTTCTGCTCAGTGTGCCGCTGCGGCTCAAAAAGTGAATAGAATGTTGGGTATTATTAGGAAAGGTATGGAAAACAGGTGTGAGGATATTATAATGCCGTTATATCGCTCCATTGTGCGACCGCACCTTGAGTATTGTGTTCAATTCTGGTCGCCGCATCTCAAGAAAGATATAGTGGAATTGGAAAAGGTGCAGCAGAGGGCGACTAAAATGATAGCGGGGATGGGACGACTTCCCTATGAAGAAAGACTAAGGAGGCTACGGCTTTTCAGCTTAGAGAAGAGACGGCTGAGGGGAGACATGATAGAGGTATATAAAATAATGAGTGGAGTGGAACAGGTGGATGTGAAGCGTTTGTTCACGCTTTCCAAA
Source organism: Microcaecilia unicolor (assembly GCF_901765095.1). Lineage (NCBI taxonomy): Eukaryota > Metazoa > Chordata > Amphibia > Gymnophiona > Siphonopidae > Microcaecilia > Microcaecilia unicolor. The sequence continues at coordinate 557,325,147 of NC_044031.1, read as the reverse complement.
AATACTAGGACTAGGGGGCATGCAATGAAACTACAGTGTAGTAAATTTAAAACAAATCGGAGAAAATTTTTCTTCACCCAACGTATAATTAAACTCTGGAATTCGTTGCCGGAGAACGTGGTGAAGGCGGTTAGCTTGGCAGAGTTTAAAAGGGGGTTAGACGGTTTCCTAAAGGACAAGTCCATAAACCGCTACTAAATGGACGGGAAAAATCCACAATTCCGGGAATAACATGTATAGAATGTTTGTATGTTTGAGAAGCTTGCCAGGTGCCCTTGGCCTGGATTGGCCGCTGTCGTGGACAGGATGCTGGGCTCGATGGACCTTTGGTCTTTTCCCAGTGTGGTATTACTTATGTACTGATATACTTATGATAACTGTCTATGTTATGCTTGCCTGCCCTGACCTCTGCTTGGTACCTGACTACGTCCTGCTCGCTGCCTGACCTAGGTTATTAACAGGTGTATCTCGGGCAACACATATTACTCTAATTTTAAGACAGCTGCACTGGTTACCAGTGCAGAGTAGAATACAGTTTATGGTTCTTTGTTAGGTACATCAGGCTATCTATAGATCTGCACCAAAATATTTGAAAGGTACCTGCCAGGAGTTTGAGATCAGAAACAAGTCATCTTTACAGTGTCTCAGATATTGTGAGACTAGATTTGCTGCTTTTTCTGTGGCTGGGGTGCAGCTCTGGAATGCATTAAAAGATCAATTGAGATTATGCACTGAAATTTCACAGTTTATGCGGCTATTGAAAACATCATTGTTTCTAGAGGCATTTATGTAAAGCTAGTTGTTATAATGGCACAATTTTGCTGTAAGTTTTGGTTATGACACATTGATGGCATGTACTGTATTTTGTTGGTGATTTTATTTTCTATGTTTTGTTTATTGTAAACTGCTTTTATTTAAGCAATCTATAAATGTGTAAAATAAATCAATAAATATGCCACAAGCTAAATGTGGTTTACCATGCTAATTGAGAGGTAGAGGACTGTAAAAGGAAATGGAGGAAGATGAAGAGGTTTGTGAAGCGCATGGCTGGAGACACAGTGCTGGATGCGGACCCTATAAACCTCACCCCTGTGGTGCTCATGGTGCATAGGCTCCTTCCCATGGACAGCATCCATGGCCTGGAAACTCGCCTCCGCACAGGCTGGGGAGTCAGGTAAGATTTGGAGGATAAAGATGTGCTGGCTGTTCTCTCTTTTTCACCCTCTCTCCATCAAATTTGGACAGTGTTGGGGGAGGGGGGATGATAGGAAACCCAACTGTGCAAGAGGTTATCAGATAGATGTGGAAAGGGGATAAGAAAGCACAACAGACTGAAAGGCTGGTTATAGGACCCTTGTCCTAACCAGTGGCGTAGCCAGACCTGACTTTTTGGGTGGGCCCAGAGCTAATATGGGTGGGTACTATGTATATAGGTATGAATAGTGCTTCTTGGGATACTACAAACTAATGCCTTAGAATGCTGCCCAACAGCTGCCCTGCATCAATAGAAACCACATACATACTTAAAAACCGATATTTGTCAATACAGTTACATTATGCCATATCAAACTTGACCAGACGTAAGTCTACTATAATGGCAAACATCTCAACACACATGACAGGATCCTGCATTATAATTACAGCAATGACATATAACAATGTATTCAAGTTCTGGAAGCACCTCAATAATAGCAACAAAATCCCGTCACTGTCAGGTACTTTGTGAAGTAACACTAAATCCTGCAAGAGGCTTCTTAGCGCCTATATTGCAAACCATAACACCAGTTCCAATAACAGTACCTTTAAAAAGGCAGCAGTGAATGTACACAACAGAATACACATCCCATTGGAAAAGCCACATTTCTATGCCATACTATCGCTGCAATTCTAAGCAGATCAGAATTCAACACACTTAATTTTAAAACATATTACAAAAACATAAAACATAAAGACCTTTCCTACCCCCAAACATCCATCCCAGCAGCCTGGCATCAGCTTTTCCCTTCCCTACTCCCTATCCATCATCCCCATAGCTCAGCATCAGCCCTTCCCTTCTCTACCTTACCCACCCCCACCCCCCCATCCATTCCTGTAGCCCAGTATCAAATCTTTCCCTTCCCCACAATCCATCCCATAGCTAAACATCAGCCCTATCCTACCACCGCACCCCTCCCTCCCTGTAGCTTACCGTCAGCCCTATCCCACCCCCTATGGCATTAAATATAAAATACTTTTTTTTTAATGTCCTGGGCCATGCAGAGCCCACCTCCGCACCGGTCCACCCAGAGAAAACCGCCTACACTTTTTTTTTTTAATTTTAACCTATGCACTTCAGAGACCATCCCCACCCAAAAACCTGCCAAAATGAGAGAAATAGACAACTTTTTAAAAATGAACCTGCTTGGGCACTATTAAAATTTATTGTTGGTGAATTTCTGGGTGGGGTAAGCACTTCACTGCTTAGGGCAAAAAAGGTACATTTAATGATTAAAATATACCTTTTTTTCATCCTTGGCAGTGAAGAGCCCATCCCCACCCAGAAGCCCACCACCAGACCAGAGCCATCATTCTGATTACAAGAATAATCAAAATGCTGGCTGGTAGTGGGCTCTTCACTGCCTAGGACGAAAAAAAGGTATATTTTAATCATTAAATATACCTTTTTTGCCCTAGGCAGTGAAGTGCTTACCCCACCCAGAAGCCCACCACCACCAGCATTTTGAGTACAAAATAGCAAAATTACTACTGCATGACGACATGTAAAAAAATATTTAAACATATAATTTAATTTACTTTATTTCTTATGAATCGCAACATCCCCAAAGGAGTTCAGTGCGATTTACATAGTAAAAGAAGCTGGACATACCAGTTTCTTAGTTTCAAATACAGTTTGAAACTAATAAGAAAAAAAAAAACCCTCATCCTCAGACTTTACCCAGAACCTATGTTTCACACAACTACATTTCCAAAGCCTTACGAAACATATAACAAGGGATAATCTTTATCTCAATTGATAAAGATGCATTTATTACCTGGCTTCTGTAGCTGAGTGGTGCTGCGGGGGAGTGCTACTGTGATTGAACAAACTGACTGAAAACAATCACAGACCCAGCTGGCAGGGAACAAGCAGGCATAGTGTAGATTTGGCACTTTTGCCAATCCTGTTTCCAAATGGCGTGCACTATTTCCAAAGAGTTGGAAACTGACAAAATGATGAAATGGCCAGCAAAACCTGACTAAAATGAAAATTCCTGTAAACAACACACACACAAAAAACCAACAGCAGCACAAACAAGCATTTTCTGGATGCCCATCCTTACATAGTAACATAGCAACATAGTAGATGACGGCAGAAAAAGACCTGCACGGTCCATCCAGTCTGCCCACAAGACAAACTCATATGTGCTACTTTTTGTGTATATCTTGCCTTGATTTGTAACTGTCATTTTCAGGGCAAAGACCGTACAAGTCTGCCCAGCACTATCCCCGCCTCCCACCACCGGCTCTGGCACAGACCGTATAAGTCTGCCCAGCCCTATCCCTGTCTCCCAACCACCAGCCCCGCCGCCCACCACCGGCCTGAAGGATTTCTTAATACAATGTTACTGTGTAGGGTGCGGCAATTACTCTAAGGTCAGCTCAGTTAAGCAAACTGGAGATAAATAATTGGAGGTTTTCTTCATTGCTGTTGAAGGTTGTATTAAAGGTTACTTTTAAAAAAAGTTACACAGGACATTATAACAAGTTGTCATACAAATGAAAATGATCTGCATTACACAATCATTTCAAACAGTTAGTAGTCCAAAATATAAAAAAGATAGACAAAAGGAAATAAAAAATGAATCCTGCAAAGTTCACACCACATTCTCACAGTATACAATTCCAGTCTTGGTTTCCATAATTCACAGTTTGCACCTGAGTGGAAGAGCCAAGGCCAGACAGCAGCTACACTAACTCTGGAGTCTGAATATCCAGCATTTTTTGTCCCTGCCCCTTCTGTAATTTACTGGCGGTGTCTCCTCTACATTTTAACTCCCCTGCCCCTTCTGCATTTTATTGGAGTTTCCTATGGCATTTTCAGACCCTACCCCCTATGCATTTTTGCTGGGGTCTCCTCTGGCATTTTTAGCCCATGCTTCTTCTGCATTTTACTGGGAGCCCAGACAGTATTCCTCTCACATAACAGAGGAGTGAGAAAAGCATGCCTGAATTAAGAAGTTAATGAGTAGTCAAGCTAGCAATACTGAAACTTCCAGAGAACAGAGAAACCAAAATCTTTCTGCAGTGAAAAGAAATTATGTGAGAGGGCACTCTCTTGGCGTGTTCCTACCTTCAGAGGCTTTGGTGTCATAGGTGCAAATTGGGCTGTGGTTTTGGCAGGCACAGTGTGGATTTGGAGCCGCGCCCTAACCTTTCCCATGCGGCACTGCATGCGGCGCAGCCACAACGCCATCATGCCGTGCGGGGTGGGCCCCAGTCGGGCCCGAGGAGGAGGGAGACGGCAGAGAGTGCAAATAGCATTCAGTGTCCATGAAAGGTGTTTCTATATTACCACACCATTCAAGTTTTATTTGTTTCCAGTGCAACGAGTTGTCAGGAGTAAATAATATTTGTTCACAACTCAATTTCAGGAACTTCAGCTTCATGTTTAGCAGTGCCGATACTCTTGTTTTTCTTCATTTCTCTTTATATTAACAGAAAAGTGACATTATATTTATGGTAACCTCAGTTCTGCTTTATTTTTCTAACCATAGGACTATTTCTGCAAAGACTCATCACCAAGCCGTCAACATTAATGTCTTTGAAGGCATGATTTGTCATGGAGTGCCCCTGGTGACTATTTCAAGAGGCAAAGTGGTGTTTGAGAAAGGTGTCTTGCATGCAGTTGCTGGGCATGGAAAATACATTCCCCGGCAGCCATTTTCTGACTATGTTTACAAGCGAATCCACCAACGAGATCAGGTCAGTTGTAAAAATGGATTTCTGAATAATGCAATCCCTTCAAAAACAGAAGTCTAGTTTTGGCCAAAGGGTGTAAGAGCATTAGGAAACAAACCTTTGACTAAAAGTTTGTTTTTACAACATCCGTAAAATCCGCCCCTTTCTTTCTGAGCACTCTACCAAAACCCTCATCAACACCCTTGTCACCTCTTGTTTAGACTACTGCAATCTGCTTCTTGCTGGCCTCCCACTTAGTCACCTCTCCCCCCTCCAATCGGTTCAAACTCTGCTGCCCGTCTTGTCTTCCGCCAGGGTCGCTTTACTCATACTACCCCTCTCCTCAAGACCCTTCACTGGCTCCCTATCCGTTTTCGCATCCTGTTCAAACTTCTTCTACTAACCTATAAATGTACTCACTCTGCTGCTCCCCAGTATCTCTCCACACTCACCCTTCCCTACACCCCTTCCCGTGCACTCCGCTCCATGGATAAATCCTTCTTATCTGTTCCCTTCTCCACTACTGCCAACTCCAGACTTCGTGCCTTCTGTCTCGCTGCACCCTACGCCTGGAATAAACTTCCTGAGCCCCTACGTCTTGCCCCATCCTTGGCCACCTTTAAATCTAGACTGAAAGCCCACCTCTTTGACATTGCTTTTGACTCGTAACCACTCGCCTCCACCTACCCTCCTCTTCTCCTTCCTGTACACATTAATTGATTTGATTTGCTTACTTTATTTTTTTTTTGTCTATTAGATTGTAAGCTCTTTGAGCAGGGACTGTCTTTCTTCTATGTTTGTGCAGCGCTGCATATGCCTTGTAGCGCTATAGAAATGCTAAATAGTAGTAGTAGTAGTAGTAATACCACCTCATTGGTTTCCTGCACTGGATCAAATAGATTCTGTGACAAAGGCTGGAAAAATTCTACAGCTGAGTTTTTGAGATTCCATGACAATTCTGTGACACAATTGGATACATTTGTCTAATATCTCAATTGCTCAGTGTAGTTTAAATTGCAAGTTAAAAATATATCTTTAAAAAATATACAAGCTTTGCACAAATCTGAAACTGATTGTGTTCACTGTTGATGACCTCAAACACTGCGCGCAATTCTGGTCACTGCATCTCAAAAAAGATATAGTGGAATTAGAAAAGGTACAGAGAAGGGTGACAAAAATGATAAAGAGGGTAGGACGACTTCCCTATGAGGAAAGTCTAAAGTGGCTAGGGCTTTTGAGAAAAGACAGCTAAGGGAAGATATGATAGAGGTATATAAAATGAGTGGAGTGGAGTGGAACGGATTTACGTGAATTACCTGTTTACTCTTTCCAAAAATACTAGAACTAGGAGGCACATGATGAAGCTTCTAAATAATAAATTTAAAGCAAACCGGAGAAAATATTTCTTCACACAGTGTGTAATTAAACTCTTTAATTCGTTGCCAGATAATGTAGTAAAAGCAGTTAGCTTAGCGGAGCTTAAAAAAGGTTTGGCTAATTTCTTAAAAGAAAAGTCCATTTGCCATGGACTTGGAAAATCCACTGCTTATTTCTTGGATAAGCAGCATAGAATCTGTTTTACTATTCTGGGATCTTGCCAGGTATTTGTGACCTGGATTGGCCACTGTTGGAAACAGGATACTGGGCTTGATGGACCTTCAGTCTGTCCCAGTATGGAAACGCTTACGTTCTTATGTTCAACAGTCTCCTCTCTTTTCTTGTCTTTCCTTTATCATGATATCCCTTTCCTGTCCTTCCTTCTCTCCCATCTTTTCCTACTGCTGTGTTTGTCCTCTTCCTTTCAGGCTATTATTTCTCTTTCCCAAAGGTCTCTTATTCCAACCCTATTTTCCTTTCTTAATGATTTTCTGCTCCCCCATGGCAATTTTTGCCACATTCATACACCTCCCCCAACAAGCTGAGATCTTTCTCTCTCCTTCCTCCCCCCTCCCCAGGGCTACTGCTGCTCCTCTATTTCCAACTGTCTCCTTCCCAAACTGCTACTGCCATAAAAGCCAGTTTTTCAAAATAATTGGAGGTTCTAAAGTCAACACCAATTATCTCTTCCTGGACACAGTGAAGGAGTTTGCTTAATGTTATGGGTACCCAAGCACTTCCAACAAACTCCAAAATATGTGCTGTTCAGCTGCATTGCATTGAGCAGCATGACTAGTAACTAATTGAAGATTAAATATTGCAATAGAAAATCAAAAATGGTGGAGAAAGAAAGACCTCAGAACTCACCAGAGATACTCTAGCATAAATCACTCATTGGGCTCAGTATGATAAATTGTAGGTCTTAAAGTAAACTGATCTTGTTAGTATAATATATTGTAACACCCCCTTATCAGATGCTCCTGGATCTGGGTCCCAACCTAGCTAGAGCCTCCTGAGGGTAGTCTCCATTAGTCCCGTGATGCTTGGTGTCTCCACCTGGGGAAGAAAAGTGTTAGTAGGTGGAATTACCCTCTTTTCCCTCCAGGACAAATGCAAAAGACTGCTGTGAACAGGGCTGGCTAATAAATTAAACAGGTTTTATTGAACTATTTACATAGACCTCTATATACACTATCTTATATACCTAAGAAATGAGGATTTCTTATCACATCAATTCAGCTACCATAAACAAACACCAACAAATTTCAAGTCTTGGCTTTTAACCCTATACTTGTGCACATAGACAGTGGCGTTCCTAGGGGCGCTGACACCCGGGGCGGATCGCCGATGTGCCCCGCCCCCCCAGGTGCAGCACCCACCCCTGTGCAGCATGACCCCCTCCCCCCAGCGAAAGGACACTCCCACCCCAGCGAAAGAACCCCCTCACCCCCGGGTGCATGCCGCTGGGGAGATGCTGCGCGCCGGTCAGCGTCGTTCATTTCCATGCTCCCTCTGCCCCGGAACAGGAACCTGTTCCGGGGCAGAGGGAGCATGGAAACGAACGACGCTGATCGGCGCGCGGCACCCCCCCCAGCGGCGTGCACCCGGGGCGGACCACCCCCACCGCCCCCCCCCCTTGGTACGCCACTGCACATAGATTAATAGCATTGATCTATAATTCAAATGTTTAGAACTAGTAACTTAGAGTCTGTCACATCTTTCATATAAGGCACCATAATCTCTTTGAACATGCCCTGAAGAACGGGAGTTGTCCTCAAAATGAAGCTTTGTAGAACCCTACTACCCTATGAATATACCTTTGGGTGTTTTCCAGATAATTTAAGTGGACATGGATATACTAAATACTAATGTTGTGGATTGGAGAATTTATGTGAACATTTTGATATGTGCTTTTAACTTGTATCTTTAATCTGTGTTCACTTTAACCACAAAGAAGGACTCCTTTGATGTGATGGTTTGAGCAGACCTTTAAAGATTTGGGTCGGGCTCCTTTCCTCTGCACGTCACACTTCCTGCTGATGCAATTTCCTGTTTACAAGGTGCTGGGATGTACAGAGGAAAGGTTCCAGCGCCAGCTGTAGACAGCGTGTGTTGATTGCTTCTGGCATGGAAAGAAGCAGGAGAGGTATTTGGACCTGTGGGGGACATCAAGAGAACTTCTGACTTGCACTTGGGGAGGAGGAAGCAAGGAGACAGGTTAGAAATGCTACGGGGCTAGGCAGGGGGAGGGAGAGCTGCTGGATTCGTGGGAGGAGGGCAGGAGATATGCTAGACTGGCAGGGGAAGGGGGCAAAAGAAAATCTGGACCTGCAGGAAGGGAGAGATGATGAACTATTGGGGGGCTGGGGAGGTGAGATGTCAAGCTACCCAGAGGGGTTGTGATTAACTATTGGGGGTAGCTGGACAGAGAGGGGGAGATGCAAAACTACCTAGGGGGACCCAGAGAGAGACGGGGAGATGAGATGCTATATTGGGGAGAGATGTGGGGACTGTGGTCTGTGGGAGATGGAGAGAAGAGGAGGGACATACTGGGCCATGTTGGGCATGGAGGGTAGAGAGAAAGAAGAAGCTGGACATAGGGAGAGACAGGGACACAGAAGGGAGATACTGGGCATGGAGGAGCATAGGGGCAAGGACAGAGAGGGTCAATGCTGGATAGGGAGGGTGAGACACAGAGGACCAATGCTGAACTTGGGAGAGGGGTGGTTAGGGGCACAGAAGGGAGCCTATGGTCAGAGAAAAGGGTGATGTTAGACAGTGGGGATAGGGACACAGAGGAGTGATGCTGAAAAAGGGGTGGTAGGGATACAGAATGGAGATGATGGTCAGGGGAAGTGAGATGCTGAACATGGGGGCAGGATAGGGACAGGGACATAGAAGGAAGGTGGATAATGGAATTGGAAGAAAAGAGAGGAGACAGGCTGCACATGAAGGGAAGGGAAGAAAAAAGGGGAGGCATGATAAATTTGAGAAGGAGGCAGCGAAATTGAAGAAAGCTGAACATGAAAGATCATTGCCAAACACACATAGGGCAAGAGGTGAGAAAAGAAATTGCAAATGGAAAGGAGGCCCTGCAAACAGAGTTAAGAGCACAGACGGAGGAAAGTAGAACCAAATATTGAGAACAACATGATTGGAATAATAAAATCACCAGACTACAAAGATAGGAAAAATGATTTTATTTTCAGTTTAGTGGTCGAATTATGTCGGTGTTGAGAATTTCAGAACACGCATTTCTTTGTTTCTCTGGTGTTGCACAACATGCAGACTCCTGTATCTCTGCTTTCAGTTTGTGTCTGCATGTTTTTTTGTGGTTCCATAGGTGAGAGTCATGTTCTGTACTTGCAGCTGAGGTAAATGATTCTGCTGGCATGTGGTGTCTCTGCAGGAATCTGTTACAGTCCACCTTGTTTCAGTTTCCCAGTAACAGGTATATTGGTGCTGTATGTATTTCAGTAGCATATTGAAATAACTACTTCTGAAGGTTACAGGTACAGGTGGGGATGAAATGGATCTTAGCAGGTATAGGCAAGTATGGGTTAGATTACAGTGGTGTGCCTCGACAATATTTGCACCTTGTATGTGTGCCATGAGAGGAAAAAGGTTGACACAGACTTAGTTACTATACAACACTGCACATACCACAAAGTTTAATATTTTAAAAGTATGATGACTTGCAAGTGGTCTGAAATTTAATTGTGTGGTGGTGGGGGGGAGGAGCATAAGTTTGAAGGTTTGCACCGGCTCTGCCTGGAGATCGCTTATGTTGCATTATGGAATAAATGAGAGAATTTTCAGACTACAGAAAACTCCCATGCAGGGCCTGTTCAGTCTGCACCTGCTACATGATACCTAGGGCTTCTGATTGTAAGTTTTAATCAATAAACACTAATAAAAATCTTTGATGCTTATTTTAAAAAATGGTTTAAAGGATTGATGGTAGATGTCCTAAGGGACTGCTTTTTGTGATGCATCCTGCAAAATAAAACAGCTGTATTACATGGGATATTCTTCTGTAGGTCTGCCAGCCTGTTGCAGTGCAGAGGGAACCTTATAAAGGAGAGGTGATTTCAATATCTTAGATTCATTAGTTGACATTTCTGCAATCAGGTGAGTATTTTCTTCTTCCTGTTGTTTATCTTTTCTTCATTTATCTAATGTACCTGAAAATATAAAACAAAGACTGCATGGATAAAGCACACTTTCTCCTATGTCAGTGTCATGTCCCCTACCTCTACGCAAGCAGCGTCCTCGGGCTGCGCAGGGTCCCGTCAACAGTGGCACTGCCTGAGCCATGTGTGTATAGTCCTCTCTGGGTTTGTTCAGAGAGCAGTGGTTGCAGGCTCCTTAATTGCTTTGCTTTCACCCACCTGGGTCTGCTCTTCCTCTGCCTGGCTCCCCTTGCTTCTCTCCTATTGGTCTTCCAGTTCCTCCTTCCCCTGCTGTGGCTGTGCCCCTTCTCCCTGCTGATGTCAGACGCCAGCACTTTATCAGCTGAGCTCTCCCTGGACTCCATGCTTCGGCTTCTACTTTGGTAGGTGTTTCTAACTCTGTAGTCTGCTTCTTATCTACTGGTCTCTCGTTGCTGACTTTGCCTGTACCTGGATTACCCTTCTGCCTGCCGCCTGCCTACTGACTTTCGCCTGTAGGTGTGTACATGGTTTACGCGCGTATATGGTTAATGCGCGTCAAAAATGCTAACATGCCTATAACCCGCCTTAGTAAACAGGGCCCTAAATGATCTTCAAGCCTGAAGGCCATTGTAGTGGTGGACCTCAGGGGCGTAGCCAGGTGGGGCCATGGGGGCATGGGCCTCTGCAGATCTAGAGCTGGCCCCCCTTTCACTCACCCCCGCCACCGACCCTCCCCTGCCACATTCGACCCCCCTCCCCCGCCACCAACCCTTCCCCACAACAACCGTCAGATACCTTTGCTGGCGGGGGTCCCCAACCCCTGCCAGCCGAAGTCCTCTTCAGCGCCGCTCTCCAGCACATTGCTGATCTGGATTCTGTTTCTGTGAGTCCTGATGTCCTGCACGTAGGAATGTGCAGGACGTCAGGACTCACAGAAACAGAATCCAGATCAGCGAACGCACCGGACTCAGAGACCTGCGCTGAAGGGGACTTTGGCTGGCGAGGGTTGGGGACCCCCGCCAGCAAAGGTACCTGGCGGTGGCAGGGGAGGGTTGTCAGCGGCGGGACGGGGGAGGGGTGACGGCGGCGGGGGGGGTCAGCAGCGCCGGGAGGGGGGGGCTAAAATGTGCCCCCTCACCTCGGGCTCTGGACCCCCCTCCCGCCGAAGTCTGGCTACACCCCTGGTGGACCTTTAGGTACAGTAGGTTTTCTCTGTTCCTGGAGGGTCCACCATACAACATGGAGGGGTTTAGGTGGGATTTGTACCTGGGTCCCTCTATGTGAAGTCCACTGCACTGACCACTATGCTGCCCCTCTGCATTGTTGGGATGCCAGTGTGGCCAGTTCACCAGGAATGCTACCAGGCAAATGTCCCTATTACTTAATTTCTAAGTTTTTCCCTGGGACCTTTTATTTTCCAAAAATGGTACTTACAGATGGACATTTTGAGCTTGAAAATATATAGCTGAAAGCCACAATTGAACCAGAAATTTAGATGTTTTCTGGTGTGGTTATGACTGAACTATATGTTTCTTTGAGATGTTTTCCGCAAAATCTCTCAATTCACTCTTAGATGTTATATCGAAAATGCCCCTCCACATATCCAGCATTGCTCTAGCAATACCTATTATCAGAGCAGATAGGAGATAAGCCTTTGTCCTCATGCTAATTGTGTTGGGACCTATTTCAGAAAGGGGAGGAGATAGGGGTAAATTTATTTACTTCAAACCAGGGCCGCCGAGAGACTAGGCCGGGCCCGGGGCAAGGCTGCCCCGCCTCTGCCCCCCGCCGCTGCAGTCCGCGGTCTCACCTGCCTGCCTCCACGGCTCCGGGCCCCTTTCATTCAAAGCGGCAGTCGCAGATTGCGTCTTCTCTGGCCTTCCCTCCCTGTGTCCCGCCCTCATCTGATGTAACTTCCGGTTTCCACGAGAGCGGGACACAGGGAGGGAAGGCCAAAAGAGAGGTGATCTGTGACTGCCGCTTTGAATGAAGGGGGCCCTGAGCCGTGGAGGCAGGCAGGTGAGACCGGGCACTTCAGTGCTGGTGGCCTGACCCTGGCGCCAGGCTCCCCTTGGAGACCTGGGCCCGGGGAATTTTGCCCCCCCTTGCCCCCCCTCTCGGCGGCCCTGCATCAAACAGAAAGGAAAGATGATTGGGTGGGAACTTAGGCAGCCACATTTCATTGTTATTTCAAGCAGAGAGGAATGGGAAGTGAGAAAGGGATCAAGCAGTTACAGGGCTTATTTTACTTCAAGTAGGCTATGGCTGTTATTGAGGGCCTAATATGGGGTTGTGATATATGCTCATATTTTATAAAATACATGAGTACAAACATAGGCACACAGTTATACTTTCTTCGGAGCAGATATAGGAGTGCGCATGAAGATTTGTTCACTGCTGGGGCTGGTTCTGGGAGTCTGTTTTACTAACAGGGGCATTTTCGAAAGAGAAGGGCGCCCATCTTTCAACATTCATTGGGAGATGGGCGTCCTTCTCTCAGGGTCGCCCAAATCGGCATAATCAAAAGCCGATTTTGGGCATCCTCAACTGCAGTCCGTCAATAGGACAACCAAAGTTCCCAGGGGCGTGTCGGAGGTGTAGCGAAGGCGGGACTGGGGCATGCTTAAGAGATGGGCGTCCTCGGCCGATAATGGAAAAAAGAAGGGCGTCCCTGATGAGCATTTGGTCAACTTTACTTGGCCCATTTTTTTTTCATGACCAAGCCTCAAAAAGGTGCCCAAACTGACCAGATGACCACCGGAGGGAATCGGGGATGACCTCCCCTTACTTCCCCAGTGGTCACGAACACCCTCCCACCCTAAAAAAAAAAACTTAAATTTTTTTTTTTTGCCAGCCTCAAATGTCATACCCAGCTCCATGACAGCAGTATGCAGGTCCCTGGAGCAGTTTTAGTGGGTGCAGTGCACATCAGCCAAGCGGACCCAGGCCCATCCTCCCCACCTGTTACACTTGTGCTGGTAAATGTGAGCCCTTCAAAACCCACCCGAAACCCTCTGTACCCACATGTAGGTGCCCCCCTTCACCCCTTAGGGCTTTGGTACTGGTGTACAGTTGTGAGGAGTGGGTTTTTCGACCTAAATGTTGAGATTTGGGCGTCCCCGACCGTATTATCGAAATGAAAGATGGACACCCATCTTGTTTCGATAATAGCAGTTTCCCCGCCCCTTCGCCGGGACGTCCTTAGAGATGGGCGCCCTTAGAGATGGTTGTCCCCATTCGATTATGCCCCTCCACGGCACATAGATGCCTAGGTTGCCTTCATAAAATAACCTCGCAGTGAGTTCCCAGCTAGTTCCCCCCCCCCCCCCCCCAAAAAAAAAGGTATAATCAGAAGCACAAAATCAGAATAATGCCTTTATCCAATCAAATTAAATATAAGAATAGTGGATCATCATATTAGAAGCAACAGCTATCATGTTCATATTATCATCTTTTAAGCCTCACCCATTTGGTCAGTGCACCTCAAGAAAAAGTGTGTGATTGATCCCCTTGTGATAACTCAAAATTCAATTACATTTTAAAACATAAATAACTTCCTCACCAAGGGGTCCTTTTATTAAGGCGCACTAACAAATTTATTTATTTATTTACTCACTCAGTTTTTTAGCCTGTTCTCTCGACAGCTCCCAGAATGGATTGCAAAAATTATATTCATAATAATCCTATATAATAATTTGCACCATGAACGTTCCATGAAGCTGCCTGGGCCCATGCCTCCATTCTGATTGGCTGTGCCTGTGACTGAAGCCTCGGATGATGTCATCCAGAGAGCCCAAGCAACAGCAGCGCGAGTCGACCTGCAGCTCGCCACCCCGCACGCCAACGCCAGCCCGACCGCCCAGCAGTGTGAGTCGACCTGCAGCCCGCCCCATCAAAACAAATAGCACAGAAACCGCCAGCTCGCCCGCCCGCTGCCAGTCAAAAACGGCACCCAAGGCAGCCGGAAAGAAAAATAAAGGACTGGCAGTCCAACAGAAACCATGCCCGCTGCCCGTCAAATTGAAAGCCAGACCGCCCGCCCAGCAGTGCGAGTCCACCTACAGCCCGCCCCGCCAAACCACATCGCAACGAAACCTCCAGCCAGCCCGCCTGCTGCCAGTCAAAAACGGCACCCACAGAAAAACAAATCACAACTGCACACCAGGTAAGAGGAAACACGATCTTCACCCCCACACACACTTCAACAAAAACATCACCCCAACCCCCCCTCTGTTATTTTGACAGTGGAAAAAAAAAGGGAACACCCTGTCAGAAAACCTCCCCTGTCTCACACATACACACACAATCTCTCTCTGTGACACACAACACACACAGTTCCTCCCCCCCACACACATAATTACTGACTCACACACACTCATGCACCATCTAATATCATCAAACACACCCCCACCACTGTCACTGACAGACACACACAGAATATGTCTCACATACACAGACACTGTCTGTCTCATAGACACACACAATGATGAAGCCTTGAAATTCAGAATCAATTACCGCTCCTCTGTCAATAGAACAGTGATATCCAACAATTCTAAACTCCACTCAAACCCCACCGCAACCCCATACCACTTCACCAACTACATCCCCCAAGCCCCCTCTGTGATTATGACAGACACAAGCAATCTGTACAACACACACACATACAGGGGGGAACCTGAAACTCGGAGGAAGGAGGCGGAGACCCTGAAACTCGTACGGAGGAGACCCTGAAAGTCGGAGGGAGGGAGGGGATGACCATGGCACTCAGAGGGAGGGAGAGAGGTGGGGACAACGACCCTGGAACTGGGAGGGGGGACCCTGGAACTGGGAGGGAGGGGGGGATGACGACCCTGGAACTGGGAGGGAGGGAGGGGGGGCGAGGACCCTGGAACAGGGAGGGAGGGAAAGAGAGGGGGGCCCTGGGACACACTCTCATTCTCACACACACACTCTCACTCTCACAGACACACTCGCACCCAGTCTCACTCTCTCTCTCTCTCTCACACACACACTCGCATTCACTCTCCCTCACACAGTGACTATCACACACACTCTCTCAAACAAACACTCTCCGAGGAAAACCTTGCTAGCGCCCATTTCATTTGTGTCTGGAACGGGCCTTTTAAGTAAAACAATACTTAATAATTAAAACAGTCAAACATTAATTTCAAATTGACAGAAAACAGTTCAATGTAACAGTTCCTCAGCATAAATTCTAACAATCTTCCAAAAATAAATAACAGGTCCTTTTACTAAGCTGCGTCAAAAGGGGGACTGAACTGGCGTCAGTGCGTGTTTTTGATGTGTGCTGAGGCCCCCTTTTACCGCAGTGGGTAAAAGGCTGGGTTTTTAAAAAAGAAATGGCTATGTGGCAAGTGAAACACTTGCTGCACGGCCATTTTGGGTGGGGGGGGAGCACTTACCGCCACCCATTGAGGTGGCGGTAAGGGCTCTCAAGATAACCCGACAGTAACCGGGTAGCATGCAGCGCTGCCTGATTACTGCTGGGTAAACACCAGCGTTACAAAAATTAAAATATTTTTGTAGCACTGGAAATGCCACACACCGTGCATATAGCCCCGTGCAGGACGTAAGGCGTCAGAAACAGCTGATCACACCAGGCCAGGAACTTCGTTGAACGAAAGCGCAATAATGGCGCTGAAGAAGACTCTCTTCGGCTGGCGGGGTTCGGGGACCCCCGCCAGCAAACAAGGTATCTGATGTGGCGGCAGGGCAGGTGGCGACGGCGGGGGAGGGTTGGTGGTGGGAGGGGTGTTCAAGGGGGTCACCGGCAGGGGGGTCCAATGTGGCCGCGACGGCTCGGGGGAGGGGCGGCTAAACAGTGCCCCCCACCTCGGTCTCTGGCCCCCCTCCCGGCGAGGTCTGGCTAAGCCCCTGTAGGGCGTCTCTAAGGTTTAACGTGGGCTTATTTTTAGTGGATGCTAAAATTGCTAGAGCGCCTTTGTAAAAGAACCCCTTAGTGCAGAGATTACTTTACTCCAAATCACTTCCACCACTTTACTGCTATCACCAGTTTCACTTTTAGTATCTTCTGTCCATAACCTTGTGTGCTAAACATATTTTGAGTGGATAAAGGTATTATTCTGATTTTTGTTTTGCCTTTATAAAATAGACATTAAAAGAGGTGCCTTTTTTGAACATTCCACCTAGGTTCCCAGTTATAAAATTACCTTATGTGTCTGTGCCTACTTTTTGGGGTGAATTCTATAAATGGTGCTGTGATATCCTGAGCGAGGGCTGAGGGTGGGCCTGCGAAATAACAAAGATGGACAAAGGTATAAAAACAAAAAACAAGTGTTTTATTAACTGAATCCTGAGGCCTTTTATGTCACAGGGCCAGGAACACAAGGTGAAACCCCTCTGTAGTTCAATAAATACAGTCTTAAGCAAGCCTCTGGCTGGCAGGCCCAAAACATAGTCTATGGCTGGTGGAGCTGCCATGCCCCAAACACAGCCTGTAAGTTCTTCTCTGTCCTACAAGTTCCAGATCTGGATCCGGCCAGACCTCAGAGCAAGGCTGGCAAGTCTCAAATCAGGAGATAGGGAAGTTTACCTCAGCCAGGTCACGATCATTAAACATAAGTTGTAGAGGCATATGCCGAGGCTTCAGTCTTCCTTCCCTGGGTCTCCTTAACCTCGGTCTGGCACTGCCTTTTATACTTCCTGATTCTGACTCCTCCCCTCCTGGCTCACTTCCTCCCGGGGTGGGACTAGCGATCATAACGTGGCTCAGGCTATCTGAGGGATCCTTCTTAAGGGTGAGGGGCAGGGTTCTGTATCCCCTCTCAAGGGCACCTAAAAATTTGGTGCCAAAAAACCTCCGCTTTAGCTGCATTCTATAAGCCATGCCTAAAGTTAAGCATGGCTTATAGAACAGTGCTTAAGTCCCAGGGGTCACACTTAAATTTAGGTGCATCCATTTGCACCAGTGAAAACATGGTGCAAATACCCATGCCTAAATTTAGGCACAGTTCCCTCTTATTCTATAATTGCACACATAACAAAAAAACACACCCATGATCTGCCCCAAACCGTCCATGACCCTCCCATTTCCACCCTCCTTTTTCAGGACATGAATAATATTTAGGTGTGGATCCTGTGCCTAAATTTACGCATGTAAATGCCAATTAAATCTAATTAGTGCAATAATTGCTTGTTAAAAAGCCAATTATTGGCACTAATTAGTTCATTATTCAATAAAATTGTTCACACAAATTGGGCATGCACCCAAATTTATGTGCGCAATTTTTGGCAACTTTTATAGAATTAGGTGTTTATGTTCATATACTCTCAAGCCATTTTATAAGAATACACCCGAGCATATAAAATGTTATTCTACCTGCCCAGGTTCCTTATAAAATTATCCCCTTAACATCCAAAGTTAAATGCAAACTGTATTAAAATGGGGTCCTAGGTGTTCGCTACCATTACTTATCTATGACAGGGGTGGGCAACCTCAGTCCTCGAAAGCCACAAGTCAATCGGGTTTTCAAGATTTCCATGGTATGCAAACAGATCTCGTGTATATTCATTGTGGAAATCTTGAAAACTCAATTGGATTATGGTCCTCAAGGACTGTGGTTTCCCTTCCCTGATCTATGGGCCCTTGTACTAAGGTGCATTAGACACTAATACATGCCTCATGCAACTTAAAATGGCATACCATGAGATGTACTGTGGCATTCTGCATGCCTCTCCCATGGCCACACCCCCTTTTGGATTGTGCACTGTGGGATTTGGGTGCCCAGTTTTATAGAATAGCATGCAGCCAGATGCATGTACAAATCAATCATATTGATTTTAATTGATTCATAACAGGTTACAATTGATTCATAACAGGTTACAAAATAAATATATTAAACAAATTAAAGTAATAAGTCTTAAAACTGTCCAAATTCTCAGGGTTGCTGCCATATTCTACATGAATTGTAACCTATTATAAAATTTTGCTACATACAATGAGCTAGATAATCAATATGGGATATATATCTTAAACCAATAAGCAAAATGTTCTGAAATGAGAAAAATGTAATTACCCTTAGCTGACACAGCTGCAAAAACATTTTCCTTCTGAGTTTGTTCACCCAACACGCCATTGTTAATGGAGCATCCAAAAATAAATCCTAAAACTCCAGGGAGACATTTCATAATTAATGTCTTCACCAATCCTGAGTGTAAGAAACTTGGAATAGCCAATAAAGTATTATTAGAATAAAGGGCTTTTTTGTCTTGATACGGGGCGGTTCCTTCCCCACTCATCCCCTGTCTCTCTCTCACGACCACAGCTGCATTTCCCAATGAGAAGCAGCAGCGGGCAAAGCAAGGAGTAGCAGGTGCAGGGCACAAGCAATGTCGGCTCTGTCGATCCCCTGCCTCGGAACAGGAAGTTGACCAGGGGATCGTCAGAGCTGACAGTGTGCATCTGAGGACTACGGCACCGTGCCTTTTACGCCTTGATTTGCCCTCCACTGCTGCTCATTGGGAGAAGCAGCAGCAGCAGCTACAGGAAATATGCTGGATGGGAAAGAGGGGCAAAGGGAGAGAGGAGTCAAGGGATGATGCTGAATGGGAGAGAGGGGAACATTGCTGGGTGGGGAGAAAGGGAGAAATACTGAATGGGGAGAGATGCCAGATGGGGAGAGAGGGGGCAAGGGGAGAAATGCTGGATTAGACTATTCCTCTAACTTTTGCAGATCCTTTTCATGTTTTCCATTCCCTCTGGGGTGTCCACTCTATTACAGATCTTGGTATCATCCACAAAAAGGCAAACCTTACCTTTAAATCCTTCAGCAATGCTGCTCACAAACATATTGAACAGAATCAGCCCCAGCACCAATCCCTGAGGCATTCTGCTACTCACCTTTCCTTCCTCCAAGTGAATTCCATTAACCACCACTCTCTGGCATCTCTGTCTGTCAACCAGTTTCTAATCCAGTTCACAGCTTTAGGTCCTAACTTCAGCCCATCAAGTTTATTCAAGAGCCTAATTGATTGATAGTGCCCAATTGATTGATTAGCACCCAATTATTGCCATTAATTGGCTTGTTAACCATTTAAGTTGCATGCACATCTCAGGATCACTTCCAAATTTTGGCAACCTTAACAGAATCCAGGGGTGACTGATTTGTGCAGAAATGCCTCATGAGCCCTTACGGCCTACTAAATGAATGGTGGTAAGTACTGATGCAATAACATCTTTTAATGGCTGCATGCCAATGGCAAATTAGCATATGGCCATTAATACAAAAATGGCCGTTCTTATGGCTGCAGTAAAAATGGCCTTAGCGTATGGGAAAAACCCATATAAGGGTGTGCTAAGACCACTTTTTGCTGCAGCTTATTAGTAATGTATTAAAAAGCAGTGAATTTGTTTTAAAAAATGTACATTAAACATTTTTCTTCTCTTCCTTAGATAATCCAGAAAGCTATGGCTCCTGCTATGATTTCATCCAAGCAACGCATTACGGTGCTTGAAAAGAAGAAGTCAAGTATACTCTTCTCACTAACATGAAGCACATGGTGGCCCTTTTACTAAAGAACATTAAGCCATCTATGTATATATTTTTTTGTTATCCACTTTGGATAATGGCGGATTATAAATAATAAATCTAAATCTAACACGTGTTATTTATACTCTTTAATTTGGGGGGGGAAGGGGTGTGCCATGGGTGGAAATGGGCGTGGAAGTGTTATCCAGATAGTGCATTCTGATTGTCGCTTGTTAATTGGATAATGTGGACTTAACTCGTGAGCATTTAGTGAGACGGTAGGTGCTCCCATGTAATTTTTTTGCAAGTTCCATGTGCTAATGGAGTGGCCTAGTGGTTAGAGCACTAGAGTGCTAGAGTGGAGGAGTGGCCTAGTGATTAGAGCACCAGTCTTGATATCCAGAGGTTGCCAGTTCAAATCTGACTTCTGCTCCTTATGATCTTGGGCAAGTCACTTACCGCCTTGTAATCGAAAGTGATGGGCGCCCATATTTCGACCCAAATTGGGAGATGGGCGTCTTTCTCCCGTGGGTGCCGAAAGTGGTATAATCGAAAGCCGATTTTGGGCATCTTCAACTGCACTCAGTCGTGGAAACGGACAAAGTTGACGGGGGCATGTTGGAGGCGTGGTGAAGGCGGGACTGGGGCGTGGTTATCGGCCGAACAGAAATGGGCGGCTTTCGCCGATAATGGAAAAAAAATAGCCGTTTTTAGTGAGAATTTAGGGCACTTTTTTGGACCCTTTTTTTTCACTAACAAGTCCCAAAAAAGTGCCCTAAATGACCAGATGACCACCAGCAGGAATCGGGGATGACCTCCCCTGACTCCCCCAGTGGTCACTAACCCACTCCCACCACAAAAAAAAGACCTTTAAAAACTTTTTTTTACAGCCTGTATGCCAGCCTCAAATGCCATACCCAGCTCCATCACAGCAGTATGCAGATCCCTGGAGCAATTGTTAGTGGGTGCAGTGGACTTCAGCCAGGTGGACCCAGGCCCATCCCCCCCTACCTGTTACACTTGTGCTGGTAAATGTGAGCGCTCCAAACCGCCCCCAAAACCCACTGTACCCACATCTAGGTGCCCCCTTCAGCCATAAGTGCTATGGTAATGGTGTAGAGTTGTGGGCAGTGGGTTTGGGGGGGGGGTTGGGGGGCTCAGCACCCAAGGGAAGGGAGCTATGGACTTGGGAGGTGTTTTACTTTTTATTTTTAATTATTACAAGTGCCCCTAGGGTGCCCGGTTGGTGTCCTGGCATGTGAGGGGGACCAGTGTAGTACGCATCCTGGCCCCTCCCTCGACCAAATGCCTTGGATTTGTTCGTTTTTGAGCTGGGGGCCTTCGGTTTCCATTAATGCTGAAAAACGATACCGCCCAGCTCAAATCCGCACAAATCCTAGGCATTTGCCCGGCACAAACCGTATTATCGAAAAAAAAGATGGACGCCCATCTTTTTCGAAATTACGGTCTGTCCTGCCCCTTCACGTACCCGTTCTCGGAGATAGACGCCCATGGAGATGGGTGTTCGCGTTCAATTATGCCCCTCTTAACCCTCCATTGCCTCAGGTGCAAAATTATATTGTAAGCCCTTCTGGGACAAGGAAATGCCCAGTGTATCTGAATGAAACTCACCTTGAGCTACTACTGAAAAAGGTGTGAGTAAAATCATAATAAATAATAATAATGGGAAAAATTAGCACAGGATCTGCAAAAGAAAAAGAGAAAAAACTTGAATATACTGTCACATAAAATATGGACTTAGCACACAGGAAAGTCCCGTGTTACAAAGATACTATGTCCATACTTTAACACCTTTTGGTAAAAGAGCGCCATAGAAATTTATAGAGCCAATATTCAAAGGCAGCAACATTCAACCCACAGCAGTCAGCAGTGTTGTAGCTGACAACACATGGGCTAAATTAGACCTGGATATTCAATGATGGACCATGTCCAGGCACTGACATTGAAAATCAGGGTCTTGGACAGACTCAGAAATTATATGAGTAGTGGCTGATATTCTGTGCCAGCACCTGCATACCTAAGGGGATCTTTTACTAAGCGGTGGTAAGCCCAACGCAGGCTTACCGCTTGATAAACTGGAAGTACCGCCGGGCTACCGCAGCAGCCCAGTGGTAGCTCCCACCCCACACACCATTTCCAGCGGTAATCGAGCAGTGCCGCACGCTGCTCAGTTACTGCTGGGTTAGCGCCGGAGCTCTTACCACCATCTCAATGGGTGGCGGTAGTGCTCCCCCCGAAATGGCCATTTCTTTAAAAAAAAAAAAAACAACAGTCTTTTACCCTTTGTGGTAAAAGGCCTCAGCGCGCGTCTAAAACACCCACTGATGCCAGCGCAGGGCCCCTTATGTCGCAACTTAGTAAAACGATCCCCACGTGAACAATGATAGAAGTACTTTTTGTGAGGTCCTAGCTGCCCACTTACTTTGTATAACTGTAATAAAAAGCTTCTAACCAAGAATGTGCCCACATAAGGACCCAGGAAATGCATCTTTTATGTGCCTTCTCACTCATAATAAGACAATGACATATTACAGAACCAGCTTTCTTGTACTTTGAGCTGAGGATAAGATACTGTGTAAGGACTGAAATACTATGGACAGGTTGGGCACTGATGGTCCTGGGTCTCTGGAGAGCCAGAGTCTTAGTAGGTGTCTCACTTGCTGTTTTTACCCTGGTTAGCAGACTGAAAATCACCACTAACAGGTTAAGTCCTGGCTCCACTGACTCTGTCCCTGGACTGCCCTGGCACTAACCAGTTAGTGGGCTGCTCAGATTTTCAACACCACTATCTGTTTATGTGTGCTACTGAAAATCCAGGTACGAAACGGTCAGTAGGAGATAACCAAGTAGGAGCCTCTCCAAACCAGTTATCTCCCTTTAAAAATCAGCCCCTAAGTTAGGCACCCATTTTCAACTAAATTTAGTAGAGGAGTGTGGTAGCCGTGTTAGTCCACTCTTAAGGATATCAATAGAAATCAAACAAAATAAAACATGGAAAAGAAAATAAGATGATACCTTTTTTATTGGACATAACTTAATACATTTCTTGATTAGCTTTTGAAGGTTGCCCTTCGTTCGTCAGATCGGAAATAAGCAAATGTGCTAGCTGACAGTGTATATAAGTGAAAACATTCAAGCATTACTATGACAGTCTGACAGGGTGGGAGGATGGATGGGGGTGGGTAGGAGGTATGCATGGGGACATCAAAGCATATCATTGATATTCTAACAGGATGGGTGTGGATAGGTGATGCTTAAGACAAGATTCAATTTACATAGACATCACATGAACAATACTGGTGCCAGTAGGGCTCCCACGCCTGTTGGTCAGCATTTTACAGGACCAGGACACTGTACCAGTGACTTCACAGTGAGAATCCTGAAAGGTAACTTTAAAACCATACAAGAACTAAGACCTTTGAAGTCAGAATGATTGAATATTTTAACACCCAACAGAAAGGACTTAACAAGGATCTGGGATTCCTAGCCCATTATAAACCATAAAGCTGTATGTCTCTGTAGATCACCCCACCCCTCACCTATCCACACCCATCCTGTTAGAATATCAATGATATGCTTTGATGTCCCCATGCATACCTCCTACCCACCCCCATCCTCCCACCCTGTCAGACTGTTATAGTAATGCTTGAATATTTTCACTTATATACACTGTCAGCTAGCACATTTGCTTATTTCCGATCTGATGAAGAAGGGCAACCTTCGAAAGCTAATCAAGAAATGTATTAAGTTATGTCCAATAAAAAAGGTATCATCTTATTTTCTTTTCCATGTTTTATTTTGTTTGATTTCTATTGACAACTAAATTTAGGAATCTAAGGGGTTAATATTCAGCCATGATGGTAAGCTGCTTCAGGCCTCAGCTGAACTAAACCCAGATATTCAATCCCAAGGCATGTGTGGCTTCTGGCATTGAATATCCAGTTATGACAGTTGACCCGGAAGCTAATCAGACTTTTTTAAAATTGATAATCAGTTCTCATTTTTTAAAGATGTAATTAGTCCATACCTGAGGCTGCAAGTTTGAAGGATTATCCCTCTATCTTGTGGTATAAATAAGTCATATACCCCATATTTTAAGTACTTTCATAAAAATGCTTTTCAGTCTAAGAGGCCTTTTACTAAAGCTTAGCACACATTAATAGATATTAGCATACGCTAAGTGCCACATGGCCCATAGGTGTAAAATAGGATGCTCAGCATTTAGCGTGCACTGGTGTCATTTAGCACACGCTAAGCTTTAGTGAAAGGGCCCCTAAGTTACATAGATATTTTAAGTATTTTTATAAAAGTTGGGTTTTAAGTTTTGTAACAAACATAGGACCCTGTTTGCTAAGCTGTGCTAGCTTTAGCAAGTGCTAACAATTAGCGCTTACTACACTCTAGAGACACCCGTAAATTCCTATGGGTGTCTCTAGCGTTTAGCGTGCGCTAAAAACGCTAGTGTGCCTATAGAATGGCTTAGTAAACAGGGCTCATAATGAAACGTGCATGTTGTATCAATGTTTGCATTGCAGGAACTACAAGAAGCCTTAATAACATGTGCTTACATAAGAATGCAAAAAGATGTGGGATACCTAGGATGCATTGTTCAGAAATATTTCTGCAGGGAAAGGTTACACAAAGTGCAATAATACCTCTTAGGACACTAGGATAAATAGCATGAGTGACACTAAGTGAAAGCATCCTTTCCCTCAACATCCAAAGCATTTCACTCATCCATGAAGCAGCAGCTGCACTCATCCTCTTGGTCTAAAGAAAGATGCATAAAAGACAAACATGCCTAGGAAGGAAGGGCTAAGACAGCTGTTGTACTTGACAATTCAGTCATTAAAAATTAAAATAGTTGAGTGGCTGGTGGGCATAAGAACCGCTTGGTAACTTTCATGCCTAATTCGAAGATGGTGGGTCCTATGCATCACCTATATAGGACTTTGGATAGTACTGGGAAGGAGTTTCTGTCATGGTACATATGAGTATCAATGACATAAGAAGATGAAGGAGGAAAGCAGAGCTCCAGAGTCTCAATAAGTTGATGAGACAATGCTGAGGCAACTTAATGTTTAAAGGAATGCGTGATGTTTTGGGGAAGGGGAGTTTTTCCCTAAATTAAGGTTCCACCTTAAACTTGGTGCAACCAGGCTGCTAACCTTGAAAAAGAACAGAACACCAGTGCCCAAATATTTTGTTCTCTTTGCCTAGGATCTTCCTATTAGTACTTCTTTAATGCTTTCCTGGTGCCTTGGGGTCTCCAAGCCAACATTGATACCGTTTCACCTTTCTCCATGCCTTGGGGCCTTACTGCCACTGTTGGTGCTTTGCCATCCCCCTCTCCTCATACCTAGAATTTTTATGCCATTACATATTTATTGATTTCACATGTTACAGTTATATTGTCTCAGAAGCTGTATTTTGAATTGCTCACTGGTAGCTCATTTGTGATGACTTGTGAAGCACTGCATTCCAATCTTCCTTTCAAAGTAGTTGTCCTAAGCTCTTTGATACGATCTGTCTTGCAGTGCAATAGAAAGAAAGCACTTGCAGTCATAGTCTCCTGAGCAAATCTGTCTATGGAGACACTCAGACATTCCTGCATGCATTCCTCAAATGGGGTCATTTTTCCACAAAACTCCAACCCTGGTCTAACCCTCTGAATGCTTCTTTGGTCCAGACCCTAAGGATTTGGATTTTCTATTCTAATGCTGCTGCTGCTCCTGCTTTATCCCATCTGTTATCTTGGGGTTTCCCTGCCAATATTAGTGCTACTTTACTCCCTCCCAACACTTTGGGATTTACACAACTCTGTTAGTGCCCTTTGACCCTTTGTGGTGTTGTGGACTCTTCATACCACTGTCGATGTCTTGGAGTGCTGTTGCCTCTGGGGTAAATACCTGCCAGCAAGTTTTAATTAAAGAATGGATGGAAATTCCAATGTTGGAGTGCATAATTGCATTCACCATTGACTTTAATTGAACTGAATGAAGCGAAGTTTTCAAAATCTGAAAACAAACCACAGGATCACTTGATCCAAACACAGATCAAATTAAAACTTTGTGCTGTGCATATCCTTAATGCACTAAGGGGTAAGGGCGTCCTCTACAAAGCCGCACTAGCGATTCCTGTGTGGTAAATGAAAGGAAGTCCATAGGAACTGAATGGGCTTCCTCTCACTTGCCGCATTGGAATTGCTAGCTTGGCTTTGTAAAAGAAACCCTAAGTTTACTAAAGAGTGGTTTAGTTTTTGCACGTACTGTAAGTTATGAGCAAACCAAACGCACAGTAAGCGTCAAGCTGAGCGATAAATGCAGGTAGCATGGCCAGCATCTGCTTGGTATTTACCACACAGACACCTTGGTACCTGCAGTGGCAGATAGCAGGAATCACCTGCACTATTTGCCACTGCAGGTAATACAGTTGGGGCCTGGTCCATTAAAACAAGTCAAAACTGCCAAGCTGCAGCAGAGCAGAATATATTCCCCTCATTCCAATTGGGGACTAGAAATGCCAATTTGGATGACAGTGCTTCCAGCCCAGAGCCTGAACTACCATGTCAAAAACCTCAGGTAGGATTTGAGAGGGGTTTGAGACAGGATGTTCATGTCAGGCGCATAGCTTTATGTTTACTATGGGCTTTGTGTCTAGCGAGGGAATCTGACTTGTGGTGGGATCAGACATCATGTGAAATTTCAGGGAAATCAGACATCATGGGCAGCATCAGAGAGGTAGATCAGATGCTGAGGAGAAGATTGGAAGTCCTAGGGAGTGCATCACCATGGCACTTCAATTGTCAGCAGCCACTATGCAGGACTGCCGGTAGTGCAGCAGCATTTAGCATCTTCTCTTGAGGTGGTGCTACGTGCAGCCATGTATCAGCACTTGTGACACCTAGTGTGCAGTCCCAACCCATACACTAGCTGTCATAACTGACCTGTCCAAATCATGCCCAATTCCCATCCCTTAAGCAGCTAGTGTGGGATTTTTGTTTTCTTTAAATGTTAGCGAGAGCCCGTGCTAATATGTACCATGCAGAAAAACTTAATGCAGTTTAGTAAAAGGGTCCCTAAGGGTTAAGATTACTTATTTTTATTATTTTATAACAATTTTGTTGTAAATACAAAAGTAACTTGGCCTTGGATGAGATTTACCATGTCACTAATAAACAGGTAGGGAATTTTGAGATTAAAATGCCCTTCCTTTTTAATTTACTATTTCACTTCCTCAAATGTAAATCTAAACATGAAATTGGATCTCAAATGAAGAAGTCGGTCTTTCTGTTGATATTTATCAAAAAAAGGAACTTCTGTTTAATTTCCAGAATCAGTCCTCAGTATTCTGGAAATATTTAACCCTGCATACTTTCCAGTACTTCACAATGATTTTCTGGATTCCCCCTCCTAATGTTGCTTTTGATATCCAACCCCCCTCCCCCAATGCTGCCCAATCCCCCTCCTCCAAGATGCTATACTCTCCCCCAGTTCAGGAGGCTTAACCAAAGAAATACCTTGAAAGTTAATCAACAGCAAGTAGAGTGAAGATCCAGGGTGCTTAACTTTGGTATTTGCACTCCTTTTTGTCATCTCAATCCACCCAGTTCCCCAGCAAAATAACACGCTTAGACTAAGGCATGTGGCAAAACTAATGGCCATAGCTTTATTTTAATTAATATAACATAACTTCAATCTATATTCTCATTACATATTTCAAATTTATCCTAAGTTCTAAGTTTATTAATGATTTGCTATCCCACCCATAAACAAGGTTATCTGAGCGACTTGCAATCTAATAAGTTAACATTTCATAAGCAATCAACAAAGTGGTTCGACAGTGTCAACCTAACCATCACTTCATCCCCACCCATTGTAATAACATGGCCCATCTCACCCAAGCAAGGTTTGCGTTACCGCCAAGCCTGCCAAATCTCTGATTCATGACAATATTGTACATGAATCCCACTTCTTCTTACTCCATCTCGCAAACTCAAAATAATTCACAGTATGCCCCAAACCTTACCGTTGCGATACACCCTACCCCAAGAACCCAAAGTACACAAGGGGATCAAAAAACCCAGAACCTCCTGAGCTTCCCTCACAAAAAATACTTAAATCCTGCAAAATCGTTAAAAAACATTCCTTCACCACTTGATTGGTGGAATTCACCCAATGAACTCCACCAATTAGCAACCCCCTTATTCCTAATCTCCAAGCCATCACCTCACCCCCCAATAACTAATTTAACCCTTATTTCTCCCAAATGACCCAACTAAATGTCAGCTTGACCAAGTTATGACACATTCCTGTGAACCAGGAATGTGCCACTTAACTTTGGCCTTCATACTCTTGTAACTTCAATCCACTTCAATCTTGTCAACAAAATAACACACTTAAACTAAGGCATGTGGCAAAACCAAATGTCCGCAGCTTTATTATAATTAACATAACACAGCTTCAATCTATATTCTGATTACATATTTCAAATTTGTCATAAGTTAACATGTCATAAGCAATCAACAAAGTGGTTAGATAGTATCGACCTAACCATCACTTCATCCCCAACCATTGTAATAACATCACCCATCACACCCATGCA
Source organism: Microcaecilia unicolor (assembly GCF_901765095.1). Taxonomy (NCBI): domain Eukaryota; kingdom Metazoa; phylum Chordata; class Amphibia; order Gymnophiona; family Siphonopidae; genus Microcaecilia; species Microcaecilia unicolor. Next base: position 557,296,544 of record NC_044031.1, on the reverse strand, counting down.
AGGCTTGCAGTATCACCAAGCCTGCCAAATCCTTGATTCATGATGGTATTGTACATGAATCAAACTTCTTGACCCCATTTCTTCCCACCTCCATCCCATAAACTCCCAATAACTCAAACTATGACCTCAAGCACTACTAGTGGTGACAGCCCAGCTTGTCACCACTCTCCCTTCCCCTTCCCCCAAACCGATCTGACCATCACAGTTCAAACATGCCTCCAAAATGTCTTGCACATCAAGAGATCAAAAGCTCATCAGCTCTGAAAAGTCCTGCAGTTAATAAAGGATGATACAAAATCAAACCCCCAATTTAGACACAAAATGCAAAATTTAAGCATTCACCCACTTACAGAGCTCGTTAATTGCTCACACATTCTTGGCATCCCTCCAAACAAGATGAGAGATTATCAGCGCTGTGTACTGTAAACCACACGGCCACGGAGGAGTGTGATAGGGCCACCACAGCCGGTGTCTCGCTCTGCTCACTCTGCATTTTTACAATCTGGAATGTTAAGTAGTAGTAGTAGTAGCAATCCACAGTCAGGGCTATCTCGCTCAACCTCTTCACTCTTACAGTCTGGAGGCTTTCTCTCCTTCTCTCTCTCCCTTCCCCTTCCCTAGGAAGGAGAAGAGAGTCTATGTGCTCTCCCCTCTTCCCCCCCCCTCTCTCAGGTTCCTTCAACTTTCCTGATTAGGGAGTTAGTGTTGCAGCACAAACCCCAATTAAACAGTTCACTTTTGTCACCACACAAACCCCAATTCAACAGTTCACTTTTCCGCTTCAACCTTTCCTTCCCCTACCCACCTATTACCAAGCCAGGGGAATGTAAGGGTCCCATCCTTTCACTGTAAGCACCAACTGACAACCTCCCGCATGACCCAGATTGAAACATTTGTTCCTTAATTCCTCCTCTGGTGCAGCCACCTTTTCCCTCCCTGCATCAAGCCAGAGAACCAGGCTACCATCTGCCCTCTTAACTCTCTACCTTTAGCAAGAGCTGAGATATCCATGAGCTCCTCTTCCAGGCTCTCCTCTTTTTCTTTCTCCCCACTGTCTCCTGATTGCCAATCCATGGGTTCTTCTACCCTGCCCTCTCCCAGCTGCTCTTCATTCCCCTGATTGCACTTACTCAGTCTCCTCCTTCCCCTTAGCCTTCTGGGACTGGTAGTGTGAATAATACTTACTTGCTCTACTCTGTCTCCCTCAGGGGATGCTGGGAATTGTAGTCCCTGGCTCTACTTTGTGTTTCCCTCAGGGGCTGCTGGGAATTGTAGTCTTTGGCTCTCACTATTCCCTCTGGGGAAGGGGACCAGCTGCTTTCCCTAACATGCTGGAGCCTTGGGGACCAAAATCTACAGCGACCACCCCTACGGGAGGACTCCGGCCACCCCAAAGGAGCCCTTCTCTCCCCTTCCCTGGCAATTTCCCACTCTATGTCCTCGTACTCTTCACAGTACGTCTGGTAGCGCTATAGACAGTGGTGTGCTGGTAAATTTTTAACAACAGGCTCTCTCCCTGGTCCACCTCGGCGCCCCCCCCCCCCCATTCACCTCTGCCCCCCCCCCAAAAAAAAAAAATTGCAGAGCTGGCTATATCCGGTGGGTGGGGGGGGGGGGGGGGCAATGCATTACTCTCTCCAGGAAAAAAAAATTAAATGATCCCAGGTTCCAATCTAATTCATGTTTAATATGGGATAAAATGCCATAAATAAGTAAATAAATATAAACTTTTAACGTTCAGCACCTGATTCTCAAAGTGGACATATTCCAAACACTATAATGAAAATAAAATTATTTTTTCTACCTTTGTTGTCTGGTGACTTTGTTTCTCTGATCATGCTGACCCAGTATCTGATTCTGCTGCTCTCTATCTGTTCCCTTAACTCTGTTTCCAGGGCTTCCTTTCCATTTATTTCTTTTCTTTCCTCCTTTCTTCTTCATTTCTGATCCTCCGCAGACTTGACTGTACAGTGGATCCAGCTTCTGCCTATTTTCTCCATCCATGTGCAGTTTCTCTCCTCACTTCCTTTTCCCTCATCTAATCTCCTTCCTCTATCTTCCCTCCATGTCCAGCATTTCTTCTCTCTCCCTCCCCTCCCCTTCATCCATGTCCAGAATTTCTCTTGCCCTCCCCTCCATCCATGTCCTGAAACTCTCCTCTCTCCCCTGCCCCTCTCTATCCATCCATACCCAGCAATTCTCTTCTCTCCCCTGCCCCCCTCTACCCATCCATGCCCAGCAATTCTCTTCTCTCCCCTGCCCCCTCTACCCATCCATGCCCAGCAATTCTCTCCCCTGCCCCCTCTACCCATCCATGCCCAGCAATTCTCTTCCCTGCCCCCCTCTACCCATCCATACCCAGCGATTCTCCTCCCTCCCCTGCCCTCCCCTCCCGCTCCCATCCATGTCCAGCGATTCTCCGTCGCCCCCATCCTCCCCTCCCGCTCCCATCCATCTTTTTCTATTACCTCCATCGAAGCGCCGCGTTATTTAAAGCCCTGCTGCCCATCTCCAGCCTTCCCTGCTTGCTTCGTGATGAGTTCGTTCCCTCAGTCCCGCCTTCGCGGAAAAAGGAAATGACATCAGAAGGCGGGACTAAGGGAACGAACTCATCACTAAGCAAGCAGGGAAGGCTGGAGACAGGCAGCAGGGCTTTAAATAACGCGGCGCTTCCACGGAGATAACAGAAAAAGATGGATGGGAGCGGGAGGGGAGGGTGGGGGCGAAGGACATCGCTGGACATGTTTGGGAGTGGGAGGGGAGGTAAGCATGGCCTGTGATGGCGCTCTCCTGCCATGCTTACCTCGTGTAATGGAGCCGGCTTGCCCAGAAGAACAACCGGCTCGCAAGAGCTGTCAAAATTTAACAAGCGGCTCTTGTGAGCCGGTGCAAGCTGGCTCCAGCACACCACTGGCTATAGAAATGATAAATAGTAATAGTAGTAGTAGTATCTGTGACCAAATCAACCTCGCTATAGGAAAATAGCAGTGAGCAATCAACAAAGCTCGCTTCATAAGGCGAATGAGTTCAATGCCCTTAATACAGCAAAGATCATTCCCACCCAAGTGAATCACAATAAGAGCAGGCCTGGAGAAACAGTTAGCTTGCAGCAAAGAAGGTAACAACTGCTCCTAAAGCATACCACACAAATCCAGCCAACAAATCCGAACTCCCAAGTGAGACAGACCCAAGTTGGGACCCCGTCAGGATTGTTCAGCTCTCTTCTGAGCCCAGAACACAAAAGAGTGACCTCACAACCAGGTCACAATTTCAGGTAACACAGGACCTGCAACAGAAACCAAAAGAAAAGAAAGTTAATATAAAATATAACCAGGTATTAAACAGAAGTAACAACAGCATGGATATAACTCTGAAATCAATTGGACTTCCATCTACCCAAGGGTTGAATCACCAGAACCGAAGCTCCCAAAGCAAAAGCTGTAGTGGCTGTCCCAAACCAAAAAGAATGAGTGCCAAAATAGTGAGGATCTAACCCCATCCATAGCAAGCACCACTTAAGAACTGCGCAAACTGAAAAACAGTCATAAGAGTGCACCAACCAATACAAAGCTGACAGAGTCTGCACAAATGCAAACTGCTGTGCACAACCCCAAGGGCAGATCATCAAACTCTCCACCCTATGCAGAACCACCCAAGAGCCTCTTCCACTTGATTCACCTTAGACTTATGCAGCAGCAGATACATATGACTGGCCGCAAGACGAACATCCGCACCCAACAAACCTCTGTCACCAGAAACCAGAGAGTGTGAGAATTGAGAGACAGAGAGTGTGTGTGTATGTGTGTGAGAGAGAGCGAGACAGAGTGTGTGTGTGTGTGAGAGAGACAGAGAGTGTGTGTGTGAGAGAGAGACAGAGAGTGTGTGTGAGAGAGAGAGACAGAGTGTGTGTGTGTGTGTGTGTGTGAGAGAGAGAGAGATGGATGGAATAGGATAAAGTGTTGTGATATTAGTACTGTAATTAATGGGTCTTGTTGGCAGTTTCTCTGTGAGTGTGGAGCGGGAGCCCAGTATTGCACTTACTCTAAGGAGTCCCGGGTCCCTGGCCTCAGGAGCTGAGCTGCAACTCCCCTGCTAATCACTCACCGTTGTGACTGTCATAGCCCCACAGATGTGCCATCCTCTGTCTGCCTCTGTCCTGGTAAACGTGTGGCCCTGGCTCGCTGGCTCTCTCAGGCCTCGGGTTCCTTCTGGGGCTTTTTATAGGCTCCCCCTGCCTCTAGCTCCCTCTGACCGCAGCAGGTGGGTTTGGCTCCTGGAGCTCAGCCTGCCTCTGTCCCGGTGAACGTGTGGCCCCGGCTTGCTCTCTCTCTCAGGCCTTGGGTTCCTTCTGGGGCTTTTTTATGTTTAAACGGTTTTTATTGATATTGCAGCAACATAAACATTGTCATACAAGGCACTGCATATAACATTCATCAAACCTCGATCTAACTATACAATCATTTGTTAATGAACATGTATCATTTTTGAATTTTTTTATTAAAGCATTTTTATTTACTCCCATCAGGATGTACTTATCCTCCCCCCACCCTCCCCCAAACCCCTCATCTACCCCCTCTCTCCCCACCCCCCAGACCTGGAGATCTATTCAGTAACAGCCCGTTGAGTTCACCCTGCATTTAAGAGTAAACTACGACCTCTATGGCTTAGACTTCGCAGATAAGGACCCCAGACAGCCAAAAATGTGACTCTCTTATTCTTTGAGAGCCAGGATTCTCCAGCCTCCCAAGATACCAGCTGGTGCAACTGGTTTCTCCAGTGCCAATATGCTGGAGGATCTTTAATTGTCCAGTACTGTAAGATGCATTTCCTGGTCGTAAGCTCATCTTACGGAGCAATATTGTTTCAAATCGATTCTGCCCTCTAAATGACCCCGGGATGTCTAAAAGCAATTGTTCAGCTGTGTTCAGGATCCGAAGCCCCAGCCGTTCCTCCCAAAAACCTCGGACCTGTGTTCAAAACCTTTTCAAGGTGGGGCAGCTCCAAAACATATGTAGCATTGTGCCAGGGTCCTTTCCACATTTGAGACATTCTGGGCTCCGATTCCCTCCCATATGGGAGCTGTAGTTACATATCCCCTGTGAATACAGCGATAGGCACATTCTCTCAAACGAGCATCAGATACTAACAAGGGTATTCGTGCTATCGATTTAGAAATATCCCATGATGCTACTCCAACCCCCAATTCCCTTCTGGGGCTTTTTATAGGCTCCCTCTGCCTCTATGTCCCTGTGACCGCAGCAGGTGGGTTTGGATCCTGGAGCTCAGCCTGCTCGGGGGCGGAGAGAGAAGCACATGAATCCTGTATCCCCCCTCTATCACCTCCTTCTCCCCACCCCCTCCAACCCTAGCCAGCCAGACCTAGCACCTGCGGCCACAGCCGTCCAGATTCCTGTCCCCGCAGCTGCGGTCCAGACCTGCTGATTCCCCCCTCCCCCCCATCACATCACCAGCTTTCCTCGCCAAGGCACCAGATACAAAGAACCTCCTCCTAACGATGTTCTGCATCCCTTTGAAGGCTCTCATGCTCGCTCGCGTTCTCTCCGCTGCCCGGGAGTTCTGGATTTCTGTAGTGGCGCTGGTCCACCCTGCCTCTAACCACGTCGGGAGTGATCTGTGATGTGTGGCATGTGCAGCATGTCGGTCACTCTTCATTTATATAGTAGGATTCTTAAACATAAACAGAAATATATATTTTAAAATTGCTGCTACATTTATTTGTATTATCACAAAGAATATTCTATTATCAAAAATAGTCTACTATAAAAAAATTTTTAGGACCATCTGAAGAGCACCAGAACCATGCTCAATAGTTTAGAGCCACCCATTCTTGTTTAACTCTCAATTTCATTCATCAGTCCAATTTTCAATAGAGGTATAACTAAAACATTCCTTAACTTATAACTTCATTTCCTGAAACCTCCTAACACAATTAAAGCTATACAGAAATCCAAACCAATTTCCTTAGTGGCAAATCCATCCAATGCAACCAACTCACAATGAAAACCAATCTATGCCATTGTGGGGAGACTAGTAAAGCTGTTTCTCTTTTGACAAACTTCTCCAAAAACCCTCTCCACCATAACCTATAACACAGTACTAGGTTTTGAGTCCTTGCTCTGCATCACAGAGTCCACTCCCAGATCACTTTACAGATGCTCACTCCAAAATCGCCTTACAGCATTCTTCTTCACTGAAGAAACAAAATTTTATTTATTTTTATTACATTTGTACCCCGGGCTTTCCCACTCATAGCAGGGTCAGTGCGGCTTACATATTATATACAGGTACTTATTTGTACCTGGAGCAATGGAGGGTTAAATGACTTGCCCAGAGTCACAAGGAGCTGTCTGTGCCTGCAGTGGGAATTGAACCCAGCTGCCCAGGACCAAAGTCCACCACGCTAACCACTAGGCCACTCCTCCACTCCAAAATGGTGTCAACGTGTTATAAGGACTGTAGTCTGATTATGCTTTTATTGAAAACTGGATCAATGAATGAAACTGACAGTTAAGCAAAAATGGGTGGCTCTAAATTATTAAGCATAGTTCTGGCTCTCTTCTGATGGTCCCCCCAAAATATTTGTTTGATAGTAAAAAATTCTTTTTGAAAGTACAAATAAATAAAGCAGAAAATGTAAAATATATTTTCATGTGAGTGTATTGGATGAGGGATTATTTTGGATCAAGTTTTTGTAGTTTCTTTTCCTTTATGTAATACCCCATGGAATGGATATTACTAAAGTGATAGATTTTTCCAGAGCCCTGGGGGAGGGAGGTCCTTGCAAGAGGACTGGAGTGGTAGGATGTCCCTGGGTGGGAGGAGGCCCAGCCCATGGGGAGAAATAGTGCCCTGGTACTGAAGAGTGGCAGCAGGGCTGTGCCAACACAGTAAGCGAGGTAAGCATGGCAGGGGGGCGCCTCCCACTGGGGGGCGCCGCCGCACCATGCTCACCCCGCTCGCCCTCCCGCTCCCATTGTTCAACTTCCCGCCCTCTTCTCCCCCCCCCCCCCCCAACATCCCTTTTCTTTTTTTTTCTTTTTAAATTTACCTCTGTGGCGGTCCAGCAGCACAGCATCAGTGAAGGAGGCGGCGCTCCCGACGTCTCTAGCCTTCCCATCGCTGTGTTCCGCCTTCTTCTGACGTCAAGGAAATGACGTCAGAAGAAGGCGGAACACAGCGAAGGGAAGGCTAGAGACGTCGGGAGCGCCGCCTCCTTCATGACGCTGCGCTGCTGGACCGCCACGGAGGTAAATTTAAAAAGAAAAAAAAGAAAAGGGATGTTGGGGGGAGAGAAGAGGGTGGGCAGTTGAACAATGGGAGCGGGAGGGCAGGGGAGAGACGAGAGCATGGATGCAAAGGGGGAGGGGAGAAGAGGGTGGGCCGGGCCAGGCCAACTGGGACATGATGAGACATGGGAGCGAGAGGAGAGAGAGGAGCATGGATGCGACGGGGGGGGGGGGGGGGAGTCATGGAAGGGAGAGAGGGGAATTGCTGGATAGGGATTAATGGAGGGTGACAGAGGAGCGTGGATGGGAGGGGCAGGGCTCAGGGAGAGAGGGGAATTGCTGTAAAAGGATGAATGGAGGGGGCAGGGGACAGAGGAGCATGGATTGGGAGGGCAGGGCTCAGGGAGAGAGGGGAATTGCTGGAAAGGGATGAATGGAGGGGGGCAGGGGACAGAGAAGCATGGGTGGGAGGGCAGGGCTCAGGGAGGGAGGAGAAATTGCTGGACATAGAGGGGAGGGAAGAGAGATGAAGGAGATGAAATGAGGGAAAAGGAAGAGAGGAGAAAAACTGCACATGGATGAAGAAAATAGGCAGAAGCTGAGGACCAGAAATGAAGAAGAAAGGAGGAAAGGAAAGAAATGGAAAGGAAGCCCTGGAAACGGAGTTAAGAGGACAGATAGCAGCAGAATCAGATACTGGGCCAGCATGATCAGAAAAAGAAAGTCACCAGACAACAAAGGTAGAAAAAAAATCATTTTATTTTCATTTTAGTGTTTGGAATATGTCCACTTTGAGAATTTACATCTGCTATCTTATTTTGCAATGTATAGCAATTTGTTTCTAAGAATATTGCTGACAATTCCTGTCAGTGTGGCAAGTGGTGAGCGATCATTTTCACGGGGGGTGGGGGGAGGGCCGCCGCCGCCAACTGATAGTCTGCAGGGGGGGGCGCCAACTGATAGTCTGCAGGGGGGCGCCAGAGACCCTAGGCACGGCCCTGAGTGGCAGGAGGGAGGAGTTTGGAAGGAGATAAAGCTAAAGTTATGCCCTTTAGGGGGGTCTTTGGTTGCCTGATGGTTCCCTGCCAAGAAACCAGGAGGAGAAAAGGGGAATCCTAAGTGAGGAGTGTGATCACTGGCTGTAAAGCAGAGTTGTGGCTCCTGAAAGTGGCAACTGGGAGATTGTCAGGCTTATTTTCGAAAGAGAAGGGCGTCCATCTTTCAAAACAAATCGGGAGATGAGCGTCCTTCTCCCAGGGTTGCCCAAATCGGCATAATCGAAAGCCAGTTTTTGGCGTCCTCAACTGCTTTCCGTCGCGGGGACGACCAAAGTTCACGGGGGCGTGTTGGAAGCATAGCAAAGTGGGACTGGGGCGTGCTGAACACATGGGCGTCCTCGGCCGATAATGGAAAGAAGAAGGGCGTCCCTGACGAACACTTGGCCGACTTTACTTGGTCCTTTTTTTTTTACGACCAAGCCACAAAAATGTGCCCTAAATGACCAGATGACCACCAGAGGGAATCAGGGATGACCTCCCCCTACTCCCCCAGTGGTCACTAACCCCCTCCCACCCTAAAAAAAAAAAACCTTTAAAAATATTTTTTGCCAGCCTCAAATGTCATACCCAGCTCCCTGACAGCAGTATGCAGGTCCCTGGAGCAGTTTTAGTCGGTACTGCAGTGCACTTCAGGCAGGCGGACCTAGGCCCATCCCCACCCCCTTCCTGTTAAACTTGTGGTGGTAAATGTGAGCCCTCCAAAACCCACCACAAAACCATTGTACCCACATGTAGGTGCCCCCTCCATCCCTAAGGGCTATGGTAGTGGTGTATAGTTGTGGGGAGTGGGTTTTTTTTAAGGGGGTTGGGGGCCTCAGCACACAAGGTAAGGGAGCTATGCACCTGGGAGCTTTTTCTGAAGTCCACTGCAGTGCCCCCTAAGTTGCCCGGTTGGTGTCCTGGCAGGTGAGGGGGACCAGTGCACTACGAATGCTGGCTCCTCCCATGACCAAATGGCTTGGATTTGGTCGTTTCTGAGACAGGCGTCCTCGGTTTCCACTATCGCTGAAAATCGGGGACGACCATCTCTAAGGTCGACCTAAAAGTTGAGATTTGGACGTCCCCGACCATATTATTGAAATGAAAGATGGCCGTCCATCTTGTTTCGATAATACGGGTTTCCCCGCCCCTTTGCAGGTACGTCCTGCAAGGACGCCCTCAGGAAAACTTGGGCGCCCCGTTCGATTATGCCCCTCTGTGTATGCTACAGGTGGGCAGAGGAGAAACCCAGCCCGGGAGCAGGGGATTGTAGCCAGGGAGAGCTCAGTTTCGAGATCAGGGAGGATCTAGGGTCCTTGCTGAAAGAGAGTCATACCAGAGGAGGGGTCTGAGCCCGCAGAGACTGAATTTGTGCCGAGAGGAGGAGAAACAGCCACTGAAAACAGCACTGCCTTACAGGATAGGCATGGACAAGAGAAGCAGTAAATACCTGTAAATATAACACCAAGAATCCTATAAATATAATTCAGGGAAGGAGTGGAAAGGAAGTTCCCTTTTGAAAATAACAACAAGGAATACTTTGGATTGATAATTTGCCAGTTGCCATTTCCCTTTTGCAAGAGTTCAAATAAAGACTTTTTGAGTACTGCCTGGTTTGTGGAAGAGCCGGAGCCGAGGGAGCTCTAGTGGATAAAGCATTGCCTCTCAAATCCCCGGATCACCAATCCAGACCATAGACACACACCCAAGCTCGACTACAGGTGAACTGGAACGGATGAGTGAGGTGAGAGTGGCCCTGAATGTGAAACTGAACTAAACTAATCTGTTTTGTGGCCTAGGGCTGGAGCTAACTCACGGGTGAGACCTGGGTTATTTTAAAAAAATAGGCACTTTTTCTAACTTCATACTTAGACATCCTTAAGTGGCCAAAGTTATCCATTTTAAAAATGGGCTTGGCTAGTGGCTAGAGGCCAGTGGCGTACCTTGAGTAGTTGAAACCCGGGCCTGGTCATTTTTTTACACCCCCCTCCAAAATCCAGTACTAGGCATACCGAAAATACAAAACACTCAGGAACTATGAAGCAATTCTACCATACCATAAGCAGTAATTTCTACGAGTCACACAAGGAAAAGGAAAGCATCTTAAACACTACAGTTAGCACTAGAACATCAATTCACCTATTGTAAAACGAAACCAGACAGAATAATACAGATCCTGCACAGTCAATGCCAACTGAAAGCCATGTCTTTTTCACAAACACAGATACACCCTAATCCACTATAGAATAAGTAATCATAAACTTTCTATTTAGACAAAAATTAAACTGAACCCCCAAGATGCCAAACTCTGCATACAATGCAACACCACAGAAACAGAAAATGTCCCCTAGTACTGTGCAAAATATAAAGACAGCAGATGTAAATTTGAAAAAACTAACAAATACCAATCACCACTTTACAAATTAACAAATAGAAATAAAACAAATAATATAATTTTATTGGACTAATACATTTAGCTTCCAGAGGCCAAAATCTCCTTCTTCAGGTCAATACAGTATAGTGCTGTTACAGTATCCTATCCTGACCTGAGGAAGGGGGTTTTGTTCTCCGAAAGTAAAATGTATTAAAATTCGTCCAATAAAAAGATTACCTTATTTACATGTTCTATTTATAAACATTTATTAACACAGCTACAATACTACTTTATCCTAAAGCAAAAAAATAAAAATATATATTTTATTTACAGTTTGTTGTCTCTGGTTTCTGCTTTCTTCATCTTCTTTTCACTGTCTTCCTTCCATCCAGCATCTGTCTTCGCTCTCTCTCTGCCATCCAGTGTCTGCCCTCTCTGCTGTCCCCTCCATCCAATGTCTGCCCTCTATCCCTGCTCCTTCCATCCACATCTGCCCTCTATCCCTGCCCTTTTCATCCACTGTCTGCCCTCTCTCTCCCTTCCATCCACCATCTGCCCTCTATCTCTGCACCTTCCATCCGCCATCTGCCCGTCTGCCCTCTATCTCTGCCCCTTCCATCCACCACCTGCCCATCTGCCCTCTCTCTCCCCCTTCCATCCACTGTCTGCTCTTTCTATCCCTTCCATCCACTGTCTGCCCTTTCTCTCTGCCCCTTCAATCTTCCATTTGTCCTCCCTCTCCCATCCATCCAGGGTCTGCCTTCCCTCTCACTCCCCCTTCCATCCAGGGTCTGCCCTCCCTCTCGTCCCCTCCTTCCACCCTGGATCTGCCCCCTCTCTCTCTCTCTCTGCCCCCTCTTTTCAGCCACCTGTTCTAGCCCCATTATCCCACCTGCCCCAGTTCCAGCCCCAGCCCACATCTCCCACCTGCCCCCCTTTTCAGCCCCCAGTTTCAGCCCCACTATCCCATCAATCCCCAGTTTCAGCCCCAGCCCTTTTCTCCCACCAGTGCCGAGCTTCAGCCCCAGCCACTTCTCCCTGTCCCCTTTTCAGCCCCCAGTCCCCACAGTTTCAGCCCTCAGTTCCAGTACTGTCCCTCTTATTCCACCTACCCTCCTTTTCAACCCCCAGTTCCAGTCCCCTTCATCCACATGCTTTGCATTAGGGCCCCCCTTTTCAGCCCCAGAACCATTCTCCCACCTGTCCCAGGAATAGCCCCATTCTCCCTCCCCCCTTCTCAGAGGCCAGTTCCAGCCCCCTTCTCCCATCTGAGTCCCCCCTCCCCGACCCAGTCCACACCTATCAGCTCTGTCGCCAGACGACCCTCTTCTCCTGCCACCCGGCACCTGACCCAGCCTTTAAAAAAAATCTCTGAAGTGGTGGCGCGGTGCCTTGCGTCTGCTCTGTGTGTAAAGGAAGAAAAATCGCCTCGTCGGCCAGCCTTCCCTCACTGCGTCCCGCCCTCTGATGTAACTTCCTATTTCCGCGAGGGCGGGACGCAGTGAGGGAAGGCTGGCCGACGAGCCGATTTTTCTTCCTTTACACACAGAGCAGATGCGAGGTGCCGCGCCGCCATTTCAGAGACTTTTTTTAAAGGCTGGGTGAGGTGCTGGGTGGCAGAAGAAGAGGGTCGCTGCGTAACCCTAGTAGCGCTTTAGAAATGTTAAATAGTAGTAGTAGGAAATTACTAAATGTACACAACTAATAAACTATTAAAAAACAAACAAACCTTAAAACAAATTACCAAAATCAATTATCCAGAAATCTAATGAATAAGGTAAAATTATGTATCATACCTGATAATTTTCTTTCCATTAATCATAGCTGATCAATCCATAGACTGGTGGGTTGTGTCCATCTACCAGCAGGTGGAGATAGAGAGCAAACTTTTGCCTCCCTATATGTGGTCATGTGCTGCCGGAAACTCCTCAGTATGTTGATATCAAAGCTCCATCCGCAGGACTCAGCACTTAGAGAATTACACCCACAAAGGGACACTCTGCCCAGCTCACCACCGCCGAAACGGGGGAGGGGAATTAACCCAGCTCATCCCCACACAAGTGGGGGAGGGGAATCCGTCCAGCTCATCCCCGCGGAGCGGGGGAGGGACACCACACCCGCCGATGCGGGGGGATCTGGCTTATCCTGCAACCGCAACCGCGGGAGGAGCTGACTGACCCTAACACCGCCGAAGCGGGAGGGGTTCAAAGCTGCCCTACAGCCGCACGAAGCGGGAGGGAGTGCCGGCAGAATTTTAAGTCTCAATCCAGCCCCGTAAAACGGAGGGGAGAGGAATGCAGCAGCTCACTGTAACACAAACTCGTCTCAACTCTTGAAGAATCCAAGTGAAAAAACTTGAACACGAAGTCTTTCTGAAGTAACTGAAGACTAAACTTGAACCTGAAATGCAACCAGAATAAAAACAGCACAGATATCTTGGAGGGGCTATGGATTGATCAGCTATGATTAATGGAAAGAAAATTATCAGGTATGATACATAATTTTACCTTCCATATCATCATGCTGATCAATCCATAGACTGGTGGGATGTACCGAAGCAGTACTCACCCAGGGCGGGACATTGAAATCCCTGAACTCAACACTGAAGCTCCAAACCGGGCCTCCGCCCGTGCAGCCACAGTCAAGCGGAAATGCTTGGAGAATGTATGGGCCGATGCCCAAGTTGCCCCGCGGCCACATAAGCCGCTGCAATGGCTTCCTTGACCCATCTTGCCACTGTAGGCTTAGCAGCCTGCAGACCCTTACAAGGACCTGCAAACAGGACAAACAGATGATCCGATTTCCGGAAATCATTGGTCACTTCCAAGTATCTGATGATGACTCGTTTCACATCCAGATATTTAAGAGCAGAGTATTCCTCTGGGGAGTCCTCCCTACGAAAGGAAGGGAGACAGAGCTGCTGATTCACACGGAAGCGAGAAACAATCTTGGGCAGGAAAGAAGGCACTGTGCGAATAGCCACTCCTGCCTCAGTGAACTGCAGAAAAAAAACTCTCGACATGAGAGTGCCTGGAGCTCGTAAACTCTTCTGGCTGAAGTGATAGCCACCAAAAAGACTGCTTTCAACGTCAGGTCTTTCAGAGATGCCCTCAACAAGGGTTCAAAAGGCGGCTTCTGTAATGCTCTTAGCACCAGGTTGAGATTCCACGCAGGCACCACTGAGTGCAGAGGAGGGCGCAGGTGCTTAACTCCCTTGAGAAAACGCACAACATCTGGCTGCGAAGCCAGGGAAGCACCCTTCAGGCGGCCCCTGAAGCAAGCCAGGGCCGCTACCTGGACTTTCAGGGAACTGAGCGACAGGCCTTTATCCAGACCTTCTGCAGGAATGCCAACACTGAAGAAATTGGAGCAGTGAATGAAGAAAATGAGCCTGCTTCACCACGCTGCAAAGGTACGCCAAACCCTGGCGTAAGCAGTAAAAGTAGAGCGCTTCCTCGCTCTCAGCATATGGGCGATGCCTTGTCTGAGAAGCCCTTCTTCCTCAGACGCTGCCGCTCAATAGCCAGGCCGAAAGACCAAAGAGGGAGGGATCCTCCATCACCACGGGACCCTTATGCAACAGGCCCTGCTCCACTGGCAGCCGCAGAGGATGGTCCACTGAGAGCCTGATCAAGTCCGCATACCAGGGACGTCTGGGCCAGACTGGACCCACCAGGATTATCCGGCCTGAATGCTTTGCCACCTGGTCTATCACCCTGCCCAACATGGGCCAGGGCGGGAACACATAGAGAAGCTCTTGTGCCGGCCACTGTTGGAGAAGAGCATCTACTCCCAGGGAGCGAGTGTCCCGTCCTCTGCTGAAAGAGCGCGGCACTTGGCAATTGGCCGATGACGCCATCAGGTCTAGGCTCGGCTGGCCCCAGCGCTTCGTGATGCTCAAGAACGCCTGAGCAAAAAGCTGCCACTCTCCGGGCTCCAAGGTATGGCGACTGAGAAAGTCCGCCTTGACATTCATGACTCCGGCAAAGAGAGCCGCTGACAGCTGTTCCAGGTTCACTTCCGCCCACTGGCATAAATTCATGGCCTCCTTGGCTAGAGGGGCGCTCTTGGTACCTCCTTGGCGGTTGACATAGGCCACAGCCGTGGCATTGTCCGACAGGACCCGTACTGGCTTCAACGCCAGTACCGGGATGAACTCCAACAACACCAACCGAATGGCTCTGAGTTCCAGGAGGTTGATAGACCACTTGCCTCTGCAGGAGACCAGAGCCCCTGCGCTGTCCTTCCCAAGCAGTGGGCTCCCCAGCCCATCAAAGAGGCGTCTGTCGTGACGACAATCCACTCCGGGGTCACCAGAGGCATTCCTGCAGACAACTTGTCTGTCTGCGTCCACCAGCTCAGCGCCTTGCGCACTGCTGGGTCCAAGGGAAGGCGCACAGCATAATCCTCCGACATCGGAGTCCAGCGCAGCAGCAGAGATTGTTGTAGTGGTCTCATATGAGCCCTGGCCCAGGGCACTACTTCCATCGTGGCCGTCATAGAGCCCAACAGCTGCACGTAGTCCCAAGCCCGAATAGGAGAGGCTACTAGGAACTAGTCCACCTGAGCCTGAAGCTTGACAATCCGATTGTCTGGCAGGAACACTCTGCCCACTTGGGTGTCGAATCGAACTCCCAGAAACTCCAGGGACTGAGTCGGGCGCAGCTGGCTTTTCTCCCAGTTGATGATCCACCCCAGGGAGCTCAAAAGAGCAACCACCCGGTTCACAGCTTTGCCGCACTCTGCATAAGAGGGGGCTTGGATCAACCAGTCGTCCAGATAAGGATGGACTTGAACTCCTTCCTTCCTCAGGAAGGCCGCGATGACCACCATTACTTTGGAAAAGGTCCGCGGAGCAGTAGCCAACCCGAACGGGAGGGCTCTGAACTGGAAGTGTCGGCCCAGTACTGCAAAACGCAGAAAGCGTTGATGAGGAGGCCAGATGGGAATATGCAAGTACGCTTCCTTGATGTCCAAGGATGCCAGGAACTCTCCTGCCTTCACTGCCGCTATAAAAGAGCGGAGGGTCTCCATGCGAAAGTGCCGAACTTTCAAGGCCCAATTGACCCCTTTGAGGTCGAGGATAGGCCGTACAGAACCTCCTTTCTTTGGCATCACAAAGAAAAAGGAGTAACGTCCCTTGCCAAGCTGATTTTCTGGCACCGGAACGACCGCCCCCAGGCGGATCAGATTGTCCAAGGTCTGCTGCACTGCCACAGCTTGACCGGAGACTTGCAGGGAGAGAGTACAAACCCGTCTTTTAAGGGTCGGCAGAACTCTAGCTTGTAGCCGTCTCTGATGACTTCCAGCACCCAAGCGTCTGAAGTTATTGTGGTCCACTCGCCCATAAACGAGGACAGCCGTCCTCCAATCTGCACTGGGGCGTGGACCAAGACCCCGTCATTGGGTACGAGACCCTGGGGGAGAACCGGAGGGAGCACCTCCGGGACGGCGGTCTCTGCGAAAGGAATGCTGCTTGGGGGAGAAGTTCCTCTTGAAGGAAGAGGGGGCAGAGGAGCCCGACCTGCCCGGGCGGTACCGACGGGCTTCCTGAAACCGTCCTCTGGAGGTACCAGGGCGAGTACTAGCCCGAGCCCTGACCTCTGGTAACTTCTTGCCCTTATACGTGCCGAGATCGGTCACGATTTTGTCCAGCTCGACCCCAAAGAGCAGCTTGCCTTTAAAAGGCAATCCAGCCAGGCGGGATTTAGAGGCGTGGTCAGCAGACCAATGCTTCAGCCAAAGCCACCGCCGCGCAGAGATTGTCTGAGCCATGCCTTTAGCTGAGGCTCTCAAGACGTCATACCGCAAGTCTGCCAAATAGGCTAAGCCCGATTCCAGGGCCGGCCAATCAGCCCTCAAGGAATGATCCGAGGGGGAAGCCCGCTGCACCATAGTCAGGCACGCCCTGGACACATAGGAGCCGCAAACTGAGGCCTGCAAACTTAAAGCAGCCGCCTCAAAGGACGACTTTAAGGCCGCCTCCAATCTTCTGTCTTGGGCATCCTTTAGGGCCGTGCCACCTTCCACCGGCAACGCCGTTTTCTTAGTCACCGCAGTGATTAAAGAATCCACGGTAGGCCACAGAAAGGCCTCACGTTCACTTACAGGCAAAGGATAGAGGCGGGACATAGCCCTAGCCACTTTAAGGCTCGCTTCCGGGACATCCCATTGAGCCGAAATTAAGGTGTGCATGGCATCATGCACGTGGAAGGTTCTAGGCGGGCGTTTCGTCCCCAGCATAATGGCAGAGCCAACAGGGGCTGAGGGAGAGACGTCCTCCGGAGAGGAAATCTTCAAAATGCCCATGGCCTGCACAAACAGGTTGGGCAAATCCTCTGAGCCAAAGAGTCGCGCTGCAGAGGGGTCATCCGCTCCATCCGAGCGGGGATCCGTCTCCTCCAAGGAATCCGCAAAGGACCGTTGGGAGAACTCAGATACGCTGCCCTCATCTACATCGGAGGAGACAAAGTCCTCCAAGGCCTGGGAATCAACCCGAGGGCGTTTACCTCCGGGGGCCTCAACCTCTTTACCTGACGAGGGAGCAGGGGCAGCGTTCTGCATAAGGAAGGCCTGATGCAGCAGCAAAATAAACTTGGGGGAGAAACCCCCCAGACTGTGCACTTCCGCAGCCTGGGCAACAGCCCTAGACGCACACTCAACCGGCGCTCGCAAGAGCGGGGGAGAGACATGCTGCGCATCCAAGATGGCGTCCGGCGCGACACTCCGCGAAGGAGCCGCGCGGGAAAAACGGCGCTTAATTTTAGCCGCCTTTGTGCCGTCGCCCAAATTAAGGGCGTTCATGGCATTGTCTCCTACCTCAAGGGCGGCCCAAGAAGAAGCCGTCCGAGCCGCGTGGCCGGCCAAGATGGCGGAGGCAAGGAGCGGGGGATGGGCGTTTATGGCGGGAAAAAACCGCCACACCAGAGGAAGGACCAGGACACTCATCGGTCACAAAACTGTCACCCAACAAGGGCGAATCAGACTTTAAGACCCCCGCATCCCCTCTAGAAGCGCCCAAGCGATCCGGGGAGCGACTCTTTACGCCCTCGCCCTCCGACGCCATATGCCACGAGGAGATAAATCGGGGAACCCCCTGCCCGCTATAAAAAGGTAAAAATTACCTGCTTTCCGCTCCGAGCTGTAACGACCTGGTGTCCCAGTGAGTAGCTGCAATGAACGTTTAAATAAACGTCGAAATAAACGCCTTTAAGGACGTTCAAAATTTTTTTTTTTTTTTAACGGAGCCAGCGGGAGGGGGGAGAAAAGGAGGGACCTGGCACCACCAGGTTTGCACTTGCTCAAAAGAGCCCTCAACCCCAGGCACTCAACAAAACCTAAAAATTAGGCTTGGAGGCCTAGCCAGAGCTGCTGCTGTGTGTGATCACCACCTGCTGAGATAGAGAACATACTGGGGAGTTTCCGGCAGCACATGACCACATATAGGGAGGCAAAAGTTTGCTCTCTATCTCCACCTGCTGGTAGATGGACACAACCCACCAGTCTATGGATTGATCAGCATGATGATATGGAAGTAGGCTTTCAGTTTCTTCCTAAACCTTACATAATCTGACTCTATTTAGCAGAGATTTCTAAATACTGGTTGCCTCTATGAAACAGACAAAGTATGCACACACTTATATTTCACCCGCAGCATCGAAAGGAAAATTTAATTTTAATCAACTTTCCACTTGAAGACCCTGAAAGATAATATAGGCCTTAATGATATAGGAGATAGCCCATACCATATAAGATGTTAAGTATCCAAACGCATAATTTGAACTACGATCTAGCTTTCATAGGGAGACTATATAGTTGCTTTAACGAAAGAATCACACTATCTTATTTTGATGCCTGGCGAAACAGCCTTACCCCCACATTCTGTAATGTTTGCATGCGACGGAGTATTAATCTAGAGAAGCCCACACAGAACAAATTACAGTGATCAAACTGATTCGAGGCTAATACTTGAACTACTACTACTACTACTATTTAGCATTTCTATAGCGCTACAAGGCGTACGCAGCGCTGCACAAACATAGAAGAAAGACGGTCCCTGTTCAAAGAGCTTACAATCTAATAGACAAAAAAATAAATAAAGTATGCAAATCAAATCAATTAATGTGAACGGGAAGGAAGAGAGGAGGGTAGGTGGAGGCGAGTGGTTACAGGTCAAAA
The DNA here is from genome assembly GCF_901765095.1 of Microcaecilia unicolor. Classification (NCBI taxonomy): domain Eukaryota; kingdom Metazoa; phylum Chordata; class Amphibia; order Gymnophiona; family Siphonopidae; genus Microcaecilia; species Microcaecilia unicolor. The sequence continues at coordinate 557,277,708 of NC_044031.1, read as the reverse complement.
GCAATGTTAAAGAGGTGGGCTTTCAGTCTAGATTTAAAGGTGGTCAAGGATGGGGCAAGACGTAGGGGCTCAGGAAGTTTATTCCAGGCGTATTGTGCAGCAAGACAGAAGGCCGAAGTCTAAACCAAACGGATGTAAATATACTATCTAATTCTTCTCAACTATGGTAATTTCCTAAAAACGTTTTTTTGGTTAAAGACTAGCATTGAATTGGAATTGGGTGTGGGGGGAGGGGTACTTTTTGAAAAGTTGCAGGTCACCGCTAATTGGGTGGTTTTTTTGCACGCTGCGGCCGCGGTTTTCCATGTTTTTGCCTGGTTACCCTCGAATTGGACCAATAGGAGGCTGAGGAAGGCGAGATCCAGGCTTCTTTAACTGACAACGTGCACGTGCTCTGCTCTCGCGGTCTGAGAAGAAGAACTTGAGTTTAGTTTGTTTGCGCGCCCTGCACTGTTATTTTTGTTTTATAGAGACTGTTGTTGTTGTGCGGCACGATGTAAAAGCCAGATCCAGCGAGATCTTCCCGGATTCCATCGGAAACATTTTAAAACTTCATTTTTCTTTTGGTAGCGTCCCGTTGTTGTGCTAGTATTTAGATTGGAGAGGAGACTACGAAGAGACAGGAGGAGAAGAACAGCACTGACAGACGACAGAGAGAGCGCGAAAGGGAGCCGGGCAGCAGTGCAGGAGCGTGAGTGGGGGGTGAGAAGACTCCTCAGATGTTGCTGACCCGGTCCCCGAGGGAGAGTTGGGGGGGGGCTCCGGTTTCGGCCGGGCTCTGGAGGTAGCCAGGGTCGGGAGGGACTGTAAAAAAAAAAAAAAAAAAAGCCTTTTGCCTGCCTTGTTGCTGGTGGGTCATACTCGCCCCAGCTGGATAATATTCGACGCTCTTTGCCCGTTCCTTGGGGGGGGGGGGGGGGGGGGGGGAGGGAGGAGATAGAAAAACTTTGTTTTCGACTCGCTCTTGCTGTGGAGGAGGGGCTGTTGAAAAAAGAAAAAGTCCTTGATGTGGGAAGGAGGAGGGAGGCCCTCCGGCTCCAACATATAATGGAAGTCTTTTTTTTTTTTTTTTTTTTTTTTTAAACAGCCCCTCTTCTCTCCCGCGACGAGCAGGAGTTTCTCTGGGGGACTCTCCTCTTGGAGGAAAGAGGGTCAAGGGCTGTTAAAGAAAACAAAACACACACAAAAAAAAAACTCATCCTTGGAGGGACTCCTGCTCGTCTCGGGAGAGAGAAGGGGCAGGGGCTGTTAAAAAACAAACAAGCAAAACTTAGTTGCATATGTGAGCCTAGGGAGGGAAGAGGAACTGTTTAAAAAAGCTTGCTGTTGATGGGTTTGCTTCCCTTTGCCTCTCCAGGCAGCTGTCATCCTGTTCGCCCAAAACAAACAAATTTGAGCTGCTCTGTCAACGCTGTTGTTCTTTATTGTTGGTGCCATTTTTTAGTGATCTCACTTGTATTTTTAAATATGCCTGCTTGTGCAACATAGGGATGAACTCAGAGAAAGTATTGGTTTCGTTGGTTAGAGACTAATTTAAGCTTTAAATCGTGCTATTTGGAGGCGATGGTCATAGGGACTATCTATATTAGAGCAGAGATGTCTGTTTTGGTGGCCCTTTACTTCGTGAATTTGAGAATCAGGTGCTTAACATTCAGACTTAAGTACAATTAGAAAAAAATTGATTAGATTGAAACCTGGGAGCATTTAACATTTTTTTTCCACGTGCCTACATCTAATTAAAGATGGCATGTGGGAATGTGCTCCTTTTGTTTTGTGGCTTGCAATGGTACTTTCTAAAAATGTACTTGCTTTCTTTATTACTACTGTTTCATAGAGAGGTATTGAATGAGAAGGAAGAGCTTCTTTCATTCAGAAGTTCTGTCCAGAGGGAGTGTAAATGTGCCATCATTGTTCAGCACACTGTTGCCAAGTTCATATAAAGTTAATTATGTTCTATAGAAAAGAAATATGTTGGCTGAGGCGGCTTGTGCTATGTATATATTCCATCACTTTCATTATTACTGCTAATCCTATGTAATAATTCTCACCTCCAACAGGATATGCTTGGGACCGTGCCTGCCGGAAGTGGTCTGCTAGGCAGGCACGCACTGACATCAGTGACGGACAATTTGGCAAAGCAAAACAATCCGAGTGCTGGCCATTAGGACACAGGGTTGATAGGAGAGTTTTAAAAGACTGAAGTAGAGGAGTGTGGTAGCCGTGTTAGTCCACTCTTAAGGTTAAAAAATCCACACTGGACCATCAATACTCACCAGAAACTATCACAAAATTAATCAAATTCATCTTAACTCACAACTACTTCCACTTTAACAATGATATCTATCTGCAAATAATGGGCACTGCGATGGGCACCAGGACAGCACCCCAATATGCCAACCTTTTTATGGCTGAGCTGGAAGAGACATTTCTGAATACGCACCAGACCAAACCTCTAAAATACTACCGGTACATCGATGACATTTTTATGATTTGGACGGAGGGTGAAGAAACTCTGAAACAATTTTATTCTGCATTCAATACATACCATCCTACAATCAGATTCAAAATTGACTACTCCCCAGAAAAAGTCAATTTTTTGGACACCACGGTCTCAATCAGTGATGGCTGTATACAAACATCTGTATACAAGAAACCCACAGACAGATGTAGCTATCTCCACAACTCCAGCTTCCATCCTTCACATACAAAAAGATCCATCATTTACAGCCAAGCCACAAGATACCACCGTATCTGCTCTGACCCAGGGGACAGAGACAGACACCTTAAAACCCTGACTGAATCCTTCAAACAGAAGGGCTACAACCCCAAAATAATCTCCAAGAATATTGCCTCCTCCCTCAAAACACCCAGGGAGAATCTGCTACAGTACAAAAAGAAAAAATCCACAGACAGAATCCCGCTTGTAGTGACATACAATCCAGAGCTGGAAAAACTGAGGAAAATCATAAGAGATCTACAACCTATACTCCAGGAGGATGAATTACTGAAAGAGATATTCCCATCCCCACCAGTACTGGCCTTCCGACAGCCACCCAATTTAAAACACAAGCTAATCAGAAGTAAACTTCCTTCACAGACTGAAAAGGAACAGAAGGGCACACTTCCCTGTAATTTAGCCAGTTGCAAACTATGCCAAAATATTTCACAGGACCCCAAAGTCATCCACAAAGGAAAGATATTCAACATAAAGGGATCTTTCACTTGCTCATCTTCCAATGTGGTATATATCATTCAGTGTAAAAAATGTAACGAAGGATGCTATATTGGAGAAACAGGCCAGATGCTTAAGACAAGATTCAATTTACATAGACATCATATGAACAATACTGGTGCCAGCAGGGTTCCCACGCCTGTTGGTCAACATTTTACAGGACCAGGACACTGTACCAGTGACTTCACAGTGAGAATCCTGAAAGGTAACTTTAAAACCATACAAGAACGTAAGACCTTTGAAGTCAGAATGAATGAATATTTTAACACCCAACAGAAATGACTTAACAAGGATCTGGGGTTCCTAGCCCATTATAAACCATAAAGCTGTATGTCTGTGTTGATCACCCTCCCCTCACCTATCCACACCCACCCTGTTAGAATACCAATGATATGCTTTGATGTCCCCATGCATACTTCCTACCCACCCCCATCCTCCCACCCTGTCAGACTGTCATAGCAATGCTTGAATGTTCTCACTTATATACACTGTCAGCTAGCACATTTGCTTATTTCCGATCTGACGAAGAAGGGCAACCTTTGAAAGCTAATCAAGAAATGTATTAAGTTATGTCCAATATAAAAGACTGAAGGAAACGAAAGTGTTAAATGGTGGGAGGGGGGAGTTCTGAACGACTGAAAGACATGAACATTTGGGAAAGGAAAACAATCTGAATGCTGGCCATTAGGACACAGGGTAGATAGGAGAGTTTTAAAAGACTGAAGGAAATGAAAGTGTTAAACTGGAGAGGGGGGGGGGGATTGTGAACGACTGAAAGACATGCAAATTTGGGACAGGAAAACAATCTCAATGCTGGCCATTAGCACACAGGGTACATAGCAGAATATTAAAAGACTGAAGGAACCGAAAGTGTTCGGGGGGGGGGGGGGGGGGCAAGTTCTGAATGAATGAAAGAAATGAAAATTTACGAGAGTAACACAATCTGAATGCCAGGCATTTGGACACAGGGTAGATAGGACACTTTATGTTTAAATATATTTTATTGACGAGACAACTTCCATTTTGCAACTAACACAGAGAAATAGAACAATTACCTCTGCTCTCCAAGAACATTTTACATTTTTCGTCCCTCCCTTCCTCCCCCCTCCCCCCCCCCCTCCCAAATCTCTAACAGTTTATTGATGGTACTTCAGAAAGAACATTTTCAAGTAACAAATGGAGATAAGACATACAGTACAAATGCGTATGCGACTCTCATAGAATAGAACAATCTACCATCAAACATTTCTCCCAACATTTTCCTCCCCCCCCCAAAAAGTCCCTGATAAACTGCTTTCCACATTATATTGAAGTCCATGTATGACCCTCTAACATAAAACAATATTGCAATGCTGCATCACAAACATAATTAGTGGAGCCTTCAACTATCACAGCAGTATTTAAATGTCGCTGCTCGAGCAGAGTGCCTGAACTCTGATGACACTCCACCCTAATTTAGAAACCATCTATTAACCCCCCCCCCCCCCCCTCATGACCCTTTCCCACCCTCACTATGAATGCACTTTCCCATCTTCTGTGTCTTTAAAAAAAAATGAAGGACGTCAAACTGTTACATCTTGGGGGAGGGGTGAGGAGGAAAGCGGTGGGGTATCCGGATACTGGGCGTTAGGGCCACGGGGGTACATAGACTTTTGAAAGCCTTAAGGAACCCAAAGTGTGGGAAGGAGGAGGAAAAGGAGGGGAGGGAACGGGGTGAGGGGCATTAGGAACAGGGGAGGGGGCCCTGCCACACACTCTCATTCTGACACACACACTGTCACACACCCACACATTCACTCTGGCTCTCTCTCTCTCAAACATACACACTCCCAGGAAAACCTTGCTAGCGCCCGTTTCATTTGTTCCAGAAACGGGCCTTTTTTACTAGTACTTACATATTAAGGGCATTTACTTTAAACTTTGTTTTAATTTGTTTATCCAGTCCCTACATGCACATGGCGTTCCTTTTAACCCTAAAGGTGAATCCTAAGGGTGGTGAAACAAACTGTGTTTCTGATTTAACTTGTCTTGGACTGCTTTGGGTCCTGCTGATCTGTACATCTACTGTCAAGTTTTGGAAGATGGAAATGAGAAAATAACAATTAAATTTTGGATGTACTCTCTAGACGTTGTTTACTTTTGCAATGTGTGTATAGATGTTTGTTCTAGTGTATGTATGTGATATTTGAATAAATACTTGTGGCTATGATTTCTGAACATGTGGCATTAATGGACAGACTCTTAAATGCCCAGTTGGGTGTATATGCTATCTCAGCTTTGTCAAATGTTTCAGACATATCTATCTACTTGCTTCCATGATATAACTGAATATTATTCTGTCTCACTGTATTTTCAAATGTAAGCCACATTAAACCCAGGTTTGCTTGGTATGTGGGATATAAATGTGGAGGGATGGAGAGGGGATGTGAAAGAAATGTTTGCTTTGTTAGGGAGGGAGGGAGAGGGGGCAGTGAAAAAAATGGCTACTTTGGAGAGGGAGCTGAAGGAACGAAAAAAACTGGATGCTTTGTGGGTGCAGGGAGGGAGGGGGGCTGTAAAAAAGTGGATGCTAGGGGCCCCCCTCCACTCACACATAGCATCATGCTATGTGTGGATGGAGGGAGAGGGCCCCAGCATCCACCTTTTTACACCTCCCCTTCTCTCTCTTCCTGCTGCACCCACACACTTCCCTCCTCTCTCTAGTGGTGTTGGTGCAGGAGCCAGGACTCAGGAGTGAGGGAGCTGGAGCCTGGAGTGGAGGGGGGGGGGGGGGACCTAAAAAAAAACCTCTGCTGTGGAGGGAGGGAGATGTGAAAAAAGAATGCTTGCTTTATGAGGGAGGGATAGGGAGCAGTGAAACAAAGTGGCTGCTCTGGAGGGCAAACTGAAGGAAAAAAAAACCTGGATGCTGTGTGGGTGCAGGGAGGGAGGGGTCTATAAAAAGGTGGATGCTAGGGGCCCCCTCCCTTCACCCATACACAGCTATGTGTGGGTAAGAGGGGTCTCTCCCTTCCACCTCTTTACAGCTCCCCCTTCTCTCACTTCCTGCTGCACCCACTACACATTGGGGCCCCCACCCACCCACCACATTTTCTCTGTCCTTATTGCATTGAGAAAAAGATGTTTTTAACTGTCAATTTGCCAGGCAGCTATTCTAGTACTAACTTGTGCAGTTAGTAAAATATATCAATTTCATGAATTATTACATAGCTGAGCTAGGTGGTTTGATAACAGGAGATGGCATGATGTCAAAAACCTGAAGCCAGTCTCCACCCACCAGACCCAAGGAGGTTTTAAATCTCCCCTATGCAGCTGCTGCCATCTTGGTAGATGCAAGACAATTGAATTGATATGGTGACAAGCTCTGCCCACTGGCTTTAGCCCACACAATGAGCCACATAGGCTCATGCTACCAGTCTCCCGTTATCAAACCTCCTTGGAGCAAAGCAGAGAGGGAGGTGGGGCAGCACCTTATGGCCACAAACTCTAGTAAGACTACCGTGAGAGGTCACAGCCATCATTTTTGATTCTGGGAGCCAGCATCGTGAGCACAGGCAGCAGCAACTGAGGATTGCCTCTGTCTGAGGGAGGAGAGAGGCCCTGCATCAGGGGCAAAGAGGGAAAGCTGAGGTGCTACGTGATGGGCAGGGAGAGGGGGAAAACACTTGTATAGAAGGGCAGGGAGAGGGGGAAATGCATATGGATGGAAGGGAGACAATGAAAGGCTGCATAGGAAGGGAAGAGGGGAGAGCTGGTACACACAAAGTTTCACAGTAGCAAATTATTTTGTGCTCTAGGGCCTGTCCTCATAGGTAGGTTAGGGCTATTAAGAGAGCCTTTTTGCAGGGGTTTGTATTATTTTTCAAAGTGTCTGGGCATGTCAAGTTTTAGTATGTGTTTGTGGTTAACAGCTAATCATTTTTGTCTTTTTTGTTTACCACATCTTGTTTACAGATAGTGTGCTATGGGAAAGTGTGTCACTGTATGGTTAAAAAGTACTGCAAGAACTGAGAAAAAGTCAGGATTAAAGGACTGGATACGGAGTGTGCCACGCGACCATACAAAAGTGTTTTGTAAGGCTGAGATCCATGCACATCTTGCTGATTTGTTTAGCAGTACCGCTATAGCCAAGCATAAGAAGAATGTGCTCAGACTTGTCTGCTTTCATTCAAAGACCTTTGACAACTCTGCCAAGACCCTGAAGTTGGTGGCACACGTTTTATGCCATGCCAGTTCTTGTGCTTGAGGTCTGGCTGGAGGCAGACCTGTGTGGTAAAACCTGGCAAGTAGATGTGTGTATATGTGGGTTTAAAGCCGAGAATCATACGCCTGTGTAAAGTTGCCTCTGAAGTAAAGTATACCTGTGGAATAAGTTGTTTAATAAAGGAGTTTTGTCTCACTTCCCCCTTTCGTTGTATTTTATAACGGTGTTTCCCAACTTGATTCATGCAATCAGTTGCATCAGGCTTATTTTCGAAAGAGAAGGGCGCCCATCTTTCGACACAAATCGGGAGATGGGCATCCTTCTCCCAGGGTCGCCCAAATCGGCATAATCAAAAGCTGATTTTGGGCGTCCTCAACTGCTTTTCGTCACGGGGGACAACCAAAGTTCCTGGGGGCATGTCGGAAGCCTAGCGAAGGTGGGATTGGGGCTTGGCTAACACATGGGCGTCCTCGACCAAAAATGGAAAAAAGAAGGGCGTCCCTGACTAGCACTTGGCCGACTTTACTTGGTCCTACATCATGGACTTGTGGGCAAATGCATTTCAACTAAAACTCAACAAAGAAAAAACACATTGGAGGAGTAGCCTGGTGGTTAGTGCAGTGGACTTTGATCCTGGGGAACTGAGTTTGATTCCCACTGCAGTTCCTTGTGACTCTGGGCAAGTCAGTTAATCCTCCATTGCCCCTGATACAAAATAAGTACCTGAATATATGTAAACCGCTTTGAATGTAGTTGCAAAAACCTTAGAAAGGCGGTATATCAAGTCCCATTTCCTTTTCCTCCTTTCCCTCTCATCCCAACACAGCGTGGACAACCCCACAAGAAATGACACACCAGACTACACCCTTCCTATCTCAGTCTGAAAATCCTCGGCATAACAATGGACTGTAACCTAACACTGGAGAGCCAAGTGGCATCCACAACAAAGAAAATGTTTCACTCAATGTAGAAACTCAAATGCTTAAAACAATTCTTCCCGAGGGAAACATTTTGCACCCTGATACGATCAATGGTACTAAGCCACGCAGACTATTGCAATGGAATCTATGTGGGATGCAAAGAACAAACCTTAAAGAAACTTCAGACCGCACAAAACACGGCAGCTAGACTTATATTTGGAAAAACGTGATTTAAAAGCGCAAAACCCCTCTGCGAAAAGCTACACTGGCTCCCAATCAAAGAATGCATTGCTTTCAAAATCACTAGGAGTGGCCTAGTGGTTAGAGTGGTGGACTTTGGTCCTGGGGAACTAAGGAACTGAGTTCGATTCCTGGCACAGACAGCTCCTTGTGACTCTGGGCAAGTCACTTAACCCTCCATTGCCTGCCACATTGAGCCTGCCATGAGTGGGAAAGAGCGGCGTACAAAAATGTAACAAAAAAAAAAATGTAACCCTGGTTCTCCGAGGACAAGCAGGCTGCTTGTTCTCACGACTGGGTGACGTCCGCGGCAGCCCCCATCAACCGTCTTCCCGCTCGTGCGTGACCGTTCCCGCCAGTCTTTTCTTTTCCGTGCCTGGAGAGAGACGTGTTCACCTCTCTCTCTTCCTCAGCCCCGGAAAACCGTTGCGTTGTTCGCGAACCTTCGTTATTTTTCGTTTAATTTCGTTCCGCGTTCTTAGTAATATTTTTTTCTGTACAAAAAAAAAAAGAGAGAACGCGCTGTTTTTTCCCTCGTTTTCTAGCGGGGGCGTCGCTTTGCGGCCTTGTGGCCGCGCGGTCGAGTTGTATTTTGAGGTGTGATTTTACCGCCACCATCGACGACTTTGATTTTGCCGATGCGATTTTTCCGTCGATGTCCTCGAAGGTCCCGAGTGGATTTAAGAAGTGTGGTCGGTGCGGCCGGCCTATCTCGCAGACCGACACTCAGGCTTGGTGCCTCCAGTCGTGTACTTTGTGTCTTGGTCTCCGGAAATGGACTCAAGTTGCGAGGCAAGTTCTTCGGGACCGTCTTTTTGGAACTTGTGCCGGCCCCTCGACGTTGACCTCGACGGCATCAGTATCGACGGCCGGTTCTTCGGTACCGGTATCGATGTCCGCGAAATCTGCACCGATGGCATCGACCCCAGGAGCACAGGTCCCGTCGGCCCGCCGGTCCTCCGGTGACGGTAGGGGGTGAGAGGCCGCGTGGGCAATCGGCCCCGGTCACTCCCTCTGCCCATGGCCCTCGGGATCGAACCCTGTCTGACCCGGTCCCATCGCAAGAAAACAAAGAAGCACCGTCATCGGTCGCCATCGATGCATCCGGCCCCCGGCGGCGGAGAGGAGTCGACGCCGAGTCAGCGTCGAGAGGAGAGGTCCCCCTCTGTAGTAGAGGTACCGACGCGTCAGGGTCCCAGCACTTCGGTGCAGTCTCCTGGACCCGAACAGCTTCCGGCACCGACGCCTCTACCGGCCCCCTCCCCCCCCCTGTCTTTCCCGGCAGCGGGCCTGGACGAGTGCCTCCGAGCCATCCTTCCGGGGATCCTGGAAGGGCTGATGCACCAGACTGTGCCGGCGCCGGGGGTGCTTGCGCCCTCAGCGCCGTTGACTGTGGCGCCGGCGAGCTCTAGCCCGGTGCCGAGGCCGCTTGCAGCGCCGGTCTCGACCGCCACGCAGGTGGCGTCGACGTCGATGGAGGGAGCTTCGTCCCCGCCGGCGCGGGAGTCCACCGCTCGACGACACCGAGGCCTCGGTGCCTCGACGTCGAGCCGGGCCCGGTTGAGGACTCAGCTGCATGAGCTTATGTCCGACACCGAGGAAGAGGCCTCGTAGGGGGAGGAGGAGGACCCCAGATATTTCTCCTCAGAGGAGTCTGTGGGCCTTCCCTCCGACCCCACGCCTTCACCAGAGAGAAAGCTCTCGCCTCCTGAGAGCCTCTCCTTTGCCTCCTTCGTCAGGGATATGTCTATATGCATTCCCTTCCCCGTGGTCTCTGTGGATGAGCCGAGGGCTGAGATGCTCGAGGTCCTCGATTATCCATCACTACCTAGACAGTCCTCCACGGTACCGTTGCACAATGTCCTCAAAGAGACACTGCTTCGGAACTGGATGAGACCATTATCTAATCCCACCATCCCCAAGAAAGCAGAGTCCCAATACAGAATCCACTCGGACCCAGAGTTAATGCGGCCCCAATTGCCTCATGACTCGGCGGTCGTGGACTCTGCTCTCAAGAGGGCACGGAGTTCGAGGGATACCGCCTCGGCGCCCCCGGGGCAGGAGTCTCGCACTCTGGACTCATTTGGGAGGAAGGCCTACCAATCTTCCAAGCTCGTGACCCGCATCCAGTCCTACCAGCTCTACACGAGCATACACATGCGGAATAATGTGAAGCAACTGGCAGACCTGGTTGACAAGCTCCCGCCGGAGCAGTCCAGGCCTTTTCAGGAGGTGGTCAGGCAGCTGAAGGCGTGCAGAAAGTTCCTGTCCAGGGGTATTTATGACACCTGTGACGTGGCATCTCGTGCTGCGGCCCAAGGTATAGTGATGCGCAGGCTCTCATGGCTGCGTGCCTCTGACCTGGACAACCGCACCCAGCAGAGACTGGCCGACGTCCCTTGCCGGGGGGATAACATTTTTGGTGAGAAGGTCGAGCAGCTGGTGGACGAACTGCATCAGCGGGAAACCGCCCTCGACAAGCTCTCCCACCGGGCGCCTTCAGCATCCACCTCAGCAGGTGGACGTTTTTCCAGGGCCCGGCAGGCTGCGCCCTATGCTTTTACCAAGCGTAGGTACACCCAGCCGGCCCGAAGGCCTCGTCAGGCACAGGGACAGCCCCAGCGCGCTCGTTCTCGTCAACAGCGTGCGCCTAAGCAGCCCCCTGCGCCTCCACAGCAAAAGCCGGGGACGGGCTTTTGACTGGATCCATGGGAACATAGCCGCCCTCAAAGTGTCCGTACCGGACGATCTGCCGGTCGGAGGGAGGTTGAAATTTTTTCACCAAAGGTGGCCTCTCATAACCTCCGACCAGTGGGTTCTCCAAATAGTGCGGTGCGGATACGCCCTGAATTTGGCCTCCCTGCCACCAAATTGTCCTCCGGGAGCTCAATCCTTCAGCTCCCATCACAAGCAGGTACTTGCAGAGGAACTCTCCGCCCTTCTCAGCGCCAATGCAGTCGAGCCCGTACCACCCAGGCAGGAAGGGCAGGGATTCTATTCCAGGTACTTCCTTGTGGAAAAGAAAACAGGGGGGATGCGTCCCATCCTAGACCTGAGAGGCCTGAACAAATTCCTGGTCAAAGAAAAGTTCAGGATGCTTTCCTTGGGCACCCTTCTGCCAATGATTCAGAAAAACGATTGGCTATGTTCCCTGGATTTAAAGGACGCATACACTCACATCCCGATACTGCCAGCTCACAGACAGTATCTCAGATTCCGCCTGGGTGCACGGCACTTTCAGTATTGTGTGCTGCCCTTTGGGCTCGCCTCTGCCCACGGGTGTTTACAAAGTGCCTCGTGGTGGTAGTGGCGTATCTACGCAAGCTGGGAGTGCACGTGTTCCCATATCTCGACGATTGGCTGGTCAAGAACACCTCGGAGGCAGGAGCCCTCCGGTCCATGCAGCGCACTATTCAACTCCTGGAGCTGCTGGGGTTTGTGATAAATTACCCAAAGTCCCATCTCCAGCCAGCCCAGTCTCTGGAATTCATAGGAGCTCTGCTGAATACCCAGACGGCTCAGGCCTTCCTTCCCGAAGCGAGGGCCAACAACCTCCTGTCCCTGGCTTCGCAGACCAGAGCGTCTCAGCAGGTCACAGCTCGGCAGATGTTGAGACTTCTGGGTCATATGGCCTCCACAGTTCATGTGACTCCCATGGCTCGTCTTCACATGAGATCTGCTCAATGGACCCTAGCTTCCCAGTGGTTTCAAGCCACCGGGAATCTAGAAGATGTCATCCGCCTCTCCACCAGTTGCCGCACTTCACTGCTCTGGTGGACCATTCGGACCAATTTGACCCTGGGACGTCCATTCCAAATTCCACAGCCCACGAAAGTGCTGACGACGGATGCATCTCGCCTGGGGTGGGGAGCTCATGTCGATGGGCTTGACACCCAGGGTCTGTGGTCCCTCCAGGAAAAGGATCTGCAGATCAACCTCCTGGAGCTCCGAGCGATCTGGAACGCACTGAAGGCTTTCAGAGATCGGCTGTCCTGCCAAATTATCTAAATTCGGACAGACAATCAGGTTGCAATGTATTACACCAACAAGCAGGGGGGCACTGGATCTCGCCCCCTGTGTCAGGAAGCCGTCGGGATGTGGCGTTGGGCTTGCCAGTTCGGCATGCTTCTCCAAGCCACATACCTGGCAGGTGTAAACAACAGTCTGGCCGACAGACTGAGCAGAGTCATGCAACCGCACGAGTGGTCGCTTCATTCCAGAGTGGTACGCAAGATCTTCCGAGAGTGGGGCACCCCCTCGGTCGACCTTTTCGCCTCTCAGACCAACCACAAGCTGCCTCTGTTCTGTTCCAGACTTCAGGCACACGGCAGACTAGCGTCGGATGCATTTTTCCTTCATTGGGGGACCGGCCTCCTGTATGCTTATCCTACCATACCTTTGGTGGGGAAGACCTTACTGAAGCTCAAGCAAGACCGCGGCACCATGATTCTGATAGCGCCCTTTTGGCCCGTCAGATCTGGTTCCCCCTTCTTCTGGAGTTGTCCTCCGAAGAACCGTGGAGATTGGAGTGTTGCTGCACCCCAACCTTCTGGCTCTCATGGCCTGGATGTTGAGGGCGTAGACTTCACTGCGTTGGGCCTGTCTGAGGGTGTCTCCCGGGTCTTGCTTGCCTCTAGGAAGGATTCCACTAAAAAGAGTTACTTTTTCAAGTGGAGGAGGTTTGTCGTTTGGTGTGAGAGCAGGGCCCTAGAACCTCGTTCTTGCCCTGCACAGAACCTGCTTGAATACCTTCTGCACTTATCAGAGTCTGGCCTCAAGACCAACTCAGTAAGGAATCACCTTAGTGCGATTAGTGCTTACCATTATCGTGTGGAAGGTAAAGCCATCTCTGGAGAGCCTTTAGTCGTTCGATTCATGAGAGGCTTGCTTTTGTCAAAGCCCCCTATCAAGCCTCCTGCAGTGTCATGGGATCTCAACGTCGTCCTCACCCAGCTGATGAAACCTCCTTTTGAGCCACTGAATACCTGCCATCTGAAGTACTTGACCTGGAAGGTCATTTTCTTGGTGGCAGTTACTTCAGCTCGTAGGGTCAGTGAGCTTCAGGCCCTGGTAGCTCATGCTCCATATACCAAATTTCATCACAACAGAGTAGTGCTCCGCACCCACCCAAAGTTCCTGCCGAAGGTGGTGTTGGAGTTCCATCTTAACCAGTCAATTGTCTTGCCAACATTCTTTCCTAGACCGCATACCCACCCTGCTGAACGTCAGTTGCACACATTGGACTGCAAGAGAGCATTGGCCTTCTATTTGGAGCGGACACAGCCGCACAGACAGTCCGCCCAATTGTTTGTTTCTTTCGACCCTAACAGGCTAGGGGTCGCTGTCGGGAAACGCACCATCTCCAATTGGCTAGCAGATTGCATTTCCTTCACTTATGCCCAGGTTGGGCTGACTCTAGAGGGCCATGTCACGGCTCATAGTGTCAGAGCCATGGCAGCGTCAGTGGCTCACTTGAAGTCAGCCACTATTGAAGAGATTTGCAAGGCTGCGACGTGGTCATCTGTCCACACATTCACATCACATTACTGCCTCCAGCAGGATACCCGACACGACAGTCGGTTCGGGCAGTCGGTGCTGCAGAATCTGTTTGGGGTGTAAATCCAACTCCACCCTCCAGGACCCGAATTTATTCTGGTCAGGCTGCACTCAGTTAGTTGTTCTTCGTAGGTCAATTTCTGTTATGTCTCGCCGTTGCGAGGTTCAATTGACCTGGGTTCTTGTTTTGAGTGAGCCTGAGAGCTAGGGATACCCCAGTCGTGAGAACAAGCAGCCTGCTTGTCCTCGGAGAAAATGAATGATACATACCTGTAGCAGGTGTTCTCCGAGGACAGCAGGCTGATTGTTCTCACCTACCCTCCCTCCTCCCCTTTGGAGTTACGTTTCATCATTTTTGCTTGTCATTTAACTGGCGGGAACGGTCACGCACGGGCGGGAAGACGGCCGCGCATGCGCGGTGGGCGTGCCCTGCGTGCGGACCGCCCGTGAAGGTTCTTCCGGTTGATGGGGGCTGCCGCGGACGTCACCCAGTCGTGAGAACAATCAGCCTGCTGTCCTCAGAGAACACCTGCTACAGGTATGTATCATTCACTTTCACAAAATCATCTACGGTTAAGCCCCTGGATACATGAGAGATCTGATCGACTTACCAACCAGAAGCATATCTGAATCAACACGAACACTTCTAAATCTTCACTACCCAAGCTGCAAAGGTCTTAAATACAAATCAATCTACGCATCCAGTTTCTCCTACATAAGCATGCAATTATGGAATGCATTACCAAAAGCCTTGAAAACGATGTACAATTACCTAAACTTCCGGAAATCACTAAAGACTAACCTGTTCCAAAAGGCATACCCTACTGACTCAACTAAATGCCTGAACTCTGCTACACAACAAAACTCAAGTATGTAATGGACATTCTCCGAGGACAAGCAGGCTGCTTGTTCTCACTGATGGGTGACGCCCACGGCAGCCCTGAGGTCCGGAAATCTTCCTAACAACAAAAAGTTTGGTAGAGCCTTCGGGAGCGCGCACCGCGCATGCACAGCCATATTTCTGCCCATCACGTGGGGACATCACCTTAGACTTTGACTTCACCACCGCTATTTTTCCGTCCATGACATCGAGGTTTCCCAGCGGCTTCAAGAAGTGTGGTCGGTGCAGCCGGGCAATCTCGGGTTCTGATCCACACGCGTGGTGTATTCAGTGCCTTGGGCCCGAACATCGTCCAGCTGCCTGTCAATTGTGTCTTAGTCTCAAGAAGTGGACACAAGCGGCGAGACAAGCTCAGCGGGGACCGTCTGGAGCTTTGCCCTGTACTTCCAACATCGACAAAGGTACCGAGTTCGACGGTGTCGATGTCAGCACCGGAGCAAGCATCGACGTCAGGAGTGCAGGTAATGGCTGTCCGCAGACCACTGCACACTGGGAGTAGTGAGCCGTCGAGTGGGTCTCCACCTGTCTCGCAGGCTCCTGCTTTGCAGGCCCATCGGGACCGACCTTCGGACCCGACCCCGAGGAAGACGTTTGGATTTCACGTCCTTAGGCGAAGGTTAAGAAGCATCGGCATTGGTCTCCTTCTCGACACGGTACAGGGAGCTCCGGGGCGTTGAGGGATTCAGCACCCGAGAAGCGTTGACGCCGGGAGGACCACTCCCCCTCTATTCAGGAGGTGTTGACGGCGTCGGTCAGTGGACAGCCCGGTACCACCGCCTCATCCTTTGCAGGTTCTGCTTCCGTCTCCTGTACCGGCTCCCCTGCCTTTCCTGGTAGAGACTCTGGACGAGCGCCTCCGAGCCATTCTCCCAGGTCTCCTGGAAGGGCTGTGGCGCCAGTTTGTACCAGTACCGGGGGTGCTTGCGCCCTTGTTACCATTGACAGAGGCGTAGGCTGGCTCCCTGCCTGTGGTGAGGTCACTGGTACCGCTTGCGACATTGGCTTCGGCGGCCACCCAGGTTGATTCCCTGTCGATGCCGTTGGAGGGAGCTTCATTGCCGCCGAGGGAGTCGGCGTCTCGATGACACCATCAGGGACATAGTTCCTCGCAGTCGAGGCAGGCCCGGTTACGGACTGCTGTTCAAGAGCTTTTGTCCGATACAGAGTAGGAGAAGGAAGAGGATCCCTTTCTTATCCGAGGAGTCTTGTGGTCTTCCTTCTGATCCCACTCCCTCACCTGAAAAAAAGCTTTCTCTACGAGAGCCTTTCTTTTGCCTCCTTTGTCCGGGAAATGTCTTTGGTTACTGAGGATGAGCCTAGGACTGAGATGCTAGAGGTCCTCGACTACCCTTCACCACCTAAGGAGTCGTCCACTGCTCCTTTGCATAATGTCCTGAAGGAGACATTGCTTAGGAACTGGACGAAACCCTTAACTAATCTCACCCTTCCTAAGAAGGTTGAGTCCCAGTATCAGGTCCACGGAGAACCTGAGTTGATGTGGACCCAGTTACCTCACAACTCTATGGTTGTGGATTCCGCTCTCAAGAAAGCCAAGAATTCTAGGGATTTTGCCTCGGCGCCCCCAGGGCGGGAATTTAGAACTCTCGATTCTTTTGGGAGGAAGGCTTACCAGTCCTCTATGATCGTGTCCAAGATCCAGTCGTACCAGCTCTACGCAAGCATCCATATGCGTAACAATGTGAAGCAACTGGCGGACCTGGTGGATAAGCTCAGGCCTTTTCAGGAGGTGGTCAGGCAGCTGAAGGCGTGTCGTAAATTCCTGTCCAGGGGTGCTTATGACACTTTTGATGTTGCATCCAGGCCTGCTGATCAAGGTATAGTGATGCGCAGACCCTTATGGCTGTGTGCCTCTGACCTGGACAGTAGGACCCAGCAGTGGCTTGCGGATGTTCCTTGCCGGGGGGATAACATTTTTGTCGAGAAGGTTGAACAGGTTGTAGAACAGCTCAACCAGTGGGTAACCGCCCACGATAATCTCTCCCACCGGGCGCTTTCAGCATCTACCTCAACTGGTAGACGTTTTTTCCGAGGAAGGAGGAGTGCTCCCTATTCTTACAATAAGCGTAGGTACACTCCACCTTCTCGACAGCCTTCTCAGGCTCAGCCCCAGCGTGCTCGTTCGCATCAACAGCGTGCGCCCAGACAGGCCCCTGCAGCTCTCCAGCAAAAGCAAGGGATGGGCTTTTGAGTGGCTCCAGCTGAGCATAGCCGCCATAAACGTACCTGTGCTGGACGACTTGCCAGTCGGAGGGAGGTTAAAATTTTTTCACCAAAGGTGGCCTCTCATAACCTCCAACCGATGGGCTCTCCAAATAGTCCAGTTAAGATACACCCTCAATTTGATTTCTACACTTCCAAATTGCCCACCGGGAGCTCAGTCCTTCAGCTTCCAGCACAGGCAGGTACTAGCAGAGGAACTCTCCGCCCTTCTCAGCGCCAATGCGGTTGAACCTGTTCCACCCGGGCAAGAGGGGCTGGGATTCTATTCCAGGTACTTCCTTGTGCAAAAGAAAACGGGGGGGATGCGTCCCATTCTAGACCTAAGGGCTCTGAACAAATTCCTGGTCCGAGAAAAGTTCAGGATGCTTTCCCTGGGCACCCTTCTTCCCATGATTCAGAAAGACGATTGGCTATGCTCACTGGACTTAAAGGATGCTTACACTCACATCCCGATACTTCCAGCCCACAGGAAGTATCTTTGGTTACGCAGCACTTCCAGTATTATGTGCTGCCTTTTGGTCTGGCCTCGGCACCTCGGGTCTTTACAAAGTGCCTGGTGGTGGTCACAGCATCTCTACACAGACTGGGGGTGCATGTGTTCCCTTATCTCGACGATTGGCTGGTGAAGAAGCACCTCAGAGGCAGGAGCTACTACTACTACTACTACTACTACTATTTAGCATTTCTATAGCGCTACAAGGCATACGCAGCGCTGCACAAACATAGAAGAAAGACAGTCCCTGCTCAAAGAGCTTACAATCTAATAGACAAAAAATAAATAAAGTAAGCAAATTAAATCAATTAATGTGAACAGGAAGGAAGAGAGGAGGGTAGGTGGAGGCGAGTGGTTACAAGTCAAAAGCAATGTTAAAGAGGTAGGCTTTCAGTCTAGATTTAAAGGTGGCCAAGGATGGGGCAAGACGTAAGGGCTCAGGAAGTTTATTCCAGGCGTAGGGTGCAGCGAGACAGAAGGCGCGAAGTCTGGAGTTGGCAGTAGTGGAGAAGGGAACAGATAAGAAGGATTTATCCATGGAGCGGAGTGCACGGGAAGGGGTGTAGGGAAGGACGAGTGTGGAGAGATACTGGGGAGCAGCAGAGTGAATACATTTATAGGTTAGTAGAAGAAGTTTGAACAGGATGCGAAAACGGATAGGGAGCCAGTGAAGGGTCTTGAGGAGAGGGGTAGTGTGAGTAAAGCGACCCTGGCGGAAGATGAGACGGGCAGCAGAGTTTTGAACCGACTGGAGAGGGGAGAGGTGACTAAGTGGGAGGCCAGCAAGAAGCAGATTGCAGTAGTCTAAACGAGAGGTGACAAGGGTGTGGATGAGGGTTTTGGTAGAGTGCTCGGAAAGAAAGGGGCGGATTTTACGGATGTTGTAAAGAAAGAAACGACAGGTCTTGGCGGTCTGCTGGATATGAGCAGAGAAGGAGAGAGAAGAGTCAAAGATGACCCCAAGGTTTCGAGCTGAGGAGACAGGGAGAATGAGAGAGCCATCAACAGAAATAGAAAACGGGGGGAGCGGGGAGGTGGGTTTGGGGGGGAAAATGAGAAGCTCGGTTTTGGTCATATTTAATTTCAGGTGGCGTTGAGACATCCAGGCAGCAATGTCAGACAAGCACGCTGAAACTTTGGTTTGGATGCAAGGTGAGATATCAGGGGTAGAAAGGTAGATTTGGGAGTCATCAGCATAGAGATGGTAGGAAAAGCCATGGGATGAGATTAATGAACCAAGGGAAGAAGTGTAGATAGAAAAGAGGAGGGGACCAAGAACAGAACTCTACAGTCCATGCAGATGACTATTCAGCTTCTGGAGCTATTAGGGTTTGTTTTAAATTACCCAAAGTCCCATCTCCTTCCAATTCAAAAACTAGAATTCATAGGGGCTCTGCTAGACTCAACGGCCGCTCATGCCTTTCTTCCGGACACAAGAGCGGACAGCCTTCTGTCTCTTGTTTCCATGGTTAGAGTGTCTCAGCAGATCACAGCTCAGCAGATGTTGAGACTGTTAGGTCACATGGAGGCATATTTTCAAAGCACTTAGCCTTCCAAAGTTCCATAGAAACCTATGGAACTTTGGAAGGCTAAGTGCTTTGAAAATATGCCTCATGGTCTCCACAGTTCATGTGACTCCCATGGCCCGCCTTCATATGAGATCAGCTCAGTGGACCCTAGCTTCCCAGTGGTACCAAGCTACCAGGAATCTAGAGAATGTGATCCAATTGTCCACCGCGTTTCGCAACTCTCTTTGATGGTGGACCATTCGATCCAATTCGACCTTGGGACGTCCCTTTCAAATTTCTCAGCCACAAAAAGTGCTGACTACGGATGCATCTGGGGTGGGGAGCGTATATGGATGGGCTTCACACTCAGGGAGTTTGGTCCCTCCAGGAATCAGATCTTCAGATCAATCTGGAGTTGCGAGCGATCTGGAACGCTCTAAAGGCTTTCAGAGATTGGCTGTCCAACCAAATGATTCAAATTCAGACAGACAACCAGGTTGCCATGTACTATGTCAACAAGCAGGGGGGCACCGGATCTCGTCCCCTGCGTCGGGAAGCCGTCCAGATGTGGCTTTGGGCTTGCCGTCACGGCATGTTTCTCCAAGCCACATATCTGACAGGCGTAAACAACAGTCTGGCCGACAGGTTGAGCAGGATAATGCAACCTCACGAGTGGGGCACCCCCTCGGTGGATCTTTTTGCCACTCAGATCAAACACAAGGTCCCTCAATTCTGTTCCAGGCTTCAGGCCCATGACAGGCTAGCATCGGATGCCTTTCTCCTGCATTGGGGGAAGGGCCTTCTGTATGCATATCCTCCCATACCTCTGGTGGGGAAGACTGCTGAAACTGCAGCAAGACCATGGAACCATGATTCTGATTGCTCCCTTCTGGCCGCGTCTGGTTTGGTTCCCTCTTCTGGAATTATCCTCTGAAGAACTGTGGAGATTGGAGTGTTTTCCGAACCTCATAACTCAGAACAAGGGGGCACTTCTGCATCCCAACCTCCAGTCTCTGGCTCTCACGGCTTGGATGTTGAGAGCGTAGAATTCGCTTCCTTGGGTCTCTCCTGGGTTTTGCTTGCTTCCAGGAAAGATTCCATGAAGTGGTGTTGTTCTTTCAAATGGAGGAGGTTTGCCGTCTGGTGTCACAGCAAGGCCCTAGATCCTCGCTGTTGTCCTACACAGACCCTGCTTGAATACCTTCTACACTTGTCAGAGTCTGGTCTCAAAACCAACTCTGTAAGGGTTCATCTTAGTGCAATCAGCGCTTACCATCAACGTGTAGAGGGTCAGCCTATCTCTGCACAGCCTTTAGTTGTTCGTTTCATGAGAGGTTTGCTTTTGTCAAAGCCCCATGTCAAACCTCCAACACTTTCATGGGATCTCTACTTTGTTCTCACCCAGCTGATGAGGCCTCCTTTTGAGCCACTGAATTTCTGCCATCTGAAGTACTTGACCTGGAAGGTCATTTTCTTGGTGGCTGTTACTTCAGCTCGTAGAGTCAGCGAGCTTCAAGCCTTGGTAGCCCATGCTCCCTATAATAAATTTCATCACAACAGAGTAGTCCTCCGCACTCACCCTAAGTTCTTGCCGAAGGTGGTGTCGGAGTTCCATCTGAACCAGTCAAATTGTCTTGCCAACATTTTTTCCCTGTCGTCATACCCGCCCTGCTGAACATGAGTTGCATGCATTGGCCTTCTATCTGGAGCAGACAAGCCCATTCAGACAGTCCGCCCAAATGTTTGTATCATTTGATCCCAATAGGAGGGGGGAAGTCTCTTGTTGGGAAATGCACCATTTCTAATTGGCTAGCAGATTGCATTTCCTTGAGGGTCATGTCATGGCTCATAGTGTTAGAGCCATGGCAGCGTCAGTGTCCCACTTGAGGTCAGCCACTATTGAAGAGATTTGCAAGGCTGCGACGTGGTCTTCAGTCCACATATTCACATCTCACTACTGCCTTCAGCAGGATAGCCGACGCAACAGTGGTTTGGGCAGTTGGTGCTGCAGAATCTGTTTGGGACTTAGAATCCAACTTCACCCCCCAGGCCCATTTTTGTTCTGTTCCAGGCTGCACTCTCAGTTTTCTTCGTAGATCAATCCTTATTATGTCCTCGCCGTTGCAAGACCCAATTGACCTTTGTTGTTTTGAGTGAGCCTGGGGGCTAGGGATACCCCATCAGTGAGAACAAGCAGCCTGCTTGTCCTCAGAGAAAGCGAAGATACATACCTGTAGCAGGTATTCTCCGAGGACAGCAGGCTGATTGTTCTCACAAACCCGCCCTCCTCCCCTTTGGAGTTGTTCCTTCTTTTCATCTTTGCTTTTTGATCTAACTGATGTCCCCGCGCGATGGGCAGGAAGATGGCCGCGCATGCGCACGACCGACGGCTGCTTTTTTGATCTAACTGATGTCCCCGCGCGATGGGCAGGAAGATGGCCGCGCATGTGCACGACCGACGGCTCTAGCAAACTTTAGTTGCTAGGAAGATTTCCGGACCTCAGGGCTGCTGTGGGCGTCACCCATCAATGAGAACAATCAGCCTGCTGGCCTCAGAGAATACCTGCTACAGGTATGTATCTTCGCTTTACTCAACTCTTCCGTTGTACGACTCCCTAATGTGACAGTGCTACATGAACTGTATCCTATCACATTACCTTGTATTTGTTCACCGGAGACTTCAAAGCCTCTCCGGTACTATGTAAGCCACATTGAGCCTGCAAATAGGTGGGAATATGCGGGATACAAATATAACACATAAATTTCTTGCCCTACATCCATAAGTAAAAGCTGAGTCCTCCTCCGTGGAATTGACTGGAGGAGGTATAACGTGGATCCAGCTTTTGCCTATTTTCTCCATCCATGTGCAGTTTTTCTTCTCTCTTCCCTTTCCCTCGTCTCCATCTATGTGCATCTTTTTTTTTTTTCTTTCCTCCCCTCCATCCATCCATGTCCAGCATTTCTCCTCTCTTTTCCCTCCCCTCTATCCATATAAAGCAATACTTCTCTCTCCTCTCTCCCTGCCAACTCCTCCATCCATCCATGTCCAGCAATTCTACTACTACTATTTACTATTTAGCACTTATATAGCGCTGCACAAACATAGAAGAAAGACACTCTCTGCTCAAAGAGCTTACAATCTCTCTCCTGCTCTCCTCTCCATCCATTTCCAGCATTTCTCCTCTCCCCTCCCATCCATGTGCATCTCCTTCCTGTCTATCCTTCCCGTCATCCATGTCCAGCATGTCTCTTCTCTCTCTCCTGCCCTCCCCTCCATGTCCAGCAATTCTCCTCTGCCCTCCCCTCCATGTCCAGCATGTCTCCTCTGCCCCCTGTCCTCACCTCCCATCCATGTCCATCAATTCTCTCTTCTCTGTCCTCCCCTCCATGTCCGGCATGTCTCCTCTGCCCCCTGTCCTCTCCTGCCATCCATGTCCAGCAATTCTCTTCTCCTCTCCATGTCCAGCAATTCTCCACCCTCCCCTCCCTCAGCTCTCTGATTTTCTGTTCGTGCACCCATGCTCCCTGCCTTGAAATCTTTAGTTTACCCAAAGTCACCACGAACCGGCAGTAAAAGCAGCAGGCAGGCTCGCCTCCTTGTTGCTTCCCTTCCTTCTCTGTACGTCCTGCCCTCGCGGAAAAGGAAATTACATCAGAGGAAGGTGGGACGCGCTGAGAGGGAAGAGAAGCGACGAGGAGGCGAACCTGCCTTTCAGTGCCTGCCTGCTGCTTTTACTGCCAGTTCTCCGTGACTTCAGGTAAAGATTTCAAAGCAGGGTGCATGAACAGAAGGGAGCACTGACTTAGACTGATAACACAGTTGGACATCCACATAACTTTAAATGAATAACTTATCCGTATATAATCCTCCTGTTAAATTGGGATTACTGATAGAATCCCTGTGTAGAGTTACTGAGGGGAGTGACTGGGAGGTCCCTGGGTGGGAGGAAGCCCAGCCCCTTTATGAAACAAAGTGCAGAGGAACAGTGTACCTGGAGAGAAGAGTGACAGGGGAGGTAGAGTTGAGGGATAATAAGAGGAGATTTTGAACAGGAAGATGTCCTTGCTTTTGCCTCTGACTAAGGGGACTCATTTTCAAATCACTTAGACTTACACAAAGTTTCAGAGGTTACTATGCAACTTTGTAAGTCTGAGGGGCCCTAAGCCACTTAGGCACCTGTGCGCATTACAAAGCGTTCGCAACGCTGCACAAACATAGAAGAAAGACAGTCCCTGCTCAAAGAGCTTACAATCTAATAGACAAAAAATAAAGCAAGCAAATCAATGTGTAGAGGAAAGAGGAGAACTACCGCGTGCCCCAGGTGGTAATTCCATTTTTGACGTGCATCCAAAACACACTGTAGAAAATGTTTTCTATGTTCTACCGCGTGGCGCTTACCCAGCAGTAATTGTCAGTTTATGTGTACTGACACACCGCGCCCGGTTAGCACGAGACCTTACTGCTAAGTCAATGGGTGGCGGTAAGGTTTCAGGCCGAAAATAGACACACGCTGGTTTTAATTTTGCCGCACGTCCATTTTCAGCCACAAAAGAAGGCCTTTTTACCAGGTTGCACACATCCAAAATACGCACCTACACCAGCGCCTTAGTAAAAGGGTCCCTAAAGTGCTTTGAAAATATGCCTCCTAGTGATCTCGGGTTGCCTGCAAGTCCCTGCCAAGTGACCAGAAAAGAGAAGGGGGATCCTGGAAAGCCATTGACAATTGGGCAGAAATTAAGTTATTGCTGTTCTTACAATAACTGGAGAAGTAGTGAGAGCTCTGGTGGGATTGGGGGGAGCAGGGAAGGGTCTGCTCAAGGCCGGGGTGTGACCCAGTGAGGTGTCTACCAGGATTGGCATGGGCAGGAGTATTTGTAAATAGCCCCAGTTAAGAATTCCCTGTACATATACCTGTGAGAACGGTCCGGACATCAATAGTCTTGACACTAAAACTGGAAGTTGAAAACATTTGGCTTGTATTGAAGAAAAGCTCGAGTTGTTAACTGCCTATTGCAACCAAGTTCAATAAAAGTTAAGTTTATTTATAAAATCTCCTGAAGTGCAGAGTGGTTCCTGGACTGAAGAACGGGGCAGAATCCTGCCTGTAAAGCATCTCCCAACCCCCCAGATCACTATTCTGGAGTCTGGACCATTGACCCACTCCCAGCTTGACTGGAGTTTGACTGAAGAAGACTCGAGTGTGGTAAGCTTGGCCTGAATGAGCAGTGATTGTTCTATGTACCTAGGACCGGGGAAGACCCAGGCTATACATAAGTGACAACCACTGGCTGAATATTTACCTCATTTTATTAAGCCCATAACCAAACTATGGTGATTAAGATTTATGCTTCTCAAAAATGTTCCAGTTTGTGGCTGTAATTGATTCCATTTCCTGTATTTCTAGGAACTTGTTGAGCAACAGATCAGTATTTGGGGGTTGTGGTTTCCTATTTGTGCTAAATAATGGAGACTTGCAACTTGTAATTAAGTCCACTGACAGAGGCAGCAGGAGACCTTTGACATCAGAATGAGTCATTCTTTTATATTCTATCACTCATCTAAATTATAATTGAAGAATTAATCTCTTGAATTTACTATTACTCCACTTCAATAATTAAAACCTATCTCAAAAAATTAAACTTTTTTTTATTTATTTACCATGTTTCCATAATGAAGATAATTTTTGGTTTGTTCACTAAGGAGTTATAGCTTGCTAGACTTTGCTAGGTGAAAATTACACTTGTGGTATAGATGTGGATGTTTTATTTATTTTCAGTGCTTCATATACCGCAAGCAGGGGCGTAGCTATGTGGGGGCATGAGCCCCCGTAGATTTGGCCCTGCCCCCCCCCCCCCCCCCCCGCCAACCCCTTCGACCCTCCTGCCACCAACCCTCCCCTGCCGTCGGGTACCTTTGCTGGTGGGGGTCCCCAACCCCCGCCAGGTGAAGTCCTCCGGCGCGGCCGCATTGCTGATCGGCAAGGGCAGGCTTTTGTTTCCCATCCCCTTTACCATTTTCATTGCCCTAGGAGTAGCCTAGTGGTTAGTGCAGTGGACTTTAATCCTGGTGAACTGAGTTCAATTCCCACTGCAGCTCCTTGTGACTCTGGTCAAGTCACTTAACCCTCCATTGCCTCTGGTACAAAATAAGTACCTGAATATATGTAAACCGCTTTGAATTTAGTTGCAAAAACATCAGAAAGGCAGTATATCAAGTCCCATTACCCTGTACCTTAACAGTTACACGTGTGAATTCTGCTCACACTCTGCCCAGACACTGCTTGTGTATCCCCACCTGTCAAATTCACACTATGCAAGGCAGATTTTTGACATTTATATGTGTATGAGCACACATATGCACAAATATGTCATTATTCTAGTTATTTACATGCAAATTGATGCATAAATATTAGCACCTTCTTTATAGAATTATCCCTATGGGGTCAATATTGAAAGTGATTTAAATGGAGAGCCTCCTGCCTATATAAGTCACTTGTTCTTGCATGGCCACTGATATTCAGTGACACTTAGCTAGACAGTGCGGCTGAATATTGGTACTCACTGGCCATGTTGGAAGTGGGTAGGTGAGGGGTGGGGCCTTAGAGGAGCAGGGAGTTATGTGGGTACCAGTAATATTCAGTGCCCAGTGCCTGCATAGCTAACCCAGTTTCTAGGACTGCATAAAAATCAGTCCTAACTGCCCCGTTAGCTATATGGGTACCAGCACTAAATATTGACTGGCACCCACATAACTTTCAGGTCCTGGCCTGCAGAGTACAGTGTTCTTTCTCCTTTCCACCCTGGCAAGCTCCAATCAATACCCTTCTCTACCACATGAGAGGGGAAAGTCTCCCCCAGAGGAGTTCTCATTCTTTGAATTTGTAAGGGAGATGACTAAATCCATCCCATTTGAGTTGAAGACTGAGGATAAGCTTAGGGTAGAGAGATTGGACATACTTCAGTTTGGTGTCCCCTGAAGGGAGGCCATCATGATACCCCTGTGCAGGATCCTGAAGCTGGCACAGATGAGGATGTGAGATGACCCCCTCTGTACAGTAGGTCAACTCTATGTATAGAGTCCAGAAGGATCCAGGATCCAATAAACCAAAACTTCAGCACCATTCCATGGTGGCTGAATCTGCTCTCAAGAGCCAAGAATTCAAATACTCACTTCTTGGTGCTCTAGGGAAGTTTGTTTACTCTTTCCAAAAATACTAGGACTAGGGGGCATGCAATGAAGCTACAAAGTAGTAAGTTTAATACAAATTGGAGAACATTTTTCTTCACTCAATGTGTAATTAAACTCTGGAATTTGTTGCCAGAGAATGTGGTAAAGGCGGTCAGCTTAGCGGGGTTTATAAAGGATCTGGAAGGCTTATTAAAGGAAAAGTCCAAAGACCATTATTAAATTGACTTGGGGAAAATCCACTGCTTATTTATGGGGGTAAGCAGCATAAAATGTATTGAGCTCTTGTGGGATCTTGCCAGGTATTTGTGACCTGGATTGGCTACTGTTGGAAACAGGATGCTCGGCTTGATGGGCCTTTGGTCTGTCCCAGTGTGGCAATACTTATGTACTTAATCTTCCCTCCCACCACCCCCCACCACAATCACAGACCCTGTCTCTGACACCCCTCCAAACAATCACTGAGTCACCAGATGCCAATGATGAGTAAACTGGCTCTGAACAGTGGTCTGTTTTATTATGAACTGCTCTCACATGCTCTTCCTGAAAAGTCATATGCTGCAATTAGAAGGTTAATCAGAAAGAAGAACTAAATTACTGTACAGTTTATAATACAGAAAGTGCTCAGGCCACCCTACAGACTGTCTGTGCTACTGTGTTCACAGTGATTCACCATGGATTTGATACTTAATATGAAATTTCCAAGACAGAAACAACCTTGAAATCCCCTTCTCACTCAACCCACCACTCTGCCACTGTGAGGGTGTGGGAGAGGTTAGTTATTTTTTCACTTCCTTTTCCTTAGTTCTCATAAGACTCTAAGCAATTAGTGTGGCTTTTTCTGCACTGACCCCGGTATGTTTTGTTTCAAACTCAGCTGAGCAGCTCAGAAGTGTAAGTTGAAGTTCTAGTCGATAATTCATATAAAACACATTTGTTTGTGCAGGCTTCTTTTTTTTTTTTTTTAAGTTTTATATGTCTTTATTTGTGAACAGTTGAAGAATTGGCAGTTCAGGAAGATGATGGATTTGATATTATGTCCTCTTGTTTTACTGTCAATTGTTTTTATGTGTGTTCTTTGTAATCCGCCTAGTTAGAAACATAGAAACATGACGGCAGATAAGAGCCAAATGGTCCATCCAGTCTGCCCATCCACAGCAATCACTATCTCCTCCTTTTCCTAAGCGATCCCACGTGCCTGTACCATGCTTTCTTAAATTCAGACACAGTCCTTGCCTCCTCCACCGGGAGGCAATTCCACGCATCCACCAACCTTTCTGTGAAAAAGTATTTCCTTAGATTACTCCTGAGCCTATAACCTCTTAACTTCATCCTAGTTGTAGGCAGACTATAAGTTCTTCAATAAATAAGTAAGTAAATAACTCAGATCTGTGTGTTTTGAAACCAATGGAAATAGACAAATATGGAGATGGTGCATATATTACAGGTAACGTAATCTTTTCTGTGGGTAAAACAGCATTTTACCCACAGAAATAGGTGCTTATAAAATTGTTGAAGAAGTATAGATGTGTACATCTTCGACAATTTTATAAGCACCTATTTCTGTGAAGGACAGTTCTCTTAATATGTAGTCTTTCTTGATACTGGTCATCTTGGTAGTCTCAGCTTTTCTTCATTGAGTGTTTATGCCTTTGCATACCTTTTCATATACAAATATAGGCCACCAGCAAGTCCCATGTGTGCCCACACATTCAGTTTCCCATGGCTTCGACTAGAGGCCGACCAAATTTCAGTTTTGGTTTTGTAAACTGGACTGAAATCCAGGTTCGGATTTCAGCCAAAAATGCCTGCATTTTCTACTGAAACTCTGTTTCCCCACCTGCCCCTGTGCTCACTCTCTCCCTACCCCCCACCCCCCCCCCCCCCCCCCCCCCCCCATCCTGCCTGACCACCCATAGCTCTACCTCGGTCTTAACTTGGGAAGTCCTGGTGGTCTAGTGGCCTCTTTGGAGGCAGCAGCAAACGTCACTTGTTCCTGCCCTGCTCTGTCGCAATGGCTGCCAAGGTTTCCTGCTGCACGAGACTGCCACAGGAGGTTCTGGCAGCTGTTTTCCGATTAGAACCACCACGAGCAGGACTCAATCCTGCCTGTGCTGGTTCCAATCACAAAATGGCTGCCAAGACTACCACAGACAGATGGCATAGGGTGTAAGCAAAGTTGGAACACACAGATCAGATAGAACAACAGAATTTAAAAAATGAAGGGACTAATCTAAAGAAAGTTGTACTTAAAATATGTAACAAATAAATAAAGTTCTTCATTTAATCAAACAGACATATTTATTAGGGTTGTATTTTGATTAAAATTTTTAATCCCAATTTAATGGCACAATTAAAGGACTGATATCTCCTTCCCTTCCACATCAAGTCCAATAACTCTCCCTCTGTTTTCTCACCCTTCCTCCCCTCTACCCTAAGGTCAATTATCTCTCTCTCTCTTTTTTTTTTTTTTCTTCCCTAGGGGACAAAATCTCTCCCTCTCTCCTCCCTCCCTCTGCCCCATTATCCAATATCTCTCCTTCTCTCCCCTCTACTCCACAGTCCATTATTTTTCTTTCTCACTTCCACCTCCCCAAGGTCCAACATCTCTCCCTCTTCCTTCCTCCCTCCTGTTGTACAGCATCTCGCCCTCCCTCCCCAAAAGTCCCATGTCCATTATCTCTCTCTTCCCTTCCTCACGTCCTCCCCACCACCCTCTTGGCCTAATGTCTCCCCAACCCTCCCCTCCCTCCCCTCCACCTTCAGGTCCAACAGCATTCCTTCTCCCTCCCTTCATTCCTCCCTCCCATTGTCCAGCAAATCTCTCTTCCCTCCATCCCCCTCCTGGTGCATGGTCTGGCACCTCTCCCTCTACTATTCCCCCCCCCCCCCCCCCCCCACACTCGGGGCTCTTCATATTCCCCCCTTCACTTAATCACACCTGCTGGTCTACCTTAAAACTGGTCTTCTTATTGGTCCCCAGCAGCAGCAGTAGTAGCAATGCCTTATATGTTGCTTGTGGCCTTCTCCACAGCTTCCTTCTCATCCATCCCGCCCATATGGAAATGGGTAATGACATTAGAGAGGGCAGGATGTCTCAGAGGGAAAGCTTCAGAGCAGCCTGCAGGCAGCATATGGACATCACTGCCACTGCTGGGGATCACTAGAAGAAGGGATTGCGAGAGATGTTGAATTGTGGTGGGGGAAGAGACGCCATACTGCACCGAGGACAGGGGTTGAGAGTAGATGAGAGAGGGATAGATGTTGGGAAGAGAACTAAGAGATGCTGCACTGTACCCAGTAATTGAGTTTGGTCCTATAATGCTTTGGTGCTGCTATTAAATTTAGAAGAGGCATTTACCAAACAAAGGACTGTGAAGGCATATAACTCCTGCTTTTCTAATTTTTGATGTTAGGTGTTTTTGACTGTACCCCTCCAATTCACTTTACAAAAGTTGGAATTTTTTATTGAGTTTGATAGCTGTTGTAGTTCCCTTTTTTCATTTTTTGGCTGATATAAGCCCCCATTTAAAGGAGTTTGTTCCATTTTTCCTGAGATACACAGGATAAAACTCATTTTATTTACAAATATCAGTGATTAACTTCCACTCAGAAATTTTTAGGTTCTGAATTTGAGTAAAAAGGAGGGGGGGGTGGCATAGATTTGACATACTGCTTTTCTGTGGCACAACCAAAGCAGTTTACATTTTATTTTATGCAAATACTTTTTCTATCCCTAGTAGGCTCACAATCTAAGTTTTTGTAGGGTTAAGTGACTTGCCCAGGGTCACAAGTAGCAGCAGTGGGAACTGAACCCAGTTTCCCAGGTTCTCAGCTCTTTTATGAAAACAACAAATCGAAGACCAATGCCAGTGAAGAATCCCCAGAGCAAGAAGAAAATGGCTGGTGAACCAGGTTCGATTCCTTCTGCAGCTGTTTGCGACTCTGGTACAAAATAAGTACCTGTGTATAATATGTAAACCACTTTGTAACCACAGAAAGATGGTATATCAAGTCTCACCCCCTTTCCCTACCAAAAACCAAAACAGTGAAGTGGACTGCAGATGAAACTACAAGGAAAGGGAAATGGGACTTGGTATACCGCATTTCTGAGGTTTTTGCAACTACATTCAAAGTGGTTTACATATATTCAGGTACTTATTTTGTACCAGGGGCAATGGAGGGTTAAGTGACTTGCCCAGAGACACAAGGAGCTGCAGTGGGAATCAAACTCAGTTCCCCAGGATCAAAGTCCACTGCACTAATCACTAGGCTACTCCTCCACTCCAAGGTGAAGCCAAATGAGAAGCAGGCTTTATTATAGAACTCAACACAGCCCGTGTTTCAGCAAATGCATGGGTCAGGGGTCATATACATTAAAAAATATACAATAATTTTAAAAACAATACACAAAATAACAAAGAAAAAATATATATATGTGACATCAAATATAAATACCAAAATTGTGCATCATGGTATTACAGCACTTCCTGTGTAATATCGTTGATTGTAATGCGTAAAAGTCCTGGAGAATTACATAAAAAATAAACAGAAATAGAAAGTAACTTGTCAAACTTAGGGGCCGTTTTACCAAGCTGGGGTAAAAGGGGCCCTGCAGTAGCATCAAAGTGTGGATTTGCAGCAGGTCAAAAGGAAATGGCCGTGTGGTAAGTTAAGCACTTGCTGCACAGCCATTTCCTGGAGTATTTATTTACTTATTGCACTTGTATCCCACATTTTCCCACCTATTTGCAGGCTCAATGTGGCTTACAAAGACCTGTTATGGCATTGCCATTCCAGGGTAAAAGATACAATTGGTGTTACAAAAAGATCTAGGATGACAAAAAAGATCTAAGCAAACAGATATAGAAGTATGACTTTCAGAATAAGGGTGGAGTGGTGAAGTGTTATAAATTAAGCTATGGATTCTCGTGGTAGGCCTTGTTGAAGAGAGAGGTTTTCAGAGATTTGCGGAACTTAGTTATTTTGTTAATTATTTTCAAGTTAGTTGGTAGTGCATTCCACAGTTGCGTGCTCATGTAGGAAAAGCTGGTCGCATGTGTTAGTTTGTATTTTAATCCTTTACAGCTGGGGAAGTGTAGATTAAGAAATGTGCGGGCTGATCTTTTAGCATTTCTGGGAGGCAGGTCCACGAGGTCTAGCATGTAGGTTGGGGCATCTCCGTGAATGATTTTACGAACAATCGTGCAGATCTTGAACGCTATACGTTCTTTAAGTGGGAGCCAGTGAAGTTTCTCTCTTAGGGGTTTTGCACTTTCATTATTTTGTTTTTCCAAATATGAGTCTGGCTGCGGTATTCTATTTAGGAGGCAGTAGGGGCTCCACGTATATCGGCAGTAACTGGACAGCACCAATTACCACTGGTAAGCCCCCAGCACTAAAAAAAATAAAAATAATTTCAGAGCGCCGAAAATGGCACACGGCACACACCAGAACTACCACCAGGCTCCTGCAGTAGCCCAGTGGTAAGGCCACTTTGCTGCACGTCAGTGCTGCGGTATCCCTACCGTGCCTTTGCAAAAGGACTCCTTAATACACATCTCAATAAGAAATAAATTACCAAACTCCATGTGAAGGACATGCTGATTTGGTCAAAATGTGTATTGAGAGAAAACAATGTACTACAAATAAAAAGATAATGCACATATGGTTTAAGAGAGAAATGTACTCAGAATTCATTATGGTAGGCCAAATAGAAATAAGGGCCAAACCTTAAATAAACATGGTCAAGTTACAAGAAAAAACCAACGAAGCATAATACAGTATATATATATTTTTTAAAACCCACAGCTACAGTGTAACAAAAGTAATGGGGCTACCTATTGAATATAACATCACATAATATCTGCAAACAAAAGAATACTAAAGGAAAATGGAAAGGAAAATAAATACTAGATATTAACCAAATAAAAAAAGACTCTATTGACCTTTAGAAAATTTAGGTTAATGTAGTGAAGTAGAGCGTATTCTGAACTATATCATAGGAATACATTGGCATCTTTAGTGTTTAGCGCATGCGTATTTTTAGCGTGTGCTAAAAACGCCAGTGCGCCTATGTAAAAGACCCCCTAAGTCCTCAGGCATAGCTAGGTGACCAATCAGCAAATCTTGACTTTAGCCATCACTGGATTTAATTCAACTAAGTCCGACTTTATTATCATTTTTACAGCTCTTTACTACTACCTATTGCCTTGCTGATTAAGAAACAATTCAAAGAGTAAAATCTGCAGTCAACTACAGCAAATGAGTAATTTTACAAAAATAATCTTTCACAATAAAACCTGCAGACCAAAGAATATATTTTAAGTAATGACAATTATGCTGCACAAAAGACTGTAATGAGAAAAAAAAGGGATATCTTGACATAATCAAGGAATGTTTTCAGCTATCACATCCGTTGTTTTCTCTGCAGCCTGTTTCATTTTCAGCAGTGGAAACCAGAAATGCACCTAGAGAAAGAAAACAGTAAAGTTAAACGCTGTATTTGAACAAATGTAGGGGCCCGTTTAACTAAGCCACATAAGAAGCTGTGTGTCAAATTGGCACCACCGCCTGGCTATCACGTGCCCCGGGCGGAAATTCCATTTTTGCTGCACATTCAAGACACAAGGTACAAAATATTTTCTATTTTCTACAACATTGCGCTTACCCGGCAGTAATCGGCAGTTTACACGCGTTGAACCCTTACTGCCCGGTTAGCATGTGAGACCTTACCGCTAAGTCAGTGGGTGGCAGTGAGGTCTCAGGCCAAAAATGGACACACGCTGGTTTTAATTTTGCTGCATGGCCATTTTCTGGCACAAAAAGAAATGCCTTTTTTCCAGGCGCACTGAGGAAATGGATCAAGGTCCATCCAAAACACGTGCCTACACCAATGCAGGCCACTTTTAGGCATGTCTTAGTAAAAGAGCCCCATGCTTTCTCTTCAAATTCATCCATAATAGTGCTATTAAAGATACTGTGGTCAGTACTCAACCGGCACAGTCACTGCATTAATTTTACGTGCCAGCATCAGCAATTATAGGCCTCAACGTTCAAAAAAAGATGAACTCCTAAAGGTAGAGCCTAAGGGGCCATTTTACTAAAGGACTGGATTCAGTAAATTGTGCTCAAAATTTGATGTCAAACAAAATCAGAACTGAACGATTATAATTAAAGAGTGTTACAGGATGGGCGCCCTTAATAGAACAGTGCGTATCATTGGGATCCGAGCTCAACTTTGGGTGCAAGAATCTAGACCAACTAAAACCAGGCAAGTTGGGCGCAGATCTGCATAACTTTGTGCGTATCTTAAGGGAACGCCGCTGACCCACACATGTCCCTCCCATCATTACACCCCCTTTGCAGATCTGCACAAAAACACATAGGCGCTGTTCTAGAAATGGACGCATAAGTGTGTTTTCAGGCGAACTCTTACAGCGTAGCCATGTGACAGGGAGCCCTTACTGCCACCCATTGAGGTGCTGTAAGGGCTCCTGCGCTAACCCAGCGGTAACCAGGCAGCATGCGCCGATGCCTGATTACTGCCAGGTTACTGCTGCGCAAGCCATTTCCGGGGGTTTTCTTTTTACCCCGGAAATGGCAAGTGCTTGGGGCAGGACTACCGCTGGCAGCTGTGTTGGACCGGCGGTAGTCCTAGAAGAGTGAGTGGTAAGCCCACGTTGGGCTTACTGCCACTCTGTAAAAGGGCCCCGAGATGATAAAATGTTATCTCAGCTAGGGTAGGAGTGGATAAACATGTCCTGCTGCAGTATGTGCAGCCCGTGTCACTCCTTGTGTGTGTGAGTGAGACTAGGGCTACCATATTTGCCCTAAGAAAAAAGGGGACACAAAATATCACCCCGCCCCTGTCACACCCCTGCCCTGTCACTTTGACACCCCCCCTTTAATGAAAACCAGATTCCCTCTCTCTCCCCTCATGTATATCCCCTCCCCAATTTTCCAGCCTCCCTCCACTCACATGACTCCATTCACTACCCCTCCCCTCCCATACCTTATTTTTGTGCCCTAGTGGCCTCTTTGGGGCATGAAAAATCCCCCTTTCCTGCCTGCCGTGGCTGCTGACCTGTCTTGCTCCCGGTTCCGCTTCAAAATGGCTGCCACTAGACCACCAGGGCAAGATAATAAGGTAAAGGAGGGTAGGGAAGGCTAGGACACCCTGAGGCCTCCCTGCCCATCCGCAAACCCAGACAAACGGGGCAGGCTGGAAAAACCTGCCCGGATGCCCCGTAGGTCCTCAAAAAGAGGGCATGACCGGGTAAAACAGGACAGCCTTCCAAGCAGAAGATTTAGGGCCTGTCTGTGCAGATGTATGATCAAATTTGGAGGAACTAAATATGTCTTCTTTACCCCAGAGCAATTTAGGGCTTTTCTAGATGTGATGAAGAATCTTTGAGTGTTGTGCTATTTGACTTATTGATTGGGAATTATAAGGTGGTTTATCCTGCTAAGCCTTTCTTTCTGTTTTTTTTTGTTTGTTTGTTTTTTCAGAATGTTATATATACCCTCTTTGCTGTCTCTGGGCTTTTTTGAGTCCACTTCCCCTTTAATAGTGGTCTAAGGAAAATGTTTCTTTTGTTTCTTGTTATTTTTATTGTATTCCTCGTGTCATTTTTGTTCTGTGCTGCTTAAACAAGATTTTAATCTTGCGATTATATAATTGAAATTTATAAATAAAGAATTTATAAAAATAGCAAATAGTTTGTTTATATGAGAAGAATAAATGATTGAAAAAATTGGACTTAGGGTTGAAGCCTGAAATGGGATGGCTCGTAAGAGACCTAGGGGCCCTTTTACTAAGCCTTGTAGGCGCGTCCTATGTGCATCAGTTTTGAACTACCGCCCAGCTAGCATGTGGCCCAGGCAGGAATTTCATTTTTTACACATGTCCACTAAGCATGCTGGAAATTTTCCGGTGCATGGCGCTAACCCGGCGGTAATTGACATTGTACGCACGTAGACCATTACTGCCCTGTTAATGCAGGAAACTTTACAGCTAGGTCAATGGGTGGTGGTAAGGTCTCAGACCCAAAATGGACGCACACCATTTTAAATTTTACTGCACATCCATTTTCAGCCAAAAAAAGGCCTTTATTGCAGGCACGCTAAAATTGAACTTGCGCATGTTCAATACACGCATCTACACCGGC
Source organism: Microcaecilia unicolor (assembly GCF_901765095.1). Classification (NCBI taxonomy): domain Eukaryota; kingdom Metazoa; phylum Chordata; class Amphibia; order Gymnophiona; family Siphonopidae; genus Microcaecilia; species Microcaecilia unicolor. The sequence goes on along the minus strand of NC_044031.1, from coordinate 557,242,057 downwards.
GCAGGCCATTTTTCAGGGCACCTCAGTGAAAGGACCCCCTAATAACCCATAATTAAGTCCATTTTCTATGATACTGATATTCTTCACATTTACCCCCTGTTTACTAAGCCGTGCTAGCGGCGGCAATGCATTAGTGCACAGCAGCTCATAGCGCATCTTAGTAAACAGTGTGTATTGATAAGTGATTTAATTGAGAGCATTATAGTGTAGTTTACTGGAATACAATTCAAAAGTCCACTATTTTTTCTATTTTTGTGTTGCTATTTTTCCGACATTGCTGCTATCTTACCGTTGTAGCCATCGCATTCCGTTTCTGTTCTGCATTTTTGATCCCAGCCTTGGATCTTTTCTTTAGCACTTTTGAGTGCAGGTAATGAATGCGTTCTAGCTCCTTTTTGGGATAGAACGAAGCTGACACCAGTAGTTTGAGCTGTGACAGGACAGCAGACAGCATCCCAAGAATAAATAGAACCACAATGATGATACCAAGTAGGATCCAAGCCTTGGAAAGTGAGATCAGTGGTGTGGGGATACAGTCACGTTCGAAGAGAGATATCTTGAAGGATGCACTGAAGGAATTTTTAGTGCCCTCTTTAGGCACGATGCCCAACACTCTCTGTTCCCTCTGCACAAAAGAAGGACAACAATGCAATTAAATTATTTAGGTTCCTGGTATCGATAGTCAGGTACAGTATGCAGCATATTATTTTCCATATTTTGGATGTTAATCTAAATTCTGATTGGTGGCCAGGTTCTGTATTCAGGCTACTGATGAAACTTATTATGTTATACCAAGGATTACTGTACTAAACAAGACATGGTACTAGTTGTGCAACCCATGCTTTGCTAATGGGTGGTCATTTAGGCTTGCCAATCTAGAAGGTACACAAATAAAAATCAATTAAAAGGATAGTAGACAGGCGGCGGCAAATGCTCCATAGCTTGACTGCTTGATCACACTGGGGAACACTTAGTACTCAAAGTAACTCCAGACCAGTCCAGGGGATATTTTCTTACAAGCACCTTTATTAGATTAATTCCCCTCAAAAGGCAGGTATTTATGAAAGAACAAGAATGAAAATCAGCACAATCACTGGAACAGTTCAACCAAAGTAGCACCAAAAAAATCCCATAGTACTGTAGGTTTAGTATTGGCAGGTTCTCTACAAATCTACTGGTAATACACACTTCCTGTTTACTCTGGGTCATTAGACAGGTCTCTTCTCCTAATATCCATTATATCAGGGTTGTCCAACCTCAGTCCTCAAAACCCGCAATCCTGGGTTTTCAGGATTTCTCCAAACAATATGTGATGCCAAACATTAACCCCTGAAGACGCTGGTATAGTGAAACACGATTCATGTAGGGTCATGGCAGAATGGGAGTATTAACAGCGGAATTGGAAGCTGGATTCAAAGGATTATCCCTATGCACCGGTCTGTTTTAAAAGGTTTTGATGAACAGTGGACGACTTACAGTACATCATTGAAAGTATATATTGAAAAGTTCTTGCGCAGAAATTTGTCAATTGAGGACTTTGGAGCGGATTACATTAAGTGATTTGACTGCAGTAATATTCAAGATCCAAGGAGTTTCTACAGTGGACTGTGTAATCGTTGGCGGGTTTCGCCAAGATAAGTACTGAGTCTTCAATTATTACAGGGGACTGGATACAGGGGATTGCTGGTTTTTAAGAGTGATTTGTATGGGTGGTGTTATTTTATGGTGTGAATGTAAGGTTAGCAAGAGTATGTGATATGAATAATATGTTTCAAAAATAGTTTTGTAATCCAAGGTTGGGAAATGTAATAAATGTTTTGCATATTATGTAGTTGCTGAGTAGTGATGACAATCAATATGTATGAGATCTATTTTCATGTACTGCCTCCATTGTATGCAAATAGATCTCATGCATATTCATTGGGGAAATCCTGAAAAACCCGACTTGACAAGGGCCAAGGTTGGACACCTTGCATGAGATGATCTCTTTTAATAGTTGCACACCCAGTCCCTTTCTCTCTCTGGAAATCACACTATCAATCGATCACAAAACCCTTTCAATACATAAGTACCCAATACAGTTGGGAAGAAAATTAGTGCCTCTTTCACTACACAAAAAGTCATTCATGCACTGTTCAAAATTGCTGGAGCTGCATGATGACGCGAACATGCGGCTCCAGCAATTTTGAACAGTGAGCGAATGAATTTTTATGTGGTGAAAGAGGCACTAATTTTGTGCTATGCTGTCATATTAAATACTCCTGAGGAAGCCGATGAAGATGGTGAAACAGGCCCCGTTGGGATGTTAATGACTACAAGATAAGTCTTTGGTTTTTTGACATTTGCATAGCTTTTTATCTGCTTGCAATGAAAATATTTGATAGTTTTTTTTTGGGGGGGGGGGGGGGTTGAGGACCCATGAAAAATAAAGGAACCCATGGTTAAAGCAGATGAAAAATTTGAATATCTGCATTTCAAATGGTTACTGTGGTCCTTTTCCCAATTTTTAAGCAACAGGAAATATATGTAAGAAACAAGAAGATTTACTGTCAATAATTAAAGATAATAGTGCTTATTTAAGTAACTAGACTTTGTTGGTAACTTTGACCCTTGTGGAGTTGGCTGACATAATTGATCCAAGTTCATCTTGAGTTTGTATTGTAAATGCTGGCACGCAGTTAGGCACACAAATGCAGGTATTCTATAATATTGTACCTCATTTTTGGGAATGCTTCTGACCCGCCCATGCCCCTCCCATGGCCATGCCCCTTTCGAGATGCACGCTATGAAATTTAGGTGCGCATGTTATAGAACAGGGTGTAGGGCATATCCGTGTGTAATTCCTAATTACTCCAATTAAGTGCTTGTTAACTCCAATAATTGATTGTTCATGCCTAATTTGCACCCAAATTTGGGTGACCAATACAGAAGCTTATCTTTATCCCTTAAATAAGGTGTGAGAACTTATCCAACTAAGATTAAGACTGCATATTCAAGGGTCCAATTTGTACTGAAAATATGCTTAAACAAATTCATATAGGAATACGTTTTTCCTACATAGGAACGCAGCTTTGGAATGCACTACCACTTGATGTGAAAATAATAAGCGACCTAATCAACTTTCGGAAATCACTGAAGAATTATCTCTTCAATAGAACATACCACAATGACCCATCACACAAACTTTAGTGCAGTACAACTTTAACTGTCATTTTATTATTGATCCTGTTATAACTAATGCTTTATCTCATTTGTTACATATATTCTTCTGTAATTATTGTATCTTCACTCTGCTATGGCAATAACCAGGGCAGAATATTGTAAGCCACATTGAGCCTGCAAATAGGTGGGAAAATGTGGGATACAAATGCAACAACGAAAGAAAGAAAGAAATATAATTTATTTGGACATCTTTAAATGGCAGCTCCTCTACTGTATATTGAACTGTAGAGAATGTTCCCATGTCAAAACACAATGTCTTGTTCTGAGGTAGTATTGCCCTAAGTGCCATTGTATTATACACAGGTATCCACAGACTGCACACAGATTTCCTTGGAAAACTGTTAACTGTTTAGCAATGTGTAAAGCTGCACTTTCACAGATTGGGAGACAGATGGATACTAATTACTTAAATAAACCTCCTACTCTCCTCCATCTTCCAAAACCTATCAACTTGTCTGTGAAAAACACATTATCAAGACACTTTGTCACAAATTATTTTGGGCCCCTTTTACAAAGGCACAGGAGGGCTAACATGCAGGTAGCTTACACCAATCGGAACTACGCCAGGGTAGCATGTGCGCCTGGTGGTAATTCTGAGTTTGGCGCATGTCAAATCCTGCGGTAGAAAAGAATTTTCTACACAGGGGGCGTTCACAGCGGTAACCAGCAGCACTCCCACGTTGGTGCATGCTGCATGGTTACCAGGTGGGTAGTGTGTGTCCCCTTACCGCTAGATCAATGGGTGGCGGACAGGGCTCAGGGCGTAAATAGGCGCACACTAGTTTTAATGTTAGCACAGGCCCATTTCTTAGCCCATTAAAAAATAGCCTTTTTCCCAGCCGCGGTAAAAAATGGCCTAGTGCGCACCTAAAAGACACACCTAGCCCACCGCAGGCCACTTTTTACCGTGGCTTTGTAAAAAGACCCCTTAGTTTGCTTAATTCTATACACACACTCAAAGTAGTATAGAGGGGCATTTTTTTAATAGAACTCCTAAGTCCAATTTTGGACGTTTTGCTAGAAACATCCAAAAAGCAAGTGGTGAATATAGCCATTTCTGAACCTGAAAAAAAGTCTATTTTTGGTTCAAAAATCACCTTTTTCCTAGGCATGTTGTGGTCAGTGCATTTTTCTTTTTGAACCATTTTGGAAAATAAAACATCCAAGAGAAAAATGGCCAAAAACCAGCCTTTGGGATTCTTAGTAGACTGCCCACACAGACATCACAGCAGAGCATTGGGGCAGCCAAGAGGGGCACTGCAGTGGACTTCACATAAAAGGTTCCAGGTACACATCTCACCATAACCCCTTATACTGTATGGAGAGCTCTCCAAGCTGAAAAATACCAACTGTACACCACTACAATAGCTCTCAAGCTTGCAGGTGTCACCTATATTTAGGTACAGTATGTATTCAGTGTTTTTTGGAGGGTTCACACGTTCCACCACAAGTGTACTAATTACAGTGGGATAAGGGATTGGGTCCCCTTCTCTGCAGTCCACTGCACTGAACACTGGGCTGCTCCTGGGAACTGCTTGCTGCTCTGATAGGAATGACCATTATATCTGCAGCTGTCATAGAGCTTGGTATGTAATGCCACTGTCATATGTTAAGGGGCTGGGAGGGGGTCAGTGACCACTGGGGGAGTAAGGGGGTATATGACTTAATCTCTCCACTGGTCATTTGATCATTTAGTGCACATTTTGGTCACTTAGTCGTGATTGAAACAGGTCCAGCCAAAAACATCTCAATTTTGGCCCTAGACAGATCTTTGTTCCATTATTGCAGAAAAACGTATATCTTTTGGTGCTGCCCATATCCCAAAACACACTGTGGAGATAAATGTTTAACATTGGAGTGTCAAAAATTGCAACTTGGACGTTTTTCTGAAAAATACATTCTTCTGCCACCATGACATTTTTTTGGACTTTTTTTTTTTTTTTTTTTTTAAATGAGCCCCATAGCGTAACATCAATGTAATGATACTCACAAAGTTTGAAATAAGCCATGGAATGTTTTGCTCAGGTAGATTCTCCAAATGCTTGCTCACCGAAAATATTAGCCAATAGAGTGAGAAATCTATGGCCATGAACAATGCCCAGAGACCAAGATTCATCAGTATAGGGAGGAAGAAGAGTCCCATGTGTTTCCTCTCCTTACGGGATAGGTGCAGTGTCGGAATGGTGATATATTCATTTTTCTCTTTTTTATTGAGTGGGAGGACATAGGGTTTCCCCTCTTTCCTATTATGCTCATCAAACTCAATGAAACGCTTTGTGATATATGTGTTATCAAACTTCCTACCATTCTTGCTCAGATATCTTCTGAGGAAGACTCCTGTGCCAATCAAAACTATTGCAAGGCCCAAGACGAAAAGCAGCCTGCGGCCCACGAAGAAAGTGGCTTCCAACAGATAGGATATGTCGTCCACAACTCTTTGGATCTGCAGTTCTGTTTCATTTAATTTCAGTTTCAGTTTTTCATCTGAAATAGAGGCATGGACATCAACCTTGTCACTCAGGGTCACTATATCTGAGAAGGGTCTGATGAGCGCACTTTGATTATAAATCCATTGGATTGTTTTGATGTAATGATCCAAAGGAGTCACCTGGAGAGAAAGACGTTTTGCTTCCAAGTTGCATGTTATACTATCTGCTAGATTTCTGAGGTTGGTAAAAATATTTTTGATGTCATGGAATATGACTATGCCAGTTCCAGCTGTAACAAGTGCATTCCTGCCTTCTCTCATTCCACAAGAAAGTAGAAACAGTATGCTGAAACAGCGAACATGTTTAGAGTAAAACAGTAAGGTAGACATGGCAAATGTGATGGAAGTAGATATGACTGATGCAATGAAAAAGGTGCATGTTTCTGATGCATGTAAAATAAGGAGCAGGGTGGAACCTAAAATAAGGCCAAATATACAGCAAACCACCAACAGGGTCAGTGAATTCTTCCATTCTGTTTTCCTCTCAGATACGAAAGTGTCCACAAGGTGTAAACAAAGCCGAGTCACTTTGACAAACTCTATCATGACTGAAATTTGAGAGGACAACCTAGAATTAAAAAAAAACCAAATTGTAAACATTTTACTACACCACTATCAGACATTTAAGTTATTCTAATGTGGTCTGATAATTTCATGTATTATTTTATTACCTACTGATTGATTGAGGTTACCTTGAATTATCTACTGAACCTCTGTATCTTTATTCAAAATTTCTTTGGATGTTTATTGAAATTTGCCTGACACTATAAAGGAGCATTGCTGAGGAAGAAGGTTTGAAGGGAAGTGCTGCATCAGAATGGAATATGGGGAAGAAAGAGACAAGATGCAGTAGCAGAGAGTGAAACACCCTGTTCTGTTCCTTCCCCCCTCCCCCCATCTACACTCATAGAGGGGCATAATCGAACGGGGCGCCCAAGTTTTCCTGAGCAGGACATACCCGCGAAGGGGCGGAGAAACCCGTATTATTGAAACAAGATGGGCGTCCATCTTTCGTTTTGATAATACGGTCAGGGACGCCCAAATCTCAACATTTAGGTCAACCCTAGAGATGGTCATCCCCGATTTTCAGTGATAATGGAAACCAAGGACACCCATCTCAGAAACTACCAAATCCAAGCCATTTAGTCATGGGAGGAGCCAGCATTTGTGGTGCACTGGTCCCCCTCACATGCCAGGACACCAACCGGACACCCTAGGGGGCAATGCGGTGGACTTCAGAAAAAGTTCCCAGGTGCATAGCTCCCTTACCTTATGTGCTGTGCCCCCCCAAAAAACTCACTCCCCACAACTGTACACCACTAACATAGCCCTTAGGGATGAAGGGGAGCAGCTAGATGTGGGTACAGTGGGTTTCTGGTGGGTTTTGGAGGGCTCACATTTACCACCACGTGTAACAGGTAGGGGGGGATGGGCATGGGTCCGCCTGCCTGAAGTGCACTGCAGTACCCCCTAAAACTGCTCCTGGGACCTGCATACTGCTGTCATGGAGTTGAGTATGATATTAGAGGCTGGAAAAAATATTTACAATTTTTTTTAGGGTGGGAGGGGGTTAGTGACCACTGGGGGAGTAATGGGAGGTCATCCCCGATTCCCTCCGGTGGTCATCTGGTCAGTTCAGGCACCTTTTTAAGGCTTGGTCGTAAGAAAAAATGGACCAAGTAAAGTCGCCTTAGTGCTCGTCAGGGATGCCCTTCTTTTTTCCATTATCGATCGAGGACGCCCATGTGTTAGGCACGCCCCAGTCCCACCTTCGCTACGCTTCCGACATGCCCCCATGAACTTTGGTCCTCCCCACGACAGAAAGGAGTTGAGGACGCCCAAAATTGGCTTTTGATTATACCGATTTGGGCGACCCTGTGAGAAGGGTTGCCCAAATCGGAATAATCGACTGAGCTTGTCATCTTTCCCCCTAAACCAACCTCTCCTCCTCCCCCATTCTCTATTTCTGTGGATAACACTCTCATTCTTCCTGTCTCACCAGCTCGTAACCTTGGGGTCATCTTCGACTCCTCCCTCTCCTTCTCTGCACATATTCAACAGACTGCTAAAACCTGTCATTTCTTTCTCTATAATATCAGCAAAATTCGCCCTTTCCTTTCTGAGCACACTACCAGAAGCCTCATCCACACTCTTATCATCTCTTACTTAGACTATTGCAACTTGCTTCTCACAGGTCTCTCACTTAGCCATCTCTCTCCTCTTCAATCTGTTCAAAATTCTGCTGCACGACTAATATTCCGCCAGTGTCATTACGCTCATGTTAGCCCTCTCCTCAAGTCACTTCACTGGCTTCCTATCCATTTCCGCATACAGTTCAAACTCCTCTTATTGACCTATAAGTGCATTCACTCTGCAGCTCCTCAGTACCTCTCCACTCTCATCTCTCCCTACATTCGTCCCCGGGAACTCCGTTCACTGGGTAAATCTCTCTTATCTGCACCCTTCTCCTCCACTGCAAACTCCAGACTCCGTTCCTTTTATCTTGCTGCACCATATGCCTGGAATAGACTTCCTGAGCCAGTACATCAAGCTCCATCTCTGGCAGTCTTCAAATCTAAGCTAAAAGCCCACCTTTTTGATGCTGCTTTTAACTCCTAACCCTTATTCAGAACCCTTATTTTATCATCCTCACTTTAATATTCCCTTATCTCTTGTTTGTTCTGTTTGTCTGTCCTAATTAGATTGTAAGCTCTGTCGAGCAGGGACTGTCTCTTCATGTTCAAGTGTACAGCGCTGCGTACATCTAGTAGCGCTTTAGAAATGAGAAGTAGTAGTAGTAAGGACGCCCATCTTCCGATTTGTGTAGAAAGATGGGCGCCCTTCTCTTTAGAAAATAAGACTGATAGTGATACTGGGGTGGTAAAGGGATGGCAAGACATTTTTGGAGGTGCCACTCCATAGTGACACCTACAGTAGGAAAAGATAACCACTTAAAGAAAACCCTCCCCATAGGGATAATTCTGTAGGCACAATTAAAATAACCAAAGACTGATCTGCCTTGGAGAAGCTCCATCAAAAGCCTCTGCCAATCTGCAAACCTTATTCTAAGGTAATCTAGGCTGAATCCAAACTGAATCCAACTACTCAACTAGAAAATTAAGGACTGTTGGCAGGCCCTTTAATTTCTCCTTCACTAAGGGAATCCCAATCTCTGCTGCTAATGACAAACTCCAACCTCGGGAAGCCCCACAAAAAGAAAATCATCCAAATAATGAATAACATCCCTAACCCCAGCAATTTGTTCCACAGTCCAATAAACAAACGAAGATGCCTCACTACAAGAGCATAACACATGGGCATACATTTATCAAATAAATGCTGTGACTCAAACTTAAATCCCAAAAGATAAAAAGATTCCGAATTCACAGGTAGCAACTGAAATACAGACTCAATGTCAGCCTTGGCCATCAAAACATCCTTCACACAAGATCACAGAAACAATACTGCCTGGTCCAATGACACAAACCCACATACCACACCAAACAAGAATCAGAGTCTATGAATGCATTCACACCTGTAGCATTATTTATTTATTACATTTGCCTCCCACATTTTCCCGCATAGCAGTAGGCTCAATGTGGCTTACAGGTTCCGGAGAGGAGAGTACCAACTCCGGGAATATATACAGAGTGGAAAATAGAGTAACAGTAGGTACAAGGAAGCTGATAAGGTTCCGTTATGCTAGAACAAATTATAAATTAAATGACATTTCCAGGGTTCCTTCTTAAGCACAACTCCCAAAGGATAAATCACCAGGTCAGAAAATGGAGGTTTATACAATGGATCAGCAATCCTACCCAACTCCAATTCCTTACAAAATTTTTCAATAATCACCTTTTTTTGTTCTAAAACTGTGGGGGCATCACAGGGCTTAAGAGATAAAAGCAGACCCTGGAAAGGAATAAGAAAACTGACACTAAAATCCTCCAACAACAAATAAGCATCATCTTATCGAGAGTAATCATACAAACACTTGGATAAAGCTGTCAAACTTTAGAGACAGGGCCTTGAGAAATATCTTCTGAGGACTATGATCTGGATCCAATGCCTCTGGCAACCTTTGCTCCTTGGAGATGACAATGGAGAGTTGGTTGCCCAACTCTACAAATGGAACATTTGTGTTTAAACTTACCTGACTGCTGCACACAATGGCCAGAATTGAAATACATTTCCACTCCCACTCAGACATTCACCAACAAATTGCCCAGATATCCAAATCCCAGTGCCCGCTGTCATGGATTTGGAAAGTGGCACCAATGACCCACTGTCCTTGAACTGCTACAGGCCATCCTGATGTTCCAACACCAGGAACTGCTGGCAAGTATGATGGCTGCCCAAATCCCTGAAAGGACCAAGGCCAAACAGGTGTCTTGTCCATCAGCCAAATATCCTCGTCTTGAAAACCCCAAGCTTCAGACATCCTTTGCCAACTGCTTTCTAAAATGAATATCACAATTTAGCCAAGCCCAACTTCCACAAGTAGAATAATCCTGTAAAATCATATCAGAATACTTAAAAAAACAATAAAAAACAAGAATACAAAGTCGGTTTGGCCGCTCCCAAAATGGCTGCAAAAATATTAAAACCTAAACTCCAGTTATGAACAGACTTAACCACCCTAACCTTCTTTTTTACCTGTTCCTTCCTTTTCTCATGTTTCGGAGCATCTCCATATTCCTGCTCTCTAACTAAAAGAGAAAAATATATCCATATTCTTTCCACATAAAATTTTACACATCAGCTTAAAAGAAACATGAGCCCCCAGAGAAGCCAAAACTACATATATGCCCATATTATGAGGGCCCAATTGCAAAGGAGTCCACAAACCCACATCAGACTCAGATGAACTAGAAGAAGATTCAGAAGAATCCAAAGAGTCTAAATGAGTCCCACACATCCGCTGGCACAGAACCAATAACCCTGTGCTTGTGTTTTTCTAAATCCAAATGCTTCACAACCTGTCTCAAATTTTGCATAAATTTCTTATCCTTTAAACACTTGTGCAAACCTCCTTTGTGATTACCTATCCCCTTTTTATCCCTACCTTCCCCTTTTCCCATTACAACCCTCAAATTATTACTAAGATCAGAATACTGACTCAGAGGGTCCAAGCTCTGAATGAGCATATAATTCTGCCGCCTGCTGGCAACTATCTGTAACCATCTGACCAGCATGACATCAGGCCCAGCTGCATTTCTAGAGTTCAGCAACTTCTTTTTGGATAACATCTTAGACTTGGACAGCAAATAGGCCCTTCCAACCCCCAATCAATTCCTCTCCCACCTTTGCTCCCTTTATGATGTTCACCACAGGTACCTGCCACCTCCTCAACCAAACACCTAGATCTTTTTTGACCCCCCTTTTCCCTTCACCCTGCAAAATTCACCCTTCCCAGACTTCACATTTATTTTAAGGCCCATCCTGAAAGTCTACCCCCTCCCCAAAAAAAAAAAAACCACAATAACACCCTGAGCCCCATCCTACAGACCTCTGAATACCACCAAACAACCCCCACAAACCAACTTCAACCCCCAAAAAGAAACTCCCAAACCCATCAAATTATCACAGGTTCTAAAATAAATAGATGACGGGCAATAGGACCCTGAGGCCATCTTGCCCAAAACAGCATCTGTTAATCAGACTCCTGCTCAGCTGCTGCACTGGCAAACACTGCCAACTCTCCTGCACCACAAGTGTGCACAGACCACTTCTACCACTGCACCTTAGCCTCAGCCTAAAGCCCACCACTGTGCTGACCGGTGCAGCTGCTCGAAGACACCACAAAATGGGCCAAAGGTAAGCTTCTTCACACACTTCTCCTCCCAGCTCCGAATTGACTGTCACAAACCCCTTCCCATAATAAGCAATGTGCAAATAAACATTTCTGTTCGACAATATGAAAGATAGGTAAAACTGAAACAGATCTCTATATCTTTATGGAAAATAAAAACAACCTTCATTGGTTGTCCTGCACACTAAACACAAGCCGGACGATTTTTAGCACTATTTAACCGGCCAGGAATGACTCCTGGCCGGTTAAATAGCCCTTAACCAACTATCTGTGAATATTCAGCAGGGGTTAGTCGGCTATCTCCCGCTGAATATTCACAGTCAATGCATAGGGGGATGTTCTATATATGGCACCTACAAAATTGGTGCGGAAATCAGTGCCAACTAAGCGTATTCTATAAGCGACGCCTAGATTTGGGTGCAGTATAAAGAATACACTTAGTTGACATATCAGCGCCAAACATTACACCAGCGAAAATGTGGTGTAAATCCCAGCGCGTAGATTTAGGGCGCACTGGGCCATATTCTATAACTATGCACATAAATTTTGTAATGTCCATGAAATGTTCATTTCCCCGCCCATAACCACGCCCCCTTTTGCCTGCACACGTTAGAACTTAGGCACACTGCATTACAGAATACTCTTAGCAGGTCGTGTGCATAAATTCTAATTAATGCCAATTTAGTGCTCATTATTGCTTGTTAAGAGCTGTTATCAACGCTGATTAGCTATTATTATTATAGAATATGCTCTAATTTTGGCGTGGATCTCTAGGCGCACTGTATAGAATCCGGGGGATTGTAGTTAACCAGCTATATTGAGTGATATAGCCAGCTAGCTGCAAATATTCAGTGCATTGACAGCTAGGTTAGGCTGCCAAATCGGGCCACCCAAATAGCAGGCCTATCTTTGGCTATAAGGCTAGCGCTGAATATTTACTTAACCAGTTGAGTTTATGCCGGTCACTGGCAACAGTCCGGCATTGAATATCCAGCATCACCGCTGGCAGCAGGAGTTAACCGGACTGCCTCCCGCAGTCTGAATATTGCCCCCAAGTTGTCTAAACATTTTGGAGGCAATTCTATAAGTGAGCACTTCCATGTAGGTGCCTTAAGACCACATCATAGGTGTCTACTCTATAATGGAACCTGGCACTTAAGTTCCATTACAAAATACTAGTGGAATCCGGTATCGGCACATCTAACATTTAGATGCTGGTGTAAATGCAAGCACCTAATATAGCAGGAGTGCAAGTAAGTTACAGCAGTGGCGTAGCTACAGGGGGCCATGGGAGCCTGGGCCTCCCCAAATTTGCTATGGGGCCCCTGGTTTGGCTGGCGGTGGTCCGAAACCCCTGCCAGCTGAAGCGTTTGTCTCGCGCTGGTCTCGCCACATTGCCTACCCTACTCTTCTCAGTTGCACCGTGCACACTTGTTTTAGTGAAACTGAGCATATGCGACATTTCACACATGCTCAGTTTCATTAAAACAAGTGTGCACAGTGCGACTGAGAACAGAGCAGGGCAGGCAATGCAAGACCAGCGTGGGACAAACGCTTCAGCTGGCGGGAATTGGGGACCCCCGCCAGCCAAGGTACCATCATGCGGCAGTGGTGGCACAGGGGGGGCAGCGGCGGGGAGGCGGGCCAAAATGTGCCCCCCCTACTTTGGGTTCTGGCCCCCCTCCCTGTTGAGGTCTGGCTATGCCCCTGAGTTACAGTATTCTGTAAGTTACACATGTAAGTGGGAGCCCTGCTTGAGTTCCCCCTATGCTATGCCCCTCCATTTCCAATACATGCTTACATGCACAACTAGCACTTATGCGGGTCTGTGCACACATATGTGCTTAAGTGTTAATATTCTAAACATTTACCTGTGCAATGCACACAGAAAGGTATACGGCTAGGTTATAGAATTGCCCTGCACATGCTTTTTACACATTTTAATATTTGTTTTCTCTGGGGGTCTTTTACTAAGCCATGGTAGCATTTTTAGCTTACGGTAGAAATCAGCTGGTGGTAAACACTGAGACGCCCATAGGAATATAATGGGTGTCTCAGCTTTTACCACCAGCTGATTTCTACCGCGAGCTAAAATCGTTACTGAAGCTTAGTAAAAGACCCTCTCTGTTCTTTGTTCTATATTAGTTTTATCTGTAACAAAAATCTACAGTTCTCCATTAGCAAAATAATAATAATTTGTACTTTATCAATACTAATAATCATAAGGTAACAAATGATTTAAAGTACTTATATTTCATGAGTCAAGCATTAAACAAAAAAAACTTGTTACCTTTATTGTAAGCAAATTCCAGCACTGGTACACAATCTTCTTGTTATCTAGAAAACAAAATGAAGCATAGGAACCCCAAACGTTCAACCTGAGTCAGTCTAACAGCTGTCTGCAGACATACACACACTAACAGCAACATTTTATGACACCGAATTAGTAGAGAAGGAGGAGTCAAGAGACCTGAGATTCTCTCTTCCACTGCACTGGGCAGTGCTGGGCTTCCCAAGAACAGCCAACCATATACTCATGTGTCATGCTACTTTAGAAGTCTAACAGTGCTAATGTGAGCAAAACAGAACACAATTACTCAGCAAAACAACCTTCTTTCCACCTCCATATTCCTTGCAATGGAAACTGATTAATAGCACAACTCATGTGTCTCCTCTCCTTCCCTAAAATAGGAAAGAGCTTGCTGAATGACACTGTGGGCATTCGAGTTCCTTCCAGTGGATAACACCAGAGAAGGAATTTTAGCAATCCAAAGAAACAGAACAGAAAAGAGCCCAATGCAATGCTCAGTACATTTCTAAAGAATGGTCAACATAGATCGGTACATGTTAAGGTTTTTAAATATCCAAGACTATAATTCCTGGAAATTGAGCAGAAAACTTTGTGGTTAGCATGTGACACTGAGCTGCCCTATGGAAAGTCTGAGTTTGCTTCTTGTTTTATGGGCTTTCTGGCCACTGAGGCTGAAAATGCTGTCACAACAGATAACCATTGTGCCAGGGATACCAAACCTTGGCAATTTGCAAAGGTGGAAACAGGAAGACAGCAACCACAGGTCAATCAGTTTGACTATACTGTCTGAGGATAAATTAGTAGTGTTGCTCTTAAAGAAACATCATGAATCCAGCAGGGTACGTGATCTAAGGTAAGGATAGTTTTACTAAATGGTGATCATATTAATAATAATTGTAATAATTATAAACCGGTTGTGTATACTGTCAATACCATATGCTCCAAGACAGTTTATAACATGATTAATTAAAATAACATCTAATAAAAAAGGCAATTTAAAAAAAATCTTTCAAAACATCCTTTTTAAGGAAACATATTTTTTTAAAGTTTACAGAACTTAGGTAATTTTTATTATGTTTCATTGCAAGAGGGAGGGTACCTTGTCTAGCTATAGGTGTTCATCTTTGTTCAACAGTATTCCTCTTAAAATGGGCAGCACATTTTGATAAAAAAAATACTTTGGTGAAAGTTAAGGTGAGTTATATACCAAGTGACAGAATCAGGATTTAAAATCACTACATCACATAGGTAATCCTTATCCCACACATTTTTGAATTCCTTCACACTTTATGACTCCATCACGTGGAAGGGCATTCCAGGCATCCATTACCCTCTCTGTGAAAAAGTATTTTCTGACATTACCCGTAAGTCTATCACCTTGCAACTTCTATTCATGTCTTATAGTTTTTCCACCTCTATGTCTCTGGAAGAGGTTTGTTTGTATATTAATTCCTTTCAAGTACTTAAATATATGTATCATATCTCCTCTCTCTCTCTCTTTTCCTCTAGTGTATACATATTCAAGTGTTCCAGTCTTTTCTCGTACATCTTATAGCGCAAACCCTGTATCACTTTTGTCACCTTCCTCCGGACTGCCTCAAGTCTTTTTATGTCCTTGGAGAGATACAGTCTCCAAAACTGAACGCAGTACTCCAAATGGGGTCAGCCACCACCTTATCACATTGTTTTGCTGCCTTGACATCCTCTGACACTATCACCCCAAGTTCTCGCTCCTGATCTGTGCATATCAGTCTCTCACCCCCTAGCACATACTGTTCTTATTTATATATTGTGATTTATTAACTGCCTTTATGAAGAGATTCACCCAAGGCAGTGTACAGTAGGTACAGTTTAACATCAAACTTACAATTTTGTTAACAGCATAACATCAGTAAAATGAACAAGACAGACAGAATGAAAGAAGAAAACTTGAAAGCAGCAAATTGAGACCTAATAATAGGATCACCATGAAACAGGATCAAAAATGTACACATTTGACAGCACTGAAATTCAAGCAACAGAGATATAATACGATGTAAGCATAATGGCAATGGAGTATCTAATAAGCACACAATTAGAACATTCAAACAACATTGCTATGATACTAATGCTTTTCTACAATACAGCTTACCATCAAGTGGTGTAGCCACAGGTGGGCCTGGGTGGGCCGGGGCCCACCCACTTAGGGCTCAGGCCCACCTAACAGCAGCACACATTTAGCAGTAGCTGGTGGGGATCCCAAGCTCCGCCAGCTAAAGACCTCCTCCTGATGGTGCTGAAAACATTGCTCTCCACTTCAGAAGTCTGAGCTTCCTAAGCTGCCGATATTGGCAACTGCGCATGCTCAGTTTTCAGCGCATGCCTGCTGCAGGCTGCCAAGGTAGAGAGCAGTGTTTTCCTGCCAGCTGAGATATTTTTTTAAGTTGGAGGGGGAGGGGGGGAGAACACTTGTGCCCACCCACTTGTTGTCTAGGCCCACCCAAAATCTGCTGTCTGGCTACACCCCTGCTTACCATACAGCTGAGGGGCCAAATGAAGTTATAAATACATGGGGACAAGATGCATGGTACAGAGTCAGTTGAGATAAATAAATGGGTGGTTAAACTAAAGACAAGTTTTGTATAATCAAGAGATAAGGAACTGATCTAAGTTACAGTGTGTGTTGCAAGCTAGTCCAGGTACAGAATGGGTGTATAGTCAATCACCCTATGTATTAAAGGCTTGGGAGAAGAGCCAGGCTTTTACCTGCTTCCTGAAGTAGAGGTAGTCTCGAGTTATACGTAACCCCTCTGGGAGTAAATCCCAGAGCGTGGGGCTACTCCTGAGAAGGCTCACTGGCGGGTATCACATCCTACAATTTCCTTTGAAGAGGGGACAGATAGCGATGATCCTTGAGAGGATCTTAAGAGGTCTCAAAAGGTGTGTAAAGAGCTAGCTTATTATTTAAGTACTCTCGCCCATTTTGTCTGAGGGCCTTGAAAAATCAAGCAGAGTTTTAAACTTAGCCCTATAAGGCACTGGTAGCCAGTGTAGGTTTTCCAGGAAGGGTGTGATATGGTCATGCAGTTTGTAGCCTATCAGTCATGCTGCAGAATTCTGAATTAGCTGGAGCTGATACAAACCTTTTGGTTTGACCACAGGGCATTACATGGATTCTTACATCCCCAATGCATCACCTTACACCTCTTCACATTAAATTTTAACTGCCAAACAGATCATTATTCCAATTTTTATAGATCCCTTCTCATGACTCCGGCAGCTCTCGGTCCTCACAATCCTCACCTGGCTGCCCTCAGCTTCCCACAACAGCCCTCCTTTCCTTCCTGCCAACCTGCCTTTAAAACTTTTATTTTACCTCAAGTCACAGAAGTGGTCATTTAAACATCAGAAGCAGGAAAAGACCTCAGAAATAGTCTGCAGACCTGGCATATAGCATGCTAATAATGTCTAAACAAACAGGACCTTCATATCATTGGCCAAAAACGTCCTGTGTGCTCATTCCACACAATATTTGTGGAAACCAATCGTTGTCAGCAAACTTCATACAAAAAAATATTTTGTCGGGTTTTTCAAATTTGTTCAAGATTCTTCACTTAACAAAAATAGTGCAAACTCTCATCAAGTAACAACATTTCTTTACAAATTAAGTTACGTTCAAATTAGGTTCAGCAAGTACTTAGTTTAGCACTCAGCTTTTAGCTCCATACCGACGGGTCCCGTTTCACATGAATGCTTCATCAGGGGATAAGAGGCTTGTACATAATTGAGGGCGTCTTTTAATAAGGCGCGCTCACGTTTTCAGCACACGCTAAACGTTAGAGACGCCCATAGGAATGCATTAGCATCTCTAACGTTTAGTGCCTACAGTTTTAGCGTGCGCTAAAATCGTGAGCGCACCTTAGCAAAAGACCCCCTGAATGACTTCACAACATAAGTCTCTCGCTGTTGCTGAACATAATTTGATTTTGAACATAATTTGTTTCGTAAAGAAATGTCGTTACTTGATGACAGTTTGCACTATTTTTGTTAAGTGAAGAATCTTGAACAAATTTGAAAAACTTCACAACACAGAGTGTGGAATGAGCACGCAGGAGGTTTTTGGCCGATGATGTCTGTTCAGATATTATTAGCATGATATACACAGATCTGCAGACTATTTCTGAGGTCTTTTCCTCCTCATTTTTAAAGGACCTCACTGCATCCTTCAACTTGAATTTTTTTCATTCACAAGTGGGTTGTTTAGTCTCTATGGTGGCATTTTCTGTATCTGTTTGTGTTTCTATTTCATTCGTGTTCTTAGTTGTGTAAGAAATATTTCCATTCTATGAAATCACAACTAAGATTCTAGACAGGGTGAACGTGTGGCTATCAAACCCTTAACCAATAACAAGGAAGCTCTGGACACTCACATATTCCATTTGGCAGTATATAAGGCAATAACAGTGAAAGTGAAAACAATGCATTCGTGGATACTAACATATATTACAATGTGATCCATCACTGCTTTCCTACAAAAGATATAGGGGCCCTTTCCCTAAGCTGCGTAAGCGTCTACCTGTGCCCAATGCGCGCCAAAATGGAGTTACTGCCAGCTACCACGTGGCTCTTGTGGTAATTTCATTTTTGGTGCACGTATTGGACGCGCGCCAAGTGGCATTTGATGCACGTAGGTCATTACTGCCCGGTTACGGCATGAGACTTTAATGCTAGGTCAATGGCTGGTGGTAAGATCTCGGGCCCAAAATGGATGCGCGGCAATTATCATTTTTTCCGCATGTCCATTTTCGGCAAAAATTTTTAAAAGGCATTTTTTTACATGTGCGCTGAAAAATGATTCTGCGCGCACCCAAAACATGCATTCACACTACTGCAGGCCATTTTTTAGTGCACCTTAGTAAAAGGACCCCATAGTAATTATAGAATAAGAACAAAGCAAGTCAATACTTACACAACTCAAAAGGAGTCTCTTATGAACCTTGTTGCAAATCGTAGTAGGATTATTAAGAGGAGCCATTCATATATAATTGTGTTTAATATCAATTAAAGCTCTATCAAACAAATTTTGTAACAAAGCTAGTAAAATGACCCTGTGGATTAGCATACAGGTGTAGGAAAAACCCAGAAGACCAGGATGCCTTGTAAAATGAATACTAATTCACTGGTAGCATAACATTTTAATTTTTTTAAAAAGCATACTATAAGCTGGACTGGGTGCTCTGTGGGAGTGTAACAGAATGGCACATAAAGGATCTAGATTTGATCCCAGCTCAGTTCTTCAGCTACCCTGACCAGTTGAAGTTAGTACTGTTGCAAAGGAAGTGTTCACACCCTTTGGGGACTAAAGTTGCAAGCCACAGTGCAACAGTGACACCTAGTGGCAGGATTGGCAAGAAATTACAGAAAAGGTGGTGGTGGATGCCTGGAATGCCCTCCTGCAGGAGGTTCTCAAGACAAAAATGGTGACAGAATTCAAAAATGCATGGGATAAACATAGAGGAACATTATATAGAAAAAAGATGGAATCCAATTAAAGCAAAACTTAAATGACCTCATAACTGGAGTGAGATTTGATGGCACCTGCAGAGGCTGGGAATTTTGACCAATGCCAGGCAAACTTCTACGGTCTGGGTCCCCTAAATGGCAAAAACTGATCAGGATTGGGCTTCGATGGCAACTCCAGTATTTAGGAAGTAGGACCAGTGCCTAGCAGACTTCTACAGTCTGAGTCCCAAAATTGGCAGAGAGAGAGACAGAAATTAACTATACTAGTGTTAAATGATAAAGAAGTGGAACCTTTATAAAGTGCCAGATTTACCTCTGGCCACCCTGTTGGGCAGACTGGATGAACTGTGCAGGTCTTTATCTGCTGACATTTTATATGTTACTATGATGTGGGGCTCAAAATTGTAAGGGTACCCAAGAATTTGTGATGCATGGCCCCAAGCTGATGATTGTAGCTGTAATAACACACTTACGTGACTTTAACGAGGTATTACATGTATGTAGCTATGGGGAAGGTGGGTTATAGTGCCTGCGGATCTTTAATGTACTGTATGACCGAAGAACTCATGTGAAGTGGACTTTTGTTGATCTCTGCTGGTATCTGGCTAGTGGTCTCTAGGTTGCATCCTGCTGGTTTTGCAACTGCATCCTTGGATTCTGAAGCTCTCACCCTATCAGAAGCATATTCTTATATAGTTCTGGTTTTCACCCTGAAGCAACACAGTGAATGGGAAACAAAGACTAACCAACCCAGCTTGCTCCAGTCCGTCCTTCCCAGCCTGTTTCAATCCGTCTGCTCCAACCTGCTTGTTCCAGTCCAAATGCTCTAGCGTGCTCTAGTCCGCTTGCTCCGCCTGCTCTATGCTCGTTCCAGTCTGCATGATCCCAGCTTGTTCCAGTCCGCCCAATCCCAGCTTGTTCCAGTCCGCCGATCCAGCTTCCCCTGCCTGCTCCTGTGTTCCAGTCCGCCTGTCCAGCTTCTCCTTGCTTGTTCCAGCCCATCTGCTCCAGCCTACCTGCTCCGGTACATCTACTCCACCGTGCACCAATCCGCCTGAACCAGCTCTCCGTGCTTGTTCCAATACACCTGCCCCAGCCTGCCTGAACCAGCTTCTCCCTGCTTGTTCCTGCACACCTGCTCCAGCCTGCCTGCTCCGGTACATCTGATTCAGCCTGCTCCAGACTACCTGATCCAGCCTGCTCCAGACTGCCTATCTCAGCCTGTTCCAGTCCATCTGCCCCAGCCAGCTTGCCCCATACTGCCTGATTCAGCCTGATCCAAACTACCTGATCTAGCCTGCTCCTGACTGCCTGCCCTGCCCACCTTCCTACCAGCTGATCCAAACTACCTGATCTAGCCTGCTCCTGACTGCCTGCCCTACCCACCTTCCTACCAGCTCATCACTCCCCTGCCCGATTGATCACCTCACCTGCCTGTTTCCCACCTCACCTACCTGCCCTGTGAACACCTCAGCCGCTACTCATGGCCCCCATTCACATCCTATTCCTTGTCCTGTCCCTCCCTAATCTTTTCCCCCTCCCATCGCTATCTACCTCACGATCTCACTACCCATCCCTGTCCTCCCCCGTCTTCTTCACTACTGCATTACCCTTCCTACCCACCTCACCATCCCTACTGTCTTCCTCCTCCTTCTTGGCTCTCAACCTTCAACACCTCCTTCCTGCCATGAACCCTTCCCCTTTCCTCCTAAGCGCATCCAGTCTTCATCGCCTTCGTCGCCCTTCCTCTCCCACCCTTCTCCGCACTCTCTTGCTCCTTCTCCTGTTATCCGCGGGAGACATCAATCCCAACCCAGGTCCCCCCCACCTGTCCTCGTCCTCATCTCATCTATGCAAACGCTCCCGCGATAGCTCCAATCTCATCTCTATTCCCCTCCTCCCTCCCCTTCTCGTGCGCCCTCTGGAACGCCCAATCGATCTGCAACAAACTTCCCTTCACCCACGATCTCTTCATCTCCAATTCCCTTCAACTGCTCGCCCTAACTGAAACCTGGCTCACCCCTGACAACACTGCCTCAATCGTAGCCCTATGCCATGGAGGTTATCTTTTCTCCCATTCGCCCCGCCCAGTTGGTCGCGGTGGCGGCATCGGGCTACTACTTTCGCCCCCTTGCAGTTTTCAACCTCTCCACCTACCTCAGTCTCACTGCTTCTCATCCTTTGAGGTTCACTCCATCCGTCTATTCCACCCACTACCACTCAGAGTTGCAGTCATTTACCGCCCCCCTGATAAGTCCCTCCCTTCCTTCCTCACCGACTTCGATGCCTGGCTCACTGTTTTTCTCGAGCCCTCATCCCCATCCCTCATTCTTGGGGACTTCAACATTCACACTGATAACCCATTCGACTCATATGTTTCTCAGTTCCTCGCTCTTACCTCCTCCTTCAACCTCCAACTGAGCCCCACCACCCCTACTCATAAATCTGGCCACTGTCTTGATCTCGTCCTCTCTTCTACTAGCTCACCCCCCAATTTCTGCGTTTCAGCTCTTCCTCTCTCTAACCATCACCTAATCACATTCACACTCCAGCATCCTCCCCCTCAATCTCGCCCCACACTAACTACTACATCCAGAAACCTCCAGGCTGTTGACCCCCCCACCTTATCCTCTAGTATCTCTCCTCTCCTCCCTTCCATCATGTCTTCCAAATCTGTTGACAAAGCTGTCTCCATTTACAATGCCACTCTCTCCTTTGCTCTAGATACCCTTGCACCGTCCATCTCCCGTCCCACAAGGTGTACCAATCCCCAGCCCTGGCTGACCCCTTGCACCCGATACCTTCGCCCGTTCGGCTGAACGCCTCTGGAGGAAATCTCGCACCCATACTGACTTCATTCACTTCAAATTCATGCTATCCTCCTTCCAATCCTCCCTTTTCCTCGCTAAACAGGACTATTACACCAAATTGACTAATTCCCTCAGCTCTAACCCTCGTCGTCTCTTCGCCACCCTCAACTCCCTCCTCAAAGTGCCCTCCGCTCCCACTCCCCCCTCACTCTCTCCTCAATCTCTGGCTGACTACTTCCGTGACAAGGTCCAAAAGATCAACCTCGAATTCACCATTAAACCTTCTCCTCCTCTTCATCCGATAACCCACTCTCTCAACCAACCTACCCAAGCCTCCTTCTCCTCTTTTCCTGCCATCACCGAAGAGGAAACCGCCCATCTCCTCTCCTCCTCAAAATCCACCACCTGTTCCTCTGACCCCATCCCCACCAACCTACTTAACACCATCACTCCTACTATCACCCCCACCATCTGCCATATCCTCAACCTCTCTCTCTCCACTGCAACTGTCCCGGACACCTTCAAGCATGCTGTGGTCACACCACTCCTCAAAAAACCATCACTTGACCCTACCTGTCCCTCCAACTACCGCCCCATTTCCCTCCTACCCTTCCTCTCCAAGATACTTGAACGCACCATTCACAGCCGCTGCATTGATTTTCTCTCCTCTCATGCCATCCTCGATCCGCTTCAATCCGGCTTTCGCCCCCTACACTCGACAGAAACAGCACTATCTAAAGTCTGTTCCTCGCCAAATCCAAAGGTCACTACTCAATCCTCATCCTCCTCGATCTATCTGCCGCTTTTGACACTGTCAATCACAACCTACTTCTTGACACTCTGTCCTCCTTTGGGTTCCAGGGCTCTGTCCTCTCCTGGTTCTCCTCTTATCTCTCCCATCGTACCTTCAGAGTACACCCCCATGGTTCATCCTCCTCCCTTATCCTGCTCTCTGTTGGAGTTCCTCAGGGATCTGTCCTTGGGCCCCTTCTTTTTTCAATCTACACCTCTTCCTTAGGCTCCCTGATCTCCTCTCATGGTTTCCACTATCATCTTTATGCCGACGACACCCAGCTTTATCTCTCCACACCAGAAATCACTGCGGAAACCCAGGCCAAAGTACTGGCCCTGCTTATCCGACATTGCTGCCTGGATGTCCAACCGCCACTTGAAACTAAACATGGCCAAGACTGAACTTATTGTTTTCCCACCCAAACCCACTTCTCCTCTCCCTTCACTCTCTATCTCAGTTGATAACACCCTCATCGTCCCCGTCTCATCTGCCCGCAACCTCGGTGTCATCTTCGACTCCTCCCTCTCCTTCTCTGCCCATATCCAGCAGATAGCCAAGACCTGTCGCTTCTTCCTCTATAACATTAGCAAAATTCGCCCCTTCCTCTCCGAGCACACCACCCGAATCCTCATCCACTCTCTCATTACCTCTCGCCTTGACTACTGCAACCTACTCTTCACCGGCCTCCCACTTAGCCATCTATCCCCCCTTCAGTCCATCCAGAACTCTACCGCACGTCTTATTTTCCACCTTAACCGACATACTCATATCACCCCTCTCCTCAAGTCTCTTCACTGGCTTCCAATCATATACCGCATACAGTTCAAGCTTCTTCTACTCACCTACAAATGCACTCGATCTGCAGCCCCTCCTTACCTCTCCACCCTCATCTCCCCTTATGTCCCTACCCGTAACCTCCACTCTCAAGACAAATCCCTCCTTTCAGTACCCTTCTCCACCACCGCCAACTCTAGGCTTCACCCCTTCTGCCTCGCCTCACCCCATGCTTGGAACAAACTCCCCAAGCCCATACGTCAGGCCCCCTCCCTACCCATCTTCAAATCATTGCTCAAAACCCACCTCTTCAATGTCGCCTTCGGCACCTAATCACTACACCTATTCCCAGGAATCCGTAACTGCCCCAACTTGACATTTCGTCCTTTAGATTGTAAGCTCTCCTGAGCAGGGACCATCCTGATTTGTTAATTTGTTAATTTGTACAGCGCTGCGTAACCCTAGTAGCGCTCTAGAAATGTTAAGTAGTAGTAGTAGTAGTAGATTTGATGGCACCTGCAGAGGCTGGGAATTTTGACCAATGCCAGGCAAACTTCTACGGTCTGGGTCCCCTAAATGGCAAAAACTGATCAGGATTGGGCTTCGATGGCAACTCCAGTATTTAGGAAGTAGGACCAGTGCCTAGCAGACTTCTACAGTCTGAGTCCCAAAATTGGCAGAGAGAGAGACAGAAATTAACTATACTAGTGTTAAATGATAAAGAAGTGGAACCTTTATAAAGTGCCAGATTTACCTCTGGCCACCCTGTTGGGCAGACTGGATGAACTGTGCAGGTCTTTATCTGCTGACATTTTATATGTTACTATGATGTGGGGCTCAAAATTGTAAGGGTACCCAAGAATTTGTGATGCATGGCCCCAAGCTGATGATTGTAGCTGTAATAACACGCTTACGTGACTTTAACGAGGTATTACATGTGTGTAGCTATGGGGAAGGTGGGTTATAGTGCCTGCGGATCTTTAATGTACTGTATGACCGAAGAACTCATGTGAAGTGGACTTTTGTTGATCTCTGCTGGTATCTGGCTAGTGGTCTCTAGGTTGCATCCTGCTGGTTTTGCAACTGCATCCTTGGATTCTGAAGCTTCCACCCTATCAGAAGCATATTCTTATATAGTTCTGGTTTTCACCCTGAAGCATAAAATGAGGTACTCAGCTATGGGAGGGGCATCTTTGAAGGCCTCTGTGATGACTTTGACCTAGATCATAGGTACTGAATCCATACTAATGGCTAACTTGATGTATAGGAAACTAGTTTTATTCCTTCATACAGACCACCACTTACACAATCATTATCTGTAGAATTGTGAACATTTTGCCTAGATGGATTCTCCAGACGCCTCTGGTATAAAGGTGGTATTCTTAGATTTACTACACTACGTGGGCAATTCTGGGTGTCTAGTAGGAGCCTAATCTATAGATGAATATAGATGCCTACTTTCCTTTATAGAATGCTAGCATTACAGCAAAATTGCATACCTATAATTTAGGTGTGAGCACTTATACCAGTGTGTGAGTCCCACCCAGACTTCACAAGTCCGTTCTCTTGAGGTTAGAGTAGCAGACTTGGAGGAACGGAGAGAGATAGAGAGGTAAATAGAGGAGACCTTCAGGGACGTTGTAGAGAAGTCCCACCTCCAGTCTGGCAGCCCCTGTGCTGCCTTGGATGAGGGAGGTCTCCTAAAAGGAGAGCATTACCCTGGTGAAGTAGGAAGTAATCCTGTAGCCAGGGGAGGCAATTATCCTGTCGCATTGAGGATGTGTCTCCAGGAACTTCTGCCCAGGCAGGAAGGGTTAGGACAGCTGCTGTAGTTGGTGATTCGATCATTAGGCATATAGATAGCTGGGTGGCTGATGGACATGAGGATCACCTGGTCACTTGCCTGCCTGGTGCAAAGGTTGCAGACCTCATGCATCACCCAGTAAGGTGTAAGAGAACAGTGTGTTTTAAATCTGTAAAATTATTAACTCTTGAAGTGTATTTCTGTAGTTTGGCCAGCAGGTGGTGCATGTTTTATATTAAAGCTGTTATTTATTTGTTGCATTTGTATCCCACAATTTCCCACCTCTTTGCAGGCTCAATGTGGCTTACAATACATCATGAATAGTGGAAATGAGAAGAGAATAAACAATTAGTATTACAGAAGGATTTTGGGATACATGTTAATGATAACGCATAATAGTGAAATAACAAAAAAGCATTATAAGACAGTTCTGGATACATGTGGGGTTTCACATGTTTTGATCTTTGTGATATGTCTTGTTGAAAAGATAGGTCTTCAGTAGTTTGTGGAAGCTGGCTAGTTCAGTGGTCGTTTTAAGGTTGCGCGGTAGCGCGTTCCAGAATTGTGTGCTCATATAGGAAAAGGTTGATGCATGCATTAGTTTATATTTTAGACCTTTGCAGTTAGGGAAGTGAAGATTAAGGAATGTGCGGGATGATATTTTGGCATTCCTGGGTGGTAGGTCTATAAGGTCTGACATGTAGGCTGGGGCATCACCATGGATGATTTTGTGAACTAGGGTGCACACCTTGAACGCGATACGTTCTTTGAGTGGGAGCCAGTGTAGCTTTTCTCGTAGTGGTTTAGCACTTTCATATTTTGATTTTCCGAATATGAGTCTGGCTGCAGTGTTCTGGGCTGTCTGGAGTTATTTGAGTATTTGCTCTTTGCAGTCAGCGTAAAGTGCATTACAATAGTCTAGATGACTGAGTACCAATGATTGAACCAAGTTACGGAAGACGGTCCTTGGGAAGAATGGTCTTTTAGTTTCACTCAGGGGGTCTTTTACTAAGGCATGCTGGCATTTTTAGCGCGCATTAAAAATAGGTGCATGCCAAACGTTAAAGACACCCATAAGAATACATTGGCATCTTTAACATTTAGCATGCACCTATTTTTAATGCACGCTAGAAATGCCAGCACGCCTTAGTAAAAGACCCCTTAGTGAAGAAGTAAATCTACAGTACTGTGAGCAGTATACTCTTAAAACTTGTTGACTGGGCTCTGATTGGCCTTGAGTTTGAACTTACCCAGCAGTTGTTGCTGGTTGTTGCTTCAGTCTTAGCTCGGGAGAAAAGAGAGATAGATCTGTTTGCTGAGGCTCAGTGAATTATATGTCATGATCTTCCAAGGTACTGTTTAGACAGTATGCAGATGTTTGTTAGTGTTATAATTGATCCATATTTCAGTTACCTGTTATTGTTTGCTAATTGCATTTTGTTCCACTGTTCAATTCTTAAGACAATAAACAATATTTAATTTATTGCCTCTCTATCTGGACTGATAAAGAATCCAGGTAACTTGTGTGTTGGGTCTGTGAGTGCTTTCTGGGAACTGTGGGACCACTGGGAGTGTGGCTCCAGTAACCTAGAAATCACTAGGGATAATTGGAGAGTGGGAAACTCACCCAGAGGCGGTTGTGACCCAGTCAGTGGGAGGAGCCTGCTAGTGTAGAGAACAAGCGGCAGGTGCAGGTGGCCAGAGATGTGCTGGGGATAGACCCTCTAAGTGGCCATGGGGTAACCCCAGGTGGGTGGCTAGGCGTTTCATGACATAAGGATTTTATATAGTGCTGGGGAGGAGCCGGTTGTCTTGATATATGTAGGTACCAATGACAAAGAAAAATGTGGGAGAGAGGTTCTGGAAGCCAAATTTAGGCTCTCAGGTAGAAAGCTGAAGTCAAAATCCTCCAAGGTAGCATTTTTGGAAATGCACTCCATTCCACATGCAGAACCCAAGAGGTAGGCAGAGGTCCGAAGTCTCAATGTGTGATTGAGACGATGGTGCAGGGATGAGGGATTTAAATTTGTTAGGAACTGGGCAACATTCTGGGAAAGGGGGAGCCTATTCTGAAAGGAATAGAACCAGGCTGCTGGCGCTGTTAAAAAGGAGACAGAGCAGCTTGTAAAGT
Source organism: Microcaecilia unicolor (assembly GCF_901765095.1). NCBI lineage: Eukaryota > Metazoa > Chordata > Amphibia > Gymnophiona > Siphonopidae > Microcaecilia > Microcaecilia unicolor. The sequence continues at coordinate 557,214,410 of NC_044031.1, read as the reverse complement.
AAAATGGGGGGGAAAGCCAACAGTCGCCCAGGAGCATATGGTTCAGTGTTGAGTATTCTTGAAGGATACTATTGAAACAGGACATTTAGGGAATCCCAATAAAGAAGTTTCAACAATGGTGAAAGAAATCCAGGAGTGTTAAGGAGAAAACAGGGTACAGAATGCACAATATCCCCATTAACTTCTAAGCAGTTTGTAGATGCAAGGAAAAACTTGCATCTGGAATGCAAAGATCACAGAGAACAGTACATAATAGGAGTGAAATACTGATGTGTGCACCTTCAAAGAACACACAACAAAGGGTGATCATACTTGTCACATTTCCTGGCTGTTCTGAGCTGGGCACTGGTGGCCATCTTGGATTCAGGTTTATTCCAGGGTTTGGCGGCCATCTTGGAGAGGGCTGTTAGGCCAGAGCAGCCATCTTGGAGGTGGCAGCTGCAGGAAGGAAGCCCTTATTTGGTCGCAGAGTGTTCCTGATGGGGGCTGCCATCTTGTTTTCAGCTGTGCCTGGTTGAGCCTGATTCCTTCCTATTTAAGGCTTTGCCCTCAGTCTATCAGTGCTTCGGCTTCTACTCGGTTTGCTGACTAGTAGCAGTGCTTTGGATCTACTTCTGACGGATACCTGGTTTTGACCTTTGCCTGTTCCTGGACCTGCTTCTGATCGCTGCCTGGTACTGACCATTGCCTGTTCCTGGACCTGCTTTTGACTGCTGCCTGGTACTGACCCCTGCCTGTTTCTGGACCTTCTAGTGACCGCTGCCTGGTGTTGACCTGTTGTCTAGCCCTAGTTTGCTGTGACCTGCTGCTTGGTCTAACCCTGTGGACTTCGTGCTGGACTTTGTTCTCTCTGTTGCTGGCCGCCCGAACTCAGGGGCTCAACTCCTGGGGAACGGCGGGAGGCACAGAGAGGACCTCTCCAGTCGGTTCAAAACTCTGCTGCCTGTCTCATCTTCCGCCAGGGTCGCTTTACTCATACTACCCCTCTCCTCAAGACCCTTCACTGGCTCCCTATCCGTTTTCGCATCCTGTTCAAACTTCTTCTACTAACCTATAAATGTATTCACTCTGCTGCTCCCCAGTATCTCTCCACACTCGTCCTTCCCTACACCCCTTCCCGTGCACTCCGCTCCATGGATAAATCCTTCTTATCTGTTCCCTTCTCCACTACTGCCAACTCCAGACTTCGCGCCTTCTGTCTCGCTCCACCCTACGCCTGGAATAAACTTCCTGAGCCCCTACGTCTTGCCCCATCCTTGGCCACCTTTAAACCTAGAATATTAATTCTTTTATTCATTCATCTAACATGGCTCATAGTTTGAAAAGTTGTGGGCCAGATTCTATATATGGCGTCTAGAAAATCTGCGTGGAAAACATTTCCGCCTACTAGCATTCTATAAGCAGCGCCTTTATTTAGGTGCGGTAAATAGAATCCGCTTAGTTGATATGCTAGTTCCTAAAACTACACGCCTCTATTTACACCAATGAAAATATGGCGTAAATCCTGGTGCGTAGATTTAGGCACAGAGGGCCATATTCTATAACATGTTTAAATTTTGGAATGCCCACAAAATGCCCATTTCCCTGCTCCTTTTGCCTGTGTATATTAACATTTAGGAGCAATGCGTTACAGAACACGCTTCTGGAGTTTTGCGCGCAAATTCTAATTATCGCCAATTAGTGCTCATTATTGCTTCAGTTTTAACAAGCAATAATGAGCCAATTAAGTTACACACATTATTACAGAATATGCTTGGATTATGGAGCAGAATGCTAGGCGCACTATATAGAATCCGGGGGTATGTGTTTTGTTAATTGTTTACAATACTGTTTCTTTTTTCTATGGTATCTTGTAAACCATTTATTACAAACATTAATAAACATATTTGAAAAAAAAAGAAAGGCTAAAGAGGTTAGGGTTCTATAGCTTGGAGAAGAGACAGCTGAGGGGAGATACGATGGAGGTCTATAAAATCTTGAGTGGAATGAAATGAGTAAATGTGAACTGATTGTTTGCTATTTCAAAACGTACAGTGACTAGGGGGACATTCCATGAAGTTACGGCATGTTTTCAAAGCACTTAGCCTTCCAAAGTTCCATAGAAACCTATGGAACTTTGGAAGGCAAAGTGCTTTGAAAATATGCCTCGTAGTGATATATTTAAAACAAGACAAATATTTTTTTCATTCAATGCATGGTTAAACTTTCATAAAAAGTAGCAGAAAACATCCAAAAACACAGGGATTTTGCATTATTTTTCATGTGCAGTATACTTCTGTAAAGTCAATTTGCATAAGTAGGCTTTGTTAGTCTTTTTTGTTTGAAGTCTGCTTTGCATAAATGTATATATAAATATTACTGAGATGCTACAATACATACACATGCAAAGCGGACCCCAATGAGGGGTTTTGCAAAAAAGAGCATGCAAAAAGGTTTTTTTAGGTCCATTTTTGAAGAAGACAAACCTATAGCTCAGGAGTTGTAGCTATTTCCCCCACGGAAAAGCCCTTGAGTTCTTAGGGGTCCCTTTACAAAGGCACACTAGCGTTTTTAGCGCAAGCTAAAAATAAGCATGTGCTAAACGCTATTGACACCCATAAAGTCCTATTGGCATCTCTAGTGTTTAGCGCACGCTAATCATTAGCTTTTATTGTCCTGGCTGCAAATTTGTTGATTGGTTGTATTATAATTTGGATGAAATACGTGCTTTTATGTGCCTCGTCCTGGGCATTTTTGTACAGACAGGCAAAATATTGACAAATGAAATGCAACTGGATGACAAAATTACAAATTAGCATATATTAATAAGTGTATAGTATTTTAGTAGCAGTATTAGTCTTTGATCAATCTACTTCAGATCCTTTATTAAAATTCTTCTTTCCTTTTGTACATAAAATTGACCAAAGGAATACCCTTCACCCCGGTCTATGCTTCAGTGCTGTGAATCTGCATTTTCATGAAATCAAACACACTTTGAAAATGTTTAAGTGAGTGAATGTTATAGTCTCACAATGTACATCTTTATGGATTGTTAATCATATGGGAGAGACCTTCAGTAACACTTAAAAATGCTTTCTCATAAATTAGGTGAACACCCAAAATCATTTATCACTGTCATAGTGGTCAAGATATTAGAATTTACAATCTTGGCCGCTATGACAGTAATAAATGGCTTTGGTGTTCACCTAATTTATTCAGTGGCTATGAGAAGGCGTGTTAGGTGTTAAGGAAGGTCTCTGCCTACACATCATGTATTCATACATATAGATGCATATTGTGAGAATATCACATTCACTCAAATGTTTTCAGAGTTTTGGATTTTTTGTCACTGCTACTTTGCTGCTCCTTGTATTTGTTTTTTTTAAAATCTGGATTCTGGCCATGGTCACCATGATCCCCAAACACGTTCCCTACTTCGTGCAGCTGATATTTATTATTATGTAACTGGGATCTTTCGTCAAGTTGATCATTTTCATTAAACACTGGCAGTGTTAGAAAACATGAAATTGCCATTTTGATTATTTAGGTCCCCTTTTAGTAAAGCAAATTATGCAACTAAAATGGAAATTAGCATGTGCTGTTAATGCAGTGGCTTGGCACTTAGCGCATGCTATTTCCCACATTAACTGGCAAATATAGAATAGAGTAGAGAATGAGTGGGTACTGTCCCCACACTTAGGGGTGTATTCCCCTCCCTTATTCTTTAATAACACATAAATGCTAGGTACGTGCCCATGACTCTCCCATTTCTGTGCCCTTTTGTTTTACTCATGCGTAAAATTTAGGCGCAGATCCTGCATCTAAATTTACATGTGTAAATTCCAATTAAATCTAATTAGTACCAATAATTGCTCATTAAAAAGCCAATTATAGGCACTAATTAGCTCATTATTTAATTAAATTGTGCATGCAAAGTGGGCACTAAAATTTACTTGCATAATTTTTGGTGACCTTTATAGAATTAGGGGGTTAACATGGTACCATGCCACATGTTAACTGTTAATGAGCAGATGACCGTTATGGGCCCTGTTTACAAAGGCATGCTACAGGTTTTAGCAGGCGCTAACCATGTAGACACTCATAGGAATATTATGGGAAGCTACACAGCGCACACTAAAAACACTAGCGTGCCTTTGTAAACAGGGCCCTAAGTGTATTGTCTCAGTGATAACAGTATGAGAAGGCACACCCTTAGGAGTTAATGCATAGGCTTTGCAGTGCAAATTTTGGTCATTAACACTGCGTAACTGCAACATTTTAGTGTGCATTAATTAAAGGGGTTTGTAAAGAGTTAAGAAATGAAGTATGCTGGCAAGATCAGCAATTTTGAAAAGATTTGTGTGCAACGCTTCAGGATTCTATCTTTTCAAGACTTTCATTATCCCACTTATAAAAGAAGGCATCACATTCAAATTCTATAAAGAAAATCTTTTATTGAAAGTGTTAAATACCATCACCAGAATGAATTTGATTTACAATAGTTGAGTGTTCATTATAGGCCTATTCTGCCTTTCATCCCCCAACTGTAATTTCCTTTGCTTTTAAAACATTCTATGTACAAGACTGCAGTGGGTACTGGAATAGTGCTATTTACATGACTAAATCATAAACAGAGCTGCAGACATAATGTGAAATTCTTTTTTAAAAATTACATCAACTTTTAAATAAATACTGCATGACAAGTATGTACAATTCTTTTATATGGTTACGTTCTCCTTATTAAAATTAGAAATAATTTATCCAGGGATATGAACAAAAGAGAATTAATACACCTCTCAGTATCAGGAAAAGGGTATTCTGGGCAAGTATGTTGTTGTTGTTTAACTCGGGGAGATTGAAGACAGTACACTGTTCGTATTTGTTGCTGGTACTTCAGTAATTACATTATTTTTTTCAATACATGGATTTAGCAGTTCATTCAGAAACTATGCATTGCGCCATTGTATCTTAAGACATAGTCTTGGTGTGTGTCATATTGCACTAAGTAAAGAAAAAGGCATTTGAAGAGCTACCCATTGTTACTGTTGTCCCCGTAAAAGGCAGAGATATTCTAAAATGGGCATTATTGTTTCAAACAATCTTAAAAAAATACAATAAAGAAACTGTGTGCATGGCATTAACTTAAAAGCGGTCACACAGTTATGTATATATCTGTATATATTTAAAACATTATTATAATGTTTTAACATGTAACCAAGGACATTCAGTAAGGGGAAAAGTGATGCTAAATGCTAGCTGGTTGAATTCCTCGCAACAGTAGAAATGATGACAAATTTAAAGAAGCATCACCACTGAATCATAATATTAAAGATCCTGATGTGTTACAGTCACATATATCAAAATTTACTAACTTCACTCTTAGGCTCTGGAGATAGCCTTAAATGGCTACTGAAATAAAAAAACAAAAAAATGGGGCCCTTTTATAGAAAGCTTTTCTCCCACAGACACAAAACGAAGAAAAACCCTTTAGGACATCAGGCACAGTGTCTTGAACTTTGTTTAGCCCAGTTTGCTAAAAAAAAAAAAGCCATTTTGGACGTTCACTGCTTAACACATACCAGAATCTTTGCTAACACACTTCATGAAAAATGGAAAGCCACAGCTGAAGAAACTAGAACTTATATCACCGATATTCACTCCCAATCCTTGAGGGCTGCCAAGAGGTTAGGTTTTCAGGATATTCATAATGAATATACACGAGAAAGATTTACATGCCTATTATCTCCACTGTATGCAAATCTCTCATGCATATTAGGGATATCCAGAAAGTTTGACCTTATGGCAACATTTGATGAGGTGGAGTAAAAACCAAGGACTTATATAGTAATCTTGATTATTTGAGGTGTGAAGGCATAGTTACTAGTCTGGTTTGGTGAAGACAAAAGTTTGCTCAGATTTCAATAGTATTATCTTTTGCCCTCTGAGATCTTTGAGAAAAGATATGCCAACCCCTGAATGAAGAATGTTGGGTGCTAAGAACAAATTTATTTAAGACATTGTACAATGGCCACAAGATTCCAGTATTTAGTTGCAGAATTCAGCTTGAAGGTGAGGAAAAAAAGGAAAATAAGTTGTCATGCACTGTACAGTAAGTTGCAAAAAGTTCAATTCTCTTTGTTTTCTCAAATACATGCTGAATTACTTTAATGTATGCCCAAGACATGTTGCAAAATCCTTTTCAACATGCTTGAAATAATGAAAGCTTTAAAACAATCATTTCCTTTAAGAATCCAGAGATGCAGGGATAAAACCTGCAACCCTCAATGAGAATTGGGGATATAGAATAATAAGACAAGGGTAATGCAGGGACATCACTAGCTATGGATACACAGGGCTCATGCCCTGAATCTACTGGTCGTTGTCCCCCATATCTTAGGCAGCCAAAAACAGTTGTTCTGTTTCAACAGGCAGCAACAAGAGAGAACAGGACAGGAGGGGCTGCAGCCAACACAGCCACAGCCTATGACCATGGAACTAGGGATTTAGTTGAAGACAAAGTTGGTCAAGGAGGAAGAAGACACTCTGGAACACAACTCAGTTAGAAGTAAATGATGTATGGAAAGGGAAAGGAGGCGAACACTGACAAGCAGGAGACAAGAAAACAGGGGTGAACGCTAGAGGTGTGAGAGGAGAAGAAAGTGGAAGAGGTAAAAAAAATGATGCATACTTGGCAGATGGTATGAGAGAGGGTTAATGCTGAAGGAAGCAATTGATTTGGATGAGGGAAAGAAAAATGGAGGATAAATGCTGGAGACAAGAGAAGAGAAGGAATATATAATTTCCTCTCTCATCTCTTTGAAAACAGAATACAAATTTGAGCTGAGGTGACGAGAGAAAGCCAGGTTACTAGCAGGCTTATTTTCAAAAGAGAAGGGCGCCCATATTTCAACACAAATCGGGAGATGGGCGTCCTTCTCTCAGGGTCGCCCAAATCGGCATAATCAAAAGCCGATTTTGGGCATCCCAACTGTTTCCTGTCGCGGGGACAATCAAAGTTCCCGGGGGCGTCAGAGGTGTAGCAAAGGCGGGCCTAACAGATGGGTGTCCTCGAGCGATAATGAAAAAAGAATGGCGACCCTGATGAGCACTTGGCCGACTTTACTTGGTCCATTTTTTGTTATGACCAAGCCTCAAAAAAGTGCCCAAACTGACCAGATGACCACCGGAGGGAATCGGGGATGACCTCCCGACTCCCCCAGTGGTCACTAACCCCCTCCCACCCTGAAAAAAACAACTTTAAAAACTTTTTTTGCCGGCCTCAAATATCATACTCAGGTCCATTGCAGCAATATGCAGGTCCCTGGGTGTGTGTGTGTGTCAGCGGAGGCATAGTGAAGGTGTGGACATCCTTCTTGCAAACATTTTGGATGTCCTGAATTGCCCCCCCCCCCCCCCCCACAGGGACGGACACATTTCAAGGGAGTGGAGGAGTGGCCTAGTGGTTAGAGCACTGGTGTGCAATCCAGAGGTGGCCGGTTCAAATCCCACTGCTGCTACTTGTGATCCAAATAAATAAAGGGGGTGTCGGAGGCATAGCAAAGGCATGGATGTCCTTCTCACAGAAACATCCACATTTTGGACGTCCTCAACTGCCCGGCATAGCGAAGGCGCATAACACTTGGACGTCCTTCACCCATACTAAAAAAAAAAAAAAAAAAAAGACGTCCCTGATGAGCACTTGGACGTTTTCACCTGGACTTTTTAAAGGTTGTAGACGGCAATTTATTTAAGGTTGTAGATGGCTATTATACATGCAGCTTGTCTGCATATATGAAGCCATCTTTGGCATGCGCAGAGCAGCCACGCATAATGTTTGGCTGCCTTGCACTGGCTTCCCCTCCTTAGGAAGGAAATCGTGTGCAAATGAGCTAACAGCGAGCAGCTCACTTGCATGCGATTTCCTTCATGCATGCCCATTCCTTTCTGAATTGCTAAGGGATCGGTAAGGGAAAGGCTTTTTCCGTTCAGTTAGTGCATCAGTTAGTCCACTGCAGTGCCCCCATGGGTGCCCGGCTGGTGTCCTGGCATATCAGGGGGATCAATGCACTATGAATGCTGGCTCCTCCCACGACCAAATGAGTTGGATTTGGTTGTTTTTGAGATGGGCGTCTTTGGTTTCCATTATCGCCGAAAATCAGGGATGACCATCTCTAAGGATAACCATTTCTAAGGTCGAACTAAATGTTGAGATTTGGGCATCCCAGACCGTATTATCAAAACGAAAGATGGGTGCCCATCTTATTTCAATAATACGTGTTTCCCCGCCCCTTTATGGAGCCGTCCTGAGAGGAGGGCCCCAGGAAAACGTGGGCACCCCGTTCGATTATGCCCCTCCACGTGTACGAGAACTACATGGGAGGAGGAATAAGTATGGAGATGGAAGGTGTCAGGGCACCCTACTAGACCAATTGAAAAAGAGCTGGTAGAAATGGGGTGGGCACAAGAAAGAGAGCTGGAGGAAGGAATTTCTGTGAAAAAAAAGCTAGAGGTGGCGATGAAAGGCAAAAAGAATCTGGGATGGAGTTGGATGTTATGTATGAGAGAGACCGCAAGCGGAAGCAAAAGAAAGATACAATCTCCACAAAATGGATTCAAACCAGAGAAGAAGTTGAGAACCAACAAAATTTCCAAACCGAAAGCAATGCAAATAATTCAGGAGCCTTCAAAAAGAAAATACTGTCTCTCTCTCTCTCTATATATATATATATATTGCAAAATAAAAAAACAGCTATGTGTCCACAAACGTATTATGTACTAATTGCTGTTGTTATCAAAGACAATTGTATGTGACAACTGTGTTTGAAACAGCAATTAGTACATAATTCAGGACCTGACATGGGCCATTTTTCATCCTAATGGCCTGCATCAGGGGTCCAAAAATACATCTGTATGACATGTGTTGTCCTGAAGTAATCAGAGAAATTGTTTTCTACGTAAAGCCTAAACTGCAGAAACCCAACTTCTACATGCACTTCTGTTGACAGTATCTCACCAGCAAGGCTTACACGCCAAACTGTCTGATGAGATACTATCGGCAGAAGTGCGTGGAGAAGTTGGGTTTCTGAAGTTTAAACTTTACATAGAAACCAATTTCTCTGATTACATCAGGACAACACGTCATATAGATGCTTACAGATGTATTTTTGGACCCCTGATGCAGGCCATCAGGGCGAAACACAGCCTGTGTTGGGTCCTGTATTATTTTAACAAAGGTTAATATTTGTATTGCACACCCTTTGGTTTGGGCATTTTATTGGTTCTCCACCTCTTTTCTGGTTTGTATGCATGACAGAGAATCAGAGGAAATGTCAGGGATGCTGACAGTTAGAAGTGGTGATGGAAAGAGGATAGCCAACAGTGTGACTGAGAGTGAAGGGAATGAGAGAAAGCTAGAGGTAGTGATTGGCAGGAGAGTAAGGGTCTTAAAAAGAGAGAAGCAAAAGGGCTATAGCCATGCAAAAGCCATAAGAGGTGAATGGGGTGGGGTTGGGGAGGTTAGAGTGGATGAGAGGATGTTGGGAATGGGGAAGTGAGAGTGAAGCAAAGATATGGCAATGGGGAATGTATGAGAGGGGATACTGAGGGTGAGGAAGTTAAAGCAGGCATGACTGAGTGAGGAAGTCAGACTGGAGAGAATGGGGAATGTGAAAGAAAGCAAGAAGAATGAAATGGTTGGGAGAGTTGAGAAAGTCAAAGTGGGGAGAATGGAAAGTGGTGAGAGAGAAGAGGTGGCTACTGGAGAAAAAGGAAGCTAGACAGCAGGAGAGTGAAGGGCATGTCATTCAGATGGGGCAAATTGGAGAACTGAGAGAGGCAATGGAGGGGAGATTTGGGAGGGTGATAGTGAAAGATAAACATAAGGAAGAAGAGATGAAATCCAGGTATGAGTGGACAGAGTAAAGCGATAGTGATGTAAGGGAGAGAGTTAGAGACAGAATAGAGAAATATAGAAACATGAGATTAAAAAAAACAGATGTAAGGGAAGAAAAAGATATGAAGAAAAGAGAGAAGAAAAGTAAAATGGATAGATTTAGAAAAAAGAGCTGGACAAGAAGAATCGGAAAAAAAAAAAGAGAATAAGGCCAAAAGAAAAGAAAGCATCCAGATAACAATGGAAGAAAAAGCATACTTCATAATTTAATGCTTGGAATATGTATACAGCGCAGTGATCTTTATGGCTTCTGGAGTGAACTGGATGATCTACAGGCTGTGATAGCTTCTAAAGGACCAATGTATTATTCAAAATATTGTATATGAGCTACTGAACCACCTACATCCCTTCTTTCTATGTGAATAATGCCTCTCCTGTGCCACCTGAATAAAGGATCTAGGTGGTTCCAAAGCTCAAGCCCAATATTTTTTTTGATAATTTGCAAACTGATCCGGTAAAAGGTTTCAAACTGTCAAGAATCCCATGACTAGGATGTAGGTTTCAGTGTTAATTTGTTGTATATTCCATGTACAATTTATTTTTTGTTACAAGGAGAGAGATATTAGAGGGTTAAATAATTTTATGAAAACTGAGCTGGTGAGAGCCCCTTGATAAGAAACTGAAAACATATGAGATCACCGATTATAAACGAATCAACCAGTGTGCTGTATCTCCCTGGCTTCTCCAGTGTGACTGGTGCTGATTTTTACAAGTGTCCCCACTAGATCAGTAGCATATAAGACAGACTAATGTACTGTAAATGTACAGGATCACACAGGGTAGGTAGAGGGGAAGGAATGAATTATGAATTTCAGAGGGAGATTTTATGGTCCAAGTCCCATGGTCATTCCCTGAGTCTTTCAAGCCCCTAGCAATGTCTCTGAGTAACAGTTTAAGACTATTATGGTATTTGGGGAAAAGGGGAAAAACCGAGAGATAAAAAAAGAAGAGGCTGGAAAGAGGAAAATGAATGGAAAGCATGAGGAAGAAAGAAAACAGAGGGTAGACAAAAAGACATATACCAAGTGCACATAATGTTGAATTTTACAAGGCTTTGACTGTTTACATTTAAATAAATTTCATATATTACATTTAATTTTGTCGCAAACAAAAATTTTTAATATTTTCTAGAAAGGTTTTTTATTCTTAATATATGTCTGCCAAAACACAGACCATGATTGGTTTAAAGAATGATAATCTTGATGTGTCTTTGTATCACGCTGTTGCATTCTCTCCCCTTTAAAACCATGCACTAGTGAAATTTATTTTTAAAAATAATATAAATTGTTGAAAATGGCTGATTTAATTTTTTTTTGCAAGTTGCAGCCCCAAGAAAATAATTTCTGTCCAGCTAAATCTGTGTCCATGCAAAAAAAGTTTCTTTTTTATTTCATACGGTATAGTAAATCCACAATCTTTTTTGAAAATTATTCTCCAGAGAGTCCATCACATTTTAGGTGTCAGTGCAGCAATAAGTGGAGCTCCGAAGTCTGCCATGATCAGTCTCTGCACATTTCCAGAGCGACAGTTTTATACTGTTCATTACTTTCTTTCCCACCACCTCTTCATTCTACTATTTGTAACTTTTTAGTTGACTCAAACAAGACTTCCTGTGGCATAACCAGACTTTATCATTTTTTGGATGGGGCTGATAAAGAAAGAAAAGGGAGCAAGAAATATGCTATGCCATTGAAAAGGACTTCTGTAGCATGAAACAAATTGATTTGTTGAGTTTTAGTAATCCATGGCTTCAGATTGGATTAAAACTAAGAGTCACTGAACTCCAAAACAAAGTCTTTTACACCTTCATGCCTTCATCTGACAGCCTTCTTCAGGGCACAATGTGTGCAACTTCCTCTGAGAATACAGGATCGCTTTGCATCCCTAGAAACAGGCTCAGAAGACACAACATTAAGCATGCAGTGTTAGCAGGGCTTGCGACCTGTAATTATTTTTTTGTAACGCTGGTTGCAATGACAACAGTTTCACAGCTGCTACGAGCGTGCATAAGAAGGTCCCGTTGAACTATCCAGTGATGACTGGGAGGCTCTTCTAGTGAGAGGGGCCAAAGTTGGATCTACTAGAGAGGAAGGAGGAAAAAGTTTGAACCATCCAATCACCATGTTGGACAGGTCCAATTCATCTAAAAGTATCTGTGCCACACCCATAAAGGATTTGTGATCCATACGTCCATAATCTCCCCATACGATTATCTGTTCAAAAAATGGGAAAATGTTAATAACTGAGAGAATTTAATACAGTGTTCATTTATTATTGGTTATATTTATTGAGATACTATTAATATAAAGCAATGAGCCCAAGTCTCTCAGATATTCTAGGAAACTCCAAGGCTGCCTGCTTTTCCTCCTGCCTCCTAGATCCTATGCCTTTCAGTTTCCACAGTTATCTATAGTCTTTCACCTCCTTATTTCTGTTATTCCCTTAGCTCATTTATCTCCCTTTCTTAATTTTCCATCCTTCTTGCCCTCTCTTCCCACATTTTTACCTCACGTTTTTACTCAGCCCCCTATAATCTTCTTTGATCTTCCCATCCTTTTCTATTCCTCCTATTTGCCTCTAATTCCAGTCTTTCTTTGTTTCATCCCACTCCTCTCCTTCTTTACTCCTGTACTCTTTCTTCCCTATTCCATACTGTATCCTTTGTTCTTTAACCATGCATTATTTTTATGCTTCCCTCCTGCAAATTCTATCCTCTTTTTTAATCTTTTGTTCACTATTTTCCACCCTCTCTTCTACTCTGTCTCCGCATTTTAGCTCCACTCTCCCTCTCAGTTGTTTGCTTTCTACAAATCCCTATCTCATTTTCACATGTATCCTTTCCTTGTCATTTCTCAAGTTGTATAGTTTTTACCTCAACTCCTATTTCATTACCTGCTATCTTCTTCCTCTTCCTGTTTTCCTTCCACTTCCATCCCCTTGTTGTCCCTCTCTTCTAGTCTCTTCTCCCACTATCACTTTTTGCTCTCCTTTCCTCTTCTCTCTCTAAGGAGACCTGAATGTCCCTCCCCCCTCCAGCTACAAAGCAGTAGTGTGGACAGCATAGGCCTAAGAGAGAGGAGATGAAAAGATTTCTCATTTCCTTTAAGTTTAAACTTTTTATTATTTTGAAAACCACTAAAAATATGATATGATGTATGTTAAAGGGGAATGTATATTGTAATAATTAGGCCTCATTTCCTTTAGAATTATGAAGAAACCCCTCCTCCCTGAAAGCAGCAGTAGCATGGAAGAACAGTATTTCTCTGTTCCAAAAAAGCACTCTAGAATAGGGAGGAACAATTTCCTGTCCTCCAGAACAGTGGCCTAGCCGGGGGGGGGGGGGGGGGGGGGGGCGCCTATTTTATTTTCAATGTGTTGCATTGAAAATGTGCTCCGACGCCGGCGGAAGTCCGCTCTCGCTCCCCCCGCGCCGTCAACCTGGCTCCTCTTCTGCTCCAGAAGCTGCAGTGTGGGGTGGGTTTTCCCTTCCCTTTTTAAAAATCAATAGCAGAAACCCAGATCCACAAGCATAGAAGATTGGATTCTGCTGCCAGTCCCAGGTACAGAGGAAAGCTGTGTTTTAGGTTAGCAAGATCAGGATACCTTGCATCTCCGAGTGTGAAGAAATAGTATGCTTCACCTCTGCCATTTCATATCACACCAGCAGCATTCTAGAGGCTGACTGCAGATTCTCCTCTTCCCACCCCAACAAAACTGTGTAATTCCCTACCAGAATGAGGAGAGAAGAGGATTCCTGACCACTTTTCTAAATTTCAAAAACGCCATCAATCACATTGCAGTTTTAAAGACTGCACCAGCCTCTAATTACAGCTAGTGAAAACCAACCAGGCTAGTCAAATGTTAGCCTGTTGGTGGATCTCTATTTATTTGATCAGTAGAGCTTCTGGCTTGGTCTTAGAAGTGTGCCGATTCTTGGCCTGGCTAAAACATTCCAGAAACCAGGAACATTTTAACAGTTTGCAAGGTAGAACAATCAGTATTATGATGAACAGGTTATACACACAGTTTTGGGATAACCTACAATAATGTTGTGGCATGCTAAACATGATTAATGATAGCTAGATCCCAAGACAGCATTAACTATCTCCTTGAAAGACACGAGGCTATCCCATTTTGCTCATGGAAATACTATATATTTATAGTGCAGGCTTCTAAAATATCCAGCTGTTGTGCTATTGAAGCACTCTTCAGAAGCCTATAAGCACATTTCTCCCGAGCACTGTTTCAATCATATGTAGACTGTACCTCCCACAAAGAATTAAAAAATGTGAGACAGACTAACATTTGCCCTAGACCACTACAGGTTTCCATGCATGTAGCATATAGAAACTCCTTATGTTACCTGTAAAACCTTTCCTTGTGAGGACTCTTCAAAGGACAAAAGCTGCTGGTAAAGAGGCTCCAGCGTTTTTCTTGCTACCTTGGTTTTCTTTTTGGCTATGCAGACTCCATTTTCTAAAAGGTATACCTTCACATAAGGTGCTAAGAGAAAGAGGGAGAAAGAGAGAAGTGTTAGTTAAAAGGATTACTGTGTGCCAGAACATTTAATACGTTTAGTTTAAAATGTGAAAGTACTACTACTTATGTATAGCTACAGTACATAGGAAGTATACTACATACTCTCTTGGCTCAAACCCTGAACGTCTCTTTGCCACACTGAACTCTCTCCTGAAAGTGCCTTCACCTCCAACCCCTCCTTCACTTTCTCCCCAGACTATGGCGGAGTACTTTCATGATAAGGTTCACAAGATTAATCTTGAGTTCTCAGCCAAGTAACCTCCACCTCTCCTTGCCCCAGTCCATTCTAGCAACCCTCCTTAAATCCCAGTCTCCTTTTCTGAAATCACTGAAGAGGAAACTGCACATTCTTTCCTCCTCCAAACTGATCACCTGTTCCTCTGATCCTATTCCCACCCATCTACTCAGTACTCCTACTGTCATCTCTTCTATCTGTCATATCCTCAATCTTTCAGTTTCCACTGCAACTGTTCCTGATGCTTTCAAACATCGTAGTTACGCCACTCCTCAAAAAATCTTCCTTGGACCCTACCTGCCCTTCCAATTATTGCCCCATCTCCCTCCTCCCTACTTGAACATGCTGTTCACCGACGTTGTCTTGTTTTTTTTTATAGAAAGCTGTTCTTGATCCACTTCAATCTGGATTTTGCCCTCTACATTCAACTGAAACAGCCCTTGCAAAAGTATCCAATGACCTGTTCCAGGCAAGATCCAAAGGTCTCTATTCTATCCTCTTCCTTCTCAATCTGCTGCTTTTGACACTGTTAATCATCACCTACTCCTTGATATGCTGTCCTCACTTGGATTTCAGGACTATGTTCTTTCATGGCTTTTCTTCTTCTCTCTTCCATTGCACTTTTAGTGTATGCTCTGGTGGATCCTCCTCCACTTCTATCCCACCATCAGCTGGTGTACCTCAGGGCTTTGTCTTGGGACCTCTTCTCTTCTCCATCTATACTTGTTTCCTTGGTGCTCTGATCTCATGGTTTTCAGTATTACCTTTATGCTGATGATTCCCAGATCTACCTTCCCCACCCCAGAAGTTTCAACAGTAATCCAGGTCCAAGTTTCAGCCTGCCTGTCTGACATTGCTGCCTGGATGTCTCACGGCCATCTGAAACTAAACATGACCAAGCCTGAGCTTCTTATCTTTCACTCTAAACCCACCTCTCCTCTTCCTCCATTCTCTATCTCTGTAGATAACACTCTCATCCTTCCTGTCTCGTCAGCTCGTAACCTTGGGGTCTTCTTTGACTCCTCTCTCTCTTTCTCTGTACACATCCAACAGACTGCTAAAACATGTCATTTCATTCTGTATATCACAACCAAAATGTGTCTTCCTTTCTGAGCATACTTCCAAAACCCTTATCACCTCTCGCTTAAGACTACTGCAACTTGCTTCTAAACAGGTCTTCCACTAAGCCCTCTCTCTCCCCTTCAATCTGTTCAAAACTCTGCTACACAATTTATATTCCATCAGTGTTGCTATTCTCATATTAGCCCTCCTCTCAAGTCACTTCACTGGCTCCCTATCCATTTCTGCATACAATTCAAACTCCTCTAATTGACTTATTCGGTAGCTCCTGAGTACCTCTCCATTCTTATCTCTCCCTACACTCCTCCCCGGGAACTCCGTTCACTGGGTAAATCTCTGTTACTTGTACCCTTCTCCTCCACTGCACACTCCAGACTCTGTTCCTTTTATCTTGCTGCACCACATGCCTGGAATAGACTTCCTGAATCAGTACATCAAGCTCCAGCTCTAGTCGTCTTCAAAACTAGGCTAAAAGCCCTTTTTGAGGCTGCTTTTAACTCCTATTCCCTTGTTCCGTACCCTTGTCTGTACAGGCCCTTATTCCTTATTTGTCCTGTTTGTTTGTCTTGATTAGATTGTAAGCTCGGTCGAGCAGGAACTATCTCTTCAATGTTCAATGTACAGCACTGCATATGTCTATAGAAATGATAAGTAGTAGTAGTAATAGTAATAACAACGCTTTTACAAAGCTGCACTAAAGGTTTTTTTTTTTTTTTACTAAGGTGCGCTAGTGTTTTTAGCTCACACTAAAAGTAGCTGATACTAAATGCAGCTGATTTTTTAACGGTGTGGAGGAGTGGCCTAGTGGTTAGAGGACAGGTCTTGAGATCCAGAGGTGGCCAGTTCAAATCCCACTGCTGCTCCTTGTCAAAAGTCATTTAACCCTCCATTGCCTCAGGTACAAACAGATTGTGAGCCCTCCTGGGATAGGGAATAACCTAATGTAGCTGAAGGTAACTCACCTTGAGCTACTACTGAAAAAGGTGTGAGCAAAATCCAAAATAAGAAGTAAAAAAAATCCAGAAGAGAAAAAGAGCAGCATTTCATGATATCTTCTATGTATAACTGCTGGCAAATACATTATGAAGTGACAATTTTTAACACCTTTGTGTACAATTGTTGACAATTATAAACAGAAACACCATATTATGGAAAACTGTATGCGTAATTATCACCAGTTATGGAAAAAAGTCCTGAACAGCAAATTTAAAAGTTTTAAAGTCTTGATAAAGTATTAGGGAACCAATCACAATTGCTCCAACAATCATTTGCTTCAAGCCCTGGATGAAACAAACATTTTGTACAGTTGTATGCATTCCTCGCAGGATATACTGAAGCTGACAGAGAAATTTTTGCATCTACATATTTTCGATCTGCACATATCATAAACCCTTGCCCAAATAGCATGTTCTGGTGCATCTACACATGTAAACAGCAACATTCTGAAATCGCTATTTAGGTGTGTATGCAAAATACATGTGTAAGTGATAGCCATACTGGATCAGAACAATAGTTCATCTAGCCCAGTATCTTCCTTCCAACAGTGGCCAATTTAGGTCACAAGTACCTGGCAGAAACCCAATTAGTAGCAACGTTCCATGAAACCGAACCCAAGGCAATCAGTGGCTTTCCCCATGTCTATCTCAATAGCAGACTAAGGACTTTTCCTCCAGGAATCTGTCCAAACCTTTTTTAAATCCAGATACACTAACCGTAGTTACCACATCCTCTGGCAATGAGTTCCAGAGCTTAAATATTCAGTTCATTGCTGGTGGAGCTAGTATTTTAGAACAGGATCTGCCAACGTATAGCCTGTTCTAAAACGTACGAGAAACAGATATCCATGTGACGGTTACATCCAGAACAACCATTTTAGAAACTGCAATGTCCAAACTATGAATGGGGTAAAACAAAGGACATGGATGTCATTGTGGCAGAATAGGAACATCTATGTTATAAAATGCCACATAGACATCCGTGTGGCGTGGAGGAACAGCCTAATGGTTATAGCAGCAGGATGAGAATCCGGGAACCCTGGTTCAAATCCCACTGTAGCTCTTTGTGAATTTTTTTTAACTGTGAGTCCTCTAGGGACAGAAAAATATCTACTGTACCTGAATGTACACTTCAATAGCCTTGGGCTCGCAGATGGTGTATAAGAAATTAATTTTAAAAAATGCAGTACCATGAACATCCATAGATGCAAAAACTGTCATACAGCCATATATCCCTTGTCAGTTCCCCATTGGGTGGGGGGAAGCAACCACTGGGGGATTAAGGGTGTGACTTCCCATAATTTCTCCAGTGGAGAGCTGCTCAATTGGTGCACCCTTCTGTAACCTGGACATGATGGGTACCAGGTCTAAATACCAACGTCCATATTTTTGGACACAGATGTCCCTTTCTCTTCTGAAATCAGAGTTGGACAGCCATATTTTTGACCCTCTCTTGTCCTGTCCAAAACATGCCCAGACATAGGAGCCAACTTTTCAAAATTATTGGGGGTGCTAAGCCCAATGGAAATAACCCCTCCCTGGACACATACAAGGAATTTTCTCAATATTGGGGGTGCTCAAGCACCCACAGAGTCGGCTCCAATGTGCCCAGACCATGCTCCCTTGCCATACAAACATACTGTAGTTATAGGCATCTGTATCTCAGCTTTATAAAATCGGGATTTGGACATCCATGCGATATGGATATCTAAATGCTGGTTTTCAGACTTCCAAAACACAAATATTCTAAAATTAGGGCCATAAGCATCTATGTTGTCTGTATAAAATAGCCTCCAAATAGATGCCTACTTTCCCATCCTATCAATTTTTAAATGGATGTTTGTCAGAATGTATTAAATGGTTTTTCATACAAAGGGCAAAAACCTCAAGTCTTTTTTTTTTTAATATACTGTAGTGTAGGGTTCATAAGATGAAATATAATTTGTTTCCTTTAGTATTGTATTCCATTACCAACATGTTACTGTATGTGTCTTTCATTCTTACCTGGCAGTGTCTTTGAGCCTGGTTTTGTAACAAGACCACGAGCTCGGATTATTTCTACTTCCAACTGTCCTTTCTTGTCAATCATTCCAACCTGGATGTCACCTAAAGGAAAAGATAAAAAGAGATTTACAGACTTAAAATATAGGGTAAATTTCAAGCATATTCGAAGCTTACAATACAATACATTGGAGTAAATAAAAATAAGTTAAACCGATACAGAGGCATCGTCTAATTTTCTCTTCCTAATTTTGATCAAATATCTAATAACTATCATACAAATACACTAAAAAAAAAGTTGACTAGGCAAAGGGGACAGATGCAGCTATTTGCTATTTCAACACTTCAACAGAACTATAAAATTGACCGCATACAAAGACAACTCAAGCAAAAGTACATAAGCATCGCCATAATGGGACAGAGCTGTCATTTATAGTATACCTATAAATGACAGTCATTCCTCACCTCTGATCTAGGTACTGACCAAATGCACAACCGACAAAGTGAAAATTCAACCAGCTTCAAAGGAAAGGTATGGGGTTCTCCAGAGGTCTAAAATTATAATGAACTCAATAAGGGCTCAATTCATAAAAAAATCTTTTTGGCCTCTTGACAGAATAAAAAAAGAAAAGCAATTGTGATGAAAGTAGATATTTGAGAACATTCAAGAAATAAATGTAAAAAAAACCTTTTTATTTCATAGCCTCAAACTATATTTAAGCTTGCTCAAGGCTTGGTTGGAAAACGACTGTGTTTATTTTTGAAATGTGATAGATTTCTCCATAGCCCTGGGGGAAGGAGGTCCCTGCCCGAGGGCTGGAGTGATAGGATGTCCCAGGGTAGGAGGAGGCCCAACCCATGGAGAGTAGATTTAGACACCCCAGAGCACTATAGCAAAGTGCCCAGTTGGCACTTCCCAGTTTATTTGGCACATGAGAACTTTCAAAAATATTTACCAGATCGCTGGGACCAGTACCTGTTACATAACAGTTTGCATCTACGTCAGCCAGAACTGTTTTGGAGCACTGCAAAAGCTGTGTTGCGGGGCAACATTATAGCCTACACAGCAGTGAGGAGCCAAAAGCTTGCAGCTAGTATAAGTAACTTAGACCCTGTTCCGAACAGCGCTGGAAAATTAGTCATTGGGGGATTCTGCAGGAGGATTGTGCCGCACAATCCTTCCGTTGAAGTTGTTTGACATGTCCGGGCTGTCAAAAAAAAAAGCCCAGACCTGTCAAACAGGTTTCCCCCCCAACTCCCTGCATGCCCAAGGGGGGGGGAAGTGGTCGGGGGCTGGAGGTCCATCGTACCCCTCAGCCCCTTGCGTGCAGGGAGGGGTGAGGGGGCCTGCAAGCATACAACGCATGCTGGACAGGGTTCCCCATTCCTCCCTAATGCTCTGCAAACCCTAATGTCAGCTCCAAGCTGGCATAGGGTTTGCCACAGGAACAGTGAGAATGTTTGGCGTGCTGCCCGCTGAGCATTGAGGAGGAACAGTACATGCCGTTTAGCATGCATTTGCATGCTACTTGTGGTCAGAGCCTGTGAGCACATTATTTCATGCACTTGCGGGCTCTGATCATAGGGCAGGAGGATATGCGGGCGATAGTATGGTGCCAATAGCACCCGCATTTGCTTCTGATCATTGGCCCCTTAGAAACTAAACTAAAACAGGAGAGGTGGTTATCTCTCCAACACCCATCTCCTACTACTAAAGAAGCATATCTATCTACATAGATTACACTGAATTCTTTAATACATGAGCAAACTCACAGAAGTTTAATTTTTCAGAAATATAATTTTTATAAGTATGGTAATAAGTCTGACAAACTTTTAGCCTGGGTAGTTAAGACATGGGGAGTTACGAGGGTGGAGGCTTCTTTAAAAGATCTCATGGGGAAGGTAGTTAACAACCATGCCAACATTAAAAATAATTTTTATCGTCACTTCCAAGCACTGTATGCTGTATGTATGGATCTATGGAATCTTAGTGGCCATTGGGTGGCGACGCCAGTATTTGGAGAATAAAACCGGCTGCAGGGCGAACTTCTACAGTCTGTGCCCTGAGAAAGGCAGGGACAAATCAAACTCGGATATAAATATAAAGTATTACATACCATGTAAAATGAGTTTATCTTGTTGGGCAGACTGGATGGACCGTTCAGGTCTTTATTTATTTATTTTTGTTACATTTGTACCCCGCGCTTTCCCACTCATGGCAGGCTCAATGCAGCTTACATGGGGCAATGGAGGGTTAAGTGACTTGCTCAGAGTCAGAAAGAGCTGCCTGTGCCTGAAGTGGGAATTGAACTCAGTTCCTCAGTTCCCCAGGACCAAAGTCCACCACCCTAACCACTAGGCCACTCCTCCACTCTGCCGTCATTTACTATGCTACTATGAGACCGGCCTCAGATGCTCAGAAATTAGATGATTTTTACAACCACACCAATCTGTCCCATTTATCACCTGAGGCCTCTACTCTTTTGAATGCGCCACTGCAGGCCATTAAAAAAACTTAAACCTTACTTAGCTCCTGGGCCAGATGGTTTCTTGAGGGAATTTTTGAAAATTCTGCAGGTCCCCTTTTATCCTATTATCTTTCTGTGGTGGAAGAAGGACCATTTCCAAAACACGAGAATGTGGCTCTCATTACTCTTATCCCCACGCAGGATAAAGACACTGTAGAGGCAGACTCCTATCCCCATATCTCGCTTTTAAATGTAGATACTAAGCTCCCAGCTCGCATTTTAGCAACACAGTTGGCTGCCCATCTTCCCTCAATCATCAGCCCTGCACAGATTGGATTCCGAAAGAATAGACACTCTGTGTTAAATGTCAGGAAGGTATTACTGGCTATGTCTCATTGCCACACGTTAAGCATTCCAGCCCTAGCTGTGAGCCTTAATGCGGCTAAGGCATTTGACCAGATTCACTGGCAATACTTATTTAAGATCTTAGGTAGATATGAGATTCATGGGTGATTCCTACAAGCACAGAGACACTATCTTTCCCCTCAAGCACAACTTTTGGTTAATGGGGACAGAATTGTTTCATTTGATTTAGAACGGGATATAAGGCAGGGTTGCCTGTTGTCTCCCTTGTTATTCATCCTCTCTTTATAGCCCCTCCTCAGAATGATTAATGAAACTAAACAGGTATCAGGGCTAGCTATCAATGGGCACCAAATTAAAGCATATGCTGATGGTATCTTAGTGTTTTTGACATCTCCTCAAGAAGCACTCACGTGTTTATTGAATCCTGTTGAGGATTTTGGTAGTTTTTCTGGTTTTGAACTTAATAAAATCCAAGGCTGTCCCTTTGCCTATGACAGTTCGTAAGGACTGGGTGGGGGAATTTCTGCTTGCCTGGGAAAACTAAGCATTGAAATATTTTGGGGATCCTCCTGCCTGCAGACCTAGTAGCTTTGTATTAATTTAATGTTAAGCCTCTTTTGGATGACAGAAGGCTGCAATTATACTTCTGGAAATCTTATCTCCTTACATTGTGGAGTTGCATTCACCTCTTTAATATGATTCTTATGTTTAAATGGCTTTCAACATTTAAAATGTTACCTTTGTTTCTTAGGTATAGAGAGGAGTGGATATTGGGACAGTTATTACAGCAGTTTTTGTAGCTAAGGAAAAAAACCTTGCTTGCCTTTAGCATTGATTCAGACACCTAAGAAATACAGTGGTATGGGCTTATTAAGGTTCAGATATCTCACATTAATGACTGGTTTAGAGGGACAGACAATTATTCACTTACATCATTAGAAACTACATTGCTTCTGGGGGTGCACTTCAGTCGAATTTTGCATACAGGATATAGGATGCATGTTGCCCATGGGATCTTTAAGGGCCTATCCAATTTTTAGGACTTCTAGAGAGGTTTGAAGAAGAATCTGTCACAGGCATCGTTTTTCTGCAAAGATGACCTCTTATCTCTAGAAAACTCCAGATTTCCTCCTGGATAGGGGAATAGCTACCTAGGGAGTCTACTATCTTAGCCAGGTTATTAATGAAGAGGATCAGCTGAAGTCATTTGAAGTGCTACAGCGTGAGTTCCAGCTCCCTCCTTCACATTACTTTGCATATATACAACTTCATCATTATCTGACTTCATTACCATGAACAGACCTCACTGAGGATGTGCAAGATACCCTGGCAGAAGCTTAGTCCCAGCAATTGGTGCCTTTGAAATTTTATCATTGATTTTTAAAGAACACCACCACTGAATTAGATTACGATAGTCTAGACACAAAATAGTCTAGGGACCTTAATGTTAAGTTATCTGCAGAACGTTATGACACCTTTGTTCTTACTATATATAAATGTTACATATCCATGCTACATAGAGAACTGTTATACAAGTTTGCATTATGCTTACATAGTTCGCCCCACAGGACGTGTAAAGCGTCTCTGACTCAGAGGACCTCATAGTTTAAAATAAGGAGTGTCACCAGCTACATTGGGCCCTATGTTTTGGCACTGTGTAAAGGTGGCCAGGTTTTAGAAAGCTATACTATAATCTATATGGACTTGTTCTGTAGGTTTTGATCCTTGCATTCTTTTTGGATACTATATGTGTACTGACCCAGTACCTAAGGGGTTCCAGCATTTTCTGCGGATAGCTGTTTTATTTGGTCTTACGACTATACTCCTTACTAGGCTTGATCATTCAGGTCTCAAACTTCAATGCTGGTGCTTACTCTTAATTCACCAAATGAGGATGGAACGCCAAGAGATTTCTTCTTTTGACAATACTGCAGGGCATATTCCATCAGCACGCAGTTATTTGCTAAACATACAAATGGATGATGATGTGGCGCTATTGTTTTTAGCAGACCAAGTACGGAATACAAGCTTTTGGGGTCCGGGTGAGGGAACTTGATTATTCATAACAGCAAAATTTGTTTAAATTATGAAGACCTTTTCATAATTGTCCATTGTTTTTCTGTTCATGGAACATTAATAAAAATGATTTAAACATAGAAAGACCATAAGGATGTCAGGTATGATGAAGGTTCTGGTATCACTATACCAATATCACCAAATGTCTGCTCCTGCCAACATTAGGTTTTCTGTGGAGTGAGCCCTCCTTGCTTTTGTCGCTTATAAAACAATTCACAGCATGCATAGGAGATTTAAATGGCTGCTAAAATTGAAAAAGAAATACAATGTTGCTTTAATATATTGAGCACAAATATTGCACTACAGGAGGCTTTTGATCTATGAAAGACATTGGGATCTGATATGCTGCAACTAATATTAGTCACTTTGGGGTCCTTTTACTAAGCTGCGGTAAGCACTAACACCTGCTTACCACAGCAAAAAATGGCATACCGTGGGGCACGTTGAGATATCCTGTGGTAATTTTGGGATGTGCACAAGCTACCCACACGCTAAAAGAATAAAATTTATTTTTTCGTAGTGGGGGCATGTCTGGGGGGTGGAGAGTGGGAATGTTCTACGCTAATTGATTAGCGCAGCTACACTAATGCATGCTAATTGATTAGTGCGTGATTAGCACGTCAGCCCTTACTGCCTACAAAATGGGTGGTAGTCTCATGTGCCAGTCTGTTTTAGTGGCCTCATGTGAATGGCAAAATCTGTGCATGGCCAAAAATACAAAAAAATAAGAAATTCTGCCATTTTACCCCAGCAGTAAAAATGGCCTTGGTGCATAAGAAAGAACTGTGTAAGGAAACGTTAAGGCCACTTTTAACTGTTTTTTGGTAAAAGGTCCTGACCTTTAAGGCTTTTCGTGGGGATTCCCTGGGCTATCCGATTGATCATTTTGCATTTTTCAGTAGGAATCATGGTAGAGCTACTAGACATCTTTTGCTGTTAGACTTTCCCTCTGTTCGTAATATGAAGACTGCGTTTTCTCCAGTGCTTACCGACTTATCAAGCAGCTTCTAGCTAGAATTCTCTCCCTTCTTATTTAAGGCATATAAATTGTTACCCTGAGTTTAGGAAATTATTGAAGACTTTTTTCTTTTCAGAAAATATGTTTTATAACTTGTAGCTGCTGGAATTATTCTGTATAATTATCTGGAGTATGCTCTCTCTCTCTCTTGATGTTATCTTCTTAGAACTTGTTGGTTGTAGAGGAGAGGTTGGTGGATACGTGGAATGCCCTCCCGCAGGAAGCGGTGGAGATGAAAATGGTAATGGAATTCAAACATGCATGGGATAAACACAAAGGAATTCTGTTTAGAAGAAATGGATCCACGGAATGTTAGTGGAGATTGGGTGGCGACGCTGGTAATTGGGAAGCGAAACCGGTGCTGGGCAGACTTCTACGATCTACACCCTGATCATGACTGAATAGATGGGGATGTGATGAGTGTAAATTTTAAGGGGCTTCGACGTTAGCTTCAGAACTTTTAGTACAAGAAGAGTGCTGGGCAGACTTATACAGCCTGTGCATTGAGAAAGGCAAGGACAAATCAAACTCGGGTATATATATTAAGTATCGCATATCAAGTAAAATGAGTTTATCTTGTTGGGCAGACTGGATGGACCATACAGGTCTTTATCTGCCATCACTTACTATGTTACTAGCAGGTTATATGATCATAATGTAATGTAATGGATTTGTGAAACATAAGTTTGTGATGATTGCGGAGCAGTGGCATAGTAAAAGCAGATAGCTTAGCGAGGTTTAAAAAAAGGTTTTGATGGCTTCCTAAAGGAAAAGTCTATAGACCATTATTAAAATAAACTTGGGGGAAATCCACTGCTTATTTCTAGGATAAGCAGCATAAAATGTATTGTACTTTTTTGGGATCTTGCCAGGTATTTGTGACCTGAATTGACCAGTGTTGGAAACAGGATGTTGGGCTTAATGGACCTTCAGTCTGTCCCAGTATGGCAATACTTATGTACTTATAGCCAGGAACTTTGAACAGAGGGTGCATCTCATGCTGCCGCTTACTTTAAAATCACCTCCAGTCTTTGCCCAGGCAGAACCAGCTGCACTCATAGGCTGCCTGCAGCCGGCACTGGGGCTTTCTCTCTGAACTGTCCCACCGGCTCTGCCCGGGCGAAGAATTGAGGTGATTCTAAGGCATGGGGGAGCGAGAGGAGGGAATTGCAAAAGCTTTGTGGAGCTGGGAAGGAAAGGGAGAGATGCGGCGGGAGGGATAAAAGAGGGACTGACAGAGAGTGCGTACCTAACATACACACCTTGAATGGCTATGTCACTGCTGCGGAGGTCTTTTCCTCCTAGCAAACATGCTGTGCCTTGGGTTTTTTTGGGCTGTTTCTGACATATTATTAACCTAGAGGTGAGGTTCTTTGGGATTATTTCAGCAGTCACCATTACTGCCCCTGTTCACATTTTCAAGCCCTCCTTTTTCTATTTATTTCATATTGGTAAACAGAACAGTTTAATTCAATTCAGTAGTACTGGCTTCAGAACACATTGTGATGTCATCAAACATTTTACATCTGTCCTGCCATTACTGACATTAAGTATTTTAAAAACAGCCTTGCCACAACCATATGGAACTTGCTGTGATAAACAAAGAAATCAGGCATCATATATCTTAGTGTTTTCTTTGCTTAATAGCTTCCAAATATCAGGCTTTTTCAACAGCTACTATTCAAGTCTTATACACCCTCTAGAGGCCGTAAACAATTTGAATGAACAAAGAGCCCTTAATCAAAATTTTGGGTCAAGATAATATTACCTTGCAAGAAATAAATGCAGTTAGAATATGTAGAAACTAACAAACAGGCTGTTATCCTAAAGTCTTAGATTCAGGTCAATTTACAACAAAGCTCCATAAACTGAATTGAATGAAATTGGCTGTGAATGTTTAATCTTAGTAATCTGAGGCCTAATGTTTATTGCTTTCAGGGGAACTTTCAAGTTATTGCATTTCATTTCACTAATGTACTCTTGCATAAATATTGAAGTCACCACACTAGATGGAATTCAATCCACTTTATGTCTGCTCTTCTTCATATTTTTGTAAGTATAATTAATAGATAGGACCCATAAATAAAGGGGTAATTACTCAGCCAATGTCAATCAGCATTTATTTTCAAATGCTGGCCGTTGCTGTTTCAATGGTGGCCCATATCTTGAATATCCAATTCTTGGATGGATACTGACTATATTCAGTGGTGGAGTGCTATCCGGTTAACTTGGGACAGCCTTTTTGCTGCCCTAAGATAACCAGATAACTATTCAGGTATGGCCACTGAATACTGGCAGTGCTCTGTTAACTCCAGGCTCCACCTGGACTCCGCCTCTGAACCACCCCAGCACTAATTGGAGAGAGCCATGGCAGTCAAAGGTAAAATTATGTCTTACCTGATAATTTTCTTTCCTTTAACGCAGCAGATGAATCCAGGAACTAGTGGGTTAAGTCCACCTACCAGCAGGTGGAGATAGAGATAGTGATGCCAGACGGCCAGCTCCTTCCTCAGTTAGTATGCCATTCGTAAGCATTTGCCAAGGCCAAAAATATGAAACCAATAACAACCAGAAACCATCCTCACTATGAAAAAACAGAGAACCAAATAAGAACTTCGAAATAACTGCAACTTGATCCAGAAATCGGAATCCTTTCCGTGTTCCCATATCTGTCTGAACTCTGCAAAAGAGAACCTGGAAGGAAAAAATAGCCACACTGTGCGGAAAATGAAAAAACCGTCAGCTGAATTAGGGAGGGATCCTGGATTCATCTGCTGCGTTAAAGGAAAGAAATTTATCAGGTTTACCTTCCTTGTCACTTGCAGCAGATGAATCCAGGAACTAGTGGGATGTACCAAGGCATTCCTTAAGTAGGGTGGGAAGCCGATGCTCCCTGCACCAACACTCCCGCCCCAAAACTCGCATCTTCCCGAGCAGACACGTCTAGCCTGTAATGCTTCGCAAAAGTATGACGGGATGCCCAAGTAGCCGCCCGACAAATCTCTTCCAGAGATAAGGCCGATGCCTCCACCCAAGAAGCCACCTGTGCCCGAGTAGAATGCGCCTTCAGGGCCACTGGAGACGCTCGCCCTTGTAGCAGATACACCGCTCCAATGGCTTCCCTAATCCAGTGAGCAATGGAAGCCTTACAAGCCGCCTCACCTCTTTTCAATCCCGACAAGAGCACAAAGAGATTATCCGAACGTCGAAACTCGTTAGAGATCTGTAAGTAGGGAAACAAGGCTCTCCGCATGTCCAGGAAATGTAGCGAGGCAAACTCCCCCGGATAATCCTCTCTTCAAAAAGACGGAAGATAAACTGCCTGATTGACATGGAAAGCCGAAACCACTTTAGGTAGAAACGATGGCACCGTCCGGATCGACACCCCTGCTTCAGAAAACTGCAAAAAAGGATCTCTGCAAGACAAAGCCTGAATTTCAGAAATCCTCCTAGCCGAAGCAATGACCACCAAAAACACTGTCTTAAGTGTTAGATCCTTCTCAGAAACCTTATTCAACGGCTCAAACGGTGGGGCCTGGAGGTCAAGCAGTACCATATTCAAATGCCACGCCGGGCACGGCTGCCGCAGAGGAGGCCGAAGCCGAAGAGCCCCGCATAGGAAACGGACCACATCAGAGTGAGCTGCTAAAGAGGAACCGTCCAGTTTGCCCCTAAAACAAGCTAGCACGGCCACCTGCACTCGAAGGGAATTATATGTCAATCCCTTTTGAAGACCATGCTGAAGGAACTCCAGAATAACTGGAATCTCCGCCCGAAAAGGTGATTCAGCACGCAAAGCACACCATGCCGAGAAAGCTTTCCACACTCGCGCGTACGCTGCTGAAGTAGACTGCTTCCTTGCCCCCAAAAGAGTGGCAATGACTGTTCCTGAAAATCCCTTCTTCATCAACTGCCGCCTCTCAATAGCCAGGCCGTAAGACCAAAGCGGGAGGGATTTTCCATCTGAACTGGCCCTCGATGCAGCAGATCGGGAGTCACCGGAAGTCGCAATGGTGGCTCTGAAAGTACTCGAACGAGATCCGCATACCACGGCCGTCAGGGGCCACTAGAACAACCGGCCCCAGATGCCTCCCTATGCGGCAAAGAACTCTCCCTATCAGAGGCCACGGTTGGAAAAACATGCAGTAGCTGTTGTTCCGGCCATGGCTGGAGAAGAGCATCCAATCCTGCGGATCCTGGCTGCCGTTTGCGGCTGAAGAACTGGGGAACTTTGGCATTGCAAGCCATGGCCATGAGATCCATTACTGGTCTTCCCCAACGTTGACAGATCAGCCGAAGAGCCGAGTCTGACAGCGTCCATTCTGCTGCATCCAAAAGAGTCCGGCTGAGAAAATCCGCTTGAACATTGTCTTGACCCGCAATGTGCGCTGCTGACGGACTCTGAACATGCACTTCCGCCCATACTAGAAGACGAGATGCTTCCACTGCCAAGGGACGACTGCGAGTGCCCCCCTGCTGATTAATGTAGGCCACTGTCATGGTGTTGTCCGAGAATACATGAACCACCTGCCCCTGCAGAAGGTCCTGAAAACTCCACAGCGCATTCACGACTGCTCGCAACTCCAGACGATTTATCGGCGAAGTCGCTTCGAGAGGGGTCCACGATCCCTGGGCTACTCAATGAAGACAATGGGCTCCCCAGCCCGCAAGGCTGCAATCTGTCATGACTACCACCCAATTGGGAGATGCTAGAGAAACACCCTTCTGCAAATTGGCTGACCGGAGCCACCATGCGAGAATGTCCTTGGCCCGACTCGACCAAGGAAGGCGTCGTTGATAATCCAGCAACGTCGGCAACCATCTGCTCAAAAGGAAATTCTGAAGAGGCCGCATGTGAGCCCTTGCCCATGAAATGACCTCCAATGTCACCGTCATGGAACCGAGGAGCTGAACACAGTCCCACACTCGGGGAGCACAACGACTCAATAAGGTCCGTACCTGAGAAAGCAATTTGATCCTTTGCCCCTCGGGGAGAAACACCTTCCCCCACTTCGTATCGAATTGCACTCCAAGATACTGCAGACTCTGAGTAGAAACCAAATGACTCTTGTCCATATTGACCACCCAACCTAGGGATTGCAACACCGCAATCACTCGGTAGGTGACCACTAGACTCTCCTCTGCTGTCGTCACCCGAATCAGCCAGTCGTTGAGATATGGATGCACTCGAATCCCCTCCTTCCGCAGGAACGCCGCCACCAGCACCATGACCTTGGAAAAAGTGCGTGGGGCAGTGGCCATTCCAAAAGGTAGGGCCCGAAACTGGAAGTGCTGACCCAGCACTACAAATCTGAGAAGTCTCTGATGGGGCTGCCAAATGGGAATGTGCAGGTAAGCTTCCCTCAAATCGAGAGCCGTCAAAAACTCGCCTGGTTGAACAGCAGCAATAACTGCCCTTAATGTCTCCATGCAGAAGTGACGAACCTGCAAAAATGGTTTATTTTTCTGAGATTGAGA
This sequence comes from Microcaecilia unicolor, assembly GCF_901765095.1. NCBI lineage: Eukaryota > Metazoa > Chordata > Amphibia > Gymnophiona > Siphonopidae > Microcaecilia > Microcaecilia unicolor. The sequence goes on along the minus strand of NC_044031.1, from coordinate 557,184,223 downwards.
ATAGGCCGAAAAGCCCCTCCCTTCTTTGGAACCACAAAGAAGATGGAGTACCGACCTGTGCGCCTTTCGAGAGGAGGAACAGGCACGATAGCCCCTATCCTTAGCAGGTCTCGCAAACACTGCAGGACCGCTGTCTTCTTAGCCCGCAATACACAGTGGGACTAAAAAAAAAAGAGTCTGTGACGGGAGAGAAGAATTCTAGCTTGTAACCTTCTCGCACCACATTGAGGACCCACTGGTCCACTCTGGAAGAAACAGAGAAAGCCGACCACCGATCTGCTCTCCTCCCGAGTGGACCTGCGCCCCATCATTGGGAGGCCCGAGAAGGAGCCCCCTGACAAGAGGGGGGGCCAGCCGGATGCTTCTCTTTGCAAAAGGAAGAACGCTGCCCAAAATGAGGACGTTGAAAGGCTGTGTTGGACTGCCCCGAGCGATACTGTCGCATCTCTCTGAAACGTGACCTCGAGGCTCCCTGCCTGGAAGTAGACTTGGGTCTATCCTCCGGAAGACGCTGAGATTTGGAATCCCCCAAACCTTTAACAATCTTTTCTAGGTCTTCCCCCAAAAGCAATTTCCCTCGGAAAGACAATTTAATGAGCCGTTGCTTAGAGGCCATATCTGCGGCCCAATGACGGAGCCACAGAAGACGTCGAGAGGAAACGGTCAAGGCCATGAGTTTGGCCGAAGCACGGACCAAATCATACAAGGCATCCGCCAAGTACGCCAGCCCAATATCCATGAGCGACATCTGAGGAGTTCCCAGCATATCATACTCTGAAATCGAATCCATGACAGAATGTAGACAACTGAGACAAGCTCTAGCTGCATAAGAACTACAAACAGAAACTTTAAGTGTCAAAGCGGCCATCTCAAAGGCATGTTTTAAAGAGGCTTCTAGCCGTCTGTCTTGCATATCATTAAGTGCCACACCACCTTCCACTGGAAGAGTAGTCTTCTTAGTGACCGCCGTCACCCGTGCATCCACCCTAGGTAGAGCAAACTGCTCTAAACGGTCCGCTGAAACCGGATACAGCCTGGCCTTAACCCTGGCTACTTTCAACCCCCCATCCGGATCCGCCCACTGGGCCGAAATTAACTCTTCAATAGCTTCATGTACCGGAAAGGCCTTAGAAGGTTGCCTGGTACTAGCCATCTTGGGGTTGACCGCCTGAGAAGCCGCAACCTCAGGATCTTCTATATTCAGGGCTTCCAGCGTCTGAGAGATAAAGGAGGACAACTCCTCCTTATGGAAAATCCTCATGGCGGAAGAGTCCTCCGGTTGGTCTGTAAGGACACCGTCCTCCACCCCCGTCTGCTCTGAGAGAGCCACCACAGAGGGAGCTGCAGGTGACTGTATGCAGGATCCCTCAGACCCCCCAAAAAGCCTAGGCTTTTTAAGAGAGGAGAAACCCTCTGGGGAAAAACCCAAAATCTCTTGGTTACCCCCAGACCCCCTGAGAGGATCAAAGGCCGAAGCTGTCACACCTGCGTGGGGGGGGGGGGCAAGGCCCTTTTCAACAAAAACGCCTGATGGAGTAGCAAAATAAACTCTGACGAAAACCCCTCCCCCGCAACGGAGGAGGTCAGGAGGTCGCAGCCATGGCACCTGCATCACCGCCCACAGTGCCTGACGCCCCCCCCCCCCCCGACTCCCCTACCAGCAGAGAAGAAGCTTTGCCCAAAATCGCTACCGGAGCTGGTTCCGAGACCGATCGCAAAATGGTGCAAGAATCGCCAGGCTCCGGGCGGGAAAGCATGCTCTGAGGGGGGGGGGGGGGGGGGGAGCGGCACCGCTCAGTCGAGTCCCGCCAAATCAGCGCACTGCAAAGGCCCGTCGCCGAATGCCGTTTCCTGCATCAGGAACAGCGTTTTACCGCCTCCGCTGCCATCGCCCGCCCCCGAACAGGAACCCAGCAGGATTTACTCCGGACTGGGAAAGCACAGGAACTGACAGCTGAGCCGAAGAAAAAAACTCTCCGACTCCACTTCGAGGCAGGCTCAGACAAGCAGGCAAAGAAAACAGGACTCGGACAGCAGTAACACACACCTGGTCTCAGCAAAAACACACTTCCCTGTGCTTCTCTGTTCTTTTTTTTTTTTTTGTGAGGAAGCAGAAACAAACAGGGAAGGAAAGGAACAGCAAAAGCCTGTTCATAGGGAATTTGAGGTGCAGCAGGGACCCAGCAACTGATTATGCTGCCAAAGGGGACACCACCAGTCCCCAAAACAGTTTATTGTCCATTTTTCAATTTTGAAGCACCCTGTTATAAAATTAGTATCTATGTGCTGTGGATGTATACTTTACATTAAATCATCTAAAATATATTAATTATGCTCAAAAAGTAATTTTTTTTACAATAATAACAATACCTAGCATAAGGGGTCATGACATGAGACTCCATGAAGGTGGACTCAGTTAACAACATCAGGAAATACTTTTTCACTGCAAAGATATGTGAAACGTCTTCTTGGAGTGGAGTATCTTTCTTTACAGTATCTGGCAGTGATTCTGATATGTTGCCTCTGCAACTTGCAGTTTCTATCTAGGCAGAACGTGGCAGAGGAAAAGCTCTGGGGCTGACTGCAAGCAGCATATCAAAACCCTATGAAAAAGATATGTTTGAAGGTAGACCAGGGTTTTTTTTTTGGGGGGGTAGAGTGGAGGGAGAGATGACGGGCCTGGAAGAAGAGAGTAGGGAGAAAGAAAGATGCTGGAAAATAAGAACATAAGTGTTGCCATACTGGGACAGACCGAAGGTCCATCAAACTCAGCATCTTGTTTCAACAGTGGCCAATCCAGGTTACAAGTACCTGGCAAGATCCCAAAACAGTACAATACATTTTATGCTGCATATCCTAGAAATAAGCAGTGGATTTTCCCCAATCCATCTTAATAATGGCTAATGGACTTTTCTTTTAGGAAGCTATCCAAACCTTTTTTAAACCTCACTAACTGCTTTTACTACAAAGAATTCCAGAGTTCAATCACACGTTGAGTGAAGAAATATTTTCTCCAATTTGTTTTAAATTTACTACTTTGTAGCTTCATAGCATGCCCCCTAGTTCTAGTAGTTTTGGAAAGAGTAAACAAGCAAATCACGTTTATCCGTTCCACTGCATCATTTTATAGACCTCTATCATATCTCCCCTCAGCCGTCTTTTCTCAAAAGCCCGAGCCGCTGTAGCCTTTCCTCATAGGGAAGTTATCCCATCCCCTTTATCATTTTCGTCGCCCTTCTCTGTACCTTTTCTAATTCCACTATATCTTTTTTGAGATGCGGTGACCAGAATTGCAAACAGTATTTGAAGTGCAGTCGCATCATGGAGTGATACAAAGGCATTATAATGTCCTCATTTTTGTTTTCCATTCCTTTCCTAATACCTAACATTCCATTTGCTTTCTTAGCTGCCGCCGCACACTGAGCAGAGGGTTTCAACCTATCATCAATGATGACACCTACATCCCTTTCCTGGTGGGTCATTCCTAATGTGGAACCTTGCATCACATAATTATAGCTCGGGTTACTCTTTCCCACATGCATAACTTTGCACTTGTTCACATTAAACATCATCTGCCATTTGGATGCCTGGTCTCCTAGTCTCATAAGGTCTTCTTGTAATTTTTCACAATTCTCTTGTGATTTGACAACTTTGAATAACTTTGTGTCGTCAGCCAATTTAATTACCTCACTATTTACTCCCATCTCTAGAACCCTTATAAATATGTTAAAAAGCAGTGGTCCCAGCACAGACAATAGGGGGGAGGGAGAGAGAGAGATGCTAGACAATGGGAGAGATGGAGGGGCGAGAGAGAGAGAGAGAGAGAGAGATGTAGGATACGGAGTAAAGGGGAGGGGAGGTAGGGATGCCAGGGAGTGGGAGGAAAGAAAGAGGGAGGGATGTTAAACCCAGTGAGGGAGGGAGAGATGGAGGGAAGACAGAAGGACAGATGCTGGACCATGTAGGGGGAGAGAAGAGAAATGCTGAAAGTCCAGTGGAGCAGTTTGGAGGCTATATGCCACTGAGTGCTAGTTCTAGAAGGAAGTGTGCATTTTTTCATCCGCTTCTAGCCACTGGCACTGAAGCAGACTTTTGCAGGCGAGACATGGCCACGTTGGGCACAGTGTTGTTGAGCAACAAAGCCTTTAAAACGTCACCCCCGTCTATTTCTGGTGATCTGCTCTTTCTTCTGCTGATTCAAGCACTACAGAAGTCTGACTCCTGTTTGATCTCCCTTTATAAACTGCATGCATACTTTGTGACTTTGCATACACTGCCTAAACTCCACCTCCGAACATGCCTACACACAGGTCCCATAAGAGTATATAATTTTATGCATGCAACCTATTGGGTAATTTTACAAGAGGCCTTTTACATACTTAAAACAGAGTTTATGTCTGCAAAATCCTTTATAAAATTACCTCCTAAGACAGCACGGGGTATGCAGAGAGAAGCAGTAGTGGAAAAAAGTGAAAAGATAGCAGATGCACAACTGAGTAACATGTTAAGTGATTAAAGTGCTCTACTAGAACGATATATGTTGAGGCTGCCAAAATGAATGGCAAAGTGGGTGATAAGAAATCCTAGCAGAAATGCTGGCAACTATGCAGATGGGTCTGTATGGCACATTGCAAATACAGTGGTAACAACTAGAAGACCTAGTGGAGAGGCAGGCACTCACATAAGCACATAAGTATTGCCATACTGGGAAAGACCAAGGGTCCATCAAGCCCAGCATCCTGTTTCCAACAGTGGCCAATCCAGGTCACAAATACCTGGCACACAGCTTGTTCTGCCTTGCAGGCTATGCTGGGAACATAGGAAGCTGGATGTAAAGGGCAACAGCAGTGCTAGTAGTGGCAGCTAATTAAATTATTACAAATATTTGTGGGGGAATGGAAGGGTGTGGATTTGAACTAAGTGTGAGATCTTGTATGCTCATCTGCCCAAGATAGTACTACTGTACAACTAGGGAAGACAACAAAAACTGTCCTGAGTAAGGAATGATATTTTACAAGATACTCTATGGCTGGCAGCTGGGATAGACTAGATAGAATAGTTGGACTTTTTCCCTATTACATGCTATATTAGCTGCTATCTTTCTACATTATTATATAGTCAGTCAAAAATTCTTACCCATAGATGGCGTTGCCAAAGTCTGGCGTCCTACCAACTGAGCAGGGCCAATTCCATCCAGAAAATCGCTGAACTGACTGTCTGATGCTAATCGTACACCAGGAAAAATTAGACTAAAAACAAAACAAAACAGGACAAATAAAAAAATAAGTTAAAATATGCATTCTATAGCAATATATTGTAAACTGTACCTTCTGCACAATATTTCAATAAGCACATTTAATTTGAACTGCTTCCCCTGAAATCCTCCAGAATCCCTAGGGACAACCATGTTTGAAAACTACTTCAAAAACATTCAAATACCCTGCACTTGATAGGTTTGAACAGATGTGAAGTAATAGATGGAATGAAATACACATTTACCATGTACTTTATGATATGGGCTCAGGGAACTTGCTAAGAAAAATTGTCAGCTTCTGTACAGTTTACATCCATGAATGCTATTGTTCAGAATAATGATACTAATGTATCAAATGTTCAAAAACACGTTGATAGTGTATCACAGACTTTGAAGGTACATAATCAACTAATAAAGAGTTCTCGATTGACTAATTCTATGATGGTCAAGGAAAATACTTTTTTGAGATGCAAAGTAGAGAAGTTCGAGAATGCTGTTAAATGCTCCAATATTTGTATAATTAATTTCCAGAAGCACCATTTATTTCACCAAGAGAAATGCTTTTGCATACCTTAAGAAGCTGCTTCTGGTTCCTGAACATTCTTTTCCACCTATTTCTCATATCTATTATTTGACAACTGGAAAGAAGGAGGTTTTTAAAGAACGAACTGCACCAGAACAAGAGACTGATGTCCTAAATATTTCAGATATATTGGAGGCTCCTGAGACTGATTCCATAGTGAAAGCTTTGGCTCTGTCATCAGATTGTGATTCGCTATTTCGACTTTTCTTTAAGAAAAGAGATGTATCTTTTTTGGGGTATCAGGTCAGAATGTTTCCTGACTTGACTAAGGAGATTCAAAAAGAAGAAGGAATTTTTTGTTACCTCCATCTGGCTGTTCTTCAGTTAGGTGTATTATTCCTCACACTATCCTTGTAAATGTATAATTAAATGAAAGTCTTTAAAATGTTTTTTTATGAGCCTTCACAGTTGTTAGCCTTTCTCAGTGGCAAGAGTCCAGTCTCTAGTTCCCCAGTTAGGGCTGCGATCTGAATTTTGCAAATTTGCATTGATTGCTAATGTCTAAAGCTTGCCAATGTCTAGTTTATGCAGGGTTCCACTATGTTCATCTTTAATGAATTCCTGAAAAACAGGCAAGGGTTTAGACTGATTTAAATGAAATGACAATACCACCTTAGGAAGAAAGGGTGGGACTGTTCTAATTATAAACTTTTCCTTGCTAAAGATCAAGAAGGGCTCTCTGCAAGACAAGACCTTCAGGCCCAGATGCACAAAGTTTTTTTTAATTTTTATATAAGTATTAACAATATTTCAAGAAAACTCTTGATATGCGAAAATGGTAAGAAATAAGCAATTCAATTTAACAATAAACAAAATAAAGCAATTATACATATGTATATATTATTTCTTTTCTCCATTTCAAGTCCACAAGATTGAGGGAGAGCAAGGTAGAATTCCATGAAATATATTTTCCACTAATTAAAGTAAGAAACTGAAGAGAAACATAAGGTGCCAAATCAATGATAATTACAGAGTAGATGTAGATAATGTTGCAAGTTGTTGCTTGGGGATAATAGAAACCTTAGAATCTAGAAAAGAACTTAAATGAGTTGGATCATAAAAAATATATCTAACTGAGTTAACTTTCAATACACATTTACACAGAAAATTTAACCAAAACAAACCACCCAGCTGTAAAACCCTGGGACGTAGTTTTAGAAATAACTGACGTCTCTTTTGGGTTACTCTAGCAATGTCAGGAAATATTCTTGTTATTCATAAAGAGTTCATCTCTATGATGAAAAAATTGTTTCAGAACCAAATCTTGGTCAGGTTCTAATACAAATGTCACTATTAATGTTGCTGGCGTCCCCATCTCATCTTCATGAATTATCTGAGCTAAATTGAGTATGTCAAATGAAACTTCTGCTCCTTCAGTTTGATATTAAGTTCTTATTTCCCCTTCTTATATGGTAGTAAGTAATATATTTTTGAAACAGGCGGGTAAGTTTGTTCTGGAATCTTCAGAATTTCAGATAAATATTTTGTATACGTTATTAAAGGAGCCACTGATGTAACATTTGGAAAATTAATCAGCCTAAGAGTTTTAGCCCTTAGCTGATTTTCCAAATTTTCAATTTTCAATTGTAATATAATGTATTTTCCTTAATCAGGTTAAGCTGTGTTTGCTGAAAAGATTTTATGCTATCATTATTCAACTGTATTGTTTTCTCAATGTTAAGTGTTCTTGTTTCCAAATTTGCAATCTTCCTCCACAGGTAATTTTGAAGCTTGAGTCACCAGTATCAATTTCTGAGAAAAAGAATTTTCTAAGCCCATAAGAGCCTCCCATATTGAATCTAGGGTTATTACTGCTAGTTTTGTAGGCAAAAAAGACTTACTGATTGAAGTTAATTCAGCAATGGTTTCAAATGATTGCCTTCCTCGTTCTGCACTAGAGTCTGCCAAAACGCTGGCTCTCTCCACTATCTTTTCACCGACAGCTATATCCAGCGAATCCAAGCTGCTAACTGTCCCCGCAGCAGGAAACTCTCCTCGGTCTATGACGCTAGGGGTTTCCTGCCCCTGCTGCAGCTGTAACGCTGGCATTGTCGGAGGCCTCCGCTCATCGGGGCTGAATGTGTTTTCAGCCTCAAGCTGGGGGAGCGGGACACCTCCCACCGCTCCTTCCACCAGCGAGGTACTTAGCCCCGAGAAACTTCCTGGCACCGTAAAGCCGAGGGTCAGATCAGATCGGGCAGGTCTTGCTGCAGGAAAGTGCTGCAGAGGAGACAGCTGGCGGGGATTAAAAAAAGTTTGAAAAAGCTACACACCGCTTTCATACACGCAGTTCGTATGCATGTATGAAAGACATCTGTAGCATGCACAGAGCAGACACACTTAGCGACTGGCTATTCTGTGCATGCTCAAGTGACTGATTGGCTTCCCCCCTACCGATCTGCTCACTCTTTTTGCGAGCAGCTCATTTGCATCCCGTTTCTTTTCAGTATCCTTTACTATTTCCAAGTTGGTAATTTTTACCAAGGTGGAAATAGCAATCGGTGCTTTACCAGGACTTTAGTGCATCCGGGTCACAGTTCTGAAATCTGACTAGATGAATAAATGGCAAGCAGGAACACAGCCTTAAGAGTAACATTCTTCAAGAAAGGAGATTTAAGAGGTTCACAGGGAGCCTGAACTAAGGTAAATATGTTCAAATCTCAAGGAGGTATGACAGGTCTAAAAGAAGGCTTGAGAAGCTTAACAACTCTGAGAAAACCAACTGCATCCCATGAGAAGTGAAACTCTTGCCCTTCACCAGATCTCAAAAAGAGGATAAAGTAGCTAACTGTACTCACAAAGAAGAAAGCACCAAACGTTTGTCCAAACCATCCTGCAAAAACTCTAAAATCTCTTGAATACAGGAACACAAAGGAACAACCGGCCTGTCTTGACACCAGTCCTCAAAAATTCTCCAAACTCTGACATATGCCGGTGAGGTAGACCTCTTAGTCTTTCTAGAATGTAGCAAGGTAGAAATAACCTTTGCTTGAATAACCCTTTCCTTTTTAACTGAGCCCTCTCAAGATCCAAATCATGAAACAAAACTGAGACATGTCCTGCATGGTGACGGGGACCCTGCACCAGAAGAGTTTCCCTGTCCACAAGAAACAAAGGATACTCCTCTTTCAGGTGCATCAAGTCTCCATACCAGGGACTCCTGACCTATCCAGTACTATAAATACTACTAGACCCATGTGCATCTCTATCCTTTGAATAACTATGCCTGTTAACGGACACAGTGGAAACACATATAGAAGATGTGATTGAGTCAAAGGCTGAATTGTTTACATAAACTACTGCTGTAACATTGTCTGAAAGGATCCTCACTGACTTGTTCTGAACCCTGGAACAGAACTCCAAAAGAGCCAAGTGCATTGCCAAAGCCTCCAGATGACTGATTGGACCATTCAGCCTCATCTGGAGACCAAAGCAATGTGCTCCCCATCCTGTGAGGCTTGCCTATTTATCCAATTTAGGAATACTAGACTCTTCCCCCTGGACAGATTGCTACTCTGTAATCACCATCTCAGACCCTTCAGATGCAAAACCAGGTTGTAATTTTGACTTTGAGGAGAGCAATAGGAAAGAAGTGACCTCTGTAGAGGCCACATGTGCACTCTGGCCATGGGACTAACTCTACTGTCAATGCCATTGAACCTAGCACTTGAAGGCAATGCACCACTCTTTGCTTGCGGAGAGTGAAAAGGATTTGAATCTGAGATTTTAGTTTTTTCACTCTCTGTGGAAAGACATACATTCCCTTGAAGAGTATCTACCTGGCTCCCAAATATTCCAGCGTTTGGAATGGAGAACAGTTACTATTGGAGAAACTGAATAACTGCTACAACTGCACCACTCTCTCCATAACCATTTTGCTCTCCTGGAAGGACTTTGCTCATATTAGCCAATCTTCTAAATGTGGATGGACCAAAATGCCTTCTTTACATAAGGCCACTGCTACTTTTACCATCACTTCTGTGAAAATTCTGAGTACAAAACTGGAAATGTTGGCCTAACACCACAAACCTCAGGTAATGCTGAGAAACTTGATAGGAATGCGTAGATAAGCTTCCATGAGATCTAAGGAAGAAAACAATTCTTGCTGAACTGCCACATTTACCAACTTTAGAGTTTCTATTCAAAAGCTTGGATCTTCAGAAACCTATTGACAAATCCAAGATTGAGAATACGCCTAAAAGTACCTTGTTTCTTTGGTATCACAAAGTAAATCAAATAGCGCCCTTTCCTCTCCTCTAGAGATTTAACTTGAACTACTAATTGAAGTAACCTGTCTAATGTTTGCATTACAGCCTCCCTTTTTTCGGCATAAGCAACAAGGTGATTTCAGAAATGCCTCAGGAAGAGGGCGAGTAAACTCTACTGCAAACCCTTCACAAATAACTTTTGTGAACCCGTAGATCAGTGGTTATTTGGGCACACCTTCAGTTGAAAAACTGCAGACAACCTCCTACCACAGTCACAGAGAGAGTGCACCCTCAAATTTTCAATGGAACCTCTTGGCATTAACTGTTGCTGTAGAAGAGATATCTCACGAACCTCTATAGGCACCTCAAAAGGACAGACTTCACAAAGGAAATCTACTATGCCAAGTATCACTAACTCTTACCTGGTCTATATTTCCTAGAATCTCTAAAACAACCTCTATTAGAGAAACATCTAGAGGAAGATACCGGATGATACTCTGGAAGCCTACGAACCTCTGATTCAGAATGTGTTTTAACCAGCTTCTCCAAATTATATCCAAAGAGCAAACCACCTTTATAAGATAACTTACTCCAAGACGAGGCCTGAATAGGATGCAGAAGAGTGAGCTCTCACTTCTCTGGGCATAAATTTCTTATTAAACTTTATCATACTGATGACTGAACGATAAGGGTTTACTCTCTAGCTGTTCCTGTCACTTCTTCTCCATGACAGACTGTTATTACCTCCTTCACAGTCTCTGCAGCTCTGAGCAATTCTACTGTTGGGCTGAGAAACAAGCCAGACTTGGACAATGATGCTTCATTGAGCCCTGCAGATTGGGTTACACCTCCCCCTCCAGGGATGGCGTAGGAAACAGCTGTGCTTTGGAGGGACCTGGGAGTGATTCTGGGTTGCAAACTCCAACATTCCAGGCATTCCCGGAATCAATCTGAGCAACAGTAGCAGTTTTGGCTGACACCGCCACTATTGGGAGAAGTTCAGTTATTGGCTGTCCCCAGAGAGAACCTGCTTTAGCTAGTTCAGGAGCTGTGAAATCTCTAGCTGCCTTAACCCCCTCTTAAGCTGCTGGTGAACCAATGCTACTTCAGTTTTTTCTGGAAGGCATAGGTGCCTCTAAAGCACTTCCTTCTTCATCCGGTCTTGGTTTATCTTTCCTTAAAGTGGACTATAGTCTGTAATTTTGTCCCAGTTATTCACAAGTATGAGCCTAGCTTTTCTTTCTATTTGTATTGGTAGAGTTGCCTTTGAAATGGCTAAAGTTAAAAAGTCTAAAGTGAGGCTTCCTGTGCCTATTAGCTGTGCTTTATTGGTGTTTAGCACTGCGTATGCCTTGTAGCGCTATAGAAATGTTAAATAGTAGTAGTAGTAAAATAGCCCCCTTAAATGCTAGCCTATGGAACTGTAACAGAGACTCTGTAAGTTAAGAAAAACTATTCCTTAAACTCCTTTGCTAAGGAAGCAGAGTAATTTAAAATAAAGTCTCTGAGGTTACCTATTTAATTCTAAATCTACCTTTCCCCAAGTTTAAAAACAATTTCCCAGCAAATTCTTACCAATGAAGATCTCTCCCTCTCTGGAAGTCTTCTCACAGCACCTCTTCTGGACCAAAGAAAGACAAATCCTACCAGACCACCTCAAGCTGCACAGGAAGCCAGACCAACCACCTGCTGGAGACTGTGAAATACTGACTGGCCAAGGGGCTGCAAAATATTTTAATGGGATGGCATCACAGCTCAGTATTTTTCAGTCTCCATCTGCCAGCAGGACAGCACAAACCCAAGCATCTGCACTGGTCTGGTGGGACAATAAGGCCAGACAACTTATCAAGGTATGCTTGAAAATTGTTTTTAATCAAAACTTGTGGCACTCAACATGGTAAGAAATATTTCTTTTTCTGTGTGTCATATATTTTTGGTCCGACTGTATTTATTGGATCTTCTTTCTTCATATGGTGTACAGAATAATTGCTTGGCAGCGACACCACTATCATCAATGTAGTTCATGTTTTCCTCCTTTACTACTGTCATGAAACACCTAGCCACTCGCCTGGGGTTACCCTGTGGCCACTTAGAGGGTCTATCCTTCAGGTCCGCCTGCATCTGCCGCTCATGCTCTACACTAGCACCCTCTCTCCCACTGACTGGGTCACAACCGCCTCTAGGCGAGTCTCCTGCTCTCAAATTATCCCCAGTGATTTCTAGGTTACTGGAGCCACACTCCCAGTGATCCCACAGTTCCCAGAAAGCACTCACAGAGCCAACACAGAAACAACCAGAATTCTTTATCAGTCCAGACAGGCAGAACAAACGAACAATGGTATTTATTCTCAGAACAGTGGACAAAAAAATTGTGCAAATAGCAAACAGTAACAAATAACTGAAAAATGGATCAATTAGAAAACTAACTAAACATCTGCATACTTCCTAGAAAGTATCTAGGGAGATCAGGGCATATATCTGTTCAAAGAGCTTCAGCAGAGAGCTCTCTCTCTCTTCTCCCAGGCTGAAACTGAAGCAGCCAGCCAGCATCTGCTGGGTAATTTCAAAATTCAAGGCCAATCAGAGCCCAAAACAGTCAAGTGTCAAATAAAAACTGGTTACATCACTGTATGGCACTTCCTATTATCTGTGTGCCTACTAAAAGAGAAGTTGGTCCTCTGTAACAGTTTTACAAAAAGAAACACAATCTGCTGGCCAAATAGGAGAAATACACTTCAGAACATAAATCAATGCAGGAAAATATCCAGTACATTTTACAAGCTTAAAACACACTGTTTCTTCACAACTATTATGTCCAGTTTTCGTGCATTAAGCTTCTTATTAGTTGGAATGTGCATTTCCTAGGTATTCACAATCTTTTCATTTTCCACAATTCTTACACTATTGCAAGTCCAATGCTTTTCTGATACAGCAATGCTACAGTGTTTACAAATTTTCCATGGATGGTGCTTGCAACCTTACAGTTATCTTTCTGTATAGAAATTTTCTCCCATCAGACCTTTTCAGCCAGCAAGAAACAAGTAACCATGTCAGGCTGTTCTTTACAGAATCTACACTTGTCTGTTTTATCAGTTTTTTCTATGCTTGCTGTGAACCACCTTTTCTAATTCACCTATATCTTTTTTGAGATACGGTGACCAGAACTGAATGCAGTACTCAAGGTGAGGTCGCACCATGGAGCGATACAGAGGCATTATAATATTTTTGGTCTTATTCACCATCCCTTTCCTAACAATTCCTAGCATCCTGTTTGCTTTTTTGGCCGCCACTGCAAATTGAGCAGAAGATTTCAGAGTATTATCTACAATGACACCCAGACCTTTTTCTTGGTTGTTGACCCCCAAGATAGATCCTAGCATCAGGTAACTATGATTCAGATTATTCTTTCCAATGTGCATCACTTTGCATTTGTCCACATTAAATTTCATCTGCCATTTGGATGCAGTCTTCCAATTTCCTAAGGTCTTCCTACAATATTTCACAGTCTGCACCTGCTTTAACAACCCTGAATAGTTTTGTGTCATCTGCAAATTTAATTACCTCGTCTTTCCGATTTCCATAGCATAATTATGTTAAATAGCGCTGGCCCCAGTACAGATCCCTGCGGCACTTGACTATTCACCCTCCATTGAGAAAAATGCCCATTTAATCCTACCCTCTGTTTCTGCCCAATAATCAATTCCTAATCCACAGAAGGACATTGTGTCTCATCCCATGACTTTTTAATTTTCTCAGGAGTCTCCCATGAGGAACTTTGTCAAACGTTTTCTGAAAATCTAGATATACTACATCAACTGGCTCACCTTTATCTACATGTTTATTCATGCCTTCAAAGAAATGAAGCAAATTGGTGAGGCAAGACTTCCCTTGGCTGAACCCTTGCTGACTGCCCCATTAAACCATGTTTTTCTAAGTGTTCCTTAATTTTATTCTTTATAATAGTTTCCACTATTTTGTCCAGTACTGAAGACAGGCTTACCGGTCTGTAATTTCCTGGATCACCCCTGGAACCCTTTTTAAAAATCGGCATTTCGTTGGCCATCCTCCAAACCTCAGGTACTACAGACAATTTTAATGACAGGTTACAGATCACTAACAGCATATCAGCAATTTCATGTTTGAGCTCTTTCAGTACCCTGGGGTGTATACCATCCGGTCCAGGTGATTTATCACTCTTTAACTTGTCGATTTGGCTTAGTACATCTTCCAGGTTCACCGAGATCTCTTTCTGTTTCTTCGCATTCTCGCCCTTGAGAACCATTTCTGACACAGGTAGATCTCTTACATCTTCTTCCGTAAAGATCGAGGCAAAGAATTCCTTCAATCTCTCTGTTATGGCTTTGCCCTCCCTGAGTGCCCTTTTTGCTCCTCATGATCTAATGGTTCAACAGATTCTCTCACAGGCTTTCTGCTTCTAATGTACTTGAAAAAGGTGTTACTATGAGTTTTTGTCTCAGTGGCAAGGTTTTCTTCATATTCTCTTTTAGCCTTAATTATCAATAATCTAATAGCCTCTCTCACTTCATCTTTTAACCTTGCTAGCTGTCGTTTGCTCTCCTTTCCAACTTTGTTAATATGTGGAATACATCCTGTCTGGGTTTCCACAAATGGTATTTTTAAACATCCATGCCTGATTTAGGGGTCATTTTACCAAGCTGTGGTAAAGGCCCTGTGGTAGCAGTGGCCATTTTTGCCACACGTCAGGGCCCTTTTTACCGCAGTGGGTAGAAAGCCCCTAAAAAAGAAATGGCCATGCGGTAAGATTATTCTTACCGCATGGCCATGGGGCTGGGAGCACTTACCACCACCCACTGAGGTGGTGGTAAGGGCTCCTGCAATAACCGGGCAGCATGCGGCACTGCTCAACTACCACTGGGTTAGCGCCATGCTAGAAATTATGGAATTAATTTCCATAGTACCAGAAATGGCACGCACTCAAGGTGGAACTACTGCCAGCAGCCACGCTGGGCTAGCAGCAATCCTTTACTAAAAGGGCCCCTTAAAGTCCTAACTTTTGCGGCCAATCCTTTTAGCTTCCTTTTAACCATTTTCCTCAATTTATCATAGTTGCCCTTACGAAAATTAAACACTGCTACAGTAGATTTCCTTAGTGACTTCACTCCAGATATCAGCTCATGTTTTATCATGTTATGATCACTGTTTCCCAGCGGAACCAACACCGTTACCTCTCGTACTATGCCCTGCATTCCACTAAGGACTAGATTTAAAATAGCTTCCTCTCTCGTCAGTTTTTGGACCAGTTGCTCCAAGAAGCAGCAGTCATTTACTATATCTAGGAATTTTACCTCCCTAGCGCTCCCTGATGTAACATTTATCCAGTCAATACTGGGGTAACTGAAGTCACTCATTATTATACTGTTGCCCAATTTGTCAGCTTTCCTAATTTCTGTAAACATTTCTCCATCTGTCTGTCTGTTCAGTCCTGGCAGATGGTAGTACAGCTCTACCAGTATACTCCTTCCCTTCACACATGGAATTTCTATCAATCAGGTTCCACGCCACTATCTATTTCATGTAGAATATTTACTTTGTTTGACTCGATCCCCTCTTTAACATATAACGCGATCCCCCTCCAATTTGATCCATTCTATCATTACGATATGTGTCCCATTGATTGTCCTCCTTCCACCAGGTCTCCAAGATGCCTATTGTATTTACGTCTTCATTTAGTGCTATATACTCTAACTCTCCCATCTTACTTTTTAGGCTTCTAGCACTCGTATATAGATGCTTCAAATTGTGTTTTTTCCTTGCATCTACAAGCAGGGCCATATTGAGCTGCACAGGGCGCAAGGGAGGCGGAGGATCCAAAACTGTCCCGTCCATTGTCTTCCGTGCTTGGCTGTGATGCACTGGGTGGGATAGGAGCTCTAGGAGGTGTGGCACACGGGGCGCATTTCCAGCTCAGGATGGTCCTGGCCAAAAGTTATGCAAAAGATCCAAAACTGCAGCCGCACTCATCCACCACAATCTTTTTATAATGTCACAACACCGCATTATCATTGTTGTCATAATAAAGCATGGAGATGAGGAAGAGGCGGATGGTAACACAGGCGGGTTGCGGGGTCTCATTGAAGCTGCATTGAAGTTGATGGGGATAATTTGCATACTTTACTCTGTTCTCCCATTTATTTATTTATTAGGATTTATTTACGCATTTTTGAAGGAATTCACTCAAGGCGGTGTACAGTAAACACTCCTAGCTTTCTTTCACCATTATTGAAATCTCACTATTGGGATCTGCTATAGATCCTGTTTCAATGGTATCCTTCAAACCAGTATACTCCACACTGAACCATGCACTCCTGGGTGACTGTTGGCTCCCCCACCCTATTTTAGAATACATATAATATAAATTACATATAGAGGTGTATTTTGAAAGCACTTAGACTTACAAAGTTCCATAGCAACCTATGGAACTTTGTAAATCTAAGTGCTTTCAAAATGTGCCCCATAGTTTTTCCAGATTACCCATTGTAATGTACTGCTAGTTAGTGGTTAAGTATGTTAACCAGTGATTCCTTTACTCACTTCCCCTCTGAGCTGTAGCTATTCATGCTTCCATCTGTAGATTCTCGACTTGCTTGCCGAGTCATCCAGTTTCTCATCTCCACAGCTAATCCAGTTTCTGTACTTCTCTGGATGGTGCTTTTTAGCTTTTTACCTCCCGCTTCTACGGAATTAAGATAAAAAAAGAAAACTCAGATGGGTTAGTGGCAATATCTTATTGCTGCAATTTACAGATACAGGAAAAAAATATGATAGTTTACAATCATTGTCTAAAAGGCCAAAGATGTAGGAAACATGAAGAAGGGTAGCTATTAGAAGATATTCACAAGAAATAGTGCAAATTTTTATGTTTATTAGATCTTTGATATATCATCTTTCTGTGGTTCAACCACATACATTTTTGGTGTATGCAGTACTAACAAATTATGATTATTGATAAAAAGAAATGCTAATAATGATAGTTATAGTATACAGAAGTAGCAAAGTTGCTAAGCAATGTAGCTAGTATTAAGAAAAAAATCTTTTGGACCTCACGCGTCAACTAGATAAACATCAATTGTACTTTGTATATATTGCTATGTAGATCTTCCAACGTTTATTATAGCTTGGGGGGGGGGGGGGGAGACGACTACCAAACTCTCAGATTTTAACAACATGTCTCTGATTGGCTTAAGGGAATGACAGGTACTAAATGTTTATTAATGAAAAATTTGAGATGATTTTATATCTAAATACTGTGAAGCTGCTGCTAGAGGTTGAAGCAGCCATTTTAACCTAATCTAACGAGGAACTTATTCAGCACACAAATCTCAAGTTGTGCTTCGAGGGGGCCTACAACATTAAGAGGCTCAAGACAATGTATGGGGAATTACATCAATCACAATACACTGACCATAAACAAATTAATAAAAATAATTTCAGAATAAAACACTCAGATCTTATCTTCAGAACCGAAGATAAGTAGTTCATTTCATACAGAGAAAGCATGGAAGGAAAACATTAAATCTAATTGATGTTTGCATTGTAAACCTTTAACAATATGACATCTTAGTAAAACTGTATTAAATACCAGAGATAAAGAAGAGAAAAAAGTTGAATTAAAAGATCTGATGAATTAATATGTAAAATATGAAAAATGGTACATGCTATTTTTAAAATAATTTGAGATTTTAAGGGAAGCCAGTGAAGCCTGTGAAGATACCCAGAAATGCTATCATATTTCTTAATCCAGAAAATCAAATGAACTGCTGTTTTTTGTATCAGCTGGAGTTTTCTTAGAAGCATGGAATTTAATCCCATATTCAGCAAGTTACAATAATCCAAATTGGATAAAACCAACATTTGGGTCAATAGGGCAAAATGATGCTCATGAAAATAAGATCTTATTAAAGGTAATTGTCTTAATAGAAAAATAGTTTTCTTCTATCAGTAACAACTTCTGGATTCTTTTCTCACCTTTGAACCACAACACCACCAAGAACGTTTGAGCTATCAGCAAAATGTATGCAATATTTTATCATGAGACAGTATAAAACTCAGAAGGGATTGAGATGGAAAGACTCCAAAACCAGAGAACTTTGGTCTTACTAGCATTTAATTTGAGTAAATTAGTATTTGTTCAGTTCTGAATTTTAAGCCTGGAACTGGTAAAGGCAGGATGGACTGAAGATCCCTCCTGCCCAGAAGACCACTAGGGCAATGGGAAGGTACAGGGTGCCTACAGGGAGTGTGTTTTGAAGAAGTGACACTTTTCTTGGCAGGTGGAGGTGTCTGGAAAGGGGCATAATTCTTGACTACAGTGGCCAGAAGACAGTACTACTTTTTTTTTTGGGGGGGGGGGGGGGGGGAGAAGGGGGAGAACCCAATATTCAGCCGTGACCCAAAAGCTATATAAGTGTTGGCTGATATTCAGTGCCAGCACCCACTTAGCTAAGCACACAAAGACAGGACACCTTTTTGTGTGGTGCCCACATATCTCCTAGCTCCTCCTTGACTCCACCCTTGGAACGCCCCTGTGCTGCCTAGTTAAGTGCTGCTGAATATTGGCCTGCTGAGTGTGATTTAAGCAGGCAGATGTCTAGCCAAATAAAATAAGAAACACCAAAAAGCACATTTTAAATATAGTGCGGGTTTCAATTGGAAGTGAATACACCTCTAGAAATAATGACTCTGAATTTATACCTTGGTTTGTCCACTCTTTAATTACTTGCTGGATTTCTTTGGGTCAGAAATCTATGTATAATATAGATATACTGCTTCACATGTCTAGAGGATCTTTTGATATGGGACAATTATATGCCAAATTATGTGCCAAATTGATTGATAATGAAATTAACTTCTGAAGAAGCAGCTGACTTCTGGTTTAAATACTTAAGGGATAGTCTTGATTAAGTAGTTCCATTGAGGTAAAAAGAATCTAAACACATACCTTCCTCCCCATCTCTACTATAATAAAAAGCACCTCCAATGTTGTGAAGCTGACTTCGTGGCTTCACTGAAGTGAAGGGTTAGTAAGGTTCGTCAGATTTGTCAGTCTGTCACCATCTCTCTCGGCCCTGCCCTCGCGTCAAAACGTGATGATGTCGAGGGCGGCGGACCTATCAGAGGCGCGAGGGCGGGGCCGAGAGAGATGGTGACAGACTGATGAATATGACAAACCTTATGAACCCTTCACTTCAATGAAGCCAAGGAGTCAGCTTCACAACGTTGCAGGTGCGTTTTATTACACTACACAGCTCCCTAATTTTGCAGTTAAACATCGCAGGGTGGCTGGAGGGGGGGGGGAGAGGGGGGCAACGACCTTGGAACTGGGAGGGAAGGAGAGAGGGGGGCAATGACCCTGGAACTGGGAGGGAGGGGGCGGACCCTGGAACTTGGAGGGGGGGCAGGCGGACCCAGGAACTGGGAGAGAGGGGGGCAAAACCCTGGAACTGGGAGGGAGAGGGCGGGGCCCCTGGCACACACTCTCATTTTCACACACACACTCTCGCACCCAGTCTCACTCTCTCTGTCACACACACTCACATATTCACTCTCTCTCTATCACACACTCACTCTCACACACACTCTGTAAAACACACATACTCCGAGGAAAACCTTGCTAGCGCCTGTTTCATATGTGTCAGAAACGGGCCTTTTTTCCTAGTGTTTAATAATATACTATAAGAAGAAAAACAACTTTCATGTAAGAATCAAAGGACTAGGAGGAAATGACCTGACCCTCTTACTTTATCAGCTTATTATATAAATATACAATCTTACCAAAGAACTATTATGGCAGCAAAAAAAAAAAAGATTACTATAACCAATTGATTTTAAAAAGCAGGATCTGGGCTGAGAGAATGGTTTAATATAGCTAATAAATTTAATAATTTAGTTTATACTGAATTACAGTTACAGAGGGGAACATCTAGTCAACAGCTTGCAGATGGTTTTTGTGAAAAGGCAGAATGAATTAAGAACTCACTGGCCTCAATGCCTCTTCCCTTAGTTCATAAGGCTTATGATACAGATATTCAAAACTGGCAGGAGTTTTCTTTGGTTACTTACTACTTATCATCATTTCTATAGCACTACTAGACATACGCAGCGCTGTACACTTGAACATGAAGAGACAGTCCCTGCTCAACAGAGCTTACAATCTAATTAGGACAGACAAACAGGACAAACAAGAGATAAGGGAATATTAAAGTGAGGATGATAAAATAAGGGTTCTGAACAAGTGACTAAGGGTTAGGAGTTAAAAGCAGAATAAAAAATGTGGGCTTTTAGCCTAGATTTGAAGACAGCCAGAGATGGAGCTTGACGTACCGGCTAGAAGTCTTTAATATAGTCAGTTTTACAGCTAGTCCTTTAGATGTCTGCTCATCATCATTATTAAAGATAATAAAGAAGGACATAGCACCATTTATAGGCAATACAATTAATAAATCATTTAGCAAATGTTATAATAATTTCAATTACAGGATATTTTGGAAGAACATCAGTTTGGTTTTCACCCAAAATATTCCACCAAGACACTCTTACTCTTGGAGACTTTTTCTTATTTTGCATTTTCAAACAAGAATATCACCTACATATATAATGATAAAGGAAATAAAGAAAAAAAGAAAAGGATAAACAACAATATATACTTTGCCCACAATAGCTTCAGAAACTATAAAGGATCTAATTCCAAATCAAGGTAATATAACAGAGATTAGCAAAAAAAAAAAAAAAAAAAACCCAAACAAAACAAAAACAACAAAATAGAACAAAAAGAAAAAAACTACACTGAAGTACTTAGTCAACCTTAGCAGTGAAATCTAATATAGACATCAAACCAATATTTTCAACTCTTCTTTAGCAAACGTAAAGTCCAACAGTTGCTTGGGGGTCAAAAACAAAATATGACTTCGCTTTTATAAATTATTATACAAGTACAAGGAAAATGAAGCAAAAGATTTGCTCCTAGGGTTAGAGTTCTAGGTCTATAACTCCCATCACCTTTTCTGGCTAGGCCTAGACAAATCATGTGAGAGTCAAGGAGCTGATTTGGGACTTGTTACTAGATTATCTGGCAGTGGTATTTCATGAGTGTATTTCCCCTGAGAAATTATCGAAACGGGGTGCTCTGCTGGGCAGTTTCACATGTATGGATTATTATCATTATTTTTTCAGTAGAAGTTCATGCTCTAGGGTGGTGCCCGATGGCTGTTATGTGGGGCTCATACACAAGAAATTGAAGAAACATTGAAACAAATGGTTATGTTGTAATTTGGTGGTTTTGGATTAGCTTTATTAAGTAAAGTTTGGAGGATATTAACGTTGGTGTTGAGCATGATATGAGTAGCTTACTCAGCTGGAAAATTCTTAACAGCTGCTTGGGTGGAGTCTGGAAATCAGTCCCATTTACTGATTATGCTCCTTTTATTACCATTCTTAGGGATATGCACGGAGTTGATTCTTTCCAAATTCATCTTTTTGGATGGGTTTTCAGAAGGGATATATTTTCTGAGATGCAGTAAGCAGAGTTGCATACAATACTCAAGGTATGGTCACACAATGGAGTGATACAGAGGCACTACAACATCCTTTGTTTTATTCTCTAGTTCCAACAGCAGGGGGTCCCGTTCCCTCTATATTTCAATTCTGACCGAGACCTAGTTTTCCCTTAAAGACATTACTTCAATTGCTGCTCTGTCATGGTGGCTATTCTTTTGCTCACTCACCTTATTCATTAGACAGTGGGCTGCTACTCTTTCTTTTCTTCTGATTTCAATCATCCTCAGTGCCAGTCCTTTTCTTCCTTCTCTACTATTCTGGGTCGCTGTCATATTAACCCTTAGTCCCCCTTTTTCCTCACTGAAATGACTCCTGTCTTTCCTTCTTCCTTGAACCCTCTCCCCCTCTTCTCAGAAGCATTAATTTCCATGCTTATAATCTCCTAACTCTTATGCCTCAAAGCTCTATCTGTCAGATACTCAAAGCAATTTAACTGGGCAGGAGAGACTCCTGCCCGCTTAAATCAATTGCAGCCACTCAACTGCTGATATGCAGCAGCATTTAACTGGGCAGTGCTTCTGAATATCGGCTCTGACGGCCCAACAAAAAAAGTGGGTAGGAGAGGGGTGCTACAAGCGGCATTGGGGAGGAGCTGCAGGTATGTCGGTGCCGGCATTGTTCAGTGTCGATACCCATATAGGTAAGCGGGAGCACTTAGGACAGCTCAAAAGCAGCTTAGCTATGAGGTCCAAGCACTGAATATTGGTCAGGACCTGCATAACTGAAAACCTCTTAAAAAGCCATCTGATTCCTCCCCCCCCCCCACCCCACCAACAAGGAGGCCTCTGATCTCTAAGGTATGTTGGGAACAATTGTTTCGATTTCAAGTAGCCAGGATTTGGAACGGTATTCTGGTTGAAATACAAACTATAACTCCCTATATTTCTTTTCGTAAGAAGCTTGAGTACTTTTTTTTTTTTTTTTTAACTAGACAAGAGTCTTGAATTAATGATGAGATTATGGTATTTTATTGTCAACAGTCTAATTGAAATTACTTCTGATTGGAAGTCTCTTTTTATGTACTTTCCTTTGCACCATTGATCTTAAAGGCGGATTATAAATACCCAAATAAAATAGAAATACTTATGAAATAATTTATTTTGGTAGTCAATTTTCTTTACACAATTGTCTACCAAAACCTGAATTCTATACAGAATGTGTGAAGTTTTACATGGATATTGTATTTCTATAGGCTAATTGTCTCTGAATAATGGTATACAGCAGTGCTTTGGTGTTTCTCTAAATAGCATGAAACATTACACTTCTTTTACTTGCCACTTTAATTACTTAAAATTTATTACCCATTATAATAATCAATATACTGATGTTATAACAAGGACTTGCTGAGAATACATAGAAATCTTACAATAACTGCAGTTCATATATTGTTTCAAGTATGTATGTACATAAGTATAAATTTTCATTTTTGTAATAAAGTAAAATTGTTATAAATGTAAATTAAAGAATTTTACAGTATGTTTCATAATAAAGGTTGTACTTTCTAAATATCTGGTAGATCAGTTGTATCTCTCATACCACTTTATATTGAAATGAGATACAATAAGAAATGAAAGATACAAGAAGTTAAAATCTTATTGGTGTTTGTGGTAAGTCCTCAGGTTCTAACAAAGTTCAGTATCCTGTTGCCAACATTAGCCTATCCAGGTCACAAGAACCTGGCAGGATCCCAAAGAGTAAATAGATTCCATGACGCTTACACCCAGGGATAAGCAGTGGATTTCCCCAAGTCTATGAGATTATTAATGCTTTATGGACTTTTCCTCCAGCAACCTGTCCAAATCTTGTATACCCAGCTATGCTAAATGATTTTACCACATACTCTGGCAATGAAATCCAGAGCTTAGCTGTGTGTTGCACGAAACATTATTTTCTGTAATTAGTTTTAAATAAGCCATTTAGTAACTTGGGCCCCTTTTACCAAGCTGTGGCAAAATGGGGCTGGTGCTGGCATCGGCGTGTGTTTTGCACGCACGCTGAGGCCCCCTTTTACTACAGCCATTTCGGGGGGGGGGGGGGGGGGTAAGGGCTCCCACGTTAACCTGGCGGTAACCTGGGCAGCGCTGGAAATGATGGTGCTCTAGGGGTGGGAAGTACCGCCAGGCTGCTGCAGTAGCCCGGTGGTACTTCCTGTATAGTGAGCGGTAAGCCCGCGTTGGGTTTACCGCCGCTTAGTAAAAGGAGCTCTTGATGTCTCCCTTAGTTTTTCTACTTTTTGAAAGCACAAACAACCAATTTGAGTTTACCTGCTTCACATTACTCATAATTTTATAGAATTATTATGTATCTCCTTTTGGTCATCTTATCTCCAAGCTGAAGAGCCCCTCTCACTTGTTTAGCCTTTCCTAGTAATAAGGTGTCATTCTATCCCTTTTATCATTTTGGTTGCCATTCTGTGGTGAGCAGAAATGCAATGTAAATCTCAAGATGCGGTCACACCAGGGACATTTACAAGGGTACTATCATATTCTCCTTTTTACTCTCTATTCCTTTCCTAAAAATTCCTTCCGTTCTGTTTGCTTTTTTGACCAGTCATCACACAGTGAGCCAAGGATTTCAATGTATTGTCCAGTATGATGCCAAGACCAGTTTCCTGGGTGGTGAGCCCTTATGAATCCCAACATTGTGTAATTACAGCTTGAATTATTTTACCTATGTGCATTACTTGCACTTGTCCACATTAAATTTCATCTGTGATTTTAGATGCCCAGTCTTGCAAGGTCCTCTTGCCATTGCTCACAATCTACTTGTGATTTATCAACATTAAATAATTTTGTCATTTGTAAAATGTGATCATTTCAATTGTTCTCATTTTCAGAACAATTATACATTTTATTTATTTTTTTATTTATTAGGATTTATTTACCACCTTTTTGAAGGAATTTACTCAAGGTGGTGTAGAGTAAGAATAAATCAAACATGAGCAATACACAATTACAGCAGTAAAAATATACTATACTACTTACAATGTCAACACAATACATAATAGAACATTTTAATTGACAGTGTAGGGTATAAGCAAAGATGGAACATATAGAGGGGCATAATCGTACGTGGTCGCCCATCTCCATGGGCGACTATCTCCGAGGACGGGTCCGCGAAGGGGCGGGACAGACCGTATTTTCGAAAAAGATGGGTGTCCATCTTTTGTTTCAATAATACGGTTGGTGCCGGGCAAATGCATCAGATTTGGGCGGATTTGAGATGGGCGGTTTCGGTTTTCAGCCTAGCGAAGCCGCCTAGCTCAAAAACGAACAACTCCAAGGCATTTGGTCATGGGAGGGGCCAGGATTCGTAGTGTACTGGTCCCCCTCACATGCCAGGACACCAACCGGGCACCCTAGGGGGCACTTGTAATAAGTTAAAAAAAAAAACCTCCCAAGTCCATAGTTCCCTTACCTTGGGTGCGTAACCCCCCAAATCCCCCCCAAAACCCACTCTCCACAACTCTACACCATTACCATAGCACTTATGGGTGAAGGGAGGCACTTAGATGTGGGTACAGTGGGTTTTGGGGGCGGTTTGGAGGGCTCCCATTTACCAGCACAAGTGTAACAGGTAGTGGGGGATGGGCCTGGGTCCACCTGCCTGAAGTCCACTGCATCCACTAACAACTGCTCCAGGTACCTGCATACTGCTGTGATGGAGCTGGGTATGACATTTGAGGCTGGCATACAGGCTGGCAAAAAAAAAGTTTTTAAAGTTCTTTTTTTTGGTGGCAGGGGGTTAGTGACCACTGGGGGAGTCAGGGAGGTCATCCCCGATTCCCTCCGGTGGTCATCTGGGCAGTTGGGGCACTTTTTGGGGACTTGTTCGTGAAAAAAAAGGTCCAAAAAAAGCGCCCCAAATTCTCACTACTGCCGCCCTTCTTTTTTCCATTATCGGCCGAGGAGAGTATCGGCCGAGGGCGCCCATCTCTCCTCGGCCGATAAACATGCCCCAGTCTCGCCTTCACCACGCCTCAGACACACCCCTGTCAACTTTGTTCGTTCCCGTGACAGACTGCAGTTCGAGGCGCCCAAAATTGGCTTTCGATTATACCGATTTGGTCGCCCATGAGAGAAGGGTGCCCATCTCCCAATTTGGGTCGAAATATGGGAGTCTTTCTCTTTCGAAAATAAGCCAGATAGGGGCCCTTTTACTAAAGTGCGCCAAAAAAGTGGCCTGCTGTGTTTTGGACGCATGCAGGTCATTTTTTTCAGCGTCGAAAATTGCCTGGGAAAAAAGGCAATTTTTTTTGTGGCTGAAAATGGATGTGCGGCAAAATTATAACCAGCGCATGTCCATTTTCGGCCTGAGACCTTACTGCCATTCATTGACTTAGCGGTAAGGTCTCACATGCTAACCAGGTGGTAAGAGCCCAGCACACGTAAACTACCAATTACTGCTGGGTAAGTGCCATGTGGTAGAAAACAAAATATTTTCTACTGCATGGTTTGGATGCGAGTAAAAAATGAAATTACTGCCCGGGGCATGTGGTAGCTGGGCGGTAGTTCCAATTTGGTGCGCGTTGGACAAGTGTAGGTGCCTATCCTGCTTATAATCGAACGAGAAAAACGCCCAAGTTCCGACCTAAATCGGGAGATGGACGTTTATCTCACAAAAACGAATAAAGCGGTATAATCGAAAGCCGATTTTTGGACGTTTTCAACTGCACTCTGTCGCGGATGCGGACAAAGTTTATGGGGGCGTGTCAGAGGTGTGGCGAAGGCGGAACTGGGGCGTGGTTATCTGCCGAACAAAGATGGGTGCATTTCACTGATAATGGGAAGAAAGTATGCGTTTTTAGCTAGAATTTAGGACACTTTTCCTGGACCCTGTTTTTTCACGAATAAGGCCCCAAAAAGTGCCCTAAATGACCAGATGACCACTGGAGGGAATCGGGGATGACCTCCCCTGACTCCCCCAGTGGTCACTGACCCCCTCCCACCACAAAAAAATGATGTTTCACAACTTTTTATTTTCACCCTCAAATGTCATACCCAGCTCCCTGGCAGCAGTATGCAGGTCACTGGAGGAGTTGTTAGGGGGTGCAGTGGACTTCAGGCAGGTGGACCCAGGCCCATCCCCCCTACCTGTTACAATTGTGCTGCTTAATGCTTATTAGTCGTCCAACCCCCCCAAACCCACTGTACCCACATGTAGGTGCCCCCCTTCACCCCTTAGGGCTATAGTAATGGTGTAGACTTGTGGGCAGTGGGTTTTGAGGGGGATTTGGGGGGCTCAACACACAAGGGAAGGGTGCTATGCACCTGGGAGCTCTTTTACCTGTTTTTTTGGTTTTGTAAAAGTGCCCCCTAGGGTGCCCGGTTGATGTCCTGACATGTGAGGGGGACCAGTGCACTACGAATCCTGGCCCCTCCCACGAATAAATGTCTTGGATTTATTCGTTTTTGAGCTGGGCGCTTTCAATTTCTATTATCGCTGAAAAACAAAAACGCCCAGCTCACACATTGTTGAATAAAACATGGGCGTCTATTTTTTCCCAAAATACCGTTCGGTCCGCCCCTTCACGGACCCGTTCTCGGAGATAAACGCCCATGGAGATAGGCGTTTTCGTTCAATTATGCCCCTCAATGTGCCTTAGTAAAAGGGCCCCATAGATAGGTAAGAGAGTAAGAGGTGTTAGAAAATAAGGTGACTAATTTAAAGAAAGCTGCACATCAGGTCAGAGTATGTTAAGCACCGGTCCCAGTACAGATCCCTGAGACACTCCATTATTCCACCTTTCTCCTTGTTTACTAAGCTGCGCTGTAGGCGCAAACTTCTTAGCACATGCTAGAAATTAGCACGCTAACGCTAGAGACACCCATAGGAATATAATGGGTGTCTCTATCATTAGGCGTGCTAAAAAGTTAGCGTGCCTACAGCGTGGCTTAGTAAACAGGACCCTAAGAAAACTAACCATGAGATCCTACTTGTTGTTTCCTGTCTTTTGGCCAGTTCCCAATTCTCAGTAGGGCATAGACCTCAACTCCATAGGTTTTTAAATTTTCTGAGGACTCTCTCATGAAAGAGTTTGTCAAACACCTTCTGAAAATCCAAATACACTATGGTGTTTTTTTTAGAAGTTCCATTTGCCTTTTAGATGTCCATAAACTGGTATTTAAAAGTTTATATTTCATGAACATCTGAACCCTGATTTTACAAAGCTGGGGTATACATACATCTAAAAACGTGCACATGGCAATGGGCATGGTCTGGGTGGGGTGCTCCACTGAAAAGATTAGAGGAGGTCACTCCTTAATTACCCAGTGATTAAGCTCCCCTCCCCCCTGAAAGTGAAACTGGCAAGAGATACAGGGCTCTGTGACTACTTTGTGGAAATAATAATTTATATTTCTAAAATGGCTAGCAAAAATGTTTTTATGCCAGTACATAAATGCTTATGAACCCGTTTTGACCCATTGTCATTTTAGATGTTTACAATTCTAAAATGGATTCTCCTGCTATAGAAACTTCCATTCTTCGAAGTATGTATACATCGATAAACCCTACTAGTGGAACTTGAACTTGACACATCTCGACCTGAAAATCCCAATTCTGATTTGTATGTCCATTCTAAAATGCCACAGTTAGCTCACCTTTACCCACATGTGTATTGATCACTCTAAAAATTGTAGCATATTTGCTGTGCAGAGAACTGGTACTTTGAAACTCACACAAAGGTTTAAATGTAATTTCTCTCCAAAAAGATTGCAGCAGTAGGTTCAGCAATATGATGAAAAGACAATGGTCATTATGAATTGTGCAAAAAACTACCACAGTATATCTGAAAGTAAAGGGATCTGTTTTACATTCTGTAAAGGTTATGCTCCTGAATTTACGCTCTTAAATTACGAGTGCAATCTATGCTCCTAAATTTAGGAGTGTAAAATTTGGAGCGTAAATTCAGGAGCATAACTTTTATACAATAAGGCCCTTAGGGGTCCTTTTACAAAGGTGTGCTAGTGTTTTTAGCATGCTCTAAACATACGCGTGCGCTAAAGGCTAGAGACGCCCATATATTCCTATGGGTGTCTCTAGCATTTAGCGCAGGCTAATCATTAGTGCGCACTAAAAACAAAAAATGCGCCTTTGTAAAAGACCCCCTTAATGCTACATTCTGGAAAATAAAACAAAAATAAGGCAATTAAAGAGGACCTTTTACTATGTTTGTGCAGCGCTGCGTATGCCTTGTAGCGCTATAGAAATGCTAAATAGTAGTAGTAGTACTAACCTGTGGTAAAACACTAACACGTTCTTACTGCAGCAAAATATGGATTACCACGGGGTGTGCTGAGGCGTCTCATGGTAATTTTTGGATGTGCATGCGCTACCCATCCACTAACAAATAAAATTTATTTTTTTAGCACTGAGGAGAGTGGGCATGTTCTGAGCTAACTGGTTAGTGCAACTACATTGCCGTGCACTAACCAATTAGTATAAGCTTAATATGTGAGCCATTATCGCCTACATAATGGGTGGCAGTAGGGGCTCATGCACTAATGGCAATGTGTTAATAGGAAAGTTAGCGCATAGCCATTAATACAGAAAAAAACTGGCCATTTTACACTGCAGTAAAAACGGCCATCGTGCATAGAAATGACCCACATAGAGATGAACTAAGATCATACCGCAGTTTGGTAAAAAGGCCCAAAAACTAAAAAATATTTTTAGATTTTTACAATTCTGTTTTTATGCAATTTGAACAAATATAAATACAAGCTAACATTTGAACTGGAAAAATAGAGCACATAGGAAAAATTAAACAGTATTAATGAGCTCTAATATTAAAGACCACAAATGTTTGAGAGAAGCACTGCATTAAGGAGAAAAAAGCAGACATTTTTCACAATAAGTGAAAATATAATATAAGGCAAACAAGGTGTTCAGTAAGCATGAAACTTTAAGGGGTCCTTTTACTAAGGCACGGTAGGCCTAACGTGGGCGTACCATGCAGTAAAGGGGCACTACCCGTGTTAAAAATATATTTCATTTTTTGCTGGGGGGGGGGGGGCAGAGAGTAGGCATGCTTATGCTAATTGGGTAGCGCAGGCACATTACTGTGTTCTACCTGATTAGCACAGAAGTAGTGTGGGAGCCCATACCACCACCTAGGGCTCCCGTGGTAATGGCCACTTACTAATGGGGAAATTAGCACTTGGACATTAAAAAAAAAAAACAAAAACAAAAAACAACAACCGCCGCCATTTTTCAGCCACATTAGAAAGTGGTCGGAGTGTGTGGCAAACCCAGGGCTCCTTTTACTAAGCGGTGGTAAGCCCAAAGCAGGTTTACCACTCGCTATAATGGAAGTACCATCGGGCTACCGAAGCAGCCCAGCAGTACTTCCCACCCCTACCGTGCCGTCATTTCCGGCGATCCAAAAATTTATTTTTGTAGCGTCGGACTGTACCCGGCGGTAAATTGGTGACGGTAAGGGCTCCCCCACCCCCCAAAAAAATGGCCTTGCAGCAAGTGCTTTAATTGCCACCCAGCCATTTCCTGCAGGAAAGCGAGAGCTTCCCTTTTACCAGCTGCAGTAAATGGGGGTCTCGGCATGCATGTAAAACACGTACCGACGCCAGCCCCCTTTTGCCGTAGCTTGGTAAAAGGGGCTCCCCACACACTAATCGCAGTGCTGGCCATTTTCTAGTGTGCCTTAGTAAAAGAACCCCTGTTTCTGAATTTAAACAGAGCAATTAAAATTAATTAATCAGCCTATACAATCAGCGGTCTCCCCATTGTTGGTGGTATATCATCTTAGAAATAGTGTTAATTGTGATGGCTCAAAAAAAACCCATATTCAATATTTTTATATCATAAAATACAACAACAGGGAAATCTTAATAAGAAACCAGCTGAAATCTAAAAACAATTTTAATCTCATTTTTATTAGATTTCAACCCACAAATACATGTGCAAATCATCAAGAATGCAACAATATAGGAAAAAGAAATAACCCTGACCCAACCACCCCATAACCAGGACATATCGAGTACCCATTACAGACATCCCTATAACCCCTCTCTAACCCCAAGATGGCTCCCCAGAAAAAAACTTGCAATTCTCATATGCAGGATATCAAAAAGCAGACGACAATGTAAGCTAGAAAGGCTCCCAAATCATCTAGAACTTCCTTCTGGCAGGACTGTCTAAAGAACAGACTCCCTGCCATTTACAAGCTGTATATGAAAAAGAAGACGTGATCTCCAACTCTGTAGGTCTGGGCTCACAGCATTCCGCCATAACAAAACTATTGCTTTAAGTCCAAAAAGTATGGCTTTGCGGAGGAATCCTTTGAAGCCCGATGGGACGGGATCTGTGCAAGTGTAAACACCAAAAAGTATCAGAGAGTCCCATACAGCTGTACAATCCCAATACAATCTCACTGTGGTAAGAATCAGTCTCCAAAACTGTGTGATTACAGGGCAGCTCCAAAACACATGTCCCGATGATGCCACCACCTGAGCACATTTAGGCCATGCATTACCAGCAGCAAGAGTGGCCCAGAATGCATGATGTAGAGAAACATGCAATCTCAAGGCAAATTTGTAGAGAATCTCCCTCAAAAGTATAGACTCTGGCATTTTATGTATTCCCTGAACAAAGGACTGAAACTGCTCTGTCGAGAGCCGGCAACTGAGGTCTTCAGACCAATGAGACGCTAGCTGGCATAGTCCAAGCCCAGGGTAGTGTCTTTCAAAGATTGGTGATGAAAGGATAAATGTACTCATTATTGTGACCCTAGTGTAAACGCTTCAGACAAGGTCTCTTGTACATCTTTGGTGAGTTCTTTCCACTGAAGTGATGACACATAGTGCTGACATTGTAAATAGGCAACATAGAGGGGCATAATCGAAAGGGACGCCCAAGTTTTCCTGAGGACATCCTCGCAGGATGTCCTGGCAAAGGGGCGGGGAAACCCCTTATTATCGAAACAAGATGGGCGTCCATCTTTTGTTTCGATAATACGGTCGGGGACGCCCAAATCTTGACATTTAGGTCGTCCTTAGAGATGGTCGTCCTTAGACTTGGTTGTTTCTGATTTTTGGTGATAATGGAAGCTAAAGACGCCCATCTCAGAAATGACCAAATGCAAGCCCTTTGGTCGTGGGAGGAGCCAGCATTCATAGTGCACTGGTCCCCCTGACATGCCAGGACACCAATCGGGCACCCTAGGTGGCATTGCAGTGGACTAACTGATGCACTAACGGAACGGACAAAGCCCTTCCCTCACCGATCCCTTAGCGATTCGGAAAGGAACGGGCATGCATGAAGGAAATCACATGCAAATGAGCTGCTCATTTGCACACGATTTCCTTCCTAAGGAGGGGAAGCCAGTGCAGAGCAGCCAAGTATTATGCATGGCTGCTCTGCACATGCCAAAGATGGCTTCATACATGCAGACAAGCTGCGTGTATAATAGCCGTCTACAACCTTAAATAAATTGCCATCTACAACCTTAGAAAAATACAAGTCCAGGTGAAAACGTCCAAGTGCTCGTCAGGGACATCTTTTTTTTTTTTTTTTTAAGAGTATGGGTGAAGGACGTCCTTCGTTATGCCTCCGTCCCTGCAACAGCAGTTGAGGACATCCTTCGCTATGCCTCTGTCCCTGCGATGGCAGTTGAGGACATCCAAAATGTGGATGGTTCTGTGAGAAGGATGTCCATGCCTGGATGATTCTGTAAGAAGGACGTCCATGCCTGCTATGCGTCCGACACCCCCTTTATTTATTTGGATTTTGGATCACAAGTAGCAGCAGTGGGATTTGAACTGGCCACCTCTGGATTGCAAGACCAGTGCTCTAACCACTAGGCCACTCCTCCATTCCACTCCACTCCCTTGAAATTTGGCTGTCCCTGTGTGTGTGTGTGTGTGGGGGGAGGGCAGTTCAGGACGTCCAAAATGTTTGAAAGAAGGACGTCCACACCTTTGCTATGTCTCTGCTGACACACACATACCTCCCCTCCCAGGGACCTTCATACTGCTGCGATGGACCTGAGTATGACATTTCAGGCAGGCAAAAAAAGTTTTTAAAGTTGTTTTTTTCAGGGTGGGAGGGGGTTAGTCACCACTGAGGGAGTCAGGAGAGGTCATCCCCGATTCCCTCTGGTGGTCATCTGGTCAGTTCGCACACCTTTTTGAGGCTTGGTCATAAGAAAAAAATGGACCAAGTAAAGTTGCCCAAGTGCTCAACAGGGACACCCTTCTTTTTTCCATTATCGCTCGAGGATGCCCATCTGTTAGGCACGCCCAAGTCCCGCCTTCGCTATGCCTCCGACACGCCCCCAGGACCTTTGGTCGTCCCCGCGATGGGAAGCAGTTGGGGACGCCCAAAATCGACTTTCGATTATGCCGATTTGGGAGACCCTGAGAGAAGGACGCCCATCTCCCGATTTGTGTTGAAAGATGGGCGCCCTTCTCTTTTGAAAATTAAGCCTGATAATGGACCACTGGTAACAAACTCCTTTTGCAGAGTAGCAAAGGGTTTTATCCTAGACACTGCAGATCCTGACATTTCCATTTTGTAAAGCCACTCAAGCCATGCCCAGGTGGAAAAGCATGGTTGTTACAGAGAGAAAGATAAGGAGGCACCAAATAAGTGAAATGGTGCCTCCTATAGACCCAGCGCCAGACCACTCTAGAGGACTTAAATAAGTGATTCTGCTGAAGAGTTCGGGGAGGTAATTTAGTGGAAGTATGAAGAATGTGACTAAAATGTATCCCAGGAAGGAATCCACTTTCTAAAGAAGGGAAAAATGTTCAGTGTTGCAAAACCATTCGTTAATGTAGCGCATGCCACTGGCCACCGTCATATATCGAATATTCAACAGTCCCAAGCCTCCATGGGACTTAGGCATGTGAATTAGGGTCAGCAGCAATTGGGGCTTCTTACCCACCCATAAGTATGATTGTAAAAGCTTAGTAAGCTTCCTTTGTTCCCAGCCTTGCATGAATAAGAGCAACATCTGAAAGGTATTTATTTATTTATTTGTTGCATTTGTATCCCACATTTTCCCACCAATTTGCAGGCTCAATGTGACTTACATTATGACATAATGGCGATCGCCATTTCCGGATTAAGAAATACAAAGTGGTATTGCATTAAGGTGCATAAATGGTAGAGTAGAATACAAAGAGGGGCATAATCGAACACGAACGCCCATCTCCATGGGCGTCTATGTCCGAAAACGGCTATGTGAAGAGGCGGGACAGACCATATTATCGAAAAAGATGGGTGTCCATCTTTCGTTTCGAAAATACAGTTTGGCGGACCAAATGCCATGGATTTGGTCCTGAGAGGGGCGTTTTGTTTTTTTTTTAGCGATAATGGAAACTAAAAATGCCCAGCTCAGAAACGTCCTAATCCAACCCATTTGGTCGTGGGAGGGACAAATGTACAATACTACCATAGCTCTTAGGGGTGAAGGGGGGAACTACATGTGGGTACAGTGGGTTTTAGAGGCCTCCCATTTACCACAAGTGGTACGGGTGGTGGGGGATGGGCCTGGGTCTGCCTGCCTGAAGTGCACTGCAGTACCCACTAAAAGTGCTCCAGGGACAGGAATTGTTGCTGCTGTATAACCTTGGCACAGCAGTTCACACCTGAAGACTAATCTCGCTGAAAACGTCCTTTATTTGAATAAGCACGTTTACTCACAGTTAACTGCAGATCAGAGGTTGTGCCCCACTGGCAACGAGTCTCCCTGGTACTGAGATTAGCAGTAGGTCCAAGCTGGCAGAATGGTGTACAATGCCCTCTTTCAACAACATTCAAGGTAAGAACTAAGTGCTGTAACGTGGCTAACACATGAAAGGGATCTAAAACCGTCTTACACAAATGGCCACTACCTCACGGACTACCGGAAACAAAACAGGGCACACTCTGACCCAGTAAGCAGAGGGAAAAGCACCATGGGAGTACAGCCTACCAACTACCAACATCGTGAGAATTTAACACAGGCTAGTGGAAAAGGAGCCCAATACCCTACACCCACCACAATGCATTGCTGATGTGACTCTGCAGTGCCCTTAACAGAAAAGGTGTCACACTCATCCGAGACCCACATCAGAACCAGGGAAAGGCTGTCAGAGGATAGAACACATTCTGCTGTCATGGAGGTGGGTACAGCATTTGAGGCTGGCATACAGGCTGGGGAAAAAGTTTGTAAAGTGGGTTTTTTTTGGTGGGAGGGGGTTAGTGACCACTGGGGGAGTCAGGGGAGGTGATCCCCGATTCCCTCCGGTGGTCATCTGGTCAGTTGGGGCACTTTTTTGGGACTTGGACCTGAAAAAAAAGGGTCCAAATAAAGCGGACCAAATTCTCGTCAAAAACGCCCTTCTTGTTTCGATTATCAGCTAAAGACGCCCATCTCTCCTTGGCCGATAACCACGCCCCAGTCCCGCCTTCGCCACACCTCCGACACGCCCCCGTGATCTTTGTTCGTCTCCGTGACGGACTGCAGTTGAGGACGCCAAAAATCGGGTTTCGATTATACCGATTTGGGTGCCCACGGGAAACGGACGCCCATCTCCCGATTTGGGTCGAAATATGGGTGTCTTTCTCTTTCGAAAATAAGCTGGAAAGTAGTATTACATTGAAGTTCCTAAATGATAAAGTAAATCAGAGGGTAAGTTAGACAATCAACTATAGAAAGTTCATTTCCGGTATGAGAAATGAAGTGGTAGTTTGTAATGTGTAACTTTCATTAGTGACAACGTAGGTTATCAGTCTGTTGTAGATGGTATAAAGCTACTGGAGCACAAGAAGCATACTAAATAAATGAATACAGCCCCAAAGGGACAACGGGTAAGTTTTCCAAGCATGTATTTTATGTCTAGTATCTTCTAGTAAGGGGACTATATTGAGAGAATAAAGAGTAGTAAGGTATATAGGTATAGAGACCCCTAAATATCTCAGCGCAATATCTTTCCATGCCAGGGGGAAATTACTCCTCCACTGTTGCCGCACCTCAGGAATTACAGGCAATGTTTTTGACTTAGAATAGTTACGAGAGAACCCGGAAAAGCTACCAAAATGGGCCAAAAGAGACAGCAAGCGTGATAAGGATTCCTGCGGAGACGTCAAAGACTACTATAAGACCATCTACGTAGGCTAATGCTTTGATCAGATGTCCATTTATAGTGATACCTGGAATGTCCGAAGAAGCATTGGGTACCCGTAACAGAGGCTCCAAGGATAAGACAAATAAAAGTGGGGAAAGAGGACATCCCTGGCGAGTCCTGCACCCAACAGAAAAGGTAGAAGTTTGGTTTCTGTTCACAAGTAGCTGTGCCTGTGAGTAGTAGTAGTAGTAGTAGTCTGAATAAAGTGCCTGAATGGCCTGATAGAACTAGCCCTGAATCCCTAATCGGTCTAACACCTGAAAAAGATGCTGCCAGTGAACCTGATCAACGGCCTTAGCCACGTCCAGGCTCACCAGCACGGCTAGAATGGTATTCGTCTGACAACAGGGAATTGCTAAAAGCACTCCTTGTGTTCAACACTGATTGCCTTGATTGCACAAAGCCAACCTGAGCAGGACTAACAAGATTAGGCAAAAAGTTAGCCAAACGCATGCTAACAATTTGACATCAACATTGAGCAGTGAAATGGGATGGTAAGATGTTGCTATTTCAGGAGGCTTCCCTGGCTTAGGAGTAGTGTAATTAACGCTACATTTTCATGAATGGGAAAGTTACCCATTTCCACCATTGATTAATGATAAGCTAAAAGAGGTCCAAACAGCTGCTGTAGTAGAAGCTTATAAAATTTTCTGGAAAACTCATCTATACCTGGTGCAGAATAAGATTTTAATTTTTTAATAGCTTGCTGGAGCTCCTTCGCCTGTAGTGGGGCATTTAAAATTTGCCTATCTGAATCCGATAAACAAGGGAGGTCTGCCCTGTTCAAGAAATCCACAAGTATCTGCGGCTCCATGCCAGGGTGCCTCACATACAGAGATTGAAAATGATCACGGAATATAGTAGCAATACGATCAGGCCTGTTTTGCATTTGTCCTGGTGGATCCCAAAGTGCCCCTACTGTACGAGAGCCCCTCCAGGTTTTAACTACATGGGCTAACATCTTCCCAGATTCATTACCAAATGTATGGAATTTGTATTTGTGGTAAATCAAACTCCTTTGGGTTTGCTCATGAATAAGCAAAAGATATGTGTCTTTAGTCTGCTGAGAGGGAGCTTGTAAGTAAATCCACTTAGCCTTTTGGAGCTGAGCCTCCAGGTTCCGTATGTTCACTGCCACCTTTTTTCGGTGAGCAGCTGTAAATGCTATAATTTCTCCGCGTATAACTGCCTTGGCTGTGCACCAGAAAAGCTGGGGCTAATCCACATGTAGAATGTTGTGGGAGAGGAAATCAACCCATCAGGACAATAAATGCGCCTTAGTCTTCATTATGTATTAAGTAATATGGAAATTTCTACCCTGAGGCAGTATGAAAACATGAAGGCATTTCAAGATCTACCCATACTGTTGAGTGATGAAAAATCAATTCAGGGCCAATCATAGCCTCAGTTATAGAGGGGAACAGAGTAGAAGAGACAAACATATAATCCAGATGCGAGAAAATGTTCTGAGCCCTGGAACGATGTGTGTAATCTGATTCGGTGGGTTGAAACATGTGCCAGGCATCCACTAACTCAAGAAAAGCACACAAAGATGAAAGAACTTTATGAACTGGGCGGAAAGAGGCCTGTTGTCATGCGAGTGTGATGCTATCCCTTGCTGAATCAGCTAGTAGATTCATGTCCCTGATAAGGTAAAAGCTGGGTCAACAAGGTTGGATAGAAGTGTTTAGCAATGGGAGTTGGGCCATACAGTGTTAGTAGATATACCTCTCGCCCCTGCAACCAGAGTTTCAGTAATAGGACCCTAGCCTGAGTATCTTTCAACAGAACCTCCGATGTGCAAGCAAAAGATTTGTGTATCAAAACTGCTTCTCCTCCCCTCTTACTGTTAGAGGATGAAAAGTAAACTGCCCCCACCCAAGCCCTTTTCAACTTCAAGTGTTCTTGATCTGTTAGGCGAGTTTCCTGTATGTAGATGATGCCCGCTCTATGCTGTCGAAGCATAGCAAGGACTTAAGTACAATTCACTGGGAAGGTAATACCTCCAACCTTCCAC
Organism: Microcaecilia unicolor; assembly: GCF_901765095.1. Lineage (NCBI taxonomy): Eukaryota > Metazoa > Chordata > Amphibia > Gymnophiona > Siphonopidae > Microcaecilia > Microcaecilia unicolor. Next base: position 557,146,434 of record NC_044031.1, on the reverse strand, counting down.
GTCGCTATCCTGCAGCCCGAAACGGACCGCCACACCGGAACTGATGTAAGAACATGTCTAGATCCCAATGAAAATGTAGAGCCAGGGTAACCAGCCCTCAGCCCAGCTCCATAAAAACAAGTGTATTAAGCCCTCCCACCAAACAAAGAAAATGAGGAGCCATCTTACCAAACCATTAACAAATGTATTAACAGATCCCACCCACAACTCAATTACCCCTTGCCCAACAAGATTAAAGCCCTCTCAACTCCTCAGCCACCCTCCCAAAACCACCCAAATCTCCACCTACCTGGCCCACAAAAACTGCCACCTTGGTAAATGTGGCACGAGTGAAATTACATTTGATGCAAGGGCTCCACATTCCACCCCCCCAAAGACATTATACATGCAAACACACCTGGAGCTACATCTAGAAAGATATTAATATAAAGGTTCAGTATCCCAACGTCTAGAGCCAGAAATTAAACAAAGGAGAGCCAGAGTGTTCAGCCTTGTCTCGAATCTTGCAAAACTGGCAAAGTATTAAGGCATTCCTGCGCTGCACTGGGGCCAAAGGTGCGCTACTGTCCATTAATGTAAATTTTGAGAAGTGCTGGATAAAGGAGCATAAACCTCAGGCCTTTACTATGACATGTGGAACAAAGAGGTGTGAACTGGAACCTTCTCTCCTGAAGAACCAGAGAGTAATCGTGAAAAATGAAAACAGGCATTCCTTCGTAAGTTTAGTGAATTTCTCTTCTGCTTAAAACACCTCAAGATTTCCACTTTATGTAAGTAATTGTGTACCTTAATAATCACAACCCGAGGTCTTTGCCTGCCTTCTTGCAATCGTCCCAAACGATGTGATCTTTCCACGCAGAATGGGCCCGCTCTATCCATCAAGGCGATCTCCTTAGAGAACCAGAGTTCCAGCAGCAGACCCAAGTTCCGCTCCGGGATGGACTCTGAGAGGCCAACAATGCGGAGATTGCTCCTGTGGGAGCAATTCTCGAGCTTGTCCAGCTGCTCCGCATGTGCGCGCACTTGTTTCTCCAGCTTATCAAGGGTGAAGGCAGTCGTGTTGCCATCTTCGATAGTAGCAACGCGTTCTTCTAAATCTCCCGTGCGTCTGGTGGTATCTGCTAATAAGGACTCCATGTGCAATAGTTCGGAAAGCTTTCTCAATTGGGGATCTAAAAGCCTTAATTACTGCCACTGTGAGCTGTGTCAGCTGGTGATCTGTACCCAGTTACTGTCTTTTTTAAAATTGTTTTTCCCTGCCATCTTGCTCCCCACGCCTTGAAATAAATCTGTTCGTATAATTTCCAATGAAGAATAGGAGAGACCAAGAAAAGCAGGATACTATTTAAGTGATAATGTCAGGTCGGTAGAGCGCGGGGCCCCCGGGGGACTGCTGCATGTCTGTCCCCTTCAGCGCATCACGTGATACTCCACTCTAAAACCATTAAAAAAATGTATATAACAAGTGTATTGATTTCCAGTAACATTAGGTAATAACTTTTGCAGTTCCTGCAATTCTGCTTCCTACCTATTTACTTTTTAACTTCCTGCAATTACCTATAATTACTACTAGAAATGCCAGCTTGTCGTCTGTGCAAAGCTGGCTCCTAAATAACATTTATTTGCCTTTCCTGGAAAATGACTACAAACTGCAAGCTCTTCCAACTGTGACAGGTTTTCAGACAGTAATTGAAAGAACAGCTTGAGTTTCTTAACTAGAAATTGAGGTTCAGCCAGCAATCTGCTTATTGAGATTTCAGCCCTTAAATATTTGTATGAAGTAAAGTCATAGAAAATTATGTTTTAATTTTTCAAAACATTTTGGATTCAGTTGCTAACCAGCAAGGAAATTATGTCTTGTTATAAACTGAAGAATATTTTTCTTTTTATTATATGCTTAACTAAGGGGGTCTTTTACTAAGGTGTGAGAACGTTTCTAGCTCCTGCTAAAAATCAGCTGGCGCTAAACGCTGAGATGCCCATTATATTCCTATGGGGTGTCTTAGCATTTAGAACGAGCTAAAAATGCTAGCGCACCTTAGTTAAAAAAACTCTAATTGTTAAATATTGAAAATAAAAGGACAATATTATTGCACAATAAAACTAAAAGCACAAATATTAGTGGAAAAACCTGCAATGGAGTAAGTTGCATTGCAGTGTATATTTAAAATAGACTAGGGCAAAACGTAATAATATTTCAAGAAAATCAGGTGGGGGGAGATATCTCTCATTTTAACAGCAATTAAGAAATGAAAAGGTGGGAAAGAATAATTCTGAATATGAAATAATTAGCAAATGACTTAATTTTCTACCAATATTTCAAAGCAAGTCATGTAAATAATTCTCTAGCATAGTATGCAAAAGTGTAAAACAGAGCAATACGCTCTCTTTCACACCTAAATTTATTACTGTGATATATACATAATAAAACTAACAAAACCCTTCAATTAGTCCAATCTAAAGTAATAATCAAACCATATCACTATTACTAGTGGTCGATTTTAAAAAGTAGTCTAACTGGTGCATTTTAGCAAACTATTCCCCCCCCCCCCTTCTTTTACAAAGGTGTGGTAATGCCAACACAGCTCATTCAGTGGGCCTTTCACAAAGATAAACTAGCATTTTTAGCACGTGTTAAAAATAAGCATGTACTAAACACTAGACACACCCATATATTCCTACAGGTGTCGCTAGTGTTTAGTGCGCTATAAATGCTACCATGCCTATGTAAAAGATCCCTTCACTTAGAATGGGCTGTGCGGGCATTACTGCACGGCTTTGTAAAAGGGAAGGTATATTAACATTAAATGAAAATCAGAATACAGAACTGTGATCTTTTATAACGAAGATCTAAATGGTGGCATGAAAATCCTCCTTTCCCCCAAACAAAGCAATTTCTGCTCAGTAGCGGATGTGGCAGCTCAATTTGGATATAGTACATCCTTCTACAAAAATCTATTGGATAGGAAAACTGTATTTCACAGTATATGAGCAAACCAGAATTTGAACTTTAAGAGTGCTGTGTTTTTATTTGCAGCTGTAATACTAGTATCAGATTTCATCAAGGAATAACTAACTGCAGGGTTACTTGTCTTGCACACTGTGAGTTCTAATACTGAAACAGGCATTCTCTACAAGGGTCTTCACCTTAATCTGATTAATGCCTAACCTTATAGATACACCAGCTTTACTGGCAGATTTTTGTCCAGCTTCTAAGTCACCCCTTTTTGAAGGACTAGAAAAATAATACACTTCCTGCTGCACTATACAAAAGCATCAGAGATGAACATTTCCAGAAGAGAAAAAAATCAAAGACCTCCCAGAAAGAAGGAGAAAGAAGAAAAGAAAAAAAAAAAATCACTGTTACAGCACCAGAATATACTGTCCTCCCACAAGGCAAGAAATGTACTTGACCAGAGACAATACAAAACCAGCAGCAGAACCTGGATTATCAATTGTCTTTGTTATTGCCCTCTCACTATCCTATCATTTCTTTGTTCCTGCTCTTACTATTCCATTTTTACTTCAATCATGTTATGTATTTCTTCAGGCAGAACCGGTAAAACCTTACTACAAATAACGTGATCTCCATCGGACTAAGCCCAAGATCATTTTTGCCCTTGACCTTAACGAAGACTCCCACTCGTTACATATCAGCGGAGCACTGGGTCAGCGCGGAACAGCTTCGCTCACCTTCATCGTCTTCCAAGGAGTTCATGCAGGGGAAGTAGCCGGCGAGCGCCTCGAAGGAGGCGGAGAGGCTGCTGCGGCTCTGGGAGCGCTGCATGCGGAGCCCCGCGCTGTCCTGCCGGTGCTGTCTGCCCATTTTAGACGAGCCGCCTGCAACGCGGTACAGGATACGAGGCGTCTTGGCGGTTCGCGGGCTCAGCTACCAGGCGATTTGGTCCGGGGAATCCTTCCCTCCACGCGCGTTCTGGGCACTTGTTGCGAATGGAGCCGATTCTGCTTCAAGCCGCAGGGAGGGGCCCTAACAAAGCGGCTGCTCCGTGTCCTGGCGATCGAGGCTGGGAGAAGAGGTCGCTGCATCCACTCCACCAGCACTGAGTGGGGAATGGGCGCTCCTCCTGCTTTCCGCCTCTCTCCAGAGCTAAGGTGGGCAGGACACTGCTGTCTGTTAGCCAAGCAGCCATTCAGCCCTTTAGTGCTCCACTTCCCCTCAGCACCAATGATCATTCAGCAGATAATAATGAGCTGCCTTCTGCTAGCTCCTGCTGTTCTTTCTGCCTCTGTCATTTTATGAATAAGATACCATTAACAACTAGTGCACCCTACATTACTATCAGGGCGGTGTTCCCTTTCCTCATCCAGGTTGTCATCCTGGTCTGGTAATGACTATGTTTAACTCCCAAATCACATATTTTGCAGATTTGACTTTTCTCCTTCACATACACATTACAGAATTGCTGGCTTGTCCTTTGTGCAAATCTGGCTCATAAATAACATTTAATTGCCTTTTCTGGAAATTAACTTCAAGCTGCAAGGGCTCAGTATGTGTATAAAATTTGTATAAAAAACACCAAAAAGGTGCTTACAATTGCTGCTGAAATCTGCATACTCTACAGTAGTCAGTGAACAATCTACATAAGGCAGTCCCTTAAGAAATGGATCAGTATATTAAAACAAGAACAGGAAGAAAAGCGAATGCTACATACCTGTAGAAGGTATTCTCCGAGGACAGCAGGCTGATTGTTCTCACTGATGGGTGACGTCCACGGCAGCCCCTCCAATCGGAAACTTCACTAGCAAAGTCCTTTGCTAGCCCTCGCGCGCCCGCGCGCACCGCGCATGCGCGGCCGTCTTCCCGCCCGAAACCGGCTCGAGCCGGCCAGTCCAGTATGTAGCAAGACAATACACTTCAAGGGAAGACACAACTCCAAAGGGGAGGCGGGCGGGTTTGTGAGAACAATCAGCCTGCTGTCCTCGGAGAATACCTTCTACAGGTATGTAGCATTCGCTTTCTCCGAGGACAAGCAGGCTGCTTGTTCTCACTGATGGGGTATCCCTAGCCCCCAGGCTCACTCAAAACAACAACATTGGTCAATTGGGCCTCGCAACGGCGAGGACATAACTGAGATTGACCTAAAAAATTTACCAACTAACTGAGAGTGTAGCCTGGAACAGAACAAACAGGGCCCTCGGGGGGTGGAGTTGGATCCTAAAGCCCAAACAGGTTCTGAAGAACTGACTGCCCGAACCGACTGTCACGTCGGGTATCCTGCTGCAGGCAGTAATGAGATGTGAATGTGTGGACAGATGACCACGTCGCAGCTTTGCAAATTTCCTCCATGGTGGCTGACTTCAAGTGGGCTACCGACGCTGCCATGGCTCTAACATTATGAGCCGTGACATGACCCTCAAGAGCCAGCCCAGCCTGGGCGTAAGTGAAGGAAATGCAATCTGCTAGCCAATTGGATATGGTGCGTTTCCCTACAGCCACTCCCCTCTTGTTGGGATCAAAAGAAACAAACAATTGGGCGGACTGTCTGTGGGGCTGTGTCCGCTCCAGATAGAAGGCCAATGCTCTCTTGCAGTCCAATGTGTGCAGCTGACGTTCAGCAGGGCAGGAATGAGGACGGGGAAAGAATGTTGGCAAGACAATTGACTGGTTCAGATGGAACTCCGACACAACCTTTGGCAGAAACTTAGGGTGAGTGCGGAGGACTACTCTGTTGTGATGAAATTTGGTGTAAGGGGCCTGGGCTACCAGGGCCTGAAGCTCACTGACTCTACGAGCCGAGGTAACTGCCACCAAGAAAATGACCTTCCAGGTCAAGTACTTCGGATGGCAGGAATTCAGTGGCTCGAAAGGAGGTTTCATCAGCTGGGTGAGAACGACATTGAGATCCCATGACACTGTAGGAGGCTTGACAGGGGGCTTTGACAAAAGCAAACCTCTCATGAAGCGAACAACTAAAGGCTGTCCTGAGATCGGCTTACCTTCCACTTGGTAATGGTATGCACTGATTGCACTAAGGTGAACCCTTACGGAGTTGGTCTTCAGACCAGACTCAGACAAGTGGAGAAGGTATTCAAGCAGGGTCTGTGTAGGACAAGAGCGAGGATCTAGGGCCTTGCTGTCACACCAGACGGCAAACCTCCTCCAATGAAAGAAGTAACTTCTCTTAGTGGAGTCTTTCCTGGAAGCAAGCAAGATGCGGGAGACACCCTCTGGCAGACCCAAAGAGGCAAAGTCTACGCCCTCAACATCCAGGCCGTGAGAGCCAGGGACTGGAGGTTGGGATGCAGAAGAGCCCCTTCGTCCTGCGTGATGAGGGTCGGAAAACACTCCAATCTCCACGGTTCTTCGGAGGATAACTCCAGAAGAAGAGGGAACCAGATCTGACGCGGCCAAAAGGGAGCAATCAGAATCATGGTGCCTCGGTCTTGCTTGAGTTTCAACAAAGTCTTCCCCACCAGAGGAATGGGAGGATAAGCATACAGCAGACCTTCCCCCCAATCCAGGAGGAAGGCATCCGACGCCAGTCTGCCGTGGGCCTGAAGCCTGGAACAGAACTGAGGGACCTTGTGGTTCACTTGAGATGCGAAGAGATCCACCAGGGGGGTGCCCCACGCCTGGAAGATCTGTCGCACCACACGGGAATTGAGCGACCACTCGTGAGGTTGCATAATCCTGCTCAACCTGTCGGCCAGACTGTTGTTTACGCCTGCCAGATATGTGGCTTGGAGCACCATGCCTTGACGGCGAGCCCAGAGCCACATGCTGACGGCTTCCTGACACAGGGGGCGAGATCCGGTGCCCCCCTGCTTGTTGACATAGTACATGGCAACCTGATTGTCTGTCTGAATTTGGATAATTTGGTGGGACAGCCGATCTCTGAAAGCCTTCAGAGCGTTCCAGATCGCTCGCAACTCCAGAAGATTGATCTGTAGATCGCTTTCTTGGAGGGACCACCTTCCTTGGGTGTGAAGCCCATCGACATGAGCTCCCCATCCCAGGAGAGACGCATCCGTGGTCAGCACTTTTTGAGGCTGAGGAATTTGGAAGGGACGTCCCAGAGTCAAATTGGAGCAAATCGTCCACCAATACAGGGATTCGAGAAAACTCGTGGACAGGTGGATCACGTCCTCTAGACCCCCGGCGGCCTGATACCACTGGGAGGCTAGGGTCCATTGAGCAGATCTCATGTGAAGGCGGGCCATGGGAGTCACATGAACTGTGGAAGCCATGTGGCCCAGCAATCTCAACATCTGCCGAGCTGTGATCTGCTGGGACGCTCGCACCCGCGAGACGAGGGACAACAAGTTGTTGGCCCTCGCCTCTGGGAGATAGGCGCGAGCCGTCCGAGAATCCAGCAGGGCTCCGATGAATTCGAGTTTCTGCACTGGGAGAAGATGGGACTTTGGGTAATTTATCACAAACCCCAGTAGCTCCAGGAGGCGAATAGTCATCTGCATGGACTGCAGGGCTCCTGCCTCGGATGTGTTCTTCACCAGCCAATCGTCGAGATATGGGAACACGTGCACCCCCAGCCTGCGAAGCGCCGCTGCTACCACAGCTAGGCACTTTGTGAACACCCTGGGCGCAGAGGCGAGCCCAAAGGGTAGCACACAGTACTGGAAGTGGCGTGCGCCCAGCTGAAATCGCAGATACTGTCTGTGAGCTGGCAGTATCGGGATGTGTGTGTAGGCATCCTTCAAGTCCAGAGAGCATAGCCAATCGTTTTGCTGAATCATGGGGAGAAGGGTGCCCAGGGAAAGCATCCTGAACTTTTCTTTTACGAGATATTTGTTCAGGGCCCGTAGGTCTAGGATGGGACGCATCCCCCCTGTTTTCTTTTCCACAAGGAAGTACCTGGAATAGAACCCCAGCCCTTCTTGCCCGGATGGCACGGGCTCGACCGCATTGGCGCTGAGAAGGGCGGAGAGTTCCTCTGCAAGTACCTGCTTGTGCTGGAAGCTGTAGGACTGAGCTCCCGGTGGACAATTTGGAGGTTGAGAGGCCAAATTGAGGGTGTATCCTTGCCGGACTATTTGGAGAACCCACTGATCGGAGGTTATAAGAGGCCACCTTTGGTGAAAAGCTTTCAACCTCCCTCCGACAGGCAGGTCGCCCGGCACTGACACTTGGATGTCGGCTATGCTCTGCTGGAGCCAGTCAAAAGCTCGCCCCTTGCTTTTGCTGGGGAGCCGCGGGGCCTTGCTGATTCGCACGCTGCTGACGAGAGCGAGCGCGCTGGGGCTTAGCCTGGGCCGCAGGCTGTCGGGAAGGAGGATTGTACCTACGCTTGCCAGAAGTATAGGGAACAGTCTTCCTTCCCCCGAAAAATCGTCTACCTGTAGAGGTAGAAGCTGAAGGCTGCCGGCGGGCGAACTTGTCGAATGCGGTGTCCCGCTGGTGGAGAGACTCTACCACCTGCTCGACTTTTTCGCCAAAAATGTTATCCGCACGGCAAGGCAAGTCCGTAATCCGCTGCTGGACTCTATTCTCCAGGTCGGCGGCACGCAGCCATGAGAGCCTGCGCATCACCACACCTTGAGCAGCGGCCCTGGACGCAACATCAAAAGTGTCATAAACTCCTCTGGCCAGGAATTTTCTGCACGCCTTCAGCTGCCTGACCACCTCCTGAAAAGGCTTGGCTTGCTCAGGGGGAAGAGCATCAACCAAGCCCGCCAACTGCCGCACATTATTCCGCATGTGTATGCTCGTGTAGAGCTGGTAAGACTGGATCTTGGACACGAGCATAGAGGAATGGTAGGCCTTCCTCCCAAAGGAGTCTAAGGTTCTAGCGTCCTTGCCCGGGGGCGCCGAAGCATGTTCCCTAGAACTCTTAGCCTTCTTTAGGGCCAAATCCACAACTCCAGAGTCATGAGGCAACTGAGTGCGCATCAGCTCTGGGTCCCCATGGATCCGGTACTGGGACTCGATCTTCTTGGGAATGTGGGGATTAGTTAATGGTTTGGTCCAGTTCGCAAGCAATGTCTTCTTCAGGACATGGTGCAAGGGAACAGTGGACGCTTCCTTAGGTGGAGAAGGATAGTCCAGGAGCTCAAACATTTCAGCCCTGGGCTCGTCCTCCACAACCACCGGGAAGGGGATGGCCGTAGACATCTCCCGGACAAAGGAGGCAAAAGACAGACTCTCGGGAGGAGAAAGCTGTCTCTCAGGAGAGGGAGTGGGATCAGACGGAAGACCCCCAGACTCCTCGTCAGAGAAATATCTGGGATCTTCCTCTTCCTCCCACGAGGCCTCACCCTCGGTGTCAGACACAAGTTCACGGACCTGTGTCTGCAACCTCGCCCTGCTCGACTCCGTGGAACCCTGTCCACGATGGGGGCGTCGAGAGGTAGACTCCCTCGCCCGCATCGGCGAAGCTCCCTCCGCCGACGTATTCGGGGAGCCTTCCTGGGAGGTGGCCGCGGTCGGTACCGCACGCGGTACCGACGTCGGGGACCTCAACCTGGGCGATGGGCCAGCCGGCGCCACGCTCGACGGTACCGGTGGCGCAAGCACCGCCGGTACCGGAGGGGTAGGGCGCAACAGCTCTCCCAGAATCTCTGGGAGAACGGCCCGGAGGCTCTCGTTTAGAGCGGCTGCAGAGAAAGGCTGAGAGGTCGATGCAGGCGTCGACGTCAGTACCTGTTCCGGGCGTGGAGGCTGTTCCGGGCTGTCCAGAGCGGAGCGCATCGACACCTCCTGAACAGAGGGTGAGCGGTCCTCTCGGTGCCGATGCCTGCTGGGTGCCGAATCCCTCGGCGACCCAGAGCTCTCGGTGCCGACACGGGGAGGAGACCGGTGTCGATGCTTCTTCGATTTCTTCCGAAGCATGTCACCGGAGCTCCCCGGCACCGACGAGGAGGACGTCGAATCCACCCGTCGCTTCCTCGGGGCCGAGACTGAAGAAGGTCGATCTCGGGGGGGCTGTACCGCAGGAGCCCTCAGGGTAGGCGGAGACCCACCCGAGGGCTCACCGCCACCAGCAGGGGAATGGACAGCCCTCACCTGCACTCCACCCGATGCACCACCGTCCGACGACATCAGCAGACGAGGTCCTGGTACCACCGACGTCGATGCAGCTATCCGATGTCTCGGCGCCGATGCAGAGGCCCGATGCCTCGATGCACTCGATGCAGGGGCGGCCGAGGAAGATGGTCTGGACGCTGACGACGTCGATGCACTCGAAGATCCCGGTGCCGATGCCGACGAAGAGCCCGAGAACAACACGTTCCACTGGGCTAGTCTCGCTACCTGAGTCCGCCTTTGAAGCAGGGAACACAGACTGCAGTTCTGAGGGCGGTGCTCGGCCCCCAGACACTGAAGACACGACGAGTGTCGATCAGTGAGCGAGATAACCCGGGCGCACTGGGTGCACTTCTTGAAGCCGCTGGAAGGCTTCGATGTCATGGGCGGAAAAATCACGCCGGCGAAATCAAAAGCCGAAATGGCGAAATTCGAAGCACCAAATTTAGAGGGAGAAAAAATCTCGACCGAGGCCGAAAAAAGGCCTACCCCGACGACGAAAGAAAACTTACCGGGGCAAAAAAGCTGGAAGTACGGGGAGGATTTACACGAAACCCGGCGGGGGGTTTCCGGAGCACTTCCCGACTGGGACAAAGCTTTCCCGAAGGAAAAAAACACGTTCAAACAAATTGGACGCGCGAGGTCGACTTTCCGGGGCTCGACACGGCGAAAACACGACCGTACCGAGTGCGGACAAAAGAAGACTGGCCGGCTCGAGCCGGTTTCGGGCGGGAAGACGGCCGCGCATGCGCGGTGCGCGCGGGCGCGCGAGGGCTAGCAAAGGACTTTGCTAGTGAAGTTTCCGATTGGAGGGGCTGCCGTGGACGTCACCCATCAGTGAGAACAAGCAGCCTGCTTGTCCTCGGAGAATACAGTCATATATAACCAACGACCATTCAACAGAGAAGCCAAGGATATACTACCCCAAAGAGTTAGACTAGTGGCCAAACAGTTAAGATTTTTTCAGACAGGGTGTCTGGGGAATAAAGCCAGGAAGGTTTAAGTTTCATACTAGTGTCTCACAGGGATTTGTCTTTGAGCCAGATTTTTAAACATTTTTATAAGTAATATTGCCAAAGGGCTGTCTGGTAAGATTTGCCTCTTTGCAGAAGATACCAAAATCTGCAATAGGGTACACACACCCCTGATGGTGTGGATAATATGAGGAGGATCTAGTGACACTTGGAGAATGGACTAGAATTGGCAGCTAAGATTCAATGCTAAAAATGAAGGTCATGCATTTGGACTACAAAAACCAGAGGAAGAGTTACAGTACAGTGGGTGAAGTACTTTTACACAGTAACATAGTAGATGACGGCAGACAAAGACCTGTATGGTTCATCCAGTCTGCCCAACAAGATAAACTCATAGCGTAAGGTATGATGTGATACTACATATGTGTATCTGATCTTGATTTGTCCTTGCCATTTTCAGGGCACATAGTGTAAATCTCGGCATTATCCTTGTTCTCCAGCTTCTGAAGTTGTCATCGAAGCCTCACTCCAGCCCATCCAAATCTGTCCAGCCACAATCAGAGCACATATCATAGAAGTCTGCCCAGCACTGGCTTTGCTTCCAAATTACTGGTACTGCCATCTGATCACTGCCAAACTTCTTTTGTTCCATGCCTTCTATACAGAATTCCTTTGTATTTCTCCCATGCATTTTTGAAATCCATTACCATTTTCAAACATGTGGATAAAGGTGAGCCGGTTGATATTGTGTATCTGGATTTTCAGAAGGCATTTGACAAAGTACCTCATGAAAGACTCCAGAGGAAATTGGAGAGTCATGGGATAAGAGGTAGGGTCCTATTGTGGATTAAAAACTGGTTAACAGATAGAAAACAGAGATTAGGGTTAAATGGTCTGTATTCGCAATGGAGAAGGGTAGTTAGTGGGGTTCCCCAGGGGTCTATGCTGGGATTGCTGCTTTTTAACATATTTAACACATAGAAATGGGAGTAACTAGTGAGGTAATTAAGTTTGCAGACGACACAAAGTTATTCAAAGTCGTTAGATCGCAGGAGGATTGTGAAAAATTACAAGAGGACCTTATGAGACTGGGAGACTGGGCATCTAAATGGCAAATGACATTTAATGTGAGCAAGTGCAAAGTGATGCATTTGGAAAAGAGGAACTCGAATTATAGCTACGTCATGTAAGGTTCCACGTTAGGAGTCACAGACCAAGAAAGGGATCTAGATGTCGTCGTTGATGCTACATTGAAACCTTCTGTTCAGTGTGCTGCTACGGCTAAGAAAGCAAATAGAATGTTAGCTATCATTAGGAAAGGAATGGAAAACGAAAATGAGGACATTACAATGCCTTTGTATTGCTCCATGATGCGAGTGCACCTCGAATATTGTGTTCAATTCTAGTCGCCGCATCTTTAAAAAGAAATAGTGGAATTAGAAAAGGTGCAGAGAAGGGCGACATAAATGATAAAGGGGATAGGACGACTTCCCTATGAGGAAAGGCTAAAGCGGCTAGGGCTCTTCAGCTTGGACAAAAGGCAGCTGAGGGGAGATAGACTAGCGGTCTACAATATAATGAGTGGAGTTGAACAAGTAGACGTGAAGCATCTGCTTATGCTTTCCAAAAATACTAGGACTAGGGGGCATGTGATGAAGCTACAAAGTAGTACATTTAAAACGAATCGGAGAAAAGTTTTCTTCACTCAATGTGTAATTAAACTCTGGAATTCGTTGCCAGAGAATGTGGTAACGGCGGTTAGCTTAGCAGAGTTTAAAAAAGGTTTGGCCGGCTTCCTAAAGGAAAAGTCTATAGACCATTTTTAAATTGGACTTGGGGAAAATCCACTGTTTCTGGGGATAAGCAGTATAAAATGTTTTGTACTCTTTTGGGATCTTGCCAGGTATTTGTGACCTGGATTGGCCACTGTTGGAAACAGGATGCTGGGCTTGATGGACCTTTGGTCTGTCCCAGTATGGCAATACTTATGTACCTTCCACAGAAGGGCATTTCAGGTATCTACCACCCTGTCCATGAAAAAGTACTTCTGACATTATTCCCGAGTTGGCTCTCCTGCAACCTCAATGAATTTTCTCTAGTTCTACCATCTTCCTGTCTATGGAAAAAGTTTGTTTTTATATTAATACATTTCAAATATTTGAATATCTGTACCATATCACCCCTGTCTTTCTTTTCTTCCAGGGTATACATGTTCAGGTCCTCAAGTCTCTACTTTTATGCATGCAAGAAGAGTGGGACTTGGGAGTGATCATATCTGATGCTTGTAAGGTAGCCAAACAGGTAGAGAAGGCAATGTCAAAAGCTAGAAGAATACTTAGCTGCATAGGGAGAGGAGTGGCCAGCAGAAACAAGAGGTGATAGTTCCTCTCCATAAGTCTCTGGTGAGACACCATTTAGAGTACTGTGTGCAATTCTGAGGACCACACCTTCAGAAACATACACATAGGATGGAGTCAGTCCAGAGGGCATCTACTAAAATGGTCAATAGTGGTCAATGGTCTTCATCATTAACAGTACGGGGACATACTTAAAGATCTCAATATGTATACTTTGGAAAAAAGGTGGCAGAGATATGATAGAGACATTTAAATAGCAACATGGCATAAATGCACAAGAGGCAAGTCTCTTTCAAATGAAAGGAAGCTTCAAGTGGGCATAGGATGAAGGTGAAAGGGGATAGACAGGAGTACTACTACTACTACTTGACATTTCTAAAGCGCTACTAGGGTTACGCAGCGCTGTACAATTTAACATAGAAGGACAGTCCCTGCTCAAAGGAGCTTACAATCTAAAGGACAAATGTACAGTCAGTCAAATAGGGGCAGTCTAGATTTCCTGAAAGGTATAAAGGTTAGGTGCCGAAAGCAACATTGAAGAGGTGGGCTTTGAGCAAGGATTTGAAGATGGGGTAGGGAGGGGGCTTGGCGTAAGGGCTCAGGAAGTTTATTCCAAGCATAGGGTGAAGCGAGGCAGAATGAGCGGAGCCTGGAGTTGGCGGTGGTGGAGAAGGGTACTGAGAGGAGGGATTTGTCCTGTGAGCGGAGGTTACGGGCGGGAACGTAAGGGGAAATGAGGGTAGAGAGGTAATGAGGGGCTGCAGACTGAGTGCATTTGTAGGTAAGAAGGAGAAGCTTGAACTGTATGCGGTATCTGATTGGAAGCCAGTGAAGTGACCTGAGAAGAGGGGTGATATGAGTATATCGGTTCAGGCGGAATATAAGACGTGCAGCAGAGTTCTGAACAGATTGAAGGGGGGATAGATGGCTAAGTGGGAGGCCAGTAAGGAGTAGGTTGCAGTAGTCAAGGAGTACTCTCTTAGGAACGGCCCCCTGTAGAAGGTGGTGGTGACGAATTCAAGAAAATGTGGGAGCAGTACATATGATCTTTAAGAAAAAGGAATAGATAGTAGATGATACGGATGGACAGAAAAGATAGGCCATATGGTCTTTATTTGCCATCATTTTCTATATTTCTATGCTAGTACTTATCTTGGATCTTGCATTCACTCTGCTTACTCAGTGTGCCACATCCGGTATCTCTTGTAAACTTGCAGACTCAGACTACACCTCCCAAATTGCAAAAAAGTGATCTACAAAACTGTCCACTCTGCAGGCTTCACTTACCTAGGAATCAAATGGTGGAACTCCTTACCACCCAAAATAAGAAATATATAGGAATATACAAATCCACAAATTGTTCCTATTCAAACAAACCTTCACAAAGAACAGCCATATCTCAAACGACTATTTATTACCTGAGGGGGTCTTTTGGTTTGATAATTGCCCTATTTTAGATGTTTTTGTGCTCAGTGCATCTTTCTTAGGGTCACTTTCAAACAAAAAATGTCCAAGGGAAAAACGCACAAAAACAAGCCATGGGGATGTCTTAAGGCCAGCAGTCTTACTAGACTGGCCAAACAGATATCCCAGCAGAGTAGTGGGGCAGCCTAGGGGGCACTGCAGTGGGCTTCACATAAAAGGTTCCAGTAACACATCACATCATAACCTCCTTATATTGTATGGTGAGTCCTCCATGAATAGCAAAAAATATACTGTACCCAGCTGTACACAACTACAAATCTGTGCTGAAACTAGATATTCAATGCCAGGCTGCTTCCAGTGACCAGCACTGAATATCTGGTTTATTTTTGGCTGGTTTCAACTTAACTGGCCAAGTCAATATTCAGCGTTGGCTGGTTAAGTTTAAACCGGCCAAAGATAGACCTGCTAATTCAGCAGCCCAATTTGGCTACTAAACGTAGCCGGCGATGCACTGAATATTCGTGATATAGCCGGTTATCCACTAAGCGCTCACTGGGAATATTTAGCGGGAGATAGCTGGCTATCTTCTGCTAAATATTCGCAGATAGCCATTTAAGTACTATTTAACAGGCCAAAAGCCATTCCTGGCCAGTTCAATAATGCTGAATATCGGTTGGCCTGTGATCAATATTGAGATTTACTACTGCTCCTCGGTACGTATAAGCTTTGTAAAACTGCTCATTTTGGGCAATGCTTTGCAAGAGGGATTATAGGAGGTTGTCCCCTTAACTGCCCAGTGTTTTTCTCTCCAAAATCAACTGGGCCAAATGACTGCAGACTATGTACTTAGTTGTGAGCATTTAGACGTTCGTGTAGGTTTCAAAAATGGAAGACATACACATCTATGTGTTGGCAATTATATAACTAGGTTATGAAATACCAATTTATACATTTAAGTGCCAACACATAGACATGTATGTTGCCAAGTTGCTTCAATTGATGCTATTTTTTATCTTTATTTTCATTTTTACTCATTTTCTTTCAAAAGCAGCAACATACAATTCTATCAATGATAGAAACAGAAAAAAATGGAGGCAGATAAAGACCATATGGCCTATCCAGTCTGCCCATCCATGCCATCTACTCTCTCTATCACTCCCTTAGAGATCCTATGTACTTGTCCCAAGCTCTCTTGAATTCAGATATTGTTTTCATCTGAATTCAAGAGTGATAAAGAAATATACATTTTCCTCCATATTTATTTATTTGTGACATTTATATCCCACATTATCCCAAACAAGTCTGAGTTCAATGTGGCTTACAATAAACAGTATAGGATACATAACAAAGAATACATAAGAAAGTAATTTGTTGTAAGAATCCAATTTTACAATATAGTATATAGTAATATAGTAAATGACAGCAGATAAAGACCAGTACGGTCCATCCAGTTTGCCCAACAAGATAAACTCATTTTATGTGATACTTTATATGCATACCTGACTTTGATTTGTCCTTGCCATTTTCAGGGCACAGACCATCATAAACATACTGGGATAGCTATGGATGTTTAACATTTAGAAAATGTATTATGAATGAGAAATTATACATGAAGCAAAGAGAAGGTTAATGGTAAATAGAGTAATAACCAACTCAGGGAGTCTTTTATTAAAGCTTAGCTCAAGTTATCTGCAGCAGGGCCCATAGGAATAAAATGGGCCCTGCTACAGATAGCTCCAGCTAAGCTTTAGTAAAAGACCCCCTCAGGTAATAAATAGTCATTTGAGATATGGCTGTTCTTTGTGACAGTTTGTTTGCATAGGAACGATTTGTGGATTTTGCGGAATCTAGTATATTCCTATATATTTCTTATTTTGGGTGGTAAGGAGTTCCACCATTTGATTCCTAGGTAAGTGAAGTCTGCAGAGTGGACAGTTTTGTAGATCACTGTTTTGCAATTTGGGAGGTGTAGTCTGAGTCTGCAAGTTTACAAGAGATACCGGAAGTAGCACACTGAGTAAGCAGAGTGAATGCAAGATCCAAGATAAATACTAAAGGTTATTGGGGCAACATTCATTTTTGTCTCGTTCAGCTTATTCTGTATCTATGAAAGGTTATTTGTCATTTATAGATATTAATAAGAAAGTGGAGTTTTTTTATGACTTATGATTGAAATGAGCCTCCTACTTCTCTGAAGGTGTTGGCCTTACAAATAGGAGTGTCTCTGATATTCACTGAAGTCTTTTTTTCTCCACTCTATACCATCAACAATATCCCAATATACCCATATTATTCCATAACCGAATACTGACCAGACACACCACATTACACCAAACCGACACTAACCAAAACAAAGGAAGAGAACCAACAGGCATACAACCTCAACAAAATAAAAAGAAAGGTCATAAAAAACCCACACAAACCAAGAAACGACAACTAACAAAAGTCTACATAACACCGAACGCAGAAGACCCATACCAAAAAATTCAAATAGGTTACGTCAATGCCAGATCTGTAGTAAACAAAACAACAATAACAACAGATTGGATCACGTCAGTGAAACTTGATCTACTCTTCATCACTGAAACCTGGATCCATGATCAGAAGGACTCTGTCATCTTAAACCTATGTCCTCCAGGATATAAAATCACTCACTGGACCAGAAAAGAAAAGAGAGGGGCATAGCGCTTATATACCGATCTCACCTCATGATTGAAACCACTGCGGAATCTATAACAACCCACCTCAAAATAGCCTCAATCAGAATCCACCATAAAACCCTGCTTGACCACCTAAATTGTGTCCTATTCCACAGACTACCATGCAACTGGAATGAAAGCCAGGCGGACTTCATGGACTTCGTTTCAAATATATGTGTATCCAATTCCAATACACTAGTATTAGGAGACATTAACCTTTTACCTTGAAGACCCAAACTCTACCAACGCATGAGAATGTAAGGACTTCCTTCATCTATGTGATCACACATGGCCACACATGCAAACAACCCACGCGAAGGGTCATACACTCGACCTCATCTCATACAAACTGTCCACTGATCAGAACCTAACCGTAACACAAACTAGATGGACAGAAACACCATGGACTGACCATTACAAACTAAACTTATCCCTAAAATGGCGGAAAAGGATTTCTCTCCACAAACACACAAGAACATACATCTCACACCACGAGAGGCCAAACAGACCCGGATACCTTCTGGCAACAGATATACAATAACAATTGGACAGCACAAACAGAATCCATATATTACCTCTCAGAATGGGACAAAAGATGCAGATACATACTAGACAAAATAGCACCCTTACAAACATTAACTTCACATAGACACAAATCGATAACGTGGTTCAATGAAGAATTAAAAAAATTAAAAACACAATCTAGCAAACTGGAATGTGCATGGAAAAAAAAAAAGACGAACACACACTCAACGCATGGAAACAACTGCAAAGGAAATATAAATATGCAATAAGACAAACCAAAAGGTCGTACTACAAAACTAAAATTGGGCCGGACTACAAAAACACGAAGAAACTATACCATCTCGTGAACAAACTACTAGACACAACGCCGGTCACCACAACCAACACTGACATCCCATCTGCAGATAACCTTGCTAAATATTTCAATGAAAAAATTGCAAGCCTACGCAAAACCCTACCTCAGAACAACATGGACATAGAAAACTTCATTAGTGGTCTAGACCCAACCCCTGGTGAATACCCTGCTAACTGAATATGGTCAAATTTCACTCTCCTCAGCGCCAACATAGTCACCCAGGCGATTAAAAAATACTCCAACAGCCACTGTCAACTGACACCTGCCCCAGCTACCTAATACAATTTGCCCCCCACTGCATCATAACAGATCTTACATCCCACTTAACCTTCATCTTCCCTAAAGAAAAAGGCAACATCCTGCTCACCCCAATACCAAAAGACACCAAGAAAAAAAACCAAACGACATTACCAACTACCGCCCAGTAGCATCTAGCCCATTAGTAGTCAAACTAATGGAAGGACTGGTGACCAAACTCCTTAATGACTACATAAATAAATTCACTATACTACATGAGTCACAATCAGGATTTCGACCCCTACACAGCACCAAAACAGTATTACTTACTCTCCCAACCAAATTCAAGCAGGAAATAGCAATAGGCAAGAGTATTCTCCTCCTCCAATTTGACATGTCAAGTGCGTTCAACATGGTTAACCATAACATACTGCTAAGACTCCTAGAATTCTTCGGAATTGGTGGTGGCACTCTTAAATGGATCAAGGGTTTTCTAACCACAAGAACATACCAAGTGAAATCAAAAACAAACATATCATCAACGTGGAAAACAGACTGCAGAGTACGCAAGGATCACCACTATCACCGATCCTTTTCAACCTCATGATGATTCCACTAGCCAAGACCTTATCCACCCAAGGCCTAAACCCACTTGTCTATGCTGATGACGTTACATTATACATCCCCTACAAACATGATCTGGCAGAAATCACCAACAAAATCAAGCTCAGTTTAAACATCATGAACTTATGGGCAAATGCATTCCAACTAAAACTCAATACAGAAAAAACACATTGTCTCACCATCTCATCCCAATACAATACATACAAACTCACAAACATTAACACCCCAGGATACACCCTCCCTATCTCAGACAGCCTGAAAATTCTTGGAGTAACAATCAACCGTAACCTCCCACTAGAGACCCAAGCGAATTCCATCATAAAGAAAATGTTTTCTTCTATGTGGAAACTCAAATGTGTGAAACCATTCTTCCCGAGGGAAATATTTCATAACCTGATACAGTCAATGGTACTAAGCCACACAGACTACTGTAATGGAATCTATGCGGGATGCAAGGATCAAATCATAAAGAAACTTCAGACTGCCCAAAACACAGCAGCCAGGCTTATATTTGGAAAAACGTGTTTTGACAGCGCCAAGCCACTCCGAAAAAAATGGTATTGGCTACCAATCAAAGAACGTATCACTTTCAAAATCTGCACGACTGTTTATAAAATTATTTATGGCTAGGCACCGGGATACACGACAGACCTCATCAACCTGCCAACCAGAAACATCACAAAATCTGCATGATCATACCTAAACCTCCATTACCCAAGCAGCAAAGGACTCAAATACAAATCCACCTATCCAGTGGAGAAGTAGCCTAGTGGTTAGTGCAGTTGACTTTGATCCTGGGGAACTGAGTTCGATTCCCACTGCAGCTCCTTGTGACTCTGGGCAAGTCACTTAACCCTCCATTGCCCCTGGTACAAAAATAAGCACCTGAATATATGTAAACTGCTTTGAATGTAGTTGCAAAAACCTCAGAAAGGCGGTATATCAAGTCCCATTTCCCTTTTCCTACTTAAGTGCACAACTATGGAATGCACTACCAAAAGCAGTAAAAACCACGTTCGACTATCTAAATTTCCGGAAAGCACTAAAGACAGACCTGTTCAGAAGAGCACACCCCACTGACCCAACATAAAAATACCTAGATACCTGCGACACAATGTAACCAAAGACCGTAATGGACATTACCTGACTCTTCCTCTCCCTAAGTTCCCCCCAGTTGTACCTACCATACATGTACCTCATTCTACCACAATATCATCTTGTATTGTTCATACCTTGTATTTGTTTCAGACTGGAATCGGCTAATGCCGTTAACGGTGTACCATGTAAGCCACATTGAGCCTGCAAAAGGTGGGAAAATGTCACACATCTTTTTAAGAAATTTAATGACAACTCTAGAGATACAGAATCTTTTCAGGTAGAAACTAAGTGTTGATATATGATATTGAGTTCTACAGATTCCGATTCCTTTTAATAAAAGGGTAATTGAAATCACCCGTTACTATTGTGTTCCCAGTTTGTTAGCCTCCCTAATTTCTACAGCTGTCTTTTCATCCTGGCCATGTGGATGGTAGTACACTCCTGTCACTATCCTTTTCCCCTTTACAAATATAATTTCAATCCACAGGGATTCCAAGATGTGTTTTGTTTCCTGCAGAATTTTCAACGTATTTGATTCAACACCCTTCTTAACATACAATGCTACCCTTCCACCAATTTGATCCACCCTATCACTATGATATAATTTGTACCCCGGTATGACAATGTCCCATTGGTTATCCTCCTTCCACCAGGTCTCAGAGATGCCTATTATATCTAATTTTTCATTTAGTGCAATATATTCTCTCTCTCCCATCTTATTTCTTAGGCTTCTGGCATTCACATATAGACAATTCAAACTATGTTTGTTGTTCCTATTTATATCTTGCTCAGCAGTTGACAGTGTTAATTTGCAATCTGTTGTCTGCTTTTTATTTAAAGACACCTGGTCTACTATGGTCTCTAGTGCAACCTCGCTATCGCGATACCCTATTTTCCCTGTTTTGGTGAAATCTTTGAAAGATACCTTGTTCCGAACCTTGAAGGGCAAGTAAAAAAAAAACGGTGTGATAGGAATGCAGAATATTGGAAATGCTGATATGCTGGTCTAGTTGAATGAGAATGAGCTTTTGAGAAAAAGAGCAGATTGGGTGGAAAACTGGAGGAAATGTTGGGTTTTCTGAGAAGTGGGAAGGTGAGGGCATTTTTCCAAGTTAGGGGGACAACACCAGAGGAAAGGCTATGCTATAGAAGAGGAGTAGATGAGGAATAAGAGGTTGGTATGCTATGTATTTGTCTATAAATCTAGGGACTTATGCATTTGCTTTGCAAGGAGCGGAGTATAGATTTCCACAAAAAGTTTTAACTTGTGATCAGTCTGCTTTGTGAGATCCATTTCAATCAAAGTATTCTGTTTAACATTGCCTCTGGAAGAGCTGCTAAGAAAACACTATCATGTTGTATATGAAATAATTACACAATGTAATGCCTACTAGCCTTTTTGTTTTATTCTAATATAAATATTCTAATCATCCCACATTTGTAAAGTATGAAGCTAAAAAAATAGGTTGTGAGACAGAATAATTAATACCAGAGAGACACTAATAGACTATAATGCAGTAGAACACTGTGCATTTAGCTATAGCATGTTAAATTCTTCCATGCCAGGGCAGAATAATTATCACAGCTGCAGTATGTCTCTTATAACAAAAATAACTTGACACGAGACTTTAAGACCATAGGTTGTCCACTAAATAAAAGAGCTTGGAAAAAGGCTTAACCATCCAACCTGTTATTTGGCCAGACCATAAAAGGGTAATGGAGCAATAAGTGGTATAGAAAGAAAATTATTCCAGCAATGAGAAGCAAGATTTAGAATGTTACTTCATGTGACAAAATGCGAGAACTCCGTTTTCGTGAAGCTATCTGGCTAAATGGAAAGCTGGCTTTGGGTGTAGGAGCTCAGGGGATTTTTCTGTACTACAAATAAACCCTAATTTGAACAACAACAACAAAAAACTATTGGTCTAATTAATTTCATTGTTAAAACCCTGATGAAATGAGGCATGGTTTCTTCTCAATCATAATTCAGATTTCACTTTGGCTTCTGCATGTTCAAATTCAGATGTTGCTGAAACCTCTGCTAGAAATGGGAAGTAATAGTGGAAGAAAGAAAATGGAATTGATACATGAGAAGGGCATTTTTAAAAAGCCATTTATCTGGTACGTGGCTATTACCAGAGTAAACCGGCTGCCTGAAAATTGCCCACCATTTCTCTAGGTAAAAATACACATGGAAATTGACAGTGTGAACTCTTTTCCATGGGAAAAAGCACATGGTCTTGGAAGCAAGTCTATATATAAGGGCAAGCAAAAAGATGAACAGTTTTGCATTTTTAAAACTACACATGTTTTCCACAGAAACGTACCTACACAAAAGCAGGTGCAGATATATGTGGGCACTTTATTCTGTGAGAATTTTCCTAGGGAAAGTATGCTAGTAATTTTCCTTTAAGAATATGTTCATAACTGGTTGGTGAAAGTGCCCATAGTTTTTATATCACTGTGGGTACTGGTAGCTGTGAGAATTATCCTAACAACATGTGTCCAAGGAATATTATTATTCTACAGTACCAATATCAAACATCAAACGGCAAGTGACCGACTCACCTGCAAATGCGCAGTAGAGACTTCCCTCTCTGTCCCGCCCTCGCGTCAAGACGTGACGTCAGAGGGCAGAACAGAGAGGGAAATGGAGTCAGAGTCACTTTCGGACACTGCCGCCTGGAAACGAACATCGCGTGCACCAACCTTCACCCTCCCCCCCTCCTCCGCATCGGGCCCCCTGCACTGACCTGACAGCGCCTCTCACCTCCGTGTGGAAGCGCTGCAGGCAGCAGCACAGCGATCTTTTGCTGCCTGCAGCGCTTTCACACGGAGGTGAGAGGTGCTGTCAGGTCTGTGCAGGGGGCCCGGCACAGAGGGGAGAGGGAGCGACGGCGAGGAGGGTAGCTGGAAATCTCACCCGTTTTTACGGGCTTAACGGCTAGTATATATATAATACACAAATGATAATGTTCAGCTTAATTTCCAATTGGCTATAGTTTACCATGGTTTTTAAAGATAACATATCTACAAAGCAAACAGATATGTAACTTGGCATGATGTTTAGTTAGCCTGTATTCTCCAGACAGGGCTACTGACAACTTTTTCATTGAGCCTAACCACTTAGGGTCTGATATGGGAACATAAATGGCCCAGAGTATACCTAGATCCAGGAAGACTGAAAGCAGTAGTTATGGGAATCAGAATTCGATTACAGCCCCTAATGCAAACCCAGAACAGACCTCCTTGTGATTGGGTGACAATGAAGGTGGGAGAAATCATACAGAACCTGTTATGTGAAATAGGTATCTTTAGTCCCCCGTGTGATCTGGAGTCAGAAAGAGGTCCAAGAGGGGGAAATTAAAACATAAACTAGGTTGCATAGAGAGTGGAGTAGCCAGCAGAAGAAAGGAGTTGTTGATGCCCCTGTACAAGTCGTTGGTGAGGCCCCACCTGGAGTATTGTGTTCGGTTTTGGAGGCCGTATCTTGCTAAGGATATAAAAAGACTAGAAGCAGTCCAGAGGAAGGCGATAAAAATGATATGGGGCCTGCATCATAAGATATGTGAGAAAAGACTGGAAGACCTGAATATGTATAGGCTAGAGCAAAGAAGGGACAGGGTAGATATGATACAGACGTTAAATACTTGAAAGGTATTAATATAGGCACAACTCTTCCAGAGAAGGGGAAATGGTAAAACTAGAGGACATGAGCTGAGGTTGTGGGGTGGTAAACTTAGGAGTAATATCAGGAAATTCTTTTTCACAGAGAAGGTGCTCGATATCTGGAATGCCCTCCCGAGGGAGGTGGTAGAGACAAAAACAGTGATGGAATTCAAAAAGGCATGGGATGAACATAGAGGAACCCTATTTAGAAAATAGATTGTAGAAAACAAAAATAAATAAATAAAAAAACTCCTTAAATGGCTGCTGGGGATGGATGTGTGAGGGACACTTGGACGATTGCTCCGGCTGTGAAGAACTAAGATTGGTGCCAGGCATACATTGTAAGTCTTTGTCTATTGTGAAGAATAAGGGGCTGTCCTATCCTGGGTAGGCCACTAGATGGTGCTGTTCCCATAGAAATAGGGGAAAATGTCCAGGAGGAGTCACTAGAGGGAGCCAGCAGGGGAATGTCCAGGTGGAGGTTGCTAGGACCAAGGAGAGTCCTGGGCTGGAAACAGGTGTAGGTGGTTAGGGGCTGGGTCCTGCCTGGAATTAGGGGGAAGAGCCTAAAGGGATGGAGAAGCTAATTAACCACCTTATACCTGCCTGAGTGGTGAAAGAGAAGAGAGGAGCTGGAGACCTGGCAGCTGGAGGAAGAAGATCCCCTTGAAGGTACTGGCTTAACTCTGTGGACTTTTGAAGCTCTCTGCTGAAATGGTGAACATTTGTGAAAGGTGAAGAGGAGGCAGAGAATTCCCCAGTGTTTGAGGCAGAGTCCTGGTGAATTACCGAGAAGTGTAGAGCCCAACTGTGACTGTGTGTGAAGGAAGCTAAGCATGGTCAGCCCTGGCCAGGGCCTGGAAGGGTGACCAGCTCACACGATATATGGCAATCCAGTTTAGGATAGGCTGGAAAAGGCTTCAGTGGTACCTTCAGAAGCTGGAACCAAGGACAGTGCTGGATAGACTTTTATGGTCTGGGTCCCGCAGAGCTTTGAGGGCAACTCCAATAGGTGGAACATAAGGACAGAGCCGGGCAGACTTCTACGGTCTATGTCCCAGAAA
The DNA here is from genome assembly GCF_901765095.1 of Microcaecilia unicolor. NCBI lineage: Eukaryota > Metazoa > Chordata > Amphibia > Gymnophiona > Siphonopidae > Microcaecilia > Microcaecilia unicolor. The sequence continues at coordinate 557,121,407 of NC_044031.1, read as the reverse complement.
CGCCAAAGAAACACCCATGATAAAGTATATATCATCACATTCATTGTTGATTTAATCATGAATTGATGAGTGTGACTGTTGGGCAGATTGGATGGACTGTTCAGGTCTTTATCTGCTGTCATTTACTATGTTACTATGATTGTCAGATGATTTATGCTTCTAACATTGACAGTTATGCTCCTAAATTGGCATTTTTGAAAATTTACTAAAGATGCTGAGTACATATTTCTTTAGATACCACGTTAAAAAAATGTCCTAGAGAAAAACACAGAAAAAAACAAGCTATCAATGGCTGTATGGCATCGTTCCTGGTAAACTGGCCACATACACATCCCAGCAGAGTAGAGGGGCGGTCCAGTGGTCACTGTAGTGGACTTCACATAAAGGGACTCAGGTACAAAATCCCACATTAACACCCTTATTTTATATTATGAGCCCTCCAGGAACACCTAAAAACCTACTATACAGCAAAGATACTTTACTGTAGCAGGTATTCTCCAAGGACAGCAGGCTGATTGTTCTCACATGTGGGTCGACATCCGTGTTGGCCCAGGAACCGGCATTTTGCAAGCAAAATAAAAACAAAGCTTTGCCAGAGTCTTCTGGCATGCGTGCAGTGCGCAACGCGCATGCATGGACTGATTTCCCACCCAACGCGTGAGCATGTCTCGTCAGTTAAACCAAAAAGCATATAAAGAAATAAATAACAACTCCAAAGGGGAGGAGGGTGGGTTTGTGAGAACAATCAACCTGCTGTCCTCGGAGAATACCTGCTACAGGTAAGTATCTTCGCTTTCTCCGAGGACAAGCAGGCTGCTTGTTCTCACATGTGGGGTATCCCTAGCAACCAGGCTCACTCAAAACAATGAACATTGGTCAATTGGGCCTCGCAACGGAAAGGACATAACATAGATTGACCTGAAACCATAAACAACTAACTGAGAGTGCAGCCTGGAACAGAACAAATATAGGTCTAGGGGGGTGGAGTTGGATTCTAAACCCTGAACAGATTCTGTAGTACTGACTGCCCAAACCGACTGTCGCGTCGGGTATCCTGCTGAAGGCAGTAGTGAGATGTGAATGTGTGGACTGATGACCATGTTGCAGCCTTGCAAATCTCTTCAATGGAAGCTGACTTTAAATGAGCCACTGACGCCCCATGGTTCTAACATTATGAGCCGTGACATGGCCCTCTAGTCAGCCCAGCTTGGGCATAAGTAAAGGAAATGCAATCTGCTAGCCAATTGGAGATTGTGCATTTTCCGATGGCGACTCCCCTCCTGTTGGAATCAAAGGAAACAAAAAACTGGGTGGACTGTCTGAAGGGCTTTGTCCGCTCCACGTAAAAGGCCAATGCTCTCTTGCAGTCCAAGGTATGCAAACTGCTTTTGCCAGGGCGGGTATGTGGACTGGGAAAGAATGTTGGCAAGACAATAGACTGATTCAGATGGAACTCTGACACCACCTTTGGCAGAAACTTAGGGTGTGTGTGGAGGACTACTCAGTTGTGATGAAACTTGATATAAGGTGCATGCACTACCAGGGCCTGAAGCTCACTGACTCTACGAGCTGAAGTAACAGCCAACAAGAAAGTGACCTTCCAGGTCAAGTACTTCAGATGGCAGGAATTCAGTGGCTCAAAAGGAGCTTTCATCAGCTGGGTGAGAACGACGTTGAGATCCCATGACACTGTTGGAGGTCTGACAGGGGGCTTTGACAAAAGCAAACCTCTCATGAAGCAAACAACAAAAGGCTGTCCAGAGATAGGCTTACCCTCTACACGGCGATGATAGGCACTAGTCGCACTAAGATGAACCCTTTCTGAGTTGGTTTTGAGGCCAGACTCTGATAAGTGTAGAAGGTATTCAAGCAGGATCTGTGTAGGACAAGAAAGAGGATCTAGGGCCTTGCTGTCACACCAGACGGCAAACCTCTTCCATTTGAAAAAGTAACACCTCTTTGTGGAATCTTTTCTGGAAGCAAGCAAGACTCGGGAGACACCCTCTGAAAGACCCAAGGAGGCAAATTCTAAGCTCTCAACTTCCAGGCCGTGAGAGCCAGAGACTGGAGGTTGGGATATAAAAGCGACCCCTCGTTCTGGGTGATGAGGGTTGGAAAACATTCCAATCTCCACGGTTCCTCGGAGGACAACTCCAGAAGAAGAGGGAACCAAATCTGATGCGGCCAGAAGGGTGCAATCAGGGTCATGGTTCCACAGTCAATCTTGAGTTTCAGCAAAGTTTTCCCCACCAGAGGTATGGGAGGATACACATACAGAAGGCCAGTCCCACAATGCAGGAGAAAGGTATCTGACGCTAGTCTGTCGTGGGCCTGAAGCCTGGAACAGAACATAGGGACCCTGTGATTGATCTGAGTGGCAAAAAGATCCACTGAGGGGGTGCCCCATGCTCGGAAGATCTTGCGGACTACGCCAATGTTCAGTGACCACTCGTGAGGTTGCATTATCCTGCTCAACTTGTCAACCAGACTGTTGTTTACGCCTGCCAGATAAGTAGCTTGGAGAAACATGCCGTGACGACGTGCCCAAAGCCACATCTGGACAGCTTCCTGATACAGAGGGCGAGATCTGGTGCCCCCCTGCTTGTTGGTGTAATACATGGCAACCTGATTGTCTGTCTGAATCAAAATGATTTGGTTGGACCGTCAATCTCTGAAAGCCTTTAGAGCATTCCAGATCACTCAAAATTCCAGGAGGTTGATCTGAAGACCTTTTTCCTGAAAGGACCAAGCTCCATGAGTGTGAAGTCCATCTACATGAGCCCCCCACCCCAGGAGGGATGCATCCGTTGTCAGCACTTTTTGTGGCTGAGGAATTTGGAATGGGCGTCCTAAGGTCAAATTGGATCGAATCGTCCACTACTGAAGGGAATTCCGAAAGTCGGTGGACAGTTGGATCACATCCTCTAGATCCCCCGCAGCTTGACACCACTGGGAAGCTAGGATCCATTGAGCTGATCTCATGTGTAGACGTGCCATGGGAGTTACATGAACTGTGGAGGCCATGTGCCCCAGGAGTTTCAACATCAGCCTAGCCGTACTCTGTTGAGACCCTCGCACTATGGACACTAGGGACAGGAGGTTGTCTGCTCTTGCCTCAGGAAGATAAGCACAAGCTGTCTTTGTGTTGAACAGAGCTCCAATGAATTCAAATTTTTGAACCGGGGTGAGATGGGACTTTGAATAATTTATCACGGACTTGGAATAATTTATCATGAACCCCAGTAGCTCTAGCACCTGAATAGTCATTCGCATGGACTGTAGAGCACCTGCCTCCAAGGTGCTCTTCACCAGCCAATCGTCAAGATAAGGGAACACATGCACTTCCAGTCTGTACAGCGATGCTGCGACTACCGCCGGGCATTTTGTGAAGACTCTGGGCGCAGACGCCATGCGAAAGATACCTCCTGTGAGCTGGAAGTATCGAGATGTGTGTGTAAGCATCCTTTAAATCCAGAGAGCATAGCCAATCATTTTCCTGAATCATGGGAAGAAAGGTGCCCAGGGAAACCATCCTGAACTTTTCTCGGACTAGAAATTTATTCAGGATGGGACGCATCCCCTCTGTTTTCTTTTGCACAAGGAAGTACCTGGAATAGAATCCAAGCCCTTCTTCTCCCTGGTGGAACGGGTTCGACCGCATTGGCCTTTAGAAGGGCGGAGAGTTCCTCTGCAAGTACCTGCTTATGTTGGGAACTGTAAGAAGGAGCTCCCGGTGGGCGATTTGGAGGTTTGGATTCCAGATTGAGGGTGTATCCTAACCGGACTATTTGAAGAACCCACTGGTCGGAGGATATGAGAGGCCACCTTTGGTGAAAAAACATCAACCTCCCCCCTACCGGCAAGTCATCCAGTATGGACACTTTTACTGAGGCTATGCTGAACTGCAGCCAGTCAAAAGCCCATCCCTTGCTTTTGCTGGGGAGCACCAGGGGCCTTAGGCGCACACTGTTGACGAGAATGAGAGCGCTGGGGCTGAGCCTGGGAAGGCTGTCGAGAGGCAGGAGTGTACCTACGCCTAGGATAGTAATAGGAAGCACTCCTCTTCCCCACCCCCACCCCAAAACCTCCTAGATGAGGAGGTAGTAGCAGAAGAGCCCGGCGGGAGAGAGAATCCATAGCATCATTATGTTTCTTGATCTGGTCAACTACATCCTCTACTTTCTCATCAAAAAGGTTAATCCCCCGGCAAGGAACATCCACCATCCACTGCTGGACCAAATGATCCAGGTCAGAGACACGCAGTCATGAGAGTCTGTGCATCACTATACCTTGAGCAGCGATCCTGGATGCTACATCAAAAGTGTCGTATGTACCCCTGGCCAGGAATTTTTGACATGTCTTCTGCTGCTTGAACACCTGGCAAAAAGGCTCGGCCTGCTATGGAGGGAGTGCATCATCCAAGCTGGACAGTTGCCCCACCGAGTTCCGCAAGTGGACACTCGTGAAGAGCTGGTATGTCTGGATCTTGGCGGCCAGCATAGCAGCCTGATACGTCTTCCTCCCAAAAGAGTCCAAGGTTCTAGATTCTCTGCCTGGGGGCACTAAGGCATAGTCCCCTAGTGCTCTTGGCTCTTTTGAGGGCGAAGTCTAGTACCATGGTATTGTGAGGTAGCTGAGACTTCATCAATCCAGGTTCACTGTGGATCAGATATTGGGATTCAGCTTTTTTCGGGATCACGGGATTTGACAGAGGGAACGACCAGTTTCGCATAAGGACTTTCTTCAGTATGTTATGCAAAGGAACTGTTGCAGCCTCTCTAGGCGGAGAAGGATAATCCAGGACCTCGAACATCTCAGCCCTGGGCTCAACCTCCATAGGGAAGGGAATAGCCGCGGCCATTTCCCTGACAAAGGAGGTAAAGGATAGACTCTCCGGAGGAGGAAGTCTCCTTTCTGGTGGAGGGGAAGGTTCAGAGGGAATCCCATAGGACTCGTCAGAAGAAAAGTATCTGGGATCTTCCTTTTCCTCCCACGAACGCTCATCTTCAGTGTAGGACAAGACATCCCTCAGAGCAGTCCGAAACTGAGCCTGCCTCGATGCCAAGGAACGAGTCCTCGATGGCGGTGCCGAGAAGTTGATGCCCGCCTGAACTGCGGTGAAGCATCCTCCTCCGACGTCGAAGGGGAGTCGACCTGCGTGGCAGCCGATGCCATAGGCAGCACTGAGGCCGGGACCTCACCACAGGTGATGGACCAGATGACGCTGCAGCAGACAGTACGGAAGGCGCAAGTACCCCCGACACTGAAGCAGACTGGTGCAGCAATCCTTCCAGAAGCTCTGGAAGCAGGGCCCTGATGAGCTCATCGAGAGCCGCTGTCGGACAAGGCTGCGGGGTCGGTAAAGGAGCCGGTGGCAGAATCTGTCGAGGCTTGGGAGCAGGTACCAGGCTGCCAGAAGACCGACGCATTGCACCTCTTGTATAGAGGGGAAGCGATCCTATTGGTGCCAACGCTTCTTGGGTGCCGATTCCTTCGATGCCCCGAAGCTCCCGGCATCGTGTTTCAAAGGAGTATGATAACGGTGCTTCTTCGCCTTCGCCCGTCATCGAGACTCCTCGGTACCGATGAGGAAGACGTGGAATCCTCACGTCTCCTCAGGACCAGGTCCGACGAAGGCCGGTCCCGGGGGGCCTGCATAACAGAAGGCCTTGAGGCAGGTGGAGACCCACTCGATGCCTCACTGCTCCCAGTGCGAGTTGGTCTTTCAGCAGCAATTACCTCCACTCCCAATGTCGATGCTTCTCTCGATGTCGACGTCAAAGGACCGGACCGAGCTCCAAAAAGCTTCTCTCACTGGGCTTCTCGAGACACTTGGGTCCGTTTCTTCATAGGAAGACACAGATTACAAGTGGCTGGGCTATGGTTGGGCCTGATGCACTATATAAACCAGGCGTGGGTATCGGTACCTGAGATGGTCCGGTTGCAACGAGCATAACGTTTGAAGCCGCTGGGTGTCTTCGGTGACATGGAAGGAAAAACGGCTTCGGTGAAATTAAAGGACGCGATTGTGCCTGATAAAAGAAAAAAGGCAGAAAAAGAAGGGAATAACCTGAATGCGAGGCCATCGAAAAAGAAAGAAAACTTTAAAAAGGGGGCAAAAACTAAACAGAACTACAGGACCCCTTTTTTTAAACACGATGATAACAAAATAAAGAAAAATTAGATGAAAAATACGAAATTCGAAGACTCTTCCTGGGCCTGAGAGGAGCGCAGAAAAAACTACCGCGCCTCAACACGGAGAAAGAAAAACTGACAAGACGTGCTCACCCGACAGGTGGGAAATCAGTCCGCGGACACGCACCAGAAGACTCTGGCAAAACTGTTTTTATTTTGCTTGCAAAATGCCGATTCCTGGGCCGACGCGGATATCGACCCACATGTGAGAACAAGCAGCCTGCTTGTCCTCGGAGAACTAATTGTACACCACTGCAAAAGCCCTCAGATCTGCAGTTGTCTCCTATCTATAGGTACAGTTGGTATTTCGTGGGTTTTAGAAGAGTCACAATTTCCACCACAATTGTACTAGTTAGAGTGGGATATGGACTTAGGTCCCTTTCTCTACAGTCCACTGCACTAACTTACTCCTGGGACCCACTTGCTGCTCTAATAGGAATGGTCATAATATCTGAAGCTGTCACCGATTCTGGTATGTACTGTCAACTGTCACATCTCTGGGGGGGGGGAGGGTGATAGGGGGTCAGTGACCACTAGGGGATTAAGGGGTGGTCATGCCTTAATCTCTCCAGCAGACAGCTGGTCAGTTAGGGCACCTTTTTGTGACTTAGTTGTGATTACAATAGGTCCAGATAAAAATTTTTGCTATAGACATTTTTATCTTGTTCCATTATCCTGGGAAAATGTTCAAATTCTGGGTTCACCCAAAATCCTGGCCAAAACACATTTCCTTGCGATTTAGATGAACTGCAGAGAAAACCATCTCAAATCTGAATTTCAAGAAATCGTAACTTGGATGCTTTCCCATGAAAAATGTCCATCTGGCACTTTGTGCGGCTTTTGAAACTTTTTCTCTTTTGAAAATGCGCTTCTTTGTTTGCTAGCTTTATTTTCAATTCACATTTTCTTGCACCTGGTCCAAGAAATACAGTTTTGTAAGATAAAGACAATGAACTAATTTCAGCATTCAAAAACTGAACAGTGAAGAAAAAAAAATTAAAGGCCATGTCTGGAAAACAATGTTCACTATTAAAGCTATGTTTGTTAACACACCTGGACCTGATGTTAGCAAGTTTTGTTAAGTGGCTTTTACATAAAGAAAATACGCCAACCATAAGGAGCATGTTATTCACAGACAACACTTTCAGCTGAATACATCTTAATGTAAAACTTCAGCCCAATATGTAAAGTGACCAAAGCAAATGCACCTGTTTTTCACATGATGGTGTTTTTCTCCTTCACAGTCAAATGCCACTAAAATGTTGACTACAATAAAATGCATCAATTATCTCTCATGGATGAACTGAGTAATTTATCAAAAAAGCATTTGTTCAGCACATCTTTGCCAGCACTTTAGAATTAGATTGGTTAACTGATAGTGATAACACAGAGAGAATTTTTGTTCAATAAATATGCTATGGCAAATGCAATACATTACGTGTTCGATAGTCAGTCTGCGGTGGTAAGCAGCTTGTAAGCCGCTCTTAGCCGCAGCCTAAATTAACCCTGGATATTCAATGTTGGAGAATGTCTGGCCTCCAGCAATGAATATCCACAAGAACATAAGAATGGCCATACTGGATCAGACCAATGGTCCATCTAGCTCAATATCCTGTTTCCAACAGTGGCCAATCCAGGTTACAAGTACCTGGCAGAAACCCAAATAGTAGCAACATTCCATACAACATCGACTAAGAACAGCTTTCTCTAGGGCAAGAAATTTAAAAGAACTATTAAGCCCTGCTCAGCTACCAACAGAGGACAATGTAGCAACGGCGGTGACACCCAGTCATCATAAATGTAATAAAACCAACTGCAAAACTTGTGAAATTACATTGGAGGCAAGCAGCTTTTCACACAATGGATGAGTATATCATTTAAGACACCAGACTACATGCCATACTTTGAATGTCATATATTACATCAGATGTCCATGCAACAAAGTCTATATATCGGCAAGTCAAGCAGAACACTCCATGCCAGGATGACAGAACACCTTTCAAGAATCTTGACTCAAAACATCGGGGCACCGTTAGTGCAGCACTGCATACAATACCAGCACACAGTATCTGACTTGAGATGCATGGTGATAGATCATGTGGTCCCGTCAGTGAGGGGTGGTGATCTAAACAAAACATTGTTACAGCAAGAAACCTTTTGGATTTTTCATTTAGATACAGTGGAACCCAAAGGACTGAACACCTATATCCACTGGGGATGTTTTATGTGAGGTGAACCGGGAGATGAGGCATATATTATGACGTCAAACCACTTCCGGTCCAGTCACCGTAAATGAGACGCCGCCAAGGTGAGTTTGGTGTGGCAGTCGAAAGAAGAAGGCGGCAGAGTGGAGGTATGCACAGGCCATGAACATGTTTGCTGGGGCATAATGGTTAATACAAGGCTTGACAGGCATTTTTTTCTTTCTTTAACAGACCCGATGTTTAGGCATTCCCTTGAGAAAGCTAGAACAGCAAAACAGGCACATGTCGGGGTGCCAGGATTCGGGGTGTTAAGACTCCACAAGGATGAGTCCAGATAAGTGACTACCATAAGCCTGCCATCACTTAATACTGTTACACTTTGAGGTATATCTGCAAGGATAGTGGCAAAAATTGCCAAACACAGTAACAGATAGATCTGCACTACTAAAAAAGAAAAAATAACTTAGATACAATAAGTAAATGGATTGTGTGCAGACGTATGGAGGTAGGGGGTTACGTCAATGATTACAAATTGTCACACAAAGGGTCTCATCAGTGAGTGAGTAAAAGATTATCCTGTGACTATATATGAGACTTCCCCTTATAAAAACAAGAATAAAAAATGTAATTAATGAGTGAATATAACAGCTTGACTCCAGATTGTTTCATCTACCTTTGAGTTGTACATACTAACAGTGATAAGTAGATTTAAGTCGCACGGGTTTGACAGTTATTTCTAGGATAAGCAGCTTAAAATGTATTGTACTTTTTTGGGATCTTGCCAGGTACTTGTGACTTGGATTGGCCACTGTTGGAAACAGGATGCTGCGCTTCATGGACATTCGGTCTGTCCCAGTACGGCAGTACTTATGTACATACTACAAAAAAAGGCCCCTTTCTCACACAAATGAAACGGGCGCTAGCAAGGTTATCATGTAATGGCAATTATGTTTTTAAGGGAACCGTTAGGAGAAATGTTCTGTCATGATAAGTAATAATTGGGAAGGGTGTATAATGAGTAATATGCTCCAGGGGTATGAGATACGGATTGTTTTATCTATGTTTTTTTGTGATTTTCATTTATAGTATTTTTTAAAAGATAAAGAGTACGCAGACTCCATCCATGTCCAGCATCTCTCCTCTCTTCCCTCCCCTCAATCCATGTCCAGCATTTCTCCTCTCTTCCATCCATGTGCATCTCCTTCCTGACTTCCCTCCCCTCCATCCATTCATGTCCAGCAACTCTCCATTCTCCCCTGCCCTCTCCTCCATCCACCCATATCCAGCAAATTTCCTCTCTCCCCTGCCCCCTTCATTCATCCATCCATGTCGAGCGATTCTCCTCTCTCCCCTGCCCTCCCCTCCATCCATCCATGTCCAGCAACTCTCCAATCTCCCCTGCCCTCTCCTCCATCCATCCATGTCCAGCAACTCTCCATTCTCCCCTGCCCCCTCCTCCATCCATCCATATCCAGCAAATTTGCTCTCTCCCCTGCCCCCTCCCATCCATCCATGTCAAGCAATTCTCCTCTCTCCCCTGCCCTCCCCTCCCCTCCTGTCCAGCGATCTCTTCTCTCCCCCTGCCCTCCCCTCCTCTCCTGTCTAGCGATCTCTTCTCCCCCTGCCCTCCTCTCCAATTCTAGCCACCTCTTCTCTCCCCCTGCCCTCCCATCCATGTCCAGCGGTTCTCCCTGCCCTCCCTCAACTTCCCGACAGCTTCTCCCTTCCCTCACACAGTGTCCCATCCTCACGGAAACAGAAAATGCATCATCGCAGAAGGCGGGACACTGTGTGAGGGAAGGGAGAAGCTGGAGGCGAGCCCGCTATGTTGTCCTCTTCACTGCCGTCACTGCGCCTGAAAGTAAAAGGGTTAAACACGCGCAAGGGGGGGGGGAGTAACGGAGAGGAGGGCTATCGATCCGGGAGCTGAGGGCAGGAAGGAGCAGAGCGACCATCCAAGAGCTGCCTGGCTGCTGCGCTAGGTAGCCCTGCGTTTGGGGGGGGGCAGCAGCCAGGGGAAGGTCATGGTTGGACTGCAGAGGCTTAGCCTCCCCAAGCCTCTTATTCGGGATGCCTTTGACTGTCCTCCCATCCCACCCATGTCCATCAATTCCCTTCCTCCCTCCCTCCCTCCCCTTGATGTCCTGTGATTCTCTCCTCCTGACATCATCTCGCCTCCAGCGTTCCGTTCCCCCTCATAGTTCCGCCCTCTGACGTCATTACGTTTTGACGCGAGGGTGGGGCAATGAGTGGGAATGGATGTTATCAACCCAGGCATCCAGACGTAGAATATTGGAGGTGCAAATTATTATATAGGATGGTAGCATGGAATGTTCTTGCTAATTGGGTTTCTGCCAGGTACTTGTGACCTGGCTTGGCAACTGTTTAGATAACAGGATACTGGGTAGATGGACCATTGGTCTGACCCAGTATGGCTACTCTTATGTTCTTATGGATATTCATTGCTGGAGGGAAAAATATTTCCTCCTATTCATTTTTTTTTTTTTTTTTTCCAATTTAAAGTTTTTATTGAGAGCTTAACATACATAACACCTCAAAATACTGAACACATATTACATTCCTTGTTGAACATTATTCCTCCAAAGTCAACATTTACATATATGAGTGCATATTTCTCTTTTCTACCTCCCCACTCTCCGTTTTTATCCCCCCTCCTCCCTTCCTTGATCTGTTTATTCCCCTCCCCCCTCCCTCCCTTTCCCACCCAACCTAACTCCCTTCCCTTCCCCTGAACATAGTAACTTAAACTTTACATTTCACCCAGTATGTTATCCAAATGTACCCACTCCTCAGCATCTAATTTTAATCGCCCCAGTCTGCGATCTGTTAATTTCTCCATCTCGGCCACTATTTTAATTTTTGCTGCCCATTGCAGTCCAGTCGGTCCCAGTTTCGATTTCCAATGAAAGGCTATAAGGGACTTCGCTGCCGCCAGACTTATGCGTTTTACTCGTCTGTGCCATTTCAAACCCTTTCTGTTCCCTCCCCCCAGGAGGCACCATTTAGGATCACAGGGGAAATCACCCTTCAGTACTCTAGTGAGAGAGCTTGCGACTTCTGACCAAAAAGTTTGGAGGACAGTACATGACCACCATATGTGCCAATATGTTCCCACTGCTTTTCCACACCGCCAACACTGATCATTCACGTCAGGATACATCTTTTTCACACGGTCTGGCGTGTAATACCATCTGCTTAATACTTTATATGCATTTTCTTTTATCAATACACATATTGACGCCTTATTCACTTCCCCGCATATAGATTTCCATTCATTCTCACTCAGCTCACTCCCCCTCCTATTCATTTTAAAAGTATCACCATGTAACTTCATGAGTGTCCCTTAGAGTCTTTGTTCTTTTTGAAAGAGTAAAAAATTGATTCACTTCTATTCTATACCTCTCAGGATTTTGTAGACCTCAATGATATCTCTCCTCAGCTGCCTCTTTTCCAAGCTGAAGAGCCCTAACCTCTTTAGTCTTTCCTCATATGGGAGGAGTTCCATCCCCTTTATCATTTTGATCACTCTTCTTTGAGATATGGCGACCAGAGCTGAACGCAATATTCAAGGTGAGATCGCACCATGGATCAATACAGAGGCATTATAGTATTCTTGGTCTTATTTACCATCCGTTTCCTAATAATTCCTAGCATTCCTAGGCAGATTTCAGAGTACTGTCTGCAATGACACCTAGATCTTTTTCTTGGGTTCTGACTCCCTAGGTGAACCCTAGCATCAGGTAACTATGATTCAGATTATTCTGTCCAATGTGCATCACTTTGCATTTGACCATATTAAATTTCATTTGCCATCTGGATGCCCAGTCTTCCAATTTTCAAAGGTCTCCTTGCAAGTTACTGAGGCAACCCGGAAGTTAACAGGGCATCAGCCACTAGTCAGACTGTGTCCAGTTAACTTGGTGGATAAAGTTAGGACAGCACTTTTGCTGTCCTAACTTCATCTGGTTGCTTAGTTGGTTAGTGGGCTGAATATTGCTATTAACTGGCTATGTAGGTCCCATCCTACTGCAGAGACTGACTTCTGATAAAAGCCCCTCATGGCTTAGAAGGTATGGTTTCCTTTTGTCTAGTTGGGAGTTGAGCAGATATGGACACTGAAACCAGGGTGTGTGGGGCCCTGTATGGTGAAAAGCCCCCCCCCTTACTGGGTCTGTGTTTTCTTTTCTGGAGTGAATGGAAGAAGCATTTTGCAGCCAGAAGAAATGTGCTTATTAACTCCAACAAGTGCATGTGGAACACTGAAGGCCGAAGCAGACTTTAAGAGTGGCAGAATATTTCCTCTGCTGATTTCAAGCTTTCTGAAACTGTGATGTATAAAAAGGCAGGGGGAGGCTAAGACTGAAAGATATTCCTGAGTAAATGTACATTATATTTTCTTTTGATTTCATGTTTTGTTTTGTTATTATCTGGAAAATAAATCCTGATATAAGCACAACATAGGCTGAGTAATGGATAGTTTGTGTTTCCTTGCTAAGATAGACCATGGGGGCTTGGAGTAAAGTAGTCAGAGCTTTCAGGCCCAGACCCAGTGCAAGTCAGCACACAATAAGATGTTAGACAAAAGTGAATGGGAAGGCTAGGTCCAGGCTGTTCTGCTCATACTTGTGTATTGGTTCTATACCATCTGGTCTTTCTCTGAGTCAATAGGGTTTTAAATTGTGTGGGGAGGAGGAAATGTTTCAATGCTGATTGAGATGACTGGCCTCTGTATCACAGCTGTATTGTTACATAAATACATAAGTAATGCCACAGTGGGAAAAGACCAAGGGTCCATCGAGCCCAGCATCTTGTCCGGTGTTAGAGAACACAGAATTGGCAGTGACTATGGCTTGTTCTATTCTTTATCTGTAATCTTTACTGAAAGCAACATTTCTGAAATGTGTACACACAAATCTTGCACTGTGCATGTCTCATTATACCTTTTACAATATCTAATGTTGCTTTTATTCGTCTCTTCCAGAAGAGGAATATTACAAGAGGCATGTATGGACCATGACATCAGCATAATTTCAAAGCAAGAAACCAAAAATGCTTCTCTATATTTTAAAACCAAGCCGTATAATTTCTGTGCTCTCTGAAAACAAATGTTCACAACTCCATAGAGTCACTGTGATAAAGGAGAAAAGCAGAACAATAGCATTACTAATAGGAATATTGGTAACAAGTGACTATTTTGTATTATTTGTGGAGAAAGAAGGTCCTCAAGCACCAAAAAATGCAATATAAAAGAAGGTTATAAAACTGTCCAAACTGTATTGGATGTCGCCAACCTGTTTAAAAAGAATTTACAAGTGAACCTTGCTAATTTGCCTGCATTTGTTAACCTTACCCCCTCTCTGTGGGTAAAAATATTTGCATAAATCTATATGAGGGCATTTCCATTGTTCAAATGGCGTGCATTTGGGGTGAGTGTTAGGGGGGGGGGGGGAAGAATGCTGGCATGAAGTAAAGGCACTCGAGGAATTGCTGGTGGCACTTTAAGAAGAAGTAAGCATAGGATTCACTCATGCATTAAAGGCCTTGCTGTGCCTGCACACCTTGGAAATAAGAAGCTTTTGGGTGAGAGGGCAAAGATGCAGCAGGGCCCTGACCATATGAACAGCTCAGAGATCTTGTGCATGCTTCTGTTTCCAGTGCTGCCACTGTCAGGTGCTGCAGTCTGTAGGAAGGGGTCAGGAGATGCTGCACTCTCCTGCTGTCGGCTGGTATTTGGCTCCATGGCGGGAGGACAGGAGCAAAAGGTGATGTGCATGGTAGTGGGGGAGGGACTATAAATGTAAACATTGGCTTCTGTGCAATAAAGACCCAAGGTATACTACTGGGGAAGGCTGTGGGTAAAAAATCTATGCATAGGGCTTTCACTCTGATAGACCTGTGTGCGTTTTCAGTGCATGTATTTGCATCTTCTTTGAAGCAGGTACATATGCATTTGATGAAATAGGAGCCCTATTCCCATGGTCAGCTACATTTTTAAAGTGAAACCCAAAGTGTGGTTTTCTCTTTGAAGTGGCAATAACATACCCAAGAGCATGCAAGCGCTACCTACAGCCAATCTGAAAGCAATGTAAATCATCATTATCTTTGATTGCAAATGCTAAACTCTAATGATTCAATGAAACTATATTTATTAGGCAATCAGATCTAGTTTATGTACACAGAAATCAATGGTACTACTTTTATTAAGTTATTGAGGTATAAGGTAGCTGCACCTTGAACTGATATTATATAATTAGATCCTGCCCCCGTTCCTAAACGTTTACTCAGATTTCCATGTGTTTGACGATGGACACAAACAACTTATCAGCTCTACCATCAAAAAAAACAGCTCTGTATCTATTTGGTCATAGTTATCATCCTACAAAGGAACTGTTTCATTTTAAGTTTCCTGTGAAATCAATTACAAAGAATGCCCAAGTCAAGTCATTCAAATATGTTACATAGGACAGACTGCTTTTGTAGTTATAAAACACTAAGGTCTGGATTTACTAAAAGATGCTACCACTTTACCATGTGGTAACATACATTACCATGCTTTATTTGCTGCAGTTCTCGTTTTATGCAATGAGATCTATCCTATATAATAAAACGCACCTCCAACATTCTGAAGCCGAGAAAGTGAAGCCTTCAAGCCTTGAAGCGTTCCTGCAACGTTCCGGAACTACATGTCATCAATTGAGGAGATGGAGCCTTACAGAGCGCACGAATGCTTCAAGGCTTGAAGGCTTCACTTTCTCACACACACATATTCACTCTCTGTCTCTCACATACATTCTCTTTCACACATTCTCTCTCACACACACAGACTCACACACACACACACACTCTGTCTCTCACACACACTCTCTCTCTGACACAAACACACACTCTGTCTGTCTGTCTGTCTCTCTCTCTCTCTCACTCATTCTCTCTCACATACACACTCCATCTCTCACCCACACACTCTCTCTCTCAAACATACACACTCCAAGGAAAGGGGGGCATGGAACACGCTGGGGAGGAGAGGGAGGGGGCATGGAACTTGGAGGGAAGGGAGGGCCAAGAACTCGGAGGGGAGGAGAGAGAGGGAGGGAGGGAGGAGAGGAGAGGAGAGGGAGGGAGGGAGGGAGGGAGGAGAGGAGAGGGAGGGAGGGTGGCCTGCACCTCAGACTGAAGGGGGGCCTGGAAATCGGAGGGGAGGAGAGGGAGGGAGGAAAGGAGGGGGTCATGGAACTCGGAGCCCCACACACACACACACTCTCTGTCTCTCACATACACTCCTCTCACACACTCTATCTCTCTCACACACACACTCACTCTCACACACACATACACTCTGTCTCTCACACACTCTCTCTCTCTCTGACACAAACACACACACACTCTCTCTGTCTCTCACTCATTCTCTCTCTCACTCACACACACACTTTCTCTCACACACACACTCTCTCTCTCTCTCTCAAACATACACACTCTGAGGAAAACCTTGCTAGCGCCCGTTTCATTTGTGTCAGAAACAGGCCTGTTTTACTAGTTTACTAATAGTATACATTAATGGTGTTAGCACACTTCAGTAAATTTAGCCCTCAGGGACTTAGGCTTCGTCAATTTATGAAAAAGCAGTTGTTCAATGTAAGAACCCCAATCAACGTCCAAAGCTATAGCAAAGAACAGATATAGATATGAAAGAAACAAGGTATTGCCAAGCAATGAATGATTCACAGAAAGGAAACAGCAGTTCTTGGACATATCGTTATAAATTCCACTTATTGCAGAGATCAGGTAATAATGATGTACTTAAGGGAAGCAAACATACAATAAATTAGCTTACAAAAAAATCTCTCCATAGAAGGTATGATGTGATTAATCCAGTCTATAACACATGTTATAAGGAATCATGCAACTCCAGAATATTATTAACAGCTTACTGTATATTCTAAAGAAGATATTGTATTCCACTGTTTCTGAAGATTTGTAAGCAGTGGCGTACCAAGGACGGGGCGGTGGGGGCGGTCCGCCCCGGGTGTCAGCGGGTGGGGGGTGCTCCGCTGGTGCCCCAGTCCCCACCTGCCTAGCAGCTCCGTGTCACCAGATTAAAAAAATCTCTGAAGTGGCGGCGCTGCGCCTCGCGTCTGCTCTGCGTGTAAAAGAAGAAAAATCACCTTGTCGGCTGGCCTTCCCTCACTGTGTCCCGCCCTCTGATGTAACTTCCTATTTCCGCGAGGGCGGGACACAGTGAGGGAAGGCCAGCCGACAAGGTGATTTTTCTTCCTTTACACGCAGAGCAGACGCAAGGTGCCGCACTGCCACTTCAGAGATTTTTTTTAAAGGCTGGGTCAGGTGCCAGGTGACAGGAGAAGAGGGTCATCTGGCGACGGAGCTGGTAGGCAAGTGGGGACTGGGTCAGGGAGGGGGGACTCAGATGAGAGAAGGGATCTGAGAAGGGGGCAGGAGGGAGAATGGGGCTATGCCTGGGACAGGTGGGAGAATGGTTCTGGGGAGTCTGTTTCAATGTAGAGTTTCCTAGAAACTCAAACATCACACTGCTTTAGATTATAAATTCAAAACCAGCAATGGCCAAAAATCTCCCTCCTGCAGCTGGGTAACTTGGCAGTTTTGTTATTTTAATTTTGGATACCATTATAGTACTATAGATGCAAACCTGTTTAATCTATGTGAAGTTGTCATACTGTAATAATGCCCTAGAATGTAGACAATGTTAAAAGTTGTAAAGAAGTTTCTTCAGTCCTGTGTAGACTCTAGAGAAGGCAGCAGACCTGTGCTGCCAAGACAGTCGTAGACAGAGGCCAAGAAATTTGAATGGGTTGCAGGACTCAAGTTCTGGACTTTTTTCTTACAGAGTAAAGGACTCTTGAAAGAAGGGGACCCAGAAGAATATTCCTAAACAGCTAGAAAACTGGATTTCTACTATGAAAGACAGTTAAAAGTAACAAAAGTTTAGAACACACAGTACAGGATTAGAGATTCTGAAATATTGTCCTTTTTTGTCAGATTATCAGAAAAGCAACCATAGAATTCTCATTTGCACTGCCTTAATGTGTACTGGATCAATATTACTTTTACCAATTGATAAATGAAGACAATATTTTAAATATAATGTATAGACCTCTACGATTCTGCTCTGAGTAGATAGCAGAGACCTCTGTTGGCTCTACTAAATTATTGGAGTGTGAACTGTGCATGCTCCTGCAGTTTCCAGCATGAAGAGGACTCTCCTGACCCTTTCTGGATGGGAACTGGTATAAAACCCCAGCCCTACTTGAAATCATTGTTATTGGATTCTGGTTCCTTGGCCACTGCAGCATTCTGCAAGGAGACAAGGGTCTTAGGCTAGCCCAGCCATTGTACTACAGGAGTGTTGAAAGGTGACAGGTGCTGCATAGACCTCTGTACTTCCCTGGAATAAATTAAGCAGCTCTGTAGTACAAAAAAGCAGCAGGGAGCCACTGATCCTGGAAAGAAGAGGATACAGTGGATATCCCTTGGATCTAAGCAAGAAGGACCAGGTAGCCAGAAGGAACTGCATCATATCTGAGTTCAGTCCAGCTCCGTGAGATATTCAAGAGAACAGAGGGAAAGAGGACTCTCTTGGGGATGGGCCAGTCCTGGAAGAATTTAATGATTATAAGTGTCTGATGTTATTTTTGCTCTTCTGCCTACTATTATTGTTCTAGTATGTCTTTTTTTGCTTGAAGACTCTTTTCTCAGTAAAGTTTTGGTTCATAACCTAATTCTGGCCTGGACTGAGTTATCAAGTGCTGGTAAATGGTAGAGTGTGGATTACTTTGCCAGCACCAGTTATACTGGTCCCATTCTGAACCTAAACACTCTATACATTGAGAATAACACTGCACGTCAGTGTTGCCTCCCTGAAGGTGCAGTCCTATTCTGTCAAACAGCAGATGCAGGGAGTGTTTTTGCTCCAGGTATACAAACTTAGACTGTGAGCCCACTAGGGACAGGGAAAGTTCCCGTATATAATATGTAAACTGCTTTGGTTGCACCACAGAAAGCCAAGTTACTCATCTATAGCAGGTGTTCTCCGAGGAAAGCAGGACATATATTCTCATGAATGGGTGACATCATCCAATGGAGCCCCAGCATGGTTGCTACCCAGCATTCAAGATGATTTTAAAAGCCTTTAGCAGCACCCACATTACTCATGTGCAGGTGCCTTCCAGTCCCCTGTGAGCACACAGAACCAGCAATATCATAAAAAATCTGAAGGAATACAACCCCTTGGGGAGGTGGGAGGAGATGTGAAAATATATGTTCTGCTGTCCTTGGAGAACACCTGCTACAAGTGACTAACGTTGCTTTCTCCAAGTAGGACATGTTATTCTCACGAATATGACTCCCTAGCTACAACAGTGACCACCTGAAACAAATGGCACCTCTCAGAGTTTGAAAGGAGATGATTAAATGTTTAGATGACACAAAACTATTCAAGATTGTTAAAACACATGCAGACTGTGAAAAATTGCAGGAAGACATTAGAAATTGGAAGACTGGGCATCCAAATGGCAGATGAAATTTAATGTGCAGAAATGCAAAATATTTTACATTTGGAAGAATAATTTGAATCATAGTCACCTGATGCTGGGGTCCTCCTTAGGAGTCAGCACTTAAGAAAAAGATCTAGGTGTTGTAGACAATATGCTGAAATATTTTCAGTGTGTGGTGGTAGCCAAAAAAGCAAACAGGATGCTAGGAATTATTAGGAAAGGGATACAAAATATGACCAAGACTATTATAATGCCTCTGTATTGCTCTATGGTGAGACCTCACCATGAGTATAGTGTTCAATTCTGGTCACCATATCTCAAAAAAGATACAGTCGAATTAGAAAAGGTTTAAAGATGAGTGACTAGAATGATGAAAGGGATGGAATTCCTCCCATATGAGGAAAGGCTAAAGAGGTTAGGCCTCTTCAGCTTGGAAAAGAGACAGCTGAGGGGGGATAAGAAATAACATTAAAAAAACAAATATCCAGCAAAACCCACCAAGGGATGTCCGTCAGCACCAGGATTTTGCACATAGCAAAAACACTTTAAGAGGAAAATAGTACTGAGGCAACTGCGTTGATACAGAACATTTGATTGGCTATACAGATAACTAAGGTCTGAGATAGTCCCATGTGACAGTGGTAAACGGGAAGAGGCGGACATGAGAGGTTGAACATTTTCAAAAGCTTTATATCCAGTGCTCTGGAAATTTCCCGCACAGATGACATCGCCCATGAGTGAAGATTTCACTGTCCTGCTTGCTCTCAGTGAATAAAAAGTACAAATTCCTTGAAGCCTTACTAGTCTAGGAGAAAACTGAAATGCTTGTGCATTCTGTATTAGAACCATAGATCTCATTTTCCAATTTTCTATTCCTGGATCTGTTCTTCTGATGATCATGACATATCAGCCTGAACATTTCTGGAGGCTCTGATAAGGATTTCAATTTTCATATTCCAATTTACTTAATTCATAGTGGTAGGAGTGGCTACGATGGGAAAGCTTTCAAATATTTCTACAGTGAAATACATTTTCATGAATCAATTAAAATTAGCATAGAAAGAAGAATACATTTGTTTTCAGTGCTAACAAAAACATCTAAATATTTGTTTCACTAGTGCTGCTGCTTTAAAAGTAATAGACCTTAAATAATAACTTTAAATATAAATATTCTAATGTATTCCTATGAAGAAAAGGGATTATTGCATTAGATCTGCTCTGGTAAGCATAAAACACAAACTGCCAGCAAACTGAAATGAAGTTTGGTCTTGGCTGAAAAAAGTAATTTGATAATTTGTTTGCACTAAACAAATAATCTGAGAATTTGTTTGCACTAAACAAATAATCTCTATATAACAATGGTATTCAAGTATCACAACAATGTGATACCTGCCAGCAAGCCTTCTCTGGAGTAGCCCTCACACTCTGGAATGCAGTTCCTGAAAAGCTTTGATTAACACAAGACTATCTCTACTTCAGGAAGACGTTGAAAACATGGCTCGTCACCCAGGCCAAGGAGGAAGTAACTAACTTGCTAATGACACACACACACACACACACACACACACACACACACACACACACACACACACACACACACACACACACACACACACACACACACACACACACACACACACACACACACACACACACACACACACACACACACACACACACACACACACACACACACACACACACACACACACACACACACACACACACACACACACACACACACACACACACACACACACACAGTGACACCAGCTGCACATACTATAATACTATAGCAGGACATGTTTATCCATTCCTACCCTAAGATAATTTTCAAACTCCATTCTGACCTCATGTGCAACTTTGTTTAAATTAGCCCCCTTATATTCTTACTCCTGTCTATCTGTATGTTTCATCTTTGCTTACACTCTATGCTGACTATTAAAATGTTTTATTGTGTATTATGCTCACTGTAATTTAGCATACCATGCCATACTTTGAATTATTTGAATATTTTTACAGCTATAATTGTCTATTGCTTATGTTTGACTTATTCTTGCTGTACCGCCTTGAATTAATTCCTTCAAAAATGCGGTAAATAAGTCCTAATAAATAAATACATTTTTCTGCTATATTAAAGTGGATAAATATTTCAGTAAGTATTCAATCCAGAAAAAAAATAAAGTACAAGAAAATATCTTACCAGTTTGGCTGAGCTGCGAAGTGCTGCGACTTTTCCTTGACAGACCTACAATTGCTACCATTTTTGCACCGATGCTGGATCGTCTCTTTTTGCTGCTGGAACCCACGGTTCCCACTGCTGTATCTGACTGACTGCCATCATTCTTTTCTAAGCTGTACATGTCCCCTCCAATGCTCGTACTTTTTGTCATGTTCTTTCCCGATGTACCCATCTGCCTGCTTTGCATTTTGGATGTGAAGACACTGTCAGCCAGTGGATGGAAAAATATTGCACACAAAGAAGGAGTAAAAAGGAAAAACAGAAAAGGACATGGTTTAGACTGAAATTATGTGAAACAACAGGGGCAAAACAGCTATATTGTATACTATCTAGAGCAGGGATGGGCAACCACGGCCCAGTTGAGTTTTCAAGATTTCCACAATGAATATACACAAGATTGATTTGCATGTACTGCTTCCATTGTATGCAAATAGATCTCCACGACTGGGTTGCGGCCCTCGAGAACTATGGTTGCCCACCCCTGATCTAGAGCCTTTTTTTGATTTAGGTAACATAGGAGCCATTTCACTAAACCTTAGTGTGTGCTAGCAGACATTATAACTCATTAAGGGGCTCTTTTACAAAGCAGCGGTAAGTCCGAAGCGGTCACACCGCTCGCTAAAAAAGAAGTACCGCCGGGCTACCGCAGCAGCCTGGTGGTAGTTCCCACCCTCAGTGCACCGTCATATCTGGCGCTACAAAAATATTTTTATTTTTGTAACGCCGATGTGTACCCGGTGATAATCAGGCAGTGGTTATTGCCAGGTTAGTGCGGGAGCCCTTACTGTCACCTTAATGGGTAGAGGTAAGGGCTTCGCTCCGAAATGGCTGCATGGCAAGTGCTTCACTTGCCACCATGGCCATTTTCTAAAGAAAAGAAAGACCTACCTTTTACCTGCTGCAGTAAAAGGGGGCTTTGGCGAGCATCAAAAAACACACACCGATGCCAGCGCACGCCCCCTTTTTCCACAGCTTGGTAAAAGGGGCCCTAAATGCTGTGTGTCCTATTTCATATCTATGGGCAACATGGCACTTAGTGAATGACAATGTCCATTAGCACGCACTAAGCTTTAGTAAATAGAACACAATAAATTGATGATTCACAGAGTTAAAATTTTTTTTTTGGGGGGGGGGGGAGGTAGAAAGGAACAGATTTCAAGCTTTTGACTGGACTCCTGTTATATCAAACATTACACATAAATTGTTGAGCTTATATTTTTAAATGAAAAGGTCCTACATTGAAAAAAATATTTCTATAACAAATCTCCAAAATGATAAGTTAAATATAAAAGGCTAATATTTAATCAATGTGACATTTCAATTACGCAAGTATATTCAGTCCTCCTATTCAGACTCCATGTGGCACTGAATTTAGCTACAGAGCAGCAAGTGCTGCCCCTATCTCGATGATGACAATATTCAGTTCACTATCTGGGTTGCCTTCCAGATAAATTTAGGACTGGACAGCCCTTTTGCAGATGTATGTGTCCACACCTGAAAAGTGGATGCAATTTCTGCCACTTAAGCTAATATTGTATAAAGAAAAGTAGAGGCAATGAAAACAGGCTTACACTAGGTGCTCCCTTATAAAATTACTCTCCTATAGATACAGAATGGGAAATATGCCTTAATAAATCGTGTCCTTTGTTGAAGGATTATCTACTTGCTGTCCAGGGTGGTATAATAATTAATAATATTTCGGCCTATTCATAGGGGGTTATACATTGTCTCTTGTTATAAGCCATTGCTATTTTCTCTACCTCTACTCCTCCCCAGAAAGTGGACTTAAGTGAAATTATATTTCTAATTTGGTGTATTTGCATTATTTCTTTCTTTATGATTTTGTTTCTAAACTTTGCTTGGAAATTTACAGCTATAAACTGTGAAAATTTCAATTAAAAAAGTTCAATTAAACATCCATCTTTACGGAAAAGAACTGCTGGATAAAAAACATTATCACATCACTATTAGGTCAGACTAATGCTTTAATAAAGTAAATATTTTATTGCAGCACTACATTTTAATATAGTATGTTACATTTATTAAATGGATGAAACACTGAACATAAATTCCTATGGTATATAAATTTGTTTCTGCTCATATAAAGTATCTAAAAGGAATGTTTACTACTGCGTGGTTAGCTTTTGTATTTACTGTGCATTAAGTACAAAAATGAATGTGTGGTAAGTGCAAACTCTTTCTGTAAACTGTTAGGGGTGTAGTCAGCAAATGCCTTGCATTTAGCATACAGGGCACCAACTCATTGAAAGGGCCCATGTTAAATTCATCAGCAGATAGCACAGAGGCAACTGAACTATCTGCCAATATACGTAACAAAAATAAATAAATAAATAAATCTCACAGCTCCAACCTCAATCAAAATACCTTTTCTGATAGAAGGGAGCCAAACTTTTCTGTGCAGGAAACAGAGATCCTGGTCCTTGTGTGCCTCAGGAAAAGGAGGCAAATACTCAAGCACCACCACCTCCACTACCTCCCACCCCACACTCTATGTGGGCATGGAGATCCATAAGGAGGAGGCTGTAAAGGTGAGTGTGAAGCACTGTTCTCCCCCCCCCCCCCCCCAGGATCATTGCACCACTCATGTGCAAGCACCATATAGACAGGATCAGATGCACTGAGGTCCCTTTGTTGTTGCAATACATGTTATTGCTTTTTCATAAGAAAGAAAGAAAAAAACCCATTGCTGAAATCAGAATGTACAGAATATCCAATGAAAAGTAATTATGGGCTGCACATATGTGGACCCCCTCCCCTCCCCCCCCTCCAGCATCCTGGCCCACACCTACAGACTGATAGGAACATTGCCAGCAGCTCAATAAAGTATACTGAGACACCCAAAGGTACACCCTGCTTTACCCCAATGCCCATCCTCACCTCCCAGAAACAATGCACGTGCTCCATAGAAAGGCCGCCATGCCACCCTCTGTTCTCAAGGCCATCTCAGCATACACAGCACCTGTTCCAGTGTAATATATACCCACCCTCTCAGCCCTCCTCTCCCAATCTGCCTCTTGCCATCTGCCACAGGCTATGTGAGGAGCACTGCACAATATTTTGTCAAAAATAATAATGTATGTGGTGCCAGAAAAGCCCATCACCTGAACCCTGTCTCCATCAAGTTGCGTTTTGCAGATACTTTGGAATTCACCAGGATCTTGAGCTGCTCTGGCGCCGGTACAGATGAGTCCAGCGTGAGGACTCTGCCCTAATCCAGTGCATGTGGGAGCGCCTCAGGGGCCGACACAAGTATCATAGACATAGCACCCCTATAACAGGTCTGTCCCTGAGAAAGGCCTGAGTATTCAGCTAACCTCCTTACAGTGTGCCCACAACCCCCATATGTACTAGATTGTGTTGCAGCTAACCCCCAACTTATGAGATGACATGGAAAGGGTGGGGGGGGGGAGTCCTTTGAACAGCATCCTCCAGCGACCAATACAAAAGTGCCCAGCATGTTACTCACACCTACCTAGCACACTACAGCCGCCATGGCAGGAGAAATGAAATAATAACTCCAAACACCCACAGTGGTAATCGAACCCATGCACCCTGCGTTCAGGGCACATAGCCCTAACCTCTATGCCAAACACGCATCTGACAAAGGAGTGTTCAAGGAGGACAGTACACTGACCACACAGGGCCATCACACCATCAGTTACCCCCTCAAATGGATGTTATCTCATGTCCCCTAACCCACAATCATTGAAAATACCATTATCTGCTCCAAAGGCCGGTATGTTGCCCTGTGAGACATCCCTCAAGGCCCAAGCTGGGGGCCCCTGAAATCTCCACATTATAGTGTGTCCTCAACCCCTGCTATGGAAACTCTCACCTATGTGTACAGTTGTCATCCACCCCCCTCCCTGGCAGCCTCAAAGTATAAGCATGAGTCATGGAGTGATGTTCAGCCACTGCCATCAGTGAGGGCCCTAAAACAGCTAGCATCAGTACCACACAAATAGATGCCCCCAAACCTAAGTTTCCCACCTTGACATCTGGAAACTGCCTTTCTTCTGGGAGTCCCAGCAGAGGTGGCCAGAAGGATGGCAGCTCTGACAGAGTCCCCTGCTATCTCCCACCCAGCTATAAGACACATAGGCACAGGGTTGGTCTTACCAGTTGCAGGGCCCTGTGCAGACCAGTTCGCTGGTACCCCCTGCCCCCACCTAGCCCCGTTCCTTGTTGACAAGATGTGTTTTAAAATTTTTTATTTCGAATAAAGACAAATCAAGCAAAACTTGTACAGAAAAACTAATTCAAATAAGCACAATGCTATCACAGGAACCTTTGAGTTTAAAAAGCAAAACCATGTGCATGCAAGGACCAGATAAATGAATTAAAACAAATGTCCTTAATATGCAGTACTTGGTACCAATAATGAAACAGTGATTGAATATTCACATAGCAAGCAGCCTCAGCCAACAGATTTATTTTCCACTGAACATAATTTACCGTTGTATGAACTTGGTGGCTAATAGTGTGCTGAACTGGACAATGTTGGCACATTTAGACTGACTCTGGACAGTTCTGCATGAAGGAAACCTTTCCCCTCATTATTCAATACCTTCTCTGTGAAACAGTAGTAATAAAAAAAGGCAAGTGCATTTTTATAATATACCACTGCATTCCACAAAGCAAAAGGAGCAAGCTTAAATGGCAACTGCTGCCAATACAGCAAAATGTGGATAGGCCCAACAAGCGCAGACGGTCCATAGATGTCTGACTGGCAAAGTGTGAGGAACAGCCCAGAGGGAAGGTCAAACAGTCCAGACCTGGAGGGGCAAACGTATGTCTGACTTGGCCAATGTTTTCACCCAGAAGGTCACCTCAGAGGCTCTAAAATACATAGTAACATAGTAGATGACGGCAGAAAAAGACCTGCATGGTCCATCCAGTCTGCCCAACAAGATAAACTCATATGTGTATACCTTACCTTGATTTCTACCTGCCTTTTTCAGGGCACAGACCATACAAGTCTGCCCAGCAGTATTTCCCGCTTCCCAACCACCAGTCCTGCCTCCCATCACTGGCTCTGGCACAGACCGTATAAGTCTGCCCTCCCCTATCCTCGCCTCCCAGCCACCAACCTCTCTTCCCCCACCTGCTCCGCCACCCAATTTTGGCTAAGCTTCTGAGGATCCATTCCTACTGCATAGGATTCCTTTATGCATATCCCACGCATGTTTGAATTCCGTTACCGTTTTCATCTCCACCACCTCCCGTGGGAGGGCATTCCAAGCATCCACCACCCTCTCCGTGAAAAAATACTTCCTGACATCTTTTTTGAGTCTGCCCCCCTTCAATCTCATTTCATGTCCTCTCGTTCTACCACCTTCCCATCTCCGGAAAATATTTTTTTTGCAGATTAATACCTTTCAAGTATTTGAACGTATGTATCATATCACCCCTGTTCCTCCTTTCCTCCAGGGTATACGTGTTCAGGTCAGCAAGTCTCTGCTCATACGTCTTGGAACGCAAATCCCATACCATTCTCGTAGCTTTTCTTTGCACCACTTCCATTTTTTTAACATCCTTCGCAAGGTACGGCCTCCAAAACTGAACACAATACTCCAGGTGGGGCCTCACCAACGACTTGTACAGAGGCATCAACACTTCCTTTCTTCTGCTGATCACACCTCTCTCTATACAGTCTAGCAACCTTCTCACTACGGCCACCGCCTTGTCACACTGTTTCGTCGCCTTCAGATCCTCGGATACTATCACCCCAAGATCCCTCTCCCCCTCAGTACCTATCAGACTCTCACCGCGTAACACATAAGTCTCTCGTGGGTTTCTACTCCCTAAATGCATCACTTTGCATTTCTTCGCATTGAATTTTAATTGCCAAACCTTAGACCATTCTTCTAGCTTCCTCAGATCCCTTTTCATGCTTTCCACTCCCTCCCGGGTGTCCACTCTGTTGCAAATCTTAGTATCATCCGCAAATAGGCAAACTTTACCTTCTAACCCTTCGGCAATGTCACTCACAAATATATTGAACAGAATCGGCCCCAGCACCGATCCCTGAGGCACTCCACTACTCACCTTTCCCTCCTCCGAGCGAACTCCATTTACCACCACCCTCTGTCATCTGTCCGTCAACCAGTTCCTAATCCAGTTCACCACTTCGGGACCTATCTTCAGCCCATCTAGTTTATTTAAGAGCCTCCTGTGGGGAACCGTGTCAAAAGCTTTGCTAAAATCTAAGTAGATTACGTCTATAGCACGTCGATGATTCAATTCTCCAGTTACCCAATCAAAGAATTCAATGAGATTCGTTTGGCACGATTTCCCTCTGGTAAAACTATGTTGTCTTGGATCTTGCAACTTATTGGCTTCCAGGAAATTCACTATCCTTTCCTTCAGCATCGCTTCCATTACTTTTCCAATAACCGAAGTGAGGCTTACCGGCCTGTAGTTTCCAGCTTCTTCCCTATCACCACTTTTGTGAAGAGGGACCACCTCCGCCGTTCTCCAGTCCCTCGGAACCTCTCCCGTCTCCAAGGATTTATTAAACAAATCTTTGAGAGGACCCGCCAGAACCTCTCTGAGCTCCCTCAATATTCTGGGGTGGATCCCGTCCGGTCCCATGGCTTTGTCCACCTTTAGCTTTCCAAGTTGTTGATACACACTCTCTTCTGTGAACGGTGCTATATCCATTCCATTCTCAGGTGTACTTTTGCCAGTCCCTCGCGGTCCTTCTCCAGGATTTTCTTCAGTGAAAACAGAACAAAAGTATCTATTTAGCAAATTGGCTTTTTCTTCATCATTATCTACATAGCGGTTCGCTGTATCTTTTAGTCTCACAATTCCCTTTTTAGTCATTCTTCTTTCACTAATATACCTGAAGAAATTTTTGTCGTCCCTCCTTACATTTCTAGCCATTTGTTCTTCCACTTGTGCCTTCGCCAGACGTACCTCTCTCTTGGCTTCTTTCAGTTTCATCTGGTATTCCTCCCCGTGTTCCTCTTCTTGAGATTTTCTATATTTCTGGAATGCCAACTCTTTAGCCTTTATTTTCTCAGCCACTTGCCTGGAGAACCATATCAGTTTCCTTTTTCTCTTGCTTTTATTTACTCTCCTTACATAAAGGTCTGTGCCCCTATTTATTACTTCTTTCAGCCTGGACCACTGCCATTCCACTTCATGTACGTCCTCCCAGCCCATCATCTCCTTCCTCAGGTATTCCCCCATTTTACTAAAGTCAGCTTGCTTGAAATCCAGGGCTTTGAGTTTAGAGTGGCTGTCCTCCACTTCAGCCGTCATATCAAACCAAACCATTTGATGGTCACTGCTTCCCAGGTGTGCACCCACTTGGACATTTGACACACTATCCCCATTTGTGAGCACCAGATGCAGCATCGCTCCCTCCCTCATGGGTTCCGTCACCATCTGTCTGAGCAGAGCACTTTGGAAAGTATCCACGATCTCTCTACTTCTTTCCGATTTGGCAGACGGAACCTTCCAATCTACATCCGGCAGATTGAAAACTCCCATCAACAGAACCTCTTTTTTCTTTCCTAATTTTTGAATATTTGTGATCAGATCTTTATCTAGTTCCTCTAATTGTGTCGGGGGTCTGTAGACAACACCCACGTGGACAGAGGTTCTATCATCTCTTTTTAAGGTGATCCATATCGCTTCTTCCTTTCCCCAGGTCCCTGTCATTTCAGTCGCCGTGATATCATTCCTCACATACAGAGCTACTCCTCCACCTTTACGACCCTCTCTATCCTTCCTAAATAGATTATAGCCTGGTATGCTTGCATCCCATTCGTGGGAACCGTTGAGCCAGGTCTCTGTGATTGCAACAACATCTAAGTCTGCTTCCAACATCAGGGCTTGAAGGTCGTGAACTTTATTGCTTAGACTACGAGCATTTGTAGTGTACAGCAATTTAATTAAATGCCACATAACACAAATAAGCCTTAATAACCCAAACTGGTAAAAGACTTTTAAAAGCATATAACAAGTATAAGGCCATGAAATCCTAAAAACACACAAACTGTAAGGTCACTCCATCTAAGCATGCCTTCTCTCAACCTTGCGGCCTGCAGCTTCGGTGTCAAAATATACAAACTGTATAGACATTCCCCACTGAGCCTGCCTTCTGTCTCCCTTGTGGCCTGCAGCTGCAGTGTCCAGATAGGGGTGATGAGTTGGCTTTCATCTGAGAAAGATTAAAGAGAATTTAGGAACGGGGTAAATGGTGGTGAACCTAGTATTACCTTCATGTTCTGTATAGTGCTCTATAGGCTTATGTAATGGTGATACTGGACATTCAGATTATGTAGCCACACCAACCTGTCATGGCATATCTTTTAATTGAAGCAGGACTTTGCAGAAAAACAGTGTAGTTAGGAAAAAGGGGGCTGAACTAACCAGCAGACTAGCAGGGGACCCCCCCCCCCCCTTTTAATTGGATCCATAACCTCACAGGCCTTTCGTAATTAATAATGTTCGTTACCCATATGTTAATAATAAGTCAGGAATGACAATAAGGTGGTCCTAACAATATGTATAAAGCATGACCGCATGTACTTATACTAATAATTAGTCACGACCGGTCCCATATATGGACCACCGCTTAATCAGGTAGATCTTATAATTAGTGTATGAGTGCAGTACCTTCAAATATAAGCAATTAATAATGTCTATGATCCATATTTATGGTTACCATGAAAGTGTATGTAATGAATATGCAACATATATCAATCATTCTGGATATGAGAAATAAGTGATAAACCCATTAATAAGTAATCAGGAATGTCTCTAATGAGTATTAGCCCTGTATAGATCCTGACAATAAAGTAAGGGAGCTCATAAGTATTCAGCATCATTCATAGAAATAGTGTATGCGCGTCATCCCCAAGTAAACGTAACCTATGTTGGAAGAAAGTCAACTTGGTTACCGATGTCACACATATGTCTTTGCTAATATGGCCAACAAGGAATGATGAAAGATGCATAACCAAGCCTTCACTTCCTTCTTTTTTTTTTACACCAGATATAGAGTATATCTCTACAACAAGCACCGTGTACTTTATGGAAAGGACAACAGTTTGTGATACTGGCCTTGGAGATTGCAGGCTTGCAGGTACTACGCATTTGTGGGACTGCAGGACGTGGGAAGGGCCAGACCACCAGAGTGAGCAGCACAATGCTGGCACCATGTCCACAGGCTCCCCCTCCTTAAAGCACCCCACGCTGGAAGATACAGACGTTCAAATATTTGAAAGGTATTAATCCGCAAACGAATCTTTTCCGGAGATGGGAAGGCGGTAGAACGAGAGGACATGAAATGAGATTGAAGGGGGGCAGACTCAGGAAAGATGTCAGGAAGTATTTTTTCACGGAGAGGGTGGTGGACGCTTGGAATGCCCTCCCGCGGGAGGTGGTGGAGATGAAAACGGTAACGGAGTTCAAACATGCGTGGGATATGCATAGAGGAATCCTGTGCAGAAGGAATGGATCCTCAGAAGCTTAGCTGAAATTGGGTGGCGGAGCAGTTGGGGGGAAGAGGGGGTGGTGGTTGGGAGCCGAGGATAGGGGAGGGCAGACTTATACGGTCTGTACCAGAGCCGGTGATGGGAGGCGGGACTGGTGGTTGGGAGGCGGGAAATACTGCTGGGCAGACTTATATGGTCTGTGCCCTGAAAAGGACAGGTACAAATTCAAGGTAAGGTATACATATATGAGTTTGTCATGGGCAGACTGGATGGACCATGCAGGTCTTTATCTGCCGTCATCTACTATGTTACTATGTATGTTACTATGGAAGAAATCTTGCACGCTGCTCCTGCCAGCACTCACTCCTTTCCTGATGTGGATTTGTGGTGATACTACAACTCCTCTGTTATACACAGCGATCCACTCTCCACGGCTAAAGGCAGCGAAGCCTATCCTGCCCTCGAACAATCACAACCTCCCGTTTGTTGCGGCAGGGCAGAGTTCCTCCCTCTGTGCCTGCTGACACTCTGGCAACTGCAAAAAATGACCACATGTGTGGCAGACCAGAAACAATGCAAAAGCCAGCTGACCAAATGCAGAACGGAGCCAAGGAGACAGAGATGAAAGCAGATCACAGTCGGGAGCCGCCAGAACATGTGGTGTCTGAGGAAAATGACAGGCACAATCGCGAACCTGGCCACAAATCCAGGACCAGTCTTGATTCATGTGACCCGGCCAGGACCAACATGCCGAATGACACAGCCACTCTGCCGAGCTGCCACCAGCGACACAAATGTGGACCGGCACCTAGCAAATGCACACCACTCAAACAATACCCATGTGACACTGCAGCATGCCCACTGTGCATCCCCCAGAGGCCTGGGTGTCCAAGGTCCTAATTTCCCACTCCTATTAGCGAGAAGTACATTGCGCAAATTGGACACACGGCACTGTGGGCCCTCCCCTGGGTGAGCGCATTATACTCACAGCTGACAGCACCAGACCGGCCAAAATCTCCTCGTTCCCACTCCCTACACAGCCCTGTCCAGTAGGGGGCAGGAAAAAATGGACACTGTCAAACAAACAGGATGGCACTCAATCACTCTCCCCAGAGCCCCTGCTGCTCCCGACAAAACCATCTGCCTTGACACTGCATGCTCGGCCGACAGCGACATAAAACTGATCATGCAGCCAGTATGAAAAGACATGGGACCTGGCCACCAAAGAAAAACACCCAGGATGAGTAGTGAGCTGTTGGAGCAGCAGGCAAAATGGTGATTGCACCTTTGCATGAGCTGCCCTTACTGCCTCCAGTGGTCAACCCCTTTTCTCCGCCTCTTCAAGTTCTCCACTGGCTACCTGTCTCCCCCTCCCTCTTCAACCCTTGCTACTTCCCCCTTCTTATCCCTTCATAACTTGCGTAGTCCTGCCTATGAGTCCTTCCCTAATTCCCCCCAGCCACCTCCCCTGATCTCATCCCCCTAGCTGTGCCAGACCGCCGCCTGTTTGTGCTGCTGACCGCCTATACAACTGGGTCATTGCTCTTTCTTTTTCTTTTTATTTATACTTCTACTCAGCTACAGGTTTTCAATATTGTGTGTGTTTTATATATTGTGTTTGATATTAAGTTATATAAGTACACAAGTATTACCATACTGGAACAGACTGAAGGTCCATCAAGCCCAGCATCCTGTTTCCAACAGTGGCCAAGCCAGGTTACAAGTACCTGGCAAGATCCTAAAATAGCACAATACATTTTATGTTGCTTATCCTAGAAATAAGCAGCAGATGTTCCCCAAGTCCATTTTAATAATGGTTTATGGACTTTTCTTTTAGGAAGCTATCCAAACCTTTTTTAAACCTCGCAAAGCTAACTGCTTTTACTACATTCTCTGGCAAAGAATTCCAGAGTTTAATTACATGTTGAGTGAAGAAATATTTTCTCTGATTTGTTTTAAAATCACTACTTTGTAGCTTGATTGTGTGCCTCCTAGTATTTTTGGAAAGAGTAAACAAACTATTCACGTCTACCTGTTCCAATCCATTCATTATTTTATAGACCTCTATATCAAATCTCCCCTCAGCTGTCTTTTCTCCAAGCTGATTAGCCCTAGCTGCTTTAGCCTTTCCTCATAGGAAAGTCGTCCTATCCCCTTTATCATTTTCATTGCCCTTCTCTGTATCTTTTCAAATTCTACTATATCGTTTTTCAGATGAGGTGACCAGAATTGCATACAATATTCAAGGTGCAGTTGCACCATGGAACAATACAAAGGCATTATCTTTCAATTAGTTTTTATTCAACAAATATAATTAACAGTGTACATGTTTCAGTTATGTTTAGTCTGAGTCATAAGTAACATTTGCTAATTACACGTACAACCGGTATCATTACAACTTTAAACTTTTTTAACTAATGACCTTTACTCCCTTCCCTCCCCCCTCCCCCGCCCCCCCCATCCCCATCCCACCCTCGCCGCTCTCACTCCAAACCTACTCTAATTCATTGTTCATATATTTAACAGGTGGCTCCATGCTGCTGGCGTTAGTGTGTTCCACATTGGGCCCCAGCGCCGTGTGAACTCCTGTTTGTACCAATGCGGTTGTCTATTCATTTCCAGTCGCTCAAAGCGCATTAGCTCTATCATGCCTCCCCGCCAGTACTGGAGTGAGGGCCTCCCCGGGGTCAGCCAGGCTTTAAGGATTGCCTTTTTCCCAAATATGATGGCCCGCAGTGCAAATTGGCGCAGTTCTTTCGGGGTTGGGTGTGGGAGCCTCAAATTGCTAAACAATATGCCCGGTTGTGGTCGCCATGTCACTTTCCAGATCTTGGAGATCTCCTGCAATAAAGTTCTCCAAAATTCCCGAGTTTTGGGGCATGTCCAAAACATATGTCCCAACTCTGCTCCTTCCAACCCCCACTTTGGACAAGCACCATCCGGAGATAGGCCCATGTGAAAAGCGCGCCTTGGTGTTACGTGTGCTCTCAAAACTACTTTGTATTGTAGTTCCCAGTGTCCTGCGAGCGCAGTGTATTTTCCCATGCCCAGGACATGCTCCTTGATCGTCTCCTGTTTTATTATAACTCCCAAGTCCTCACTCCATGCTATTGCCAAGCGTGCACAGTCCAGCTCTGAGCAATTTTCCCTAATGTATCTATGATGGTATGCCAGTGGGACTTTCTGTTGTGCTCGGAAGGAATAGGCCTCTGCTAACTCTTCCTGTACGTCCTCCGCCAAGAACTCCCACGATAAGCTTTTAATATAGTGTTGTAATTGTACGTAATGAAACATATCTGATGATTTTAAATTGTAGATTTGTCTTAATTCGCTAAATGTCTTTATGCGGCCCTCTTCCGATACCACATTCAGCAGAAAAATGATGCCCCGTGTCCTCCATTCTTGAAATGTCTTATGTAACATCCCCGGAGCAAATTCCGGGTTACCCAGCACTGGCAGGTATGGCGTCACTTTGGGCATGAAGTGGTAGATGCGACATATCCATTTCCATACTGCTTGGGCAGAACTATAGATTCCAGTGTCTTTCAATTCCTGTGCAATTGCTGCCTTTGGTGTATGTACTACATAGCCCAGGTGCAAATCCTGTATCATGTGACGTTCCAACGTTGTGGCTGAGAAGTCAGATGTCTCTCTATACCAGTCGTTAATATGTCGCATACCACTAGCTACTGTGATATGCCTAATACTTAGAAGACCCAAGCCGCCATATTCTCTGGGCATCTGTAGTACTGCCAGTGGTATCCGAGCCCGTTTTCCATTCCACAGAAATCTCTGTAGAGCTTTATTTATCTGAGTTTCATCTTTACGGGTCAGAAACAGTGGCAGCACCTGAAACAAATAAAGCCATTTAGGTATAATCATCATGTTGACCACGGCTATTCTACCCAGGAGTGAGAGCGGGTACCCCTGCCACATCTGCAATTTTGCCTTTGTGGCCCCCAATATATTGGACACATTGCTCATGTACAACTGTGTAAGGTCATTTGTGATTGTTACTCCTAAATATTTGAACTTCTCCGTTTCCCAGACTATATTTAAGCTGTCCTTCCACCTGTCTTTGTCGTCCCGTAATACTGCCAGCCCTGTAGATTTTTGTAAATTCAGCGTAAATCCTGAGTGCCCCCCATATCTTGCAATATCTCGCAGCAGCACTGGTACTGAACTGTCTGGGTCTTGAAGTAAGATTAATAGATCATCTGCAAAGGCCAACGCCTTTACTGTGTGGTCTCCCATGGCCACTCCCTGCACTCGATCCTCCCGTTTCAATCCTCTTAACAGGGGTTCTAGGGACAGTATAAACAGTAAGGGTGAAAGAGGACAGCCTTGTCGCGTGCCCCGGTGAATAGAAAATTCTGCGCTGCGGATCCCGTTTACTATCACCGACGCCCGCACTTCTTTGTACAGGGATCTAATTGCTTCCCCAAACCAGCCTTGTATCCCCATATGCTCCAGCACTCCAAACATAAACTCCCAGTCTACTTTGTCAAAAGCCTTTTCTGCATCAAGGCTTAGTATCAGTGCAGAGGTGTTTGTCATGTTGCAATGCGCCATGGCCAGAAGTAGTTTCCTAATGTTCCCCCCCCCCCCCCCCCCCCCCCCCCCGCTTGTCTTTGGCGGACAAAGCCTACCTGCTCCTCACCAATTATTCTAGGCATCACCGGGGCCAACCGGTTTGCTAACACTTTGGCTAGGATTTTTTGGTCCACGTTTATTAGGGAGATGGGTCTATAGGAATCTGGGCGGTCAACCGGCCTCCCCGGTTTTGGGATCAGCGATATTAAAGCTATGGTCTCTCCATGTGGTAATTCACCCTAGCTGACAACTTGACTATAGTAATCCTGTAGTGCCCCAACCACCGACTCCGGAAGGAGTTTATAGTACTCCCCGGAGAATCCATCCGGTCCCGGGGCTGAATGTAGTGGGAGGCCTTTAATCACTGCTTGGATTTCTTTTCCCTGAATGGGCACGTTTAGCAGGTCTAGTTCACTGGGGAGCAATTTAGGTAACTGCAAAATATTCAAGTATTCATTACGTTCTCTATCAGTTGGCGTGGGGTGTTTTGTGTAAAGAGTAGTAAAGTGTTGTACTATGATTTTTGTAATTTCCTCACATCTGGTTTCTATCTTCCCTTGTTTCCCCTGCATAGTTGTTATGACTCGGTTAGTTTTCCATGTGTTCATCAATCTACCCAGCAGGGGACCCCTTTTGTTCCCATACCTTTGTAACTTATATTTCTGGTAAAATCGGGATCTAGTCGTTTTCTCGTGTATGTGGGAATTTAATGTAATCTGGATGGCCCTCAGGTGTTCTCGTGTAGCTGCAGTCTGTAGGCGAATGTGGGTTCGTTTCGCTTTCACTAGTTTGAGTTCTAGGTTAAGTATTGCTTTAGCGTTCTTTCTTTTCTGTTTCTGGACAAGTGCTATAACCTCACCTCTCATCACAGCTTTGGCTGCCATCCAAAATAGCACTGGGTTCTCTTTATGTTCTTCATTAAATTTGACGTATTCTTCCCACTTATGATTTAAATATTCTCGGAACTCCTGGTTAGTAAACATATATCCCGGGAAACGCCATCCCGCTCCCCCTTGGAAATATGGTGGTGCCTCTATATCTACCCAAACCATAGCATGGTTGGACACCTCCTCAGGGCCAATCTCGGCTTGTAAGACCCCTGGAAATAGGCTTGTGGCCACTAGTATGTGATCAATTCTCAAGTACGTGCCATGGGCTCTCGACAGGTGTGTGAAATCTTTCTCTTCTGGGTGCAGTGCTCGCCAGACATCCACCACCCCCAGTGTCCGCATAAATGTGCCTAGCGCCCGTGCCTTTGGCTCCCCTTGTCTTGCTTCCCTTGGGTGCGAGCAGTCCCGCTCGGGGTCTACTACTAAATTGAAATCTCCCATGAGCACTAGCATCCTGTTTGATGTCTTGGAGCATAGCCTAATTATTTGTTGATAGAACTGTGGGTCATATGTATTTGGTCCGTATAAGCCCAGGACCATATATTCTTCATTATGTAGCCATAGTTTAATGCATATATAACGGCCCTGCGGGTCTCTAGCAAGGAGTTCTGTTTTTGCTGCTAATCCTTTTCTTATTAGTAGTGCAACTCCCCTTTTCCTGCCTTCTGCTGAAGCTGAATAAACTTCACCCACCCAGGATCTCTTTAATTTTGCGTGCTCTTGCTCAGTTAATCTAGTCTCCTGTAAACATGCGATATCCGTATCATGACGCCTCAAGGCTGTGAGGATTTTAGTTCTCTTCACTGGTGAGGTTATCCCACCCACATTCCATGTTATAAATATTGTTTTTTTAACCTGTGGTATGACATGCTAGTTTACCCATTTGAGTCTGTATATTCCTGATATCTCTGGCCCCGGAGGCCCAGCCTCCCTCCAAGTCCTCTCCCCACTAGTGGGTAAATACAATCTAGCCAGCTTTTCCTTGTCCTCAATTGTAGCTTCTTGGAGTGGAGCGATCCCATCCCCACCCTTCACCCTCCCAGCTTCTTGGGTTAACCTTTCCGTTCCTTCCGTATTCTCTTCC
The DNA here is from genome assembly GCF_901765095.1 of Microcaecilia unicolor. Lineage (NCBI taxonomy): Eukaryota > Metazoa > Chordata > Amphibia > Gymnophiona > Siphonopidae > Microcaecilia > Microcaecilia unicolor. The sequence continues at coordinate 557,084,182 of NC_044031.1, read as the reverse complement.
CTACCTCTCCCATCTCCCCCAAAATCCCTCCCAGATCTTTGACCCCTTCTCCTACCCCCCATTCCTGTATCCCAAACTCTTCTCCTGCGAAGAGTTCTAACTGGATCTCGTTGTGCTGTCCCTGGCCCTCCCCCCAGCATCAGCCTACATGTGAACCTTTGTGTGATATTTCTTACCTAACAATTCTCTATCAGAGTAACAACTGGACAAAACATGAACTACCATACAACACTTATGTTCAACCTATACACATGTTACTCAGGGTTTGTTTTCCCTCCAGCGGCTTCCCTTTTTTATACTTCACCACATCCTGGATCTCCCTCCACCAAGTCCGATCTCGTGCCGCTCCCCCAGACACTCAGTCTTTTATATCCATTTTAAACTGGTCTTCTAGAAATTTATTTGCCGCGTCTGGGGTGTTAAATGAGGTCCAAGCTCCATTTTGGTGGATTTTGAGCTGTGCAGGATACACCAGCATGAAGCGTGTCCCAGCTTCCGAAAGCCTTTTGCAAATTGGCCCAAAAGCCTTCCGCCGTGTCTGTAGGGCTGCAGAATAGTCCTGGAATATTTTGACTGGCACCTCATCGTATTTTAAGTTCTGCCATTTCTGCCTTGCTCCATTGAGGATTTCCGTCTTGTGCACGTAATTGTGTACTTTAATTATCACTACTCTGGGTCGTTCTCCTGGACGCGCCCATCTTCCTAAGTGATGTGCTCGCTCCAAACATAGCTTTCCAGAGCTGTCAGTCAAAGCGAATTCCGTCTGGAGCCATTTCTCCAGCAGCGAGCCCAACAGTGAATCCGGCACCGTCTCTGGTATGCCCACAATCCGTAAGTTTGACCGCCTAGACCTATTTTCCAGGTCATCTATGTGTTGGGCCTGGTCTGCCACTTGCCTCTGTAGCTGCGCCATAGCCTCCTTTCTGCTCTCCTCGCCATCTTCTATTGCGGACACCCGTTTTTCTAGTTCCTCCGTTCTGTGCTCAAAGTTGGCTATTTGTCCGGAGAGTGACGTGAATTGCGGCTCGAGGGCCGATTTAACCGCCTCCATGAGTTGTGCTATTTGGGGCGCTGTAAGCAGTTTTTCAGCGGGTTCTGGGCTCGCCGCCATTTTGTTCTCCTGCCCGCTCCGTTGCTTTTCTGGCTCCTTCTTCGTTGTTTTCCCGGGCATAGCCTCCGCACTTCTCGTCAGGTATCTTTCCATATACCAGTGTCTAGTTATCGTGTTTCCACCGTTCGGCGGGCGTTTTGCTAAGTGTAATCCGGCTGTACCAGGGAGAGGGCAGGGAGAGCAGCGAACTTGCGACCGCTCGCTTCAGCACATCTCGCGAGATCCATACAAAGGCATTATAATGTCCTCATTTTTCTTTTCCATTGCTTTCCTAATGCTACAATCCTTTTTAATGTTTTATGGTTAAGTTTCTACCTCTAGAAAAAATTTCAGTTTAAAACTACGGGAAAAGTGTCTACCTCTAGGGAAAATATCAGTTTAAAACTACGTGAAAAGGGTTGTATACTATGGAAACTAGTTAATAATGCTTGCTATTCTCTGAGAAGGTGGTTCAGGAGACAAGCCAAATAGGCACCCCAAACACAACTGAGACTCAGCATAAAACTGGCTCAGGAATACAACCCCCCAAAAGGGTAGCTAAAGCTCAACTGAAACCAGAATAAAAAGGTCAGGTGCAGGGCTGTTAGCCTGCCATCTATCCGATTGGGAGACAGAGAAATACTGAACATTCTATGCTGCATAATACCCTTAACGGGCAAATCACAGGAACTGTTTTCTTCCTCTGTCTCCATCTTCTGGTAGAGGGATACATCACATTTGTCTGGATTGGTCTGATAAGATACCATGGAACATAATATTGAAAAAAAAAAAGGTAAAAAGGGACAAAATACTGGAACATCAATCTTCCACGCAAGCACTCTCTCAAAGCAGTGACTAAAGAATTTCATTATGCAATCATTCTATTATCTAGAAAATTTGTACCTGATCAGGATCATAAAAATTTTTTTCAAGCTCTGAAGTTTGACCACAGACAAACAAAGAAATCACAGAACAATGGTAGCACCCAAAGAGTTTAAATCCTTTGAATGGTTTTTGATACCTTGAGCAAATTATTTACCCCTGGATTCAATATAGCATGCCTAGAGATCTGCACTAAAATCTAGGCGTATTCTATAACAACTAGTAAAAAAGGCCTGTTTCATTATGAAATGAAACGGGCACTAGCAAGGCAATCCCCCACCCTCCCTCTCTGTCTCACTCTGTCCCCTCCGAGTTCCAGACCCCCCCACCCTCCCTCCCAGTTCAAAGCCACCCTCCCTCCCTCCCACCCAGTTCAAGGCCTCCCTCCCAGTTCAAGGCCGGCCTGCCTCCCTCCCTCCCAGGTCAAGGCCCCCCTCCCAGTTCAAGGCTTCCCTCCCTCACACCCACCCAGGTCTCCAGAACTGCATGCAGTACTCCAAATGGGGCCTCACCAGAGACTTATAACAACTTGAAGAACCTCTTTTGGTAGTGTGTGTTGACCTTCCGGCATACAATGCAGTTTTCATTTAGCTTCCTTTTAGCAATTGACAGAAGCTTGGAAATATGTAAAATTTAGATCTATATGGCAGATGTTTGCAATGAAGATTTATCTATATCTACATAGGTACATGTATCTATAGCTATCTATCTATATGTTTTGTATGTGTGTGTGATTTTTGAGAGAAAATAGCTCTGATATTTCCTTACTCCGCAAAATGAATGTCAATAAACTGCTAACTTAGAATAATTGTGAAACAGCTTGTTAAGTAATTTTAACTGCTAGAGATCTTTCTTCATTACTACTTTTATGAAGTCAGCAGAGCTTTGAAAACTTCTCCGTGGAACTTTTAAGAAGTCTAATAGGAACTTAAATATATCTGCTGTAACTGTTTTCTTCTATTCATAGTCTTCTATTTTGGTGATTTGCTAGAGAAATTGAACAATAAAAGCATTTTTGGAACAGCTTTGAGGCAAAAAGTAAGATTTCCATGGAAACCATGTCTAAGGACAAAGAAGCTGCGTGCATCTGTCAGTTCACATAATTGGGAAGCATGGTGGGCTTGAAATTATAAGGGCTTGGCTCCAGTCTAATCATGTGGCCAATATCAATCACTCTGACACATTTTACTTATATGATACTGTTGACCAAACCAATTATGAGCTATACTTTAATGTAATATTATTTTCCTATATCCCCTGTTGAAAACCAAAACTCATCTGTATACTTCATTCTGTAGCATTTGTGACCATCTCTGGGGAAACATGACTAAAATCACACATCCAAAATATTGAGAATGGCCAATATTCAAATCATGGGTCCAAAAGCAGTCACATGTGTGAACTTCTGTAACTTTATTTTTTCCCATAAAAGGATGAGGTTTGGACAACCGTATTACAAATTGCTTGCTCTAATAGAATGCATTAAAACCTCATTGTTTGTTTCTGCTCACTTAAATCATGTTTTCCCAGAGACAGTCACATTTGTTCTTCTTTCTATTATTGAAATATGGTAAATCCCTGTGCAAGACAAGATACCAATAGGAGTCTGAACCAGGGTCAGTCGAGAAGCTCAGCCTTAATAAACCTGTTTTTAGTATGTTACTTAATATTGAGATGCCAAGCATGCAAGTCCATGCAAAGCAGTCCAGAATGAATAACTCAGATTGAGACTACTTCTAGATGGATTTGGGCACAATTTTGAACCCGAGTGCTGACAAGGCATGAGTGACCCTCCCTGAACCCCCCTCAAGCATCAAAGCCCCCTCTCATCAGGACCCTACCCCCTTCCCGGGCCCACAATCATCAAGGTATTCCTGCCAACAGGACCCTACCCCCTCCCAGACCTCCACAAGTATCAACCCCCCCCCCCCCCAAAGGACTCTAACCCCTCTACTGCCCCCCATACTCCCGGGAGGCTTGTAAAGACCTACCTGACCATCCCTGGTGGTCCACTGGGTGACTGGGGCAGAAGTGAACTATGCTCGCTCCTGACTAGCAACTCTTGTAGCAAAATGGCTGCATTTACCTCTAGTCACCCCACCCTGCCACCATGGAGATCCCTGAAAGGTGCTAAGAAGAATGGGAGGGGAAGAGTTTGACAAAAGGCCATTCAGGGGTAAGGGAATTTTCACAGTGAGGGTGGTGGATGCCTAGAATGCCCTCCCAGGGGAAGTGGTGGTGAAAAAAAACAGTGACAGAATTTTAAAAAACATGTGTAATAGACACAGAAGATCCCAATATAGAAAGAGGATTAAATCAAAACAAAAAGATCACAGCAGTTAACCACAAAAAAATACAAAAATTAAATGCATAGATAGCATAAAAAACAAGAGAGACAAATATAATCAGAGGCAACCTTAACATTTGCCAAACCCTCTCCCAACACTATTTTCAACACAGATTCACTGCCAAACTCCTTCAACTAGAAAACTCATCCCCTCTCCGCCTCCCCTTCCCTAACCATCTACAAGATACTCAGCTAGTGCTTTAATATGTACACTGCCTCCAAACTTTCAGAAAACTTTACCCAAACACTGGACTAAATATTCATACTTTCAGAGTCTTCTAGAAGACAAGCAAATTTTAATATTGATGCCATGTTTCCAAGTTTATTTCAATCTTGCTATCTCACAAGTCATAATAATATATCTATGCAGCTTATGAATCTAGAAAATCAACAAAGGAGAAAGAAAAGAGGACATCAGAAGGGAGAAATTGTAGACAGAGGGAGAAATGGAACTACAATAAAATAGGTAGAAGGGTAAAAGGCGGCAGAAGGAGGGATAAAACAGCTGTACTAACTTGCAGGTCAACAGGCTGACCCCATGGGCTCCTTTATGTAAACTTACCCCATGAAAAGTATAAACACATACTTACAGCTGATAGTTAGTATACACAATATTTCCAGTCTTATTTTGCATAGATGCATGCATATTTTATAAAGTACATATAGAAAGGATAACTCCTCTCCAACCCCACCTTATGGAATGTCTCCTCTCAGGTCAGGTAAATGTATGCTCCTTTAGACTGAATGAATATACATCTATCTGTATTCAGTGCAGGCAATTTTACAAAAATATTGTTTTACCTTTGGAAATGACCTTTACAATTAATCTCAAAATGGAGAAACTCCTTTAATACAAAAGAGCCCTAGAAAACCATCATTATATAGTTTGTTTATGGCAAATATAAATAGCATTTTGTTTATAATGTTGTTAATCTGGTATGAGGATGTCTCTAGCTAGAGTGACTGCAGCTGCCAGAGTAGTTTTGCGATGCTACCAACATAAATGATGGAAAATGCAACAGTATCAGGGCCCTATTTACAGTGGCGTACCAAGGGGGGGCGGTGGGGGCGGTCCGCCCCGGGTGCACGCCGCTGGGGGGTGTCGCGGCGCGCGCCTGCTCTGAGTTCGCTGACTTCGTGCGTTCGCTGCAGCTCCCTCTGCCCTGGAACAGGTTACTTCCTGTTCCGGGTCAGAGGGAGCTGCAGCGAACGCGCAAAGTCAGGGAACTCTGAGCAGGCGTGCGCTGCGGCACCCCCCCCAGAGGCGTGCACCCGGGGGGGGGGGGGGTCCGCGCTGCATCGGGGGGGGGGGGTTGCTGCACCCGGGGGGGGGGGGGGGGGTCCGCGCTGCATCGGGGGGGGGGGGGGGGGGTGCAGCACCCGGGGGGGCCGGGCGCCGCCCCAGGTGTCCGCCCCCCTAGGAACGCCACTGCCTATTTATACATCCATAGTAAAAGCACATCAAAATATACTACGAGATTCATCAACTTCAGTATCTTAGTACCATGGGTTATTTTGCACTGGTGCAGTCAGGCATATCACAAGATTAATATTCAAATGTCACTTAAGACATTCTCCCCAAAATTCTATAGTGTGTCTAGAGATTTGTGAGAAAACCAAGTGGATTCTGTAACAATGTGCATAACTTAACAAGCTTAACAAGTAAATTTGAGCGCTGATAACAGCACTTAAGCAATAATGACTACTAATTGGCACTGATTAGAATTTAGGTGCACAAGTCATTAAGCGTATTCTGTAATGATGTACGCTGAACTTCTAACACACACAGGCAAAAAGGGGCATGGTTAAAGGTGGGGAAATGGGCATTTCGTGGGCGTTCTAAAATTTACGTGCCTAGTTATAGAATATGGCCCAGTGCACCTAAATCTACGCACTTATGCCATGTTTTCACTGGTATATATGGATGGACGTAGATTTAGGCACTGAAATATCAACTAAGCGTATGCTATAATTGGTATCTAGATTATAGAATACGTTTAGTCGGCACTGATTTCAGTGCCGATTTTTTAGGCGCCATATATAGATCTCTCCCTTTGTGCCGGATGTCTATGTGCCACTTGTGCTTCATTTTCAGCACAGTCTCATATATAAAATTAAGCGCAAATTATGGTGTACACTAGCTTTTTATGTGCAGAAAATGGTAATGGAAAGGTTGTTTTGGAAGCGGGGCCCATTGTGGATATTTTCAATTAGGTACCCATGTCTGTTTCCTTAGTACTTCCCTTATCCCTTATTTGTTCTGTTTGTCTGTCCTGATTAGATTGTAAGCTCTGTCGAGCATGTCATGTTCAAGTGTACAGCGCTGTGTATGCCTAGTGGCACTATAAAAATGATAAGTAGTAGCAGTAGGTACCCAGAGGGTGTCTAATAGGTGCCTAGGTTCTTTTATAGAAAATGATCACACTTGAGGATTTTATTTTGACATTTCCACAGGTTATTTAAGTCACAAGTTTTGTCCCTGTTGAAAAGCTGTTGCAAAGTCTACAAGTACATTAATACCTGCAACATGCTTGCAGCCTCACTGGGACAAAGACAATATTCTTGCAAGCATCCCACAAAATTTCAAAATTGCATTTAGAAATGAATAATACATAAAGCTCCTTGTTTTAGAGTTCTATTCATGTTCTAGATGTTTGAACACCAGTGTTCAGACATTCATATTGCATATACATTCAAATTGTAATTTTATAAAGCTGGGATACGGACAAACAACAAAATACTCCTAGCTATCTACTCCTTATCACTGATCCATCTAACACTATCCATCTCACTCGCAGAAAATAACTTCATACCCATACTACATAACCAGCAAAGACTGGCCAGATACTCCACACCTCAACAAACTGACAATAACCATAACAAAGGAAGTATACCAACATGCGGACAACACCAACAGAACGGAAAGAAAGGTCAAACCAAACACACAAATAAAGAAACGGGAACTAACAAGAATCCACACAATACCAAACATAGAAGCCCCATACCAAAAAATTCAAGTGGGTTATATCAACGCCAGATCCGTCGTAAACAAAACAGCAACAATAACAGACCGGATCACGTCAGAAAACCTTGATCTAATCTTTATTAATGAAATCTGGATCCATGATCAAAAGGACCCCATAATTCTTGACCTATGCCCTCCAGGATACAAAATCACTCACTGGACCAGAAAGGAAAGAGAGGTGGAGGCATAGCACTAATCTATCGATCCCACTTTACAACCGAAACCACTGATGAGTCCATAACAACCCAACTTGAAATTGCATCAATCAGAATCCATAACAAATCCCTGCTTGACCACCTGAATTGTATCTTGTTCTACAGACCACCAGGTAATTGGATCGAAAGCCAGTCAAACTTCATGGACTTTATCTCAAATATGTGTGCAACCAACTCTAACATACTGCTACTAGGAGACACCAACCTCTACCTAGAAGACCCAAACGCTGCCCACGCACGAGACTGCAAGGAATTTCTCCACTTATGGGATCTTAAATGGCCACATATGCAAGCAACCCACATCAAAGGACACACATTTGACCTCATATCACATAAACTGTCCACAGACCAAAGCCTAATAATAACTGACACTAAATGGACAGAAATACCATGGACAGACCACTACAAACTAAAACTATCACTAAATTGGCGGAAGAAGGGTACACACCATACACAAGAACACAAAACCTATAGCACAATAGGCCAAACAGACCCAAAAACATTCTGGCAACAAATATATAATAGTGAATGGTCAACACAAATGGACTCCATACACTACCTCTCTAACTGGAACAAAAGATGCAGAAACATATTTGATGAAATAGCACCCTTACAAACAAGAACATCACGAAGACACATCTCAATACCATGGTTCAACGACAAACTGAAAAAACTAAAAACACAATCCAGGAAACTCGAAAGAGCATGGAAATAAATAAAAGATGATTACACGCTCAACGCTTGGAAACAAACATAAAGAAAATACAAATAAGCAATAAGACAGGCCAAAAGGTTATATTATAGAACTAAAATAGGACCAGACTACAAAGACACAAAGAAACTATACCAACTCGTAAACAAATTACTAGACACCACCACGGTCACCTCAACCAACACAGACATCCCATCTGCAGACAAACTTGCTAAATATTTCAACAAAAAAATTGTAAATCTACGCAAAACACTTCCTCCTGACAATAATGGCATCAACAACTTCATCAACAGCCTGGCCCCAACACCTGGAGAATACCCAGCGGACCGAATCTGGTCAAACTTCGCATTCCTCACCACCGAAACAGTTACCCATACGACCTATAAGTTCGCCAACACCCACTGCAAATTGGATAAGTGCCCCAGCTATCTAATAAATTCTGCCCCCGACCGCTTCATAGCAGACCTCACATCCCACCTAAACTACTTGCTCCAACAAGGTCTCTTCCCTAAGGAAATTGGCAACATCCTACTCACCCCAATTCCAAAAGACACCAAGAAAAAGACAAGTGAACTCACCAATTACCGCCCAGTAGCATCTATCCCACTAGCAGTCAAATTGATGGAAAGCATGGTAACCAAACAACTCGGTGAGTACATAAACAAATTCTCAATCTTACATGAATCACAATCAGGATTTCGCCCCCTTCATAGCACTGAAACAGTACTCATTACTCTCTTGGCCACATTCAAGCAGGAAACAGCAACAAGCAAAAGCATTCTTCTCCTTCAATTCAACATGTCTAGTGCATTCGACATGGTAACCCATAATATACTACTAAGACTACTAGAGTACTTCAGCATTGGTGGAAACATACTTAGTTGGATCAAGGGTTTCCTAACCACTAGAACATACCAAGTGAAATCAAATTCAAACATATCATCACCATGGAAAGCTGAATGCAGAGTACCTCAGGGATCACCACTATCACCGATCCTCTTCAATCTAATGATGATACCACTAGCCAAGTCCTTATCCAACCAAGGCCTCAATCCATTCATCTATGCAGACGACGTCACAATATACAAACCTTACAAACATGACCCGACAGAAATCTCCAATGAAAGCTCAGCCTAAACATCATGGACTCATGGGCAAATGCATTTCAACTAAAACTCAATACAGATAAAACACACTGTCTCATTCTCTCATCCCAACACAATAAGAACAAATTCAAAAACATAAACACCCCAGACTACATCCTCCCTTGACAGCCTGAAAATCCTCGGCGTTACTATCGACTGTAACCTTACACTTGAGGGCCAAGTTAACTCTGCAACAAAGAAAATGTTCCATTCAATGTGGAAACTCAAACAGGTGAAACCATTCTTCCCGAGGGAAACATTTCGCAACCTGATACAATCAATGGTACTAAGACATGCAGACTACTGCAATGGAATTTATGCAGGATGCAAAGAACAACTCATAAGGAAACTTCAAACCGCTCAAAACACAGCAGCCAGGCTTATATTTGGAAAAAGCGATTCAAAAGCGCTAAACCCCTTTGAGAAAAGCTACACTGGCTATGAATCAAAGAACGTATTGCTTTCAAAATCTGCACCATGGTCCATAAAATTATCTACAGATCTCATAGACCTACCAACAAGAAACACAATCAGATCAGCATGAACATACCTACATCTCCACTACCCAAGTTGCAAAGGACTCAAATACAAATTAACTTATGCATTCAGCTTCTCCTACATCAGCACACAACTGTGAAATGCACTATCAAAAGCCGTGAAAACAATGTATGACCACCTAAACTTCCGGAAATCAATAAAAACCAACCTGTTCATAAAGGCATACCCCACCGACCCAACCTAATTGCCAATACCTTGCAACAGAATGAAACCTAAGCCTGTTAACAGTCATTGCATTACTCTTCCTCTCTACGATCCCCCAATGTGTCTATAACACATGAACTTTATTCGACCACAATATCTCTTTGTATTTGTTCCTCTGCCGGAGATGGCGAAAGCCTCTACGGTGCTATGTAAGCCATATTGAGCCTGCAAATAGGTGGGAAAATGTGGGATACAAATGTAACAAATAAATAAATATGCTTATAGCAAGGGGGTGTGGTATGGGCATGTTTAGGGCGAATTAGGAAAGAGCCAAGATATGGACATCCAACTCGGATTTCAGAAGGGAAAAGAATATGTGTCCAAAAATATGGACGTTGGTATTTAGAACTGGTACCAAGGTTACAGAAAGGTGCTCTCCACTGGAAGGATTAAGGGGGTCTTTTACTAAGCTTCCTATGCTGCCACAATGATGTCCATGGTCCTTGTTTTGCCCCGCTCGTAGTTTGGACCTTTCAGTTTGTAAAATGGATGTTCATGACATAAGCAGCATATGAACGCCCATTTCTTATGTATTTTAGAACACGCTGTCTGTTGGCAGATCCTGTTCTAAAATACTGGCACCACCAGCAACATAGCTACCTGGATGTCCTTATTATGAGTTGGACGTCCTTTCTGAAATGCCATTCTATATATCAGAACCATGATAACTAAGGTCACAAAATGCCACTAGATATACCCAGCCAAGTTAACTAGATTAAAGATGTCTGGTTAACTTTAGAACAATTTTCTGAAGTGACCATAAGTTATCCAGATAAGCTCTGCTGGATAGCACCGACGTTCAGCACCATCTGGCTAAATGAAATCCATATCCATATTGTACTTCAACAACTGAAATGGCATCCAGGGGGAGGAGACAGGAAGCTCCTCCTACTGAGATTGGAACAACGCTGGATCTTCCATTTGCATACTTTGCATCCTTTTGGTTTAAATTCTAAAATAGAATGGAATCAATTTTTATGGCCATCATGAGAAACAAATCTCTTTCCCATTTTTTGAAAGATAAACAGATCTACAGATCTTTTGATTGACATCTTTTAGGGGTGGAGTCATTTAAGGCGTCTCACGTCAATATATATAAACTGCAGCCATTTTGTGATCAGTTGGCAAATGAACTCGGATAGAGAAACTGCTTTGTAAGAATCGGAAAGAATTGCTTTAAGAGCTTTGCAAGTTTGGAAAATTATACTGATGTATGATTTCTTTTTGTTTTCAGATTTTTTCCAGTCAAACACCACGGACCCTGAGGCAGTATTTCGAAACTTGGGCCGTGGAGGGTGTTTTATTGACTGCTGAATATAAAAGAAAAAGATAAGTAACAGATTAGTGAATATTCACACGGTTTTTTTTTGTGAAGTATTTGACCAGATTAGCCATACTATTGTTAAGAGGTTTTTGCCTATGATGGTTTAGAGGACCTCCTTTATGTTGATGTTATCAACGATAGAGTGCGTCTCTAGATTTTGAGGCTTTTCCTCGATTTAAACAAATATATACATCAGAGATTTATGGATATCTATTATAGCTTGATTTTCATTTCATTCTCTGCATATCCTTGATTGCTCTGGATTGTGTTTAGATTTCTCTAAATGAAATCCATATCCTCAGAAACCACCTCTTTTTAATTGGATACATTTTGTCTAACCAATGACTTGGCCAGAAAAAATATATTTAGTCAATGAGGGGGACATTGTAAAACAAGTATCTGTTTAGGTGACTTCCAAAGAAATCTGGAGAAATATTTTGAATAAAGGCCCCTAAGTTATCTTCTTTTCATACATTTCAATGTTAAATTACACACAGAAAACTGATTACACAAAACAAAACAAAAATTAAACTGCAGATGAAGATAACTGAAGACAATAATATTCATAAACACACAGCAAAAAATGAATACACCAATATTAGGAAAACAAAGATGGTTTAGGTATGGTAAGCAGGGAGTATTTATATGGGGAATCGCTACTCTACAAAAGTGGAATGGAGGAGTGGCCTAGTGGTTAGGGTGGTGGACTTTGGTCCTGGGCAACTGCAGAACTGAGTTCGATTCCCACTTCAGGCACAGGCAGCTCCTTGTGACTCTGGGCAAGTCACTTAACCCTCCACTGCCCCATGTAAGCCACATTGAGCCTGCCATGAGTGGGAAAAGCGCAGGGTACAAATGTAACAAAAAAATAAAACACATTTTACCTGGTATCATTTTCTGAGACTCTCCTTTGTACATCCTCTTTTTCTCTTTCCATTTGTTCTTTGTATCATCCTGATTGCTTTCTTTATCACCTGATGTTTTCTTTTTTTTTCTCCTTCATACAGTTTTCTGCTACCTTTTGCTTTTCACCATCCCTCTGCTCTCATCCTTTTTACTAACCCTTTCCTTGATAGTCTAGTTCTTTCTGTGCTGCTTCTTGCTCTTTGGAAAATATTAGTTGCTCATTATCCTTCCCTTCCTGCCAGCCCTTTCCTTTTTTTTTTTTAAATCTATTTCACTTGACCTAATAACAAAAAGGATTTAAGGAAAGCAAACAGAAAGAAAAGAAGTTAGCAGTAAAACAAAATACATGCTAAAATAAACAGAGGAATTTAACAAAAAGAAACAGAAAGAAAATATAGCATTGATAATGAAAAGAAAAATCAAGCTTATTAGTTTTTCAGAAGGAAAACTAGCAGTCAATAGGAGTATTTTTCAATAATATTTATAGTTCATAATTTCTTTGCACTTTGAATAAGCAAGATAATTTGATTTGATTTAATAATTTGATATACCGCCTTACACACAAGTTTTAAAGTGGTTTACAATAACAAAAAAGCATAATACTATATAAACAGATAAAACAACTGAAATTACATCTACCCATCAATATTCACAATAAAACCTCAGAAGAGAATGCAAATAAAAATCACCAAAGGTATTTTGAACCATCCAAGTTTTCAAGACTTTTCGAAAATTGAAGTAATCACTTACCCCCCCCCCCCCCCCTTTAACAAAGCTGAGCCAGTGGCTGCCACGTAGCAATGCTGACACAGCCCATTCAAAGTGAATGGTCTGTGTCAGCATTACTGGACCTGCAGCTGCTAGTGTGGTTTTGTAAACAGGGGGGGTTAAACTGCCAACCACATCAGACAGAAAATTCCATAAGGATGGACCCACATAACTAAAGGCTTGATTCCTAGTCAATGAAAAACTGAGTGTCTTTAAAGACAAAAGTTGCAACAGGCAATGCTGTGAAGATCGTAAAGGTCTTGAACGTTCTTGAAGAGCCAATGTTTCAGAAAGGTATTTGGTATACCCATATGAAAAGCCATAAAAATCAGGGATACACTGGGAGGGGCATAAGCACTGCCATTTTGGAAGTGGGTGGGCCCAAGGAAGGAGGGGATCCTCCTGCCTCCTACATTAAGGTAGATGGGAGGGATGGAGGGCTCGCTGGGTTGGATCAGGTTGGGTGGGGGGAGAGAATCCCACTAGACCACCAGGGTTTTTAATGGCCACTGGAGGGCCCGGCTCAAGGCTCGGGACAGGTTGGATCAGGGGGATCAAATGCTCTTAGGAGGTTGGGAGGGGATCCACTAGACCACTAGGGATATTTTTAAACAGGGTGGGAGGTCAAGAGGGGTCTGCTGGACCACCAGGGAGGCTCGGGCAGAAAACTGGTATGCTGCTGACTTTCCTGTCCTAGTAACATAGTAACAGAGTAGATGACGGCAGAAAAAGACCTGCACGGTCCATCCAGTCTGCCCAACAAGATAACTCATATGTGCTACTTTTTGTATATACCTTACCTTGATTTGTATCTGTCCTTTTCAGGGCACAGACCGTATAAGTCTGCCCAGCACTAGCCCCGCCTCCCAACCACCAGCCCCTTGATTTGTATCTGTCTTTTTCAGGGAACAGACCGTATAAGTCTGCCCAGCCCTAACCCTGCCTGACAACCACCAGCCCCGCCTCTGCCATCCAATCTCCGCTAAGCTCCTGAGGATCCCTTCCTTCCGAACAGGATTCCTTTATGTTTATCCCACGCATGTTTGAATTCCGTTACCATTTTCATCTCCATCACCTCCCGCGGGAGGGCATTCCAAGCATCCACCACTCTCTCTGTGAAAAAATACTTCCTGACATTTTTCTTGAGTCTGCCCCCCTTCAATCTCATTTCATGTCCTCTAGTTCTACTGCCTTCCCATCTCCGGAAAAGGTTCGTTTGTGGATTAATACCTTTCAAATATTTGAACGTCTGTATCATATCACCCCTGTTTCTCCTTTCCTCCAGGGTATACATGTTCAGGTCAACAAGTTTCTCCTCATACGTCTTGTAACGCAAATCCCATACCATTTTTGTAGCTTTTCTTTGCACTGCTTCAATTCTTTTTACATCCTTAGCAAGATACGGCCTCCAAAACTGAACACAATACTCCAGGTGGAGCCTCACCAACGACTTATACAGGGGCATTAAAACCTCTTTTCTTCTGCTGGTCACACCTCTCTCTATACAGCCTAGCAACCTTCTAGTTATGGCCACCGCCTTGTCACACTGTTTCATCGCCTTCAGATCCTCAGATACTATCACCCCAAGATCCCTCTCCCCGTCCGTACCTATCAGACTCTCCCCGCCTAACATATACGTCTCCCGTGGATTTCTACTCCCTAAGTGCATCACTTTGCATTTCTTTGCATTGAATTTTAATTGCCAAACCTTAGACCATTCTGCTAGCTTCCTGAGATCCTTTTTCATGTTTTCTACTCCCTCCCGGGTGTCCACTCTGTTACAGATCTTACCGCAAATAGGCAAACTTTACCTTCTAACCCTTCGGCAATGTCACTCACAAATATATTGAACAGAATCAGCGCCAGCACCGATCCCTGAGGCACTCCACTACTCACCTTTCCCTCCTCCAAGCGAATTCCATTAACCACCACCCTCTGGCGTCCGTCCGTCAACCAGTTCCTAATCCAGTTCACCACTTCGGGTCCTATCTTCAGCCCTTCCAGTTTATTTAAGAGCCTCCTGTGGGGAACTGTGTCAAAAGCTTTGCTGAAATCTAAGTAGATTACGTCTATAGCTTGGCCCTGATTCAGTTCTCCGGTCACCCAATGAAAGAACTCAATGAGATTCGTTTGGCATGATTTCCCTTTGGTAAAACCATGTTTTCTTCAGCAACGCTTCCATTACTTTTCCAATAACCGAGGTGAGGCTTACCGGCCTGTAGTTTCCAGCTTCTTCCCTATCGCCACTTTTGTGAAGAGGGACCACATCCGCCATTCTCCAATCCCTCGGAACCTCTCCCGTCTGCAAGGATTTATTAAACAAATCTTTAAGAGGACCCACCAGAACCTCTCTGAACTCCCTCAATATCCTGGGGTGGATCCCATCCGGTCCCATGGCTTTGTCCACCTTTAGATTTTGTTTATACACACTCTCTTCCGTGAATGGTGCTATATCCACTCCATTCTCATTTGTACTTTTGCCAGTCAATCGCAAAAACGTCTTGCTGATAAAATATAAATTCTACAACAGCTATCATAAATGGAGCATTGACTAAAATGTTATAAGTATGTGTGTAGAAACTAAGATGATGACACTCTAATTTCCTCTACGACCCTCACTAGAAATTTTCCAATAAAATTAATTTGGTGGAGAAACATAAGGCAGGGCTTACACTTACCCTTTCTGAATCAACATTTATTTCTCTGTGGGGCCTGGTGGACACTCATGTAGTCTAGATAGTGGAGGGTTGTGATCCTGTTGGCCTGGGTCTACATGTGCTAGGGTTGTATAGCAAGGGAATGAGAGCTGTTTCCAGTTTGTGACTCATGGATTGTTTTATCCAGGGCAGGATTAACCCTTTCATGGGCCCTCGGCCTAGTCAAAGAAGCAAACTGCCACCCCCTTTTCAAAATATGCACACATTTTAAAATTTTCACAAATGCCTACATGTCCCTCCTCTGAGTTTGACTGCAGAAGAAAACCAGCAGGGAAGGAAGCAGCAGTTAAGAGATGCTGCTCACTGCCTCCTCTTATTAACTGGTGGACAATGCACTGGGGTATGGGAGAGTAGACAGACCTTTGAGTGCAGCGGTGGCTCTTGTCTTCCTCCTCCAGTTGTCTTGTGGTTGATTGCAGTACATACTCTTTGTTAAATATGTGCCAGAGTTTTATTTTGTCAGAAATTGATTAATAATGTCTGTCTGTCTATCTCCCACAGAAAACAAAACATCTAGGTACCAATATGGGACAATGCCATCTTTCAGCTCCCGTTCTCAAGTTTTCAGCACTGAACAAAAAGCTGCGGTAAGGTGGTCATTTTATTACCTACAACATTAATGAGGAAGAGAATCAAAAAGATGCCAGACCGTATAAAACAAAAAAAATATTTGCTATAACCAAAACTGTGAGCAGTTTTGATTATAGAGAATCTTTTTTTGTTTTATATGGTCTGGCATCATTTTATTACCTGCCACTGATATCTGTGCTGAAAAGCACAGTGTGATATTAGCTAGATAACTTTACGTGGATTTGCGGTCAGTTTATTTATATAAGCTTGACTGCTGAGTATACTATCTTAAACTTATATAGTAAACATAGTAAACTTAGTAGATGACGGCAGAAAAAGACCTGCATGGTCCATCCAGTCTGCCCAAGAAGATAAATTCATATGTGCTACTTTTTTATTTGTACTGTCCTCTTCAGGGCACAGACCGTATAAGTCTGGCCAGCCCTATCCCCGCCTCCCAACCACCAACCCCGCCTCCCACCACCAGCTCTGGCACAGACTGTATAAGTCTGCCCAGCACTATCCTCGCCTCCCAACTACCAGTCCCGCCTCCCACCACCAGCTCTGGCACAGACCGTATAAGTCTGTCCAGCACTATCCCTGCCTCCCACCACCGGCTCTGGCACAGACTGTATAAGTCTGCCCAGGCTCAGCACTGACAAGAAAGTTTAGCACGGGACCCTCCCAATGACAGTTCCAAAGCTGTCGTTAGTTATTTGCTGCTATGCCAGGGGTTTTTGATGCACCGGTTTTCTGTGCATTCCACAGAATAGTTAATGAGCACTTTAACCTTGGATGGAATAGCTAATGAGCTCATTTTAATGCTAGCAAGCTCATTAGCATAGGATGTATGGATGCTGCTCCCATGCACAGTAAAGCAGTGGCTGAAAGCCTCAAAAACATTTTATTTAGAATAAAATTAGTCTAAATAAAACGTTGCAAGCTCAGTAAGCTTTGTGCATTGAGTCCTGAGTCAGAAAAGGTTTCAACTGACGAATCAGCCGTAAATGGAAATAGTATGAGCTTACAACGCTACTAATATGTCTGTCAACTTTAGAGCATTATTACAATGAAATTCCAGAGTAATGATTTCATCTTTGAGAGGAATTGATTCACCCTGCGTCACTGGCTAAGTAACAAGTGGTTTAGATTTCTGAGGTAGCCACATAGCAACAGATTTATCAACATTTAGGATCAACTCATGGTTTCTTAACCAGTTCTCCAACATTACCAATTTACAATTCAAATCGCACATCACTTGAGACTGATTATCTTGTACAAAGACAAGAAGCTGAATATCATCTCCAAACAAATAAAATTTATAATTCCAACTGTCCAAAAGCTCCATCAGTTTTCCAAGATATAAACTGAAAAGCAAAGGTGAAAGCCAGGAACCCTGAGGGACACCCTCTCCTCAGTTCCTTAGGGGGGATAACATCTGATTCCAGCAAACATCCTGAGTTTGGTTATTAAAATATGACTCAAATCACTTCAATACAGTGGAATGAATCCCACCTTATCAATCAAATTGAGCAGATTTATATGGCAAATGGTACTGAATGCAGCACTCAAATTGAGCTGAAGGCACAAGGTATTATAACCTTGATCCCCCATCACTAGCACATCATCCACTATCGAGCACAAAAGGGACTCGGTATTGTGATGATGCCTATAACCTGACTGTTTTTTGTGCAATGATTGTTTTTTTCTCAACAAAAATCAGTCAGTTTTTAAAGAACTATCCTCTCAATGACTTTAGTCAATAAAGACAAATTAGAAATGGGATGAAAGCTAGAATACCCATCCTCAGCTTTTTTTTCAATTCTTTAGAATAGGAGTAATAACTGCCTTGAGGGAATGGTGGTATTGTACATATATATACTGGGCCCAATTCACCAACATTTTTGGACAGGAGAGAATAGCAACAGATGTTCTTATGACAAATATTAACTGTCATAACATTAGATATAAGCTGAAAAAAAAGTTATTTGTATTATGTAGCAATATGGGCCAATATACTCAATCCATTAACAGCTTCAGCTTTGCCCTCAAACAAAATGTTATGTGCTGCTTTGTTTTATGTTTTCAATATACGTATTGTTAATGTATACCCTGAAAAATCTCTGTGCAGCTGAAAAGATGTTCACAAGTGGCTACTTTTACAATTTTCTGTTACTTACCTAATTTTCTTGTTCCCTCTTGGTCGTTCAGACTGAACAGACATGTAGCTTGTACTACTGAAACGAGAAGCGCTACTTGTCCTTGAAACAGCAGACACATCACTCACATCGCTGTCTGAAGATTTATTAGAAATATTATCTGAGCCTGGCTGGGGTTCTCGTCCCGATCGATACTGTAAATACATCAAATACAAAAGTCATTTCAGTCTAGCTACTAGGAAGTATACTGTTGAAGATGTCTGTACTCTGTAACAATTTAAAGTTCTTACATAAAACAGGATTATCATAATTCCAACATAGTCTTTTCTGATGATCTAGTCCTTAGAACGGTACAAAAAAAGCAACTTAAACAAATGATATGGAGAAATGAAGCATCCTGATTTGTTGAAACAGAGTACATGAGTATGCAGTCCATATATTGTCTCACCACACAATTTCTTGTTTTGATTAGTGTGAAGGAGTCAATGGCGTAGCGACAGGTGTCCCTAAGAGCACTCCTCACTAATTGTGCAGTTAAGCTACCTTACAGCATGTGGCCAAGGGGGTTTAATAGACAGGAGACCAAGTGACGCCAAACGTTGAAACCAATTAGGTCAGTCTCAGTTTCCTCTTCCCCACACAGCTGTCATTGCTGTACTCTTAAAACAAAGCAAATAAACCTATGAGCTGCTGCGTTCACATTGTCGCTCTTTAATGTTGGTAGCATTTTTATTTAATCTCACTTATGTTTTCAAACATGCCGGCTTGTGCAGCATACGGATGTACACATAAGAAGTATAATAACGGAATTACTTTTTATAGGTAGAGTAGTACTTTGTTATAAATCGTAATCAGTGTGTCATTTGGAGAGGCTAGTTATAGGGTTATCCTAGCATGAGTTATTTTCTTGCAGAGATTTTTTTTCTCCTGGTAAAGGGCCACTAAAAGAGACATCATGTTATGAGAATCAGGTGGTCAACATTCAGAGTTTCTACCTATTATCTATGACATTTATACCCTACATTAAATATGAATTAAATTGAAACCTAGGAGCATTTTAAATCTTTTTTTTCCTGTGCCTTGATCAAAAGAAAAGATGGCATGTGGGAACTTGCTGCTTTTGTTTTGTGGATTGCAGAGATATATTATAAAAATACACTTGATATTTTATTACTGTTATTTCAAAGACAGATATTGAATAATGAGGGCAGTGCTACCTAGTCAGTCTAAATGTGCCAACATTGACCACTGCAGCACACTATTAGCCACCAAGTTCAAACAAAGTTTAAGTACACAAGTATTGCCATACTGGGACAGACCAAAGGTCCATCAAGCCCAGCATCCTGTTTCAAACAGTGGCCAATCCAGGTCACAAATACCTGGCAAGATCCTAAAAGAAGTATAAGACATTTTATGCTGCTTATCCCAGAAATATTTTCCCCTAGTCCAATTTAATAATGGTCTATGGACTTTTCCTTTAGGAAGCCGTCCATACCAGTGTTAAACTCTGCTAAGCTACTGCCTTTACCACATTTTCTGGCAATGAATTCCAGAGTTGAATTACACGTCAAGAGAAGAAAACCTTTCTCTGATTCGTTTTAAATTTACTACTTGTAGCTTCATCGCATGCCCCCCTAGTCCTTGTATTTTTGGAAAGCGTAAGCAGATGCTTCATGTCTACCCGTTCCATTCCACTCATTATTTTATAGACCCTATCATATCTCCCCTCAGCCGTCTTTTCTCCAAGCTGAAGAGCCCAGCTGCTTTAGCCTTTCCTCATAGGGAAGTCATCCCATTCCCTTTATCATTTTCGTCGCCCTCCTCTGCACCTTTTCTAATTCTACTACATCTCTTTTGAGATGCGGCGACCAGAATTCAACACAATATTCGAGGAGCGGTCGTACCACGGAGCGAAACAAAGGCATTATAACGTCCCCATTTTGTTTTCCATTCCTTTCCTAATAACACCTAACATTCTATTCGCTTTCTTAGGCACCGCAGCACACTGAGCAGAAGGTTTCAACGTATCATCAATGACGATATCTAGATCCCTTTCTTGGTCAGTGGCTCCTAACGTGGAACCTTGCATGACGTAGCTATAATTCGGGTTCCTCTTTCCCACGTGCATCACTTTGCACTTGCTCACATTAAATGTCATCTGCCATTTAGACGCCCAGTCTCCCAAGGTCCTCTTGTAATTTTTCACAATCATCCCGCGATTTAACTACTTTGAATACCTTTGTGTCATCAGCAAATTTAATTACCTCACTAGTTACCCCCATCTTTAGGTTATTTATAAATATGTTAAAATACAGCGGTCCAAGCACAGACCCCTGGGGAACCCCACTAACTACCCTTCTCCATTGAGAATACTGACCATTTAACCCTACTTTCTGTTTTCTAGCTTTTAACCAGTTTTTAATCCACAATAGAAACACTACCTCCTATCCCATGACTCTCCAGTTCCCTCTGGAGTCTTTCAATTATGTTCAGTGGAAAATAATCTGTTGGCTCAGGCTGCCTGCTAGGTGAATATTCCATCATTGTTTCATTATGCTACTACCTATTACATATGGGCATTGCTTTAAACTTTGATTGTTTTAATTTGTTTATCCACACCTTACATACACATGGTTTGCTTTTTAAACCCAAAGGTGAATGTTAAGGGTGTTTGAATAATTAGGTATAAACTGCACAGTTGCCAAGTTACTCATTCCTGGAGGCAGACTGTTTGGCCTGTCCTGGATTTCTGCCAACCTCATCCTGGCGCATTATGGTACCTGCAGCACTGATTTCAATGGATAGAATCATGGACTACAACTCCCACACTGCTTTGGGATATAAGTTTAAAACCAGGACCGGCCAAAGAGTCTCCCTCCTGGAATGGGTAACTTGGCAGCTCTGAAACTGTGCTGTTTCTGACTTTACTTGTTTTGGAGTGCTTTGGGTCTTGCTGATCTGTACATCTGCTGTCTGGAATTTTGGAAGATGGAAATAAGGAAATAAAAATTAAATGTTGGATGTACTCTGTAAAAATTATTGTTTACTTTTGCAATATGATGGATGCATGTGATATAATCTTTGAATAACTGCCAATACTTATGACTATGATTTCTGAAAATGTGATATCATTAAAGGACAAACTTTAAATGCCAAGTTGGGTATATATGCTAATCTCAACTTTGTTAAATGTTTCACACATATCCATCTATTTGTTCCCAAGATATAACTGAATTCTATTATTCTGTCTCACCCTATTTTCAAATGTAAGCCACATTGAACCTGACTTTGCTTGGTATAATGTATGATATAAATGTAAAACAAACAAACAAAAAAACCTTGTCCTCCACCTTTTAAGATACTGCCTACCTGCTGGATAGTGATGGCACAAGGAATGCAAGTTTGGTCCAGTAAAGACTAACTCAAAATAATCTATTCCTTAGCTGGGCCCTAGTATTACCATACTGAAAATGCGACCATACCATGCCTCTGTGGTTAAGTTAAATGATTAACTGAATTTCTTGAAAGGATTATATAAACTTAGGATGCATGACTAGGGACCACAAACATACACTTTTTATATTCAATATCACAATTCCTCATATACAGCCACAAAACAACCTTTTAGGGTGGATAGTGTTCACAATGAGCTCCTTTATTATGGCACGGTATAAATCATCACAAGAACAAAATATAAGAAACCAATGGTCTGCATTAGGCACTATAGCCCATTTTATGTTTAAACAAAAGAGATCTGCATGAAACAATATTTACTTTTATTTGACTTATAAAACCACTTGCCCCTGAAACATGTTCAAAACAGAATAATCCATCTGTGTATCTAAAGGTAAACTTCTACAAAACAGATGACAATGTGATTCCATGTGCCCCAATGAAAGAAGAGTTTAATTCACTTCCATTTAATTTCAGTATTTTCCATCATCTTTCTAGCACCAGGCTTATCAAGGGCAGATTACAGCAATTAAGATGAACCCATAGGAAACAGGATATCCTCACTGAAATCTGGCCATCTGTATTAGCGAACAGTGAAGAAAAATGAGCCCAAACTACAGTACAGAGGTTTATAATTGCTATATCTACCAGGTGCAATAATTTTTGAAGCTGTTTTAGTGATAATAAATTATTTCTTCTCTCCTCCACCTTTAAGGCACTGCCTATCCAACTGAACAGCTTTAGACTTGTTACAGATAGACCAACAATAAAAAAAAAAACAACAACGTGGATGCAGCAGCTCATATGTTTGCTTGCTTTGTTTGAGTGTATGGCAATGATGGCTGTGTGGGGAAGTAGAAAACAGACTAGATAGGCTCACTTCCACTCCTGTCTATTAAACTTCCTTATATGTGGCACTAACATGTCGTATCAGGGGCTTAGTCAGAGGGGTGGGGCCTCAGACCTGGCTTGAGTTAAATGTATGGAAGTAGTTTGACTGTCTCAATTTGGGAGGGCAAAGGATGGGGCAGGGCATATTAGCATATTCATTTGCATATATATGCAAATAAATATGCTAATATGGAGGAAGGAAGGGAGAAAGAGCTGGCTTCTTTGGGAATAACCATAATGAATATTTATGAGATATCTCATACATATTCATTATGGTTATTCCCAAAAAAGCCAGCTCTTTCTCCCTTCCTTCCTTCCTTCTTTCTTCCTTACCCAGCACTCCCTCTTCCTCTCCAGTAGTACTCCCCACCTCCTTTCCCATACCATGCCAGTGTAGACCTTAGAAATGCATAAGCTCTATATGTAGATCCTTCAAGAGGTAGTGTGTCATGATTCAGGCTCTAAAACCCTTTCTGATGTTTTGGTGCCACCTCAGTAAGGCCAACACACAATCTCTCCACTGCAAAACACTATACACAAACTTGTGCAAAACCACTCATAACCTTACCAAACAATAACAGCACTAATTCCAAGGACAGGACAAGCTACAACCTTATGCATGAAAAAGGCAGCACTATAATTACACCGTGCTCTAAACACCAGTACACTACCTAATGGAAAAAAAAAAAAAAAAAAAAAAAAAAAAAGGGCTGCAAATACTACACACCAGTGTTCTCTGAGTCTGACGTTCTGCACGTACAACGTGCAGGACGTCAGCATGCAAGGAAGAAGACTTTTCTCTGCAGCAGAACGGTCGGAGAGGACGTCGGCTGGCGGGGAGTGGGGTCCCCCGCCAGCAAAACGGAAGGTAGGTAGCGGCGGGGGAGGGTTCGCTGCGGGGGGGGGGGACAATGGCGGCGGAGGGGGCGGCGGCGGGGGGGGGGCTAAAATGTGCCCCTCCCCTCGAGCTCTGGACCCCCCCTCCTACGGAAGTCTGGCTACGCCCCTGCTACACACTAGCAGAATACTGCTACCTTGAACACAATGAAAAACACATGACAACAGATATGACACAAGGAAACTAGAAATAAAAAAATATAAAGGCAAAATACTGAACTGGAAAGTTACCTCAAGAAGTTAGACTCGGTATGCACAAATACTAGAACAAATTGAAACTTACATGCAAAATATCACAGATGCACATTTCCAAAAGCTGACATTTTCCAATAATAAATTCTGAATGCAATACTTTTTCTACCTTTGTTGTCTGATCATTTAGTTTTTCTATTTGCTTTGGTCCCAGTGTCTTCTGTTTTATGGCAGTGTCTTCTTTCCATTTGATATATTTTCACTCACCATGTCCACCATCCTCCTGTGTCCTTATGCATCCTGTCTACCATCTGTAGCCCTGTCCCTACCCTTCCTCGAGCTTCAGTATCTACTCTCTCAAAGTGTTCCGATCCAGCCCTTAAATTCAGCAGTTTTCCCTCCATCCATATCCAGCATTTTCCTCACTCCCTCCCCTCCATCCATATCCAGCATTTTCCTCACTCCCCTCCATCCATATCCAGCATTTTCCTCACTCCCCTCCCCTCCATCCATATCCAGCATTTTCCTCACTCCCCTCCCCTTCATCCATTTCCAGCATTTCTCCTCTCTCCTTCCGCTCCATCCGTGTGCATCTCCTTCGTCATTCCTTCCCTCCATCTTTGTCCAACATTTCTCCTCTTTCCCTGCCCTCCACACCATCCATGTCCAGCATTTCTCCTCTCTTCCTTTCCTCCATCAATGTGCATCTCTTTCCTGACTTCCCTCTCCTCCATCCATCCATGTCCAGCAACTCTCCATTCTCCCCTGCCCACTCCTCCATCCATCCATATCCAGCAAATTTCCTCTCTCCCCTGCTCCCTCCATCCATGTCCAGCAATTCTCCTCTCTATCCTGCCCTCCCCTCCATGCCCAGCGATTTCTGTTCTCATCCCCCTGCCCTCCCCTCCATCAATGTGCATCTCCTTCCTGTCTTCCCTCCCCTCCCCTCCATGTCCAGCAACTCTCCTCTCTCCTCCCCTCCATCCATCCATCCATGTCCAGCAATGCTCCATCCTCCCCTGCCTTCTCATCCATCCATGCCATATCCAGCAAATTTCCTTCTCCCCTGTCCCCTCCATCCATGTCCAGCAATTATACTCTCTCCCCTGCCCTCCCCTCCTCTCCATGTCCAGCGATTTCTCCTCTGCCCCTCCCCCATATCTTTGTCCAACAATTCTCCTTTGACCCCCCTCCTCTCCCATCCATGTCCAAAGACTTCCCCAGCTACCCCCTTTGCAGTCCCCGAGTTCTAGTTCCCTCCTCTCCATCCATATCCAGCAACTCTCCATTCTCCCCGCCCCTCCTCCACCCCATATCCAGCAAATGTCCCCTGCCCCCATCCATCCATCCATCCAGCAATTCTCCTCACTCCTCTGCCCTCCCCTCCAGCGATTCTTCTCTGCCCCTGCCCTCTCCTCCACATCCAATGTTTGACCTCTCTCCCCGACAGCCCTCCTCTCTGTTTCCTGCCTGCCTGCCTCCCCCCTCCCCGCAAAACCTTTTTATTTTCAGCAGCGACGAGAGTGAGAACAGAACAGCAAGCGGGCTCGCCTCCAGCCTTTCCCTTCCCTCACAGACAGTGTCCCGCCCTCGCGGAAACAGGAAATAAGTCATATAGGAGGCGGGACACTGTGAGGGAAGGGAAAGGCTGGAGGCGAGCCCGCTTGCTGTTCTGTTCTTCACTGTCGTCGCTGCTGAAATAAAATATTTAAATGTGCGGGGGGGGGGGGCAGAAAGGAACGGAGAGGAGGCTGTCGGGGAGAGAAGGGCTTTCGGGGAGCTGAGGGTGGGAAGGAGGGGACCAAGAGCATGTTGTGCCAGTCCTGCGTTTGGGGGGGGGGGGCAGCACCCCCCCAAACAATGCCCATGGTTAAATGCCCTGAGTCAGTGTAGAGAAGGGGGGGCCCCAAGTGTAGGAGACTTCCAGAGGGAGGTCCCAAAGGAAAAGAACTCCATTCTAAGCTGAGCTATAGTACCTGAGGAGAAGATCAAGGATTCAGAGTGGCTCACGCTTAACCCCCAGAGTCTGAGTGGGGAAGGAATATCAAGGTAGGAGAAACATTGAATTGGTATTCAGAAGGTACTTGCTTTTGGTGTGTGTCCAGAGGGACCCAAGAAGAAGGCGTTAATAATCACTGTATTGGGCTAGGCTGTGAGCCAGCCCTTGGAAGAGAGAAATAAGAGGACTTTATAGTGCCCGGTTTAAAGTCTGTGAAGGAACAGGGGTGCATATGTTCAGTCATAACAATAAAGTATTTTCTTTTTGTTGCAAGCCCTGCACATATGACTGTGTTTGTGATGGATCCAAGCCACACCCTCAATCATGTTACCAAAATGAAGTAAGAAATAATTTTGATTCAGTAAGCATATGATATACTATTTTTCAGTATAAGGAATTGTTGCCATGATATTGTTGAATCTACATATTAAGGTTTAGGTAAGCAATTTAACTTTTTCTAGTTAAGTAGGCAGGGACTTTGCTCTCTATGGCTGTTCTCATCTCAATGGAGAACACATGAATATAGCTGACTGAGAGAGTGGATAAAGGCTATACATTTGCCATGGCACTCTCCTAAAGGAATGGCCACAATGGTACAGTCCAAAGGAATTAGTTAGCCACGAGGGAGACTGAGTTCTTGAGGAGGTGTGCCAAAACAGTGCTCTAGGGAGTGACATACTCATGGGTATTGTAACACTTCCCTTTAGGGGTCAGACAAGAGGTAGAAGAAGAAGCAAGGAAGGCTCTTGTCCCAGGGAGATCCAGGAAGATCTCTACAGAGAAGAAATAGATTTTTTTTTTGTCCAGAGCAGGAAAGACAAGAAACTTTTTTCTGTTTCTAGTGCCCTACAGGGAAGTCACTTGGGGATGATTCAGACAGACCGTCAAGAGAAGTAGTGATCTGAAGAGTTTTGCTATGTAGAGAAGAAGGAAAAATAGAAAAAGTCAGCCACCTGGTACTTGATCCAGGAGTTGGATGGATTTGCAGAGGAGGAGAGGAACCTGCAGTAGAGAGAATAAAGCCTTGGACTTTAAGGTATCAAGTTGTTCTGTGACAGTCAGGGAGCCCAGATAAGGTCTAAAAGGAGAACAGTAGCAAGGAAGGGAGTATCCTTAATGTGTATGGAAGGAGAAATCAAGGCTTTTGTTTATGGTACTCAGTGATTCAGCTTTGGGTTTATCTATTTAGAAATACTGGAGCTGTTTTTATTTTTCTTGATTTTAGGCTTGAATTAATTTCAAATTTACATTTTTATTTGTTTGTATTTTAGTGTATTTTATGAAATTGTGTCGAGTTTATGGTGCTTTTTTATGTTGCACTTTAGTATTTGTTGTCTGCCAGTATAGTCTATATATACCTATGCTAGGAAAATCTTTATTGAATAAAGTAGCAGCTAACCAAAGGCTTAAAGTTATATCACAAGACTTTCAACAGACATCTGTGGCAAGTCATATGCAGGGCTGGTCTTAGGCAGGGGCGAGATGGAGCGGTCGCATAGGACCCTGCGGCGCTCCCTCCCACTCCCCGCCACTGCTACGATATGACTCCTTGCCTCCCCTCCCCTGAGCCGCAGGGTGCCCTCCCAGCACCCTACCTGAAGCCACCCTGGTGATGTAGTGGAGTCTTGGGGTAGGAAAGATCCCCAGTCTTTCCTGACCGCTGCCGGCGCTGATGCCTTGTTGCAGCATCGCTCTTTAAAAATGGTGCCAAGACTTCCGCTGAAGTCTTGTGAGACCATCGTTGGAAGTCTCGGCAGCCATTTTAAGAAGATGCAGCAGCAAGAGGATCAGCGCCGGCAATGGTCAGGAGACTCCACTATACCACCATGGTGTCTTCAGATGCCAGGAGGGCACCCTGTGGCTTGGGGGAGCGGGGATGCGGTGTGGAATAGGTAGGTGGGTGGCTGAGGAGAATACTGTAAAAGAAATTCAGGTAATATCTGTGTCGTTTGGAGGGGCTGTTAAAGGGACAGGAGGGAGGCATACAGGTAAAAAAAAAAAATCAAGGTGATATCTGTGTCGTTTGGAGGAGCTGCTTAAAGGAAGGGATGGGAGGATACAGTAAAAAAAAAAATCAAAGGTAATATCTGTGTCATTTGGAGGGGCTGGTTAAAGAGGACACCCTCGTAGTAGTATATTTCATTCTGCAGAGATTTTTATTTCTCCTGGTAAAGGGCCACTAAACAGACACCATGCTATGAGAACTAAATGCTAAAACATTCAGAGTTTCTATTTATTTATTTACTTATTGTGTGCATTTTATCCCACATTAAAACATAATTACTTAGACTGAAACCTGGGAGGATT
The DNA here is from genome assembly GCF_901765095.1 of Microcaecilia unicolor. Lineage (NCBI taxonomy): Eukaryota > Metazoa > Chordata > Amphibia > Gymnophiona > Siphonopidae > Microcaecilia > Microcaecilia unicolor. Next base: position 557,055,821 of record NC_044031.1, on the reverse strand, counting down.
TAAAATCTTTTTTTTTCCCTGTGATTACATCAAAAGAAAAAAAGATGACATGTAGGAACTTGCTCCTTTCCTTTGTGGAATGCAGTGGTATATTATAAAAATGTATGTGCTTATTATTATTATTATTATTACTACTGTTTCACAGAGAAGGTATTGACTAATGAGGGAAGGGTTTCCTTCGTGCAGAAGTGTCTAGAGTCAGTCTAAATGCGCCAGCATTGTCCAGTTCAGAATAATATTAGTAGCCAAGTTCATACAAAAGTGGAAAATTAATCTGTGGCTCAAGCAGCTTACTATGTGAATATTCAATCACTGTTCCATTATTGCTGACCAAGTATTACATATTAAGTGGATTTGTTTTAATTCATCCACTCCTACCCTGAGATCATATTTCTCTCTGACCTCATGTGCAACTTTCTTTAAATAACTTACCTTACTTTCTAACTCTTCTTACTCTCTTACCTATCTATATACTCCATCTTTGCTTACCTTCACTATCAATATAATGTTCTATTACATATTGTGTTGACATTGTAAGTAGTATAGTATGCCAAACTTTGTATTGTTATTGAATATTTTTACTGCTGTAATTGCCTATTGCTCATGTTTGATCTATTCTTATTGTACACCGCCCTTGAGTTTGAATTCCTTCAAAAGGCGGTAAATAAATCTTAATAAATAAATAAATTCATTTATCAGTCCTTACATGCACAGGTTTTGCTTTTTAAACCCAAAGGTTTCCTATGATAGCACTGTGCATATTTGAATTAGTTTTTCTGTACAAGTTTTGCTTGATTTGTCTTTATTTGAAATTTAAAAAAATGTTTAAATACATCAACAACTAGGGGTGGGGCTAGGTGGGGCGGGGATAGGCAGGGAGTCCCACCGAACTGGTCTGCAGAGGGACCCACAATTGCTAAGACCGCCCCTGGTCATTTGCATGATTTAAAACAACAGCTTTTTTTCTTGGGGCCCCTTTTACTAAAGTGAACTGCAATCTGGGTTTAACGATAAATATGTGGGACTTTCCTGCCCACTAAACCCCAGATTTAATGTGGCACTTTCTAAGTTTTGTTTTGTTTTTTAATGCACAGCTCATGTACCAACGTGTAATTAGCACATAAGACCTGCAAAAAATTAATGTGGAAGCACTTACTCATATTAGAATATTCAAATAACAGATCTTCTCAGATTAGATTAGCTAGTGTGCCAAGTTGAAAACAAAAAAATCTATCTAATTTTCATCCACACTGACTAAAAATGCATTAGAAGAAGCCAACAAAAACTACTTAATCACTACACAAGCAAATTTAACATCATCTTCAATTACTTTTGGATGTTTAAATACTTTTCTATCTGTATTTGTATTTATAAATTACTTCAGCCTTCATCTTCTGCTTCTTGCCCTACCAATGCCATTCTCTTCTATCTCAGACAACTATATCATTGCTTCCCTTGTATTTGCTCACAGGTTGATAAAATGATAATATTCCTTTAATGCCTCTTTCTGAATCAATGGCACCTAGTAGATGAGGTTGACCTCAAACATTGTGAGTCGTACATGTCCTCAAATGTCAAACCTGCTTGGGCAGAAGGAGATTGCAGTTCACTAGCCAACTAGATACAGTACCTTAACAATGGTAGTCCCCATCCTATTGGGATCAAAAAGAAACAAAAAGCTGGGTGGACTGTCTATAGACTTTAGTCCGCTCCAGATAGAAGGCTCAGGCTTCTCCTGCAGTCCAAGGTGTGCAATGCGCTTTCACCAGGAATGAGCATGGGGCCTTTGGGAAAATGCTGGCAGAACAATTGACTAGTTAAGATGGAATTTCAACATGATCATGGGAAGGAACTTTGGATGGTACCGTGTATCTGCATTATCCGGTTAGTGTGTTATCCGGTTAGTGTGTGCTAATCAGAACATGCTAGCTGATATGCAGGATGCCTATTCTCTGCCCATAATACGCCTCCCCCACTAAAAAAAATATTTTTTAAAAAATCGTTAACGCATGCTTAGTGTACAAAACAGATGAAATACCACAAAATGCTTGAAATATTTGCAGGGCCTGTTTTTCCATGTTAACAACCACGTTAAGGCTTAACACAAAAGAACAGTAAAGAAATTGAAATTATACAGAAGTTTTAAAAAAGAAAACAAATAGCAAGGGAAATCAAACACTATTCCAATCAGGTTGACAGGAAATTGCTACAAAATAATACCAACAATTACGTGAAGAAAAACTACTCAAAGGATCAAAAAGGGGCCCTTTCAAACAGCCTGAATCCCACAAAATAGAACATGGGAATATAGATCCCCAAACCAGCCCTCTTTCTCTTTTTTATTAATTTGTTAGAAATTTTCCAAATGGAGCATTGAAATTCTGCAAAAAGTCTATAAGACCCCTTCTAGTTCCAATATTTTTTATTTGATTTTATCAATGAAACAAAACACAAATGGCTAAAATGTTAGCAGTATACAAATATGAACAATAAACTGAGCATCAACAATATACACATCTGATACAAGATATGGTTACGGATTAGTAATGATGGGTAGGTAGTCATATTGTGAAAACAGACAGTTAAGAGTACATATCTACACAAGAGTACTACATATTTGATCTTTCCTGTATTTAGTCATTGAATTATACTTCTCAGCCACTGGAAAATTCATGTTTGGCAAGTTTGCATACATACAAAGGTTTGAAAACATTTAATTGTTCTACTGCAGATATACCAGAACAGGTGGGAAGGTTGAGGCTGGTTGACTTTGGTTTTATGTGGTTTCTCTATTTTCATAATTTTGTAACAAACTTAGAGGCCCTTTGACTAAGCTGTGCTAAGAAATGGCTTAGCATGCCCCTTACGCGGGGTCCTTCCTGTATGACCATAAAAGCTTTTTTTAAATATTTGTTTCATTTGTGGCCTATGCTGTTACCACTAGTGCAAGGTCATTAAAAAAATTAACACATTAACCCTGTGGTAACCACATGCCCTCTAAATGTTTTGTTTTACAAAAAATAAACACCTCGTGCTTAATGCATGCAAATGCCAAAACAAATGCAGACACTTTAGCATGTTCTACATTAGGCCATTTTTTGGTCACATTAAGCATGCATTAGCACCTAATGCAGCTAATTAAAAGGGCCCCTTAATTGTTTGTCTCCTATCGGTTTGCTGTTGCTATCGCTCCTGACCACCCTTATTCTCTGATTATACTTCTGAGACCCCCCCCCCCCCCTTCTCGTTCTTGGTGCTTTGTGGGAAAGTGCAGGGATACGGGGACAGGGCTCAGGGGGAGGGGGAAGTCATCTCATTCCTCAGCTCAGGCAGCAGATTGCCTTGAGTCACCTCTGGTTCTATATGAAAGGACAATATCCCACCACCATGCCCATAGTCTAAAGAGTGGTTTTATTATTATGGCCTCAGCATAGTCGCATTCATTATGATAATTATTAAACCAACACTCCATCCATAAACGGTAATTAATAACATTTTGCTCTCCAATTTCTACCTTAAGATGTCTTTCTCTCCTCCATTAGAGATGCATAACAACCACACTCAAAGCATATAGCAGAGTTTCTAAATCGGTCCTTGGGACACACCAAAGGTTTTCAGGATATCCAACATGAAAGTGCATGAGAAAGATTGGCATGCACTTCCCTCCTTGGTAGGCAAATCTATCTCATGCACATTCTGAGGACTGGGTTAGAAGCCCTAGTATGTGGTATAAATGTGATATAAAATACACATACTTGATCCTGACCTGTCTGCCATTTTTGAACAACCATAGAAATCTTCCCACTACTAGACTTATTCCCCAACTACAGGAATATAAATTTTAGAAAATGGAAATGAAACGAATGCCACATTACAAGCAACCTATTCTAGACTTTTACAACCACACTATGTAGATCTGTCTGATGCTAAGACTTGCTTGAGAACCACAGTCTTAAAACACTGGAAATGATAGCATTAGGTAAGTCAGGTATAGCAGTATTAACATGTAACAATTTCAGTGTCTCTTTTCCTGTACCATCATCTTAAGTCAAATTATTCGACCTATTGGATACACTTCACAACTGTTCATTTTATTAGCTGCTAGATAACACTGTCAACCTACTGCCCTAATATTATTAGTGAAGTGCCTAGTGACATCTTCAGGATCACTGGTCTTTTTATATTTCACATTGCTAGAAGTATACTTGAACAAAATAATTCTTTGTAGAGTCTTATAGAACATTATAAACTACTTTAAAATAATATCCTTTCTCAACTCAAATGTTCAAAAGGAAACAGCAGAAAGATCTGAACTCTATGAGTTTAAGTGCTCAAATCCTTAACGATGACGTAAATATCAAAGCAGGAGGGCAACACAATGAGAATAAAATGTCTGATTGATTGTTGCATTCAGTCAAGCTGCATTTAATAAGCAGTCAAACAGTATCAAATTGGCATGCAGTATACAAGGAGTTCACGCTATTCCGCTATTATTGCTGCATGTTGAAAAATGTATTGTAGTCTTAGAACCATCTTATGTCATTGTCGCATTCATACATCCAGTGCCTAGGGATTTGAACAATTCCAATGTTAGGTGACTGAACTTCCTTGGCTTATGAATTGCTTGTCAGTTCACTTGCTTTGACAGCATTATCTTTTAGTATTAAAAATTCAAGAAATGTTGAAATAGTAAAATATCTATGCACATATATAGGTAATATGGAGGGGCATAATCGAACGGCACCGGCCATCTATATGGCTGGCCATCTTCGGGGCTGGCTCCGCAAAGGGGCGGAACCAACCACATTATCGAAAAAGATGGCCGGTCATCTTTTCTTTCGATAATACTGTTGGGGCCAGCTTAATCTCAACATTTAGGTCAAATGTTGAGATCACCGGGTTTAGAGATGGCCGGCTTCGGTTTTCAGCCATAATGGAAACCAGGCCTGGCCATCTCAAACCCAGCGAAATGCAAGCCCTTTGGTCGTGGGAGGAGCCAGCATTTGTAGTGCACTGGTCCCCTTCACATGCCCGGACACCAACCAGGCATCCTGTCACGGTAGCAGCTAACGAAATGGAATGCAAATGATCTACAGGTTATTATAATGAGCTAATTAGGAGAGTCACAGCCGTTTTCCAACCCCATGCACCGTGGAAAAAATGGGAGATGTACACCTCTCGTTGGGGCTGCGCAGGACCCATGCAGTGGAGGACGCCCACACTGTTGGGATATGGTACTTCTGGATGTTTAGATCTTGCTGATCAGATATGCTATGACTTACTTGTTCTGGAGTGCTGTATTTTGTGATGCTGTTTTGATAAACGTTCAATAAAGACTTCATACAACTTAAAAAAGTGGGAAAAAAAATCCAAGTGCTCGTTAGGGACAACCTTCCCTGACGTGCACTTTTTTGGACGGCCACCTCTGGATTGGACATGCACTTTTTTGGATGGCCACCTCTGAATTACAAGACCGGTGCTCTAACCACTTGGCCACAGCTCCACTTACTTGATGTCCCTCCCTTTTGATTATGCCCCTTCAGGTCTTTCTCAGCCAATCACAGACAGGGGTCTCTCTCAGTCAATCACAGCGCATTTAGCTGTCTGTGAGTGGCTGAGAGAGACCCCTGTCTTAAAACACTGGAAATGACAGCATTAGGGTCACCACTAAACATAATTTGTAGCAGAGCCTCCACTTCTACCACTCCTCTTCCCTCTCTTACACAATGCATTATTTGGCCTTAACATACTGTATATTTGGCAATGCAGTGTGAGCTAAGTCATAATGAGATGCAAATTCATGCAAAGCGCCTCATTATTATGCAAGCTAAACAGCACAGCTTGCATTTGACATTGCAAACATTAATGCATGATTTGGCCATTTAAACACGCGTTGTATGCCAAAATTGTGTGTTATTCCCTTAACTTGCACTAGTAACTATCCTTTTCAGCCTGAGCACGCTGACCTAAACTTCAAACACAAAGTACCAAAATAGTTTCTATTTGAAGAATAAGTGATTGTACACAAAAAAAATACCAGACTGATATTCAGTGTGAGTTATGTTTTCGGTGGTGAGGTGGCAAACACATAACTCCCCTATCTGTATATTTTTAAAACTTACAGAGATAATATGGTCTATTGAAATTGCTACCGGAGCAGATTTATCCATATAACTATGGGCTGGTTAAAGGAGGGGCAGAAGCGGAAACATTGTTACAATTATGGTTTAGTGATAGTATTCAGCTGTTAATGGCTGTTATCTATTTAAATTAAACCTGCTGAATAGCACGCCTAAACTAAATGGATAGTGGTGGCACAATCAGCACCGAACATGTAGGTCCAGTGCTGTTACCTATGCAAATAGCAGTGCTGAATATATGTGTTAAGGTAAGTTGCTGTGCTGGGCCAGCTAAAACTTTACCTCTAGTGTTTATGACATCTTCAGCAGGAGCACTAAATGCACAATGTACTCTGCATATATATTTTTGAAACCTAAATGTAAGTGCCTAGGTTTTCTACCCAACCAGTTGTATTCCATGGAGGGTCTAGTTTTACTGCAGATAAAGCAGAGATACTTACCTGTAGCAGGTATTCTCCAAGGACAGCAGGCTGATTGTCTCACATGTGGGTCGATGTCCGTTGTTGGCCCAGGACCGGCAAATTTTTGCGGCAAATATAAAAGATTTTTGTCAGAGTCTTCTGGGCGCGCGTGCAGCACGCGCATGGGTGGACAACTTCCCGCCCGTCACGCAAGCGTATCCCTTCAGTTAAATCAAAAAGCATAGTAACCAGAGAAAGAACAACTCCAAAGGGGAGGTAGGCCGGGTTTTGTGAGAACAATCAGCCTGCTGTCCTCGGAGAATACCTGCTACAGGTAAGTATCTTCATTTCTCCAAGGACAAGCAGGCTGCTTGTTCTCACATGTGGGGAATCCCTAGCATCCAGGCTCACTCAAACAATGACATTGGTCAATTAGGCCTCACAACGGCAAGGACATAACATAGATTGACCTGAAACTATAACAGCTAAACTGATAGTGCAGCCTGGAAAAAGAACAAAAAAGGGCCTAGGGGGAGGAGTTGGATTCTAAACCCCAAACAGATTCTGCAGCACTGACTGCCCAAAACCGACTGTCGCGCGGGTATCCTGCTGAAGGCAGTAGTGAGATGTGAATGTGTGGACTGATGACCCACGTTGCAGCCTTACAATCTCGTCAATGGAGGCTGACTTTAAGTGAGCCACTGACGCAGTCATGGCTCTAACATTGTGAGCTGTGACATGGCCCTCCAGAGTTAGCCCAACTTGTGCATAAGTGAAAGAAATGCAATCTGCTAGCCAATGGAGATTGTGCATTTTCTGATGGCGACTCCCCTCCTGTTGGATCGAAAGAAACAAAACAACTGGGCGGACTGTCTGAAGGGCTTCGTCTGCTCCATGTAAAAGACCAATGCTCACTTGCAGTCCAAGGTGTGCAAACTGCTTTCGCCAGGGTGGGCATGAGGACGGGGAAAAAATGTTGACAAGACAATTGACTGGTTCAGATGGAACTCCGACACCACCTTCGGCAGGAACTTAGGGTGCGTGCAGAGGACATGATGAAACTTAGTATAAGGTGCATCCACTACTAGGGCATGAAGCTCACTGACCCTTCGAGCTGAAGTAACAGCCACAAGAAAATGACCTTCCAGGTCAAGTATTTCAGATGGCAGGAATTCAAATGCTCAAAAGGAGCTTTCATCAGCTGGGTGAGAATGGACATTGAGATCCCATGACACTGGCAGAGGTTTGACAGGGGGCTTTGACAAAAGCAAACCTCTCATGAATCGAACAACTAAAGACAGTCCAGAGATAGGCTTACCCTCTACATGGCAATGATAAGCCCTAATTGCACTGAGATGAACCCTTACGAGTTGGTCTTGAGACACAGACTCTGATAAGTGTAGAAGGTATTCAAGCAGGATCTGTGTAGGACAAGAAAGAGGATCTAGGGCCATGCTGGTCACACCAGATGGCAAACCTCCTCCATTTAAAGAGTAACACTTCTTCCGTGGAATCTTTCCTGGAAGCAAGCAAGACCTGGGAGACCATGCTCTGAAAGGACCCAAGGAGGCGAATTCTAAACTCTCAACATCCAGGCCATGAGAGCCAGAGACTGGAGGTTGGGATGTAGAAGCGACCCCTCGGTTCTGGGTGATGAGGGTTGGAAAACACTCCAATCTCCACAGATCTTTGCAGGACAACTCCAAAAGAAGAGGGAACCAAATCTGTCACGGCCAAAAGGGAGCAATCAGAAATCATGGTTCCGCGGTCTTGCCTGAGTTTCAGCAAAGGATATGCATAGAGAAGGCCTGTTCCCCAATGAAGGAGAAAGGCATCTGACGCTAGTCTGTCGTGGCCCTGAAGCCTTCAACAGAACTGAGGGACCTTGTGATTGATCTGAGTGGCAAAAAGATCCACCGAGGGGGTGCCCCACGCTAGGAAGATCTTGTGGGCTATACCCATGTTGAGTGGCAACTCGTGAGGTTGCATTACCCTGCTCAGTCTGTCGGCGAGACTGTTGTTTACGCCTGCCAGATAAATTGCTTGGAGAAAATATGCCATGATGGCGCGCCCAAAGCCACATCTGAACGACTTCCTGACACAGAGGGCGAGATCCAGTGCCCCCCCTGCTGTTGGTGCAATACATGGCAACCTGATTGTCTGTCTGAATCAAGATGATTTGGTTGGACAGCCAATCTCTGAAAGCCTTAGAGCGTTCCAGATCACTCGCAATTCCAGGAGATTGATCTGAAGACTTTTTTCCTGAGAGGACCAGGCTCCTTGAGTGTGAAGCCCATCTACATGAGATTCCCCACCCAGGAGGGATGCATCCGTTGTCAGCACTTTTGAGGCTGAGGAATTTGGAATGGTCGTCCCATTATCAAATTGGATCGAATCAATCCACCACTGAAGAGAATTCCGAAAATCAGCGGATAGTTGGATCATATCCTCTAGATCCCCCGCAGCGTGACACATCACTGGGAAACTAGGGTCCATTGAGCTGATCTCATATGTAGACGTGCCATGGGATTTACAAAACTGTGGAGGTCATGTGCCCCAGAAGTCTCAACATCTGCCGAGCCGTGATCTGCTGAGACGCTCGAACTATGGACACCAGGGTACAGGAGATTGTCTGCCCTTACCTCGTGGAGATAAAGCTCGAGTTGTCTTTGTGCCCCGCAGAGAGCTCCATTAAATTCCAATTTTTGGACTGGTTGAGGTGGGACTTGGAGTAATTTACTACAAACCCCAGTAGCTCCAGCACCTGAATGGGTCATTCGTATGGACAAATGAGCACCTTCCTCCGAGGTGCTCTTTACCAGCCACACATGCACTCCCAGTCTGTGTAGAGATGCTGCGACTACCGCAAGACACTTTGTAAACACCCTGGGTGCAGATGCCTAGACAAAAAGGCAGTACACAATAAAGTGTTGTGTTCCCAGCCGAAGTGAAGATACCTCCTGTGAGCTGGAAGTACCAAGATGTGTTGTAAGCATCCTTTAAGTCCAGAGAGCATAGCAAGTCATGTTTCTGATCATAGGAAGAATGGTGCCTAGGGAAACCATCCTGAACTTTGTCTCGGACTAAGAAATTTGTTCAGGCCCTTAGGTCTAGGATGGGACGCATCCCCCCTGTTTCTTTTGCACAAGGAAGTACCTGGAATAGAATCCCAACCCTTCTTCTCCTGGTGGAACGGGTTTGAACCACTTGGGCCTTTAGAAGAGCAGAGAGTTCCTCTGCAAGTACCTGCTTGTGCTGGGAGCTGTAAGAATGAGCTCCCAGTTGGCAATTTGGAGGTTTTGACTCCAGATTGAGAGTGTATCCTAACCGGACTATTTGAAGAACCCACCGGTTGGAGTTACGAGAGGCCACCTTTGGTGAAAAAACATTAACCTTCTCCCAACCGGCAAGCCGTCTGGAACGGACACTTTTACTGTGGCAATGCGTAACTGGAGCCAGTCAAAAGCCCATCCCTTGCTTTTGCTGGGGAACCGCAGGGGCCCTAGGCACATAATGTTGACAAAATGAGCGCGCTGGGACTGAGCAGGCTGCCGAGAAGCCGGATTGTACCTATGCCTAGCATAGTTATAGGGAGCACTCCTCTTCCCTCCAAAAAAACCTCCTAGTTGAGGAGGTTGTAGCAGAAGACGCCTGGTGGGAGAGAGAATCCATAGCCCATTGTGCTTCTTGATCTGATCAACAAGATCCTCCACTTTCTCACCAAAAAGGTTAGCCCCCCTGGCAAGGAACACCGCCATTCGCTGCTGGATCAAATGGTTCAGGTCAGAGACACGCAGCCATGAGAGTCTAACGCATCACTATACCTGGGCAGAGATTCTGGATGCTACATCAAAAGTGTCGACGGGCCCCTGGCCAGGAATTTTTGACCACGCCTTCTGCTGCCTGATCACCTGGTGAAAAGGCTCGGCCAGCTCTGGAGGGAGGGCATCAACCAAACTGGACAGTTGCCTCACCAAGTTCCGCAAGTGGACACACATGAAGAGCTGGTAAGATTGGATTCGGCGGTGAGCATAATGGCCTGATACATCTCCCTCCCAAAAGAATCCAGGTCCTAGCTTCTCTGCCTGGGACGCCGAGGCATAGTCCTCTAGTACTGTTGGCTCTTTTGAGTTCGGAGTCCACCACCATGGAATTGTTGGGTAACTGAGACTTCATCAATCCAGGTTCACCGTGGATCCGATACTGGGAATCAGCTGTCTTTGGGATCACGGGGCCATACAGAGGAATGACCAGTTCCGCACAAGGACGTTCCCCCAGTAACTTACTTGAAATTGCTACCGGAGCAGATTTTACAGCCTCTCTAGGTGGAGAAGGATAGTCCAAGACTTCGAGCAATCTCAGCCCGGGCTCATCCTCAACCTCCATAGAGAAGGGAATAGCCGTAGCCATTTTCCGAACAAAAGAGGTAAAGGACAGACTCTCCTGTGGAGACAGTCTCCTTTCAGGTGGGAGGGAAGGTTCAGAGGGAATCCCATAGGACTCATCAGAAGAAAAGTACCTAGGATCTTCCTCTGACTCCCATGAATGCTCCTCTTCAGTGTCGGATAAAACCTCCTTCAGTGCACTCCGAGACTGAGCCTGCATCGACGCCGAGGAAACAACGTCCTAAATGGCAGTGTCAAGATGCCAATGCCTGCCTGGACTGCGGCGAAGCTTCTTCCACTGAGCCGGAGAGTCGACCTGGGTGGCAGCTGACGCCGATGCCGCAGGAGCACCGAGGGCCGTGGACTTCACTGCAGGGAAGGGCCAGATGCCGCTGCAGCAGACGGTAAGGAAGGCACAAGCACCCCCCGACCCGAAGCAGACTGGCGGCAGCAATCCTTCCAGAAGTTCTGGAAGCAGGGCCCTAATAAGCTCATCGAGAGCCGCCATTTGAGAAGGCTGCGGGGTCGGTGGAACAATTGGTGCCAGAATCTGTTGAGGCTCGGGAGCAGGTACCGGGCTGCCAGGAGACTGATGCAACGGCACCTCTTGTATAGAGAGGGAGCAGTCTTCTTGGCGCCAACGCTTCTTGGGTGCCGAGTCCTTCGACACCCTGGAGCTCCCGGCACCATGTGTCAAAGGAGAACAATGACGGTGCTTCTTTGCCTTTGCTTGACGCCCATCTTCGAGACTCCTCAGTACCAATGAGGACGTGGAATCCTCACGTCTCCTTGGGGCCGGGTCCGACAAAGGTCGGTCCCGGGGGGCCTGCATAACAGGAGACCTCGAGGCAGGTGGAGACTCACTCGATGCCTCACTGCTCCCAGCGTGAGCTGGTCTCTCAGCAGCCATCACTTCTGCTCCCGACGTCAATGCTTCCCTCAATGTTGATGCTGACGCCACAGACCTCGCTACCGATGACGATGTCATGGACCGAGCCCCAAAAAGCTTTTCCCTTTGGGCTTCTCGAGACGCTTGAGTCCGCTTCTTCATACGAAGACACAGACTACAAGCAGCTAGGCTGTGGTCGGGCCCAAGGCACTGGATACACTACGCATGAGTATTGGTACCTGAGATGGTCCGGTTGTACCGAGTACAATGTTTGAAGTCGCTGGGTGTCTTTGATAACATGGAACGAAAAATGGCTTTGGCAAAATCAAAAGACACGATTGTGTTTAGAAAAAAGAAAAAAGACAAAAAAGAAAAGGGGAGAACCTAATTGTGTGGCCTAAAGGCCGGCCGCGTCGAAAAATCAAAGAAAACTTGAAAAGGGAAAAAAAAAATCTAAAAGGAAAAAAATAAAGAAAATATAAGTGAAAAAGTTCACAAAGACGCTTTCCTGGGCCTGAAGAGGAGCACAGATGAAAAGCTACCGCACCTCAACGTGGAGAAAAGAAAACTGAAGGGACACGCTTGCGTGACGGGCGGGAAGTCGTCCGTGCACGCTAGAAGACTCTGGCAAAACCCTTTTTATTTTTGCTTGCAAAAAATTTGCTGGTTCCAGGGCCGACGCAGGACGTCGACCCACATGTGAGAACAAGCAGCCTGCTTGTCCTTGGAGAAAAGTATATATGTTGTGAAGCAATGTGCACACTTTTAACCATCTGAGAATCCATGTGGGCTGATTCAGCCATTCTATCCCTTTTTTATTCATGGAGTTAACAACCAGGCATTTAAATATTTACCCCAATAACAGTTAGGCCATCAGCAACTTCCAATTCATACTTTTCCTTACTACTCAGCTTTTGTTGCTTTGTTACAGTTTGAAGAAGTCTTTATGTCTAAATTTGAATGAAGCATAGAGAGCCCTATATGTAGAAAAGACAATTTCTGCTGTTTATACTTGTCTTGTTTGTGCTGGTTGTAGGTCTACACATACACAATTGAAACACTGTGTGAAAACTGAAAAGGAGTATGCATCGAATGGAATTCAGCAGGAGAAAAAAAAAAAAGAATAGAAAAATGGCAAGAGCACACTAGATGCAAAACAGTGTGTAGACCTCGAGGCATATTTTCAAAGCACTTTGGGAGGCTAAGTTCCATAGGTTTCTATGGAACTTTGGGAAGCTAAGTGCTTTGAAAATGAGCCTGCTCATCTCCTATAGCTTGACAACCAGTGTCACTGATACCAATCCTTTCACAGGGTTCCCTGCCATGCGAGTTCTTATTTGCTGTCCCTGGCAGTTGATCTCAATGATATAACAAGCAGGGAAACCAGGCCATGTCAGCTGAAGATTTTGAGTGGTTCTGTTGGAAATCAAGGGCATGGCTATTGGGGAACCCAAGCCCGCCATCCAAAGAAGAGGAGGAGCTGCTAGTGACCGAGAAGGATGCACAGGATAGAGAGAAGGTGGGAAAAAAAAGAAATTGGGAAAGGATAGGGAGGATGGAAAAGAGGGAGAAGGGAGAAAGGTGAAAATTGGGTCAGGGAATGAGGGGAATAGGGAAGGAGAGTGGGAGAAGTGAGGACAGAGAGGAGAGCGGAAGAAAGGGGAACAGGGAATGGGGTGTTGACAGTAGGGATAAAGGGAGACAGAGAACATGAAAGAGTAGAGTAAACGAGAGGGAAATAGTAGCAGGCTGAGAACCAAGGAAGCTAGGGTTCAAATCTTCATTCCCCCACTGACACTCGTTTTGATCATGGGCATGCCATGTTACCCTCCATTTGCCTCAACTACAACTTAAGAGTGTAAGGTCTCTTGTATAATATAGTATCTGAATTACAAGTCACCTTGAGCACTGATTTGCAAAAGGCAAGTAAATGAATTGAAATCTAACCAAAGCGTGGTCTATGAACATCCTACCATTATACTTGAACCTCTCCCTCACTACCTACAAAACCTCAGGCAGAGAAGTCTTAGGAGTTGGGGTCCTGCAGGAGGCTAGTGGACAGAGGGGATGGAATAAGGTGAGGACTGAGTTGGAGGTGTACATTGAGGGTAGAAACCATTGGGGGCAGATGTGGTTCCTTTGCACAAGAGTGGAAGTAAGGAGGAGGTTGGGAATTACAGACCTGTCAGTCTGACCTCGGTGGTGAGTAAGCTAATGGAAACACTTCTAAAGAGGAGGATTGTGAGATTTCTTGAACTAAATGGAATGCTGGACCCGAGGCAGCATGGCTTCACTAGTGGCAGGTCATGTCAGACGAATATGACTGTCCTTCTTCGACTGGATGACCACACAGGTGGATGTGGGAGGGGGGCTTGATGTGGTATATGGATTTCAGCAAAGTCTTTGACACGGTTCCGCACAGGCGACTGATAAATAATTAAGTACCCTCGGTATGGGACCTAGAGTAACGGATTGGTTAAAAATTGGTTGAATGGTAGGAGACAGAGGGTAGTGGTAAATGGAGCTTGCTCTGAAGAAAAGGATGTTGTCAGTGGAGTAGCGCAGGGATCAGTCCTAGGGCCGGCTCTTTTTAACATATTTGTGAGCGATATTGCGGAAGGGCTATCTGGTAAGGTTTGTCTCTTTGCGGATGATACTAAACTCTGCAACACGGTGGACACCCTGGAGGGTGTGAATGACATGAGGAAGGACCTAGTGAAGCTAGAGGAATGGACTGATATTTGGCAACTAAGGTTTAATCCCAAAAAATGCAGGGTCATGCACTTGGGTCGCAAGAATCCAAAGGAATAGTATAGTATAAGGGGTGAAGTGCTTCAGTGGTGCGAAGGAAGAGTGGGACTTGGGGGTGATTGTGTCTGATGACCTTAAAGCTTCCAAACAGGTAGAAAAAAGCGACGGTCAAAGCCAGAAGGATGCATGGGTGCTTAAAGAGAGGCACGACCAGCAGGAAAAAGGAGGTGAGAGTGCCATTGTATAAGTCTCTAGTGAGGCTCCATTTGGAGTACTGCGTGCAGTTCTGGAGACTGCACCTATGGAAGGATATAAACAGGATGGAGTCGGTCCAGAGGGCGCTATGAAATTAGTAAGAACACAAAAATTATAGGGACAGGCTTAATGAACCTCAACATTTATACGCTGGAAGAGAGGAGGGAGAGAGGAGACATGATAGAGACGTTTAAATATCTCAAGGGCATTTATGTAGGAAGAGAGCCTTTTTCAAATGAAGGAGAGCTCTGGAATGAGGGGGCATATGACAAAGGTAAGAGGGAATAGGCTTAGGAGTAATCTAGGAAGTACTATTTCACAGAAAGGCCTCTCGGTGGAGGATGTGGAGTCAAGGACTGTTCCAGAATTTAAAAAGGCATGGGATAAGCATGTGGGATCGCTTAGGAACAGGAAGAATTAGGGGTTACAGAGGATGGGCAGACTGGATGGGTCATATGGCCTTTATCTGCCGTCATGTTTCTATGTCTCTAATAGATGTGGGAGCGAGGGTGAGTATAGGGGCTTGTTGATGGAGAAAGATGGGGGAAAAATTAGATGACCGAGGATGTAGGTTTGCATAGAATTTTACTATGTCATTTTTGACAGACTCTTCCATTAGATAAATAAAAAGCACTGGATGAGCCTCTCATTCTCTTACACCAGATCTAAATCTAAATCAAATTATTCTGGAGCAAGAAAAACTGAAAGAAGACACCTGATTTAAAACCATTAACAAACCATCTTGGCATAGTAACAGAATAAAAGTACCAGCTTGATTCTTATTCTGTAACTTAAAATTAAATGCTAATGGGTCTAAGTATCCATACAGAGTGCCTCTGCACTATGTGGATAATGGTAGAGTGTGAGCAAAGCCAAGACGAACCCAGAACTTATCTGGATAGTGGCAATATTAAGTCTGCTATCCAGATAAGTTACCCAGATAACTTTGGACGCCTAGAGGTTGTCCTACATCATCTAGATAAGCCATCTGAACACAAACAGGAAAGGAAGTGTGGTAGACCCTGAACGATTTTAAGAGGACTGTGTTTGTGAGGAGCTAGCAAAACTAAAGGTGGACAAAGCAATAAGACCGGATGGCATACATCTGCAGGTATTTAGGAAAGTTCTGGTGGTTCTACTATATGACTTCATCAATGCTTCTCTAGAATTGGGACTGGTCCCATAGGCCTGGAGAAGGGAGGATGTAGAGGAAGGATACAAATTATATCGTAGTGTTATGGTGGATTGAATTGGTGGAGAAGTAGTGTTGTTTGTTAAAGAAGGCCTTGAATCAAACAGATTGAAAATTCTGCAGGAAGCAAAACACATCTTGGAATCCTTTTGGATTGAAATCCATGTGTAAAGGGGAAAAGGATAGTGGCAGGAAGCAAAACACATCTTGGAATCCTTATGGATTGAAATCCATGTGTAAAGGGGAAAAGGATAGTGATAGGAAAGTACTATCTCACCCACCTGTCCAGGATGAACAGAAGGATGTAGAAATTAGGGAAGCTAACAAACTGGGCAACACAATAATATTGGGCGATTTCAATTACCCCAATATTGACTGGGTAAACAAATGTAACATCAGGGCATGGAAGGGAGGTAGAATTCCTTGACGAAATCAAGGAGTGCTTTCTGGAGCAGCTGTTATAGGAGCTAACAAGAGAAGGAAAAATCCTAGACCTAGTCCTTAGTGGAGTGAATGATCTGGTGCAGGAGGTAATGGTGCTGGGGCCGCTTGATAACAGTGATCATAATATGATCAGATTTGGTATGGGCTTTGGAGTAAGTACATGCAGGAAATCTAATACGTTAGCATTTAACTTTCAAAGAGAAGAGTATGATAAAAATGAGAAGAACATTGAAAAACAAAGAGGAGCATCTGTGAAGGTCAAAACTTTACATCAGGCATGGATGCTGTTCAAAAATACCATCCTGGAAGCCCAGGCCAGTTATATTCCATGTATTAAAAAAGGAGGAAGGAAGGCCAAATGACAGCTGGCATGGTTAAAAAGTGAGGTGAAGGAAGTTATTAGAGCTAAAAGAAAATCCTTCAGAAAATGGAAGAAGAATATAACTGAAAATAATAGGAAACAGTATAAGGAATGACAAGTCAAATGCAAAACGCTGATAAGGAAGGCAAAGAGAGACTTTGAAAAGAAGATTGCGTTGGAGACAAAAACACATAGTAAAAACTTTTTTAGGTATATTAGAAGCAAGAAGCCAGCGAGCCAGCGAAAGAATCAGCTGAACTGCTAGATGACTGAGGGGTAAAAGGAGCACTCAGGGAAGACAAACTCATAGCACAGAGATGAAATGAATTCTTTGCTTTGGTATTTAACGAAGATTTGGGAGAGATACCAGTGCTAGAAATGGGATGATGAGTCAGAGAAACTGAATGAAATCTCTGTAAACCTGGAAGATGTAATGGCACAATTTGACAAACTGAAGAGTAGCAAATCACCTGGACCAGATGGTATTCACCCCAGAGTACTGATAGAATTGAAAAATGAACTTGCAGAACTATTGAAATTGCCTCAGTCAGAATCAACCACCCAACCTTACAAGACCACCTAAACCTTATCCTGTTCTACAGACCACCAGGCAACTGGCAAGATTGCCAAACACACTTCACAGATTTTATATCGAACACTTGTGTCTCTTCCCAAAACCTCCTCATTGTAGGCGACATCAACCTCCACCTTGAAGATGATAACCTAACAAACGTAAGTGAATGCAAAGAATTCCTTCAACTATGGGAACTCCAATGGCCAAACACAAACCCCACCCACAATAAAGGACACACAATAGACTTAATCACATACAAATTCTCACCAAGTATCACAATAAAAGACACAAAATGGACAAGCATACCATGGTCTGACCACTACAAAGCGAACCTCTCTCTCCACTGGCGAACAAAAGACTCACAACATAAACAAGAACAAACAACTTACACCACGAGAGGCAGAACTGACCCACTATTATTCTGGCAACAATTCTACGACAATGAATGGACAACACCAACAGACTCAATCCAATTTCTCCATGATTGGGAGAACAGATGCAGAATCATACTAGACAACATAGCACCACTTCAAACCAGAACCTCACACAGAAAAAAATCAATACCATGGTTTACTGATGAACTAAAGACACGAGTCAGAAGACATGAACGTGCATGGAATAAGAAAAAAGATGACTCGACACTCAAAGCTTGGAAGCAACTACAAAGAAAATACAAATACACTATCAGACAGACCAAAAGAACATATTACAAAACTAAAATCGGTCCAGGTTACAAGGACACACATAAACTCTTCCAACTTATACCCCCACCCTCCCACTCTGTCAGACTGTCAAAGTGATGCTTTGATGTTTCTCTTATATATACTACCTGCTACCACATTTGCTTATTTCCGATCTGACGAAGAAGGGCAACCTTCGAAAGCTAATCAAGAAATGTATTAAGTTATGTCCAATAAAAAAGGTATCATCTTATTTTCTTTTCCATGTTTTATTTTGTTTGATTTCTATTGATAACCAATTTTATTAGAGAATCAGTGTTTTCCTAGTAGAAATCTGTCTGTCTGACATCACCAGCAGTCAGGCAGCCTCTATCTCCAGCAAACAGTGACTTATGTGTGAACTCTGTGCTTCCTGACACCTGCCAGGAAATCACCAGACCTTTCCAGAAGACGGTAGAAACTTGTAGAAAAGGGTAGAAGCTTTTGTGAATTAGTATAATATGGGGAATGCCAATTAAAATTAGTAGGATGGCCCTGGTGGCAGAAGAGACCTTCCTATGATTATAAAATAGACCTCTTGTCCATCAACAGTGTCTTAGGTCACCTATCCCATCTCTGACCCATAGTTTATAGGGAGACCTTCTAGCCAAGCCTGTGACAAATGTAAAACTCAGAAAAAGTATACTGGTCTTGATATACCATCACTGGTTAGTACAAAGAAGGCATTGAAGAAATTGACAGAGGGCAAGCATCAGAACCTAAAAAGTTGCTGGCTTGTATATTGTTGAGGAATTGGGGAACTTCTACAACCCTTGAATCACAGAAGAGGAGAAGTTTCCTGAGTTTATATAACTCCCATGGTACAGATACCATCTAGAGCAGAAGGAAAAGCTATTTATTTATCAGCAGGATTTCCAATAAGCTCCATGTAAACAACAGGATCTTTTAAGAAGAGAGAACATCTTCCAGCAGAGCCACACTGTCTCTACTCAGCTATCTGTAATCAGTAAGTGTGATGTGTGTGCAAATAGCAGCGATACGTTTAAAGGAGTACTTGGTGAATTGAACTGACCCCTTGCATCCAGTGGTAGGAGATTTGAATTAAACATTTAAGTTGCTATTAGAGAAATGAAAGAGATACTCTGTAAACAGTTGACCACTGGTTATATACCCCCAAATTCTTAAATGGCGCTTAAAATTGCACTCGGAAATTTGGGAACGCACCCAATGTCCATGCGCAATTTAATTGGGTAACGAATCAATTAGTGACGATAATTGGGTGCTACCAATTACTGGCACTAATTGGCAACAATTAGAATTTACTGGGCACTATTCTATAAAGATGAACATGTAACATCTGAAAAGTGGACAAGGCCATGGGCAAGTCATGGGTGTTCCAAGAATCTGCATGCACTGTTATAGAATACATCCGATGCCGATCTGTGCCTGATTTACACCTCATTTTTTGGCGCGGATCCCGGCACTAAGTGCTATTCTATAAACTGAGCCCAACTCAGAACACCATATATAAAATAACACTTAGGACTAGATTCTATATATTACGTCTGAATAAATCAGTGCTGAAAAGAAATATGCCTAAGCATATTCTATAAAGCACACCCATATTTAAGTTTACTTTATACCAGTGTTTCCCAAACTCACAGGGGTGCCGCGGGGCAGATGAGAATTCACACCCCGAGCTCCAGAACAATGATTGGTGCAGTAGCATTCATCTTCCTCTCTCCACCCCCCTCCCCCGCCCGCTCACTTGTTCGCCTTCGGTCTGCCCCTGAAGCCTTCTTTGTACAGCATCCCGCCTACAGTGCAACAGGAAGTGGCTGTACAAAGAAGGCTTCCAGGGAAGGCTGAAGATAGTGCTTACACATCACTGCTGATGCTGGCGGCCTGGAAGTTTGGAGGCCTGCTCCCACCCCGAGACTCTGCCTGCTCACTATTCAGCTCTCACAGCTCTCTCAGCTCTAAAAATAGCGCTGGAACAGCGCAGGGCTTTACCACACGGATGATCAGAGATAATGCATGCAAATTTAAGCAGCACAATTATCTCTGATCATGGGGTAGAACTGCGGAAGAATTGTGCCGAGCATGCGCTCAGCACAATCCTCCTGCACTTGTTTGACAGGTCTGGGCTGTCAAAAGCCCAAACCTGTCAAACACAGGGGCTGGAGGTCCATGGGACCACCAGGCCCTGACTACCCCTGCCCCGAGCAAGGCAAAACGGGTGCTGGAGGTCCAGTGGACCTCCGGTTCCCCCGACGATCCCACCCCTCAGGTTCAGGGAGGGCTGGCGATCCGGTAGGTCTCCAGCCCCAACCCCCCCCCCCCCCCGAAAATGGTCCCTGTTGGTCAAGTGGCCGTCCCCCCCAACCCCACCCCACCCCCAACATTGGCAACGGTCCCCTCTGCCATCCGATCTGACGCCCACCCTCCCTCTCTGCTTGCCCGCCCGCCCCCCTACCTTGGTTGGAGGAGGGACGCAGCCAGCCTGCCTCCCTCCTCTTCCTTCGATGCCGCAAAATGGCGGCACCCAGCCCTGCCCAGTGCATCCTGGGATGCGCTGGACAGGGCTGGGCGCCGCCATTTTGCAGGTAGGGGGGGCAGGCACCGGGCAGGCAGAGAGGGAGGGTGGGCGTCGGATCGGATGGCAGAGCGGACCCTTGCCAATGCTGGGGGTTGGGTTGGGGGGCAGCAGCAGCCACTGGACCACCAGGGACCATTTTCGGGGGGTTTGGGGGGGGGCTGGAGACCCACCGGATCTCCAGCCCTCCCTGAACCTGGGGGGGTGGGATCGTCAGGAGGGACCGGAGGTCTGCTGGACCTCCAGTCCGCTGGACCTCCAGTCCCCTGTCGCTGGGGAGGGGTGGTTTGCATCGTTGGGGGGAATGGGGGCCTGCCAGCATGCAAATGCATGCTGGACAGGGCTCACCATTTCTCCCCAATGATCTGCAAACCGTAATGCCAGCTCAGAGCTGGCATAGGGTTTGTCGCGGCCAGTGACCCAATCTTTGACGCGCTGGTCACTGATCATTGGGGATGAATGCGTTAAGCCCCGTTTAGCGTGCATTTGCATGCTACTTGCAATAAGAGCCCTCGAGCGCGTTGTTTCACGCGCTCGAGGGCTCTGATCATGCGGGGTTAGTAAATGCCGATGCTAGTATGGCGCTAACAGCCTCTAGCGCCGGCATTTGCTTTTGATCATGAGGGTATCAGGGAGGGAGGCCGGGGCTGCAGGACATTATGTTGCCTCATTCCTGTGCTCAGCTCCGGATTCTTCTTCATCCTCCTTTCCCCAGGAACAAGGTAAAACATGGATTATATGGATTACAAGGGCGCACGGGTTGGAGGAGGGGAGAAGTATTGGACACGTGTATCTGGGTGAGGGGGTGGAGACCTGTGTGGCTGGGGGTGGGGGGTGCCGTGAAAAAGTGCTCAAACACTAATTGTGCCGTGAACCGAAAAAGTTTGGGAACCACTGCATTATACAATAAGCCTAAATTTCCACTCGGTTTATAGAATGTGCTGAGTGCCCATCTGCATGACTAAATTTAGTCGTAGGCAGTTACACCAAGTAAACCTTGATGCAAATGCTGACACCTAAATTACACATGGACCAGGTATATTCTATAACCACGTGTACAGATTTTAGCAATGCCCACAACCTGCCCATTCCACGCCCCCTTTTCAACTATGCATCTTAGAATGTACACGAATCATGTTATAGAATACGTTTAGACAGTTCACGTAAATTCTAGTGGAAATAATTAGTTAACAAGCTATTCAGCACTAATTGACACTTATAGAGTGGCAATTATCAGTTCTGATTAGCTTGTTAACTAATTAAGTTAATCATTGCTGATTAGCTTGTTAACTAATTAAGTTGCATGCATAAATCCAGAATACGACTGGATTTGTGCACGCCACTGAAGTCGCACTATATAGAATCTGGGGGTTAGTGCTTATTTTTTTCTACACCAATTTTTTAGTAGTATTTATACAGTAGAATCGAGTCCATACTGTGCCACTATTAACATATCAATTGAAGCAAGTTTTCATTACAGTTCTGGTTCATATAAAGGACTTTGGGGTTGGCTGAGTTATTTCTTGAGGACAACTGTGAAAAATCTGATTTGCTTATTCAGCCTCCTGGTGTAAACCAATCCTGGCCCTGTCTCTCAACCAATAAGTGTGATCGTGTGCCCCTGTCATACTCCACTTGGCTTACTTTAGGCACTTGCTTAACCCAATATACAACCAGAGGTTACACTGGATAGGCCATATGGTCTTTATCTGCCTTCATTTTTCTCTGTTTCTATGTATATGAGACTGAATATTGCCACTATCTGGATAGTTTTAAATTCTTATCAACTTATCTGGATATTCAGTGCTGGCCATTATCTGGATCATGGTGCTGAATATCTAGATGTTTTTGACCACCAAACCTGGCATTTAAAAAAATGCTGACCATGGTGGCTAAATATTGACCCATAAATGTTCAATGTCATTATAATCAGAAATAATTGGGTTAAGGTTACGTAAAATCTTTTATATGTACTGACATTCTTTGTTTTACTAACAGTCCTTGCCTTTGAGTGATAGTCTTGCTCTAGCCTGGAATCCGATCCTGCTACTTGTCTGTACTTGTTCATGTTCATTTTCATTTTCATTTGGCGACTTCTTTCTTCTGTATCCATATTACCTGTTGAAACAGAAAATACATAATCAATTTGTTCTCTATCATTTATCATTTTACTAACATTATTCTACAGAAATGATATTAACATATATTGAAATAGGCAGCTGCTTAAACCTATGTAGATAAAAATATTGTGCCATATTTAGAGCTGGCATAAGCACATTCAGAGCCGCAATCTGTATAGGGGGATAGGATTTGATACACTGCCTTTCTGTGGTTACAATCAAAGTGGTTTACATATTATATACAGGTACTTTTGCTTTTTGTACCTTGGACAATGGAGGATTAAGCGACTTGCCCAGAATCACAAGGTGCTGCAGTGGGACTTGAACACAGTTCCCCAGGTTCTCAGGCCAGTACACTAACCACACACCTAAATGCCAGTATTTTGGTCATTAACACACATGCATACAAATGACCGTATTTCAGCAAAGTGCTGTTCCATAAGTATATGCCAATATTAAATGGCATGTACTTTGCAGGTGGATTTTCACTCTATGGGGGCAATTCTATAAAGAGGACACCAAGATTTACATGCCAGGAATGTATATAAATGACCAAGGGCGTTGTGGGATCCAAGATGGCGGCGTAGTGTGCTATCGCTTCAGACGTGCTCAGACATATTCTGAATTGCTATTTGGAACGGCATCTCAATTCCCCAAATAATAGGGAAAAGGAGAGGAAAGGTGCGGTAGATTCCCTTGACCCCCACCTTCCACAACAGATGACTTTAGAAAGGTTTGGGCTGACGTCTGGACCCCTGCAGGCTTCCTCCCCTGCTATCGGGGCCGACGTTTCTGTGCTGGCTGGCAGTGTCGACGGAGTTTCTTTGAGCCCCGTTTTGTGTGCGGTTCCCCCACAACTAGGAAGGAATGCTGCGGATGCAAGTCCTGCCGCTGGGACCACGAGTGCTGGGACGCCAAGTGAGCAGGGAGGGAACCTGCCCGCACTGAGGGAAATTGTGAAGACCAATCTGGTGGAAAACTCATATTGCAGCACAAGTTTTGCCTCATCAGATAGTGAGTACTTTGAACCAGACTCTTAATATTCCCCCTCCTGTATTTTCTTTGGGGGCTTTGAAAAAAAACAGCCGTAGTGACAATGGAGTCACTTTGGGATTTGACATTTAACTTACACTCCTCTTTACAATCATTGATAACTAAAAATTCTAGTGAAATTATGGTTTTGTCTGAAGCAGTCCTTATTCAGGCACAGGCAACTGCTCAAAAATCTACTGAAGTGAAACTTCTAGATAAAAAAAATTCACACTCTGGAAACTTTGGGACAAATCGCAATTAAGGAGAAACATTTTACTTTTTGTTGATTGGAATATCTGGAAAATCAGTCCAGGAGGCTTAATTTGAGACTAACCAATTTTCCCAGGTCACCTCTAATAGCACCGATAGACATGGTAAATAAGTATTTGGTTGAAATTTTAGGAATGTCGGGTGATTCACTGCCTCCTATAACTCAGGCACAGTATTTACAGATTGTTAAAAATCCACTGGTGAGAATCTTCAAGCCCAAATAGAAGAAGGTATGAACCTTACATCTTTTTTGGAATCTTCACTAGAAGTGAATACTCAGAGAACTACTGTGGTAGTTTCCTTTGCTTTGGAGATGGATCAAGATGCTGTTCTGAGACTTTCTTTTAGACACTTAGACTCTCTGTTTTTGGGATCAAAAGTTAGAATATTTCCTGATCTTTCTAGAGAAATGCAGAAAAGGCGTAAGGCCTTTTTGGCTCTACGCCCAAGAACTTTGGCTTTGGGTGCTAATTTTGTACTTAAGTTTCCTTGTATATGTCAAGTATTATTTCAATCTAAGCAATTTCAATTCTTTAATCCCAAGCAGTTAGAAGAATTTTTGTTAGCTAAAGAAGAGGTAAATGTTATTGTCTAAGTTAGAGATAGCACATTGTATGATAGGCTGGAGAAAGTCTGATGGGAAAGCAATAACTTAGAATTTTATTTCCTTTTTATAATTATTTGTTTAATCTTGAATCCAAATTGCCTAATTATTCTGGACAAAGTTTGATTAATATTTATTTCTGGTCAATGACAATATTGTTATTTCGTTTATGTTTTGATTTTCCAATTTCTCTATTATCTCTCTTTTGAGTTGTATAATATATAAATAAATAAATAAAAGTAAAAATAAATAAAATAAATGACCAAGATACTGGCATGTAAACACATAAATGTTAATATTACAGCTACACACTACTTTATCACATGGTGTCTAAATGGGAGGATGCATAGGTTTCATGTGGGAATTGTTCTGCGATTTAGGTGTGAACATTTACTCAGTGCCATAGCGAAGGCTAATGGTACCCGGGGCGGGTACCGCTGCGCACCCCCCCCGGGTGCAGCACGGCGCGACCCCCCCCCCCCTCTGCGGCGCACCCCCCCGGAGCGCAACCCCCCCCCCGGACCGCATTCTTACCTGCGGGAGGGCCGATCCGCCACGAGTGCACGTCACTCGGAGCTGCGTCGGCCCCGCTGGTTCCCTGCTCTCTCTGCCCCGGAACAGAAAGTAACCTGTTCCAGGGCAGAGAGAGCAGGGAACCAGCGGGGCCGGCACCTCCCCCCCCCCGAGCGCGTGCACCTGGGGCGGACCGCCCCTCCCGCCCCCCTTCCTATGCCACTGCATTTACTAGAGCCAACCCAAGGGTCTCTGACATCCTAGGTGAACCTTCATCTGTGCATCCACCACCAGAAGATGGCTTACAGCCCTTCTCTTCCATACTCTAGCATCAACTCTCCTTCCCTATCTCCCCTCCTCTCAGTAGTGTCCAACATCTCTTTCCTTCCCTCCCCTCTCCTCAGTGTTGGCCAGCATATCTTTCCTTCCCTACTTCTCCTCTCCAGCACACAATAGCCATTTGCATGACTTTATGCTACTGGCTACAACAAGCTAAAACCTACACTAACTAATAGTGTGGCTTAATAAACATGCTCCATAATGATAAAATCAGATAACAATTAATATTACAATCAAATAATCCTCAAAATAAATGCACTCAGAACAGTTTTACCTAATTACAGATCTCAGTAAGGTAATTACATTATCTTTCATGCAAAAGTCTGAGCAAAAACCAAGTCTTTGCCCTCATTCAAAATCTCTACTTTTACTTTACAAAGGCAACAGCACTACAAGGTATCAAGTGGGGCATGAAGATCTCAAAGCACCAAAAGAGGGTCAAAGGGCATCAAAGGGGCATTAAGGCTCTTAGCCCCCTGCCAAGGGCAACACAGTAAAACTAGTGGAATGAAGACCCCAAGATACCAGGAGGGGGCAAAGCAGCACCAATATTGGGAGGTAGACCAAAAGGTATAAGGACACAAGCAAAGCAGCAAAAATGTTGGCAGTAAAATCCCAAACCAACTATGGCAGTTCTCTTTTCAGTTTGTTCCTTTCTTTCTCATTATGGAATCTGTCTGCTCTGCACCATACAGCCTGAATTTTTCTGATGCAGAAACTCAGTTAGTGCCTAGTCCCGTAGTCTCCCAAGCTTCTCTCCCTCTGAAAACCAAGAGAGCAATTGTAATGAAATTGTGTTGGTGTCAGGATTCATGTTCAATCAAAAACAATTCCCCTACAAAAGGGTAATCATCACATGTTTCAATAAAGTTTTTCTACAAAACAATCCAATATCTATAATATGTAAAGTGTAGTGTGGGAGCCGTAAGTTTATACACCGTGGCAGCCTGCCACCAGTGAAGTGACTGTATAATGAATACAGCCTCATGAATGCACCAATCATTTATACTCACAAGCCATCATTTGGCTCCCTACACATGTGTGCTGTGTCAACAAATAATAAAGTCATGTATCTAAATAAATTATATTAACATGTAGTAATAAAACTAAATTCCACGAAAGTCCCCAATCACTACATAGTCTACAACAATTTCAATAAATGACCGCTTTTCTTGATCAAAGTTGTGTCTTCTCTAAGCCGTGGAATGGTTCTACAGAGTTCAGTTTTGGAAACACCCTTCTTCAGGAACCACATCATGATCTGCCACATCCTCTATGGTACCACATTGTACTACTTTAGGACAATGGTTCCCAATCCTGGTCCTGGAGGCACCCAGGCAATCAGGATATCCACAATGAATATTCATGAAAGAGATTTGAATACAATGAAGGAAATATGCAAATATCTCTCAAGAATATTCATTACGGATATCCTGAAAACCTGATTGGCTGGGGTACCTCCAGGATCAGGTTTGGGAATCACTGCTTTAGGACATACATTTTCTGAACTGCAATGGTTTATCATTGAATAAGTTTCTGAGCATTACTGAAGCAATACAGTTATCATTTTTACAACTCCGGGAACAATGGTAGATTTTTGAACTATGGGTAGTTAAGCTCCATGGATTAAATGACAGCACTGAGTGGCACACTATGTTTTAACAGGTTAGGGCTGTAATAAAAGTTGGCAAATTCAATTGATGATATCATGGGGAATACCCTTTTCCCGCAGGAACACAGGACAGCGTCCCAGCTTGGTCCGCCATTTTACATAGAGGTCCTTGCTCTCATTGCCGACTGCGTCTCGCTGTGTGGCTCCTGAAAAAGGATTTTTCCAAAATGGAGCTCTGTAGGACCCCTCCATGGCTTAGAGAAGATGAGGCTTTGATCAATATAAGTGGTCATTTATTGAAATTGTTATGGACAATGTAGAGATTGGGGACTTTCATGGAATTTAATTTTATTATACTTTGAAGGACCTGAGCAATTTCATCACATGTTGGTGTAATTTATTCACATACATCTCTTTATTACTTGTTGACACATTAGCACACATGTAGGGAGCCAAATGATGTTTTTTTAATATATATGATTGGCCCATTCATGCAACTGTATTCATTATTTGAATAAGCAGTTCACCGGTGGCAGTCTGCCACAGTGTATAAACTGACTGCTACCATACTACACTTTACATATTAAAGATATGGGATTATTTTATAGAACCACTTTACTGAAACATGTGATGAATTATGGGTGGAAAATGGATGGTATAAAAAAAAACACAAAAAAAGCCCCACAAATTTAAATGATTGCATGTGTGTGGATGTTTCAAGTGGTGCTTTGATGGTGATTCCGGCTGTGAAGAACTAAGGCCGGTGCTGGGCATACTTGTACGGTCTGTGTCTCGTATATGGCAATCTGGTTTAGGATGGGCTGGAGAAGGATTCAACGGCAACTTAAGTAGCTGGAATGCGAGGACAGTGCTGGGTAGACTTTTAGGGTCTGTGTCCCAGAAACGCCAGGGAAGGACCAAGATCAAGTGTTTTATATCACATGCATTGTTGGTTTGGTCATGAAGTGATGATGAGTGCGTCTTCTGGGCAGACTGGATTCAGGTCTTTATTTGTCATCATTTACTATGTTACTATACCATTTTGTTCCACCTGTTTGTTGTGTTTTTGTTTGTTTTTTGAAGTCAGATTCATGTTGACATCATCTGTCCTGGGATTTGGAAGTGAGGCTGGGATAGACTGGCAAAAAGTTTCAGCATGATAGGTTAAGTTACTTCTGCCTTTTTTATTGCCCCTTTTCAAAGTGGCACTACTCTGTCAGGTTCTCTGGGTGCATACCCATGACTTACGAGCAAAGGCTGGTAAATCCACAGAAGCTGCACAAGTATGGCAGAAGCCACTAAATAGTTATACTCTGGGATACAAAAAGCACCTCTAGAAGAGGTCAATGGATCACATGGGGTGTTTCCTTGATTAGGCACCAAATACTGACCAAATGGTCTTCTCTAGGGAGTTGTCTTCCCCTCTGTTGTCCAGAGAATAACTATTAATTGGTTTATAATTTGCCTGTGCAGTGCTTATGGCTTCAGCTACAAGTGTCCCCGATAGGCAGGGCTTTTTTTGAGGGGGTACTGAGTACCGGCACCTTTTCCATTGTCTACTAAAATTGACCCAAGGACCCCAAGTTTTAATGAAAGAGATCAGGTTCTACACACTAATTCTGCCTTGTCATAGATGCTGTGACTGGTTGCAGGGGGCCTGGCTATTGTAGGGTAGGTCCCTCAGTGATCACCCCATCCCTTAAGGGTGGCCTAGCATTTGAGTACTGGCACCTTTTTTGTTTAGGAAAAACGCACTGCCGATAGGTGATGGATTTGATCCCCAGTAAATCTCACACTAACCAAGCAATTATAAATGCCATTCTCCTGGCCCCATAAAATACAAATGGAGTTTATGACCCATGTCCATTCAGTTTGTTTAGAGGTATATAAACCTTGATTTTGACCATTCACCTGAAAGCTTAGTATCATATGCTACTATGTTACTACTATAAGTTCACTAGCAATTTTGCTGTAGAGCATTTTTCACATACATTTTTGAAATAGCTATTTTTTTTTTTTCAAAACTTAAATAGTCCTAAGAGACTTGTAGTTAATTGTTTTGGAATAGTCTGCAAATTTGCATGGATTTATCACAAAAATTAACACTGGAAAAAGCAGCCCAAAGGAGCAAGAGGAAACTTTTAGGCTAATGTACACACGTCTCTTATATTGACTCAGAAACATCACTGCCACGGTCAGTCAGAATAATAAAGCTGCATGTTAAGGGGGACAAGCTATGCCAGTTCTGCTTTTACCCCACCGTATGCACGGTGATGTTGTCATGCTTTTCTTAGGAAATCCAACAGGGTAATTGAAGCTACCACTATAAGCTATGACTGAGTCAGCTTGTTTCCTTGCACATGAATAAACTATTATTAGGACCCAGTTTTGACTCCTGTTTTAATTCTGAAAGGTTGTAATTTTGTTACGACATTGATGGAATAGAAGCAATTCGGAGAAGAGCTATCAAAATGGTACATTGCCTGCAACATAGACCCTATAGAAAGAGACTTAAGAAACTCAGAGGATACTTTAAACTAATACTAATTGTTAAAAGTGGTGTATCAAATCAATAAATCAAATCAAACTTGTTGGAAAATATAAGGATAAGGGAAGATATATTATAACCATTCAAATTACCTAGGCAAATTTTTCTGAAAATTGTGCTCATACTGCCTTTTAGAGGCACCAAAGACAAGCAAATGTTGCTTTTTTATTTTCATTTCCAAAGAAATACAGCACATATTTTTTTCTAGATTTATATCTTGGACAGATCATCTGGATGGATTTCTTTGATTGCATGAGAACTACTATGGAATTTCAGTAGCAGGTCCTCTCTTGTGGCATGGAAGGAGCCTCAGGAAGACTCTGGGGTTGATCTGCAGTTGGTGCAAGCACCCTCAGTGCCTGAGCGGTTTGCAACTGCAGCAGCTGCACCAGCTCCTTCCTGAGCATGGCTCGAAACTGCTCATCGAAAGAAGGCATCAACAAAGGTGGAGGAGAAGGAAGACAGGCAGCCTGAGAAGGTGTCTGTGTCGGACTAGCAGCAGGGACCTGGCTGCTGGGAGACTTACACACTGGCACCTTTTCTAAGGATGCTGCTCCTGGTACTTCTCAGGTTCTGTCGATGCCTCCGTGGCTCCCAGCACCATGCATTGAGGAGGACCGATGCTTATGCTTCTTGGGCTTTCCCCAATGCACAGCATTGCAGGCTTTTGGTACTGACATGGATGGCATCAAACCCGTATGTGCCCTCTGTGTAGGGTCCGATGTTGAGAAAGGTAGAGATCTCCTCGATGCCAGTGAAGTCCAAGTGGATGCTGAAGTCATGGCAGCCATTGAGGTCAATGTTTCCAGTGCTGATGTCAATGTATCGGCCTTCAAGAAACCAAAAGGTTTCTCCTATTGAACCTGCCGCACCCGATGCAGCAGTTGTGCTGGTCTATCACTGAAATTACCTGATTAAATCGGGTGCACTTTTTGAAGCCACTGGGGGTCTTCTTGGACATCAAGAAAAGAATCATGGGCAAATTAAGCTCCTCAATTTTGAACAGGAAAAACAGGCAGTGTTCAAACTGAGGTCGGGGTTTCGGCCTAAACGAGCCTAGTAATATGCAAAAAATAAAGGAAACTTTAAGGCCCGAAAATACTAAAAGAAATTAAAGGGGAAAAAACTCTGCATGGGAAGGCATTATTAGAAAGCACGAAATACACTGTGAGGAGAACACAATGACGTGTCCTCCATGGAAAATGAAGATTGACAGACTTGTGTTTGCGTGTCAGGCGGGAAGGCACCAGAACATGAGCGGTAGGATGTTACTAGAAAGTTCTTGATCTCAAGTCAGCATTCGCATCGGGCTCCATTGGATGACATCACCCAACAGTGAGAATACGACGGCCTGCTTGTCCTCGGAGAAAGGATAGATTTCAGAACACATCTAAAATACCCACCACACACAATATTCATTTTCCACATCAACAACATATGGCCCTTATTTTAGAAACTCTATTTGTGTTTTGGATGTCTGGAAACAGGCATTTAGACATCCATATTGCATGGATGTAGAAATCCAAATTTTATAAAGCCAAGATAAGGACATCAAACCACAGAACATGCAAAATAAGACCAAGAATATTATAATGCCTCTGTATTGCTCCATAGTACAACCTCATCTTGAGTATTGCATTCAATTCTGGTCACTGTATCTCAAAAAAGATATAGCGGAAATAGAAAAGGTTCAAAGAAGAGCAATCAAAATGATAAAGGGGAAGGAACTCCTCCCATATAAGGAAAGGCTAAAGTGGTTAGGGCTCTTCAGTTTGGAAAAGAGATGCCTGAAGGGCGATATTATTAAAGTCTACAAAATCCTGAGTGGTGTAGACAGGTAAAAGTGAACTGACACCTTTTCCATTGGCTGCTAAAATTGACCCATGGTCCCCAAGTTTAAATGAAAGAGCTCAGACTCTACACACAAATTCTGCCTTCTCATAGATTCTGTGACTGGTTGCAGGGAGCCTGGCTATTGTGGGGTGGGTCCCTCAGTGATCACCCCACCCCTGAAGGATGGCCTGGCATTTGAGTACTGGCACCTTTTTCCGCTAGAAAAAATGCACTGCCAGGGACACTCAATGAAATTACAAAGAATTACTTTTTTCATTGAAAGAATAGTCAAGCTCTGGAACTTGCTGCAGAAGGAGGTGGTTAACAGTAGTTAACGTATCTGGGTTTAAAAAAGGTTTGGACAAGTTCCTGGAGTAAAAGTCCATAGTCTGTTATTGAGATGGAATTGGGGGAAGTCACTGCTTGCCCTGAGATTGGTATCATGGAATGCTGCTACTAATTGGGTTTCTGCCAGCTATTTGTGACCTGGGTTGACCACTGTTGGATGCAGGATACTGGGCTAGATGGACCATTGTTATGACCTAGTATGGCTATTCCTATGTTCTTTTACTAAGGGGCACAGCCTGTGTGTTTTGGATGGGACTAGGGAGGTGCCAAAATATGGATCTCAAGCTCTGATTTCAGAGGAAGTAGGGATGTCTATGTCCAAAAAGATGGACATTGTTATTTAGACCTGGTACTCAGCATGTTCTGGTTACAGCAAGGTGCTCCAATCGAGCAGCACTCCACTAAAGGGATTTAGGCAAATCACCTCCTTAATCTCTCAGTGGTTGCTGTCCCCCCTGCCCCCCCCCCCAAAATATGAAGCTAGCATGGGATACCAGGTTGTGTGACAGCTTCAGGAACTATGGATATTCATGGTACTATTTCTTTTTTAATTGAAATGGAGAAGCAGCCCAATAGTAAAGCATGAGCTGAGAACCAGGAGACTTTCAGATCTTTGTGATTTTGTTGTTGTTTTTTATTTTGAGCCCTGAAGAAAAAAAAAAACCTATTCCAGGGCTCTGTCCTTTCCTGGTTCTCTTCCTACCTCTTCCTCCGCACCTTTAGTGTTCACTCTGGTGGCTCCTCTTCTACTTCTATCCCTCTGCCTGTCGGCGTACCTCAGGGTTCTGTTCTTGGTCCCCTCCTCTTTTCTATCTACACTTCTTCCCTTGGCTCATTAATCTCATCCCATGGCTTTTCCTACCATCTCTATGCTGATGACTCCCAAATCTACCTTTCTACCCCTGATATCTCACCTTGCATCCAAACCAAAGTTTCAGCATGCTTGTCTGACATTGCTGTCTGGATGTCTCAACGCCACCTGAAATTAAATATGACCAAAACCGAGCTTCTCATTTTCCCCCCCAAACCCACCTCCCCGCTCCCCCCGTTTTCTATTTCTGTTGATGGCTCTCTCATTCTCCCTGTCTCCTCAGCTCAAAACCTTGGGGTCATCTTTGACTCTTCTCTCTCCTTCTCTGCTCATATCCAGCAGATTGCCAAGACCTGTCGTTTCTTTCTTTACAACATCCGTAAAATCCGCCCCTTTCTTTCCGAGCACTCTACCAAAACCCTCATCCACACCCTTGTCACCTCTCGTTTAGACTACTGCAATCTGCTTCTTGCTGGCCTCCCACTTAGTCACCTCTCCCCTCTCCAGTTGGTTCAAAACTCTGCTGCCCGTCTCATCTTCCGC
The DNA here is from genome assembly GCF_901765095.1 of Microcaecilia unicolor. Classification (NCBI taxonomy): domain Eukaryota; kingdom Metazoa; phylum Chordata; class Amphibia; order Gymnophiona; family Siphonopidae; genus Microcaecilia; species Microcaecilia unicolor. Next base: position 557,022,580 of record NC_044031.1, on the reverse strand, counting down.
CAGGGTCGCTTTACTCATACTACCCCTCTCCTCAAGACCCTTCACTGGCTCCCTATCCGTTTTCGCATCCTGTTCAAACTTCTTCTACTAACCTATAAATGTACTCACTCTGCTGCTCCCCAGTATCTCTCCACACTCGTCCATCCCTACACCCCTTCCCGTGCACTCCGCTCCATGGATAAATCCTTCTTATCTGTTCCCTTCTCCACTACTGCCAACTCCAGACTTCGCGCCTTCTGTCTCGCTGCACCCTACGCCTGGAATAAACTTCCTGAGTCCCTACGTCTTGCCCACCTTTAAATCTAGACTGAAAGCCCACCTCTTTAACATTGCTTTTGACTCGTAACCACTTGTAACCACTCGCCTCCACCTACCCTCCTCTCTTCCTTCCCGTTCACATTAATTGATTTGTTTTGCTTACTTTATTTATTTTTTGTCTATTAGATTGTAAGCTCTTTGAGCAGGGACTGTCTTTCTTCTATGTTTGTGCAGCGCTGCATATGCCTTGTAGCGCTATAGAAATGCTAAATAGTAGTAGTATTAGTAGTACTGTGCCTGAATGTACATCTCTTCAGTCTTCAATAGTCTTAAGGCTTGCAGCTGACATAAAGAAGCAGGAAGTTATGCCAGAAGGAGATGGGAAGCAGAAGAGAGCAGGCTCCAGAGTCAGCAGCAGATGGCCCATGTGAATCACTGCTGCTACACTGAGTTCTCTACAGAGAAACATACATTTTAAGGTAAGGTAGTGGTAGGGGTTTGGAGACAGGGGGACAAGCCAGGGCAAGGCCCTGTGCAGCCTCCCCTGCTAAAGGCCAGCCCTGATACTGGCAGTTGTCTGGTCTTCCTTTGACTTTTTTTTAGAAGTATGGAATACATATTTTTTCTGAGTTCTCACGATGGTATTTGTAAACAAGTTCAAAAGAAAAAAATGACAGCAAATAAAGAAAAAAAGATTCCATCAAAACTATAGTTCAAAAGATCAAAGGAAAATCATAGAATGATAACGTTTTACTTCTAATGTATGTTTTATGTATATTTATATTTATATTTTTTCTTACGATTTTTAAATTATTAATAGGTAGAGGACATCATACAGGACCACAGTCATTCTAATCAGGTCAAAAGACCACTTATAGTGCACAGCTGCTCCAGGTCACGACCTTCAAATACCCCCTTGTGGGCGTTAGGTGTTGGCCTGGTGTCCAACATTGGATGTTTTTTCTGGAACTGACAAGATAAGAGACTATTTTACATCTATGATGATGAAAAGTTTGTAGTTGTGTCCCAGGAATGTAGTAGGATGGCTACATATATAGGGATATACACTTTTAGAATCACAATAGTACTGAATTTGAGTTTTTGCACTATTTTGGTTTTGGTTTAGGTGGTAATACAAATGATTGGAACCATATTTGAAGGTTGTGACCTGGAATAGGTGTGCACTATAAGAGGTCTTTTGACCTGATTAGACCAATTATGGTCCTGTATGATATCCTCTACCTATTAAAAATTAAAAAAAATCATAGATTAGAAGTACAAACATTATCACTTTATGACTTTCCTTTGATCTATTGATTTGTAAACAAGTTCCATGCCTCAAGCAAGCAGCTAACGCTTGTAAGCGTAACTGCTTTGTTTATATAATTTCTCATTTTATCATAGTCTCCTTTTTATTATCAATATTACCAAGAGGCATATTTTCAAAGCACTTTGGGAGGCTAAGTTCCATAGGTTTCTATGGAACTTTGGGAGGCTAAGTGCTTTGAAAATGAGCCTCCAAGAGGCCCAACACCATTCCAACTAGCTCCTCTTTTTGTTATTTCCAATTCTAGCTCATGACAAGTTATATTTGAGCACAGTAGGTATTTTCCTGTCCCCAGAGGGCTTACAATCTGAGTTTGTACCTGAGACAATGAGGATTAGGTGACTTGCCCAAAATCATAAGTAGCTGCAGTAGGACAAAATGGTTCACCATCTCTGGTAAAGGTGTGTTTTATATATTAACTAGTAAAAAAGGCCCGTTTCTGTAGGCAAGGAAACGGGCCTTAGGCAGGCAATTTCCCCCCCCCCCCCCCCCCCCGTGCTAAGGCGTTCCCTACTCCTCCTACTGCCTCGGAATCAGCTGTCGCCCCCTCGAAACCCACCCCCTTCTGCGAACCTGTCGTTCCCCCCCCGTGCCGGCGAAAACTGCCCCCCCCCCGCCATTGTTGTGCTACCTGTGCTTACAGCTGAAGTGTTGTTCTTCCCTTCCCGTAGGTTCTTCAATCATCTTGTCTGGAAGTTCCTCTGCGTGCGTCTGACGTCAGACGTCTGACGTCAGACGCATGGAGTTAAACTTTCTGAGATGATTGAGGAACCCACCCAAAGGGCAGAACAACACTTCGGCTGTCAGCACAGGTAGTGCACAACAGCAAGGGGGGGGTGCGGTTTTCGGCGTTCCGGGGGGGGGGGGGGGATCAACAGGTTCGCGGAAGGGGGTGGGTTTCGAGGGGGCGACAGCTGATTCCGAGGCAGTAGGAGGAGTAGGGAACGCGTGTTTCCCTACTCCTCCCCTTGCCTTGGAATCAGCTGTGTTGACGTCAGTGACGTCCGTGCGTGTTTGCCTCGCAGACCACCTGCAGCCAGGGAGCCACGGTCCCAAGCATAGAACGCTGGAGGTGAGAATTATTATATAGGATTACCATTCATACATTTGAATGTCTGTATCCTATTACCCCATCTCTTCTTCCTCCAGTGTATACATGTTCAGGTCATCAAGTCTCTACTCATACATCTTGTGCTGCAAATCCCACACCATTTTTGTTGCTTTTTCTCTGAACCACTTCAAGTCTTTTTATGACCTTAGCAAAATACAGCCTCCAAAACTGAACACAATACTGCAAGTGGAGCTTCACCAAAGACTTGTACAGGTGCATAACCCTTCTTTTCATCTGTTGGTTATACCCCTCTCCATGCAGCCTAGCATCCTCCTATCTTATACACTTCTTTGGATTTATGCATCCCAAGTGCATCACTCTGTGCTTCTTCGCATTACATTTTAACTGCCAGAACTTTGAGCATTCTTCTTATTTTTGTTGAGCACTTCTCATGGTTTCTACTCCCTCTGTGGTATCCACTCTATTGGCTATCTTTGTGTCATCTGCAACAAGGCAAACTTTCCCTTCTAACCATTCAGCAATGTCTCTCACAAATATAGTAAACAGAATCAGCCCCAGTATCGACCCCCGAGGCACTCTACTACTCACCTTCATTTCCTCTGAGAGAATTCCATTTACCACCACCTTCTGTCGCCTGTCAGTTAACCCTCCATTTAACCTTTTACTGTCCCAGGTGCAAAAACTTAGATTGAGAGCCCACAAGGAACAAAGAAAGTACCTGCAATGTAAATTGCTTTGGTTGCACCACAGAAAGGTGACATGTCCTCAGTACTTTCCTATATTGTTGCTGGTGCCATTCTAGCTGCTGCTGACCAGCATAATAATGTGCCCTTCACTTTTGATTCTATGTTCTCTTAGGCATCCATGAATGATGTAATATTTTTTGCAGTTATTCAGATGAGGCCACATGTTACTTTATTTCTGTAACAGCACCAATTAGCAAAATTGATACAAAACCTACCTAGGAAAAGGCAGCAATGTAAATATTGCAGTGGGTCCTGTTGGGAAAATTTATTTATTTGGATTTCATTCACACACCTTTTTCAGTAGTAGCTGAAGGTTAGTTACATTCAGGTACACTAGGTTATTTCCCTGTTCGAGGAGGGCTTACAATCATTTCTTTTATCTTAGGAAATGGATGGTTGCCCAAGATCAGAAGGAGTAGCAATAGGATTTGAATTGGACACCCCCACTTGGCCTCAGTCACACATCCAGAACACAAATATCCCCCTCTTCAAATGTAGGGCATGACCATAAACTAAAAGTGCTATAGTAGATAAAAGTTAACCTGTAACCCACAAAAGCCACACTCTGCATGCAGCGCAACACCAAAGAAATAGAAGGAGCTACATTTCCTCCTATACTGTGCAAAATACAAAGACAGAAGAGAAATTGTCCAAAATGATGTACTCCAATCACCAAACTGAAAAAAAAAAAAAAATATATATATATATATATATATATATATATATATATATATATATTTACCTCTGTTGGCTGAAAATGCTATTTTTTTAATCATGACGGTTCCAGTCTATGGTACTGCTTTCCTCTGAACTCAGTTTCCAGAGCTTCCTATTTGTTATTTCTTTTCCCTCCACCTAGCTTCTTCACTTGTTGCTCTATATCAGCATTGACACTGATGTTTTTTGTTTAGCTTTCTTCCATTTTTCTGCCTCCTTCTCAAATCTAATTTTTCCATCTCTTCCCTTCTTCTCCCCTCCAGCCATGTGCATTTCCTCCGTCTCTCTTCTCTTCCTTTGCATCCACATCTAGCATCTCCCCTCTCTCCCCTTTCCCTCCATCCATGTCCATCTCCCTGCTCTCTTCCCTCCCCCTCCATCCATCTCCTCTCTCTCTTCCCTCCCCTCCATCCATGTGCATTTCCCTGCTCGTCCCGTTCCCTTCATCCATGTTCAACATTTCCCCTTCTTCCTTCCTCATCCATCCATGTCCATCATTTTTCCTCTCTTCCCTTCCCCTCCATACGTATGCATGCCCCCTCTCTTCCATCCATGTCTAGCACACTCCCCCCTTTCCATCTCATTCATCCATGTGCAGAATGCTCCCACTCTCATTCCTTCCCCTCCATCCATATCCAGCATGTCTCCTCACTCTTGCCTTCCTCTTCACACCTCTTCATCCATATCCCGCCTTTCCCCCTCTCTTCCCTTTCCATCCATTGAAGTCCAGCATGTCCCCTTCTCTTTCTTCCATCCCCCATTTCCAACATATCTCCCTATCTTTTATGTTTATGTTTAGAATCCTGTCTTTTTCTTTTCCTTGTATTCATCATCCCTTCTCCTCTCTTCCCAACATTTCTTCCTGACTCTCCCCATCCTGGTTCATCCCTCCCTCTGTACCCTTCTCCCTCAGCTTGGTGTTGCTCTCACTTCCCTTTTCTCACCACTAACCACCACTGCTACATGTGAAAGCAGCCTGTGCCTATGCTCACCATCTGCCTCTCCCGCTCCCAAAACAGACTTCTTGTGATGCAGGGGGCAGGATCAGCAAACGCTGAGCACAGGCACACAGTGTAAGGTCTTGTGCTGCCTTTTACATTCCCTTCTGCCATAAAGTGGCCAGAAATGCAAACCTGGAAAAAAGGTGTCATACTGGCATGTACTGGCTCAAAAAGGTCCCTAGATATTACTAATGATTTTTTCTTTAGTTTTTCCACTTCAATTTGTAAATCATGGTAGCTCATTATTTTTTTCCAGCAGTTTTTCATCAGTTTTACCATCATTAGATATTGCCATATTTATAAGCCACAGCCCAGGACAAAAAAGGCCAAGTATTACAAACACACAACAATCAGAGGGTAAGACCACAAGAACGCATCCTAAAATCATTACATTCAATGTCAGGGGCAATAACCTATATAAATATAACAACTATTCTAAATAAATTTAATAAAAATAGATTATATACAGTCAATCTATACTCGTTATCCACAACACATGCAATAGTAATGAAAAAAGAAAACTCTAACTTCTAATAGTATCCAACCTAAACTGTCCAATGGTACAATATATGTGAAATAAAGACTGTTTCACACAAGCTGTAGTAAAGAAAAATGTGTAAATGATAACACAAAAACTATTCTGAAAAGATTTCATAAGAAAAATCAAAAAGAAACTCAGAAGCAGGCATCTCAGTTGGTGAAAAAGCTACTTTTAACTTCAAAATTCTTCCCATAAAAACCTCTTCAGTTCAGAAAGCAATTTGACGAATCATATTTCTTTTGGAAGGACTGAACGCATAAAAACAGATGTAAGCATTTAAAAATATAGATAGTAGTAAAATCAGCATTAGATGAACGTGCTTATTTTTAGAAGTACCATTCATGTTTGAACGCTGACGCTGATGAAAAAGGGCAGTCACACACTGATTATGAGAGATAACATGCTGCATTAAAGACTGATATCCAAACATTTAAGAAGGCCATACGTAAAATCAAGATTAAAAAATACAAACGTGATGAACAAGATTACCAGTTAAACAGGGTCTATGCATTGATGGAAAAGGAACAGCCATCTACAGTTACACAACAGACAGTGTTTGAGCATTCATCAGGTGATTCCAATGACTGTTTACTCTTTCCAAAAATACTAGGATGAGGAGACACACAATGAAGCTACAAAGTAATACATTTAAAAAAATTGGAGAAAATATTTCTTCCCTCAAAGTGTAATTAAACTTTGGAATTCGTTGCCAGAGAATGTGGTAAAAGCATCTTTCTAAAAGAAAAGTCCATAAGCCATTATTAAGATGGACTTGGGGGGGGGGGGGGGGGTCACGTGATGCCTGCTACTTAAGCAGCAGCAAGGAAGAGAGGCTCCGTGATTAACCTGCTAATATCTGCTTTTATAACAAGATTCTAAGACCCTGATTGCACAGGATTCACCCTCTAGATGCCTGGCTCTTCCCGGAATGCCAGAAGGAATGATTAATCACGGTATGCCCTCGAGGCCACAGAAAACGTCAATGACCACCCCAAGGAGCAGCCCAAACAAAATGACGGGGATGCAACCACCGCAGGCCTCACCTCTAGCCCAGACTGCTGAGTGGGCACAGGAGATCTCACACTCGGTATCAGCTGCGTTGGAAGACAGACTTAATAAACTGCAGTCGGCAGTGGATGAAAAGTTTGACTCTCACACGCTACGTATAGCGGAGGTGGAACAACGGCTCTCTGCAAGGGAAGAAGAGGCACAGAATGCAGCTGCGCTCCACAAGGAAATGGGAGAGATTCAGGAGCGTGTTGACGAACAGGAGAGTTGTAACAGGAGGAATAATCTACGGGCCATAGGCCTGCCAGAAACAGTACTGGACAAAAACCTTTACAATTTCTTTGATAATTGACTTCTGGAACACTTGGGCCTAATTGGTCATGGGACTTTTTTCTGCTGCGACCAGGCGCATCGCATCGGAACTCGAGGTGAGCCTAATACTAGGCCCAGAACAGCAATTGCCCATTTTATGAACTGGCAAGTAAAGGAGCAAATTTTGAAAGCTTTCCGAGCTAAAGAGGCATTGGAATATGAGAGTCATCGCCTGTTGCTTTTCAATGATTACTCGACGAGTTGTGCTGCTGCGTAAGGCAATGGCACCCACGTGCTCTGCACTCTATAAGAGAGGAATCAGATTCGCTTTATTGAACCCAGCCAAACTTTGGATATGGCATGGAGGAAAGTTGATCATTATCACTGAGGTGGCAGCAGCGAGAGCCTTCCTAGAGGAGCTAAACAAGGAGAAAGGAGCGAGAAACAGAGTGAATTTGGACCTGAGGTGAACACGAGGGGGTGGGGCCTGACACAGTATCTGAAATTTTGTTTACTGAGGCTGGGGACAGAGCCAAGTTCAAATGATTTTGTTTCTCCTTTTCATATGAAAACCTACAGGAGGAGGGCCGGTACGTGTGTGTGGTGGATGGCATGGTGTTATGCCACGCGACGAGTTTGCCCTTCTGGGACATTTGAAACATCTGAACTGAAGGACCTTTCTGTTCATAAAATTGGTGTTCCTAAGTGTTTGGAGAGATAACTCAGGGCTTCAGCCTTCAATGTTGGTAATCTTGTTATGTTTTTATTTATTTTTTTACCAGGGAGGCAGGTTGGGGGTAGTCTCTCAGCTGATCTTGGGTAGGTGAAGGATGTGGGAAGGATGTTTGAGCATGGGGGTAGAGAGGGGAGGGATGGGAAGGTTGGGGGAAAGGAGAGGGGACGGGAGGGAGTCTGTGGGGTAGTGAGTGGGTGAATGTGTGGTGTATGAGGGTGAGTGAGAAGTGGAAAAGGGGGGCCGTTAAAGGGAAGGGATACAGGTTGCATGAAGTTAATGGGGCTCTCTAATTTTGTTTTGGCCTGGAAGGAGGCGGGATCAAGAGCTTGCTCTATAGCGAATGCATGTTTGCCAGATGAGAGGGGAGAAAGATCCCGCAGGTTGGGCTGGGAGACCGGCGGGATGAATATAAAATATGTCAATGCTAATGTCAGCAAATACTATGAATATGGTTAATCTGAAATTAATTACTCTTAATGTCAATGGAACCAAGATTCTCTCTTGGCTGAAAAAGGAAGGAGCTGAAATTGCGTATAGTCAGGAAATATTCTAGAATAGTCAAAAAACTCATCTATCAGCCTTAGAACACCAAAAACTAAAGAGGGGATGGGTAGGGGAGGTAGGGTACTCATCTTATAACTCTAGGCAGAGGGGGGTAGCTATTTTAATACACAAGCAATTGCCTTTTCATACTCACAAAGTGGTTCAGGATAAGGAAGGTAGATTAGTACTGTTAATAGGGGAGTTATGGGGTCATCAGATCCTTCTGTGCAATGTATATGGGCCCAATGTGTACTTTCACAAATTGTTTTCAGACTTAGTGGCTAAAGTGGTACCTTACTCTAATTATCAACTTATTATGGGGGGTGATTTTAATATTGTGGCAGATCCTTCGATTGACTGCAAACCCCCGAAGCCTAAAAGGGGGAACTCGGATAACAAAGGGATTAACTTCGTGTCTACTTGGTTGGGGCTAGTGGATATCTGGAGGCTTCTTCACCTTCAGGACAGGGAGTTTATGTTTTTCTCTCACCCTCATAAAGTATACTAATAGCTATCCCATTAGTATCTAGGGCCACAAAAGTGAGTATAGTTGATAATGTCTTTTGTGAACACCTAGCGGTTGAGATGACTGTTTCTTTTGCTGCAGAGCCAGGCAAGAAGGTGTGGAGATTTTCCCCCTTGCTGTATAATGATAGGGAATTTCATGTGTTTTAAAGAAATAAGTAGCTGGAATACTAGATGCATAACAAGACACAGGACATGGACCCGAGCATATACTGGAAATCGTCTAAAGTGGTAACGAGAGGCCACATCATAACATACACAGCACGGCGGAGGAAGCAGAGGGAGGCAGACATTGTGCTTGTCGAAGGAATATTATCAGCTGCTTAGGGTGCATATGTTACATATGAATGACTCCACTAAGACACACATGATGCAGGTCAGGAAACAGTCAGATAACATAGAGGGACATAATCGAACGTTGCCAGCGATCTATTTTGGTGGCGGCGCAACAGCTGGCAGGAACTGTATTATCGAAAAAGATGGCCGGCCATCTTTTTTTTTCGATAATACGGTTTAGCCCGGCCAAATGCCAGAGTTCGCCAGGTTTCAGATCACTGATTTTGTTTTTCAGCGATAATGGAAAAAAATGCCGGCCATCTCAAACCCGGCGAAATCTAAGGCATTTGTTCGTGGGAGGACCCAGCATTTGTAGTGCACTGGTCCCCATCACATGCCAGGACACCAACCGCGCACCCTAGGGGGCACTTCTAAAAATTAAAAAATATACACAAATAGCTCCCAGGTGCATAGCTCCCTTACCTTGGGTGCTGGGCCCCCCAAATCCCCCCCAAAACCCACTCCCCTCAACTCTACACCATTACCATAGCCCTTATGGATGAAGGGGGGCACCTAGATGTGGGTACAGTGGATTTTGGGGGGGGGGGGGTTTGGAGGACTCAATAGCACCACAAGTGTAACAGGTAGGGGGGGGGGTATGGACCTGGGTCTGCCTGCCTGAAGTCCACTGCACCCATTAAAAACAGCTCCAGGGACTTGCAAACTGCTGTCAGGGAGCTGGGTATGACATTTGAGGCTGGCATACAGGCTGGCAAAAAAAGGTTTTTATTTTTATTTTTTTAGTGCGGGAGGGGGTTGGTGACCACTGGGGGAGTACGGGGAGGTCATCCCCCATTCCCTTCAGTGGTCATCTGGTGAGTTGGGGCACCTTTTTGAGGCTTGGTCGTGAAAATAAAAGGATCAAGTAAACCCGGCTAAATACTGCTTAATGATGCTTTTTTTTTCCATTATCCGCGAACGCCGGCCATCTGGTAGCCACACCCATGCCCACCCATGTCCCGCCTTCGCTACGCAGCTGACACGCCCCTTGAACTTTCGCTGGAGCGGCGATGGGAAAGCGGTGATGGTGTCAAAAAAGCCGCTTTTGATTATACCTATTTCGCCACTTTTGAGAGATCGCCGGCCATCTCCCGATTTATGTCGGAAAATGGCTGGCGATCACTTTCGAAAATAAGCCTGCTACTGACCCAGAGGGCGGAGAGGGATATATATTTTCAGCATTTTAAACTGTTTAAATGGGGCAGCAAAGCAGGCAAATTACTAGCTAACTTGGTCAGGCTACCGCGCAAGCGGCAAGTTACCTCTACTATTAAAGATGACACGGGGAGGACATATACTAAAGAGTCACACATCATGCAGCAATTCGTTAAATTCTATAGCTCCCTGTACAAAGAAAGGGACTTTGACCCAGATACATGTGAGGCTTTCTTCCAAAACACACAGCTCCCAAGCCCAACGGAGGAACAGCTAGCCACTTTGAATGCCTCCATATCGGAAACGATCAGGCAGGGCATTAAATCTTTGAAGCTGACTAAGGCGCCAGGGCCAGATGGCTTTGGCCCAGAGTATTACCGTATTCTGGCTGACATGGTTGTGCCACCTTTGTGTGCATGGTTTAATGGGATAGTGGAAGAAGGTCTGAATCTACATCGTAATATGGCCCATATTGTACTCTTACCGAAGCCAGGTAAGGACCCGGCTCAGGTGGGTTCTTATTGCCCTATCACGCTCTTGAACCAGGATATCAAGTTCTTGGCAGCCATACTGGCTAGGCGCCTGAATGAGGTAACCCCCACCTTAGTGCATGAGGACCAAGTGGGCTTTGTACCAGGTCACTATGCTTCCATGAATATCGTATGGGCCATGTTGGCCATTCAGGAGCATAAGGGGAAGGGTAGCATGGAGGCCATTGTGGGCTTGGACATGAAAAAAGCCTATGATAGTATTTTGTGGCAATATTTATTTTGGACACTGGGACGTTTTAGTCTTTCGGGATCGTATGTATCTTGGATCAATGCTCTCTATACCCTTCCCATGGCACGGTTATTGGTGAATGGCAAACTAACAGATAGTTTTTTGTTACAAAGGGGACAAAGAAAAGGGTGCCCCCTCTCTCTGCTCCTTTTTTTTACTGACAATTGAGCCACTGGCTATAAAGATACGTAGTAGTGGAAACATTAAGGGGATAATGGTAGGGCGCAGGGAGCGTCGTTTAAACCTCTTTGCAGATGACATATTATTATATGTGGCAAATGCCCCTAGTGTCACAACTGTCAGGAATTGTGAGCCCTTGGACCAAAGCCAGAGCTTTGGCAGACAAATCACCTGGGCTGGCACAGGCAGGAATCAGAACAGACTGGACTAGGATAAACTAACAGACTCAACAAGGCAGAACAGAGGTAACTAAACACAATGAACACCACAAGAACCGGATCCAGACGAGGCAAGGAAAAGAAGGCAAAGGGCCAGAACTGGAACCCAGACATGGCAAGACTTGGAACTGGATTAAAACTGGGACTGGGACCCAGAAATGCAAGACCAGGCAAAACACAGAAGTAGATTAAAACTGGGTCCAGAAAATGGCAAGACAAGGACTGAATCCGGACAGGACTAGACTGAAAGAGACAAGACAAAGCACAACTAGACAGGCAAGACAAGGTAGTAGCTAGGCAACAAGAATAACAGAAACAAGAAAATAAATAAGGCAGGGACAGGATTCAGGATTCTCGAACAGGCTTGGCTGGAACAGGATTCAGGATTATCAAACAGGATTCAGGATTCTCAAACAGGCTTGGTTGGAACAGGATTCAAGATTCTCAAACAGGATTCAGGATTCTCGAACAGGTTTGGCTGGAACAGGATTCAGGATTCTCAAACAGGTTTGGCTGGAACAGGATTCAGTATTCTCAAACAGGCTTTGCTGGAACAGGATTCAGGATTCTCAAACAGGTTTCAGGATTCTCAAACAGGCTTGGCTGGAACAGGATTCTGGAACGGGCTTGGCTTGGCTGGAACAGGATTCTGGAACGGGCTTGGCTGGAACAGGATTCTGGAACATGCTTGTCTGAAACAGGATTCTGGAACAGGCTTGGCTTGGCTGGAACAGGCTTGGCTGGAACAGGATACTGAAAGGGATTTGGCTTGGCTTGACTGTAATAGGATTCTGGAACGGGCTTGGCTTGGCTGGAACAGGATACTGAAAGGGACTTGGCTTAGGAGGGAACTAGGACAGAACTAGCTCAAACATAGAGCAGGAGCAGAACCTGGCTCAAACACACACAGGAACAGAACTTGGCAGAAACAGAGCCCAAGAGCTAGGAAGCAAACATAGCAGGCAAAGGAATAAGCAGACTAGGGGAATGCAAACAAACAAAGAAGCAATGTGCTTACCAGCACCCACAGCTGAAAAGGGAAAGGCCAGACAGAATGAGCGGCAGCAGACACAGGTGCATAGCAGTGAAGTAATCAGGGACGATGCTGGCTTCTACAGACTCTCAGAATTAACAAACAAGAACTACACACACAGGAAACAGAACAGGGAAAACAGGAACAGAGCTTAACTATAGCAAGTGTCAAAAGCAGGGCTAGACTAAAAGCAGGAGCCAAGGGTAGAGTCAAACATATACAGACACCAAGGGCAGGGTGTGGCTGTAGAGCCAGACTTTCAGGATTAAGGTACAAAAGCAAACACACAGAAACAAAGCAAAGCACTGAAACACAAGACTCAAAAGAAACACAGAACAGACCTTCAGAAGCAAGATTCTCAGGAACAAAGCCAAGCAGGGAAATGATCTAAACAGGTAACACAAGATTATGAGACCTCTTGTAAAGGCAACGTAGGAAAGCTCCCTGGGTCCTTATAAAGGAGTAGGCTGATGATGTCACAAGTAGGAAATGAAGCAGAAGCAAGGAAACCAAAGCGAGGCTTGGTTTCAGGGACACCAAAGTGAGGCTTGGCTAACAGAAAGAACAACAACAGGAAATGAAGCAGAAGCAGGGAGACCAAAGCGAGGCTTGGCTTACAGGGAGAACAATAGGAAAAAAGGCAGACTGGAGAGATCACAGAGCTAGATACAGAGAAACAGCAGGTCTGAACATAAGGGCACGGCCACAACCGTGATACCTAGAGACCTGTTGAGGGCACTTTCCATAGTATGGGATTTTGGAGACCTATCGGGATTGAGGGTTAATTGCTCTAAATCGGAATTAATACCTTTTTTGGGACCTCCAGGGGATCCTGGATTTGTTGCACTGCCCATCCCTTCCTCTAGAGGCGCAATGCGATATTTGGGCATTTTCCTAAGTACAAATACATCAACATTCTATAAACGGAATGTGACTGAACCTTTGGAAATGGACTAGGCGGTCGTGTGACCTTGTTTCGATGTACAATCCACTCATTTATTTGGTGCGGAAAGGGGGCACGGATAGGTCACTAAAAGCTTTCCCTCAATAAAGATATAGGGGGTCTGGGTTTCCCTGATCTCTGTATGTATAATGTAGCGGCACTTATGCATTTCATTTTTGAAGGGATGGAAGGTTATTACCTTTTTTTGCCATGCGGTGGGTTGGAAGACTGGAGCTGCCCATAGTCTTTCATAAACTTACTCCACATGAGTTCTAGCAATAACCCTAAAATTGCATGCAAATTAGGATTCTTAAAGCCTATGAGGGGGGCATGGATTTGGTGGAGAGGGCATCAGCAGCACTCACCGGATGCCTCCACATTTCTAGGTATGGTGGGTAACGTGGCATTCCAGGCAGGTATGGGGTACTCGGTATTTACCAAGTGGAGCGAGAAGCGATGTAGGAGCTTGGGCCAATTACTTGTAAATGGAGAAGACTCCTTTGTTACTTTTGATCAAGTGAAGGAATGTTGGGTTCTCCCAAATAATAATATGCTGCAGTACCTCCAGGTTCAGCACTACTGATTCTCTCTGAGGGCTGGACATGGAGCTATGTGGACATGGGGCACCCTAGATAAGATTCTCTTCCGCATTCCCACTAAGTTGAACAGCCTCTCTATGTGGTATAAAATCCTAAAAATGAATATGCCCTTGGGTGATATGGAGAGGTTGGTAACTCAAAGGAATGAGGAGCTAGAGACTACGTATACAAGTCAAACGTTTGGAGCACTCTTCTTCACTTTACGTGAAATGGTTAAGGCAGCAGATTTACAGGAGACACAATATAAAATATTATACAGAGCCTACATCTCAAGGCAAAAGGGGTAACCATGGGACTTTGATGATCAGTGCAGCAGATGTCAGAGCGGGGGGGGGGGGGGGGGGGGGGGTGGGGAACACTTCTCCATTCTTTTTTAGAGTGCCCATCCCTATCACTGTGGAATGAGGCTTTCCAGGTGTTTAATACTGTTAACACAAAGAAAGCTAGACTGGTATTATGCCACTTTGCTCTTAAAATTGTTACTGGCCGCCCAAGGCCTTACACAACCATATAGGAGATTCCTGTATACTTCCTTATTGCTGATTCGGAGAACTATTCTGCAATTCTGGATATCTTCTGAGAGTATACCCAGTGAGGTATGGCTTGTAAAGATAAGGGAGATAAGCAAACATGAGAGTCAGATTTATTCCAAATCCTCAGACAGATAATCGACAGTATGCCCAATTATGGACACGTTGCTTAAATCTGATTACTTAGGGAGGGGAGGGAGAAGGGGAGGGAAGGGTTAGGATGGGGTATGAAGGGTGATTGAGTGGTTGTGTGGGTATGGATGCGGTATGCATGCTGTGATCTGGGGAGAAGAGAGGTGGGTCTGTTGAGTTGATTGAAGGGGCAGGGTATAATGAAAACTCAATGCGGAGTGCACTTTACACATTGCGCTCTAGTTGTGAACCATGTATCCAAGATCTTATGATACTGTTTAATGTTTATGCCACACACACTGTTATTTGTGGTCACATTCTGTATTGTGATTATGAAAAAAAAAAGATGGACTTGGGGAAAATCCACTGCTTATTTTTAGGATAAGCACCATAAAATGTATTCTACTGTTTTGGGATCTTGCCAGGTACTTGTGACCTAGATTGGCCACTGTTGGAAAGAGAATACTGGACTTGATGGACCTTTGGTCCACCCCAGTATGGCAACACTTATGTTCTTATAGGTGTGTGAGGATTCATGTTTTAACGTGTATAAAGTAGCACTTAAATGCATATTTTGCATAAACATTCAAATTCTAATTTCACATAGCTGGGATATAAATGTGCAAAACTGAAGAAAATGTAAATGGCAAGGGGCATGTTTTGGGCAAGACTAAGAAATGAACATTAATCCCTAGTTGAAAAGTGGAATCCTAACAGAACCCTGCTATCTAGGATGTCTATGTTTAAGAAAAGTGCTTCTATTGAGTAAAGCTCCACTACAGAAATTAGGGAAGGGTGCCCCCTTAATCCCCCAGTATATGATAGGCCATTCCCCAAGCCAAACTGGCAAGGGATACCGGTTATGTATGACAGCTTCCAAAAAATAAATATTTATGTTTCTCAAATGGCAAAGGAAATGTTTATGTTCAGGCATATTGAGATTTATTTTGCTATTCCAACAAACATTTGCATCCCAGCACATATGTGCTCATTTCAACCCATTGATATTTTAGATACTACTACTACTACTACTTAACATTTCTAGAGCGCTACTAGGGTTACGCAGCGCTGTACAATTTAACAAAGAGAGACAGTCCCTGCTCAAAGAGCTTATAATCTAATAGACAAGTGAACGGTCTAGATGTTTATATATCTAAAATGCATATTCAAGCTACACACAACCAGGTCATAAATGTCCATTTCTATATTTATTTTAGAAGAGGCTCTATATTGGGAGATTCTGTTCTACAGTATGAGTGGAACTTGAAATGCTCTGATCTGGATGTCTCAGTTCCTTGCTAAATACTGTTCCACATTAACCATGCTTCTTTTCTGTACTCCATCTCTCATAACCATTACCAATGCAAGTACACTAAAGAGACCTGCTTATTATAAAACCAGCACAGTTCAATATTTCAATTAAAATGAAAACTAAATGGTGTGGAAACATTGATGCCTTTCACTATGCAAAGCAGCACCTAGTACTGTCATTTTACAGTTAGTTAAAAAGAACACCAATTCACGGCAGCCATTTAAAAAAATCATTTCCCATGCTGGATTGATTGACAGTTGTCATAGAAACACAAAGAACATAGCGTAAGATACTGGTACAAACAATATAAATCTGCATTACATTGGTATGCTTCGCCTACCTCATCACCATCAAGTCAAGTGCCTAAACTCTTTAATATGAAAGTAAAGCATAAGACTACTGCTAGGGGTCATTGCCATCATTTTGAAGCTGGTGCAGGAGCAGAGGGGGACTGAGATCTCGCCCACCCATGGACACTAGACTACCAGGGATCATCTGTGGCTAAGTCCTGGGGGGTGGGTAGGAGGTCCAGTTCAGTGGGGGGAGGGAGGCAAGGGTAGATTTTGGTCAAGAGGAAGGAACATGGAGAGTGTTTAGGGGATCAGATTGGGGAGAGGGGTTCTGATGGGGAGGTTAGGAGCTGCGAGGGTTGTGATTGGAGGGTAATCTCTTTGGAGGAGCTTGATTGGGTGGTGGGGGTGGTCAAGGAATCAAGAAGGAACTTTGCCATGGGAAGCGGAGAGATGTGATCAGGGGTAGCCAGTAAGGTGCAGAAAGAAGGCAGCTTTTACTGCATCTTAAAGCTACCCACCCTTCCGTATTATTCCTATATTGGGAATACACATTTAGATTTGCAAAATAACAGTCCTACTGGTGTATGAGCCACAAATTGCACCTGTAGGTTGCCATTTTACATCTACACATGAAGGTGTGGGAACATGCACATGTATGTGTCTCTGCTTTCTATGTGAAAATTTTTCACCTTTTTTTGTGTTTCCTCTTGCAAAATGTTTATCGCTGCCTGAGCTAAGCATCTGTCCCTGCTGGAACCTATACATGTATTCCTGCTTGTATTTTGGAACAGGCTGTGTGTGGGGCAGATTCTGTTGTAAAATACTACTAGAATTCTACACTTGCTGTTCTAGATATGTACATTCCAACTTCTGAATACTATCTAAATTGTCATTCAAACTGTGCACATCATAAGACATCTGCATGGTTTATGTTTATTTTTATTAAAATTTGATGAATCTCCAAATTTTGGAAAACCAAGTCAAGATGATTTACAATGTATATACAACCCAAATAGATAGAAAAGAACACCATCATAATATAAAATAGAACACATTCTCACAGGAATAAGAACATAGGCATATGCCATACTGGGACAGACCAAAGGTCCATGAAGCCCAGTATCCTGTTTCCAATAGCGGCCAACCCAGGACAGAAATGAGAAGTATGGAGGGGCATTTTCAAAAGGGCATCCAAATTACAATTGGGATGTCCTGCTCATTAAGTTCCAAAAAATCTCACAGCCATTTTTGAACAGGAAATATGCTGGGGTTTCCTGTCTGAAAATATGTGAGACAATCCAAAATAAACAGCCATTTTACAAACTGAAATGTCTAAATTATGAATGAAAAAAAATTCAGGGACAAGGATGTCTGTCTGGCAGCTTTTTAACAGAAATGGCCACAGAGATGTCCTTGCAGAGCAGAGGGGAAGTCTAGTAGTCAGTGCAGTGGCACCCAGCTTCATATCCCCCTACAGCTGAAGTGGGAATTGAACCTGGATCCCCTAGTTTACAGTTCACTGCACTGACCACTAGGCTATTCATCAGACCTGCTTTCTGCTTTGCACAGAGTGCCCATAACTGATTCTGTCATAAAGCTTGGTATTCCTTTCCAGTTTCACTTTCAGGAGAGAAGGAGGGGGATAGCACCACTGGGGATTCATGAGGGGTCTTGTCTTAATCTTTTCAGTGGTCAGCTGTTCAGAGCAGGGACGTAGCTAGGTGGGGCCACAGGAGCCCTGGCCCCCGGCAAATTTCATCTGGGCCCCTGGTTTGGCTGGTGGGGGTCCCCAACCCCCGCCAGCTGAAGCCTTCTTCAGCTCCGATCTCCGCCCTGTTCTTCTTTCCTCTTGCTGACGTCTTCCTGTGCATGCTGACACTCCTTTACGTGAAACTGAGCATGATCCCTGCTAGCAAAGATATTTGTTTTTGCGAAGGGGGGGAGCAATGAGGCGGTGAGGGGGAGCTACAAGGAGGTGGGGGGGCAAGGCGGCGGGGCAGCAGACTAAAATGTGCCCCCGACCTCAGGCTCTGGCCCCCTCCCACCACAAGGTCTGGCTACGCCCCTGGCTCAGAGCACCTTTTTTGTACCCTAGACATGATTGAAACAGGTCTAAATAAAAATGTCCTTCTTTTTAGATTTGGACATTTCATCCTGTTTGATTATCGCTGCCCAATTTCCTAATTCTTGGCCTTCTCTAAACCCACCCACAACATGCCCCATTGCTATTTGGATGAACTGCAGTATAGAATATCCAAATTCTGCTGTTCCAAAATCGCAATTTGGATGTATCTGGCAGATGGACAGGGTTTTTTTTTGCCATTTTGAGACGTCCATGTGCTTTGCAAATGAGTACTATAGTAACCTAAGCATCAAATGTCCACTGCTGCTGGCTGCCCAATCAGGAATGGAAATATAAAAACAGATTACTCCATAGGTAGGTTGCTAAGAAAAAGACGGCACTATGCCTTGGAGATTCCCAGTAGCTTTTGAGGGATATGGAAGTATTAATATATGATCATTGTGGGGCCCTTTTACTAAGGCATGCTGAAAAATGGCTTGCGGTGGTGTAGACGCGTTTTGGGCACGCACAGAATCATTTTTCAGCACACCTGTAAAAAATGCCTTTTTAAATTTTTGCCAAAAATGGACGTGCGGAAAAATGAAAATTGCCGCGCATCCATTTTGGGTTTGAGACCTTACCACCAGCCATTGACCTAGTGGTAAGGTCTAATGCGGTAACTGAGCAATAATGGTCTGTGTGTGTAAAATGCCGATTACCACCCGCGCGCCAGAAATATTTTCCGGCGTGTGTAGTGGGCACACGTAAAAAATGAAATTACCGCATGGGCCACGTGGTAGCTGGGTGGTAACTCAGAATTGTCACGCGTAGGGAGCATGTAGGCTTAGTAAAAGGGCCCCTAAGTGAATGTAGTACAAACTAAGGCACCTACGATATTGTCAAGGAAGATAGATAATCTGGAACACCATTACATAAGGCCTTAAAAGCCAGAGTTAATACCTTGAATTGAACTCTAAACTGAATTGGAAGCCAATGAAATTTTAGAACAGAGGAGTAACATGATTATGAGACTTTGCTTTACAGAGAAAGCGAGCAGCTATATTCTGCAAGGATTGTAATTTTTTCAGGTTAGTTTGAGATGCGTCAGCATAGATCACATTATAGTAATCTATGCATGAACTGATATAAGTATGGTGAAGCGTATGTAGAACCTCACTATTAAGATAATTACAGACTGAATACAATTGACGTAAAGCATAAAAGCTTGAATATAAAACTGAGGATATTTGTTCAGAAAAAGTTAAATGAACATCAAGAGTGGCATCCAAGTAACAGAATGGATCAACTGTAGGCAAAGGTTTCCCACACAAAAATGGCACCAAAGATGGAAGGAGGGCATGATCAGTGATCCAACATGTTGTAATTTTTTCTGCATTAAGGATCAATCAATTGTCCTTTAGACATTAGTAACTTTGTCAAGGCGAGCCTGTAATAGATGAAGATCAATAACATCGTCTGCTTTTTTCTTCCTTACCCCGGCCCTTGGAACTCGCTCCCTCAGCACTTAAGGCTTGAAGACTCATATAAGTCTTTCCAAGTATTACTGAAAACTTATTTTTTCAATTTGGTTTTTGTCAATAGAGTTTTACTACTCTAACCTATGGGCTATTCAGTCTTCTCTGATCGATCTTTGAAATGACAAGGAAATGAAAATGTGACTACTTACTCTATATGGACAGAACCAAGTCATTATGATTTAAGTGGGTGTTTGTGTAAACGATGGCTGGTCTTGAGTGTGTGAGCTTTACTATCAAACTATGGCATTCCTGTTTTGTTGTTTGTTTTAATTGCCTTTGAACATTGTGAACTGTTTTGGTTTGATTACAAAGAAAATGATAAATCAAGTGAAAATAAACAATCAGTGTAGAAAGTCAAAAGGATATCAATTGTATAGAAATATTGCAGAGATGCCAAATGATTGAAATAGTGAAGAGGCTAAAAAAAATATTGAATAACAGAGGTGAAAGAACAGATCCTTGAGGAACATCACATGATACTGAAAAAAACAGATCACAAATTAGTAACTGTCAAAGAATGGTCTTTAAGGAATATAGTAACATAGTGACAGCAGATAAGACCTGAATGGTCCATCTAGTCTGCCCAACAGATTTAATCAACAATGAATGCGATATTATATACTTGATCATGGTCTTTCTTTGGTGTTTCTGGGACATAGACCATAGAAGTCACCTGGCTCTGTCCTTATGTTCCAACTAGTAGAGTTGCCGTCAAACCTCACTCCAGCCTATCCAAATCCGTCTTGTCATTTGTGGGACAGACTTTAAAAATCTGCCAGGCAGTGTACTCACGTTCCAAATTACTGTCGTAAAAGAAGGGAATGACTCACTAAATCAAATGCTGCTGATAAGTCTAATGAGGCTAGTAAAGCAATTGATTCCTTGTCTAGGTTGCTGTGGATTTTGCTACTCAAAGAAGCTAAACTAGTTTCCAGTATGAAATCTTGATTGTCCTAGGTGTAATATATGAGTGGATTCCACATATGAAAGAAGCTGGTTGAAAACAATTTTTCCATCAGTTTTGAAAGGAAAGATAAATTTTAAATAGAGAGGTAATTAATTGGGGAAACAAGATCATCTGTAGGTTTCTTCAAAATTGGATGGACCAAAGATGTGGCAATGAGAAGTAATTTGATGAGCTAATGGAAGAATCCCTAAGGTAGAAACTGTTAGCCAATTTGGGAGAATAGATTCCAAAGAGGAAGAGGACATATTCATTGAGAAAAGTAATTTCTTTAGGGGCCCTTGTACTAAAGGGTAGCCATGCGGCAACCCGGAACTACTGCCGGCCAAGGTGGGTGTCGGCAGTAGTTCTGCCCCCAGTGTACTACTTCCATGGAGGGTTACCTAGCGATAATCGTGCAGTGTTGCACGCTGCCCAGTTACCATTGGGTTAGCGTGGGAGACAACCCGGGTCGGCAGTAGTTATGCCCCCCAGTGCACTACTTCCGTGGGGGGTTACCTAGCAGTAATCGGGCAGTGCTGAACGCTGCCCAGTCACCATCGGGTTAGCGCAGGAGACTTTACCGCCACCTCAATGGGTGGCGGTCAGTGCTCCCCCCCCCCCAAAATGGCCAGACAGGAAGTGCAAACTTACCGCATAGACATTTCATTTTTGGCTATTTTCACCTGCTGTGGAAAAAGGGGCCCTGGTGCATGGCAAAAACGGCTACCGCCTCTAGCGCAGTTCCCCTTTTACCACAGCTTTGTAAAAGGACCCCTTAATGAATCCAAACACATATAAAGACACTGAGATACATTCCAGTCTTAACATCACAAAATAAATAATAAAATCACATAAAACAAAATAGACAGTAATTCCTAACATCCTAGATATCCCTTTTAAAAGCCTGACCAAAAATATGCTTTCAATAATCAATGAAAAGTAAGAATATCCTTCTTAGGCCACAAATAACTAAGAATAAGGGAGATAATATTCAGCCCGCAATGGTATGTAACTTGTAAACCACTTCCAGCCATGGGCTGAACTAACCCCTGGATATTCAATGCCAGGGAATGCTTGGCTCGCAGAACTGAATAACCAGGTATGACCCAAAAGTTAACCAGGCCCTGGCTGATAAAGCACTGTGTAAAGCTCTCATTTACATTATAATAATCCGCATGGCTATCAAACTCAATGAGCAAATAAGTGCACAGATCATAAGAATATATACATATCCTTAAAGCTTTGAAACACCATAAACATTGAAGAGAAAATCATAAATATATTTACATAATACATTGATCCATTGTCTATTCCTGAACATAGATCACAATAACAAGATTTCTAATAATTTAAAAAAAAGGTAAGATTTAAGCATTTTATCTTATCTCCTTCAACAATAAATTCCACACCTCTGTGGCAAGATAGGAAAACCCCACAACATGAACCGATTTATAAATTACTCCCTTACAACTAGGAAAGTGAACTAAGAAAATCTTGGGCACTACATTAACATATGGTAACTGTAAAGCCTCTGTATTAAATGCTAAGGGCACACTCAGCATCTTCTCACACAGCTAATACAAAGATAACTACTTAGAGGGCAATTCCTTAAGGGTCCTCCTCTTTCCAGGCACATGAAATAAGAGGTTGTGGGCTGTGGGAGGATAGGGAAGGGAGGGCTCAAATAGGAGTGGGGGGAAAGCTGGCATTGGGGTGGGTAATCTATAATACTGGGGAAACTACACAGAATGGTTTATGACAAAATCTACAGGACAAGTAAAGGATTAAAGCAGAGGAAGGCATTTAGAAGAGACAGACCTGAGTTTCTCCTCCTCGATGAATCCACTTCTTCTGTTATCACATCATGTAATGGACAGACATAGACAAAGGAGATGATTGTGAGTGGATGCACCCAGAAGACATAAACTGACATTGAGAGGAAAGAACTTAAAATAGTTTTACAGAAAAATTTGCAGTACACTATTAGTACATGGGACAAGTTAGCACTGAACATTGCACAAAAGAATACAGAAAACAGAGAAAAGGCTTGTTAAATCTATAAATGAACCCCCCCCCCCCCCCCCCCATAGAATTAGAACTGGAAAAAAGGAGAGAACAGATGTTATAGCTAGCAAGCCTGGCAGTGAAAATGAGAAAAAAAGCTTAATTACAAAAAGGATGGTTAGATAGCACATTTTCATTAACAGATACTCCAATGCAACATATTAATTCCAATGCAACATAAATAGTTTTATTAGATTTTCTGGGCTACATGCCTTGATTGTTAGTTCAAAGAACTGATGATGAAAAATATTTTGTTGAATGGCTTGTTTTCACTGCATGTCTATAGTGCACCTTCTTTAGCTAAAGAAGAGTAAACAAGAGTAAACAACTTACTAAAAGTAATATGAACTTGAAGGCAGTAGTTCTCCACATTACTGTTGAACTGACCGACTAAGTCTATATTTCAGAATAGCCATGATGGATATTTATGGGATACTTCTGGACACTTGAAAAATGGTTTGAGAATCACATGGGACAGGACCTCTTAAACATAGCCTCATTTTGGCTGAGTTCAATGGGCTGTTATGTTGTCAATAGACTCTAGGGGTACTATATTTTGAGTTAGTTTAATAAGCTGTTTTTGGTACATTTGTCATATGCAGTTTTGTGTGATATCTACTATGTGTATATTACAGGAAGCTGTGAAGAACTTTGGATTATTGGGTTCTAAATGTAAATCAAATGAACAGAATAAAGCCCCCCCCCCCCCCCCCGTAAATATGCATAGGATAAATCTACATATATGAAAAGTTTTCATACATATTCAGTGGGGATATCCTGAAATATTAAGGGTTTTTTTTTTTGGGGGGGGGGGGCGAATCTTAAGGACACATTTCGGAAATTTACACCAAAGGTCTGTGCCCTGCAGGCTACCAGTAAAGTTCTCTCAAATGTAATATCACTGTTAAGAATATTTATTTATATTCTTGCTCACCCTATACCTCACTCACCCTCCCCGTCTCTCCTTTTATTAAATAGATTTGATTTTTGAGGGCTATTGCTTTGGTAACAACCCAAAACATCAATATAATTTTCGAAGTAACCTGTATGGAGCAGCAGTTGTAACTCTAAATGGTAAGGATTCTACTTTAATAGGTTAGGTGAAGACACATGGTAAGGAGGTATGGATACCAAATTCCATATGGGAATTTTAATATGCAGCTATCCATAGTGGACAAATTGCTGTTGGAATGACTGGATGGATCATCTTGGTCATTACCTGTCAGTATTTTCTACACCAGTGTTTCCCAAGTCCGGTCCTGGAGTACCCCTTGCCAGTCAGGTTTTCAGGATATCCACAATGAATATGTCAAAAGCCCAGACCTGTCAAACACAGGGCCTGGAGGTCCATGGGACCACCAGACCCCAAGTACCTCCACTCCGAGCCAAGTAACATGGGGGCTCCAGTCCTCCCGACCCCCCTCGACACAAGTTCGGGGGGGCTGGAGATCCAATGGGTCGACAGCCCCCCTAACCCCCCCTTGAATGAGCCCTGGTGGCCCAGTGGGCCATGAGTCAAATCCCCCTGTTCCCCCTGACCCAGGTTCGGGGGGGGGCTGGAGATCCGGTGGGGCTCCAGCCCCCCTAACTCCCCTAGCATCCCCTCACATGCAGCCCTGGTGGCCTGGGCCGCGGGTCAATCCTCCCCCGACCTGATGGTCTAGCGGCCCTTCACCACCCCTTACCTTTGTTGGAGGAGGGAGGTGGCCGTCCTCCTCTTCCATCAGCTCTGCCTCAAAAATGGTGGCACCCAGCCCTTCCCAGTTCATCTTGGGATGTGCTGGGTGGGGCTTCACACCATATAAGGGAAACTCCTGGGGGGAGGGGGGGACAAAGGGCTGATGTATTCAGGGGAATGGGGGGGCATGCTGGATAGGGCTCACCATTCCTTCCCAATGGTCTGTAAACTCTACCACCAGCTCCGAGCTGGCGTAGGGTTTGTAGCAGTGTGCCAATGTTTGGTGCGCTGCTCGCCGATCATTGGGGAAGAATAGGTTTAGCATGCATTTGCATGCTACTTGCGCTAAGAGCTCTGTTTTACATGCTAGTTGCGTTCAAATCCCATGAGCATGTTATTTCACCCTCTCTGGGGCTCTGATCATGGGGCGGTATCTAACGCAGGTGCTAGTATGGTGCTAACAGCCTCTGGTGCCTGCATTTGCTTCTGATCATTGGCCCATGAGTGCCTCTTTTGCTCATTCATGATCTAATGGTCCCACTAATTCCCTCACAGGCTTTCTGCTTCTGATGTACCTGAAAAAGGTGCTACTAGGATTTTTTGTCTCCATGACAAGTTTTTCTTCATATTCTCTTTTAGACTTTATCAGTGCTTTACATCTAGCTTGACACTGCTTATGTTGATTCTTATTTTCTTCATTCAAATCCTTTTTCCATTCTTTGAAGGATGCTCTTTTAGCTCTAATAGCCTCTTTTCTTTTCACCTTTGTTAATATGTGGAATACATCTGGTCTGGGCTTCTACAATGGTATTTTTAAATAATGGCCATGCCTTATTTAAAGTCCTAACTTTTGCAGTCGAACCTTTCAGCTTCTTTTTAACCATTTCCCTCATTTTGTCATAGTCATCCTTGCGAAAATTGAATGCTGCTACAGTAGATTTCTTTAGTGACTTCATTCCAGATATCAGCTCGGATTTGATCATGTTATGATCACTGTTTCCCAGCAGATCCAACACCATTATCTCTCACACCATGTTGCTTCTTCATTGCTCAGATTGTAAACTGTCTTATCATAGTGCTGGGAAAGTTAGTGATCCACACTTCAGGACTTATGGTAATAAGTTTGCATTCTCTTTACCTTGTCATGATAGGTACATAATTACTCATTGCTGTACCAATAAGTTATTTTAACCTGTGTGCATTATCTCTGACTTATACTGTTTTATCTGCTGCCAATATTAAATTAACTTTCATTTTTTAATAATATCTGAGCCTTGTGTCAGTTCTTATCAGTATACTTTAGGCTGTACAATTCAGATCTACAGTTAGAGTGATGTCTCATTATACCTAATCTAAATACCAGAGTGCTACCTTTCATTTTTTGTCATCATATATACTTAGTGTACTCCTAATTGCCTGCCCTCTCCTGAGGTGAGGTAATTGTATTAGCCCTACACTTACTCCCATAGTAGCTATCACCACCATCCATATACCCCCTAATTATAGAAAGTTGTGTGCACAAATTTGCACATGCAAGTTATAGAATAAGGTCAGCTGAGCATGTAACTTAATTTAATAATGAGCTGATAATTGGTGTTAATAATAGACTATAATTAGCTTTACTTGGTGCGAATTGGTACCGATTAACAGTTACGCACATAACTGCCCTTAACAGCTATTCTATAAGTTGTAGGCTGAAATTCCAGAGCACACAACTTCCAGAGAGGCATTGACCTGGGAGGGGCATAGGCAGGTCAGAGGCATATCAGGCAATTACATGTGCGGGTTTATAGAATATTAACATTTATGACCATTTATGCCAGCTATTGAGCTAGTGTAAGTTCTCTTGCCTAAAGTTAGGTGCATACATGCAGACCTTACACTAGTATTCTATAACGACAGACACAACTGCTGTTTTAGGTTCAATTTCCCTGGTGAATTGGCTTACCTTTTCCCAAAAGATGCTGACAAGAACATCCAAGAGCTTCACTTCAGAGAATTTGGTAGCGGTATATGCTGGGAATGGTCTCTAAATTGCTCAAGAATGTACTAAGATAGTAGCACACGACTGACATGAAGATGGCAGTTCCGCACTCCCCACTTAGCCCTACTACTACTTATCATTTCTACAGCGCTACTAAAAGTACGCAGTGCTGTACACTAAACATGCAAGAGACAGTCCCTACTTGACAGAACTTACAATCTAATCAAGACAGACAAATAAGGGATAAGGGAATTACTTAAGCTGGGAATGATAAAACAGACATGGGTACTAAACAAGTGAATAGTTCTGCTTGGATTTTGGAGATTATTGCAGTAGAAGCCACCTTAGATAAAAAAAATTGCAACAATTGTATGATCAAGCCGAAGAGGCTCATGAACGTTTAGATAGCCTAGGTTGAGCGCTTGATGCTCAAATACAACATATCAACACCTTTATCTGCATGTTTATTTACGCCTTCAAAAAAATGAAGCAAATTGATGAGGCAAGATTCCCTTAGCTGAACCCAGACTCAAGACCTAGAAAATGGTTCACGCCACACTAATTTGTGGTTTGTTGGCCTTCCAGAATCTCTCCTCAATAAAGACCTTTTGGGTTTCATTAAAATGTGGTCCCCTCAAACCTTACAGCAGGAGGATCAACTACATTGTTTTCACATTGAACAAGCACATAGGTGGGGAGCGAGAAGGGATGATGATCGCCCACCAGGAACTCAACTTTGCACATAAACATTATATTACATGCAATTAGATCTGGGAAAATGCTGTGTTATAGGAACAAAAAAATTTTGTGCTTTCAAGATTATTCTGCGCATGTGCAGGCATGGTGCAAGGCTTTTGTACCTTTTTGTACAGTGGTCCACGGCAAGCAGATTAAATTCAGCGTCTTATATCCTGCGAAATTAAGAGTCTTGTATGATGGCCAGATGAAATACTGTGATACACTGAATGATGCTAAATCATTTCTTTCCCAGCTTATCAGATGACCTGGCAGACAGGTGACTATTACCTGCATAATGCATAGATATGGAGAATGATGCACACATGTGGAGAGTAAGAAGAAACCAGCAGAATTTCATAAGGATGTTAAATTTATTTTTCTCATACTACACAGACTTGTTGGGCTGTGCATCACTATTCATTGGGGGGGGGGGGGGATTACAGCATTTGCATATGGGAGCATTTGGGATAATTTGTGTAATTGCTATTTATGTACCGCTCCCCATATAACAGTTCACTATCAGAAGATGTTAGAAGAAGCCAATTTTGCTTACCCTGTTATGTTCTGGAATTGGAGTATAACTAATTACTTATATTCTATGATAGATAGGGTATTTGAGAGCCATTTGAGCAGTGGCTTTAATGCATTTATTAGTGTCAAGAACTTCAGCAAATCATACTCCCCCCAGGTCTAAAAAATCTTGGACATCTATATGGGAAAGTGCTTATGGTGAGGATTAGTGGAATGGAGTCTAGTGTGAACGTTTTGAGACTCCATGGGTCAAAAGGAAAATATGAGCTCAGTAAACTAGTGCATAGTATGAGCAGAGAATAACTTTGAGTTTTGTAATACGCTTAAAGAGTGTATTACAAAACTCAAAGTTATTCTCTGCTCATACTTAAACTTAAAATTTGCCTATGTTCACATAAGCTTGCAGGCAGAAATCAACGAGAGCTTTTTGGGTTTTGCCTATGGTGCATTGCTCTGGATGTGATGCTTCACATCTAGAAACAACCAAGAACAAACAGCTTTATTATTTGAATAATCTTTGGAACTAGTATGAGGTTGAACACCGGGATCCTTGATCATAGACAGTTTCAGACTCTGTTGCATGATAAGCATACTGTTTTCATTTCATGTCATGCGTTCTAGAGATCCTGCACTATTGTTATCTTATGGACTCCAGGAACTGTAGGGGTATTTGTTTTTGTCATTTTGGTTTTAGGCCCCCTGATTAGTGAAATACAGTCTAATCCCAATATTAAAGGTGTCCCTTTGTAACATCAAGAATATAAGACCGCTGCATTTGCAGATGACCTAACTGAGCCTCAGGCATCATTGTGGATGCTTCTGGACAGCTTCCATGAATATGGAGACTTTTCTGGATTCCAAATTAATTTTACCAAATTAGAGGCATTACCAACAGAATTTTCTTCAAAAAGAGACTGGAAGGGAGATTTTCTGCTGCATTAGGCTACTGGTCCTTTCAGATACTTGGGAATCCAAGTAACTAGATACTTTATAAATCTATCAACTTACCCACGGGGTCTATATATGGCACTCAAAATTGTGCATGAAAATTGGGGCGCATGCCCAATTTCAGTGCACAATTTAATAATGAACCATTTAGTGTTGATAATCAGATGCTAATAATTATCAATGATAATAGGCAAGAATTAGAATTTACGCATGCATCTTGGTAGGTGCATTCTATAAAGATGCGCACATAAATTCTAGTGAATGGATCTGAAAGGGGGGCATGGCCATGGGAGGGGCATGGGCAGGTCACAGGCATTCCAAGAATTTGCTCACACTGTTACAAAATACGTCTGATCCATGCCTAATTTAGACGCGGGGATTTACACCAGGTTTAAGTGTAAATCCTCACGCCTAACATATCCTGGTACTGGGCACTTTTCTATAAATGGTGCCCAACTTACATTTTTGTGCTGACTTTTAAGTACCATATATAGAATTTGGTCCTTAATGTATACAAATTATTTGAACATGCTAACTCAGTTGGGGATATGGCAGAACTTACCTTTATCACTTTTGGGAAAAGAAGTCTCTATAAGATGTTTCTTTTCCTGAAATGGTTATATGTATTGCAACTTCTACCCCTGTATTTGTTTGAAAAAGACTTGAGGTTGTTCCAGCGTTTGATGTCTCGTCTCTGTTGGCAGGGGGAAGAAACCCTAAACTATGGCTTCAAGTGTTGTATGGTCATTGGTGTTGGGGGGGTAGTGGGACTTCCAGAATTAAGTACCTGTAATAAAGCTTGTTTATTAAGGCATCTGAATGATTGGATTCTTGATATGCAACATTATACGAGAGGGAATTCTTAGCCCCTTGGTGTCTTATATATTTATTTCATGCTGCCTCCCAAGCTGAACCCCATTCTTTAAAATCTAGTATAATAATGGGTCCGATGCAACCAATTTGGAATGATGCAGCCAAATTATGGAATAAGGGCCCACGTAGTTCAGATTTAATTCCCATTAGAGGTAACGTAGAATTTTCCCTGGGTATGGATACAGAGGTGTTTATTAGAAGGGAGAGAGAGGAGGGATTACTCATAACGGAGCAGGGGAACATTATGGGATTTTCTGACATTTTGAAGACCACTTTTGCTAGACCCTTAGATTTTTTTTTAGCATATTATCAATTAAAACATTATGTGAGTTCCCTTCCAAGTAAGGGACTTGGATCACATTATAGTAAAACTTTCAGTTTCTGAATTACATATAAGGCTAAATCAAAAATCAAGGGGGGCTGATCACTCAGATGTAGTGGGTAGATGGGAAAGAGATCTAGGTACTCAGCTTGAATATTGGCTTTACATGCACAATAGCAGGTATACCAGCAACAGTCCACGCTGCTGATATGCATGAATGTCAATTTTGGGTTTTATCTGGGGTTATGCTACTCAAAAACAAGCAAGACATAGGGGCACTCTGAATTCTGTTGAATGTTATAAATGTCAAGGAACCGATGTGACATTCCTTCATGCTACTTGGAACTGTCCCCCTATACAAGGGTTTTGGAAAAGAGTTCTTAGTTATTTAGAAAGCATCATTGGCCAATGTATACCTTCTTCACCATTGGGGGCTATCCTTGAGAAGTATGAAGTGTTAAATCCAAGGGGTACAGGTGCACAAATTTGTGTAAGGAAAGCACGCATTATGAGGAAAAGATGTGCTATGCAAAAATGGGTTCAGACTGTACCTCCGTCCTTTGGCAATGGAATATACAATTTCATAATTAATGATGTTGGAACTGAGAAGGCCAAATCACACGTTTAAATGTAGGAAGTTATTTCTGTCAATTTGGGAGGCCTATATTGGCTCCCAAAGCAAAAGGTTTTATTTTGAATTCATTACATTTTGAACTGGAATGGAGAAGCATGATATCAAGAGGTATAGGAGCCCAATCTCTGGATACTTGTTAGTGTTATAGACTGGGGCCCCAATGCTCAGAGGTTAATGCCGGCACCAAAGAAGATTAGCACCGGCAATAGTGTGCCACCCTATGCTCTAATGGCTTCAGTGTAGGAGCTGAAATCATTAGTGCGGACTGAATTTAAATGTTCACAAAAGAATAAGCAAACCAACCATGGGGTGGAAGAAAACAAATCCAAGTGACCAGCCAGAACACAGGAGTAAGAGCTCCAAAACAACGTTTATTGGGACCCTACACGGTTCGTGTTTTGGCAAACAAGCCATCTTCAGGGGCCTAAAAACACACAAAAAATTGAAAATATGAACGAACATAAAAATAATAATAATGAAGCATAAAAATATACATTATAATAAATTATACAATATAGAGAGAGATATGTTAAATATATGAAGATATAAATCACACACAGTCATAATTCAAAATACATTAATAGATGATAAAAACATAAGTGATATATTTAAAGTATAAAAAAGTAAAATAGAAAAAAAATAAAAAAATAGAAATAAAAACAGAAATAGCAATGAGACATACCAATAATTATAACAACAGTAAAACATCTAAGAATAAAATCTTAGATCTTATCTGAGATGTCAATTTTTTTAATGATAACTAGGACTAAGACCATACAGAATTTTAAGACAGATGAGATAAAACATTCCCAAAAGTATTTAGCTTTTGGCATCATACTGTAGCTGAATCACACTGACATTAGCCCATAAATAGTTTATTCTTGTTGCTAGGGCAGACTGAATATGAGTAGGGTGAAAGACGATTATTGGAGAGAGAGAGAGAAAGAGAGAGCTGAAGGAAGGGACCGGTGATTGGAGGAGGGGATGAGTTATGTGAGGAGGGCTACAGGGTTGTAGTGGGTGAGGCATTCTGGGTGAGCGGGTGGTGAGAGAAGGATGGAAGGGTCGGGAGGTGTGTGTTTTGCCCACCTGCACTTCTCATTGTTAGGGGGGAGGTGTTATAGAGATGGTAGAGTGGTTAGGGGCAATGGGAAAGGTAGATATGGTCACAGTTTGGTAAGAAAAAAAAATACTGGCAATTCCTCAGAGGGCTTTTGGGGAGAGTGAAATTGTGATGGAAATGGTAAGGAATCACAGGGGCATCACCACCTCGAGTGCACAAACAGAGGCCCAGCAATACCATAGGCCTTGGGGGAAGGGGAAGTATGAATTTTAATGGATTTGTATGTGGCTAGATCGATACCAAATAGCTGACAAGTTAACTACAGCAATGGATGGTTGTTGAAGGGGGTTGACGCTTGCTGAGGAGGTGCTTTGTGAGGGAATATACTATGGTCTAACATATGGGGGGGGGGGGGGAGGGATGGTGTTTGTTGGTGGTTTTCTTTGCAGTTGTAACATGTTTATGTCATAGGTATCAATAAAGTTGTGGTTGTTATGCCACCATAAGTTTCATCTGCTTTTTTTATAGTAATGATGAGGAAGTTGTGTGAATGCCTATGTTAACTGAAATTCAATTTGTGCAGTGATTGCCAACTGTGCAGAAACAGTGTATTTTAAGGCTATCAAACATATAAATGGCGAGTGACCGTACTCACCCGCAAATGCGCAGTAGAGACTTCCCTCTCTGTCCCGCCCCCGCATCAATACGTGATGACGGGGGCGGGACAGAGAGGGAAACTGCGTGAAGGGGAGGGAACCACCGACGTCACTACCGCTCCCCCCCCCCGAGGTCACCTCTACCGCTCCCCTCACCTGGAGTCGCCGCCGCCGCCCCCCCTCCACCCGGCCCAAGCACTCTCTTCGGTATTGAACTTATATCGCCGACACGCAACAGGCAGATCAGCTGAGCTCCCGTCGGCCTTCCTTCCCTGCCTGTGTCCCGCCCTCGCTGACATTACGTCACAAGAGGGCGGGACACAGGCAGAGAAGGAAGGCCGATGGGAGCTCTGCTGATCTGCGTGCAGCGTTTCGGCGACCTAAGTTCAATAGCGAAGAGAGGGCCCGGGCCGGGTGGAGGGGTGGCGGCGGCGACTCCGGGGGGGGGGGGGGGGGGGGGGGGGCCTGCAGCGGCAAGGGGAGGGGGCCTTGGAAAAACCACATACTAGCCCGTTTTAACGGGCTCAACGGCTAGTAACATATATTTGATATTTCCCTGCATTATGTCTTGAAGTGTGTTTCTCCTATTTGGCCAGCAGGTGGTGTTTCTCTGCTGTAAAGCTGTTACAGAGAAAAGAATGTTCTTTTTTTAGTTTTAGCACACAAACAGGAAGCAAGAAGCATTATATGTTTGAAATTTTCTTGTTCTGGGCTCTGATTGGCCCAGGAGCTCATTTTCATTTGGGGAGTACTGGCTTTTGCTCCAGTCTTAGTCAGGAAGAAAAGAGAGCAGGATCTCTTTGC
This sequence comes from Microcaecilia unicolor, assembly GCF_901765095.1. Taxonomy (NCBI): domain Eukaryota; kingdom Metazoa; phylum Chordata; class Amphibia; order Gymnophiona; family Siphonopidae; genus Microcaecilia; species Microcaecilia unicolor. The sequence continues at coordinate 556,989,442 of NC_044031.1, read as the reverse complement.
TGAGGCTCAGTAAACAAACAGCTATATGTCCTGATCTTCCCAGGTAATTTTTAGAAAGTAAACAAATGTTTAGTTAGTGTTATAATTGATCCATATTTCAGTTACCTGTTGTTTGCTGATTACACTATTTTTGTACACTATTCAATTTTTAAAGACAGTGAACAATTTAGTTTATTACCTCTGTCTGGAATGATAAAGAATCCTGGTGGTTTGTGTGTTAGGTCTGTGAGCATTTTCTGGGAATTGTTGGAACCTAGAAATCACTGGGGATAATTTGAGAGCAGGAGACTCACCAGAGGCGGTTGTGACCCAGTTATTGGGAGGAGGGTGCTACTGTAGAGCACTAGCAACAGGTGCAGGTGTACATGAGCTGTGCTTAGGATAGACCCTCTAAGTGGCCACGGGGTAACCCCAAGTGGGTGGATAGGCGTTTTGTGACAGACCTCTAGCCCTTCTTTTTTTTTTGTGGCAGCGCAGTGGGATTGTTAGACTCAGTGTGTGGCATGAGGGTCACAATCCATTGAGTGGTTCAGGTTTTTTTTTTATCTGTAACCTCCAGGTGCAGAGCACAGTGAACAAGTGCAGCAATAACAGGGTCCCTTTCCTGTTCAGTTTTTTTTTTTTGGTAGTGTTAGATTAGCAGTGTGCTGATGGCGACTCGTAGCAGCCCTCAGACACTGGATAAATAATCCTGGTGGTTTGTGTGTTGGGTCTGTGAGTGCTTTCTGGGAACTGTAGGTCCACTGGGAGTGTGGCCTCCAGTAACCTAGAAATTACTGCGGATAATTTGAGAGCAGGAGACTCGCCTAGAGACGGTTGTGACCCAATTAGTGGGAGGAGGGTGCTAGTGTACAGCACGAGCGGCAGGTGCAGGCGGTCCTGAGCTATGCTAGGGATAGACCCTCTAAGTGGCCATGGGGTAACCCCAGGCGGGTGGCTAGGCATTTTGTAACAGCAACCAATGTAAAGTTTTTAATAATGGTATCACTCTATCATAATTTTTTTTTCTTTACCAAGAGTGCTCTTAGCTGCCACATTTTGGAGCAGCTGCAATCTAGACAGTCTAACTATGGACTCGCCTTTGGGAATCATGCTTACCTTAGAGAATTTCATGTCATAAAAATGTATCTTATTGAATAATGCTAATTTTTGAATAATGCTAATTTTTGAGACTAATCATCTGAGTCATTAAACCTTTTTTCTCACTCTGTCTATAGATAAAATCAAAGTAATTTCTTATAGTGCACACTTATTTCAAAAGTTCAGAACTATATAGCATGTTAAGCACCTGCCATCAAAGGGATATTAGAACTGATATATCGGCAGCCATAAATGCTTCCACTATCTGTGTGTTAAAACTGAAACAAAAGCATTGAATAGCTCATAGGTAGTGAATCAAGTACATATAATAAAATTTAAGAATGAATCCATAATTTCTCCACAAAAAATGAAATACTACATTAACAGAAATTCACTTCTTGACTGCAGTAAATGAATGTAATAAACAGTGGCATTTTAGAAAGGACTTGAGATGTCCAGGTTGGGACATCTCAAAAATCGTTAGTATTGTACAACATGATCTGCAAGCGTACAGCTTGCTCTAAAATACAGATGGAAATGAATGTCTTTTCACCAGTTAGATGCAGCATGAACATCCATTTTAGAAACATGAATGTCTAACCAGCTTATTTTCGAAAGTGATCGCCGGCCATCTTCCGATATAAATCGGGAGATGGCCGGCGATCTCGCAAAAGCGACCAAATCGGTATAATCAAAAGCGGCTATTTTGACAACATCGCCGCTTTCCCGTCGCCTCACCAGCGAAAGTTCAAGGGGGCGTGTTGGCAGCGAAGCGAAGGCAGGACATGGGCAGGCATGGGCGTGGCTACCAGATGGCCGGCTTTTGCGGATAATGGAAAAAAAAGCGGCGTTCAGCAGTATTTCGCCAGGTTTACTTGGTCCTTTTATTTTCACGACCAAGCCTCAAAAAGGTGCCCCAACTGACCAGATGACCACCGGATGGACTCGGGGATGACCTCTCCGTATTCCCCCAGTGGTCACCAACCCCCTCCCACACTAAAACAATAAAACTAAAAACCTTTTTTGCCAGCCTGTATGCCAGCCTCAACTGCCGTACGAAACTCCATGACAGCAGAATGTGTTCTATCCTCTGACAGCCTTTCCCTGGTTGTGATGTGGCTCTCAGGTGAATGTGACACCTTTTCTGTTAGGTGCATTGCAGAGTCACATCAGCAATGCATTGTGGTGGGTGTAGGGTAGTGGGCTCTACTCCCATGCTGCTTTTCTCCCTGCTAACTGGGTCAGAGTGTGTCCAGTTTTGTTTCCGGTAGTCCATGAGGTAGTGGCCATTTTTGTAAGCCAGTTTTAGATCCCTTTCATGTGTTACCCACGTTAGAGAACTTAGTTATTACCTTGAATGTTGCTGAAAGAGGGCATTGTACACCATTCTGCCAGCTCTGACCTACTGTTCATCTCAGTACCAGGGAGACCCTTTGCCAGTGGGGCACAACCTCTGATCTGCAGTTAACTGTGAGTAAACGTGCTTATTCAAATAAAGGACTTTTTCAAAGAGATTAGTCTTCAGGTCTCAACTGGTGTGCCAAGGTTATACGGCAGCAACAAGTCCTAGAGGCCTGCGTGTACAGTATGCAGGTCCCTGGAGCACTTTTAGTGGGTACCGCAGTGCACTTAAGGCAGGCGGACCCAGGCCCATTCCACCCTACCTGTAACACTTGTGCTGGTAAATGGGAGCCCTCCACAACCCACTGTACCCACATGTAGTTGCCCCCTTCACCCCTAAGAGCTATGGTAGTGGTGTACATTTATGGGTAGTGGGTTTTGGGGGTGGGTGGGGGGACTCAGTACCCAAAGTAAGGGAGCTATGCATGTGGGAGTGTTTTCTGAAGTCCACCACACTGACCCCTAGGGTGCCCAGTTGGTGTCCTGGCATGTGAGGGGGACCAGTGCACTACAAATTCTGGCTCCTCCCATGACCAAATGCCTTGGATATCACCGGGTTGGAGATCTCCAGCATTTTTTTCCATTATCGCTGAAAAACAAGACTGGCCATCTCAAACCCGGCGAACTCTGGCATTTGGCCAGGCTAAACCATATTATCGAAAAAAAACGATGGCCGGCCATCTTTTTCGATAATACGGTTCCGGCCAGCTGTAGCGCCGCCGCCAAAACAGATTGCCGGCGATCTATTTCGCCGGTGACGTTCGATTATGCCCCTCTAAATTATCAACAAGGTAAAACAGGAATAGGAACATGACCATCTCTTTGACAGCATATAAATGTTTATGTTATGAAATCGCAACATAAACTTTAATGCACAGGAGCATAAATGTTTATGTCTGTCAGTTTAGAAACATAAATATACGAACATAAGCATTGCCATACTGGGACAGAGTGACAGACCAAAGGTCTATCAAGTCCAGCATCCTGTTTCCAACAGTGGTCAATCTGGGATTATAAAGATATTCTTTTAACACTTTTGCTGAACTAGAATTAACAGTACTAAACCAATAGATCATTTTCATTCTCTACATCTTGGTTTTATGTTTCAATATTTTTTTTCAAGCACATATAGAACAACAAGAAACTGAGGGCCCTGTTTACTAAGCCGCGCTGTAGGCGAGCTAACATTTTAGCGCGCACTAACAATAGAGACACGCATTATATTCCTATGGGTGTCTTTATTTTTAGCGTGCCTGCAGTGCAGCTTAGTAAACAGGACCCCTAAATGTTAAGTTAACCAAGCATAATATGTCTCTGTCAACTGAATAAACAATTTACATTTTGATGGTAGTTTAAATTCGCCCTTCCTCCCTTATAGGCCAATGTTCAAAGGACTGTGGTAGAATCAAATTCTAGTGCAAAAAAATTACTATGGTATCCTCAGAATAACGAGCTTGCAAATTAATGTTGTGTTAAAATTGTGGTATTAATTACCTGCTCACTATTCTAAGCTAACTTTCCTGTTAGTGTCTGAGTGTTGATTGGCTCTGGCACTGACAGGAAAGTTGACATTTCTTTATTTTTTTTAAAGCATGTCACTGTGCCCCCTATCTCCCCTATCTCAACGTCTTCCCTATTACATTTTTTTTGTTTAAACCTGGTCCGACCGAGCATCTTACCACCCCGACCATCCCTCCCTGGGAGAGGGGATGTTTGGGGGAGGTTTGATGCTCCACCCAACAAAGGGCAGAACTCCTCCCTCGATCTACCTGTAAAAAAAATCCCTGGTGGTTTATCCCAACTCCCCAAAATAGATAAAACCCTTGTGGTCCAGTAGATCCCTGCAGTCCACCCCCAAATAGATAAAATCCTGGTGGTCTGGTGTTTGACCCCTGTGATCAGGCGGGGAGCGAGGGAAGTCGCTTGGGTATCCTAGGCCACCCAGGGAGGACAGAGCCCAAAGGGCCCGAATCAAAAGTGCAGGGCCAGTGCGGGAAAGCAGCCTGTCTCCTTCACCTTTGAGGACAATGAAGCCGAAGAACTACAAGTCCCAGCAGCCCTTGAGAGAGAGGCCTGGTAGGATGAGGAAGTGTTACCCCCACTACGAGTCCCAGAATCCTAGGGGAAAGGAGGAGGATCTGGGAGGGCTGGATGAACAGAATAGGAAACAGCAAGTTGGGTTTTCATGATATCCACAATGAATATGCATGAGATAGAAAACTGCAAAGGAGACATTGTATAAAAATCTCTCTAATCAACGTTCATTGTAGATATCCTGAAATGCAATTGGCTAGGTGTGCCCAAAGAACTGGGTTGAGAACCACTGTTCTAGCATTCTCTTCTTTTTCTTTAATCCCTTTTTCCTTGACTTTAAGTAGGTCTTTTGATTTTCATTCCTACCCACAACAAAAACACAAATATGGATAAAATAATCCCAAATGAGAAAATGAGCATTTTCAGTTATTTAAAATTTATATTCCACCCTTATAGGCAGCAAGCCAAACAAAACTGGATTAGAAAATGCTATCAATAGGAAAGAAAAATACATCAAGTAATATACATACAAAACCCTATTTTAACAATATACATAATTCAAATCACACAGGGCAACAACCTTCTGCCAATATGTTAATAAATACAATATCTCTATAACAGTAATAGTACAAAAACAATCAATAAAGGAAATATTTAAATATATCTCTAAATGTTAATGTTAATAACACAATTGTCAAGATATCATATATCAGTAACACTACATCCCCAGGAGGCAAATTAAATCATGCGCTCACTTCTCATTATTGGATTTATAAATTTCTATTATGTGCTGAATTCCAATAGCATAACTCAATGTTGACTGCATGTCTAGGGCTAGTTATTGTTTTGCAAAAAAATGTCACATCACAACTCATTTAACATTGGAGTTGCTAATGTGCATTACTATTATACTGTGTGCTAACATTTTATTATGTAGTATTAACTAGATGCCATTACAAAAATTGTGATCTCCTATACAATAACAAACATTAACAGCATTAATGTGTGCTAATGCAGTAATGCACAATAATAGTTCTAGCTGTTAATTGGAAAAGGTAATCAGACCCATTTCTTATGCCATGAAAACTAACACTGATTTTCAGAACCTTTCAAACATCTAATCAGCTAGGAAAAAAACAACAACACTTAAACGTAATGTTATAAACACCTTAATTCAAAAGCCTTAACTATAAGTAATGAGCTACAGTGGTTTTTCTCTACCTAATCCTAGAAACATCTAGATAGTCAGGTTTGCATAACAACCACAATAAATACATGTGATCTGCATACCCTGTGCATGAAATAGTTAATGATCAGCAAATGATCTGCTTAAGGAAGGTTTATGTACCAACAAGATCCATTGCAAAGCTGCAACAAGTTGGATGGCATCTCCCAATCTGCACTCCCTTGCCTTTTAAGCCCTGTGTCCACCTGCTTGCAACATATGTAAGACATGTGGTTACATCTAACAGGCTCTGATGATGCCCTGGATCACTTGCCCTTCTGTGCTTGTCATGGGAAGTCATCCTTTCTGCCACATCCAAGCATCCTGCTGTAAGCAAGGACAGCAGCTTCACTTGTACTCACCTAGTCCCTACTACTGCAGCAAGGGAACATCACTCCTCCCAAATATTGGCAAAAGGTTTGAAGAAAATATCTAGGGCAATGTCAGAAAAGTTTGGTTCACAGACAATAAATTAGCATTTAATAAAAAAAAATCAAGTTGTGTTCTCTTCACAAATTTCCCAACTATCACTTCAGTATTTATTTAGGCACCGTTCCCCTCTTTCAACAACAAAATACAAAACCCTGGGTGTCATCTTAGATAAATCCCTAAGTTTTAAGCATCAAATCTGTGAAGTTGTTAAACGTTGCTATGACAGATTGAAGCAGATTTGCTCTATTCAGTCATTCCTTCATCCTCCTGCTATAAATATCCTTATCCACTCATTTGCAGTAAACTTGATTATTATAATTTGCTTTATCTGGGTTTAAGAACAACATTCAACCGAACAGTTGGTTCAGAACACCACTATTAAATTAATCTCAGGAAAGAAGATCTTTGATCATATCACACCTCATTGAAGCTCATTGGCTCCATTTTCCTCATCGTATAATCTTTAAGCTCCTTCTTTTGTTTTTTAAGATTCTTTTAGGTGAGCCACTTTAACTCTCTTGTTTATTGATACCTTACTCTATGTCATAAACTTTACGCTCATCCTTTCAAACAGATTAATGAATTGTCCATGTGCACATCAGGGAGAAGACTTTCTCAATTCAGGCTCCAGAACATTGGAATAAATTACCACAATCACTTCGCTCTCAGACGACCTTACAAATGTTCAGATCAGAATTTAAAATTTTCAACTTGGATACAAACTCAGGGATTTCCCAATTAACTTGTCTGTGTGATAGCTCCTTGCCAAATTTGCCAGGGATAGCGCTAGACCAGATCAGTGTCATAATAAGGGTAGATGGCCTGTACCTGGTGTATGTCCTTTCTCATTTGGTCATTCAATTCCTTATTACTGATTGTGCACAGATTGTTACCATCAAAGTCACAGCAGAAAAAGGGAAACATGCCTGGCATCCAGGAGAACTAAACTTTGTTGGCCCATTTCTAATCCCCTTAATGCCGAGTGTGGCCCTATTGTAATCCCCTTTATGCCAAGTGTAATCTAATCCCTTTAGGCAAGGTGAAGATATTCACCCCAAGGGCTATTCTGTGCTTGTTTCCCAGCCCAAAAGACAGAAGAATGACCAAACAGGCAGATGGTCCTCATATGGCCTAGGAAAGGTAGCAGTGAAATGTCTGGGGTGAGGGTTGTAGTGGTTTTATACAATAAGCAAACCATCTACTCACCTACATCTATGCTGTCTCCAGTTCTACACTTGATTTTACTGAACATATCCCTTATAATCAAACTGACAACACCCTATGCGCATGATAGCCTGAGATGGTAGCCGCCCCAATGCTGACAGAGTAGCAACAAAATTGTCATGGATTGAAGCTGCCCATGGCCACACATTTCGTTAGGACTGCTATGAACTGTAAAAAGGAAAGCAGGCTTAAGTCTGCATATATCTATCAAAATTACCCAACCCCCACTCCCTGGTTATACCTTGAGAAACCTAGGGGCATTGACTACGAGGTAAGTTACAGCTCGCTTCATTGAAATTTATGATTGGGCTTAACCTGTAAATGTATAAAAGTACCTTGCTGCCTGATTTGACCTAAAGACTATTCACAGTTCATGGAACAGAATAGCTGGTGGTACCTAGGGAGTGACACACTTGGGGAGCTAGCTCACTGAGTCTTATGGCTCTAAAAAAAAGGCAAACAAAAATGGCATTCAAAATAATGCTTCTTCTGAAAATAAGAACAACAATGAATCCCATTGCCTCCCATAGAACAAAACATACTATGAGTTAAGGGTTACTATTATTACACTGGATTTTACTCATTTGCATTGAAGACTAAAGCAAGTTACATTTCAGGTACAGTAGGTATTTCCCTGACTACAGATTGTTCAAAATCTATTTTTATATCTGAGGCAAAGGAGGGTGAAATGATTTGCCCAAGGGTACAAGGAGTATCAGAGGAAATGGCCCTAGTCATCCCAATGAGTCCCTGTATGAGAAGAGACAAGAAAGAAAGAAATAAATCCCCACCATGGTCACTGTTAACATTACCCATAGACCAACCAGCCTGTCATAACCTTATGACAAAATCAATGGGATGCCACTAACTTGAGGATTCTTGTTGCAACTACAAATCCTGAAATCTCCTCCAGTTTCTTTCATAGGACTACCACATAGTAGGAGCTATATATGACTTCAGTATTCAAGAATCCTTCAGGATAATGTCCCTGCCTATTTACTTTTGGAGGCAAGAACCAGACCACTGTATTGGATACAAAGTATCAATCAGGTTCATTGGTTGTACCGAGCACATGACTGGTGGCTAGGCAGATATTCAAGACAAAACACCTAAGAAAGAGGACCCAAAGGAGCTTGACTAAACCAGAGAATTTTGGTGTTTGTCTCAACAGCTCCCATGTTATTAGAATGCAGAGCCATTCTCCAGACACTATTATTAGAACAATTCAAGCATTATGATATTGCAAATCTAGCCTTTTGAGGTATTTCATATAACCAGGGAACAGCACACCAAGCTCTCTTCAAATGTGTGCTAAAATGTATGCCACTGGATGAATCCATGAATAACTTCATATCAAGAGCCAGATACAAGGGGAGCAAACACCATAGAAATTTTCCAAAACCAGAATCACACCTCAATATCAGCTTTCATGTGCCTGAATATTCAAATGAAGTGGTTTCCATCGAGTGTGCTCCTGATTAAGCTAGCTAATCTCCTAATGAACCCCCTACCCATAGGAATAACTATGTGGGTGAAGTTCAACAGATCCATCAGAGATTTCATCTGCTGGAGGGTCATCTTTTTAGCCTACTTTGAACTGCTTAATTTGTCACAAAGCTTTAGAACCTTTTTCACAGTAAGGCACAATATCACTGGATTTGAATCTAATTCAATATCTAAAGATGTTATTGGTTCTGATGGGCTCTCAATTTTTGCCTCTGTGAGTTTGATGCTCAAGTTCCAGACGGCCCTATATATGGCTTCAAGCAGTCCTTCACAAATTCCCAAACCCTGCCTACAAAAGGAACTCAGCCAGTAGTAATTGAGCTTTACTGGCCTGACATCAGTTATGTCACTAAATCTATGAAGGTGCTAAAGATTTTGAAACAAACAAATACAGTACAGTCCACAGGCATGCACTTGTCAAAATAATATGGGCCTTTCTATTTAAAAGCTTATAGGTGGAAGACTTCTGGGTAAATGGGAATGAAGTGGAAAGCTGACCCAATGTCAGATTTTCCATAACAGCCTCAATCATAGAGGGCCAGTTACTAGAATGTTTGTGGATGCTGTTGCAGATACATTGGAGGTGGGGGGGGGGAAGCAATAGCGCTGGGTGCATAGATTTTCTCTCTACCATCACCCCCAACTCCCTCCCCCACCAGGAACTCTCAGGCTCAAGCAATCACCTGCTTTTTCATCTCTGTATTCCCATCATCATTTCAGGAGTTGGACAATGTGTTTCCACAACTCTGACTGCTGACTGGCTTATTCTGTTGGCCAAAAAATAACCTAAAACAGGGGGTGGGGAATTAACAATTGCAGAACGCTTGCTATCTCAGTCACTGTCCTAGCACTTGCCCTGTTCTCAGCTTAAATCCTCAGTACTGCCCCAATTTGACTGCCCCTATCGGACCGACCGTTCACTTGTCTATTAGATTGTAAGCTCTTTGAGCAGGGACTGTCTCTCTTTGTTAAATTGTACAGCGCTGCGTAACCCTAGTAGCGCTCTAGAAATGTTAAGTAGTAGTAGTAGTAGTAGTACTATATGATCTAATTTCTGCTCCTTTCTGCCAGCCTGGGTTTTGGTAAGGCTTAGTTTACCTAAGCCTCTTAAACCAGGTGCCTATGGTCCCATCTTAACCTTTTGCAGCAGCAACCAAATTCCTGACTGAAAGATGAATACTCCCCCTTGCCATCTTCTAGGCTAAGAGCTATTCACACTCTTTACTAAGAAACACAGAAAACATTATGTTTGAACCTGAACTTTCAAGTTCTTTCTTTGGGATTATCCCTGAGGGCCATTCACTAAATTGGTGAATGAAGTGTTTTCAACGGACTCATCTCATAATGCTCTACCTGTCCAGTTTTTCCTGAATTACTTCCAAGTATAGGAATGCTAACTTTGCATTCCTTACACTAGATATTACCTTACCTCCAAAGGGGATCCTAAAATCATTATGTAACATCTTCCCACAAAAGGCTTGCTGCCACCCTATCTATCTAAACAGACTTCCTCCAAGTTCTTTTCTCAGATTGGGAAGACTATGTTGGTAAATTCCAGGCTAACAAGCCATGCCACTGCCATCTGGCCTCCTGATGGGAGTAAGCAGACCTCACTGCAAATTGATAGTCAGTGAAACAAACTGAGCAGAGATGCATGAATTTACAGAAAAACCTTCTGCACTGTTCTATATTTAAATGACTACCTATTGGAGGCCTGCCCCCAGGTCTATATTAGTCCCCCACTATTCCATTGATCCTGATTTGTTCCAGCAGGCTTGCATAAAAAGGCACACGGGGGGGGGGGGGGTAAGTTTGAATGTCCAGTATGGTCCAAAGCATGTCACCTATTCAGAGCTAACTACATCCAAATTTGGTCATAATAGTTGAGCCAAGATAAGCTGCCATTTGTTCTATGGATACTGGCAATCAGTTTCATATATCAAAGAAGGCCAGGGTATAGCTCAGGCTTCCCCTCCTCCCCCATTTATCTCTGTCAAATTTAGGAAGCAGTAACTAGTTATCAATTGATCTACATACTTTGAAGCTAATATTTATAAGCATTTATGGTGCCAATTCAAAAAACTGGTAACTCATCCTAGGTGCCACAGAGGGGCACATTTAGCACCAATTCTGTAACAGCTTAAGGGCATGCCTAAACCATTATAGAATATTATCACAAAGCCGCAATGGCACTCCACACCTACTTACAAAAGGTCAATGGCTGGCATAACTAGGCACACCTAAGTGCATCACTCAATGTACGCAACTGATAGTATTCTATAAGCTGGACATGCTATTTGGTGTCACACTCATCCTCCACCCATGTGTATTGCCCCCTGACAGATTTGCTCTACAGGTTTAGGCACACTCCTCCCGATATTCAAAGCTATTTAACCGGCCAGACAAGGCTGTTAACTGGTTAGATAACGTATCGGCGTCTAATCACTAATATTCAGGTTAGATAACTTATCAGCATCTAATCACTAATATTCAGCGGGAGATAACCTGCTATCTCCATTGAATATTACAGTTTAGCAACTAATGTATAACTGGCCATTTCACATGACTTATCCAGTTAGACACCAATATTCAGTTTCCTTACAGTCAGAGGTGCAATTTCATTCAATTCTGTATGCATTTCCAAATCCCATTTCTACTAAGTTACTCACATTCAAAGTCATGTATGCAGCTTGTAAAGGCTTAAACACAGAATGAAATTTACATTGCCATTTTTTGTTAGGGCCTACAAGTCCTAACCATCTCCTTTACACGTTCACATTCTCCTCACCTTCCATTATAAAGAATATTAGTTTATGATTTGACAATGGCAATTCCCATGTCCTCAAATCTATGACTCATCTATCACTATGCTCACCCCAATGGCAAAAAATCTAATCCAAGAATGAGAAACACAATGTGTAGATTCCTGAACCAGCTGAATGGGTGTCACACAGTTCTCTAAGCTGTAAAATATGTTGATCTCGGTCCCAAGGCAAATTAAAATTTTCTGCAATCATAAAATCTCCATAGCCCATAGAGAGCTCTGCTATCAATTGCAACAATTCATTAAAAAAAACTCTTGAGCTATTGGGCACTCTATAAACCCATCCTAAAATCTCTCCTTAAAGATATTAACAAACATTCTCCTCCAGGGAATTATCATATTTGCATATTCCCTACCTCCATAGGCGTAGACTGGGGGGGGCGAGGGGGGGCATTGCCCCCCCAAACACAAACGCGAACGGCAAACGCAACGACTTACCACCGGTCCATCCCGAAGACGAAGTCGCAGTAAAAGGCAGGCTCGACTCCGTCCTTCACTTCCCTGCCCTCTCTGCGTCTGTGTCCCGCCTTCCAGTGATGTCATTTCCTGTTGGGCGGGACGCTGAGAGGGCAGGAAGCGAAGGAAGGACGGAGTCGAGGGGAGTCGAGCCTGCCTGTTTGGTGGTTTACTGTTCGCCACTGCCTGCAGCAAGCCTCCTTGGCTCCTTCACTTAAGTTTGTGCTGGGCTGGCAGGAAGTGAGCCTCGTCCACAGTAAGGAAGGAAGAAGATGTGGTAAAGTAAACCATTAAATCTCTTTTTTTTTTCCCACTCCCCCGCGCAGCCATCGACATCTTGTTAGAGGAGAGATTTGGATTTTTTTCTTTGTGACTTCTGGTAACTCGTTCTAAGTTAGAATAAGAATTTGAAATGTTTAATAATCTTCATGGCTAGGCTAGCCCTAGCAAACCAGGTGGAGGGAGGAGACATTTGGAATTTTTTTTTTTACTTCTAAGTTATAAATCATTGTTAAAAAATAATGCCTCTAGCAGCCCTAGTAAACCTGCTGCCTGCACGTGTGGTTTTGTACCTCCATCTTGTTGGAGGAGAGGGAGATTTGGATTTTTCTTGTGACTTTAAATAATGTTAAAATAATGCCTCTAGCAGCCCTAGTAAACCTGCTGCCTGCACGTGTGGTTTTGTACCTCCATCTTGTTGGAGGAGAGGGAGATTTGGATTTTTCTTGTGACTTTAAGATGTTTTCAACTGTACTACAGTGGCACTCCCTTTGCTCACATTATTTTTATTACATTTGTACCCCACGCTTTCCCACTCATGGCAGGCTCAATGCGGCTTACATGGGGCAATGGAGGGTTCCACTAATGATGGTGAAGTGAAGCTCTTAATGATTGTAATCCTTTTCATTGTTGTAAAATTAAATTAGAGCTGCTTACTATACAAGTCACTTTTTCAGGTATAGGCCCCATTATTAAGCAAAATTATTGTATGTATTGTGATCTGCCTTTATGCTTTTTCAATAAGGCAGAATATTCAATCAGTAAATCAATCACACCTCACCTGTTCATTTGGCAAAGAAGGGGTTGCCCAGACTTCTAGCAATTCCTTCCCTACCCAACACCTTGGGAGGGACAATCTTGATGGGTTATTGTTCTTTTCTCTCTTTCAACAGCAGAGAGTGTTTGTGTTCTTCTTCTTGGATATAACATATGTACACTCTCTGGCGTTCAAATGGAGGAGGTTGAGCCCTCCCACTTGGGCATTGCCTTATATTATTAAGGATTATTATTTCTGTTTTAATCCCATCTAAGGTTAGTATATTGTATGAAAGCCTGTAAGTTTGGATTTTTCTTGTGACTTCAAATGTTTTTAAAATAATAATCTTCATGCCTAGCCCTAGCAAACCTGCTGCCTGCATCCACGTTGTTGTTCTTTATTGGTCCATCTTTAGTCTACTAGTACTTAACACTATTTTTGTTGGGTAGGCAGTGCCTTTCAAGAAGGAGGAGAATTTCTGCTCCATCTTGTGAGGCACTGCCTACCCATGGAGAAAATAAATAAATCCAGATGGCCAGATCTCTAACACCGTTTTGGTTGGGTGCACCCCTCTTTCTCTCCAGTTTTTTTAGGGTGTGATTTTGCAATTGTCTAGTTGTAATCTGCCTTGGGAAGCCTAGTGTTTATAAAGATGACAGAAAAGATTCAAATTAAATTTATATTGTTGTTACCACAGTGACATCAAAATTAATGTTTTTTTTAGGGTGTGACTGTGACTTTGCAAATGGATATTAGAAAGTTTTTTTTGAAAGCAAGTGCTGAACTACCAGTTCTTGATTCCCATGAGCATTTAGCATCAACTTCAGAGCAAGTCCTGGCTGCTTCCACATCAGTGCTACTCTCCTTAGATGCACCGAGTACAAGTACAGTTGATATAAGAAGCCCAGCTGCTGCTTCAGACCTTGGAGAAAAATGTAATGGACCAAATCAACCACATCTGCATGATTTTCCGAAAAGAATGTTTGGGAAGTATAACCGTTCATTTTCATTTTTCCATTATGCAAAATTCCCCTGGGTTGAATACTCCATCCAGCAAGATGCTGCATTCTGCTTTCCCTGTCGACATTTCCAGGCAGAGACAGCCTATGCTGAGGACTCATTCATCAAAACAGGTGTGCGAGATTGGAAGAAAATCTCAGAAAAACTGACAAAGCATGGATCTTCTCAGATACATGTGAAAAGCATGGAGAAGTGGCAGTGCTTCAAACAGAGTGAAAAGGCTGGATCAGTAGCAGCAAAGCTTTCAGAGAGTCATAAGAATGCAGTCCAGAGAAACAGGGATTACCTCTGCAAGGTGTGTGATATTATTAAATTACTTTCAAAACTTGGGTTACCTTTCCGAGGCCATGAAGAGGGAAGAGATTCCAATTTTAAAGGAATTTATCGTGAATTCTGTGATTTTTTTTTCAAACTATGATACAAGTTTCCAAAAAATGCAGGACTGTTATTTTAGTTACACAAGCCCAGAATTTCAAAATGAAATTGTTCAGATTTGTGCAGATCTAGTTTGCAAACAAATTGTAGAGGCAGTGAATGAAACAGGCTTCTTTGCGATAATGGCAGATGAGGCCAGGTCTTTTAAGACAGAACAGCTTTCTGTTTGTATCAGATATGCAGAGAAACTTCAGATTAAAGAGAGATTTCTATGCTTTATTGATTGCTCATCTTCCCGAAATGCAGATGGGATTTATACTGCCATCAAGAGAGGTTTAGAAACAAGTGGTATGCAAAATACTCCAATTGTTGCCCAGTCTTATGATGGTGCTTGTGTTATGTCAGGACATGTGACCGGAGTACAGCAGCGAATGAAAGAAGACCACCAGTTTGCAATATACATTCATTGCATGGCACATAAACTCAACTTAGTGCTTGTAGAATGCTGCACAGTAAATCGTAGTATTGTGCAATTTCTAACTGTACTTGATAAACTTTACTCTGTCTTTGCTGAGCCGACCAATCATCAAAAGTTTATTGACATGCAGAAATCATTAGGTCTAAAGCAGAAAGAGATTGTGCAACCAAGTGAAACACGCTGGGCACATAAGTGGAGAAGTGTTTTTGCAGTTAAAACACAATATGCTGCCATCATGAATTGTCTAAAAGATCTGACAGAAAAAGGTGAAAAGTGGTATGTGGAAGCAAGTGGACTTTATCAGCACATGACTACAGTATCATTCATTGCATGTTTGATTATCTTTGAAGACATAATGAAGATTATCCATGTTGCCCATAAAGGACTTCAGAGCACTGATATCACACTTGGAAAAGCTTCCTCTCTCATAGAAAAACTGAAAACACACTTTGAGAAATGCAGACAAGCTGATGACTGGAATGATATATGGAAAGAAATCATGTCATTCTGTCAAAGTCACAACATTGCAGTATCAGGTGAGGATTCTACAAAAAGAAAAAGAGCTTGTAAAACCTCAGTAGCTCTTACCGATTTCTTTGTTACAACAACTCTGGGTCAAAGAGAACACAAAGAGCAGACATTAAGTAAAGATGAAACACAAACACAAACTACATCAACCACAGAAAGAACTAGGTGGCGTGAGCAGTTGTACTTCCCTGTTTTAGATGCCATAGTTTCTGAATTAGACAGACGATTCTCAAAAGAATCAATGAAAATTGCTGAAGCCTGTGACTCTGTTTTAAGGTGTGACAAAACTGGCATCCATCCACTCTTACAGAAATATGGAGATCTTCTAAAAATAAATCCTAATCTAGTGGCTGCAGAAATGCATATTCTTAACAATTCTCAAACTCCAGTCACCTTTGAAAGACTTCAAGAAGAAGTGACTCCAATAATGTATCCTAACTACTACAAACTCATTCAGTTAGCGATAACATTCCCTGTTGGAACAGCTACATCAGAACGAAGTTTTTCAGCAATGAGACGGATTAGAAATTGGATGCGTTCAACTATGAGAGAAGATAGATTTTCAGCTTTGGCTCTTCTTCACATTGAAGCAGACTTAACAGCAAAGCTAGATCCAGAGAAGATTGTGGATGTTTATGCCAACAGGAAAGAAAGACGACTGCGTTTACATTAAGTTAAATTTTGTTTTTTTTTCACTATTTATTCGTTGTTATGATTGTTACACCAAATAAAATGGCAATACATCGGAGACTGAGATAATCACCAAGCAGCGCACTCTGATTTATGTGAGGTTCATTCCTGTAGCTCATGGAACTAACTACCCATCTGAAGACATTACTTTGTAAGGTAAGAAACTATTTACTGTTAATTGTCAGCCATTTTGCCTCCTCAGGCTCTATATGTAGAAATGCAGTACTATGCATTTCTAAGGTCAACACAGGCATAGTATGGGAAAGGGGGTGTGGAAATACTACTGGAGAGGAAGAGGGAGTGCAAGAAGGAAGGGAAGGAGAAAGAGCTGGCTTGATATCTCATACATATTCATTATAGTTATTCCAAAAAAAAAGGCAGCTCTTTTTCCTTTCCTTCCTTCCTCCATATTAGCATATTCATTTGCATATATATATATGCAAATTAATATGCTAATATGCTCCGCCCCATCTTTGCCCCTCCCAAATGAAACAGTCAAACTACGCCTATGCTCCAAGGGCTTTCTAAAATGCAACAACACCCCCCACCTCCTCTTTTTTGGGTGCTACAACTACTAAGAGTACTCAAAATCACACAGTCACATGAAGGTGGTGCAGAAACTAAGGCTGGAAGCCAACATTTATAAAAGTAATGTAAGGAGAAAGGAAACCATGGACTCAGGTAGCCTTTCGAAAAACACAGAGGACGCACACAGCAAATTTATGAACAGATAAACAGGAAGGGCAACCAAGTGATTAAAATGGTGACTTTTCACATAGAGAAAGTTTTCTGACCGGGTTTAGCACGAATTAACATAGATTAAAGCGGTATAGAAGTTTGGAAAATAAATAAATAGGTTCTACATGAGCTTTCCTCCAGTTAGGTCCTAATACACAAAGAGTGATATTCCTATAGAAATGATTTGCTAATATTTGTAATACTTTCTGCAGGTTCAGATTTGTCTGGAAGATGCCTTAAGTGGTGGCAGAAAACCAATAAGGAAATAACTGAGGTTAAAAAAGATAATGTATAAGACATAAGAACTGCTGAAATGGGTCAGATCAAAAGTTCAGCTGACTAAACATCCTGTCTTCAACAGTCACAATATGCAAAACAGCCTATTTGAAGTCCTATTAATTATTTACCCGCTCCAAGAATGATTGTTGAGAGTATCATATTCCACAAGAGATTGTGTCAGCAACAATATTTACCTGTCACACTGCTTTACAGATGAGGTTAAGATTAGGGCCTTCAAAAGGACATTTCTGAGATAGCATGGTGATTCCTTTCAGTTTATACAAGGGGATATCTGCTGCTTGAATTAAATTTTGAAAGGCAGTATTGTTATTAAATAGCCATACTAATGAGCTGTCCAATCTCTGGCATGTTTGAGAATTATTGCGTATTCTAAAGTCTAATGCTGTTAGGGTTTCATACCTTTTTGCATTACCAACGATTTTGTATAAATAGTTCATAAAGCTTAGTTATGCTAAGACATACTAGTAATATTTTAAATGGTAAACTGAAGACTGAGGGTCCTATCAGCCCTCTGTAAAGCCAAAAAACCTAACAATATTCTAGAGCTTGTAGGCATACAGTTGTAAGCATGCATTTAGTCCAATAGGTATAAAAGCTCCTAATATAAAAAAAAAATGCAGCAAGTATTTGCTTTGAAAAGCAGGTCACAGCGAAGTCCTCAGTTAAAAACTAAGTAAGAATATTTATCACTGTATGGTTGCATCCTTGAAAATTGGCAAATACCCCAAACACTACATAAAACAGTATAAAGGAGGATGCTTATATTGCACCATACCAGTGTGTTCATCTGGAAGGGCTCAACACTGTGGAACCTATAAGTATATACAGATGTAACAGTGCTGCTACTGCTATCACTACTACTTATTTCTGCAGTGCTTCTAGACATATGCAACACCCTATGAGGCATACATTAGAGACAAGGCAAGGTGCTGTTATTCATCTACTACAAGGGAACGGGCTAGATATTTTTTCAATACAGGCATTTAACATATATGGCAGAAATAATGAAGGGACAAAGGACACCTTTCTCAAACATAAAATTAGGAGGGTCTTTTACTAAGGCGCGCTCATGTTTTTGGCACGCAATAAAATCTTGGGCACGCTAAACGTTAGCGACACCAATGCATTCCTATGGGTGTCTCTAATGTTTAGTGTGCCCACAATTTTAGTGCGCGCTAAAAACGTGAGCACGCCTTAGTAAAAGACACCCTCAGTTTGCTTACATAATATAAAAATGTAGGGCGGGCCTATACACATTAATAACCCATAGGTGATAACCCATATAAATTCAGCAAGGGATCCTATGTTTGCATCAGAAACAGGAATTAATGAACATCCAATTCAGTAAATTAACTATCAGGGTTAACTTGAGATTTTTTTTTAATTAGGATTTATTTACTGCCTTTTTGAAGGAATTCACTCAAGGTGGTGTACAGAAAGAATAGATCAAGCATGAGCAATAGACAATTACAGCAGTAAAAATATTAAAAAACAATACATAGTATGGCATGGTATACTATTTACAATGTCAACACAATACGTAATAGAACATTATAGGTGATAGGAAGGGTAAAGCAAAGATGTAACATATAGAAGGGTAAGAAAGTAGGAAGAGTTAGAAAGTAAGGTGAGTGATTTAAAGAAAGTTGCACATGAGGTCAGAGAAATGGCTAAATGTTATCTCAGCTAGAGTAGGAGTGGATAAACATGTCCTGCTGCAGTTTATGCAGCCTGAGTACTCCTTGTGTGTGTGAGTGAGACTAACGAGTTAGTTGCTTCTTCCAGTAAAGGCCTGGTTGAAAAGCCAAGCTTTCACCTGCTTCCTGAAGTACAGATAGTCTTGTGTTAAGCGCAGCCTTTCAAGCAGTGCATTCCAGAGTGTATGGGCTACTCCGGAGAAGGCTTGCTTGCGGATATCACATCATGTAATGTCTTTTGGAGAGGGTGTGGTTAGTGAAAGTCCTTGGGAGGACCTTAGTGTCCTTGGCGGTGTATGGAGGATCATCCTATTTTTCAGGTACTCAGGGCCATTTCTTTTCAGGGCCTTGAAGAACAGACATAGAGTTTTAAATTTGGCCCTGTATTTTACTGGTAGCCAATGAAGTTTTTGCAAAAATGGTGTGATATGGTTACGTCGCTTGCAACCTTCTATGAGTCTTGCTGCTGCATTCTGAATCAACTGGAGCTGGTGCAGGCCCTTTGTAGTCAGACCATTGTATAGTGCATTGCAGTAATCCAGTCTTGATGTTATCATGGCATGTACAACTGGGATAAGATTTACCTACTCGATATAAGGAGAGAGGCAGCGTAGCTGTCGCAAATAGTAGAAGTAACTCTTGAAGGTTGCTTGGATTTGGGGAATCAGAGTAAGTGTTGAATCTAACTGTATTACAAGGTTTCTGACTTGTGATTTGAGGGGGAGTTCATACTTCCCAAAATGTATTTTGATGTCCACTTGTGTTAGAGACCCATAGAAGCTCGGTTTTACTTGGGTTCAGGCAACATAGGTGAAGGGAAGGATGAAGGTAGAGCAAATGCATAATCCAAACAGGGACTCAAGTTTGAGTCAAGAAA
Organism: Microcaecilia unicolor; assembly: GCF_901765095.1. Classification (NCBI taxonomy): domain Eukaryota; kingdom Metazoa; phylum Chordata; class Amphibia; order Gymnophiona; family Siphonopidae; genus Microcaecilia; species Microcaecilia unicolor. The sequence continues at coordinate 556,969,521 of NC_044031.1, read as the reverse complement.
TACTGAAAAGTATTTCCTTTCTATTGATATATAGTCACTCCAACATTCTGTTTAGAGCAGAAAACACTGGAACCAGTATTAGCCTACACTTGCAGCATAGCTCATGGTTTCCCAATATAGCTTCAGATTGTGTATAACAGTTATAAATGATATGAAACAAATCCCTCCGACAAATTTATGAGCTCACACAAGGTACTGACTAAATTGCCAACAGCTGTTGTAGTACCTCTGGCACAGAATGTGGTTCCCAAATCTGATCCTGGAGACACCCCAGCCAGTCAGGATTTTGGGATATCCACAATAAATATTCATGAGAGAGATTTGCATGCAGTGGAGGCAGTGCAGGCAAGTATCTCTCATGAATATTCATTGTGGATATCCAAAATACCTGATCTCCAGGACCAGGTTTGGGAACCACTGTTCTATGCAATGCTGAAGACTGACAACTGAGGAGACTGAACTTCCTCCCAAATCAGGGAAGAAGAACTTCAACTGAATGACCTTTTGGGACTTTAACAGTTCATATGTAAATTGAAGATTTTGCGAGCAAATATATGCTGTGGAATTTGAGTAACTTCTTGACATACATTTTTAAAATTTTCTTTTTGCAAATAAAAATTATGAGAGCAAGCTATAGTGGGAAAGAGCTGGAGGGTAAATGACGTTCAGAAATATTTTACTGCTACCATCCATGTCTATAGACATCAGTTACTGATATCTCTGATTGTTTTATTTTTCTTTACTTTGTTTTTATCAGTAATTAAAATAATGTTGGTACTGTGATAAATTTATTTATTTATTCACATTCAGAATGATTTGGTTCAAGCCAATAGCTTAAGTATCTTAATAAGGGTTACAAAGGACCACATGAACTTTTAAGACATTCTGTGGGAGTGAGGTAATTGCTTTTGTTTTGCACCTTATCACAATGGCATTGGAAAGGATTAAATGGACAGTAAAACAGGCAAATCGAGGCTAAATTGAAAGTTCAAAGTAATGTAATAAAGTGTGAGAGCCTTAGCTTATAGCCTAGTGCAGGTTCTCTGCACAATTTTCTGCACTATTATGGGTGCCCTTTGCACAAAGTTTAACATATCCTATATAATAAAACTCACCCTCAACGTTCTGAGGACACTGACGTCACTGTCAAGTCCTCCGGGCACTTCCTTCCAGTTCGAAGCCTTCGTGGTGGTGAAGCCACCGAAAACACTGTGTTGGGGCCCCGCTCTCGCGTCAAACGTGATGACGTCGAGGGCGGAGCAATGTCAGCAGATTGAAGGTGGTGCCGAGGTCCGCAACAATGGCGGACGAACGCCGATGGGGTGAGTAGGGATGGGGGGGAGGTCCGGAAGGAAACCATGCTAGCGCCTGTTTCATTGCCGCAAGAAACGGGCATGTTTTACTAGTTGTGTATAAAAGAAAACTGTGTGCAAAGGATTGCTTCAACATCAGCGCACTGCTAATGTAAGTCTAACAGGAGTGGATTCTTACTTCAAATGACAAATCTAAAAGGCAAGTTCTTACCAGCTCACTCAAACACATAAAAAATACACTTTCTTCTCTGTCATACATTTCAGCACCCTTTATATTCATGAGAAACATTTCAACTTTCCACTTACTACTTAAAGCTTCCATGGTTCATTGTGGAATCAATGAATCTAATTTGTTCCTTCAGATACAAAATAATAGCTTTATTAGCACTACCAATAAACCTTTTAATATATCTGCTATTAGCAGTACTTTATAATTCAGTATTTATTTACTGTTTACTAGGGGTTTGTAGTACTCTGTTGCAAGTAACAGAAATATGAATTCACTAAACATTTGGGGGGCAGTTCTACAAAGGTCACCCAAATCTGGGTGCTAAAATGCAGGGCCTTGAGCATGAATTCTATAAAGATATCTGGATGCCCAGATTCCATTATAAAATAGATATTAGGTTGGCATTTATGTGCTAACATTTAGGGGCTATCACTTACTCCATATAAAAGGCAGGCTTAAACGTTAGCACATAATGCTCTTTAGCATATAACTTATATTTTTTATAAGTTATGTGCATAAGTGTGGGTCCAACGCATGCCCTGCCCATGCTCTACTCACTATGCAGGTTGCAAGCAAAGCTTGAAGAATGCTGCTTAGCACCCAACTGGCACTTATGTCTGTGAATATTGTATAGTAACCTAGTAGATGATGGCAGATAAAAGACATGGACAGCTAATCCAGTCTGCCCAACATTCACACTCATTATCAATTCATGGTTAAACCAACAATGAATCTGATATAAAATACTTGATCCTGGTCTTTTTTTTTTGCCATTTCTGGAACATAGACAGTAGAAGTCTGCCCGGCACTATAAGTGCTAGTATTTTATAATCTTAGGGGTCCTTTTATAAAGGCACTCTAGCATTTTTAGTGTGCACTAAAAATAAGTGTGCGCTAAACGCTAGAGATGCCCATATATTCGTATGGGTGTCTCTAGTGTTTAACACGTGCTAAAAATGCTAGCGCACCTTTGAAAAAGACCCCCTTAGTCACAAATGGCACTTACATTTAGCAGCTAAGATTACAGAATTAAGAGGATTAATATCCTTTATGCAGTTAATGGTTAAAAGAGATAATAATTCTCTCGAGGCCAGATAAAATTCCTCTGTTCCAACATCCTTCCTTCAGTCACGTAATCATAACTATTATGAGTAGGCATCCCAAGCTGCTTTTTTTTTTAGCAAATAACTTTATTTTTTTTTGATAACTCAAAACAGCATGACAGTAACCAGCAATGAAACAGTTACAAAGCTTGTACTGTAATAATCACAAAATGATTTAAATCAGATTAATAAAAAAGAAAAAGGCAACAGTACCATTGTGAAAAAAGCAAAAAGAAAAAACCTCATAGAAAAGGAATGATGCTTATTAAATAAATTCTCCATAATATAAAATAACAGTCTCAAACATTTAACAGTATTAAGAAACAGAGAAGTATGTCAAAACAAAGCTAGAACCATAACAGAACAGGAGCAAATAAAAGGGAGATGTATGTTAATAATCTAATGCAAATTAGGAGAGATATCACAGAGGAACTGATATAGGTCAATCATATAAGCAACTAAAATAAATAACAAATCCCGGAATGAAATAAATATAATACTAGAGAATATAGATAAACCCATTGTTAAAAAGAGGAGTGTAGGTAAAGGGTTCCATATCTGAAAGTATCTCCATGGTTATTCTTTCATGAGCCAGTTAAGTTTTTCCATACCGGCTACATGCCATACTTTCTCTAACCACGTGCATTTAGAAGGTAAAGAGAATTGGCACCATCTCTGAGCCACACATACTTTGGCGATGACTAATAATAATCTAATAAGATCTAAATGAGTTACATCCTCAATGGGAACCATAGGAATTCCAAACAATATTAAAGATGGATCTTACTGGATCTGTTGACCTACAATTTTGCTAATATGATTTAGAACCATAGACCAAAACTAAGGGCATAATAAAGGGGATTCCCACCACATGTGTAAGAGAGTGCCCAAAGATTTACAACTTCTCCAACAAAGAGGGGACATTTGGGGGTCCCATTTATTAATACGTTGAAGGGTGAGATAGGTTCTGAAAAGAAGCTTTAATTGTGTATTAATCAAAGATGCAGAATGAGAGAAAATAAAATTATAATTCCATACTTTGGGCCAAAAGTTATTTAACGATTGTTTACCTAATAGTTGCTCTCATGTAGCCATATAGTTTAAGCGACATTTAGGGACAGTATGAAAGATACTTTTCAAAAGACGGGAAATCAAATTTTAAAGAGAGAGGCGGACAAGTAAGGTTTCTTCAAAAGATTTTAACATGCAATTTTGGGAATACTGATAAAAAAAAGTCGCAAACCAGCTGAGTTTTACACATCATCCATTATTCGTAAATGGCCATTATGGAAGAGTCTAGACATAGGGAAGTTAGCTAAATCTACTGGAAGATTTAAATTCCTAACTGCTTGAGCGCTTAGAAGAGGAGTAATTGGAGAAAAGCAATAAGAGGTTTCTGCAAAGTACATATTCTCTTCCAGCTGTATAACACTGGTGGTAAAAAGGGATGGCTATTTGACTGAACATGGTAGATACCTTTACCAAAAAAAAGATAAGTTAATAATGAATAGGGCTGTACTAAAGATTCTTCTACGCACATCCAATGGGACTGAGGCTCTTTTTTAAAGAATTTCTGCACACAAAACAAGTATAGCAAATATGTAAATAAGTGTATGTGGGAATCTGGCAGCTGATCCCATGGTTGGAATAGGGGCAGAGTGCATTTACATGCATAGTTTGGTTTTCCAAAATTATGCACATAAGTTGTCATATACAGGGCCACCGAGGGGAGCAAAGTGGGCAAGATTCCCCTGGGCCTGGCCTCCACAGAGGACACTGTACTGGTAATAGAAAAGCCACTTGATTCAGGCAGAAGGTTGGATTGGTGTCCTGCTCCTGTGTGCCGGGTTATCGCATTAACTTTGCTTTGCCAGCCACGTCCCACCTCCTATATGAAGTACTTTCTATTTCCACATGGGCGGGAGGGGACGCAGCAAGAACAAGGACCCATGGCCGACAGAGCACAGTTAACATGATAAACTGGCACAGAGACGCAGGAGATAGACCGAGTGAGCAGGAAGCTACTGACAGGTGGGCGGCCGTGGGGGGGGGGGGGGGGGGGGGAGGGCATGAGATGGGATCCAGGGGGTGGGAGCCAGTGGGGATCTGGGGGGCAATCCTCAAAATTGTTTGCCCCAGGCTCGCCATGGTCTCTCGGCAGCCCTGTTTACATACAAATGTAGGTGCAGATTTGTGCATTTTGGGGCCCTTTTACTAAGCTAAGTAAGTGTTTATGTGCACCCAATGTGAGCCAAAATGGAGTTACCGCATGGCTACCGTGTGGCTCTTGCGGTAATTTCATTTTTTGCGCGCGCCCAATACGCGAGGTCGAAAAATAATTTTTATTTTCTGCTGCCTATATCAAATGCGCGCCAAGTGGCATTTGGCAACACACGTCATTACCGCCCGGTTACTGTGTGAGGTTTTACCACTAGGTCAATGGCAGGCAGTAAGGTCACAGACCCAAAATGGACACACGGCAATTTTGATTTTGCTGCATGTCCATTTTCGACAAAAATTTTAAAAAGGCTTTTTTTTACAGGTGTGCTGATAAATGATTCTGTGCGCGACCAAAACCTGCACCAACACTACCGCAGGCCATTTTTCAGTGCACCTTAGTAAAAGGACCCTGTACTTTTTTGAAGTCAATTTCAAAACTGTGCGAACTACCACAGACTTTACACATATGCACTTTGCTTCAAAGTTAATCCCCTTAACATTTAAAGTGTGCCAAATGAGCAACTAAAATAAAGAAGGTTATAATAAACCCAAAACTCTTAAGAATCTGCAAATTACTTCATGGAGGCGTATATTGTGGCATAACAGGAAGAATACTTTTGCTCTCCAAAAGACACCTTTGTAATGTTCCCATAACATACTGACTGATCACCGGCTACCTACAATTTTCACTGTAATATAAGTCCATAAAATATATGATCACATTGATTTAAACAACATTATGGTGATACCAGTGGCATAGCCAGACTGCCAATTTTGGGTGGGCCTGAACCCAAAGTGGATGGGCACAAACTTTTCTCTCTACCCCCCTCCCCCAGCAAAATTTAGTCACACTAATCAGATGCATTTGTCACACAGGGGTAAAGTGCTGCTTTTCAGTGCATCAGGTTTCAGAAAATAATTTATTTAATAGCCTAACACCTTTTTCAATGAGCTTTCAGAGGCCAAAACCTCCTGCTTCAGATCAATATAATGCTGTTATGGTATCCTCTCCTGACCTAAGGAAGTATTGGTCTCTGAAACGTTATTAACACAGGTACCATATTACTTGATCCTAAATTAAAAATAAAATTATTTTCTTTACCTTTGTTGTATGGCCATTTACTTTTTCTCATTGTGTTGCTCCCAGTCTCTAGATTCTGCTTTCCTTCATTTTCGCTTAACTCTTCTGCGCCATTTGTCATTTTTCTCTCCTTTTTCTTTACTTTCTTCAATATTTTTCAGCCTCTCTCTCTTTCCAGATTTAATTCATTCTTACTATCCATTCTTTAATTTCCTTCTTTTTCCTTCATCTACCTATGGCTTTTCATCTTTTTCTCACCCTTGTTTTCCCCATGCTCCTTCCTCTTATTCTCCAGTCTTTCTCTACCCCCTTTTCCATCCAGCAGCTCTCCTCTTTCTCTCCCCATCCTTCCAGTGCCTCCCCTCTTTCTCTCCCCATCCTTCCAATGTCTCCCCTCTTTCTTTCTCCATCCTTCCATCCAGTGTCTCCTCTTTCTCCCTACCCTTCCATCCAGCGTCTTCCCTCTTTCTCTCCCCATCCTTCCACTCATCTACCCTCTCTCCTGATCCTTCCATCTAATGTCTCTCTCCCCCTCCTTCTATCCAGTGTCTCTCTCTCTCTCTCTACCCTTTTCTGTTCAGTGTCCCTTCTCTCTCCACATCCTTACAATCTCTCCCTTTTCTCTCTGCATCCATTCATCCATCTCCCTTCTCTCCCCATCTTTCCATCGTGTCTTTCTCTCCTCATCTTTCCATCTGTTTTCCCTCTTTCTCTCCCCATCCTTCCATCCGTCTACTCCCCTCTCCCGATTCTTCCATCCAGTGTCTCTCTCTCTATCCCCTTCTTTCCATCCAGGCCCGCCCACCCAACACAGACCTGCCAATTCTCCCATGAAACACGCGGTGCCAGCTCCCATTTCCGGCCACTGCTGCTTCTCCTGTTGAGCAGCAGCAGCCGTTACAAAAACAAAAGAGGTAATTTAAACAAGCAAAAATGTTTTTAAAAAGCAAGTGCGGCACCGCAGGCAGCCATCAGGCATTGGCTGTCGGCTCTTCAGCCGCTCCTCTCACGTCGCTGCGCTCCTCCGGGGTCTTATTCTTTTCAGCCAGCACCTTAATCTATCTTTCTCTCCCCCCGCCCCCCCCCCCCCCACTAGGGTTACCATATGGCTCAAGAAAAAGGAGGACAGATTGCGCCAGTCTGGGTTTTACTTCCATTGCTTTCAATGGAAGCAAAACCCAGACTGGATCAATGTGTTCTCCTTTTTCTGGAGCCATATGGTAACCGCCCCCCCCCCCAACCTGCAGAAAGAAGGATCAGCAAAATAATTACATGAAAATTAAACTGTGCAAACTTCAGTAGATATATATAGGTTTCTTAGGCAATTGAATTAAAGTGCATTGATTAAAAAAAGTTTTTATAGATGATGCTTATACCTCCATAGAGGCCTGCAGCAAGTTCACTCTCTTACACATCCCACTTGCCCTCAAACTTCAGATCCTGTATAATGTTATGACAAAGTAAAAGTTTTGAAGTCACAATCCCTCCACTGCAAAACACTATACACACATTTGTGCAAAAACACACTCAAAACGTTACTGTACCATACCACCACTAACTCATAAAGACCATATTCATGAAAAGGCAGCACTGTAAATATTATACTGGGCCCTAAAACACCAATGCCACACCTAGTGAGAAAACAGAACAAACAGGACTGCTGCAAGATCTCCACACTAGCACAAAACAGAGACAGATGCTCAACAAATATGAAACAAGGGACCACAGACCAGTAATAGAGACATGAAGGCAAAACAGTGACATGGAAACCTCAAGAAGTCAGGCTTTGCATGTACAGCAATAGTAAAGAAATAGACACTAAAATGCAAGATATCACAGAAGTGCATTTCTAAAAGTTCCCAAAACTGTACAAGGAAAGACCCTTGAACTCTACTGATAATAATCTAGTTAACCTCTATTAAAAATGGAGGAAAAAAAGACCTCTGATGCCAGAGAACATCATGGGGTATTTTACAAAGCTGCGCTAGCAATTCTTTTTATTTACCACACAGGAATTGCTAGTGCAACTTTGTAAAAGAGGCCTCATATGATTAAGCGTCGCAAATCAGATGTGGATATTTTTTATGGGTCAAAAACTTCCTTTGGCTTTCTAGCGTGAGGTTTCGGTCGATTGTGACTCTGAGAATTTTCAGGCTATCTGAAACAGGAAGGGTGTAGTCTGGGGTGTTTATATTGGTGGGTTTGTTCGTGTTGTATTGGGATGATAGGATGAGGCAGTGTGTTTTTTCTGCGTTGAGTTTTAGTTGGAATGCATCCGCCCATGAGTTCATGATTTGGAAACTGAGTTTGATTTCATTTGTTATTTCTGTTAGATCGTGTTTGAACGGGATGTATATCATGACATCATCTGCGTATATTATTATTATTATTATTATTATTAACATTTGTATAGCGCTACCAGACGCATGCAGCGCTGAACACCTGACACAGAGAGACAGTCCCTGCTCAATGGAGCTTACAATCTAAAAGGGTTAAAGCCTTGATTGGATAGGGATTTGGCAAGTGGGGGTCATCATTAAGTTGAAAAGGGTCGGTGATAACGCTGATCCTTGGGGTACTCCACATTCTGGTTTCCATGGTGATGATATATTCGAATTCGATATCACTTGGTATGTTCTTGTGTTTAGGAATCCCTTTATCCATCTAAGTACACTACCACCGATCCCGAAGTATTCTAGGATGTTTAGTAGTATTTTGTGGTTTACCATGTTGAACGAACTAGACATGCTGAATTGAAGGAGAAGTATGCTTTTGTCATTTGCAATTTCTTGTATGAATTTGGTTAGGAGGGTAATGAGTACTGTTTTGGTGCTGTGGTTGGAGCGAAATCCTGATTGTGATTCATGTAGTATTGAGAATTTGTTTAGGTAGTCGGTAAGTTGTTTAGTTACCATGCTTTCCATCAGCGTGTCCCAATGTTACATTTACCCAGTCAATATCGGAGTAATTGAAATCACCCATTATTATTGTGTTGCCCAGTTTATTTGTGTCCCTAGTTTCCTTTAACATTTCTGCATCCGTCTGTTTATCCTGGCCAGGCGGACGGTAGTACACTCCTATCACTATCCTTTTCCCCTTTACACATGGAATTTCAATCCACAGTGATTCCAAGAAGTGTTTTGCTTCCTGCAGAATTTTCAATCTATTTGATTCAAGACTCCATTAATATACAGTGCTACCCCTCCACCAATTCAATCCACCCTATCACTACGATATAATTTGTACCCTGGTAGGACAGTGTCCCACTGATTATCCTCCTTCCACCAGGTCTCAGAGGTGCCTATTATATCTAATTTTTCATTTAGTGCCATATATTCCAACTATGCCATCTTATTTCTTAGGCTCCTGGCATTTGCATATAGACATTTCAAACTATATTTGTTGTTCCTATTTACATCATGCTTAGTACTTGACAGTATTAATTTGCAACCTTTTGTCTGATTTTTATTTTTATTTAATGACACCTGATCTACTACAGTCTCTTTTGCAACCTCACTTAGATTCTTGTTTCTTTCATACGATATACTGTAAGGAGGTTGGAGGGTCTAAGCAGGTCTGGGGCCAGACTACATTCCCCACAAGGCCCTGAGAGAAGGAATCGGTGGGGGGGGGGGGGGGGGGTAGGTCCCAAAACCCGGTAGGGACACCACGTGGAAGGGAGGGGGGAAAAGGACTGGAAAGAGCAGCTGCTATGGCAGACGAGGGCCAGAAGGGGGAGCCGTGATGACAAAGCTCAATTCCCTTGGGTCAGAAATCAGTACAAGATTCCTTCCACCTGGGAGGGGGAGGAGGTCTCTAACCAACAGCCTAGCAGAGAAGCTGAGTTAATGGAGTGCTTGGAGGAAGGGGAGTCTGGAGGGCCCAGCACACCAGGTTTGGAGGAACTGGTTGACATGGACTGTAATTGTACTCTGGGACAGAGTTGCAGGGACTGAAGGCAATGGGTGGTCACAGGAGTCAAGTAGCTGTGTTGTGGGAGGTGTACTGCCATTCTGCAACCACCCAAGCGGAAAGACTTTTAAAGCTGAAACCCAGGCGGTTGGAACTGGGAGAACTTGGATTTAAAGGGAAGGTTTTTTCCTTTTTGTGTTTTGTTTTGGAACTGAATGAGACCTTAACCCCTTTGAACTGAGATTTGTGGAGGAGGGGAAATAAACTGCTTTGAACTAAAAGCTGTGTTGTCTGGAAGGACTTTGTTTTTGGACTGCTGAAGGGAGCCTACCATCCCCCTGAGGGTTTGCTACCGGGATTATAGTTATTACAATACGTAAGATTATACATAAACACTGGCATATATTGCAGCAACATTCATGTTTTCAGAATATAAAACAAGTGATAGCTCACACTCGCAATAAAAATTTAAGAAATTTACTAGTGCCTTCAGTTTTACCAGAAAGCACAGAGGCTAATGTCTAATGTTGGTCAAGTTTTATGTGGTTCAAGACATTGCTCAGTATGTAGGCATTCACTCAGTATATCCACATTTATTCATCCAGCTTCTGGTAAGGAATACAAACTGAACTTTGAAAGTACATGCAACTCCAGTTTTGTTGTATACGTCATCTTATGTCCTTGTAGACTGATACATATTGGAAAAACAAAGAGAGCGAACAAGAATTGTGGAACACAGAAGCTGTATTAACAGACAAGTGAGATCAGCACCTTTGGTAGAGCATTAGTTTGAGAAACAGCATACTGTGAATGATCTGTAGTTTTTTTGTGTTCAGGAAATTGAAACAAGGTTGGTGAAAGGGCAACTTAGATAAAGCTTTACTGTAGTTAGAACAGAGATTGGTTTATGAACTAAACACTGTGACTCCACAAGATCTTACCCAGGAAGTAGAAATGATTCATTTTTTGTAGAATGTGCTCCTGATGTAGGGATGAGTTTAATATATTATGAATATATCATAATATTCATATAACCACTTCATTCTCGTTAATGAGATATAGTTTTATTATTGCAAATACATAAATGTAATTAAATTTGTAGCTTTATATATGTAGTGCTTACATGTTATTACAATTAGAGCTGTAGATAAATGTTTTCAAAGATACTATTCACTTTTTCACTATTGTTTTATTTTTTCTATTTTTGTTTCTGTTGCTCAACTCTTAATTAGCCGCAATGTTGCCTAAGTGTGACTCCGATTTATGTTCACCAGTACTGTGCCCTTTCGGCTTTCAGGTTTGCACTATCAATGACGTCAGAAGTAAAGCATCACCATGTATGTCACAGTTGAATATTAATGGATGTAAGCATTCTTTAAGAGCAGTTTATTTTTGGAATGGTTCATGTTTGCCAATTTCATTACTGGCTTTCTCTGCATTTTTAGTGGTTGAGTACGATTGTGGTGAGTTTCCCTATTGGAGTAACATATATGATGACAGAGGGATATATAGTTTTAATAGCATTCTGCTAACACTGTGTTTTTTTGCATCAGCTGCTATTATGAGTCTTTGTAGCGGCGTTCCTTGCCACCTTCATTCTCGGCGCCTTTTTATGGTCTTTTGTTAGTCTTAGAACGCCTTATGTTTTCTTTCGTATACAGGCGATGGTTTCATATATATTTTAAAATATATTTTTGTGACCACAGTTATTACCGACTCTTTCATGTTATGAAGCATTTTTTTGTTTTTATTATGATTATAAAAGTTAGGAATCTCCGATGCCTCTTACTATGGTCATATAGAGGATTCAAACATCATGTTAATTTATTTTAATTTATTTTATGTTGGCTGATGAACATGTTTTTTTAACTTCCAGGCATTGGATATAAGGTCTAGTTAAGAAAACATTTTCTATGGCTTTTACTATAGTCAGAAATGTTAAAGGCCATAATTGTGTGGCGATACCATCATCGGGGTAACGGATTCATTGTAGTGCTGAGTTTCTTCCATTTACTACCATGTTGCATGAGGATGTAACGTTTTGTGGTTTAAATATTTTTTTTAAGATCTTTCTAAAATTTCTCTTTAAGATCCCCTTAGAGTAACTTACTCTTGTCTTACTTTTTAATGATTATATTTTGGTGAAACTTTGATCAAAATATATTATATAAGCAAGGTGTGACTCATGTTTTTTGACAATGGCAACTCTGCAGAATATGCTGCTTATATGAATTTACAACTCTTTATGTTCTTTTACTTGTAGCTTTAATACAAGCTGATTTGTTTTATACTCATTTTTATGAATATTCCAGTAGTTTAACAGGTATGTTAACTGTGTATATGTTCTTTTATCTTATTTTATTGTTATTTTGATGTATTTTTACCTTATATTTTTATCTATGTGTCTTTTATTACACATATATATATTAAAAAAAATTTTGTTTTAAATGATTTTGTGTTTTAATTGATCTTTATGTTGTTATAATTATTATTTAAGAACCCCTGACAAAGGCTTGGGTGCCAAAACATGGCCCATGTTGGATTCAGTTTATCAGCTTTGGATCAATAAACTACTGTTCTGATCATCTTGAAGATTGTGGATGGCTTCTTCCACTCCTGTATCCATTTACTATTGTTTGTGGAAGTTTGTTTCCTGTTTTTGTTGGATTGCTTTAAATCAAGCCAGACAAATTTTCTCAGGTTATATTTACAGGCCTATTTACTAAGGTGTGATAAAAAAGAGCATCTGTGGGCTCTTTTACAAAAGAAAAAATGCCGTGAATCCCACGGTAATCTGTTTGATGTTGCTGTGGCTGGCAACATTGTGCATTTTCAGGTACAGTAATGTGTGAAGACATATCCCACCTTGGACAGCTAGCTTTTACAGGTGCCTTGTGTTTTCAAGAATGCCCCGACCCCTTCCCCTTCCTAAACAATGTTCCCAGTAGTCTAGTGTGAGGACCATATTCCACCCTGCTCACATACCTGACCTTTTCCATAAAGAATAAGTGCCTTCCCTGGACCCACCGATATCCCTGATATCCAGGGGAAGGCAGAAGAAACCCAAATCACTCCTGCCTGCTAGCTATGTTTTCAAAAATTTGGCTTCCAGATATCTAGCAGAAGTATTGACACACTAGGATCAGAGACCAGATGACATTATTTTTGAAAAAGGAGGAGGTAGCTGGAGGGGACACAAATGTTTTTATACAAAGGATCAGTAGTGGGGTATTGATTTTTTTTTTTTTTTAGAAGAGGCCAGAGTTGTGGTAGGGGTTATAGCCCTCAGACTAGATCATCAGGGATTGGTGCCAAGGAGAGGATGGTGAGAGACTTTTTTTTTTTTTGCCATACTGGCCTGTTTTAAGTTGTTTTTTTGAGAGTATTGGCTGATGTGTTAGTGGACCAATGCTCCCACGGATACCTCTTTACATAATAATGAGCTGCTTTCCACGCAGCTCATTTTCTAATCTGCACTGGGTCAGAGTTCACCCATTATGGTGAAATAATGCATATAAAACAGGGCAATTCTATAAAGGGGCAGCTATTTGGAGCCCAGTTGATGATGCCCTGTTTGGTACCTAAGTTCAAAATGGCCTTACAGAATACTAGTTTAACGGTTAAAAATATATAGGTGTATAATAAGGGAATGACCATTTATGCCAGTATAGAGCTGTGCAAATGCTCATACCTAGATTAAAAAACAAACAAAAGAAACGCAGAAATGATAGTAATTCTATAACATACAGACACACAACAGTGCACTGTGCATATGTAAGCCCACCTTCAAACTATGCAGCATTGCCATGTTATAAAATAACATAGCCACAATATTGGCTTTTATGTGTGCATATGCATACATATTCCCACAGATTCTATATAGCATGCCTAGAGATCCACACCGATTCTATAACAATGCGTGTAACTTAACAAGCTTAACAAACTAATGAGCAATGATAACAGCACTTAACAAGCAATTATGAGAACTAATTGGGACTGATTAGAATTTATGTGCAAAATTCGCTAAGTGTATTTTGTAATGAAGTGCGCTCAACACAGGCAAAAAGGGGAGTGGTTATAGGTGGGGAAATGGGCATTTCATGGGCGTTCCAAAATGTATGCATGTAGTTACAGAATATGGCCCAGTGCATGTAAATCTGAGCGCTAGGATTTACAGCACGTTTTCACTGGTGTAAACAGATGCATGTAGTTTTAGGCATTGAGATATCAACTAAACTTATTCTATAATTGGCGCCTAAATGTAGGTGCCAATTATTGAATACGCTTAGTAGGCACTGATTTGAGCGCTGATATTTTAGGTGCCATATATAGAATCTCCCCATTACGTGTATCTCAGTACTCTGACCAATTATACACCCTCTTTAAAGAATTAACCCCTTAAAGAAGGTAATTCTGTAAAGGGGATGCCTATATTTAGGTGCCTACAATGGACCTATTTGGACAGTATTCTACACAGAAAAGTACGGGCCTATTTTTTCTTTATAGATTACTAGTGTAACATGCCAAGAAAGTGCACGCATTCTAGGTGTGATCACCTTTACCAACCACAGTTGGCCTAGATCACTAAAGAACATTTGAATATTATAGGATTCCTTAATCTGTGTGTGTAAATGTGTGCCTCACCCATGTTCCACGCATGTGAATGCCCACCTGCAAACTACACATTTAGACACCATTTTACAGATTACTGTGTAGCCAAATATTAGCATTTATGTGTATAAATGTGCACATACACACAAAAATCCTAGTATTCTGGTTATTTAAATGTGTTTTTGTTGCCTAAATCTTGGTGACCTCCTTACAGAATTACCCTCTAAATGAGCTTTTAACTGTTGTAATTGCCATAATGAACTTTGGGGTAGATGCACTAAGGTCCTCGGAAGAGCCCTTCCCTTACCGATTCCATAGCGAATCGGTAGGGAACGGCCATGCATCAAGGAAATGGAATGCAAATGAGCTGCTCATTGTAGCTCACTTGCATTCTCTATTCCCTCGGAAGCTAGTCGGCCGGTCGAGTATGTGCAGAGCAGCCAAGTGTTATACTGGCTGCTCTGCGCATGCCAAGGACGTCCTTTATGGACGTCCTTCACTAAAAAAAAAAAAAAGGACGTCCCTGACATGCAGGACGGGCTTTTCTTCATGAGTCTTAAGTAATTGAAGAGCTGAGATTGGAGGGCTATACTTTTGTGTAGCACTATGGGATCTGTGTTTCTAATCCACTGACAAAGAGACAATGTTGAGATGAATAACAACCTGAAAACAAGGAATAACAGCCTGAAAACAAGAGGAGCTGCTATCGCGGTGTTTTCAAGCTCAGAAGAAACCTGCTGTACCTTGCAAACTCCAGCCTTTCCCTTCTCTGCAGAGTTCTTGACATGTCACATCGGGGAAATTACGCTGCACACGTTTGATAGCAACAAGCAGACTGCTCGATTATGCCCCGCCTCCATGTCTCTTTCAGCCAATCACAGCACGTTTAGCTGTCACTGGTGTCAGCTAAATGCGCTGTGATTGGCTTTTCATCCATTCCAAGCCAGTCGGCCAGCTCTCGAGGCAGGAGTGCGCATTCCCATGGCAGGGGCTCGCTACCTCCCTCGCCAGCGCAGGGAACCGGCCAACAAGGACATCAAAATAAAAATAAAGACAACAACCCTCCCCGCCTCCAGCAGCAGCAGCACACAAAGAGGGAGCGTGGAGCTGTGCCTACGATCAGAGCCTCCCGTGGGGGATCGGACGATGTCCGAGCCGGCAGGTATCGAGTGGGGGGGGGCACCGGGAGATAGCGCTGGCCGTGATACATGGAGCACCGTGCGCCACACAGACAGCAGCATTCTCACCACCTGCTCCCGGGGCTTTGCAGCTGCTGCTGGTTCGCCTTGTGTTGCTCTTTCCCCAGTGCACAGCAAAACTTATCAGCAGCATCCCGAGGGCTGGATTTCAAAAAGGTTCCGGTTAGGGGGAGATAACATCTGCGAGGGGCCGCCAAGCTGAGCGCAGGGCAGGCTAACTGCACCCCTTCCCCTAACCCCACCATGGATAGGGGACAATCGTCCCGGGGCCCGGGAAATCAAAGGGAAAAAAATCTGGGGGGAAAAACGTCCAAGTGCTCGTCAGGGACGTCCTTTTTGTTTGAGTGAAGGACGTCCATGTTAGGCACTTTAGAAGGACGTCCCTGACGAGCACTTGGACGTATTTCCCCCCATTCTGATTCCCTCACAGCAGCCCCAACGAGAGGAGCAGACCTCCCGTTAGGTTTTCCATGGTAAGGGAATCGGAAAACGGTAGTGCATCTCATTATAATAGCCTTGCAATGGTAGTGCAGCTCATTATAAAAGCCTTTGGATCATTTGCATTCTGTTTTTGTTAGCTGCTACCGTGATCGGAAAATGCCCTTTTGTGCATGTCCCTGTTTACTACTTGCACGTTAAACTGGCTAAAACCAGTTTAAAACCCACGTTGCTGGCTCGGAAAGCTTAGTGCATCTAGCCCTTAGTAAAAAGTCTCCCTAAGAAGGTTTTCAGATTCAAGTCACACTGATTAGATAAAGTTGAGAATCCATATAAATGTAACCAGGTAAGACTACCTTGTTATCATACCTATTACACAGGTGTTTGAAAACTGGCCCATAAATCCCTAAAGAGTTTGATAAGAGATAGTAGACAACGTTGATCCAAAAGGTCTCTACATACTAAAGCTAAACATTCCACACCAAATAGGACACGCTCAACAAGAACACACTCATTACAAAAGCATGACTATTAATGTTGTTTTAAATCTCATGCTTTCATATGGTTTTCAAAACCCTAACAAACCTGTCTCAGAATGGTGTTTCTTTTTCGGCAATGGTTTCTCATCGGTTATTGTACCATTCACCTTTTTCTGCTGGTCCTCCCATGTAACTTCTAGTACAAATCAAAGAAGAAATCAGAGCTAATCAGTAACATGAAATTATTTGCATTATAAAATATCTAATAACTTTTTGTGGCTCTCAACCTCTTAGGGTACTGTATCACTTATAGGGAACATAACTTTACATCTTTAATAAATGTATCACACAAATAACTGCAAGTCTAGCAAGTAGTTGTTAAAGATGCTGTTCCAACTCTCTGCTGTTGGAATAAAATTGAGCACTTAGGGCTCAATTCAGCCACAATTGTTGGTCTCTTAAGTATAAACAGCAGAGAAAACTGAAGGGCAATCATTGTTAAAAAGATGTGCCATTCAAAAGGTAAATGTTTGATGCACCCTCTAAAGGGAGCCCCAAGCAATTAAGTGGAACTTGCTTCTTTTGCTTAGTTGCGGTTTGCTTTAAATGTTTTCTACCTATATTGCTCTGTTTTACATATATCTTGCTTTAATTGCTTCTTTGCTAGCTGGGAATACATCATTTATAAAAAGCTGACGCTGTTTCGCAAATAAAGAAAAACGTTTGCTAATTTTTTTCCTGCTATCTGGTCTTTCTACACTACTGTGTCTTAATATTCACAATTTGTGGCTATTAGCTTTAGAAGTCTTACTTCTCTATTTTGACCTGGCTGCTCTTTATGAAATAAAGATTTGGGATTGTTGCCTCAGTTCAGAATCTGTAGGACTTGAACATTTGAATTCTCACCCACCCTCCCCAAAAGCTTTTTTTTACTTATTCAGTCTTCTTAATGTAGCCAACAAACTTCATTTATTTTGGCATACACCTGTGTGGATTTTGATAATACGTCTCTACTTTAGAATTAAACCCCCAAAATGAAAATGACCTTTATTGAATGCAATTGCTGAAATGCTTTTATCCAAAGACAAACCATTTGGAGCCTTAGACTTGTCTCATCTATCTCCAGATCTCTGCTTTGAAACAAGAGTTGACTCAGCTCAGGGAAAAATTAGCTGCAATAAAAATGGTCTCCCTCCGTGGTTACCAGAACATAACAATCTTCCCTCACTCCCTCAAAGAGTCAATCCAGAAATAGATGGATTAAAGTGGAATCTCACAGAGTACAACCTGTAACACAGAGACCCCTCCCGAAGGATACCCCTGAGAAATGCCTTTTCTGCTTTGGGAAATTATCTATTAGTGGAGAGACATGACATCTAGTGCACCAAAAACTCTCCGGCAACATCAAAACGTCTCAAAGCAGAAAACTGTTACTTCTTGGAGATTCCATTATTAGAGGCCTTAATTTATAAATACAGTTCAAGGGACAAAAAGGTTTAAAAAGGCAATTCTATAATTGCGTCCCTACAGCTATGCATGACTTGCACATCTATATGCAGCAAAAGTGCCACTTACACATGGAAGCACCCTAAACACTATTCTATAAAGGCACATGTAAGTCATACAGCACACATTTCCAAGAGGGTATACATGGGTGGAGCATGGGTTTGTCTCCCGCTTATACACACAACTTATAGAATTCTGTAAGTTGTGGTGCTGTTTGCCGAACTTAGGTGTGCCCATTTATGACTACAATAGATCTGATGTAAGTGGGCATGCCTACATTTAGCATGTCAATCTACGTTTGCAGTAGTCTTGTACAATGGAATCTGGATGCCCAGATAGTGTTATAGAATAGTTGTGCCTCACACTGCATTGGGGCACCTACATTTAAGTGCCCCTTTATAGAATTGTTACCTAAATGTTTCCCAGGGTATTCAGCTAGCAGGAAAACACCCCGGATTGTTAGTGAAATCAGAGAAGTAAGGATTCTAAAATTGATATTATTATCCATCTGGGAACAAATGATTTGACTAGAAACAGCACCTCTGAAGTGCAGAGACATTTCCAAATTTGGGGAGAGAAACTTAAACTCACTGTGAATACTGCAGTATTTTCAGAAGTTCTACATATTCATAGTAAGGGAGAACAGAGGTTGCATTGCACAACCAGCTTTACTATGTGGCTCCAAGCAAAGATAGACTTAGATATTGTTGACATCCCAGAAACATGTTTCAATGATTCATGAATGGGGCACAACCATAATAGGCTATATAAACTTTTTAACAAGGACAGAGATGGCCGAAAAGGTAGAGTACAGATAGGAGGGATGGTTAAAAAGTGAGGTGAAGAAAGCTATTACAGCTAAAAGAAAATTCTTCAGAAAATGGAAGAAGGGACGGACTGAAAATAACAAAAAACAGCATAAGGAATGTTGAGTCAAATGCAAAGTGCTGATAAGGAAGGCAAAGAGGGACTTTGAAAAAAAAAGATTGCATTAGAGGCAAAAACACATAGTAAGAATTTTTTTTAGGTATATTAAAAGCAAGAAGCCGGCAAAAGAATCGGTTGGACCGCTAGATGACCAAGGGGTAAAAGGGGCAATCAGGTAACAAAAATCCCTAGCAAAGAGATTAAATGAATTCTTTGCTTCGGTCTTCACCGAGGAAGATTTGGGAGTGATACAGGTGCCAGAAATGGTATTCGAAACTGACGACTCGGAGAAACTGAATGAAATCTCTATAAACCTAGATGATATAATAGG
Source organism: Microcaecilia unicolor (assembly GCF_901765095.1). NCBI lineage: Eukaryota > Metazoa > Chordata > Amphibia > Gymnophiona > Siphonopidae > Microcaecilia > Microcaecilia unicolor. The sequence goes on along the minus strand of NC_044031.1, from coordinate 556,950,172 downwards.
GCAATTTGACAAATTGAAGAGTATTCATCCCAGATTACTGATAGAACTGAAAAATGAACTGGCGGAACTATTGTTAGTAATGTGTAAATTTATCTTTAAAATCAAGCGCTGTACCGGAAGATTGAAGGGTATTTTATTTATTTATTGCATTTGTATCCCACTTTTTCCCACCTATTTGTAGGCTCAAAGTGGCTTACAGAGTGTGGTTATGACATAATCATTTTGTGATAACAAGTACAATTCTTATAGTTTGAATGTTGGTAAGAGAAGATAGGCATAGTCGTTTCTTGATAATAAGTACAATTATTACTGTTTAAAGATTAGGTAAGGGAGGATAGATGGAAAGTGTTGGGTAAGTTAGAGGTGAGCTGTGGTAACTGTGATTTGTTGAAGTAGTTTGTAGGCTATGTATTTTCCTTGCAGGCCTTTTGGAAGAGATGAGTTTTCAGGGATTTGTGGAAGTTAGTTAATTCGTCAATAGCTTTCAGGTCTCTAGGTAGAGCATTCCACAGCTGCGTGCTCAAGTTGGAGAAGGTGGTGGCATGTGTCAGCTTGTATTTCAGTCCTTTGCAGCTGGGGAAGTGCAGATTGAGATATTTGCGGGATGATCTTACAGCGTTTCTGGGAGGCAAGTCCACAAGGTTTAGCATGTAGATTGGGGCGTCTGCGTGTATAATTTTGTGTACTATCTTGCAGATCTTAAACTCAACACGTTCTTTGAGTGGGAGCCAATGGAGTTTCTCTCTTAGGGGTTTAGCACTTTCATATTTATTTTTTTCGAATATAAGTCTGGCGGCTGTATTCTGGGTAGTCCATGTAACGCCGATATTTAAAAAAGGTTCCAGAAGGAATCTGGGAAATTATTGTCCAGTGAGCCTGATGTTGGTGCCGGACAAAATGGTAGAGACTATTATAAAGAACAAAATTACAGAGCCTATTCAAAAGCATGGATTAATGAGAAAAAGTTAGCATGGATTTAGTGAAGGGAAATCTTGCCTCACCAATCTATTACATTTCTTTGAAGGGGTGAACAAACATATGGTTAAAGGTGAGCCGGTTGATATTGTGTTCTTGGATTTTCAAAAGGCGTTTGACAGAGTACCTCATGAAAGACTCCAGAGGAAACTGGAGAGTCATGGGATAGGAGGTAGTGTCCTATGTGGATTAAAAACTGGTTAAAGGATAGAAAACTTGGGTTACATGGTCAGTATTCTCAATGGAGAAGGGTAGATAGTGGGGTTCCTCAGGGGTCTGTACTGGGACCGCTGATTTTTAACATATTTATAAATGATTTAGAGATGGGAGTAACTAGTGAGGTAATTAAATTTGCTGACAATACAAAGTTATTCAAAGTTGTTAAATCGCGAGAGGATTGTGAAAAATTACAAGAGGACCTTACGAGACTGGGAGACCGGGAATCCAAATGGCAGATGACATTTAATGTGAGCAAGTGCAAAGTGATGCATGTGGGAAAGAGGAACCATAGCTACATAATGCAAGGTTCAAGGTTAGGAGTCACCAACTAAGATAGGGATCTCTGTGTCGTTGTTGATGATACGTTGAAATGCACTGCTCAGTGTGCTGCAGCGGCTAAGAAAGCAAATAGAATGTTAGGTATTATTAGGAAAGGAATGGAAAACAAAAGTGAGGACATTATAATGCCTTTCTATCGGTCCATGGTGCGACCGCACCTCAAATATTGAGTTCAATTCTGGTCACCACATATCAAAAAAGATATAGTGGAATTAGAAAAGGTACAGAGAAGGGCAACAAAAATGATGAATGGGATGGGACAACTTTCCTATGAGGAAAGGCTAAAGCATCTAGGGCTCTTCAGCTTGGAGAAGAGACGGCTGAGGGGAGATATGATAGAGGTCTATAAAATAATGAGTGGAGTGGAACGGGTAGACGTGAATCGTTTGTTTACTCTTTCCAAAAATACTAGGACTAGGGGGCATGCAATGAAGCTACAAAGTAGTAGATTTAATACAAATTGGAGAAAAAGTTTCTTCACTCAATGCTAAACTCTGGAATTCGTTGCCAGAGAATGTGGTAAAGGTAGTTAGCATAGCGGGGTTTAAAAATGGTCTGGACGGCTTCCTAAAGGAAAAGTCTATAGACCATTATTAAATTGACTTGGGAAAATCCACTGCTTATTTCTGGGATAAGCATCATAAAATTTATTGAGCTTTTCTGGAATCTTCCAGGTATTTGTGACCTGGATTGGCCACTGTTGGAAACAGGATACTGGGTTTGATGGACCTTTGGTCTGTCCCAGTGTGGTAATACTTATGTACTTATGTAGGGAGTAGAGGCTGGCCAAAAGACGTACAAACACAGGAGATGTTGCTTAATGACACTTTTATTCAAACCACCAGTAAAAGACCCAACACTGACCATATTTCAGCAGAGAAATCCGCCTGCCTCAGGGGTCATAACCAAGCTCTAGTAACAAAAATATACAAGTATATTATACACAAATAGTGGACAAGCAAATTATAAAAGACATAACATATTAAAAGGACTAAGAACTAATAACTAAAAACTTAAAAGATCAGTGGACTGTGCAATAAAAAGTCAAGAAACCTATATAGTTAAAACCAAATAAACAATAATCAGCTTCAGAGGAGAAGAGGAAAGGAAAAGACATCCTCACTAACATAACAGAAAATGACACTGAAACATCAAACATATAAACGGCAAGTGACCGACTCACCTGCAAATGCGCAGTACAGACTTCCCTCTCTGTCCCGCCCTCAGGTCAAGACGTGATGACGTCAGAGGGCGGAACAGAGAGGGAAATGGAGTCGGAGTCACTGTTGGACGCTGCCGCCTGGAAACGAACATCGCGCGCACCAACCTCCACCCTTCCCCCATCCCCGCCGCTGCTCCTGCCCTCCTCCGCATCAGGCCCCCTGCACTGACCTGACAGCGCCTCTCACCTCCGTGTAGAAGCACTGCAGGCAGCAGCAGAGCGATCTGCTGCTGCCTGCAGCGCTTTCACACGGAGGTGAGAGGCGCTGTCAGGTCAGTGCAGGGGGCCCGGCACGGAAGGGGGAGGGAGCAGCGGCGAGGAGGGTAGCTGGAAATCTTGCCCGTTTTTATGGGCTTAACGGCTAGTACCTCTATAAACAAGAGGGGTATGAACTGACGGGTGCAAGAAACCTTGCAAATCACAAAGAGTTAGGCATATATCAAGGAATTATCAAACAGTATTAGGTAACAAAAAAATCTCTTCCTTCAGACCACAATTGAGAAAGGGCATGAAACAGAAAGATAAGGAGATTATTTAAAGAACCCCGCCCCCCCCAAAACAAAACAATAAAGATAGGCATAACGTGAAAAACACCTCCCACCTACATTCATACCAGTTGATCCTCTAAGCTAACTTTTTCAAGTCCAGGAAACCCCTGGGTTATTCCAGAATGAAGAACACATACTTAGTTCCAGCATATTTTACTAAACATTTGCATGGGTAACTAATAAGTAACTGTAGCCCAAGATCTTTGGTCTCCTCTCTCATGACCAGAAAAAACTTTCTACATTCCTGACCATAAAACAGCCCTAGCAAGCAACAAAAATATGCTCTTAATACTGTGTTTAAATTCTGCTCAAATACAAAAGAAATAATCAGAGTAGAAAGATCTAATATCTTTGTAATGGATTGTTCTAATAAATCAGAAAGATTATTTAAGTCCAGTTATCTCCATAGCTTTATGTTCCTGGTTGCACACCTGGCTCTATCTTAGAAGAAATATAATAAATTCTATGTAAAGAAGGAATAGTTTGGGGGTAAATTTCAAGACTTCCAGAATATATTTTCTAAACATGTCACTAGGGGTCATCACAGGAGACGGGAAAATTCAGGAAACAACGGAAAAAAGACTTTATGAACAACTAAAAAGTGGGCAAAGCCATGGAGCTACATCTTTCTGACACAGGTAAAAGGATCCTTAGGGAGAAATACAGGCAATACATTTCTAGACATTTAAACTAGAAGTGGAGGTGCTAAATGGAAGCAGATGAACTTTGAAAGTCACCCCCACCAAAACCTAAACCAATAGTAAAAGAGAGACAGCACTGGAAAAAGAACTCAAATAAACCATCTTAGCAACTCACCTATCAGCAAGAAGATAAATGGGGAGAATAGGCACAAGCATAAAAACAGGGTGAGAGAGATAATAAGTAACCGGAAAGATGTGTGAACAGATGCTCGCAGTCTGTGCAAAGTTCATGATCTGCAAACCTTGATGTTACAGGCAGACTTACATATTGTTTCTATCACAAAAATGTGGTTCAAAGGAGTCAAACATACCAGGTTATACCATATTTAGGAAAGATAGAGATGGTCAGAAAGGTGGAGGAGTAGATTTACATGTGAAAAACAATATTAAAGCAGCTGAGATGCAAGAGTGCCGGGGAAAGGAAGAAGCAATATAGATTGTCTTAGAAAGAGAAGATAGAAGATCCAACCACATGGGTGTTGTCTACAGACCTCCAACACAAACAGAGAAATTGGACAAAGATTTGGTCATAGATATCCAAATTTTGGGAATGAAGGGGGAGGTGCTGTTGCTTGGGGATTTCAACTGCTGGATGTGGATTGGAAGGTCCCATCTGCGGATTTGGAATGAGAGATGTTTTTCTCTTTTGAGAAATTTTGAGAACATTTTTCAGACACTTTTCTCTTTTGAAAATAAGCACTGTAATCTTCTGTAGAGATAAAGAGGATCCAGAAGTTTATTCAGTTTAAAAAAGAAAAGACTTTCCTCAGAGAGAGAGAGAGAGAGCAGAAATGCTAAAAGAATACTACTGTTTGGTGGAAGAAACACCTGGAGCAGGTCTGCAGATAATTGACAAATATATCTATATATGTATACATCCATCTATCTATTTATCTATCTATTATGTCGGAATGGCATGGATAATAAATTGTTCACTGAAGATAATGACTATAGACAGCTTGAAAAAATGAAAGTACACAATGTCATGGGATCTGATGAGATACTGTACATCCCAGGATACTGAGGGAGCTCAGAGAAGTATTGGCAGATCATCTAAAGGATGTGTTTAATAGATCCTTAGATACAGGGAATGTTCCATGTGACTAGATAAAGGCTGATATGGTCCTTCTTAAAGAAAAGGGAACATAGAAGAGATGGAAAACCACAGGCTTGTAAATCTAATCTTGGTGAAGGGAAAAATGATAGAGATGCTGGTGAAGGAAAGGAAGTGAACTTTCTACAATCCAACTGGATGGCAACATCCAAGGCAACACAGCATCACCAAAGGTAGATTGTGCCAAATGAGTCTAATTTCTTTGATTGGTTGACAAAAGAATTGGATCAAGGTCATGCGCTGGATGTGGTCTACTTAGATTTTAACAAACCATTTTATACTGTTGCTTATAAGAAGCTCATGAATAACTTGAGCAGATTGATGATGGGATCCTAAGTGACCAGCAGGAGACATAGGGTAGTGGTAAATGGAATTCACTTGGAAAAAGTTGAATAGTGGAGTGCTTCAAGGATCTGTCTTGGAGTTGATTCTCTTTAATATTTTTGAGAGTGATATTACTGAAGGGTTAGAATGAAATGTATGCCTTTTTGCAGATCACTTGAAGACAGGCAACAGAGTGGACACCTTGGGGAGAGTGGTAGCAAACCAGTTCCTCTATCACTGCCAGAAGGCCAGCTTCCTTGCCTTCTTGATCATTTTCTCTTATAAAAGTCCTTTACAGAGAAAATATACTATACTTAAAAGTTCGTATCAGAGAAAGCGAAGTTACTCACCTGTAGCTGGTGTTCTCCAAGGACATCAGGCAAGTATTCTCACATGTGAGTGATATCATCCAACAGAGCCCGATGCCAACACTGCCTAGCGTGTAATTCTTTTAGAAAGTTACAGCAGTGTCCCACCAGACATGTGCACGTGGCTTCCCACCCAACGTGAAAGCACAGGTCTATCTGTCAAATGAAAAAGCTGAACACAACTCTTAGGGGAGATGTGGGAGGGTATGTGAGAATACTTGACCTGCTGTCCTTGCAGAACACCTGCTACAGATGAGTAACTTTGCTTTCTCTGAGTACAAGCAGGCCAGATGTATTCTCACATGTGGGAGTCCATAGCTATCAGGCTTAGCGAAAACAACAAAGCTAGGACAATAAGCTGAATCTATATACAAACTGGTTGTGAAGGTGCAGCCAAGAAGAGAATAAAACCAGGCCTAGGAGGGTGGAGATGGATTCTAGATACCATACAAATTTTGCAGGACTGTCTGACTGAACCGGCTGTCACATCAGGTATCCTGCTCAAGGCAGTAGTATGAAGACCACGTCACAGCTTTGCAAATCTCCTCAATAGAGGCCAATCTCAAATGAGCTGCCGACATAGCCATGGCTCTGACATTATGAGCCATGATATGACCCTCAGTCCAGCCTGGGCATAAGCAATGGAGAAGCAATCTAAGCAAAATTCTGGAGATACCCTCAGGCAGATTCAAGGTCTGAAATTCTACGCTCTCAGCAACCAGGCCATGAGGGCCAGGGACTGGAGGCTGGGATGTAGAAGAAACCCATCATTCTACAAGATGAGGGTTGGAAAATACTCCACGGTTCTTCGGAGGACAAACTCCAGAAGAAGTGGGAACCAGATAGTAACATAGTAGATGACAGCAGAAAAAGACCTGCACGGTCCATCCAGTCTGCCCAAGAAGATAAATTCCTATGTGCTACTTTTTTATTTGTACTGTCCTCTTCAGGGCACAGACCGTATAAGTCTGGCCAGCCCTATCCCCGCCTCCCAACCACCAACCCCGCCTCCCACCACCAGCTCTGGCACAGACTGTATAAGTCTGCCCAGCACTATCCTCGCCTCCCAACTACCAGTCCCGCCTCCCACCACCAGCTCTGGCACAGACCCTATAAGTCTGCTCAGCACTATCCCTGCCTCCCAACTACCAGTCCCACCTCCCACCACCAGCTCTGGCACAGACCGTATAAGTCTGCCCAGCACTATCCCCGCCGCCCAACCACCAGCCCCGGCACAGACCGTATAAGTCTGCCCAGCACTAGTCCCGCCTCCCAACCACCAGCCCCGGCACAGACCGTATAAGTCTGCCCAGCACTAGCCCCGCCTCCCAACCACCAGCTCTGCCACCCAGTCTAGGCTACGCTCCTGAGGATCCCTTCCTTCTGCACAGGATTCCTTTATGTTTATCCCACGCATGTTTGAATTCAGTTACCGTTTTCATCTCCACCACCTCCCGCGGGAGGGCATTCCAAGCATCCACCACCCTCTCCATGAAAAAATACTTCCTGACATTCTTCTTGAGTCTGCCCCCCTTCAATCTCATTTCATGCCCTCTCGTTCTACCGCCTTCCCATCTCCGGAAAAGGTTTGTTTACGGATTAATACCTTTCAAATATTTGAACGTCTGTATCATATCACCCCTGTTTCTCCTTTCCTCCAGGGTATACATGTTCAGGTCCGCAAGTCTCTCCTCATACGTCTTGTAACGCAAATCCCATACCATCCTCGTAGCTTTTCTTTGCACCGCTTCAATTCTTTTTACATCCTTAGCAAGATACGGCCTCCCAAACTGAACACAATACTCCAGGTGGGGCCTCACCAACGACTTGTACAGGGGCATCAACACCTCTTTTCTTCTGCTGGTCACACCTCTCTCTATACAGCCTAGTACCCTTCTAGCTACGGCCACCGCCTTGCCACACTGATTCATTGCCTTCAGATCCTCAGATACTATCACCCCAAGATCCCTCTCCCCATCCGTACCTAGCAGACTCTCACCGCCTAACACATAAGCCTCTCTTGGATTTCTACTCCCTAAGTGCATCACTTTGCATTTCTTTGCATTGAATTTTAATTGCCAAACATTAGACCATTCTTCTAGCTTTTTCAGATCCTTTTTCATGTTTTCCACTCCCTCCGGGGTGTCCACTGTATCTTGGCTAGTATGGGGTAATGAGGATTGTAGTTCCCTGATCTTGTTTGAGTTTCAGCAAAGCCTTCTCTATGAGAGGTATGGGAGGAAAGAAGACCCATCCCTCAATGAAGGTGCAAAGCATCCGTTAGTCTACCATGTGATCTGGTATGTGGCCCACAGAACCATCCCTTGAAGGATGGCCACTGCCACATCGCTACTGTTTCCTCACACAAGCAGTAGGATCTCAAACCCCCGTGTTTGTTCACATAGTACAATGCAACCTAGTTGTCGGTTTGTAAGAGACCAATTTAGTTCAGCAACCAATCTCTGAAAGCTTTTAGATCATTCCACATGGCTCTTTGCTCCAAGAGGTCGATGTGAAGATCTGTTTCCTGAGCAGACCATGTCCATTGGGTGTGAAGCCCATCTACATTAGCTCCTCATCTGAGGTTGGATGCATCCATTGTCAACACTTTCTGAGTTGGTGGAAATTGGAATGGTAGTCCCACAGTCAAAATTTGTCAAATTTTCCAACACAGTAGGGAATTAACTAGCTTTGGGGGAACATGGATGACATCCGCCTAAGGCCACGGGGAGGCTAGAACCCATTGCACCTCTCTCAAATGGAGGCATGCCATGGGAGCGACATGTACTGTGGAGGCCATGTGGCATCTGCTGAGCAGTGACCTTCTTGCAGCTGTGGACTTGTGAGGCAAGCGCAACCAAGGCATCCACCCTCACTTGTGGCTGGAAAGCCTGAGCTTGCACTGTATCTAGCAGGTCTTCTATGTATTCCAATTGCTATACTGGGTGCAGGTAGGGTAGTTTAAAATGAACCCTAGTAACGCTAGCACCCAAATAGTTTTCTGCATGGATTCCTGTGCCTCCTCCTGTGATATGCTCTTGACTAGCCAATCACCAAGGTAGGGAAATACATACACTCCCAATCTGCATAACAAAGCTGTGAATACTGTTAGGTGCTTAGTAAAGACCCTGGGAATTGCCGTGAAGCCATAAAACAGAACACAGTATTGGTAATGGTGTTTCCCTATGTGAGGGAATGGATGGTATAGGGAAGAGCACCCCCTCACTGATGATAGAGTTCAGCCTCCTTGCAGCAAGTGGCACAAGTCTACCAAGGCTGAAGCTATTGCTGAGTCAGAGGGGCAGGGCTCAGATCAACCTGGAGCTAAATTCCTGAGGCTGAATAGATCAGGGAGGCTCTGATACAGAGGTTTCCAGGAGGGAGCTCTAGGAGGCAAGAGGACTCTACTGCAAGCTCAGCTATAGTACCTGAGGAGACAACAAGGAAGTGGTGTGGCTCAGGCTTCATTGGTATCAGAATTGTGTGGGAAGACTGGCAAGATAAGAGACACCTTGAGTTACATTCAGAAATAAATTGTTTTGATGTGAGTAGACAATGTGTTTAGCTAGACTGGGAACTAGCCGTAATAAGAGACTGGACTTGTGCTGGATGAAAGCTTGTGAAGTAACAGGGGGCACATGGTGTGTCAAATAATAAAATATTTTCCCTTTTTCTTGAAAACCCTGTGTGTCTGAGTTTGTGCCTGATCCAAGTCAAACCCTTGTCCACATTACCACACTCTACTCAAAATCTGAGATACTTCTTGTGACTGGGAAGCATCAAAATGTGGGTATATGAATCCTTTAAGTCCATAGAACATGCCAATCATTTTCCTGAATCATGGGGAGAAGGTGCTCAGAGAAATCATCCTGAACTTTTCTTTGACCAGGAATTTGTTCAGAGCTCTCAGGTCTAGGATGGGACAAAATTCCCAAGGAAGTACGTGGAATACAATCCTTCCCTTTTTCCCCTGGTAGTATGAGTTTGGCAGCACTAGCCTGTAGAAAGGGCAGAATTTCTTCTACAAGTACTTGCTTGTGCTGAGAGCTTATGAATGATGATTTTGTTGGGCAATTTGGTGGTTTCCGATGCTAATGTACTGTATAACTGAGATGGACTATTTGAAGAACCCACCGGTTGGAGGTTATAAGAGGCTACCTTTGATGGAAAAAATTCTGTCCCCTCCTTATCGGTAGGCCATCCTAGATGGTTACTTGGATTGTGGCTATGTTCTACTGGACCCAGTCAAAAACTCATCCCTTGCTTTGACTTGGGAGCCGGGTGGGACTTTTGGGCCCATGGATGATGAGGCTAGAACTGCTGGGGTTGGGACTTCTGGGTGAGTAGTAAGGTGTGGAAACCTATGCCTTTGAGAGTAGTACGGTCGCTGCCTGTCACATCCGTCGCTCCCTCCGGCTGCTCCTCCGCTGGAAGCAGGAGCCGGTGTCCATCGCGGCGAGGGTCGGCCTTTTTGAAGCCGTGGCGGAGAGCCGGGGCTCACCGTGGCGATAGCCACCCAGTCCGGGGCCGAGGCCGTGGGATGGTGATGGCTGCCGGGCTCTCGATTGCCGGCTATGGGTGCCGTACTCGCGCCAGTGGGGAGAATGGTGCCGAGACGCGATGGCCGGCATCTCCTTCACTTTCGGGCGCGGGAACCCGAAGCGCCGCCTCAGAGGAGTTAGATTGGGAGGCCGGTGCTGTAGTCCCGCCGGGGAGGTCGGACAGAGCCAATCAGAGGGATTCTGTCAGTAACCGGGGTCTGATTGGCCAGCTATGTCGGCTGGGGCTGGGCGGTTGAATGCTGACAGTATTTAAGGAGCAGGCCTGAGATAGGACATTGCTTCAGGTTCAATTTCCCGAGGCCAGTCTCCGTGTGTTCCAGTTTTCAGTTTGTTTTCCTTGCTCTCCTGGTTTTGACCTTTTCATTGTTTTTGGACTACTCTGCTAGCCGCCTGCCTTGACCTATTGCCTGTTTCGACTACGCTGTGAGCTGCCTGCCCTGACCTGTTGCCTGTCTTAGACTCCTCTGCTTTCCTCCTGCCCCCTGGCTCCTGGTTCCAGTATTGGGTCAGTTCGTCAACCCCGCGGTTCCGGAAGTCCCGTTGGCCGCCTGCAGCTGGAAACTCAACCCTCGGTGAACGGCGGTCGCCGCGGGTGAAGACTTGGGGTTGCACGGCTGTCCTCTGAGGTCCTTCGGGGCCTTGCGGGACCTAAGGGCTCACCTTCTTTTCAGACAAGACACTGCCCTACTAGAGAACCTCCTAGTTCAAGAGGATGCAGCTGGAGCCTGCTCAGAGAGAGATTGGATGGTATCAGTACGTTTTTTAATAAGGTCAGCGACCTCTACCAATTTCTCCCAAAAAGGTTGTCATCTTGGCAAGGTACATCCGCCAAACTCTCTTGGACTGCTGGTTTCAGGTTGGAGACACGTAACCATGAGACTCTATGCATTCCCACACCCATGGCAGACAGCCTGGACATGATATGTGTCATAGGTTCCCCTGCTCAAATATGTCCTGCAACCCAGCTGCTTCTTTGCCAACTAGTGAAGTTCTGCGGCCTTCTCCTCAGGGAGAGAGTCCATGAGACTGAGCATACTGCATGTCAGAGACTTCAATTAAATGCTCATATAGAGCTTTTATGCCTGGATGTGGGCAATGAGCATTGAGGCTTGATAGAGTTTCCTCCCAAACAAGTCCAGAGTCCAGGCATCTCTACCTCTGGGAGCCGATGCATGAGTCCTGGCCCATTTGAGGGCAACACGCAAAACTTTTCAGCACAATGCCTCCAAACCATCAAACTGTACAATACATATTTAGTGGTTACATTACAATTACAGTTATAAGTAGAAAGGGTTCATAAGATAGGTTTATAACCAAGATACTAGTGCAGCGTTTTTCAACTGGTGTGCCGTGGCTGCTCCCTAGATGTGCTGCAGGAGTTTGGGAATCGCCGTGACACTGCCTGATTTGTTTTGTGTGTACAGTCACATCTTTTTCCCTCAGGCTGCATTTCTCCTTCCCTGAGCGCGAGTCAGCAGCTCTCCTGATACTCCTCCGGGTACGAACACCTCTCCCACTTCTTTCAATGCCAGCAGAGCTTCAAACTTTTCTCCAGAAGCGATCAACACATGCTGTCTGTAGCTGGCAGTGGATCCTTTCCTCTGCATGTCCCGCTCCTTGCTGATGCAGTTTCCTGTTTATGCAGGGGCCGGGATGAGCAGAGGAAAGGTTCCAGCACCAGCTGCAGACAGTGTGTGTTGATCGCTGCTGAAGCAAAGAGAAAAGTTTGAAGTGCCATGGGCATAGGAAGAAGTGGGAGATGTGTTTGGACCCGCAGGGGGCATCAGGAGAGCTGCTGACTTGCATTCGGGGAGGAGAGAGCAAGGAGAAAGGTTGGAAGCACTGTGGAGCTAGGTGGGGAAGGGGAAGCTGCTGGATTCACGTGGGAGGGCAGAGAGACGCTAAACTGGAAGGGAAGGAGGCAAAAGAAAATCTGGGCCTGCAGGGGAGGGAGAGATGATGTACTATGGAGAGCTGGGGAGGGGAGATAGCGAATGCTACATACCTGTAGAAGGTATTCTCCGAGGACAGCAGGCTGATTGTTCTCACTGATGGGTTGACGTCCTCGGCAGCCCCCTCCATCGGAAAGTTTACTAGCAAAGGCCTTTGCTAGTCCTCGCGCGCCCATGCGCACTGCGCATGCGCAGCCGTCTTCCCGCCCGAAACCGGCTCGAGCCGGCCAGTCCAGTATGTAGCAAGACAATACATTTATGGGAAGACACAACTCCAAAGGGGAGGCGGGCGGGTTTGTGAGAACAATCAGCCTGCTGTCCTCGGAGAATACCTTCTACAGGTATGTAGCATTCGCTTTCTCCGAGGACAAGCAGGCTGCTTGTTCTCACTGATGGGGTATCCCTAGCCCCCAGGCTCACTCAAAACAACAACCATGGTCAATTGGGCCTCGCAACGGCGAGGACATAACTGAGATTGACCTAAAAAATTTACCAACTAACTGAGAGTGTAGCCTGGAACAGAACAAACAGGGCCCTCGGGGGGTGGAGTTGGATCCTAAAGCCCAAACAGGTTCTGAAGAACTGACTGCCCGAACCGACTGTCGCGTCGGGTATCCTGCTGCAGGCAGTAATGAGATGTGAATGTGTGGACAGATGACCACGTCGCAGCTTTGCAAATTTCTTCAATAGAGGCTGACTTCAAGTGGGCTACCGACGCAGCCATGGCTCTAACATTATGAGCCGTGACATGACCCTCAAGAGCCAGCCCCGCCTGGGCATAAGTGAAGGAAATGCAATCTGCTAGCCAATTGGATATGGTGCGTTTCCCTACAGCCACTCCCCTCCTATTGGGATCAAAAGAAACAAACAATTGGGCGGACTGTCTGTTGGGCTGTGTCCGCTCCAGATAGAAGGCCAATGCTCTCTTGCAGTCCAATGTGTGCAGCTGACGTTCAGCAGGGCAGGAATGAGGACGGGGAAAGAATGTTGGCAAGACAATTGACTGGTTCAGATGGAACTCCGACACTACCTTTGGCAGAAACTTAGGGTGAGTGCGGAGGACTACTCTGTTGTGATGAAATTTGGTGTAAGGAGCCTGGGCTACCAGGGCCTGAAGCTCACTGACTCTACGAGCCGAAGTAACTGCCACCAAGAAAAAGACCTTCCAGGTCAAGTACTTCGGATGGCAGGAATTCAGTGGCTCAAAAGGAGGTTTCATCAGCTGGGTGAGAACGACATTGAGATCCCATGACACTGTAGGAGGCTTGACAGGGGGCTTTGACAAAAGCAAACCTCTCATGAAGCGAACAACTAAAGGCTGTCCTGAGATCGGCTTACCTTCCACTTGGTAATGGTATGCACTGATCGCACTAAGGTGAACCCTTACGGAGTTGGTCTTAAGACCAGACTCAGACAAGTGCAGAAGGTATTCAAGCAGGGTCTGTGTAGGACAAGAGCGAGGATCTAGGGCCTTGCTGTCACACCAGACGGCAAACCTCCTCCAATGAAAGAAGTAACTTCTCTTAGTGGAGTCTTTCCTGGAAGCAAGCAAGATGCGGGAGACACCCTGTGACAGACCCAAAGAGGCAAAGTCTACGCCCTCAACATCCAGGCCGTGAGAGCCAGAGACTGGAGGTTGGGATGCAGAAGAGCCCCTTCGTCCTGTGTGATGAGGGTCGGAAAACACTCCAATCTCCACGGTTCTTCGGAGGATAACTCCAGAAGAAGAGGGAACCAGATCTGACGCGGCCAAAAAGGAGCAATCAGAATCATGGTGCCTCGGTCTTGCTTGAGTTTCAACAAAGTCTTCCCCACCAGAGGGATGGGAGGATAAGCATACAGCAGGCCCTCCCCCCAATCCAGGAGGAAGGCATCCGATGCCAGTCTGCCGTGGGCCTGAAGCCTGGAACAGAACTGAGGGACTTTGTGGTTCACTCGAGATGCGAAGAGATCCACCAAGGGGGTGCCCCACACCTGGAAGATCTGTCGTACCACACGGGAATTGAGCGACCACTCGTGAGGTTGCATAATCCTGCTCAACCTGTCGGCCAGACTGTTGTTTACACCTGCCAGATATGTGGCTTGGAGCACCATGCCGTGACGGCGAGCCCAGAGCCACATGCTGACGGCTTCCTGACACAGGGGGCGAGATCCGGTGCCCCCCTGCTTGTTGACATAGTACATGGCAACCTGGTTGTCTGTCTGAATTTGGATAATTTGGTGGGACAGCCGATCTCTGAAAGCCTTCAGAGCGTTCCAGATCGCTCGTAACTCCAGAAGATTGATCTGCAGATCGCGTTCCTGGAGGGACCAGCTTCCTTGGGTGCGAAGCCCATCGACATGAGCTCCCCATCCCAGGAGGGACGCATCCGTGGTCAGCACTTTTTGTGGCTGAGGAATTTGGAAGGGACGTCCCAGAGTCAAATTGGAGCAAATCGTCCACCAATACAGGGATTTGAGAAAACTCGTGGACAGGTGGATCACGTCCTCTAGACCCCCAGCGGCCTGATACCACTGGGAGGCTAGGGTCCATTGAGCAGATCTCATGTGAAGGCGGGCCATGGGAGTCACATGGACTGTGGAGGCCATGTGGCCCAGCAATCTCAACATCTGCCGAGCTGTGATCTGCTGGGACGTTCGCACCCGCGAGACGAGGGACAACAAGTTGTTGGCCCTCGTCTCTGGGAGATAGGCGCGAGCCGTCCGAGAATCCAGCAGAGCTCCTATGAATTCGAGTCTCTGCACTGGAAGAAGGTGGGACTTTGGATAATTTATCACAAACCCCAGTAGCTCCAGTAGGCGAATAGTCATCTGCATGGACTGCAGGGCTCCTGCCTCGGATGTGTTCTTCACCAGCCAATCGTCGAGATATGGGAACACGTGCACCCCCAGCCTGCGAAGCGCCGCTGCTACCACAGCTAGGCACTTGGTGAACACCCTGGGCGCAGAGGCGAGCCCAAAGGGTAGCACACAGTACTGGAAGTGGCGTGTGCCCAACTGAAATCGCAGATACTGTCTGTGAGCTGGCAGTATCGGGTTGTGTGTGTAGGCATCCTTCAAGTCCAGAGAGCATAGCCAATCGTTTTGCTGAATCATGGGGAGAAGGGTGCCCAGGGAAAGCATCCTGAACTTTTCTTTTTCGAGATATTTGTTCAGGGCCCTTAGGTCTAGGATGGGACGCATCCCCCCTGTTTTCTTTTCCACAAGGAAGTACCTGGAATAGAATCCCAGCCCTTCTTGCCCGGATGGCACGGGCTCGACCGCATTGGCGCTGAGAAGGGCGGAGAGTTCCTCTGCAAGTACCTTCTTGTGCTGGAAGCTGTAAGACTGAGCTCCCGGTGGACAATTTGGAGGTTTTGAGGTCAAATTGAGGGTGTACCCCTGCCGGACTATTTGCAGAACCCACTGATCGGAGGTTATGAGAGGCCACCTTTGGTGAAAAGCTTTCAACCTCCCTCCGACTGGCAGGTCGCCCGGCACGGACACTTGGATGTCGGCTATGCTCTGCTGGAGCCAGTCAAAAGCTCGCCCCTTGCTTTTGCTGGGGAGCCGCGGGGCCTTGCTGAGTCGCACGCTGCTGACGAGAGCGAGCGCGCTGGGGCTTAGCCTGGGCCGCAGGCTGTCGGGAAGGAGGATTGTACCTACGCTTACCAGAAGAGTAGGGAACAGTCTTCCTTCCCCCGAAAAATCGTCTACCTGTAGAGGTAGAAGCTGAAGGCTGCCGGCGGGCGAATTTGTCGAATGCGGTGTCCCGCTGGTGGAGAGACTCTACCACCTGTTCGACGTTTTCACCAAAAATATTGTCCGCACGGCAAGGCGAGTCCGCAATCCGCTGCTGGATTCTATTCTCCAGGTCGGCGGCACGCAGCCATGAGAGCCTGCGCATCACCACACCTTGAGCAGCGGCCCTGGACGCAACATCAAAAGTGTCATAAACTCCTCTGGCCAGGAATTTTCTGCACGCCTTCAGCTGCCTGACCACCTCCTGAAAAGGCTTGGCTTGCTCAGGGGGAAGAGCATCAACCAAGCCCGCCAACTGCCGCACATTGTTCCGCATGTGTATGCTCGTGTAGAGCTGGTAAGACTGGATCTTGGACACGAGCATAGAGGAATGGTAGGCCTTCCTCCCAAAGGAGTCTAAGGTTCTAGCGTCCTTGCCCGGGGGCGCCGAAGCATGTTCCCTAGAACTCTTAGCCTTCTTTAGGGCCAAATCCACAACTCCAGAGTCATGAGGCAACTGAGTGCGCATCAGCTCTGGGTCCCCATGGATCCGGTACTGGGACTCGATCTTCTTGGGGATGTGGGAATTAGTTAATGGCTTGGTCCAGTTCGCAAGCAATGTCTTTTTCAGGACATGGTGCAAGGGAACAGTGGACGCTTCCTTAGGTGGAGAAGGATAGTCCAGGAGCTCAAACATTTCAGCCCTGGGCTCGTCCTCCACAACCACCGGGAAGGGGATGGCCGTAGACATCTCCCGGACAAAGGAGGCAAAAGACAGACTCTCGGGAGGAGAAAGCTGTCTCTCAGGAGAGGGAGTGGGATCAGACGGAAGACCCTCAGACTCCTCGTCAGAGAAATATCTGGGATCTTCCTCTTCCTCCCACGAGGCCTCACCCTCGGTGTCAGACACAAGTTCACGGACCTGTGTCTGCAACCTCGCCCTGCTCGACTCCGTGGAGCCACGTCCACGATGGGGGCGTCGAGAGGTAGACTCCCTGGCCCGCATCGGCGAAGCTCCCTCCGCCGACGTAGTCGGGGAGCCCTCCTGGGAGGTGGCCGCGGTCGGTACCGCACGCGGTACCGACGTCGGGGATCTCAACCTGGGCGATGGGCCAGCCGGCGCCACGCTCGACGGTACCGGAGGCGCAAGCACCGCCGGTACCGGAGGGGTAGGGCGCAACAGCTCTCCCAGAATCTCTGGGAGAACGGCCCGGAGGCTCTCGTTCAGAGTGGCTGCAGAAAAAGGCTGAGAGGTCGATGCAGGCGTCGACGTCAGAACCTGTTCCGGGCGAGGAGGCTGTTCCGGGCTGTCCAGAGTGGAGCGCATCGACACCTCCTGAACAGAGGGTGAGCGGTCCTCTCGGTGCCGATGCCTGCTGGGTGCCGAATCCCTCGGCGACCCAGAGCTCTCGGTGCCGACACGGGGAGGAGACCGGTGTCGATGCTTCTTCGACTTCTTCCGAAGCATGTCACCGGAGCTCCCCGGCACCGACGAGGAGGACGTAGAATCCATCCGTCGCTTCCTCGGGGCCGAGACCGAAGAGGGTCGATCCCGGGGGGGCTGTACCGCAGGAGCCCTCAGGGTAGGGGGAGACCCACCCGAAGGCTCACCGCCACCAGCAGGGGAATGGACAGCCCTCACCTGCACTCCTGACGATGCACCTCCGTCCGATGACATCAGCAGACGAAGTCTCGGTACCACCGACGTCGATGCAGTCGCCCGATGCCTCGGCGCCGATGCAGAGGTCCGATGCCTCGATGCAGTCGATGGAGCGGCAGCCAAGGAAGATGGTCCGGACGCTGACGACGTCGATGCACTCGAAGCCTCCGGTGCCGATGTCGACGAAGAGCCCGAGAACAAAACGTTCCACTGGGCTAATCTCGCTACCTGAGTCCGCCTTTGTAACAGGGAACACAGACTGCAGTTCTGAGGGCGTTGCTGGGCCCCTAGACACTGAAGACACGCAGAGTGCCTATCAGTGAGCGAGATTACCCGGGCGCACTGGGTGCACTTCTTGAAGCCGCTGGAAGGCTTCGATGTCATGGGCGGAAAAATCACGCCGGCGAAATCAAAAGCCGAAATGGCGAAATTTGAAGCACCAAAATTTAGAGGGAGAAAAATCTCGACCGAGGCCAAACTAGGCCTACCCCGTCAACGAAAGAAAACTTACGGGGCAAAAGCTGAGAAAATTACAGGAAGGGCAGAAAACCCGAAAGGGTCTTCCGGAGCACTTCCGGAGCGCTTCCCGAACTTTTTGAAAGAAAAAACAAGAGAAAACACGTCGAAAAGGACGCGCGAGGTCGACTCTCTGGGGCACGAACGGCGTAACACGACCGTACCGAGCGCGGACGAAAGAAGACTGGCCGGCTCGAGCCGGTTTCGGGCGGGAAGACGGCTGCGCATGCGCAGTGCGCATGGGCGCGCGAGGACTAGCAAAGGCCTTTGCTAGTAAACTTTCCGATGGAGGGGGCTGCCGAGGACATCAACCCATCAGTGAGAACAAGCAGCCTGCTTGTCCTCGGAGAAGCCAAGCTACACAGAGGATTCACGTGGGAGGGCAGAGAGACGCTAAACTGGAAGGGAAGGAGGCAAAAGAAAATCTGGGCCTGCAGGGGAGGGAGAGATGATGTACTATGGAGAGCTGGGGAGGGGAGATGCCAAGCTATACAGAGGGATTGTGATTAACTACCCAGGGACAACTGGGCAGAGAGGGGGAGATGCAAAACTACCCAGGGGGACCCAGACAGAGAGGGGATGATGAGATGCCATAGTGGGGAGAGATGTTGGACTGTAGTCTGTGGGGGATGGAGGGGGGCATGCTGGGCCATGTTAGACGTGGAGGGTAGAGAGAAAGAAGAAGCTGGACATGGGGAGGGATAGAGACAAACAAGGGAGATAGTGGGCATGGAGGAGCATAGAAGCAAGGACAGAAATGATCAATGCTGGATAGAGAGAGGATGGGACACAGAGGACCGATGCTGAATTTGAGGGAGGGGTGGTTAGGGACACAGACGGGAACCTATGGTCATGGAAAAGGGTGATGTTAGACATGGGGCGATAGGGACCTAGAATGGAGAGACAAGGGAGACAGGATGCACATGAAGGGAAGGAAAGGGAAGGGAAGAGAGGAAACAAGATAAATTTGAGAAGGAGGCAGAGAAATTGAAGAAAGCTGAACGTGAAAGATCAGTGCCAAACAGACAGAGAAGGAGGTGAGAAAAGAAACTGCAAACGGAAGGAGGCCCTGCAAACAGAGTAAAGAGCACAGACAGAGGAAAATAGAACCAAAGATTGGGAACAAGATGATTGCAATAATAAAATCACCAGACTACAAAGGTAGGAAAATGATGTTGTTTTCAGTTTAGTGACTGAATTATGTCAGTGCTGAGAATTTGCATGTGTGGGTTTTATTTTGTACTGTACAGGAAAGGACACACATTTCTTTGTTTCTCTAGTGTTGCACAACATGCAGAGTCCTGTATCTCTGCTTTCAGTTTGTGTCTGCATGTTTTTTGTGGTTCCATATTTGTATCAGGTGAGAGTCATGTTGTGTACTTGCAGCTGAGGTAAATGATTCTGCTGGCATGTGGTGTCTGTGTAGGAATTTGTAACAGTCCATCTTGTTTTGGTTTCCCAGTAACAAGTACACTGGTGCTGTAAAGTATTTCAGTAGCATATTTAAATGAAATAAGTACTTCTGAAGGTTAAAGTTATGGGTGGGGATTGACTGGATCTTAGCAGGGACAGGCGGGTTTGTGGTGTGCCGTGACAATGTTTGTGCCTTGTAAGTGTGCCAGGAGATAAAAAAGGTTGAAAATCACTGTATTAGTGAGTATTTCAGTGACAAATAGAGGGGTCCTTTTACTAAGCTGCGGTAAAAAGTAGACTTAGCCTGCTCTTACATGGGTTTTTCCTGTGTGCTAAAGCCATTACTGCAGCCAGAAAATAGATGATTTTCTATTAATAGCTATGTGCCAATATTGCCATTAGTGTGTAGCCACTAAAAGGACTTACCATGTGAGCATTTACCGACACCTATTTTGTAGGCAGTAAGGACTCATGCGGTAATGCGGACATGCTGATTAGGGCAACAATGCCTACTCTCCGCACCCCACCTCAACAAAAATTTTAAAATATTTTGTAGGGCATTATGAATTGGAACTTAACACAGTCACACAGGATGCCTGCGATAAGTCATTTTAAGTTGCAGTAAGCGTATGTTAGTGCATACTGTAGCTTAATAAAAGGGCCCCAGAGGGATTCGCACAAAGATCCTATTTATGAGCCATATTTCCCATCACATAGGCATGTGGGTCATGCCTATGAGGCCAGTAACTATAAACCTTCAAAGTTATTCCAGCTTCAATTAGCATCTAATAAACTGAGTGTGAAAATTGTGCTGCTCACATATTTCAAAGAATGCAACAGAAAATGTTTAATAAAAAGGTATGAAGACAGAACACAACAACTTACAACATAACTACATAAGAAATGCATGCATCACAAAATGCCACTCTACAAATTCTCACACCCTCACACTGCTAGCTACATATTGTAAACTTGCCTTTTCTTCCATTTACAGGTGAACTTTGATGTCTATCCTCATAATCTTTGTAACATTAAAAACAGACAATGATAAGTCATAATTAAAGGGTACTAGTACAAAATAAATACACAGTATGCAGACAAAAAGGGGTCAAGAAAATCACAAATGGAGTGAGGAACAGAAACAAATTCATGCACACATCAGGACATAGAGAAAATGTACAGTATACAATATCATAAAGGCATGGCATTTAGCTGACTGCAGCAAAATCACTGTATATAAGATACCTCAGCTTTGTTCTTCCAATCCATTAAAAAAGTTACAGCAGTTAAATATTATGGATCATAGACTAAAGTTGTATTAATGTAGGGTTATTCCCGATTCCCTAGCAGATAGAATATTTGAATAATTTAAGGCAACATTTATGCATAATCTCCGCAAAATTAAAAGCTTCCTGTGAATTTCAAATAACTTAATAGTAAATTAAAAGGTCTTCTGGTGAAAATTGGAGAACCTTTTATTAGAGAGGAATTAACTGCATGGTTGCGTAAATACAGATAGTAATGTAAACCTTCAAAACTCTTAACCTACAATTATTCATATTGAAATATATATTTATACTTATATCCTGTATAGACAGGGGGAGATTCTATATATGGCGCCTAAAATGTGGCGCTGAAAACAGTGCTAAGCGTATTCTATAATGTAATAAGACCAAGTCCCTTATGCCGCCCCAGAAGCTTCAGGAGCCAGAACTACCCTACCCAGAATCCATCAGGGAGGAGAGCGGGAGTCAAAACCAGCCAGGGACTCTTTATCCAGGAGCAGGTCTCAGCAGGGGCAGAGAGGGAAAGTCAATCTCACCACTGACCAGCAGGGGGAGCATGAGCCAGGAGGACCAGTTCCCTTGGATAAAGAATCAATGTAAAATCCCTGTCACCTGTGAGGAGGAGAAGTCTGCATTCCTCAAGACTTTGAGGGACGGAGGTTTGGAGGAGATCTGTGATGAAGGGAGAGGAGAGATAGAATGGGAGGAGAGCCTACAGCCTTCCCAAGCGGTTGAACCGCATTCTGAGGAACAAATGGACACGGAATGAGTAAAGATAAGTGTCTTGAACTGTATTTGGAGACAGAAGTGTGTGGGTGGCCACAGACTGATTGTTATTGTGCAGAGGGTGGAGCATTGCTACAGTAGGGAACCAAAGTGCTAAGGTTCTCAGCTGGGGGAAAAAGGTGAACTGCACTTGAAGGAAACTGTAACCTTGAACTGTAAATCAAAAGTGACTGAACTATAAAGAAAGAGAAAAGAGAGCTGTCCCAGAGCATTTTTTCTGTTTGAGGAGGGGATAATTTCTCTGGGGGATTAACTGACTGGCTGGCTGGCTGAGGGAGCTAAATTTCAGCCCTAAACTCCTTGATTGCTCTTGCTCTGGATTACACCTTTTCTAGGGGCACAGGAGAACTGTGTTACGTGCACCTTTTTGGGGAATTTTGGGTGACACCAGTTAATGTGTGAACTACAATAAAGAGGATCTTTTTGGTTTGACTGAGTGTGGAGGTGTTATGTGTTAGCAGAGGTCCTTCAGATTGTGAGCTGAGCCCAGGAGGAAAAGACCCCGCAAGGCCAGGGGCTTTTACAATAATCAGCACCTAAATCCAGGTGCCAATTATAGAATACGCTTAGTTGATATCTCAGCACCTAAAACTACGTGTATCCATGTACACCAGTGAAAACATGGCGTAGATCCTGGCGCGTAGATTTATGCACACTGGACCATATTCTATAACTACGCACGTAAACTTCAGAACGCCCAAAAAATGCATATTTCCCCACATAACCACGCCCCCTTTTGCCTGCACACATTAGAAGTTCGGTGCACTTCATTACAGAATACACTTAACGAGTTGTGCGCATAAATTCTAATTAGTGCCAATTAGAAATCATTATTGCTTGTTAAGTGCTGTTGTCAGTGCTCATTAGCTTGTTAAATATAGAAACATAACGGCAGATATGGACCATATGGCCCATCTAGTCTGCCCATCCTCAGTAACCACTAACTCCTCCTTTTCCTAAGATCCCATGCCTTCTTAAACTCTGACACAAGTTTTCATCTCTATGACCTCCACCGGGAGGCCATTCCACGCATCCACCGCCCTTTCCATGAAGGAGTATTTCCTCAGATTTGTCCTAAGCCTATTTCCTCTTAACTTCATCTTATGCCCTCACATTCCAGAGGTTTCATTTATTTGAAAAAAAGCTCACCTCCTGTACATTAACGCCACTGAGGTATTTAAATGTCTCTATCATATCCCCTGCCTCCTGCCTCTCTTCCAGTGTATACATGTTGAGGTTCATGAGCCTGTTCCTATATGTTTTATGACTGAGACCACTGACCAATTTTGTAGCCGCCCTCTGGACTGACTCCATCCTGTTTATATCTTTCCGTAAGTGCAGTCTCCAGATTTGCATACAGTATTCTAAATGGGGCCTCACCAGACACTTGTACGAGGGCATTACCACCTCTTTTTTCCTGTTGGTCATCCCTCTCCTTATGCACCCAAGCATCCTTCTGGCTTTGAGCATCGCCTTTTCTACCTGTTTGACCACCTTAAGGTCATCAGACACAATCACCCCCAAGTCCTGCTCTTCTTTCGTACACAGAAGCTCTTCACCCCCTATACTGTACTGTTAAGTTACGTGCATTGTTTCAGAATCTGCTTGGATTTCGGCGTAGATCTCTAGGCACACTATACAGAATTTGGGGGATAGCGCTTTCCATACTCAAAGATTCATACCAATGCAATATAAGTATGCTATTTAATTTTTACTTGCAAAACTAATAACGCATGATTAATGGAAACTCTTGTTTTCTAGTACAAGAGCTTTTATCATCTGGCTTTTGCCTTAATCAGTATGCACTAAGGGGCCCTAAGGTAGGCCCACCACAGGCCTACTGCATGGTAAAAGAGCACTACCACGGGACATGCCGAGGTGTCCCACAATAGTGTTCTGCTTAGCGCATGATAATCCCATACTGGAAAATATTTTTTATTTTCTAGCATGGGAGGCATGTATAGGGGTGGAGAGTAGACATGCCTGTGCTAATCAGGTAGTGTGGGCATATTACCGTGCACTACCCGATTAGCACAGGAGACCTTACCACCTCCTAAACAGGTAATGATGAGGGCTTCCAGCGGTAATGGCCACACACTAATGGGGAAATTAACGCGTAGCCGTTACAAACCCCCCCAAACATGGTCATTTTATTACCACGCTAAAAGTGGCTGCAGCGCACACACTGAAAGCAGCACTGGCCAGTTTTTAGTATGGCTTAGTAAAAGCACCCCTAAATAAGAACCTTTATGTGAAACATCTAAAACAGAGAAACGAACAGACCAACCTGCCTCGACCTCTGACCCTCGCTCTTCAAAAAGTTGATTTCCTTCTTCTCCTTTTGCATATGTAAAAGCAACATGCAAACAAGTGAGACATAACATGCATATGCAGTTATTGGAGCAAATACAAACTTAGGGCATAGGAAAGACATACATACAATATAGCACACAAAATTAGCTATAAGCATGACAAAGGGCAACTTAGCATTGTGAAAACAAATGGTCTACTGCTTCTTAAAGTGCAATGTGAAAAAAATGCATCTAATCCCTCTATGTTTATGTTTATTAGATTTAATATCCACTTAAACTATATAGTACAAAGCAGCTTACATCATAAATAAAAACATTAACAATTAAAAACAAGTATAATTTATAGAATGCCAAAGTTAAACAGGAAAGCCTAACCCAGACAAAAGGCAACACTCAGACCACATACACACTTCCTATTTAAACAATAAAACTAAATAAAAACTATATCTTTCAATTTAAAATGTACTGCTATCACTTGCAGCAACAACCATTATGAATACAAAAGAAATGGGTCTTTTTGTCAAGGCTCATTCATTAAAGAACTGTGTTCCATTTTTAAAGGCCCGTGGTGCTGTTTTTTTTGTTTGGACTTTAGTTTGTACTTCGTTCCCTCTCTTTTGTTATATACAAAAGAAATGTGAAAATATGGATGACCAACATTTAAAAGGAGCATCAAGTTTGACCAGATGACTTATACATGGAACACAATAAATTGATAAATAAAAATAATATACTGTAAAATTAGTTAATAAGTAGCTAAGACCATTGGTTCATAAACCTTTCCTTTCAAAAGCCACTGTTAACTAAAACAAAATGACAAGGCCTTAATGTCAAAATGCAAATTTAAACCACAAGTTTTCACAATATTAATGATGTAAAGGTGATTAACACAAGCTATCTCTCTCTCTCCTTTCTTATTCTTTTGCTGTTTTTGAGCCATCTGTCTCATAATGCATCCGTAATTTTCTCAGTGGGAACCCATCCAGTTACTATTTTAGAAATGAAGGTTAGAAACTGGAGGGGGGCAGGGCCGTGCCTAGGGTCTCTGGTGCCCCCCTGCAGACTATCAGTTGGCGCCCCCCCCCCCCACCCCCCCGTCTAACATAAAATACCATAAATAAGTAAATAACTATAAACTTTTAACGTCGAGCACCTGATTATCAAAGTGGACATATTCCAAACACTATAATGAAAATAAAATGATTTTTTCTACCTTTGCTGTCTGGTGACTTTGGTTTTCTGATCATGCTGGCTCAGAATCCGATTATGCTACTATCTGTCCTCTTAACTCCGTTTTCAGGGGTTTCCTTTCCATTTATTTCTTTACTTTCCGCCTTTCTTCTTTATTTCTTGCCCTACATCCGTAAGTAAAAGGTGGGTCCTCCGCAGACTTGACTGTCCAGTGGATCCAGCTTCTGCCTATTTTCTATATCCATGTGCAGTTTTTCTCTTCTCTTCCTTTTCCCTCACCTCATCTCCTTCCTCACTCTTCCCTCGCCTCCATCCATGTCCAGCATTTCTTTTCTCTCCTCCATCCACCCATGTCTAGCAGCCCTCCTCTCCCCTGCCCTCCCCTCCATCCACCCATGTCCAGCAACCCTCCTCTCTCCCCTGCCCTCCCCTCCATCCACCCATGCCCAGCATTTCTTCTCTCTCTCTCTCTCTCCCTTCCCTCTCCTCCATCCACCCATGTCCAGCAACCCTCCTCTGCCCTCCCCTCCATCCACCCACCCCCATGTCTAGAAACCCCCTCCCCTCCATCCACCCATGTCCAGTGACCCTCCTGTCCCCCCTGCCCTCCCCTGCCATCCACCTATGTCCAGAAACCCCCTCCCCTCCATCCACCCATGTCCAGCGACCCTCCTTTCCCCCCTGCCCTCCACCTATGTCCAGCGACCCTCCTGTCCCCCCTGCCCTCCCCTCTACCATCCACCTATGTCCAGCAACCCCCCGTTCCCTCTGCCCTCCCCTGCCATCCACCTATGTCCAGAAACCCCCTCCCCTGCCATCCACCCATGCCCAGCGACCTTCCTGTCCTCCCTGCCATCCACCTATGTCCAGAAACCCCCTCCCCTCCAACCACCTATGTCCAGCGACTCTCCCGTCCCCCCTGCCCTCCACCCATGTCCAGCGACTCTCCTCGTTCCCCTGCTCCCCCTCCCTCCAGCCACCTGAGCCATCTGAGCCCCCCTCCCGTCTGAGCCCCCCTCCCTGACCCAGTCCCCACCTGCCTACCAGCTCCGTGCCGCCAAACGACCGTCTTCTGCCACCCAACCCGGCCGGCACCTGACCCAGCATTTTAAAAAAAGCTACGAAGCGGCGGTGCGGTGCCTCGCGTCTGAGAGTAAAAGAAGGAAAATCGCTTTGTCGGCTGGCCTTCCCTCATGTCCTGCCCTTGCGGACGTTACATCAGAGGGCGGGACACAGTGAGGGAAGGCCGGCCGGCAGACAAAGCAATTTTTCTTCTTTTACTCTCAGACGCGAGACACCGCACCGCCGCTTCATAGATTTTTTTTAAATGCTGGGTCAGGTGCCGGCCGGGTCAGGTGGCAGAAGGGTCATCTGGCGGCACAGAGTACGCTCAGGGGAGGGAGGAAGGAGAGCTGGCTTCAGCACAACGTCAGACCTACAAAAAAAGGTGCCGGTACAAAAAAGGCACTGTTTAAAGATAGGTGGGAGGCGGAGCAGCGGTATGGCGGGGCAGCACTGCAGCGACGCCCTTGAAGGCAGGCGCCCCCCTGCGGTGCTTACCCCACTTACCGTGTTGGCACGGCCCTGGAGGAGGGGTCCATTTACAAAGGTGTGCTAGTGTTTTTAGCACACGCTAATGATTAGTGCACACTAAACGCTAGAGATGCTAATAGGAATATATGGGCATCTCTAGCATTTAGTGCACGCTTATTTTTAGCGTGTGCTAAAAATGATAGCACACCTTTGTAAAAGGACCTCTGGGATAGGCCCAGGCACCCACCCAATAGTGCACGATTCAGGTTCCCATTCTGGTAGCAGGATTTTTCCTGTCTCATCCATGCTTGACAAAAGAACTCAAGGGGTAAGGTTGATAGGTTGGATACAGCGGCTTCTTTGATTGCAGCCAGCCTCTTGCTACTCCATTTTTACTATCTAACAGATTTTTGTTTCCAATGCACCTAAGCAGAATAGTGTAGGAATAGCAGGCTGGGAACCAGGAAAGCTAGCGTTCAAATCCTGCTTCTTTCCTTGACCCTTAGGAAAATCACTTCACTTTCCATTGCCCCAGGTACAAAAACTTAGATAGTGAGCCCACTGGGGACAAAGAAAGTACCTGCTTATAATAAGAATAAGCCACTTTGGTTGTACCACAGAAAGGTAGTATATGAAATCCACTACCCTTAATAGATTATAAGTGTACTCTCCTTGAACTCATATTTCGATCGGTGAGTAATTATGTCTCAAATCCAAGATGTTTTTTTGCCTTAGCAGCAAGTTTCTTCTTATATTCTCATTTTGCCTGCCTTACCAATGTGTTGCCAGTGCTTTCCCCATTTCCTATTTTCTTCATATAGGTCCATTTTCCATTCTAAGAAAAATATTCTTTTGGTTATAATAGCTGAGTGACTGTTGCCTTTCCTCTGTGTTCCAGCTTAAAAGTTGCTCTATTCATTTTTATTGTTTAAAATTTGAGTGTACCTCTCTACAATAAGTCTGAAGCATGGTACAAAAATATATAATCAGTCAAACAAATATGGTCAACCTAGATCAACTCCTTCAAATCCTCTAACTTCACCTCACTTCTAACCATGATGATAAAATAAAACTCTACAACTCATACATTCCCCTATTTTATAATCCAGTAACAATTATCACATTAAAAATTAATCAAGACAATCAATGAATGGAAAAAGAGTCAACTTTTCACTTTCTTTCTCCAGGCTCAACAGTAAAGGAATAGAATTCCATAGAAAAATATGAACAACTGCCGTTGCACCCAGCAGTTGGGTTCCATTCTGGTTAAGATGAAGCCAATCCTTTTGGAATATGCTCCCCTTTCTCTAAAATGTTGCCCAGTTCCAGCAAATCTAAAGCCCTATTCCCTGCACCATCATCAAATTCCAGAGTTCTGCCTGCCTCTAGGATCCTGCATGTGGAACATGGAACATTTCTTAGAATGCCTCCCTGGAAGTTCTGGGTTTCAAATTTCTAACCATCTAACTTTGGATTTTCAGAACTTCCTTCCAACACCATTCTATGTCATTTGTTCCCACGTGTACCACAACAGGTGGCTCCACCTCAGCACTATCTAAAATTTTATCTAGCTGATGTGTGAGGTCCACCACCTTTGCACCCCGCAGGCAAGTTACCAAGCAATCCTGACATCTATCAAGCATTGTTAACTACAATGTCATCCTAATCCTTCAAACTATTGGACACCATCCTTAGTATATATGGTTATGGTTTTGAATATCAGCCTGCAAAGATCAAGTTGGAACTCATAATCAAAGGTCCAATTTAGTTATTTGATATACTGCAAATAATAATTAAAATCATAGTGGTTTACAAAATTTAAAAGGAATAAAAACAGAAATGGAATAGGCAATAAGAATTTTGGAGTTTTAATGGAGCCATGGTGCCTATGCTGCAGTGGAAAAAGAAAGAGGCGCAGCATGTCATTGAAAGAAAACTGGTGGGCTCACTGAGCCCCTGAAATCACTCAATCAGCTTGGCATAGAAAACAGAAATTGTAACAGAGGTAACATCCACTGTAGAAGCTTTCTTTCTCAACAGGCTGCAAATTTTAGGTGTTAAAATAGAGGCAGTCCACGGACTTTTGGATAATCTGGGGCTTGATTTTGATGAATGTAAACAGAGAACTAGTGCACTGGAGGATAAAATGCACACAACAGAGAGACTGCAGTAATAAATATATATGAAATTAGCTTGTCTGGAAGATAAAATAGATGATCTAGAAAACCACTCTTGCTGTAACAACCTGTTGTTTTGTAGGGATACCGAAGAACTGGGCAGAGCCTGGACTCTGAGGCTTTCGTGGAGCTTGGTTGCTGCAACCGCTGCAGTGGGATAACCAACTAGGCTCTCTAAGAATGGAGCAAATACACAGAGTGGGGCCTCAACAAGAGGAGGAAGCCCACCCTAGGGTCATAATTTTTAAGTTACTAAACTTTGGACATAAGCAAAAATTCTATAGGCTCTGCATGCTGAGAAAGCTCTCAATTATGAGTCTAGAAAGGTACTCCATTTTTAGGACTAGTCTGCTTGGGTAGATGCTCAGAGGAAAACATGCTCAAATTTGGCCCACTTTAGTAGAGTGTGAAATTTTCTTTTCATTACTGTATTCCACTAGATTGTAGGTGTTCTACAATGGTAACTCCAAGCTAATTGATCCACTGACAGCAGCCAAGCACTTTGTGGTCACTTTGGGCATGGAGAGTAGCAGCTCTTAGGAGTGATTCAGCTTTCTGGACACCCTCATCAAACAGCAGGCCCCTAGGAGAGCCCTGGCTTTTTAGAAATGCTTGTCAAAGACATTATCAGTTTGGCTGACAGTGGATTGTTTTTATTTCAGGTTTTACTTTTTTGCCCTTTTGTTGCTCGCTTTCTACAAGCTGCAGGTTGGTGGTGATTGGTGAAGGGTCTCAGTAACATTGTAGTGATGCTGAAGGACTGAGATCCTTTGAGAAGTTGCAGTAACCATTTTCAAGAGCAGGCTGTATTGGGAAGGAATCAGTGAAATCACACCACCTTTTGAATTAGAAGTTGCAAGATCAACAGCAACACCTGGAGTTTGCAGTAGAAAAAGAATCACAAAGATGTTTGTAGAATTTGGGGCCAGAAGACTTTCTGAAATAGAGAGCAAGCGCATCCACCTCTGGAAAAGCAACTGCTAACCACTGACTGGACCCCCCTCCAAACCAAGCATGGAACTGGCAGCCAGCCAGTTCAAGTGAAGACATGCCTACTCATAGTCGAATAGTAAGAGACATAGGCCTGAGCACTAAGACAAGAAGCCACTGGCCTCCAAAACCAAGCCATAGTGATGTGGAAGTGGTACACTCAAGAGGGATACTCTTACAAACTAAAAAGACAGCAATCTACAAAGCCATCACAGTTATCAGAAGAGATGGCTCCAACAGTAACCTGTGCTGAAACAGAGACTTTGCCACAGGAACCCATGGCAATCAAGGCTACACCACATGAAGAATTAGAGGGCTGAGAGTGGGTAACTGCAACCTTTTGACCAGTGGAGGGAGCAGCCCTCTGCCAGCAAGGTATAGTCATCCAGAACCTAGAACTGGAAGAAAAGACAGTCATCTACACAAATGAAGGTCTAGTGCAATGGCTCCCAGACTGGAAATCCAAGAGGTACAAGCATCATTGGGGTAAACAAGAATTATGGGACTCTATTTGGCCATTGGGAGTGTCAAGAACCATTACCACAGAGTTTGAAGATGCCCATACCCTCTCACTCTGGGCCAGCCACCAACCTGATCAACTGATAGCAGTGTCAAATGAACCCATCATGCAAGAGCTAAGAGTAAAGGAGAAGAGAAGGGAATTGGGACTTGATATACCATATTTCTGTAGTATGTTTGCAACTACATTCAAAGCGGTTTACATAGTATATGCAGGTACTTATTTTGTACCTGGGGCAATGGGTTGAGTGACTTCCCCAGAGTCACAGGGAGCTGCAGTGAGAATTGAACCCAATTCCCCAGGATCAAAGTCTGCTGCACTAACCACTGGGCTATTCCTCCACCTAC
This sequence comes from Microcaecilia unicolor, assembly GCF_901765095.1. Taxonomy (NCBI): domain Eukaryota; kingdom Metazoa; phylum Chordata; class Amphibia; order Gymnophiona; family Siphonopidae; genus Microcaecilia; species Microcaecilia unicolor. The sequence continues at coordinate 556,919,397 of NC_044031.1, read as the reverse complement.
TAGTGGGAAATGCTACAAAGGATGTCCAACAATGGAACATGCACCAAAGAAGAAGCAGCTGTACAAGAATGCAATCTCTGTGCAACAGTGAAGAGATTGCCAGTGAATCCTGAACCAAGTAGCTACACTCAGCAAAACATATAAGCAATTGAGACCTGGCAGACAGACTACACTGGGACTCTGCCTGCAGACAAGAAGCCAAGTGAAGCAACAGCCATATATCATACTCTGGATCAATTGCAATGTTTCCTGTGATCACACGTGCCTAGGGTTACCATATGGCTCCAGAAAAAGGAGGACACATTGATCCAGTCCGGGTTTTGCTTCCATTGAAAGCAATGGAAGTAAAACCCAGACTGGTTCAATCTGTCCTCCTTTTACTGGAACCATATAGTAACCCTACATGTGACCAAAGAGCACCGTGGAAGCCCTGACAAAACAACCATTATATAAGGATTGCCAACAATAGAAGTCACTTCACCGAACAGGCTGCATCTTCAGATTACTTGGATCTTCTACATTTCCTACCAGCCAAGAGCAGCAGCAGAACTGATTGACTGCCAGAGAACATGCAGCAATGGGGGGGGGGGGGGGGGGGGGGGGGGGCTATGCAAAAATATGCCTTCTGAAAGTCTGGGTTGAAACGGTCTTACAAGTGGTTGCCGACTTCCACATGGGTTTACTGCTTTCATAACCTGAAATCCAGGCTTTGGAGGTAGGGGCAATGCCTGGTTGTGGCATCACATCATCTCTCTAGGAAGGTGAAGAAGAATTGTGCTATGCTGCCAGAGAAACCACACTAGGCCAGAGGTAAGCAGGGAGAGTGCCAGTAGAAATAGTGCTACATCACTCCAATACATACATTTTCTTGATAGGGAGAGATAAACAGACAAACATATACCATACCACAGGGATGGTTCAGGACATTTTGGGGTGAGCATACACAAGTATTTGTTTTGAGACAGAACAGGACTTTGGTACAACATAAATCTTATGTGTACTCACAGTGAGAAATTGTGAAGCCAGGAAAGGGACTTTTGAATGTGATAATATGTTATGATACAGATATTGCTGTTCCAGTGCCTACCCGTTGGTTGTTACAACACCTGTGAGAAATTAAACCTGTCCTGCAAGCATGCAGTTTCAGTTACCTGACAGCATATTTACAACCTGGGCTGACATTGACAACACCCTACATCAGCTACATCAAGCTGATGCAGAAGAGATCAACTGAACTGTCCTTTGAGCATGTTTGTATAAATTTCTACATGCAACAAAAACAAATCTCTATGCTAGAACTTTAATCTGAACTGAAGACTGAAACCATTACTTTTTACACAACAAAGTGTTGATGCTAAATATGATGAAAGAAGATTATCTGAATAATACTCGTTTAGTATTAGTACCATTGCAATAGGGTAAATGACTAAGAAAAGCTGATTGTTACCAATTTAGATTTGCTTTATTTCTATAAGTAGGTGTAGAAATAAACTGTAAACCAAGTAAAATGCTTATTCTGGCATCAAGAATATAATAATCAATGTAACCGCAACAATGCTATGAGGCTCATTTTCAAAACACATAGACTTACAAAGTTCCATAGGTTACTACTATTATACTGCAGCTCCTTGATTATTTTGGGACCAGTGGCAATGTACTGAATTGGTTGAAGGGCTTCCTGACCACCAGAACCTACCAAGTAATCTCCGGAGGAAGTTTATCATCTTCTTGGCCAGCTGTCTGTGGTGTACCACAGGGTTCGCCGCTTTCTCCTACACTGTTTAACTTGATGCTCATTCCTCTAGCCCAGGGGCGTAGCCAGACACCCAATTTTGGGTGGGCCTGGGCCCCAGATGGGTGGGCAAAATAACTCTGCCCTGTCCCACAAGTGATTTGGTCTCTCCTTCTCTTGCCTGTATGCCATAGGGTCTCTCAAACATCCCCCTCCCCCCATACCTTTTAAATAGCAGGTTTTCACTGGCAGCCTTCCCTCTGATGCAACTTCCTGTTTCCGCATAGGCGGGAATACATTAGAGGGAAGGCTGGTATGCAGGAAGGACAGTTGTTGGGAATTTTCGGCTGGTGGGGCTTGGGGATCCCTGCCAGACACTTCATAGGTGTGCTGCTACTGGGTGGGCCTGAGCCCAAAGTGGGTGGGCCTAGGCCCACCCGGGTCCACCCTTGGCTACGCCACTGCTGTAGCCACAGCTCTTTCTAAACTTGGTCTCCAACTGTTCATTTATGTGGATGACATCACCATCTACGTTCCTTTCAAAAAAGACTTAGCTGAAATAGCTGCCAACATCAGCATTGGGTTACAAACTGTACGTCCCTGGGCGAACTCCTTTAAATTGACGCTCAACACAGAGAAAACTCATTGCCTTCTACTCACATCACCTTACAACAAGTACAATCCTACCACCTTAACTGCACCTGGGCTTGACCTGCCAATCTCTACGTCTCTGAAAATTCTAGGAGTAATACTTGACAGAAATCTAACTCTAGTAGATCACACTAATGCAGCCGTGAAAAAAGCATTCTTCTCTCTTTGGAAACTGAAGCGTATAAAACCTTTTTTCCCTAGAGAAGTATTTTGCAATTTAGTGCGGTCTCTTGTTTTGAGTCATCTTGATTACTGCAATGGTATCTATGCAGGGTGCATGGAACTACTTCTTAAAAAATTACAGACTGCCCAAATACCGCTGCAAGATTATCTATGGTAAATCGAAGTTCGTCAGCTCTACGAGAAAAACTGCACTGGCTACCTGTCAAGGAACGTATTACATTCAAAATTTGCGCCCTGGTGCACAAAATCCTACACGGCGAAGCTCCAGCTTATATGGATAATCTTCTCCTCTTGCCACCAAGGAACTTGAGTAAATCTTCCCGATCCTATTTACATCTCCACTACCCCTCGTGCAATGGCCTCTAGTATAAAACCAGCCACGCATCTACCTTTCCCTACATCAGTGCACGTTTGTGGAATGGTTTACCAAACTCAGTAAAAGCTACCTCCGAACAACAGGCTTTCAGAATCTCCCTGAAGACCGCTTTATTCAGGACAGCTTACACTGCAGCTCCGCACTGCCTTAATGTTTTCTGACCCATTATGTTATGCAACCATACTGCATTCCTTACCTCCTCTCTCACTTCTCTCCCTCTGTCTCTCTCCACCAACTACCTCGCCCTTAATGTGTCTGTTTGTCTATTACTAGATTGAAGTGTCCTTTCATACTGCTGTTAGCCTTTTGAACTAATGTAAGCCACATTAAGCCTGCCCATGGGCGGGAAAGTGTGGGATATAAATGGCTAAATAAATAAATAAATGCTTTCAAAATATGCCTCTATGTAACTTTGTAAGTAGAGGAGTGGCCTAGTGGTTAGGGTGGTGGACTTTGGTCCTGGGGAACTGAGGAACTGAGTTCAATTCCCACTTCAGGCACAGGCAGCTCCTTGTGACTCTGGGCAAGTCACTTAACCCTCCATTGCCCTATGTAAGCCGCATTGAGCCTGCCATGAGTGGGAAAGCGCGGGGTACAAATGTAACAAAAATATGTGCTTTGAAAATGAGCACCTATATGTAACCAAATATGCAAAAGCAAAAAGTAAACGGAAGGTACTCAAATTAGAAACTGTTTGTTGTATTAGTCACTACAATACATGCAGAAGTTACTTAGGGCCATGTTTACAAAGGCGCGCTAGCGAGCGAGTAGTAAAATTTAGTGCACGCTGTGTAGACGCCCACAGGAATATTATGGGCATCTTTACGGTTAGCACGTGCTAATTTTTAGTGCATGCTAAAACACTAGTGCACCTTTGTAAACAGGGCCCTTAGAGTAGAGAAGTAAAATTATAAAATTGTTTAGCCTTTGGTTTTGTATTAGCCAAGGCCTAGCTTACTACTTGTTATATCTGCATATGTTGTAATACTACCCTTATCAGCCTTACTACCAATAGGTGGAGTGATGCATGATAGAAAAATCCTGGTTATTTTGGAGTGGAAGTCAGATTGTAAGGCCTACCTGCTTGCTAGAAACACTATCTCTTTAGAACTATATATTTTCTATTTTGGCTAAGAGATTTATAAGCTGCCGCTAAAGCATGTTTTTTCCCCATTCCTGCATACTTTTATTACCAATTGTGACTAGAACAGAAAGGCACAACATAGTATAGTGATATAAAAACATCCTTAATTTCCCAGAAAAGCCTGCACACTGGTTGTAAACAAGTTTTTAAAATGTTTCTTATTAGCTTGAGAAAATCATTGCCTCTTGGGTGTAGAGAATATGATCTCTATTGTAAGTTTCTGTTTGTTGGGACTTTTGTTGAGACATGCATTTAGAACATCTTTCAGGACTTTGCTGAAATATCTTTTGTATAGATGCTAATGCTCGGACCGGTGCATGGCCTCATGACTTTAGAGTTGATGTCTATAATCTGTTGCTGCCCATTCATTCCCCAGGCCAGGGGCAGAAGAAGGTCCCCCACAGTTTCTATGTTTATCTGCCTGCTGTGATTATTTCCTAATTTTGGTACTTGTCATAAAATGCAAAGAATTAGGATAAAGAAGAGGGAACTAGTCATCAGTTGTGATGACTATGCTGATGTTCCTCAATCAAACATCATATATATAAAAGGGAAGAAAAGAAACTGTGATGTGAGAAAAATAAGGGAGGGGACCTGCGGCATCAGATAAGAAACAGTGGTCAGGCTATTAGGTCTCCTATAACGCTCAGCTATTCCAGACCCTTGAGCCTACTGCATAATATCAATCACTTGCCAAGCCGGACCCAAGATCTCTATGATAATACAGGACGTAGTACTTTATTTGAATAACATGTGTAAACGTGCTTAAAATAGCTTATAAAAATAGAAAATTCCAGCAGTATTTAAAATTTGAACTGCTATCAAAATCTTGAGCAACCCAATCAAAGCAGTCATGTTCACCTCAATTCTGCGACTCCTGTCTGCTTATCTAATTGTCAGTTGATGAATAATTTGCTGCACCTGCATGATATCACCAACTGCTAATAAAAAGTTAAGTATAATACACTTTTGGGGTTTCTGAGTGAGATTTGTTTGCTCCTTGTTTAAGAGTCATGCAAAAGAGCCACGTATGGCCCCAGCGGCATAGCACATTGGCCTGGCCAGAATTTTAATTGACCAATATCATGGAGAAGACAAACTATTTGCAAAAATATTGCCAAATCATCTTGCACAGATACTCCCCAATATCACTGCTGAACTACAGGTGGGTTTTGTGCACTCTAGACAGGCTGTGAAGAATGTGAAAGCTATGTTGGCTTCATTGGAAGTTTTAAAATATAGGAAGGAGTCCTTCTTAATTAGTTTGAGAGATAAACTATTTGTTGAGTGAAAACATATTTCCTTCTATTAATTTTAAAAGTATTACCACGTAACTTCATTGAGTGTCCCTAGTCTTTGTACTTTTTTGAAAGGATAAGCAATCAATTCACATTTACCCATTCTACACCACTCAGGATTTTGTAGACCTCAATCATATCCCCCCTCAGCCATCTCTATTCCAAGCTGAAGAGCCCTAACCTCTTAAGCCTTTCCTCAAACGAGTGGAGTTCATTCCCCTTAATCATTTTGATCGCCCTTCTTTGAATTGTTTCTATTTCTGCTGTATCTTTTTAAATTTTGTATATCATTCTTAGAGGAGGGGCTATGGGGGTTTCTGTGGATGCAAAATAAACATATGTTTAAGTTAACAGCATGATAGTCCAGTGTGCAGTGTCAGTATTTTTTATATTAGATTTTCAGGCTACATAATTAAACTGCTACTAAGTATTTACCTGTTTTATTAATACAGGTTTATGAGAAATTTATATTTGTTATAAAGCAAAGTTGAAAGATATGTGTGTGCTACTGTGGTTAATCTATATTGCAGGACACTGTGATGGTCAGACACGTCTACTATAATGGCAAAGTTAAAGTTATGGGATAATGCAACTATATTTAAAAATGTCGGTGTTTCCAAATTTTCCACAAATGTGTATTGGGGTTTATGATGATGCAGGACAGACTGTTCACTTAGAAATCTATCAAGTGCACTGCATGGCATTATTTAGGAGTATATCAAGAGTTACTCACACCTATATGCCTAGTAACCCCCCCCCCCCATCATGTTAAACTATGGGCCCCTCTCCCCCTAAATGCCAGGTCTGGCTACGCGACTGCTGTTAAGTCAAGCTGAGACACATTGTAAATTCAGGAAAAAAATATTTAAAAAACAGTCACCAACCTAAAAAACGATTTTCACACCATTTTTCAAATATGATACAATACATTTAATTTGGTCAAAGACTGAACTTGAATTATATAAAGATATATTTATGATTTTGTCATTTCAAAATAGACTTTAGAAGCTGTAGTATAAAAGCTGATAGACGTTCAATAATTTTTACAAATCTAACAAAAAGGGTCCTTATGTTTACATACCGGTATATGAGTAATTTCCAAACTATCTAACAACAAACATGCCAACAAAAGAGAAAAAAAACATTAAAAGACACAAGCTGCTTAGCTAGAATTATTTTCTATTAATTCCAAGTTTTCTTATGAAGTGTTATCACCAAGTTCTGGATCTCATGCTATATCTAGGTCAACTGTGACCATGATACACTACACACTCTTTTTCTTTAAGAACACCAAACACAAAAAGGGGCCCATTTACTAAAGTGCTATAAGCAATTAGGGGGGCAATTCTATAACAGGTCACCTACGTTCCTTTATAGAGCACTAGCGTAACTGAGTATTTACATGCCTACGATTTAGGTGATATCAATTATACCAGCCATAAAGCTGGTAGATACAGTGTAAAAGTGCTTAAGTGCTGCAGCCAGGAATACATGCAACCTACAGTATGTGTATTAAGTAGGAGTTTTGCCTATGTCCTGCCCATACTCTACCCCTGTGTATTCCCCCCCATCTTGCACTTATGCACTATGCTAGTTACATGGATTGGTACAGAACAGTGCTTAGGCAGCATCCTAGCATTTACACATTTAAGTGAATATACAGTCACATAAATGCTAGTATTCTAAACATTTACATGCATAACAGGTGCATAAATGCTAGGGGATAACTCTATAACTGGGCACCTGGTAGGAGCCTATCCTATAAAAGGAATGTAGATGCTTACTTTTCTTTGAAGAATACTGGCATAATAGTGAAAATACGTGCCTATAAGTTGTGTGAGCACTTAAGCCAGCCATACATCTGGCCTGAGTGTGCCTATGTTCCAGTGATACATATGAAACTTCCAGTATTTTGTAGACTGTGGGGCTCATTTTCAAAACAAAAAAAGTAAAAAAAAAAAAAATCAAAAGGTGGCAGAAGGATGTTTTTCTCTCAAAAACATCACAGTTGTGATTTTCTACATCCCAATTTTAGAGGTTTTGCTCCACAGTTTGTCCAAATTTCAAGAGGGCATGTTGGGGGAGGGTTTTGGGGTGGACATGGGCGGAACCAAAAGTTAACGTTATTCTACAATAATGGAACAAAATTAAGATTTTTTGGCTAGACCAGTTTCAATCACAACTAAGTGACCAAAAGGTGCCCTAAATGACCACCCTTACTCCCTCTATGGTCACTGACTCCCTCCCAGACTCTTCTGATGTGACAGTGACAGTACATACCAGGCTCTAGGCCAGTTTTAGATATGATGGCCATTCCTATTAGAGCAGCAAGCAAGTCCCTGGAGTAGTCTAGTGGTCAGTGCAGTGGAATGTACAGAAGGGGACCCAGGCCCATATCCCACTCGAACTGCTACACTTGTGGTGGAATGTGTGAGCCCTCCAAAACACACTAAATACTTACTCTACCTACATATAGGCAACACCTACAGGTATAAGAGCTATTTTAGTGGTGTACTGTTGGGTACAGTAGGCTTTTGGTAGATTTTGGATGGCTCACTATAGAATATCAGGGGGTAACAGTGAGATGTGTACCTGAGACCTTTTATGTGAAGTCTACTACAGTGCCCCCACTGCTCTACTGGGATATCTGTGTGGCCAGTCTACTAAGAATGATGCCCCCCCCCCCCCCCCCCCAGACATCCCAATGGCTTGTTTCTGTCCTTTTCCCTTGGATGTTTTTTTTTTATTTTAATGGTCCTAAAAGATAGACACACTAAGCACAAAAATGTCTAGCAAATGTCTATTTTTGAAATAAAAAGTTGTACGGTTTTCTGGGTTGAAAATAGCCATGTTTGTTACTGGATTTTTGGACCATTTTGCAAAACGTCCAAAATCAGATTTAGACATCATATTGAAAATGCCCCTCCACATGTGAGTCCTGCCCATACTCCACCTGGACTTCACCCATGTGTGCATCTACCTATTATATACATGCTAGTAAAAAAGGCCCGTTTCTGTTAGAAAAGAAACGGGCGCTAGCAAGGTTTTCCTTGGAGTGTATGTTTCAGAAAGAGCGTGTGTGAGAGATGGAGCGTGTGTGTCAGAGAAAGAATGTGAGAGAGAGAGAGAGACAGAGTGTATGTGTTTGTGCGAAAGAGAGAGAGTGTGTGAGAGACAGTGTTTGTGTTTCTGTGTGACACTGTGAGAGAGATGGACAAAGACAGTGAGTGTGTGAGTGAGAGTGTATGTGGCAGACAGAGAATGAGTGACTGCGTGTGTGGTGTGAGGAACCCCCTCACCCCCTCTCTCTCCCCTGCCCCCTTGCAGCCAGGCATGTGCAGCGACCCTCCTCTCCCCGTGTTCCCCCTGCAGCCACCCATATCCAGCATCTCCCTGCAGCCACCCATGCCCATCAACCCTCCTCTCCCCCTGCTGCGTCCTTCCTGTCTCCCCTGCTCCCCCTGCAGCCACCCATGTGGTCTCAGGCCCCCCCCCCCCTCAGCATCCCTCCTGTCCCCCTGCAGGCACGCATGTGCAGCGTCCCTCCTCTCTCCCCTGTCCCCCCTGCAGCCAGCCATGTCCAGCGACCCTTCTGTCCCCCTGCCCCCCCTGCAGCTACCCATGTCCAGCGACCCTCCTCTCCTGTGCAGCCACCTATGTCTGAGGACACTCCTCTCCTTTTTCCCTATTCCTCCCCTGTGGCCAGCCATGTCCATCGACCCACCTGTCCCCCCTGATGACCACCAACCCTTCTGTCCCCCTGCCCGCCCTGCAGTGTCCGTCCTGTATCCCCTGTCCCCCTTGCAGGCACCCATGTGGTGTGTGGAGTCCCATCCCTATCTCCCTGTTCCCTGCCCCCCCCCCCCCGCAGCCACCCATGTGCAGCGACCCTTCCCTCCCCCTGCTTCCTTCCAGACACCCATGTCCAGCGAACCCCCCCTTCCCCCCCAGCCGGCGCAGCACCCAAAGAAAGCCCCTTGTCCCCCCCCTTCGCGCATCACCCGACCCCCCCACCGTGGCACATCACCAAGCCCCTCCCCCCCTCATCAACCCCCTCGCCTCCCGCAACTGCTAATACAAACTGTGTTCGGCGGCTGCTGCTTCTGCTATTCAGCAGCAGCAGCCCATACACAAAGAAAACAAACAAAAAAATCCTCCTAAAACGCACCTCCATTGAGAAGCATCTCACATTGGCTGAAGTCTCAGCATGCGCTCCTCCTCTCCCCTCTGACGTCTCGGCGTTTCTCCGGGGTCTTCCAGCAGGGGCACTGACGTTGAGGGGAGAGGAGGAGCAGCTGCAGAGACGTCAGCCAATGTGAGATGGTTCTCCACGGAGGTGCATTTTAGGAGGTTGTTTTTTTTTGTTTCTTTGTTTTCTTTATGTACGTGCTGAATAGAAGCAGCAGCAGCCGCCGGACAGAGTTTGTATTAGCGGTCGCGGGTGGCGAGGCGGTCGATGTGAGGGGGGAGGGGCTTGGTGAAGCGGCGGGAGAGGGGTTGGGTGATGCGGCGAAGAGGGAAGGGGGGTAGGGGCATTCTGATGCTCCGTTGCACGGGTTGTTGTGGCGATGCGGCGGGGGGCACTTAGAGGTGCACCGTCGAGGCTGTTTGTGTGTGTGTGTTTGTATGTGTGTGTGTGTGTGTGTTTGTATGTGTGTGTGTGTGTGTGTGTGTGTGTGTTTGTGTATGTTTGTTTGTTTGTGTTTGTGTGTGCTTGTGTGTGTGCTTGTGTGTGTTTGTGTGTGTGTGTTTGTTTTTGTGTGTGTGTGTGTTTCTGTGTGTGTGTGTGTGTTTGTGTGTGTGCGTTTGTGTGTGCGTTTGCGTGTGTGTGTGTTTATGTGTGTGTTTGTGTGTATGTGTGTGTGTGTTTGCGTGTGTGTGTTTGTGTGTGTGTGTGTGTGTATGTGTGTGTGTGTTTGCGTGTGTGTGTTTATGTGTGTGTGTTTGTTTGTGTGTTTGCGTTTGTGTGTGTGTTTATGTGTGTGTTTTTGTGTGTGTGTGTGTTTGCGTGTGTTTATGTGTGTGTGTGTGTTTGCGTTTGTGTGTGTGTTTATGTGTGTGTGTGTTTGTTTGTGTGTGTTTATGTGTGTGTGTTTGTGTGTGTTTGTTTGTGTTTATGTGTGTTTGTGTTTATGTGTGTATGTGTTTGTGTGTGTGTTTCTGTGTGTATGTTTGCGTTTGTGTGTGTGTTTATGTGTGTGTATGTGTGTGTTTGTGTTTGTGTGTGTGTGTGTGTTTATGTGTGTGTGTGTGTTTGTTTGTGTTTGTTTGTGTGTGTTTATGTGTGTGTGTTTGTTTGTGTGTTTGTGTTTATGTGTGTTTGTGTTTATGTGTGTATGTGTTTCTGTGTGTATGTTTGCGTTTGTGTGTGTGTTTATGTGTGTGTGTGTTTGTGTGTGTGTGTTTATGTGTGTGTGTGTTTATGTGTGTGTCTCTTTGTGTGTGTGTATGTGTTTGTGTTTATGTGTGTGTGTGTGTTTGCGTTTGTGTGTGTGTATGTGTTTGTGTTTGTGTGTATGTGTTTGTGTGTGTGTTTATGTGCGTGTGTGTGTGTGTGTGTTTGCATGTGTGTTTATGTGTGTGTATGTGTTTGTGTGTGTGTTTGTATTTGTGTATGTGTTTGCATTTGTGTGTGTGTTTATGTGTGTGTATGTGTTTGTGTGTGTGTTTGTGTTTATGTGTGTGTATGTGTTTGTGTGTGTGTGTTTGCGTGTGTGTGTTTGTGTGTGTGTGTGGGGGGGGTTGCGGGTGGCTTTTGTGGTCGTGTGGTTGGGGAGTTTGCCAGCAGTCTGTAGCGATTCCTAGGCAGGGGGAGGAGTACTGAAACACTCCCCCTGTCTGGGTCGTTGTTTATTGGAGGGGGTTGCCAGTTGGTAGGGGTGCCTTTATGGATCCCTTTACTCTCTGTGTTCCGCCCTCGAGGGCGGGGCAGAGAGATATGGTGAGTTGGATGGCTTCACCACCATGAACTTACGAACTGTTTAGGGATTTTGCAGATGGCTTCAGCAGGTTGTCTTCAGAATGTTGAGGTAGCGTTTTATGTACAGATGGGGCGTGGCTGAGGGCGGGTCTGTGAGTGAGGGTGACTGGTCCTAGCCTATGAAGACTACAGGATTTTTGTGCTTCTCTGCCTTGGAGTGAGCTTCTCTGCCTTGGAGTGAGTTTCAGAACGTTCAAGGTGGGATTTATTAATATAGATAATACAAAATATATGAATGTTTATAGAATAGCACTTAAGTGGAATTTTGGCACTTACATGGGTATGTTCACACATACACGCATATATGTCATTGGTGCATAACTATTAGCATGAACTTTACTGAGATACCCTCAGGAGGCACTTCTATACCAGAGTGTCACCATTTAGGTGCCATATTACTTGTGACAGCCAGGTCAATGGTTTGTGTAAATGTTAGTGCCTAAATGTGACATTTACACATGCAACTAACAATATTCTGTAAGTTGCTCACATAAATGTCACTCCTGGCTTTGGATTGCCCATGCTCTGCCAATGTGAATGTCCCCCTAACAATTATGCATTATGCAGGTCTAGCGCGTAATTATTGAAGAGTATTTATATGGCCTATGCCTGGAAAAGGACAGGTACAAATCAAGGTAAGGTATACACAAAAAGTAGCACATGTGAGTTTATCTTGTTGGGCAGACTGGATGGACCGTGCAGGTCTTTTTCTGCCGTCATCTACTATGTTACTATGTATTTAGGCACAATGCTGCCATTTACTTAAGTTTACACTCACCCGCCTGGATAGCAGCATTCTATAAATGTATGCATGCAATCAGCATGTATATTTAAGTGACCTGTTATGGAATGAAGGGATTAATTCACTTACCCACGTGGATAGGGGTATTCTATAAAATATATGCATGCAATCGGAATGTATATTTAAGTGACATAGAATGAAGGGGTTAATGAGGGAATTGGCTTATGCTAATTGTTAATGCACAGCTGTGTCTACAGGTCATGTGATGTTTTCACAATTATCTGCTAATTCCCAGGTAAAAAGGGCAATTCCATGATGTATGCACCACTTGCACAAGTAAATGTCTAGAATGCTAGCACTTGTGCATGTATGTGCACACTTATTCATGTAAGTGCTAGCAGGCCACCTAAGTGCTATTCTGTAAATACCCACTTAACCTACATAATGCACATTTGCAAGGGATGAGGCTCAAATTTATGTATATAATTTACAGAATACTCTACACATCCCTTCCTCATTTAAGGTCCTGCATTCATGCCGGTTCATGGGGGTTGACTAAATATTAGGTATGTCAATATAAGATTAGTTTGTATTCTATAACGTAACCTGGGAGCCCATCTTGTGATATAGAATAGGCTCCTAATGCATAGCTTCAGGGTGCCAAAATGGAGGCGCCTAGCTGTAGAATTGCTCTCTAAGCATATAGCATAGAACGGAACAAAAACTGAACAGGTAATGGGCATGGACTGCACTTTGCAGTTAATGCGTGATAATATGCCCTAAGTCAGGGGTAGGCAACTCCGGTCCTCGAGAGCCGCAGGCAGGTCAGATTTTCAGGATATCCACAATGAATATGCAGGAGATAGATTTGCAAGCACTGCCTCCATGGTATGCAAATCTATCTCCTGCATATTCATTGTGGATATCCTGAAAACCTGACCTGCCTGCGGCTCTCGAGGACCGGAGTTGTATACCCCTGCCCTAAGTTATCTCCTACCTCGGCAGATAATGCAAATCACTTGATACTACCTTCATAGGTGGTATTAACTGCAATGCAGCCAGTGTGCGATAAGTGTATTGTATCTGCATTAACAGTATGGGAAGCTACTGGACATGCCCCAATTACTGCAGAGGCATTGCTGTCACCATGCACTGATTTTTGCAACTAACACATGGTAACTACAAATTTTGTCACACTTTTGTAAATGGGTCCCGAAATGTAAGAAAACAGAGAATTACGTTACTGCTCAGGAACAAAGTTTTAAAAACCAGGAAAATAAAAATCCAGAACATAGGAACTGAAAGACGACTACGTGAAACACACCCTTTCCACTCTCAACAACATAAATACAGATTGCAATTGATATCTTTTAGTCTGGTAACAGAGTTAAAGATTGTATGAACAAATTATCCCCCTTGCCCCTCAGTAGGAGGACCAGTTTTTACATGCAACAAGTTAGGAATCTGTATTACCTTGCATAGTTTTAAAGTAGCAGTACTAGCAACCAACCGGTTTTTGCAGAGGATTCTGACAGTTAAAACATATAATAATAAAAATAAAGCTTTAAATAAAAATGCCAGCGATTGATATTTTATTTCCAATTAGATGTTTACATTTTAAAATATGAATTTAATTCAACCAAAGAAATTGGATTTAAACTGACTCTAGTAAATTGGCGTTAAAAGATTTACACATCCAGACCTAGATTCAAACCAGGTCTGAAGAGGTGAACCCAAAATTATAATCTCAGGAAGGCATCTGTACATTACCAACAGAGTGTGATGAATAAAGACTGGATTCAAGGAAGATGATTTTTCAATCTAGGGTCGTAACTATAGTATATACTTTATTTCAAAAACAGAAGTTAATAACTAAAGGGCTAGATTTACCAAAACATGCCGCCATATTACCAGGTGCTAACCTGCATCAATGTATATTATTGCAGGTGCCATTTCATATAGTGGGACCTATTTACTAATAAAGTACATTAACCGTGTTAATAATGTGCACTAATACGATAACACACCTTCATAAATATCTAAAAATGTATTAGAACAAAACACGCAAGCTAAAGTTTGAATAATGCCAGCAAAGTATGCTGTTAACACCAGGTTTCAGGTAAGGTGATATTTTGAGGCATTTCTCTAGTACTATTGCTTTAAAGCTATGAGCAGAAATGGAACATTAACAAAAAAAGGTGCAATCGCAAAATGGTCACAAGATGCCAGTGCTTGCTTAGGCAATTAAACAGAGATCAATTGCAGCTGAGTTTATTTTTTGCTGACGCAGCCCCTGATCAAGTCTTTCAGCAGAAAACAAACCACTCTTTATATACAGACCTTCAAAAAGTTCTATGTCCTTGTCTCCATTTTCTAGGAAGAACAATAGTAAAAACAAAAAAGGAACCAAAGCACAAGGGTTAAAAACAACAAAAGGATTTGTAAATGTAGAACATGCATCTCCATAAGAAACACATGTACACCAGTGTTTTAAGAAAGTTTTCACAAAGTACAGCTGAACCATTTGCTGTGGTAGAACTGGAAACCATGTTCCTGTCAATAAAACCAGAAGTACAGTAACCACAGAGTTTTTGTTTGATTTCTTTGACAAAGTAATTAACAAGTCAGTGATTTCATTGTACTGTAATACAGTGTCAAGCTTTAAATACTACTGTAAAATGTACCATTAAAAAACTTTTTCTTGGCTGAATGAAATTCTTGTCTTTTCTGGTCAGTCCAAGTTCAATAAGGATAATTCACCACACTTGAGTGACCCAGCTTCACCTCTGCGATTGTGATAAAATACATTTGCCTCTATTGCAATGGAAAGTTACTGTTCAAGTATATTTTCACATATATTTCTCTTGAAAATGTTTCAATAAAAAAACACGAATGAGTGATATAACAAATAACAACATTTACACTGAAAACAAGAAGTTTATAATGACCAAGTGCTGCATTTACCCCTGAATTCTATATATGGTGCTAAAAGATGCACGCTGAATTTTGCGGAAGATCCTGAGAGGCATGCACATTTTATTTGCTTAATGAGCCACTTAATACTAATAACTGAATGCTAACAATCAATTATTGGTGTTAATTGGCCTCAACTGGACGTTGCATGCACATTTCACTGCGTGCTATTCAATAACACTCTGTGCACAAAACTCATGATGCACAACCCGAAAGTGGGCATGGTCATAGGAGGGGCACAGATGAGTTGTGGGTGTTCTCACAAGATGCACGCAATGTTACATAATTTGGGAGATTTGTATCTAACTTGTATGCCAGAATTTACATCAGGTTTTAGCTGGCATAAATCCTCACAACCAAAGTTTGGTGCAAGACTTGGCTCTAAAGTGCTACTTTATAAGTGGCTCACAACTCTAAGCAGAATAGCACTCTGTGCAAGTTATTTTCAGCACCAATTATTGAATCTAGTCCTTAAAGGGCAATTCTATAACAGGGCTCCTGCATTTATAAGCCACCCGAGCACGTAAATGTACAGAATACCGTCATCTTCATGGGTAAACGTGTACTTAGACATGTCACTGGCAGCAAAGAAGCAAAGTGATATTCTGAAAGGGCACACCTAAGTGGCATAATACGTGCATGGAGGTGTGCCAATGCTGGGTTAAAACAATATTCTACAATGGAATCCAGGCACCCAGATGCTGTCATAGAATAGGCTCACACCATGCAGCATTAGGGCATCTAATAGGAGATTTTTATAGAATTGCTCCCTCCCCTTAGAGGATAATTTTATAACAGATTTATAAAACTACCTTCTCAATATATTTTATAATATTTAGAAACTGAGTTATTGTGGCTTCAAAAATGATCATATTAACTTAATTTCAGACTCATTCCAGATTTATAAAGGCTGAAAATCCATTCATTCCAGATTACAATTATCTGTAAAACATGTGCACATAAAACATGAAAAGCAAGTAACATACAAATAGAGCTTTTAAAGAAAGTGAACAGATGCACAATTATCTAATCATCTCCCCCAAACAAAACCCAGCCATAATTAAACAGTTGAACTTTCACGTGGTTAAACCTCCACATCATCTCCCCCAAAACAAAACAAGAGACAAACATATTATCAACAAAACCCAGCCATAATTAAACAGTTGAACTTACACATGGTTAACCTAAATTCCTCAACTAAGAGTTCAGGCGTTCCACAGAGGATCCTTATCTTACTATTCTATTCACCCCTCCCCCCAATATCAATTCCCTAAGGTAATTTAGTCTCCACCATCAGTCTACCAAAGGTACCTGGCCCAGATCACATAAAAGCAATCATAACTAAAGACAGGCATAATCATATAGAACACAAAGAATTATAAAATCTGGCCAAATAGCTAAGTTGCAATATTTTATGAAATGTAAAATAATTGAATTCTGACCTAAGCTCTGGAGGCAATTAATTCAAAACTTGGAGGGGGGCATCCCATAGAATGAGTTCTTGCTAATTCTAATCTTCAATGAAAGGACTGCAAAATGAGTATCATCACTATATCATAGCACACAAGCTGAAAGGTGCTAACCAACCTGATCTTTCAAAATACAGGACCTAGATCTTGAACAGCTTTAAACATCAAGTTTAAGATTTTGAAATGTATTCCTAACCTTAGCAACTGGCAGAGTAAAGAAATCAGCAGAGGGAAGAGGGAGGGGATGGCTTTACCCTATCTCTAATGTTTGGTGACAACACTTTCTGAAGAATTCTACACAATTTAGAGATGTGACAAAGTCTTCTTTGGAAGACCCAAATAGAATACTTTATAATAATTAAGATGTGTCAGGACCACAGCCTGTTTCACTATTCTAACTTCAGATGTGTGTAAAAAATGAGCATAACATCTGAAAGTAACTATCCATCAAACACCAGTAAACTTACAGAGTACAACATACCTGGTAGATACAAAATTTAAAGATAATAATCAGCTTTTACAGAGCTCCTGAGCAGATTAACTAGGCATAGTATTAAAGAAACCACTTACTTCTGTCGAATGTCCCCTTCGGTGGAAGCTGTGGTAGTTGACGGCCTCTGCGTCCTCCCATTGGTGTGCTTGATGGACTTGTTTGGACAGACCCAGTTCGGGGATGTGACCTATGAAAGACACATTAAAATGAAGTGCAGTAATTAAGTCATATTTATCTTCTAAAACTACAACAGCTAATCAGAAGACGACTTAGGTTCCTTGCATCTGTATATTTCTTTTACAAACTAGACTTTGATTGGAAAAACACACGATCTAAAGATAAACAACCCTGATATGGATATTCATGCACAAACAAAGGTGTATGTGTGCTTAAATTCAGGGGCCCTTTTTCCAAAGCACAGTATAAACTTTGCAGTTACTATGCATTGCAAAAGTTAACATGAGGTACCTGTAAAGCCTCTGTGGTAGCTATTGGAGGTGTACCTAGCATCTTACCACAGAGTTAATTCAGAGAATAAACATTTATCAGGTATTATGGGAGCAATTCTATAACCTAAGCACTAATATTACGTGGATAAATGTTTAGAATACTAGCATAAGCAACAAAAAACTGAGGTGGCCAGGGAGATAATGATGTTACTGGATCCACACTCTGGCTATTAATTTTATTGTTGACCCAAAATACTAGCATATACACACATAAATGGTAGTATGCAGCCTAAGTATTATTCTGCAAATAACCACTTAACATATAGCATTATTTGCAAAATGGGGGGGGGGGGGGGGGGGGGGGGGAGAATGAGTAGGACATAGGCAGGGCTCCTTTTGTACCTTATGTGAATATTTGCTGCACTTAGGTTTTCATACTTTTACCAGTTCTATGGCTGGGATAAAAGCTTGTGCCTATCTATGCCCCTGGATGGCTAATTCTAGACATCCTATTATAGAATTGCACCCTGTGTGCCTAATAAAAATGCAGATACACTTAAAAGACACCTACTGAGGTAAGAATTAAGCCATCTGCGTTATCTGGCAATAGGTTACTACATGTCAAGGCACAATCTATGCCCATTTCCCACCTGTTTCTATACTATGGACTAAAACATGCAAATTAACATGTGCTAAGTGTCAAGCCACCACCGGTAATTATTACTGTAGTCATATGCTAACGGCATGCACTAATTCATGTGTTAAGCACTTAATGCATTAAGGGCCCCTTAGTTGCATCTATTTTTGCTGGCATACATTACCCTTCTGTACATTTACTTACAACTCATTTTACAATATGGATCTATAAATCATTCCAACTATTGAAAACTAAAAGCGAGTCTTTCTGCAAATGGTAATATATTGCCAACAGTCATTAAATCTTAGGTCAAACTACTGCACAGAAACCAAATATTCTATCCAAAGAAGAATCTACTTAAATATTTTAAGTATATATATACAATGGCTTCCTAATGTAATAACAAGATTAATGAAAAATATAATTGGAAAATCACAGTGGACAGTTAAAGTATAATAATAAGGTTAAATATATTATTTTTCAAAGTCTATTGTTTGATGTTATGGTGGTCGTTCCAAAAGTGATGTCTGATGAACACAAACAATTTCTCATTCTGCAAGAGAAAAATGTAAGTATGAAGTGCTTTATGTGGAAAACTACCCAGGACACCTGGCAAATGAGAAATCACAAAATAAATGCAGCTAAATTCTGTTAGTAAACAAAATACAATGGAAACCACACCATTATATCCACAGCAGAATATAAATAGTGTGTTGGTAATTAGAGGGTTAGTAATTATTGCTACTAATGATCAGCCAATGATGGAAAAAGATACCAATTAGATACTGGGAAAATAAAACTAAAAACAGTGATTTGGTGGGGCAAAAGGGGTGTTAGTCTGATTGTCTTTTTCACCTCGATAACGCAGGTGAAGGAGGGGCAGATCTTCCAGTCATTAATGAAGGCATCGACCTCATGAGGTTTGAGTCAGGACGTTCAGTGGATCGGGAGCGGGAGTTGGTCCGCTCTAGTATGGGACGCTGTTCTGTTGACCTGGATCTTTGATATGGCTGTCTATCTGCTGCTTCACAATTCCTGTAATGTTAGTCAGAAAGCTACTCAGTTGACCCATAACTCTTCTGGATTTTACTTTGCTTCACATTGTATATCTATGACACTGTACCTTTTAGCTGAGAAGAGCTATCATTAGAACAAAATGAAATATGAATATAATAAAATGAAATATGACTATAATTCTTAAACAAGGAGTTAGTTTGACAGTGCACATCTCTTTAACACATATTCCAACTCATTCTTTTAAGAACATTTGTGGCAGCTTTTTGTCTTCCTCTGAAAATCTTCATGTAAACACTAAAGAAGTAAATCTCTATATATAAAAGGCACCACCAACGTTCTAAATGAAGCCTCCAGCCAGAAGTGTGAAGGGGGAGAGATATCCGGTTTCCCCTTGAGTGTCTGCCCCGCCCTCGCTCTCTCTGTAACACAAACAGTGAAGGAAAACACAGCAAACCACGAAATCAAATCGCTCTCTCTGTAACAGTGAAGGACTCAGAGGGGGGAGGGGAGAGAGGGCAGAAGCTCTCACTATCTCTGTAACACAAACACAGCAGAGCAGGAAACTTAACACTGAAGGACTCGACTCTGAGGGGGGAGGGGACAGAGAGCAGAGGGGAAGGGAGAGAGGGCAGGGACACAAACACTCCCACATGCACACAGAGGAAAACCTTGCTAGCCCCCGTTTCATTTGCATCAGAAACGGGGCTTTTTTTACTAGTAAATTATATTTTAATTCTTGCATTTTGTTTTCACCAAAAGACATCTATTCAACCCCATAATGGGGGCAGTTCTATTAGTGGGCACCTCCATGTAGGTGCTCTGAGGCTGCACAGTAGGAGGCTATTCTATAATAGTACTTAAGGAGGTAATCAGGCATCGTCGTGCACTGCCCAATTACCGCTGGGTTACCATGGGAGCCCTTACTGCCACCTCAATGGCTGGCTAAAAAGGGCCCTGACACGCAGGAAAAACAGCCCCTGCCATTACCACAGGGCCCTTTTCCAGCAGCTTAGTAAAAGGACCCCTAAGTGCCTAGGTTCTGTTATAAAACACTAGCATAACCTGGAATCGGTGTGTCTAACATTTAGATGCCAGGCCTTACTTTAGCAGGCACCTAAATGTAGTAGGGAGGCACTAACTTACAGTATTTTGTTTAAGCTATATGTGTAAGTGGGAGTTCCGTCTATGTCCCATCCCATCCATATGTACACCCCTCTTCCTAATGGATGTTTGCAGAATAGGGCTTAGGCACCACCAGGTACTTTGCTGACAGGGTGGCTGGAAATCTCTCCCAGTCTTCAAGGCATTGTGTGCTCGAGTCTCTGGAACCCGTGGTCTCAGTCCCCATTTTTCTCCTCTCCCTGAGTTCCTCCATTTGATTATTTCAGTTCTCCACATATGTGGATTCTCTTTGGATCTGAACAACAAACACTGTTAGCAGGGCACCTGGGTGTTAATAATAAAAGCGCTTAATATCCCCTTCTCTTTTCATGTGATTATCTGGGCTGCAGAGCATCCCCCATTCCCGCAGAAATGTATAAGGCAGCAACTTTCTTGTACTTCCCTATCACCTACATAATGCCTTTGTTTGTGCCAGTCTGGGTAACTATGGCAGGCTTATATATATATGAGTCATATATTGCCGCAGGCGTAGGTAGAAGGTTCTCCCTTACAGAGCAAGGGTCAGAGGCCGAGGCAGGTGTCATTTTCCTCACCTGCCTTGTGCTGTTCTGCGCCTGCCCTGCTCTGTCTCGCGCTCCTCAGCAACTCCATTCCTCATCTCCATCCTCGTGGAGGGGAGCGTCAAGCATCGGCCGTGGTGGCGCCGACGGCTCTGTAGCCGCGCTCCCTGTATTCTCCTGGGGGTCCTGGTCGCGATCCGGGGAATGTCCTGGGTCCTGCAGGGGGGCGCCAGCCATTTTGGCAGCGCCGGAGTCCTGGTGGCTCCTTCCCAGGAACACGGGCGGTCTGGCTCCATTTCTGGTGGCCATGATTGGCCTCCCACAACCTGGCTCCGTCTCCCTCCTGCAGCCAGCCAACCCAGAGCCTTCCTCACCAGCTGAGCCCTGTTGCTCCCGATAGTGGGGGCTATTAAGGAGCACCAACTCCTTCTCTCAGGGCTTCGGCTTCTACTTAGTAGAGTGCTTGTGCTCCTGTGTGTCTGTGTTCTCTACAGCGTGCTGCCTGATCTGATCTGACCTCTGCTGGAACCCTGACTACGCTTTGCCTGCTGCCTGACCTGACCTCTGCCTGAAAACCGGATTACGCTTTGCCTGCTGCCTGACCTGACTTTTGCCTGACCACCGGATTATGCTCTGCCTGCTGCCTGACCTTTGCCTGAACCCTGGATTACGCTCTGCCAGCCGCCTGACCTTGCCTGAACACCGGATTACGATCTGCCTGCTGCCTGACTGGACCTTTGCCTGAACACCGGATTTAGTTCTGTCTGCTGCCTGACCGGATCTTTGCCTGAACACCGGATTACGCTCTGCCTGCTCCCTGACCTGACCCGACCCTTGCCTGGGTCCTGACAACTGCCTGTTCGCCGCCTGACCTGATACCTGCTGGTACCCTGTTTGCGCTCTGCTCGCTGCCTGCCTTGGTCCCTGCAAGATTCCAGACTACTCTCTGCTTGGTGCTGACCTGCTTCCGCCTGTACCTAGCTGCTCTCTGCCTGTTGCCTGTGGCCTTCTGACCCCTGCCTGTATCTGGAAGTCCTGTCGGCTGCCTGCACCTGGGGGCTCAACCCTCAGGGAATGGCAGTCACCACAGGTGAAGCCACGGGGTTTGCTTGGCTGCCCAACGGTGCGCAGGTTGGAGTCTTCGCCTCTGTACTCCCGTCGGGCACAAGAACCCACAAACATGACAGTAAGCCGAAGCCATGAGTTCGCCGGAGAAACCCGAACTAGTGGACCTGGCACAGGTTCTGCAGCAACAGTAGGCCCACTTAAACAGGCTGTCGGGAGCCTTACAGGATGTTTGCACTCAGATGGCTACTCTCCAGGCCCAGCGGCAACCTACCGCCTCAGCTCCAAGACCTGCTCTGCCTTCCCCGGGCCTACGGCTCCCTGAGCCCACTAGGTTCGACGGAACCCCCTTCTGCTTGCCGGGGATTTTTTAATCAATGCTTGATGCTTTTCGAGATGCAACCTGGGTCCTTTCCTTCCGAGAGTATCAAGGCCACCTATATTATCTCGCTACTCTCTGGACCGGCCCTGGCCTGGGCCTCCCCTCTCTGGGAGCAACGAGGTCTCCTTCTTTCAGACCTAGGGGAGTTCCTTCACCGGTTCAGGATGGTTTTCGACATTCCTGGGCGGCCTTCCTCTGCAGCGGTGGATTTGCTACGAATCCAACAGGTAGCAGTTCCGTGGGAACCTATGCTATTCGTTTCCGGACCCTAGCCGCGGAAGTACGGTGGAATCAAGAGGCTCTCAATGCCATTTTTTGGCAAGGGTTGAACGGACGGATCAAGGACAAATTGGCTGGTCGGGACCTTCCAGTTACCCTGGATGCCCTTATCTCCCTCTGCGTCCGCATTGACATCTGTTTCCAGGAGAGATCTCAGGAGCGTGCCTCCCAAAGTCCCACCATGCGGCCGACCCCTCGGCCAACGTGGTCTACATCCCCTAGAGGAGCGACGAGTTCCCTTGCAGGTGCTCCCGAGGAACCTATGATGATTGGGCATCAGTGCCTTTCTGAATCAGAGAGATCCCATCGTCAAACCAATTGGCTCTCTTTATACTGTGGACAACCTGGGCACTTTGTTAGCTCCTGCTTGAACAAATCGGGAAACGCCAGAACCAAGGCCCTGTGAGGGGGGTGGACTTGGGTCGATCTGTACCCCCTCCCAGACAATCTAATTTCTGTCCCCATCACTCTGCGATGGCAAAAGTTCTGCATCAACACCATGGCCCTGCTTGGCTCGGGAGTGGGTTGGGAATTTCATCAATGCTAGGTTTCTTGAGCGTTTGGGAAGACCTGCTATGCCGTGCAGACCCCTGCAGGTCACTTCCATTCAGGGATCGACCCTACCTCAACCCATCACGCAGGTCACACCACCTTTGCAGATGCAAGTAGGAGTCTTGCATCAAGAAGAAATCATAAGTACATAAGTAATGCCACACTGGGAAAAGACCAAGGATCCTTCGAGCCCAGCATCCTGTCCACGTCAGCGGCCAATCCAGGCCAAGGGCACCTGGCGAGCTTCCCAAATGTACAACCATTCTATACATGTTATTCCTGAGCAGAAGCTTTCAGTGTATTATCGACGACACCCAGATCCCTTTCTTGGTCCGTAACTCTTAACGTGGAACCCTACATAACATAGCTATAATTCGGGTTCTTTTTTCCCACATGCATCACCTTGCACTTGCTCACATTAAACATCATCTGCCATTTAGCTGCCCAATCTCCCAGTCTCATAAGGTCCTTCTGTAATTTTTCACAATCCTCTCGTGAGTTAACGACTTTGAATAACTTTGTGTCATCAGCAAATTTAATTACCTCGCTAGTTACTCCCATCTCTAAATCATTTATAAATATATTAAAAAGCAGCGGTCCTAGCACAGACCCCTGAGGAACCCCACTAACTACCCTTCTCCATTGTGAATACTGCCCATTTAACCCCACTCTCTGTTTCCTATCCTTCAACCAGTTTTTAATCCACAATAGGCCATTTCCTCCTATCCCATGATCCTCCAATTTCCTCTGTAGCCTTTCATGAAGTACCTTGTCAAATGCCTTTTGAAAATCCAGATACACAATATCAACCGGCTCCCCTTTGTCCACATGTTTGTTTACACCTTCAAAGAATTGAAGTAAATTGGCCAGACAAGATTTCCCCACACAAAAGCCGTGCTGACTTGGTCTCAGTAATCCATGTCCTTGGATGTGCTCTGAAATTTTGTTTTTGGTAATAGCCTCTACCATTTTCCTCAGCACCGACGTCAGACTCACCAGTCTATAATTTCCTGGATCTCCCCTGGAACCTTTTTTTAAAAATCGGCGTTACATTGGCCACCCTCAAATCTTCCGGTACCACGCTCGATTTTAAGGATAAATTGCATATCACTAGCAGTAGCTCCGCAAGCTCATTTTTCAGTTCTATCAGTACTCTAGGATGAATACCATCCGGTCCAGGAGATTTGCTACTGTTCAGTTTGCTGAACTGCCCCATTACGTCCTCCAGGTTTACCGTGAAGTCAGTAAGTTTCTCCGACTCGTCCGCTTGAAATACCATTTCCGACATCGGTATCCCACCCAAATCTTCCTCGGAGAAGACCGAAGCAAAGAATTCATTCAATCTCTCCACTACGTCTTTATCTTCCTTGATCGTCCCTTTTACCCCTCGATCACCCAGCGGCCCAACCGATTCTTTTGCCGGCTTCCTGCTTTTAATATACCGAAAAAAATTGTTTGCTATGTTTTTTTGCCTCTAATGCTATCTTTTGTAATCCCTCTTGGCCTTCTTTATCTGTGCCTTGCATTTGCTTTGACACTCCTTATGCTGCTTCTTGTTATTTTCAGATGGTTCCTTCTTCCATTTTCTGAAGGCGTTTCTTTTAGCCCTAATAGCTTCCTTCACCTCACTTTTCAACCACGCCGGCTGTCTTTTGGACCTCCGTCTTTCTTTTCTAATTCGTGGAATATGTTTGGCCTGGGCCTCCAGGATGGTATTTTTAACAGCGTCCATGCCTGTTGTACAGTTTTTACCCTCTCAGTTGCCCCCCTAAGTTTTTTTTTTTTACCGTTCTTCTCATTTTATCATAGTCTCCTTTTTTAAAGTTAAACGCTAACATATTTGACTTCCTGTGTATAGTTACTTCAAGGTTGATATCAAAACTGATCATATTATGATCACTGTTATCAAGTGGCCCCAGTACCATAACATCCCTCACCAGATCATGCGCTCCACTAAGGACCAAGTCAAGAATTTTTCCTTCTCTCGTCAGCTCCTGCACCAGCTGCTCCATAAAGCTGTCCTTGATTTCATCAAGGAACTGTACCTCTCTAGCATGTCCCGATGTTACATTTACCCAGTCTATATTTGGATAATTGAAGTCACCCATTATTATCACATTGCCCATTTTGTTTGCATCTCTAATTTCTTTTATCATTTCTGCGTCTATCTGCTCATCCTGGCGAGGCGGACGGTAGTACACTCTTATCACCGTCCTTTTCCCTTTTATACATGGAATTTCAACCCACAATGTTTCAAAGGTGTGATTTGTGTCCTGCTGAATTTGTAATCTATCTGAGTCAAGGCTCTCGTTAATATATAATGCTACCCCTCCACCAGTCCGGTCCACCCTATCACTACGATATACTTTGTACCCCGGTATGACAGTGTCCCACTAGTTATCCTCCTTCCACCAGGTCTCAGTAATGCCTATTATATCCAATTTTTCATTTAGTGCAATATATTCCAACGCTCCCATCTTATTTCTTAGACTCCTAGCATTTGCATATAGACATTTCAGAGTATGTTTGTTGTTCCTATTTGCATGATGCTTAGTACTTGACACTATTGATTTGCCATCTTTTGTCTGATCTTTAGTTGTATTTAAGGGCACCTGGCCTACCACGGTCTGTTGTGCAACCTCACTATCCAGAAACCCTATCTTCCCTGTTTGTGAGGTATCCTTGCAAGATACCTTATCCCGAACCATGCGATTTTGAGCGACTGTCGGCCTTCCCCCCATTTCTAGTTTAAAAGCTGCTCTATTTCCTTTTTAAAAACCGATGCCAGCAGCCTGGTCCCACCCTGGTTAAGGTGGAGCCCATCCTTTCGGAATAGGCTCCCCCTTCCCCAGAATGTTGCCCAGTTCCTAACAAATCTAAAACCCTCCTCTCTGCACCATCGTCTCATCCACGCATTGAGAATCCGGCGCTCTGTCTCTCTCTCTGGCCCTGCGTGTGGAACAGGTAGCATTTCAGAAAATGCTACCCTAGAGGATCTGGATTTGAGCTTTCTACCTAAAAGCCTAAATTTGGTTTCCAGAACCTCTCTCCCACATTTTCCTATGTCATTGGTACCCACATGTACCAAAACAGCCGACTCCTCCACAGCACTATCTAAAATCCTATCTAGGTGACGTGTGAGGTCCGACACCATCGCACCAGGCAGGCAAGTCACCAGGCGATCCATTTACCCGGTCAATATCGGGGTAATTGAAATCATACATTATTATTGTGTTGCCCAGTTTGTTAGCCTCCCTAATTTCTACATCCGTCTGTTCATCCTGACCAGGGGGACGGTAGTACACTCCCTATCACTGTCCTTTTCCCCTTTCCACATGGAATTTCAATCCATAGGGATTCCACGATGTGTTTTGTTTCTTGCAGAATTTTCAACCTATTTGATTCAAAGCCCTCCTTAACATACAAAGCTACCCCTCCACCAATTCGATCCACCCTATCACTAAGATATAATTTGTACCCCGGTATGACAGAGTCCCACTGGTTATCTTCCCTCCTCCAGGTCTCAGAGATGCCTATTGTATCTAATTTTTTATTTACTGCAATATATTCTAACTCTCCAATCTTATTTCTTAGACATCTGGCATTCACATATAGACATTTCAAACTATGTTTGTTGTTCCTATGTACATGTTGCTCATTAGTTGACAGTGTTAATTTGCAATTTTTTGTCTGATTTTTACTTAAGGTCACCTGATCTACTATGTCTCTTTTGCAACCTCGCTATCGGGATACCCTATCTTCCCTGTTTTGGTGATATCTTTGAAAGATACCTTGTTCCGAACCATCGGCCTTCTCCTAGGTTTTAGTTTAAAAGCTGCTCTATCTTCTTTTTAAATGCCAGCAGCTTGGTCCCAACCTGGTTAAGGTGGAGCCAATCCTTCTGGAGCAGGCTCCCCCTTCCCCAGAATGTTGCCAGTTCCTTACAAATCTAAAACCCTCCTCCCTGCACCATCGCCTCATCCACGCATTGAGACTCCAGAGCCCTGCCTGTCTCTCACGCCCTGTGCATGGAATTGAAAGCACTTTGGAAAATGCTACCCTAGAGGTTCTGGATTTGAGCTTTCTACCTAAGAGCCTAAATTTGGCTTCCAGAATCACATGTTCCTATGTCATTGGTACCCATATATACCAAGAGAGCCAGCTCCTCCCCAGAACTATATAAAATCCTATCTAGGTGACATGTGAGGTCCACCACCTTCGCAACAGGCTGGCAAGTGACCAGGCAATTCTCATGTCCACCAGCCACCCAGCTAACTATATGCCTAATGATTGAATCATCAACTACAACGGCTGTCCTAACCTTTCCCTCCCGGGCAGCAGTTGGAGACATATCCTCGGTGCGAGAGGATAGTACATCCCCTGGTGGGCAGTTCCTGGCTACAGGAGTACTTCCTACTTCACCAGGGTGATGCTCTCCTTCTAGGAGACCTCCCTCCTCCAAGGTAGCACAAGGACTATCAGACTGGAGGTGGGACTTCTTGACAACATCCCTGTAGGTCTTCTCTATGTACCTCTCTGTCTCCCTCAGTTCCACCAAGTCTGCTACTCTAGCCTCAAGAGAATGGGCACGTTCTCTAAGAGCTAGGAGCTCTTTGCATCGGGCACACACATATGACATCTCACCAACTGGGAGATAATCATACGTGTGACACTCAACGCAAAAGACTGGATAGCACCCCTTTCGCTGCTGGACTGCTGACTCCATCTTAGCGTTTTTGAGTTTTTCAATAATTTAAAACTTGCTATAGTAGTAAGGATATTAGCCTAATATAAAAGTGTCTTTTAGTTTATATAGTATATTGTATGATTTATTTAGTGTTTCCTTCTTAGATGGTAATGAAATGTATTTAAAACTCTGTAAGAGCACTCCTTGCTTGTTACCCTAATTACAATAACTGACTATAAATGAAGAGTTGTCCTAGGGGTGGGAAGACTAAACTAGATCCTGCAGTGCCTGTTAGATTCTATCTGTTAATGCTGTGATACAAAGCTTTTAAAACTAAGTGGAAAAGACTATGGAGATTAGTTGTTAAAATTTGCTTTTTATATTTTTATTTTGCCTAACACTAACCTACAATTCCTCCTTTAAACCCCAATCTTTAAGTTCCCAAAGCACAAAGCAAAGTAGCATTCACTTACAAGAGAAATGTCCTCTTCTCTCAGAACTTCTCAGAAATCCAACTCTTAATTCTTCCTCAATCTATTCACCCTGCCTGCCTTGGCTGCGCCTCCATGCTCCCAGCATTGATTGGGTCAACGACGAGATTAGTAGTTGGGGAGTCCACTGTTTCCACTCGTGTCTCTCGCCAGTTGAACCTCCTGTAAAGGCCATTTCAGCTCTCCCCCGAGTTCTCCAACCCCTGTGATGCCTCTTTACCCAGGGAGTATCACAACTTCAGGGACGTCTTCAATGCTCAAGAGACGGAATCGCTGCCCCCGCATCGACCCATTGACTGTCCGATTGACCTGCTTCCCGGCAAGACTCCTCCTAGAGGCCGGCTGTATACCCTCTCCAAGGAGGAATCCAAGACCATGCACGCCTATATTCAGGAGAACCTCCAGAAGGGGTTCATTCAATCCTCCACTTCCCCTGCGGGCGCAGGGTTTTTCTTTGTGTCTAAAAAAGACAGGTCTCTGCGGCCTTGCATTGATTACCGGGGCCTGAATGACATCACGGTCAAAAATCGGTACCCATTGCCCCTTATCCCTGAACTTTTTGACCGCCTGCAAGGGGCGGGAATTTTTACCAAAGTGGCCCTCAGGGGAGCTTATAATCTGATCCGAATACGCCAGGGGGATGGATGGAAGACCGCATTCAACACCCATGAGGGCCACTTTGAGTATTTGGTAATGCCTTTCGGCCTTTGCAACACCCCTGCGGTCTTCCAAGATTTTATTAACTCCATCTTTCAGGATCTCTTGTATTCATCTGTTATTGTCTACCTTGATGACATTCTGGTTTTCTCGTCCTCCGTGCAGGAGCATGGTGCCCATGTGTGCACCGACCTTCGACGACTTCGGGAACTTCACCTGTTTGCCAAGCTGGAAAAGTGCGCCTTTCACCAATGCGTTATTCCCTTCCTGGGATATATTATCTCCCCGAAGGGACTCCAGATGGATCCATGGATCTAGCCAAGCTTAAGGTGATTCGGGAGTGACCGGTGCCCCAGGGACTCAGGGCCATGCAACGCTTCCTGAGGTTCGCCAATTATTACTGGCAATTAATTCAGCAGTACTCCTCGATCACCGCTCCGCTGACTGCTCTTACTAAGAAGAGAGCGGACATCAAGAATTGGCCCCCTGAGGCCCTTTCTACTCAGAAGGAAGCTTTCGTGCGTGCCCCGGTGCTCCGCAGTCCAGACATTACAAAACCTTTTATTGTGGAGGTCGATGCTTCTTCAGTGGGAGCAGGGGCAATTTTGTCTCAAACTCTGTCTTCCGGCAAGCGGCACCCATGTTTCTTTTTCTCTTGAAAGTTTTCCCCAGCGGAACAAAACTATACTATCGGGGATCGGGAGTTATTGGCGCTGAAACTTGCCATCCAGGAGTGGCGATATTTATTAGAGGGTGCTGCGCATCAGATCACTGTAATTGCTGATCATAAAAATCTCCTCTATCTGCAGGAAGCCAAAAGACTGAACCCACGGCAGGTGCGGTGGTCACTTTTCTTCGCCAGGTTTGATTTTTGACTGGTTTTTCGCCTGGCAGAGAAGAATGTGCAAGCTGATGCCCTATCTCGGGCCTTTGAGCCTCCAAGGATGTTGAGGAACCTTACCCGATGCTCCACATCTGGTGGCTGTGATTGGTCTCCCACAACCTGGCTCCCTCCTGCAGCCAGCCAACCCAGCTGAGCCCTGTTGCTCCCTATGGTGGGGGCTATTTAGGAGCACCAACTCCTTCTCTCAGGGCTTCGGCTTCTACTTAGTAGAATGCTTGTGCTCCTGTGTGACTGTGTTCTCTACAGCATGCTGCCTGACATCTGACCTCTGCTGGAACCCTGACTATGCTTTGCCTGCTGCCTAACCTGACCTTTGTCTGAACCCAGGATTACGCTCTGCCAGCCGCCTGACCTGACCTTGCCTGAACACCGGATTACGATCTGCCTGCTGCATGACTGGACCTTTGCCTGAACACCGGATTACGCTCTGCCTGCTCCCTGACCTGACCCCTGCCTGAGTCCTGACAACTGCCTGTTCGCCGCCTGACCTGATACCTGCTGGTACCCTGTTTGCACTCTGCTCGCTGCCTGCCCTGGTCCCTGCGAGATTCCTGACTACTCTCTGCTTGGTGCTGACCTGCTTCCGCCTGTACCTAGCTGCTCTCTGCCTGTTGCCTGTGGCCTTCTGACCCCTGCCTGTGTCCGGAAGTCCTGTCGGCTGCCTGCACCTGGGGGCTCAACCCTCGGGGAATGGCAGTCACCACAGGTGAAGCCGCAGGGTTTGCTCGGCTGCCCAACGGTGCGCAGGTTGGAGTCTTCGCCTCTGTGCTCCCGTCCGGCACAAGAACTCACAAACACGACAGCAGGAAATTCAAATCTAAGACATTTACAAGGAGGAGCTTCTGCTTTATAGTCAGAAGAGGGCTTCTGCTGCTACCAGAGCCATCCACTGTTTATACTGGATACTTCTATTGTTCCACAACTTTCCTGGGCTTTCTACCCCTTTCTGGAAATGCAGAAAGTTAGAAAGCTAACTCAGAGGACATAGCTCGCCTGTCTGTCTCTATGGGGTCAAACAGAAAGTTTCATTCCATTGGTGGATTACAACAGCATCACTGAAAATAATGTTAACACATTGAGGATCAAAGTACAAGCACAGAGGACAATGGCACACCACTACATATAATGGCAACAGTACTGAGGATTCAGCCAACCTCATCACTGCTAAATTCCTCAGGCTGTTATATATGTAATGATGAACTCATTTTTCTGTGGCAGGAAAAAAGATCCAAAGTAAAAACATCAAACAATATGTAGACAGGATTTTAAACTAGAGGAAAGGAGTGGAAGGTGGAAGAAAAGTTCAGGATGTCTCTCCCAATAACAGCATTACAGGAGTGGAGAATATAACATCTCTCTATATAAAAGGCAAAACCAATGTTCTATGAAGCCTCCAGCCGGAAGTGTGAAGGGGGCGAGATATCCGGTTTCCCTATGAGTGTCTGCCCCGCCCTCTCTGTAACACAGTGAAGGAAAACAGCAGAGCACGAAATCAAATCGCTGGCTCTGTAACAGTGAAGGACTCAGAGGGGGGAGGGGAGAGAGGCCAGAGGGCAGGGACACACACACTCCCACATGCACACAGAAGAAAACATTGCTAGCCCCCGTTTCATTTGCATCAGCAACGGGGCTTTTTTACTAGTGAGACATAATCTGAACACATTCATCAGCAACAAAGAGGAAGCGGAGAACAGAATAACAACTACAAAAAATACAAGCTAAGCATCCAAAAATTGGTGGAATGCAATGAGAACAAATGTTCATAGTTTAGGAATAACATTCCCGATCTGTAGAAATAAAACAAAATAAAACATGGAAAAGAAAATAAGATGATACCTTTTTTATTGGACATAATACATTTCTTCGTCAGATCGGAAATAAGCAAATGTTGGTAGATGACAGTATATATAAGTCATCTATAAATATATATAAGTCATCTACCAACATTTGCTTATTTCCGATCTGACGAATGAGGGCAACCTTCGAAAGCTAATCAAGAAATGTATTAAGTAATGTCCAATAAAAAAGGTATCATCTTATTTTCTTTTCCATGTTTTATTTTGTTTTATTTCTATTGATTACCTTTAAAAGTGGACTAACAAGGCTACCACACCTCTCTATTCCTGATTACGAAACCCTAATAGTGGAAATGGGCTTGGACACTGTAGCCATTACGGAGACATGGATCAATAAGTGTATCATTATACCTAGCTATAACCTACTGTATTTAGGAGGGATAGAGGTGGCACAAAAGGGGGAGTAGTTCTTTATGTCAAAAACATTAAAGCAGTTGAAACGCAGAAGTCTGTGGAAAAAAGGAAGCCCTGAGGATAGTCTTGGAAAGATGAAATGGCACTTTCGACCAGTCTACAGACCTCTGACCCAAACAGAAGAACTATATAGAGACCTTACCAATGATATTACAAAAGTGTGAATGGAAAGAGAGGTGATAATACTGGGTGACTTTAATCTACTAGATGTGAATTGGATTATCTCATCTGTAAATCTGGAAAGATTATGGACATAATCAAGGGGATGCGCTAAGACAAATGGTAATGAAACCCACTAGGGAATATACTACTCAGGATGTAGTACTCACAAAAGAAGAAAGTGTATCTAATGGGTGAAACTCTTCATAAAGGCAGTTAGTAAGTCCAAATAAATAAATAAATAAATAAATAAATAAATAAAATGTCTGTGTGGACACCCTCCTGGATAGCAGTGATCATACAAAGCGTGCTTTGATATGAAAGGTAAGATGGGAGTCCCGTCACACCAAACTTGAAGTCTTGGATTTCAAACATTTTGATGTCAGTAAAATGGGGAAATACCTCAAAGAGTAGCTGGCAGGGTAGGAGCAAATAAGGGAAGTGGAAAGATAGCAGGCTAAACTGAAAGGGGCTATTAAAAGGACAACAGATATTTATGTCAGAAAAGTAACTAAAAGCAATAAGAAAAGGAAACTGATATGGTTCTCAAAGAAAGTGGCTGCAAAAATAAAGGCAAAAATGGTAGTGTCTGCAAAACATGGAGGATCACAAAGAGGAATACAAAAAAAACCCCACCTCATAAAGTTGAAAAAGGGAAAGGAATAAATCAAGATGGCAAAATCATGGGCAGAACTAAAAATGGCTAAAAGTGTAAAATGAGGTGGCAAGGCTATGGGGAGTGAAGCTAGGCCAAAGCAAGAATTACAAGACTCAAAAATGCTGAGGATTAAAGTGTGGAAACTGACAACAGAAAATCAGTAATCTACACAAACACTTTTATTTAGTGTTCATGGAAGAAAAACCTGGAGATGGTCAGCAGATGGACAAAAATATATATGGGAATGACATAGATATCACACCACTCATAGAAGAAAGTATTTATGAAGAATTTGCAATACTGAAAGTAGACAAAGGACTATGGATAAATGAGATATATTCCAGGATAATAAGGGGGTCTTTTACTAAGCGCGGTAGTGTTTTTAGCTCATGGTAGAAATCAGCTGGTAGAAAACACCGACATACCCACAGGAATTTATAGTGGTAAACTGGATCTTAAATTGGTTGACTTATAGGCAACAGAGGATAGTGATACATGGAATTAAATCAGAAGAAAAAAAACTTGAGTAGTGGAGTGCCTCAGAGATCCTTTCTGAGGCTGATTTTTTCAATATCTTCATGAACTATATTACTGAAGGGCTAGAAGGAAAAGTGTGCCCTTTTGCAGATGGCAACAGAGTTGATACCTTGGAAGGAGTGGAAAGCATGAGAAATGATCTTCAAAAATTAGAAGCTTGGGTGGAATTTAAGCATTAAAGTGAGGAAATACAGAGTAATGCGTTTGGGAAGCAGAAATCCACAGGAGCTGTATGCAGTAGGAGACAAAGGTTAATATGTATTTACCAGGATAGACACCTTAGGGTGATAATGTCTGAGGATCTCAAGCTGGTGAAACAATGTGATAAGGTGGTGGCTAAAGCTAGAAGGATGCTCAGCTGTGTAGACAGGGGCATAAATAGCTAGAGGCTAGAGTAGCAGACTTGGAGAAGCCAAGGTTGACAGAGGTATGTAGAGGCACAAAGGGACATCACAGAGAAGTCCCATCTCCAATCTGGCAGACCCTGTGCTGCCTGGGAGGAGGGAGGTCTCCTAAAACAAGAGCATCACCATGGTGAAGCTAGAGGTAATTCTGTAGCCAGGACCAGCACATCAGGGGATGCAATATCCTCTCACACCAAGGATGTGTCTCCAGGAGCTTCTGTCCAAGAAGGAAGGGTTAGGATGGCTGTTGTGGTTGGTGGTTCGATTATTAGGCATGTAGATAGCTGGGTGGCTGGTGAACAAGAGGATCATCTGGTCACTTGCCTGCCTGGTGCGAAGGTAGCAGACCTCGCGTGTCACCTTGATAGAATTTTAGATATTTCTGGGGAAGAGCCAACTGTCTTTTACATGTGGGTACCAATGACATAGAAAAATGTGAGTGGAAGGTTCTGGAAGCCAAATTTAGGCTCTTATGTACAAAGCTCAAACCAAGAACCTCAAGGGTAGCATTTTCAGAAGTGCTCCCCATTCCATGCGCAGGGCCCCGAGATAGACAGAGCTCCAGAGTCTCAATGACTTGATGAGGCGATGGTGCAGGGAGGAGGGGTTTAGATTTATTAGGAACTCGGCAACATTCTGAGGAAGGGAGAGCCTATTCCAGAATGATGGGCTCCACCTTAACTAGGTGGGGGACATGGCTGCTTTTAAACTAGAAACTTGGGAAAGGCTGACAGTTGTTCAATGCACATGGTTCAGAACAAGGTTTCTTTCAAAGTTATCACCAAAAAAGGGCATCCCAATAGCGAGGTTGCAATAGAGACCATAGTAGACCAGGAGGGGCATTTTCAAAAGGGATGTCCACGTTTCGATTTGAACATCCTCGCAAAACGACCCGATCCAGGGGCGGGGAAGACATCCATTTCTCGTTTCGATAATATGGTCAGGGACGTCCAAATCCTGAAATTTGGTCGTCCTTAGAGATGGTCGTCCCTAGACATGGACGTTTCTGATTTTCAGCGATTTTCAAAACCAAGGACGTCCATCTCAGAAACGATCAAATGAAAGCCATTTGGTCGTGGGAGGAGCCAGCATTTCTAGTGCAAAGGTCCCCCTGACATGCCAGGACACCAACCGGGCACCCTAGGGGGTACTGCAGTGGACTTCATAAATTGCTCCCAGGTACATAGCTCCCTTACCTTGTGTGCAGACCCAAAACCCACTACCCACAACTGTACACCACTACCATAGCCCTTACAGGTGAAGGGGGGCACCTAGATGTGGGTACAGTGGGTTTCTGGTGTGTTTTGAAGGGCTCGCTTTTTCCTCCACAAATGTAACAGGTAGGGGGGAATGGGCCTGGGTTCGCCTGCCTGAAGTGCACTGCACTCACTAAAACTGCTCCAGGGACCTGCATACTGCTGTCATGGACCTGAGTATGAGGAAAGGCTAAAGTGACTAGGGCTCTTCAGCTTGGAGAAAAGGCGGCTGAGGGGAGATATGATAGAGGTCTATAAAATAATGAGTGGAGTTGAATGGGTAGATGTGAAGTGTCTGTTCACGCTTTCCAAAAATACTAGGACTAGGGGGCATGCGATGAAGCTACAATGTAGTAAATTTAAAACGAATCAGAGAAAGGCTTTCTTCACTCAACGTGTAATTAAACTCTGGAATTCGTTGCCAGAGAATGTGGTAAAGGAGGTTAGCTTAGCGGAGTTAAAAAAGGTTTGGACGGCTTCTTAAAGGAAAAGTCCATAGGCCATTATTAAATGAACTTGGGGAAAATCCACTATTTATGGGATAAGCAGTATAAAATGTTTTGGTCATTTTTGGCATCTTGCTGGGTATTTGTGACCTGGATTGGCCACTGTTGGAAACAGGATGCTGGGCTCGATGGACCTTTGGTCTTTCCCAGTATGGTAATACTTATGTACTTATGTACTTATGACATCTGAGGCTGGCAATCAATATTTTGAAAGATATTTTTTGAGGGTGGGAGAGGATTAGTGACCACTGAGGGAGTAACGGGAGGTCATCCCTGATTCTCTCCAGTGGTTATCTGGTCATTTCGGGGACCTTTTTGTGCCTTGGTCGTAAGAAAAACACGACCAGGTAAAGTCGTCCAAGTGTTCGTCAGGGACGTCCTTGTTTCTTTTGATTATGGGTCAAGGACGTCCAAGTGTTAGGCATGCCCAAGTCCCACCTTCACTATGCCTCCAACACGCCCCCTTGAACTTTGGCTATCCCTGCAACGGAAAGCAATTGGGGACGTCCAAAATCAGCTTTCAATTATACTGATTTGGACGACTCTGGGAGAAGGACGTCCATCTTCCGATTTATCAGTGGCGTAGCTACGTGGGGCCTGAGGGGGCCCGGGCCCCCGTAGATTTGGCCCTGGCCCCCTGCCCCACGATCCCTTTCAACCCCCCTCCCACCACCAACTCTCCCCCGCCGTCGCCGCCCGCCCCGTCGCCGCAAATGATACCTTTCTTGAAGAGAGAGTTCTTTCCGCGCTCGAGTAGCGCCTTTCTTCAACGAAGTTCCGGCGATCAGCTTTTTCGACGCCAGCAGCATTGCCAGCGTCGAAACAGCTGATCACCGGAACTTCGTTGAAGAAAGGCGCTACTCGAGCACGGAAGGAACTCTCTCTTCAAGAAAGGTATCATTTGCGGCGACAGGGCAGGCGGCGACGGCGGGGGAGAGTTGGTGGCGGGAGGGGGGTTGAAGGGGATCATGGGCAGGCCGGCAGGGGGGTCCGTTGTGGTGGTGGCGGCAGCGGCTCGGGGGGGGGGTGGCTAAACAGTGCCCCCCACCTCGGGCTCTGGCCCCCCCTCCTGGCGAGGTCTGGCTACGCCCCTGCGATTTATGTCAAAAGATGGGCGTCCTTCTCTTTCGAAAATGAGCCCACAGGTGTCTTTAAATAAAAAGCAGACAGACTGAAGATTGTAAATTATCACTGTCATTTCTAAGCAAGATGTAAATAGGAACAACATACATAGAGCCCTGTTTACTACGCAGTGCTGTAGGTGCGCTAGCGTTTTTAGCACGCACTAATGCTAGAGACACCCATATATACCCATGCTAAAAATGCTAGTGCACCTTAGTAAACAGGGCCCATAGTTAGAAATGTCTATAACCAAATGCCGGAAGCCTAAGAAATAAGATGGGAGAATACATTCATTCCACTAAATGAAAAATGAGATATAATAGGCATTTCTGAGACATGGTGGAAAGAGGATAACCAGTGGGACACTGTCATTACCAGATTACAAATTATATCACAGTGTTAGGGTGGATCAAATTGGTGGAGGAGTAGCATTGAATGTTAAGGAGGGCCTTGAATCAAATAGACTAAAGGTTCTGCAGCACACAAAACACATCTTGGAACCCTAAGGACTGAAATTCCATGTGTAGGAGAAAAGGATAGAGATAGGAGTGTACTACCAAGGGATTTTTTGAGGGGGTACTTGGGGGGTACTGAGTACCGGCACCTTTTCCATTGTCTGCTAAAATTGACCCATGGTCCTCATATTTTAATGAAAGCGCTTAGGCTGCCTTGTCATAAATTCTGCGACTGGTTGCAGGGGGCCTGGCTATTGTGGGGTGGGTCCCTCAGTGATCACCCCACCTCTGAAAGGTGGCCTGGCATTTGAGTACCAGCACCTTTTTTGCTGGAAAAAACGCACTGGTACTACCGTCCACCTGTCCAGGATGAACAGACAGATGTAGAAATGTTATCAGAAATTAGGAAGATCATAAGAAACAGCATAACGAATGTCAAGTCAAATGCAAAGCACTGATAAGGAAGGCAAAGAAAGACTTTGAAAAAAAAGATTTTGTTGGAGGAAAAAAACACATAGTAAAAACTTTTTTCGGTATATTAGAAGCAAGAAGCTAGCAAAAAAATCAGTTGGACCGAGGGGTAAAAGGGGCACTCAGGAACACAAAGCCATAGCAGCAAGGATAAATCAATTCTTTGTTTCTGTCTTCACTGAGGAAGATCTGGCAGAGATACTGGTGCCAGAAATGGTATTCAAAGCTGACAAGTCAGAGAAACTGAATCGAATCTCTGTAAACCTGGAAGATGTAAGGGGGCAATCTGTCAAACTGAAGAGTAGCAAATCGCTTACACCGGATAGTATTCATCCCCGGGTACTGATAGAATTGAAACATGAACTTGCAGAACTATTGCTAGTAATATGTAATTTATCTTTAAAATCAAGCATGGTAACCGAAGATTGGAAGGTGGCCAATGTAACACTGATTTTTAAAAAAAGGTTCCAGAGGTGATCTGTGAAATTATAGACCGGTGATACTGATGTCGGTGCTGGGCAAAATGGTAAAGAGTATTATAAAGAAGAAAATTACAGAGCATATTCATAAGCATGGATTAATGAGACAAAGCCAACATGGATTTAGTGAAGGGGAAATCTTGCCTCATCAATCTATTACATTTCTTTGAAGGGGTGAACAAATGTGGATAAAGGTGAGCCGGTTGATATTGTGTATCTGGATTTTCAAAAGGCATTTGACAAAGCATCTCATGAAAGACTCCAGAGGAAATTGGAGAGTCGTGGGATAGGAGGTAGTGTTTTATTGTGGACTAAATACTGGTTAAAAGATAGAAAGCAGAGAGTAGGGTTAAATGATCAGTATTCTCAATGGAGAAGGGTAGATAGTGGGGTTCCCCATGGGTCTGTGCTGGAACCGCTGCTTTTTAACATATTTATAAATGATCGAGATGAGCGTAACTAGTGAAGTAATTAAATTTGCTGACGACACAGTGTTATTCAAAATTGTTAAATCGCAAGAGGACTGTGAAAAATTACAAGAGGACCTTATGAGACAGGGAGACTGGACATCCAAATGGCAGATGACGTTTAGTAACATAGTAGATGGGATAAACATAAAGGAATCCTGTGCAGAAGAAAGGGATCCTCAGGAGCTTAGCCTAGAATGGGTGGCAGAGCTGGTGGTTGGGAGGCGGGGCTAGTGTGGGCAGACATATACGGTCTGTGCTGGGGCTGGTGGTTGGGAGGCGGGACTAGTGCTGGGCAGACTTATACGGTCTGTGCCGGGGCTGGTGGTTGGGCGGCGGGGATAG
Source organism: Microcaecilia unicolor (assembly GCF_901765095.1). Classification (NCBI taxonomy): domain Eukaryota; kingdom Metazoa; phylum Chordata; class Amphibia; order Gymnophiona; family Siphonopidae; genus Microcaecilia; species Microcaecilia unicolor. The sequence continues at coordinate 556,880,425 of NC_044031.1, read as the reverse complement.
TGCTGGGCAGACTTATACGGTCTGTGCCAGAGCCGGTGGTGGGTGGCAGGGATAGTGCTGGGCAGACTTATACGGTCTGTGCTAGAGTTGGTGGTTGGGAGGCGGGGTTGGTGGTTGGGAGGCGGGGATAGTGCTGGGCAGACTTATACGGTCTGTGCCAGAGCCGGTGGTGGGTGGCAGGGATAGTGCTGGGCAGACTTATACGGTCTGTGCCAGAGCTGGTGGTTGGGAGGCGGGGTTGGGGGTTGGGAGGCGGGGATAGGGCTGGCCAGACTTATACGGTCTGTGCACTGAAGAGGACAGTACAAATAAAAAAAAAAGTAGCACATATGAATTTGTCTTCTTGGGCAGACTGGATGGACCGTGCAGGTCTTTTTCTGCCGTCATCTACTATGCTACTATGACGGCAGAAAACGACCTGCATGGTCCACCCAGTCTGCCCAACAAGATAAACTCATATGTGTATACCTTACCTTGATTTGTACCTGCCTTTTTCAGGGCACAGACCGTACAAGTCTGCCCAGCAGTATTTCCCGCCTCCCAACCACCAGTCCCGCCTCCCATCACTGGGTGTGCCAATTGATAAGACTACACGATGACCACTGTGGAATAATCCATCCTTATGCACTGATGATCAATGTTTAAATTGGTGATTATCTATTCTGTGGGAGATGTTCTGGAACAAAAGAGGTTGCCTTCTTACTGTAGCCTGAGAAGATCTCTTGGATTATTACCGTTTCCCTCAGTGCTATCGCTGGGCTCAACTCCAACACTTGCTGAAAAGTACACGGTCTAATTTTATTACATTAAAAGAAGACCCTAGTATATATGATCTTGCCATTAAAATTCATAAGATGGGACATGAAGCCTCACGATGGTATCAAGTGATCATGCCTTTGTCTATACCATCATTACCATCTCAGAGTTTGTGTGACTTGTGGTCTTGTAATACATCAAATCATCCCTTCTGCTCACTGGTCATGGTTCTGGCATAAGCGTCTGCGGTGTTGTGCATCTGTACGACAGTCCCTCTATTTTGTGGCTTGGAGGGTGATCTGGACTCCCAGTAAACTGCATAAACTAGATGCTACACATTCGTCCTTGTGTTCGGCCTGAAGTCATGCTAGATCACCTCCTATTTGATTGTTCATTGGTACAGCAATTTTGGAATGATGTGCGGCAGACGATTAACTATTTTACAGTTTTCATTGCCTTTAATATATGCAGGAGTTCTTTTCAACTCTGATGACTCTATTGATTTTTTTAGAGGAGCATATTTCATTCATTTCTAGTTTAACAGCTATAGTGTTTCACCATATACTTCAGAACTGGAAAACTCCTGATCAACTAAATATATGTATGTGGTGGAACACAGTATGTCTCTTTTGTAAATATGAAGGGAATCTAGCTGAAAAACGTAATAGTTTCGGGAACTTTCTGAAAGTCTGGCCATCAGTTTGCAGTTATGCGCAGTTTTGATCGGCATGATGTTTCTTTTAGAGATGGCCTGACTTAGTTATATTGTTAGTTCTAATACTTTTGCCCTTGTATATACATAACTATTTGAAGACTGAAGGGTGGGGGAGGGAGGGGGTATCGGGTGCAGTTTTCTTTGCTATTGTTCAGAATTTGATGCGACTCGCCTTTTGCCTTTACCGTTGTGGGTCTTTACTGTGGTTTATCTTTCTTATATGTATATTACAAATTTCACTAAATAAAGATAATTTTTTTTTAAGCCACAAAAGAAGCAAATTGCTGCTCACTCTGCTCCTCAAGAGACACCACCCCATGGTGGAAGCCAACAGTACTGCATCCTCTCCTTTCAACACAAGAGTAAGGCTCGGTTTGCAGAGTCAGGCACTCTACAACCTTTGATTCCAACATAGCTTACCCTGCGCTGCTTCTTCCTGGGTGAGGGGGGAGGGGTATTTAAGCCTCTAGGCTAAAAAAAACAGCTCAAGAAGGTACTGGCAGTGAGCCACCTGGAGTACTTGACATCTCCAGCCTCACAAAGGTGTCCATCGGGCCCCTGACTGGCACTGAGAGCTATGTAAACTTGCCTCATATTTGTGACCCATAAATGCTCAAGGAAATCCAAATGTAAAGGGAATTCGGGGTAAGCAGGAGCTTAATCACTGGCATATTGTTCAGTCAACTATCTTGGCTCCCATAAACAGAAACTTTTGATGCATGGTTACCACAAGAAGTTTTTCACCAGGTCTGCATACATAGGTTTGCTGAGTGGATTTCATGCCAGTTTTTGAGATTTTACTACTGGTTTTGTCTTGTTTTGCAAGTAGAAGGAAGCCCCTGCAAGTTTCAAAGGCAGATGAGAGGTAACAGACTGAACAAAACCAAAGTGAATGCACACGTCCGTGCCTATTCTGCACCTAAAAAAAGAAGCCTTGCAAAAATGTATATGTAAGCAATTTTTTTGTGGGGCTCATACTTTGGTGCAGAATCGTGTCAATGTGCGCTTTTCCTTCTAATTTTTGTTTGGATATGCGCACAAAAGAATTGTTTAATGCAAAATTTGTGTGCATGTGTCAGGCATGCTCTGCCTCCATGAGCTGCAAGATTTCTGCACATAAAATCTGCATTTCATTAGTTTTCTGCATGGCACAGTATTATGCTCGCAGTAGAAGCCACATGATCAGACATCCATATGTGGCTCTATCACAAGCCTTTCTGCACTGACCCTCATGTTCTGAAGTTGTTACTACTGCACTGTAACTCAACAAGACGCTGTTATCATTGCTGGAAATTTTAATTTTCTTTTTACTTAAGTGTGAGCAAGTGCAAAGTGATGCATGTGGGAAAAGGGAACTTGAACTATAGCTACATGATGCAAGGTTCCACATTAGGAGTCACCGACCAGGAAAGGGAACAAGGTGTTATCATTCAGGATACGTTGAAACCCTCTGCTCATTGTCGGGAGCGGCTAAGAAAGTAAATAGAATGTTAGGTATTATTAGGAAAGAAATGGAAAATAAAAATGAGGACATTATAATGCCTTTGTATCGCTTCATGGTCTGACCGCATCTTGAATATTGTGTGCAATTCTGGTCAGAACATCTCAAAAAAGATATAGTGGAATTAGAAAAGGTGCAGAAAAGGGCAACGAAAATCAGAAAGGGGATGGGACGACTTCCCTTGAGGAAAGGCTGAAGTGGCTAGGGCTCTTCAGTTTGGAGAAAAAACGGCTGAGGGGAGATTTGATAGAGATCAATAAAATAATGAGTGGAATGGAACGGGTAGATATGAATCACTTGTGTACTATTTCCAAAAATACTAGGATTAGGAGGCATGCAATAAATCTACAAGGTAGGAAATATTTTTATATTCGGAGAAAATATTTCTCCACTCAACAAGTAATTAAACTCTGGAATTTGTTGCCAAAGAATGTAGTAAAATCAGTTAGCTTAGCAGGGTTTAAAAAAGGTTTGGCTAACTTCCTAAAATAAAAGTCCACAAGCCATTATTAAGATGGAGTTGGGGAAAATCCACTGCTTATTTCTAGGATAAGCAGCATAAAACGTATTGTACTGTTTTGGGATCTTTAACAGGTACTTGTAACCTGGATGTTGGAAACAGGATGCAGGGCTTGATGGACCTTTGGTTTGTCCCAGTATGGCAATGCTTATGTTCTTATGTAAAGGAGGAGATACAAACCCCTGTACAGGTCATTGGTGATACCTCACTTGGAGTACTGTGTTCAGTTTTAGAGGCTATATCTTGTTAAGGACAAAAAAAACCCCCTCAAAGCTGTTCAGAGAAAAGCAACCGATATAGTATGGGGTCTGCACCAGAAGGCATATGAGACTTAAAAGAAGGAAACTTGAAAGAAGGAAGCAATAACATCAGGAAATATTTTTTTACGGAAAGGGTGGTGAAGCCTGGAATGTTCTTCCACTAGAAGTGATGGGTACATAAACAGTAATATAATTCAGAAAGGTGTGGGATGAGCACCTAGGGATCCCTATATGGCAAGAGGATGGAATATCAGTATACAGCATTTCTACTCACAGCAAAACTTATATGACTTTCACACTTTGAAATAAAGGCATGGGGGGAGGTGGGATGACTAGAATGAAGCAGCAGGTACAACCGTATCTACCTTTCTGGGCAGACTGGATGGGCCATGCTGGTCTTTATTTGCTGTCACTTACCATGTTATGTTATGTTATGTTATATTAATAAGGACTTGTTACACGCCAACTCTTAATCAAGATTCAAGGCAAGTTACAAATTGGTGAACAAAGTAAACACTGAAACAAACTATCATAAAAGTTAAGAAAAAGCAAAAGTAAATTTATTTAAAAAAAAACAATAAAAAATGTCATAAACTAGTATACAAATAACTTTTCAAAGCTTTATGAAATAGAAAACAATTTGTCATCTAATAAAGTTCAGAAGGAAGATTATTCCAATTCTGGACAGCGGCAAAGAAAAAAAGATGTAGAGAAAACAGTTTTAAATCGAACTCCCCTTACTGGTAATAGAAGGAAAAGCTAACATCAAGTTATTACAATTCCTGGAATTTGCCCTAAACTTTAATATATTCACCAACTGGGAACTACCTTCAGGGCAAGTGCCATCCATAAACTAAAACACCAAGCAGAGTATATTAAAAATAACCCATGCCTGTGCTGATAACCAGTGCAGGGCATCTAACAGAGGTGTTAACTGTGTGAACTGTAATGAATAAAATCTTGGGTAATTCTGATTTCTTGTATTTATTTTCATACTCACTGACATGCTGTGTTTAACTACAGCCAATAACTACATGAATGAACACATACAATTACAAAATATAAATAAACAGGTGAATTTAAGACAAGATGTACAAATCATAATTAGGGTGTCTCAAGTTCCACTGGTATTTTGAAACAGGATCTGCCAATGTAGGGGCTGCTCTAAAATATAAACTGAAATGGATATTTATGCACTGGTTAAATGTAGCAGAGGCATCCATTTTAGAATTTTAAATGTTTAAAATTATCAATGCATCAATATAAAGTAATAAAGTACATTAATGTTTACACCAACCTTTTTAAAAACCAAAACATTTATTTTTCCTGAAGCCGTTAAACAGCCCAGTATTCCCTGCCAGTTTTTTTTTTTTTGGGGGGGGCATCACTACTGGGGGATTAGGGGCATGACCTCCCCTAATCCCTGAAGTGGAGAACTGCTCAATAGGTGTACATTTCTGAAACCTAGACTGTCTCAGGTAACAGTTGTAAAATGCATTCCCTTGAAATGAGGAACATATGATTACTTTTTTAGGCCTGGCCTAGTCTTACTTAATGATTGAAAACTCTGATCAGAGAGAACCACTCAATACATAAAATAGCAAACTCTCAGAAATGAGAAAGGATCACTTAATTCCCTACAGTGGCCGAATACTAAAAACGTATTAATTTTAGTTGTAAATTTCTCAGTGAGTCACCCAACAGGCGTATAATTTTCCAAGCTTTTATATCAGTAAAATGGAATCCATAGGCTTCTATTGCCAGATTGATGACATTGTTCACACATCCTTAGGGTACTACTTGTGAGCCAAATATATGTATATAATAATACATATTGCTTAATGAATATCAACCACTGGTGAAGAATAGTGTTTATAGTGTGCTATTTAAAATATCATGTGCCTTCAACTTGCAAAAAATGTAAAACGTGAAGAAATACAATCCACTTAGCTTCACTTCTGCAACTACAGATGGACTGATTTGCCCCGTTTCAACATCTTCCTCAGGAGTCATGTATGCAAATCAAAGCGTCTATTCCTTTGCTAACAAAAATGTGACAGGCCTGAGGTGCACACCACTGAAGCCTGACTTAAAACCAGTCCTAACGTCCAACAAATGCCGAAGGGGCGCCCCTCCTTTCGGATGTGAAAATGATGTTACGATGCAACCATGACAGTACTGCAATGCACACTCTCAATGTATCCAATAATATGAAAAAAGCATAGCTTGTCAGAAAAAATAATGCCCTTTCACGAGAAATTATATGATAGAGTTCCACTCTACCATATCATTGAGTCCCCATTCTCTGGTAGCTTTTCAATGGAAAATCCAAAGTCTTACCCAAAACATGCTCAGGTGCCTATGCCACATGCACATTTTAGAGTTTTAGATGTGTATACCCTGGCTTTGTAACATCGGGATTTAGATATTCATGCAATAGAAACCTCTAAATGCCAGTTTAGACATCTAGACCCTGAATACTGCTTCTAAAACAAGCACGAAAATTGGAGAAAGGTGAAATAGTTGCTTGTCCATGACCTCTGCACTATGTACATCTTCATTTCCTTACTATTCACTTCATCTCTATTAGCTTTTTGTTTATATTTTCTAACTATGGAATGCTCACCTAGCATTCTATTCATTTGCAGTAAGTATTCAACATCAGGACCAAAAAACCCATGAACATGAAGAGACAGACAGAGGGAAAGTGTTATCAAGAAGTGAAGGGGTATGTGTATGGGGGTGGGAGGAAGGAGGGGGATTTCCTTTCTTTACAGCTGGAATGTCTCTGTCAAACGCCATGTTTTTTTTCCTTCCAGCTACATTTTGGTATACCAATCATCTTTTAATCCATAGCAACAGGTTATATTCTCTTAGAGCAAGGTTACTGCTATTATAGAAACTTGACTGTGTATCCTGGAGAGCCACATGTATCTTTTCAATTTTATCATAACCTAACCTACTTCTCAGTTTTATCATTGGCTACAAATTATAATATAAATGTTGATCGTTCAAATATCTAGTGCAGTTCCATTAAGACCCTATTTCTGAAAATGTTTCCTCACAGTGATATTACTGATCCATGGCTATCCTGCAATTTCTTTCCACTTGTAAAACCTTATATTACCTTCATGTTTAATTAACCTATTAGTGCCCAACGAACAAATCAATTTGTTCCCATATGGCTTATTATGGGAACATTTGGCACTAGTGGGTTAAGGTCATTTTTAGTTTCCCTGTTAATTCCCTCTTTAATCATTTACTCCTAGTCATCCTGTAGAGATACTCCCTTATTGGAATGAGACTGTTTTCTATCCAAAAAAGGACTAAGACATTCTTTTTACACTTCAGCAAACAGAATCAGACTCTGACATCTTGGCCATCTTAAAGATAAGAGAACCCTCAAAATGGCTATCATGTTACTTTTTCATGTACAAAGGGGAGGACTTTGTACTGGAAAAAGCAGAAATGAAGGGAAGCCCTGAATATTTTTGCAATGAGGAAGAAAAGAGAGGGTCCAAAGTACACCAAACAGACAGAGCAAAACAAAAAGTACAAAAAGACCTTTAGGCGCAGGACAATAGGAGCTTCTTTATTAGTAAGACTCAACATGGGCTGTGTTTCGGCAATTATTTGCCTGTATCAGGAGGTCGCAATAGTTTGCAGAATTCTCTGTAAAGCATTTTCAAATCTATCACTAACAGGGCTTATGAGATAGATAAATTCCTTAATCCAGTGGATGCAAGAAACACTTTCAAGAAAACCTGCCTGCTCTGGCGGGTTTTCTTGATAACATTTCTCACGCCAACTGGATTAAGGCTTAAGGCATTTATCTATCTCATAAGCCCTAACAGCAAATATTTTGGTATTATCAGTGGGATTTTATTGCAGCGTGTCTTTAATTATAAACTAGCCCTGTTGGTGGCAGACTCGTAAATGCTTTACAGAGAATTCTGCAAACTCTTGCAATCCCTGATGCAGGTGAATAATTGCCGAAACATGGGCCATGTCGGGTCTTCCTAAGAAAGAATCTCCCATTGTCCTGTTGCCTAAGTACTTATATAGTAATGTAATCCACTATTATATTGGGGATTACCAAAATGTTTGCAGAACTCTCCAGAAGTACTGAGGGGGGGGGGGGGGGAGAGGGGTGTGAAGTTGAGGTGTGTGGTGTGAGGATCCTGCCCAAAGGGGGTGGGCTTGTGGTATACAATGCAGGGAGGAATGTTTCTGTGTGTGTGTGAGTGACAGAGGGGGAGGAGTAAATGGTAATAAATGATAGAGTTGGGGGATACACAGGATCTTTGGTTCCCTGTACCTCTGCCAGGACCCTTGCAGGAGAGGGGCTAAATAAATTTGGGCTGAATTGAGGAGTAGTTGCTGCCCCTAACCATGTGTGTGAGAGCTCAGGATAGATAAGGGAAACCCAGCTCAAAAGCAGGAACCAGGAAAGGGGAAGCGCATTCAAGGCCAGGGCGCAGGATTACAATCAAGAAATTCAGGTGCAGCCTCAGCTTATTACCAGCCTCTGGGATGGGTAAAGGACAGGCAGTGATGGAAAATGTGTAAATACTGAAAGTTGCAAAGACCAAATTTGAAAAAGGGTTGAGGTTGTAATACACAACCTTGAATGGACAAGAGCAGTTCTGTTTTACAGATGGAGTTATAAAATTGATTTGCCTGCTGGTTGCGGAAAGATCAGTAAAGTTGAGTTTGCAACATAAAAGAAAACTCCTTGGAGTGCTGTGTGATTCTTTGACATGGGAGTGAGGGCGTTTGCTCTCCTGGACTGGTGAGACTGTACAGAGAAGCCCCAGATCTCTATTCTGGACCACTTACCCACTCCCAAGCTAAACTGGTGAAAGCAATGACTGAGTGTGTGTGGAAGGAGAGCTGAGTGGAGGAGAAAAAAAGGTTGGAGAGATGTTATATTTGACAATCTGCCCTGGGTCATAGGACTGTGAGAATCAGAGAAGTTGTCTGGACCCAGTGGAACTGAGCTAGTGTGGGTCGGACCCAAGGTTACTGTAGCATAGTAAATGTTGGCAGATAAAGACCTGCAAGATGGCCAGAGTTGAATCTGCCACTCTGCACAGGTTCCACTTCTTCATGATTTAACACTGGTATACTTAATCTCTGTCTATCCCTGCCAATTTTGGGCATAGACCATAGAAATCTGCCCAGCACCGGTCCTACTTTCAAACTACTGGAGTTGCCATTGAAGCCCACTCCAGCCTTGATCCTGATCTGGTTTTGCCTTTTACAGGACCCAGACTGTAGAAGTCTGTCCAGCACTGGTCATACATCCCAACCTCTGAGGCTGTCATCAAAGCTCACTCTAGTTATGAGATCATTTAAGTTTTGTTTTAATTGGATTCCATCCTTTTTCCAATCATGTTTGTCCCAGTCTTCATTCTGCTTTCTTTTGGCTTTCCTTAACTTTTGTTACAAGATTTCCAGTACATCTGCCACTTCTCTCCCTTCCTGTTTTCTTCACTTCTTCTCCAATATACATCTCTGACTTTGATCTTTTCCTTTCAGCTTTCCTTCATTTTTTTCTATCTACTCAGACTTCAATCATTCTTACTATTTAGTCTTCAATCTTCCTTTATTTTTTTTTACCACATCTAACTACAGCTTTTCATCTCTCTCACTCAGCCTCCCTTTCTTCATCCTATTATTCCCCACCTTCCCTTTCTCTTTCCTCCCTTTTGTACAGCACCCTCTATTTTCACTCCTCTGACCAGTATCATCTCTTTCTCTTTCGCGCCCCCCTCCAATCTAGGATGTCCTCTTTCCTTCACCTCCATCCAGCATCTCTCCCTGTCACCCTAATCCCTCCATGTCCCTCTCCCCTTTCCATGCCAGCATCTACCTTATATCCCTGCTCCTCCCATGTCCAGAATACCCTCTTCCCTGTCCTATGTCCAGTACCCCTCATTGTTTTCTTATTCCCCCTTGTTGACTATCTATCCTGTCTTCCTACTCACCCCATGTCCAGCATCCTACAATATTCCTTTTTCCTTCCTACTTATCTAGCATCATCTCTCCCCCCTCTTCCAAACCAGTATCTGCCCTCACTTAACCTCTTTAGAGACCTATTCCCTTCCATCCAGTATCTGTCCCCTCTCTTCCCATTCCATTCAGTGTGTGCCTCCCTCTTCATCTTTAATCCAGCATGTGCCCTCATTCTATGTCCCTTTCCATCCAATGTCTGCCCCCTCTTTTTTCACCTTTCTATCCAGCATCTATCCCTTCTCTCTGATCTTATCTTTCAGCATCTGTCCCTTCTCTCTCTCCTTCCTTTCAGCATCAGCCCCTCTCTCTAACCCTTCTCTCTGACTCTTCCTTCTAGCGCTTGTCCCTTCTCTCTGATCCTTCCATCCAGTGTCTGTCCCCCTCTCCATCCTTCCATCCAGTGGCTTTCCCTTCTCTCTGACCCTTCCTACCGGTGTCTGTCCCCTCTCTCTCTCCTTCTATTCAGCACCTGCCCCTTCTCTCTGACACTTCCCTTCCAGTGTCTCTTCCTTGGTTCTCTCATTCCATTCAGTGGCTGTCCCTTCTCTCTGACCCTACCTTCCAGTGTCTGCCCCCTCTCTCCCTCTTTCTATCCAGTACTTACTACTACTACTACTATTTATCATTTCTATAGCACTACTAGATGTACGCAGCGCTGTACACTTGAACATGAAGAGACAGTCCTTGCTTGACAGAGCTTACTGTCCCTTCTTTCTGACCCTTCCTTCCAGCATCTCTTTCTCCCTCCTTCTATCCTGTCCCTTCTCTCTGACCCTTCCTTCCAGTGGCTGTCCCCTCTCTCTGACCCTTCCTTCCAGCACCTCTCCCCTTGCTCTCTCCTTCCATCCAGTGGCTGTGCCTTCTGTTTGACCCTTCCTTCCAGTGTCTTCCCCCTCTCATAAGAACATAACAGTAGCCATACTGGGTCAAACTAATGGTCCATATCTAGCCAAGTATCCTGTTTCCAACAGTGGCCAAGCCAGATCACAAATACCTAGCAGAAACCTAAATCGCGGCAACATTCCATGCTACAAATCCCAGGGCAAGCTGTTCCTTTCCCATGTCTGCCTCAATAGCAGACTATGGACATTTCCTCCAAGAACTTGTCCAATCCTTTTTTAAACCTAGATATGCTAACTGCTGTTACCACATCCTCCGGCAAAGATTTCCAGAGCTTAATTATTCATTGAGTGAAAAAATATTTCCTCCTATTTGTTTTAAAAGTATTTCCATGTAATTTCTTTGAGTGTCCTCTAGTCTTTGTACTTTTGGAACGAGTAAAAAATTGATTTACTTTTACTAATTCTACACCACTCAGGATTTTGTAGACCTCAATCATATCTCCCCTCATCCGTCTCTTTTCCAAGCTGAAGAGCCCTAACCTCTTTAGCCTTTCCTCTCTCCCTCCTTCTATCAAGCACCTGTCCCTTCCCTCCAGTGTCTGTCCCCTCTCTCCCTCCTTCTATCCAGCACCTGTCACTTCTCTCTGACCTTTCCTTCCAGTGTCTGTCCCTTCTCTTCGTCCTTCTATCCAGCGAATGTACCCTTCTCTCTGACCCTTCCTTCCAGCATCTCTCCCCTTGCTATCTCCTTCCATCCAGTGGCTGTCCTTTCTCTCTGACCCTTCCTTCCAGTATCTGCCTTCTCTCTCCCTCCTTCTATCCAGTGTCTGTCCCTCTGTGACCCTTCTTCTAGCGTCTGCTCCTCACTCCCTTCTTTTATCCAGCCTCTGTCCCTTCTCTCTGACCCTTCCTTCAAGGTCTGTTCCCTTGCTCCCTCCTTCCATCCAGCACACACACAGCTTTTTTTATTTTGAAAAGGTTGTGGCATGCCCTCTCACTTCCATTCCCTTTCTTCCCACCCCCGTCTGACTTCTCCCCTCAGCCCTCTTGCTCTTCTCCCACCCGCTTGTGCAGCACTTCTCCCTCATCATTCCCCCCCCCCCACCCCAGTCTGACAAACCACATTTTGCCAGCAGCAGCACCCAGCATACGATGCCCGAGCCAACCCAGAGCTTTACCTTTGCTGCACCCTGCACCTTTGATGCAACATCCTGTTTATGCGAGGGCAGGATGAAATGCCACCGATAATTTGAACGAAATAGCGAGAGTGATCCGATTCTTGTCCAGATGTGGATGAACCTCACCAAGGAATGCTGCAACAGTTTCTGTACTACAGTGTGCTCGAAAACCTGAATGACATTGCTCCCAAGACTCCCACCCTGCAACCTCAACTCATGATCTCTATTTCTACTACTTCCCTGTTTCTGAAAAACAGTTTAAATATTTAAAAGGAATTAATATGCAAATGTTTGTATCATATCCCCCCTATCCTCTAGGATATACATATTGGAGGTCTAAAAGCATCTTCTTATACATCTTTTGGTGGTTCAGAGGAAGGCAAAAATGATAAGGCCCTTATCATTTTTGTCTTCCTTTGAACCACCTCAAGTCTTTTGATGTTCTTAGCAAGATACAGCCTCCATAATTGAACACAATACTCCAAAAGGGGCTTCACCCATGACTTGTACAAAGGTATTAACACCATCTTTCTTCTACAGGATATGCCCCACTCTAAACAGCCTAGCAGCCTTATAAGTACATAAGTATTGCCATACTGGGACAGACTGAAGGTCCATCAAGCCCAGCATCCTGTCTCTAACAGTGGTCAATCCAGGTCACAAGTACCTGGCAAGATTCTAAAATAGTATAATACACTTCATGCTGCCCATTCTAGAAACAAACAGTGGATTTTCCCCAAGTCCATTTCAGTAATGGTCTATGGACTCCTCCCCTAGGAAGCCATCCATTCCAAACCTCCTTTAAATTCCGCTAAGCTAACTGCTTTTACTTTTGCCGGCTTCTTGCTTTTAATATACCTAAAAAAAAATTTCTATGTGTTTTTGCCTCCAACACAATCTTTTTTTCAAAGTCCCTCTTTGCCTTCCTTATCAGCGCTTTGCATTTGACTAGACATTCCTTATGCTGTTTCTTATTATTTTCAGTCGGTTCCTTCTTCCATTTTCTGAAGGATGTTCTTTTAGCTTTAATAGCATCCTTCACCTCACTTTTTAACCATGCCGGCTGTTGTTTGTCTTCCTTCCTCCTTTTTTAATACACAGAATATATTTGGCCTGGGCTTCCATGATGGTATTTTTGAACAGCATCCACGCCTGAAGTAAATTTTTGACCTTTGCAGTCGCTCCTCAAAGTTTTTTTTTCCACCGTTCTTCTCATTTTATCATAGCCTTCTTTCTGAAAGTTAAACGTTAAAGTATTGGATTTCCTGTGTGTACTTACTCCAAAGCCAATCCCAAATCTGATCATATTATGATCATGGTTATCAAGCTGCCCTAGCACCATTACCTCCCGCACCAAATCATGTGCTCCAATAAGGACTAGGTTTAGAATTTTTCCTTCCCTTGTTGGATCCTGTACCAGCTGCTCCATAAAGCATTCCTTGATTTCATCAAGGAACTTAACCTCCCTAGCATGCCCTGATCTTACATTTACCGGGTCAATATTGGGGTAATTGAAATCACACATTATTATTGTGTTGCCCAGTTTGTTAGCCTCCCTAATTTCTACATCCGTCTGTTCATCCTGACCAGGGGGACGGTAGTACACTCCTATCACAGTCCTTTTCCCCTTTCCACATGGAATTTCAATCCATAGGGATTCCACGATGTGTTTTGTTTCTTGCAGAATTTTCAACCTATTTGATTCAAAGCCCTCCTTAACATACAAAGCTACCCCTCCACCAATTCGATCCACCCTATCACTAAGATATAATTTGTACCCCAGTATGACAGAGTCCCACTGGTTATCTTCCCTCCACAAGGTCTCAGACATGCCTATTGTATCTAATTTTTTATTTACTGCAATATATTCTAACTCTCCAATCTTATTTCTTAGACATCTGGCATTCACATATAGACATTTCAAACTATGTTTGTTGTTCCTATGTACATGTTGCTCATTAGTTGACAGTGTTAATTTGCAATCTTTTGTCTGATTTTTACTTAAGGTCACCTGATCTACTATGGTCTCTTTTGCAACCTCGCTATCGGGATACCCTATCTTCCCTGTTTTGGTGATATCTTTGAAAGATACCTTGTTCCGAACCATGCGTTTTTGAACAACCATCGGCCTTCTCCTAGGTTCTAGTTTAAAAGCTGCTCTATCTTCTTTTTAAATGCCAGCAGCTTGGTCCCAACCTGGTTAATGTTGAGCCAATCTTTCTGGAGCAGGCTCCCCCTTCCCCAGAATGTTGCCAGTTCCTTACAAATCTAAAACCCTCCTCCCTGCACCATCGCCTCATCCATGCATTGAGACTCCAGAGCCCTGCCTGTCTCTCACGCCCTGTGCATGGAATTGAAAGCACTTTGGAAAATGCTACCCTAGAGGTTCTGGATTTGAGCTTTCTACCTAAGAGCCTAAATTTGGCTTCCAGAATCACATGTTCCTATGTCATTGGTACCCATATATACCAAGAGAGCCAGCTCCTCCCCAGAACTATATAAAATCCTATCTAGGTGACATGTGAGGTCCACCACCTTCGCAACAGGCTGGCAAGTGACCAGGCAATTCTCATGTCCACCAGCCACCCAGCTATCTACATGCCTAATAATCAAATCACCAACTATAACAGCCGTCCTAACCGTTCCCGCCTGGGCAGTAGCTCCTGGAGACAGATCTTTGGTGTGAGATGATATTGGATCCCCTGGTGTGCTGGTCCTAGCTACAGGATTACTTCCAGCTGCACCAGGGTGATGCTCTCCTTTTATAAGACCTCCCTCCTCCAAGGCAGCACAGGGACTGCCAGATTGGAGGTGGGACTTCTCTACAATGTCCCTGTAGGCCTCCTCTATGTACCTCTCTGTCTCCCTCAGCTCCACCAAGTCTGCTACTCTAGCCTCAAGAGAACGGACTCATTCTCTGAGAGCTAGAAGCTCTTTGCAACAAGCACACACATATGACCTCTCACCAACTGGGAGATAATCATACATGTGACACTCAATGCAAAAGACTGGATAGCACCCCTCTCACTGCTGGACTGCATCTTAGTATTATAGAGTTGTTTAATTAAAACTTCTTAAGGTACTAGGGATATCAGATGAATATATAGAGCCTGAAGATTGGTCTAATTTATTGTTTGCTTACTCAAATTAATTAAACAATTAAAACTCTAATGAAAACTCTACTCTTGTCCAAATTAGGACAATTAACTATAATGAAGAGTTGAGCTAGGGGTGAGTGGGAGTTGGGGAGGGTGCGTGGGAGTTGGGGAGGGTGCGTGGGAATGAGGACTGAACTAGGTCCTACTGTGCCTTCTAGAGACTATCTTTTAATGCTGTGACAGAAAATGTAAGTTTTAAAACGGGGGGAAAGGGTTGCACACTATGGAAATAGTTAATAATGCTTGCTTCTCTCTAATTTATTTTTATTTTCTAAGACTGAACTAGGCCCTACTGTGCCTTCTGGCTTGTCACACTATTTTACTGCATTAAGGTCCTCTGACACTATCATCCCAAGGTCCTTTTCCAGGTCTGTGCTTATCAGCCTCTCACCCCTAGCAAACATGACTCTTTTGGGTTTCTAAACAAGAGACATCCGGATGAAAGGCTGGCAATTTCCCCTAAAGCGGACCCCGAAAACAGGCGAGCTCCGCCAGCTGAACCCGAAGGGAGGACAGCGACAATCCTTTCTCCAGACTTTCCTGTAAAAATTCTAGCAGATGACCAACGGAGGCCCTCTATGGCTGCACCTCCCGCTGTCTGCACCAAGCCTCAAAAACATGCCAAACCCAAACATAAGCCAAGCAAGTGGACAGCTTCCTGGAACTCAGAATGGTACGCACCACCACAACCGAGTATCCCTTCTTCAACAGTCGTGCCTGCTCAACAGCCAAGCCATAAGCGAGAATTGAGCCATGTCGGGTGTCTGGACGGGTCCCTGAACCAACAGACCCTCCTCTAAGGGAAGAGGAAGTGAAGCGTCCACCTGCAATCTCACGAGATCCATATACCACTGTCAACGCAGCCAATCGGGAGCCACCAAATTCATGCAACCGACGTGACCCTGGATAAGCTGAAGAACCCAACCGATGAGTGGGCACGGAGGAAACACAAACAAGAGGACTTGATGAGGCCAGGGCTGTGCCGCCATCGAGACCCTTCTGCAGCTGAAAAACCATGGAGCCTTGGATTCTCTGCCTTGGTCATCAAATCCATTACTGGAGTGCCCCACCGATCGACAATGAGCTGAAAGGCGAATGGGGCTAATGCCCACTCCCCTGGATCCAGATGATGCCAACTTTGATAATCTGCATGTAGATTAGATGCTCCCGCAACATGTGCTGTCAAGAGAAGCCAGATGTTTTGTTCCACCCAGGCCATGATCAACGACACCTCCTGCGCTAAGAGAGAGCTTTTGGTCCCCCCTGACGATTGACGTAAACGACTGTTGTTGGAGAGAACTCGGACATCGCGAAATAGGAGCATCGGCTGAAAATGCAACAGAGCAAGACGAATTACCCTGGTTTCCAGATGACTGATGGACCAGCGAGACTCCTCCACAAACCAGGAGCCCTGAGCAATTTGTCACTGACAATGGGCTCACCACCCAGTCAGGCTGGCATCTGTTGTTGGTGTTAGTAACAACAGATTCCAGTCCAGAGTGTTAAGGGGCATGCCCCAGCTCAGATGATGACAATCCACACACCACTGAAGGCTGAGCCGCACTGGACGATGGAGAGAAACTGCATGAGAGAGAGAGTCTACCTGAGGGGACCAGCGAGCCAGGAGGGCCGCCTGAAGAGGCCTCATATGTGCCCGTGCCCACAGCACCACCTCGATGGATGCTGCCATAGACCCCAGCACCTGCAAAATATCCCATGCTGACGGAGCCTGGATCGCCAGCAACCGACGCATCTGGGACTGGATTTTCAGGATGAGCACTGCAGGAAGGTGCACCAAGCCCTTGCATGTATTGAAATGCACTCCCAGGAATTCCAAGGACTAAGAGGGAACCAGCGAGCTCTTGGATGCATTGACACTCCATCCCAACTGCTGGAGAAGGAGAATCACTCGACCTGAGGCTCCCCGGCTTTCCTCTGCCGACTTTGCCCTGATTAACCAATCCTCCAGGTAGGGGATGCACCAAGATCCCCTCCCGATGCAACTGAGCCGCTACCATCACTATCACTTGGAGAAGGTCCATGGCACTATAGCAAGCCAGAAGGGCATTGCTTGAATCTGGAAGTGATCTCCCAGGACTGCAAAGAAACTTCTGATGGTCCAGAAGAATAGGAATGTGAAGGAACTTCTCTTAAGAGAACGGGGGAGAAGGCCAAGCTGCACTGCTAAGGGCAGAGGGGAGTGGGAGGGGGAAGGGACCTGGAGCCTAGAGTGTACACCCCCACCAAAAGAGGCACAGGGGCCAAGAGCCCGAGACCAATGCAGCTGTTTCTCTGGTCAAGGAGGCTTCTTTTTGTTCCTTTTTTTTTCTTTTACTAAACCACTAAGCAAGATCCTTAAAGGGAATCTGTAAACCTAACAAAAACCAAGGGGCCAAAACCGGTGCACCCACCAAAAACATGGAGCAGGGTTGCACAGCACCTACCTCTGCTGGGAGACTGAGAAATACTAAGCAGGTCAGGGTTGCACAGTCCCTTATACAGGAGCGCTGTTCAATAATTCTCAGTCTCCCTCTGCTGGCAGGAGAAGATAATAAGGAAATCTTATAGATATTTTTTAAGAACAATTTTTTCTGGACCTAATAATGGTTTCTTTTTTGTAGGAGAGTTGATTCTTGAAACAGCTATTTGGCAGCGAAACATGATTCATGTTGGACCAAATCATTCTCCACAGTCAATATTAATCAATTTAAGTATTTTTTGAAATATATGTACCCTAGAGGTTTTAGCAGTTCTTAAACATAAACTAACTGAATTGAAAGGATTTATGATAAAACTATAAAAAGTCATCGTTGGACCAGTGAAGATATAGGGATCCTTTGTTTAGAGTGACAAGTACTCACATGTCGTTTCTAATCCCTGCTGAGGTCCTTAAAAACTTTAAAAAAAGATATTATACTAGGAATACAGATACAAGATCCATTTACTTATTACTTTAGCCAGTAGTAATTATTTAATTAAGGCGCCCAACTCATGGCATTTTCATGCATAAACAGTGCTATTCTATAGCACGGAGTGCAACTTTTTGGTACCCTTGTGACTCGTTCATGTCCCTCCCCTGGGCACACCCCCTTTTAAGTTGCACGTTACGGGATTTAGGTGCCCGGTATTACAAAATAGCACACAGGCAGATGCGAGTGCAAAACTAAATTAATGCCAATTATTAATATCAATAATAGTTAGTCAATTAATTGATAGTTAATGGCTTGTTATCCAATTTGTTCGTGCATGCATCTTGGATCCGAACCAAAATTTCAGTGCCATGTATAGAATCTGGTGGTTAGTGCATGAAAACAGGCATAATACTGCAAAATGCTTTAACAGATTTTGCCATAGCTTGTTTTCCCATTCTAATGCCATGTTAAGAAGGGCTTAACACCCTGTAATAAAAGAGCACATTTGAAAGTTATACTTATCAATTAGCCTCTTTGAAAATGTACTAGGGCTTAGTGCCTAAATGTATTCTCAGAATTTCAGTAAGGCTCTGAAAATTAGGTAAAAAACACAAACAAGCAATCAAGAATCCACACTCTGCACACAGCAAACAAGCAAAGGCAATAGTAGAGGCAACTAAAGTGGCTGGAGATCGTTAATGACAGTTCCTTAATCTAACTCAACACAGCCATGTTTCGGTGATAGGGTCTACATCAGGAGTCTGCTACTTTCACAAGGAGAACCCAAGGGAAAGCTTGGCAGTGGTTGGAGGTTGATTATTCAATTGATAAGGAACTTTGCTTGACCTCAAACCTATTTGATCCTCGTGAGAGTAGCAGACTCCCGACACAGGTCCTTTTGCCGAAACACTGCCATGTCAAGTCAGATTTAGGAACTGTCATTAAAGATGTCCAACCACTTTCATCACCTCAGCTGGTTATCAATAGAAATCAAACAAAATAAAACATGGAAAAGAAAATAAGATGATACCTTTTTTATTGGACATAACTTAATACATTTCTTGATTAGCTTTCGAAGGTTGCCCTTCTTCGTCAGATCGGAAATAAGCAAATGTGCTAGCTGACAGTGTATATAAGTAAAAACATTCAAGCTTTACTATGACAGTCTGACAGGGTGGGAGGATGGGGGTGGGTAGGAGGTATGCATGTGGACATCAAAGCATATCATTGATATTCTAACAGGATGGGTGTGGATAGGTGAGGGGTGGGGTAATCAACAGAGACATACAGCTTTATGGTTTATAATGGGCTAGGAACCCTAGATCCTTGTTAAGTCCTTTCTGTTGGGTGTTAAAATATTCAATCATTCTGACTTCAAAGGTCTTACGTTCTTGTATGGTTTTAAAGTTACCTTTCAGGATTCTCACTGTGAAGTCACCGGTACAGTATCCTGGTCCTGTAAAATGCTGACCAAAAGGCGTGGGAGCCCTACTGGCACCAGTATTGTTCATGTGATGTCTATGTAAATTGAATCTTGTCTTAAGCATCTGGCCTGTTTCTCCAATATAGCATCCTTCGTTACATTTTTTACACTGAATGATATATACCACATTGGAAGATGAGCAAGTGAAAGATCCCTTTATGTTGAATATCTTTCCTTTGTGGATGACTTTGGGGTCCTGTGAAATATTTTGGCATAGTTTGCAACTGGATAAATTACAGGGAAGTGTGCCCTTCTGTTCCTTTTCAGTCTGTGATGGAAGTTTACTTCTGATTAGCTTGTGTTTTAAGTTGGGTGGCTGTCGGAAGGCCAGTACTGGTGGGGATGGAAATATCTCTTTCAGTAATTCATCCTCCTGGAGTATAGGTTGTAGATCTCTTATGATTTTCCTCAGTTTTTCCAGCTCTGGATTGTATGTCACTACAAGGGGGATTCTGTCTGTGGATTTTTTCTCCCTGTACTGTAGCAGATTCTCCCTGGGTGTTTTGAGGGAGGAGGCAATATTCATGGAGATTATTTTGGGGTTGCAGCCTTTCTGTTTGAAGGATGCACTCAGGCTTTTAAGGTGTCTGTCTCTGTCCCCTGGGTCAGAGCAGATACGGTGGTATCTTGTGGCTTGGCTGTAAATGATGGATCTTTTTGTATGTGAAGGATGGAAGCTGGAGTTATGGAGGTAGCTGCATCTGTCTGTGGGTTTCTTGTATATAGATGTTTGTATACAGCCATCACTGATTGAGACCGTGGTGTCCAAAAAATTGACTTTTTCTGGGGAGTAGTCAATTTTGAATCTGATTGTAGGATGGTATGTATTGAAGGCAGAATAAAATTGTTTCAGAGTTTCTTCACCCTCCGTCCAAATCATAAAAATGTCATCGATGTACCGGTAGTATTTTAGAGGTTTGGTCTGGTGTGTATTCAGAAATGTCTCTTCCAGCTCAGCCATAAAAAGGTTGGCATATTGGGGTGCTGTCCTGGTGCCCATCGCAGTGCCCATTATTTGCAGATAGATATCATTGTTAAAGCGGAAGTAGTTGTGAGTTAAAATGAATTTGATTAATTTTGTAATAGTTTCTGGTGAGTATTGATGGTCCAGTGTGGATTTTTTTAGGAGTCTTCCACATGCAGCTATGCCATCCGCATGTGGAATGTTGCTGTATAGTGATTCTACATCCTTCGTGACCAGAAGGGTGTTAGGTGGTAGTTGCTTGATATTTTTCAATTTATTCAGAAAGTCTGTGGTGTCTTGTATGAAGCTGTTAGTTTTGTGTACGAGAGGTTTCAGAATTCCCTCTATGAATCCAGATATTTCTTCCGTGAGTGTGCCAATACCTGATATGATTGGTCTGCCAGGGTTTCCCGGTTTATGGATCTTGGGTAGCATGCACCTCAGCTGAAAATTAGGTGCCATGAAAATCAGCTGTTAGTAATATTCTATAAAGGGCACTGCGAGATGGGTGCTCTTTATAGATCAGGATGTAGCGCCAATTCCCGCAACCAACTTTACGCATGAGGATTTATGCCAACTGCACCTGAAACGTTAAGTCTAACTGCATTGCACTATATGCTATTAAGTAAATGCATAGTAAAGAATTTTTTATGCATGAATTGAATGACATGGAGGAGTATTTTCAAAGCACTTTAGTAACCTGTGGAACTATGGAAATCTAACTGCTTTGAGAATACGCCTCATAACAACCTATGGAACTTTGTAAATCTAAGTGCTTTGAAGATACACCTCTAGTAACCTATGGAACTTTGTAAGTTCAAAGGGGTCTTTTACTAAGCTTTGATAGCGATTTTAGCTCATGGTAGAAATCAGCTGGTGGTAAACACTGAAACGGCCATAGGAATATAATGGACATCTTGGTATTTACTGCTAGCTAAAAATGCTACTGAAGCTTAGTAAAAGATCCCCTAAGTGCTTTGAAAATGAGCCCCAAAATGTCTTAACATTCCACTAGTTAATGTGGAAGTTTTGTAGTTACTATGTGCTAATTTTGACTGTTAACCCATAGTAACTGCAAAGTTCTTCTACACTTAATTGAATAAGCCCCTATATATGCCAAGTGACTTCTGTCTGCTGTGTGCTTGACGGAAAGAAGGAAATAAAAGTAGTGTGATTACTTATTAATGAGGGCAGGATTTTGTTATAGGTACTGGTTGTCAAACTGCAGCTTTCATGGTATGTAATAAAAATCTAAATTCAAATATACACCTGTAAGAAAGAAATAAAAATTGTAAAAGATTCTAGACAGAGCATAAAATATAAAGGAGTTACATGCTGTTTTTAACTATACAATACATATTTGATGTGGAAACTGGCATGCATATATAGGTACTGAGATGGAGTAAAGCACTTATGCCTACAGTTGAAGGAATTGTAAGTCATCTAGATGGTACTCCTGGCTGGCATATTAGTAAATCTAAATAAACTTGAAACTTGCAACATAAATGTGGACTTACACCAGTATTCTATAACAGCAGTTGCACGCACAACTTCCATTACAGAATTCAAGCTTAGCGTGCACTATCCCTGTGCCTAACTTAGGCAATTTATGGAGAATTTTTAATATCTATTGAATGGTCACAATGATTGATTTTCTTGTAAACAGCTACAGTGTACAGCACAGTTAATAAGTATTTGCCAGTAAAGCTGTTTTGTTTTTGAAACACCATTCTTTGGTAAACTCCTGGAGGGCTCAACCCCCCAAACAAACTCCACAGACTTAAAGGTATACATGGCCTGTTTCCTGCAGGGCACAAGCAGCTGTGGGATGAATAGGGCAATCACTGGTTATAATGATAACCCTATCTCTGCCTAAACAGACATTTTTTCATGTGAAGGGCAATTCTAGGACTGGATGCCCACATGTATGCGCTATATTCCGGCACTTGTATCCAGCCTACATCATCTGTGGAATCAAAGCGGGTAACAAAACCTATCTCCCTGAAAACAGTTGGCTTATCATTAAGACCAAACTAGAATACAAAAAATAATACATTTGCTAACAAATATTATAACATTTGCTAAAAAGAAAAGTTTTCAAAATTGAAAATAATTGGATAAAAGTTGAATTCGCAAAGGTAACCAATTCCAGATCTTACTACACAGATAACCAAAGGAGCTATCGTGAAAACGTATTAGCTGGATATTCTTAGCTGAAAGAAAACCCAATTTATATTACTAAAATAATTCTATCTTAAGTGAGGAAAGGTTAATAATAAGAGTTAATGAACAGCAACCTGAAATAATTTTATAGACCCAACAGGCCATCTTAAATTCCACCCGAGCCTCAAAAGGTAACCAATATAGGTCTCTCAACAGAGGAGATGCCCGATCAAACTTTTCTGCATCTGTAAAGGCACATGTAAGTAGCACAGAATGTAAATGCACAGGGTGTTCACATGGGAGAATCATGGCAGGAACACAGGCACCCTATCACGTATGCATACAGCTTATATAATACTGTAAGTTATGAGCGCTCGTCACATTTAGGTGCCTGCAATGACACAATAATTCTACGGCTGGTGAAAGTATGGGCATATACATGTAAGGCGCATCAATGCCAGGTAATGCTAATATTCTTTAACAGAATCTGGTCATCCAGATGCCATTATAGAATAGGCCCTCAGTGTATAAAAGGAAGCGCCCACTTATAGAATTGTCCTTTTAGTGATCTGCATAGATAAAAATTAGCTATTTAAATGCCAGTAATATTTAGAAAATATGACTTACTAGTAAAAAAGGCCCGTTTCTGTTTGAAAGGAAACGGGTGCTAGCAAGGTTTTCCTCTGAGTGTGTATGTTTGAGAGAGTGTATGTGAGAGTGACTGTGTGAGAGAGGCTTCTGTTCCTGCTGCTGTGCATTCCCCGTGTTGTGCTGATTCGCTGCTCCCTGTATCGTGGCTCCGCCCCTCTCCCTTCTATTGGCCAATCTGGTGTGGGTTGTCTGACGTCACTATTATCTACTACATGATCCAGACCACTTCCAAGGGATCCACGGTTCCATGCAGCCTCAGAATGTTGGAGGTGAGAATTATTATATAGGATATGGTTATGTGGTTCATACTCATTGCCTATCACACAGCTCTTTTGAATACTAGGTTGATAAGGCATACAAAAATCCCAATCAATGCAGCGTCAGCCAGCAATATGACCCATAGCCAACTTGAAATCCCAGGACAAATTCATATAAGTATTGCTAATATTCCAAATAAGGAAAAATTGTACTGTAGCATAAAAAACAATAGAGAGATTGGAATCAGCAAACTATGAGAAGCTGGTAAAGAGGTAAAGAATGAGATAATGTAAGCTAAAAGCTATAAATACTGCATACTCTACTCACCTGTAATTCTCAGATGAACCATTGACTACATGATCTGCCCATGAACTTGCCCCATTGTACAACCTTTGCAATGCAGCCAAAATAAAAAGGTGTTACAAAAATATATGAACTATAAAACAAATATATTCATCAGAATATATAGATATATTTATCAGAATATATAGATATATTTATATCTGCTTGTTCTATTGAGAGGCATATTTTCAAAGAACTTAGACTTACAAGTTCCATTATAACCTATGGAACTTTGTAAGTCTAAGTGCTTTGAAAATGAGCCTCTTGAGTCTTTTAAATAATTTACTAGTTCTTTTTACATCCTTTTCCATATAATTTAATAATCATTCAATAAAATTGTTGAAACATAATTTAATAATCAGCTATAGAATTCTTTTCAACAATATGAGGGGGTCTTTTACTAAAGCTTAGCTCAAATTACCGGCAGCAGGGCACATTTATTCCTATGAGCCCTGCTGCAGATAACTCGAGCTAAGCTTTAGTAAAATACCCCCTAAGTGATCAAGCATGTATTTCAACGAGGTAAAATTACATTTGCTCAGGCTTTAAACTACTTGTATATTATAGTATGTAAGGGCCCTGTTTACTAAGCCACGCTGTGGGCGCATTAACATTTTTAGTGTGCGCTAATGCTAGAGATACCTATAGGAATATATATGGGTGTCTCTAGCATTAGTGCGTCTTTGTAAACAGGGTCCTAACTTTGTAAGAATGTGCTTTGAATATGAGCTTCCAAATCTTTACAGTCTTGATTCATACAAATTTGATACTCTGCAAGTTGAATAGCAGGGAAATCAATATAGCTTTTTGTTATAAAAGGATTCATTCATTAGATATTTTGAACACAAAAAGATGTTCATTATGGAATTAAAAAAATGTTTGAAACATGGAAAGTCTACCAAAATGCTTAATTTTCCACTATCATCTCTGCCCACACACATGCCAGAAACACTTATTCACCATTACATGTGATCAAAGCCCCCAGGAAAGTACAAGCCCTCAGGTATGTGAAACATTAAATACCTTTGAAAAAAATGGAAAAAAGGCCAATGTCAGGAAAGCAATATATACTAATGTCCAAAATATGGGAAATAAGGTTTTAGATATTGAGGCTGTGATGGAAGAGGCTGATTTGGATTTAGTGGTGGTCACAGAGACATGGTTCACAGAGAACACTGACTGGGATATAGTCATACTGGACTATAATATGTTCAGGAAAGACAAGGTAGGAAGAAAGGGATAGAGGTATGGATTGAGGGAGAGTGCTAGATGTGATGTACTTAAATTTAAGCAAAGTCTATGACATGGTTCTGCATAGATGATTAATAAATAAACTGAGTGCCCTAAAGTTCCTATGTGAAGAGTTAGGAACTGGTTAAGTGGAAGGCAAGAGAGGATAGTGGTAAATGGAGCTCTTTCTGAGAAAAAAGGATGTTACTAGTGGTGTACCACAAGGTTCAGTTCTTGGACAGGTTCTTTTTAACATATTTGTAAACAATCTTGTTGAAGAAGTGTCTGGTAAAGTTTGCCTCTTTGTGGATGCTAAAATTGGGCAGCAGTAAATATGAGTAATTGAGAGCTATGGATATAAAAGAGTAAAAAAAAGAGGGTTCCAAGAACACCAAGAAACCAAACTAAGCCACAAAGTACAAATGGACCTCCAAGAATAGGACAAGGGAAGATTTTATTGCAAAATCTGCAATAAGTAGACACCCCTGATGGTATGGATAACCGGAAGGAGGACTTAGCAGAGTTAGAGGAATGGTCTGGAATTTGGCAGTTTAGATTTAATGGTAAAAAAAATGCAGGGTCATGCATTTGGGCTACAAAAACCTGAAGGAACGGATAAGGAAGGGAAAGAGAGACTTGAAAAGAAAATTGTTTTGGAGGGAAGAACACATAGTAAAAAAAAAATTGAGGTATATTAGAAGCAAGAAGCTTGTAAAAGAATCAGCTGGACTGCTAGCTGATCAAGGAGTAAAAGAGGCACTCAGGGAAAACAAGGCTATAACAGAGAGATTAAATGAATTCTTTGCTTCAGTTTTCACCAAGGAAAATGAGGGAAAGATACCATATTCAGTGCTGAGTGAGAAACTGAAATATCTATAAACCTGGAAGATGCGATGGAGCAATTTGACAAATTAAAGAGTAGTAAACCACCTGGACCAGATGGTATACATCCCAGAGTAATGAAAGAATTGAAAAATGAACTTGCAGAGCTATTGATGGTAAAATATAATTTATCTTTAAAATCTATTAGGGTACCTGAAGATTAGAATGTGGACAATATAATGCCAATTTTTAAAAAGGGTTCCAGAGGTGATCTGGGAAATTATAGATCGACGAGCTTGATGTCAGTGCATGACAAAATGGTACAGACTAATGAAAAGAACAAAATTACAGAGCACATACATAAGCAGGGATTAATGAGACAAAGCAAACATGGATTTAGTCAAGGGAAATCTTGCCTCTCCAATCTAATAAATTTCTTTGAAGGGTGAATAAACATGTAGTTAAAGGTAAGCCGGTCGATATTGTGTATCTGGATTTTCAAAAGACATTTGGAAAAAGTACATCATGAAAGACTCCTGAGGAAATTAGAAAGTTATGGGATAGGAGACAATCAGGCTTATTTTCGAAAGAGAAGGGTGCCCATCTTTCGACACAAATCGGGAGATGGGCGTCCTTCTCTCAGGGTCACCCAAATTGGCATAATTGAAAGCCGATTTTGGGCGTCCCCGACTGCTTCCTGTCACGGGGACGACCAAAGTTCCCGGGGGTGTGTCGGAAGGCGTAGCAAAGGTGGGATGGGGCGTGCCTAACAGATGGGCGTCCTTGAGCGATAATGGAAAAAAGAAGAGCGTCCCAGACGAGCACTTGGCCGACTTGGTCCATTTTTTCTTACGACCAAGGCTCAAAAAGGTGCCCGAACTGACCAGATGACCACCGGAGGGAATTGGGGATGACCTCCCCTGACTCCCCCGGTGGTGACTAATCCCCTCCCACTCTGAAAAACACAACTTTAAAAACTTTTTTTGCCAGCCTCAAATATCATACTCGGGTCCATCGCAGCAGTATGCAGGTCCCGGGGGGGGGGGGGGGGGGAGGTGTGTGTGTGTCAGCGGAGGCATAGCGAAGGCGTGGACGTCCTTCTTTCAAACATTTTGGATGTCCTGAATTGTCCCCCCATAGGGACGGCCAAATTTCAAGGGAGTGGAGTGGAGGAGTGGCCTAGTGGTTAGAGCACTGGTCTTGCAATCTAGAGGTGGCCGGTTCAAATCCCACTGCTGCTACTTGTGATCCAAATAAATAAATAAAGGGGGTGTCGAAGGCATAGCAAAGGCATGGACGTCCTCACAGGAACATCCACATTTTGGACGTCCTCAACTGCCCGTTGTAGGGATGGAGGCATAGCGAAGGCACCTAAGACTTGGACGTCCTTCACCCATACTAAAAAAAAAAAAAAGATGTCCCTGACGAGCACTTGGACATTTTCACCTGGACTTGTGTTTTTTTAAGGTTGTAGACGGCAATAACACTTGGCTGCTCTGCACTGGCTTCCCCTCCTTAGGAAGGAAATCGTGTGCAAATGAGCTAACAGCGAGCAGCTCATTAGCATGCAATTTCCTTCATGCATGCCCGTTCCTTTCCGAATTGCTAAGGGATCGGTAAGGGAAGGGCTTTTTCCATTCAGTTAGTGCATCAGTTAGTCCACTGCAGTGCCCCCTAGGGTGCCCGGTTGTTGTCCTAGCATGTCAGGGGGACCAGTGCACTACGAATGCTGGCTCCTCCTACGACCAAATGAGTTGGATTTGTTCGTTTTTGAGATGGGCATCCTCGGTTTCCATTATCGCCGAAAACCGGGGACGACCATCTCTAAGGTTGACCATCTCAACATTTATGTCGACCATCTCTAAGGTCGACCTAAATGTTGAGATTTGGGCATCCCCAACCGTATTATCGAAACGAAAGATGGCCGCCCATCTTGTTTCGATAATACGGGTTTCCCCGCCCCTTCACGGGGACATCCTGCGAGGATGCCCTCAGGAAAACTTGGGTGCCCCATTCGATTATGCCCCTCAATGTCCTGTTGTGGATTAAAAACTGGTCAGTATTCTCAATGGACAGAGTGCTGCTTTTTAACATATTTATAAATTATCTAGAGATGAGAATAACTAGTGAGGTAATTAAATTTGCTGATGACACAAAGTTATTCAAAGTTGTTAAATTGCAAGAGGATTGTGAAAAATTGCAAGATGACCTTACAAGACTAGAAAACTGGGCATCCAAATGGCAGATGATGTTTAATATGAGCAAGTGAAAAGTGATGCATGTGGGAAAGAGGAACCCAAGCTATAACTACATGATGCAAGGTCTCAAGTCATTCCAGTATCCCAAAGGGCCCTATATATTTAGGCCTGAAATGTTGAGAAGGAAGAGGCAGATGCAGATTTTTGGTTTGCAACCAGACCTTTTGCCCAGGGAGGAATATCAGAACTGGTCTCTGGCAGCGATCTGCTCTTCTTTTAAAGCGTATGAGGCAGATTGTAAACGTTGATGCAGTTCCTTCCGAAGTTTTTCAAGTTTCGGAAGAACGTCAGCTTCTCTGCTTTCTGGAAGTGGCAACAGAATAAAGGGATGATGTCCATATAAAGCAAAGAAAGGAGTAGTTCCTGAAGACTCATGAAGATGGTTACTGTAGGCAAACTCTGCCCACGGGAATAAAGTGACCCAGTCATCTTGTTTTTTTATTAATGTATAGATGGAGAAAGGTCTTGAGAATTTGATTAATTCTTTCAGTTTGTCCATTGGTTTGTGGATGGTATGCAGAAGTGAAGTTGAGGGTGACCTTGAGCAGAGAGCAAAATTGACACCAGAACCAAGAAGTGAATTGTACCCCTCTGTCACTAAGAATTCGAACTGGAAGCCCGTGTAGTCAGAAAATTTCTTGAAAGAACTTTTGGGCTAGCACTGTGGCCAAGGACAACCCTTGTAAGGGGATGAAATGGGCCATTTTGGTGAATTGGTCCGCAACTACCCAGATGACATTGTAGCCGTTGGATGGGGGAAGATCTGTAATAAAGTGCATTGGTATTTCCTCTCAGGGATAGTTGGGAATAGCTAGGGGTTGGAGAAGTCCCCACGATCAACTACCCTGTTTCCCCGAAAATAAGACATCCCCTGAAAATAAGACCTAGTAGAGGTTTTGCTGAATTGCTAAATATAAGGCCTCCCCCGAAAGTAAGACCTAGCAAAGTTTTTGTTTGGCCCCGATGGGACATGGACACAGAAACCTTAATTTTTTTCGCTGCAACCCAAAGACGAAATAACATTAAAGAAATGCAAGAAACAAGACTGAGGTGGAAAATCTATCGTCCAGCGGACTCCTACCAGCCTCCTTCACGCTTTTGTGAAGATCAACTAAGTGAGCCCGGAAAGAAAAAAAACACCCCCCTTGCAGAAATAATAAAAGGAAAGAAAATGAGTAACCGAGCTCTTTCGGTGCTGCTCCATCGCCCAAGGGCTAAGTCAGACTAGAAGGAAGGGAAGTGTTGCGAATGTACAGGAGCAGCGCATAAAGCGCCACCAACGGGGAACGGAGCAACCGTAGAATTTTTTTTTTAACATTTGTAATATGGTAGGGATGATCCTGCGCCCTAAGCCCTATCACAACCTTCCAAAACCCCCAGCCAGAGCAGCCCTGCCCCACATTCCATTACCTTCCCTAGTTCATACCCCTCCTCCACTCCCAGCCCGGCCATGGCGGCTCTGCTCCGCTCGAGTCCTGCGGTCACTGTGGGCAGATAGGCGAGCCACGGCCTATTCCTGCAGGATACTGCCCCCACTTCAATACTGTTCCTGACCACCACAGTCCTCCAACTACTCCCGAATAAGACATCCCCTGAAAATAAGACCTAGTGTATCTTTGGGAGCAAAAATTAATATAAGACACTGTCTTATTTTCGGGGAAACATGGTACTAGGTGTCTTGTGTCAAGCACAATCACGGCAGGAGAGTACAAATTGGTGTACATCCTGTTTCAAGTGAGGCCACCAATAATACTGAGATATTGGATTTAGCCTCTTCCGGACTCCTGGGTGTCCAGCTAAAGGAGAGGAATGAGCCCAAAGCAGTACCTATAAGGAATTGTAGTTCTTCCTGTCCAAGGTCCGGGTCCACAGATCTAGATAGCGCATCAGCTCTAAAGGTTTATTCAGCTGGATGGAAAATGAGACAGAAGTCAAATCGTGCAAAACAACAACGACCACCTTGCTTGCCAAGGATTCAAGCATTTGGCCTGTTGCAAGTAGACAAGGTTCTTGTGATCTGAAATGATGGTATTAGGATGAATGGCCCCTTCAAGAAGATGTCTCCATTCTTCTAGAGCTAACTTTAGTGCCAGTAATTCTCGGTCCCCAATAGTATTACTACTACTACTTAGCATTTCTATAGCGCTGCCAGGGTTACGCAGCGCTGTACAGTATAGTTCTTTTCAGTTGGGGTAAACATTTTGGAAAAGAAAAAGCAAGGGTGTAATCTTCCAGAGCAATCCAACTGAGAGAGTACTGCTCTGGCTCCAATTGCTGAGGCATCTACCTCCAACACAAGTGGTCGTAGAGGATCTGGATGAGTCAAAACAGGAGCCATGGAGAAAATTTCCTTTATTCTTAGGAACACTTGAGAAGCTTCACACGGCCAATTCCTTGTATCCGCCCATTTTTCTTGAGAGCTATAAGAGGGGTGACAATAGTTATGATCAATGAAATGTTGATAGTTGTTAATAAAACCCAGGAAGCGTTGTAGGGCACAAAGTCCTACCAGATGAGGCCAATTTTGAATAGCTTGCAGTTTCATAGGATCCATATGAAGTCCTGATGCAGAGATAATATAGCCTAAAAAGGGTATAGTCTCGTCATGAAACATACACTTCTCCAGTTTAGGGAGATCACGTGATGTACTGAAGAGAGCAGAGGTAGAATTGCTCTCCTCTCGGGCTGAACCCTCCCTGCCGCCATAAAAAGCCTTCATTCAATTTTAAAATAACAAACCTCAGGCGAACAGATTGTAGGAGTGCATGGACATCTTCGTTACTCGCCTGGACGCGAAGATGCCGCGAAAAATGTAAAGAAAGAAGCAGAGAGGCTCCGCGCCGCGGAAAACAAAATGGCGGCGAATCCGCTGAGAGAGACGCCAGAAACGATGTTTACAACACAGCAATTGATACAAATAACAGAAGCGGTAAAATTGGCGCTAGACCCCCAGCTAAAGCAGCTTGCCACTCAACTTCAGTGGAAAATCTACTTGCCGATACGACCAGGCGTACAGGCGAACTAGAACAAAGAGTATCCACCATAGAAGATGAGGGGGCTGGAGCAACAGCACAGCTTAAAGAATTGAGATCTCTAGTGCAGAAACAATCTCAGCAGCTTGATGATCTTGAAAACCACTCGCGTCGAGCCAACCTGCGAATAGTAGGTATACCCGAGACAATATCAGAGCGCTTGCTGCCCTCAGTACTAGAAAAGTGGCTGCAGAACTAGTTTGCACTGTCAGACAGAATGGGTGCCATTTGTCTCGAGCAAGCGCACTGGGTGGGACGGAAAGCTGATAACAACCAGAGACCCAGAATGGTGATGGTCAAAATCCACAACTTTGTGCACAAGGTGCCCGCCTGAAACAAGATACCTTGGCCTTTGAGGGTTCACCGGTGAGAATCTACCAAGATTATTCTTTCGCCTTGCAAGAACGGAGAAGGGCCTATAGCCAGATCTGCACGACATTGGTAGAGGCGAATAAAAAATTCATGCTAGTCTATCCCGCCACACTGTGAGTCAATCATCAGGGCAAATGGCATGTGTTTATGACCCCAAAAGAAGCTCAAGAATGGGTGACAGAGTCACTTCAGTCACAGCAAAGCAAGGATGACTAACAAAGAACTAAAGAGACTGGATCCTGGCCTTAAACAGCAGGCAAAGCGGAGGCCTAGAGTCTTCAAAAGAAGGTACTGGCAAGGGGCCTTTAGCTGCAGCTAATGGCGGGGGAGGGGAAGTCCCACATCATTGATCTCCCTATTTCTCTCATATGTTAGGTGGGGGGAACAGATGGGCTTGTCGGGGGATGGGTAGGGAGGTAAGGGAGGGCGGAAGGGGAAGGGTAGGACAGCAGGGCATGAAGGGGGGGTTTAGCGTGGGAAGCAAACAAGTAGTGACCATGGCACAACATATTTCTAGGAAGTCTCCTAGCACAACAAGAGAGACCTGGGCAAGCAGAGCAACCCACAGTGTCTCGGATGAGGCTGGGCACCTAAGGCAGACATATCAATGTTATCTATCACATAGAGTGCCACAGACTAAAGCACATTAAAACCATCCGATTTGCCTCTAGGAATGTGGGAGGAATAACGACCCCGATAAAAGATATCGGATGTCTCCAAGAGACAAGACTTACACCTGAGGAACATATCAAACTAAAAAGACAGTGGGTGGGGGAGGTATTCTCAGTATCCTCTGGGGACCAAAGAGGAGGAGTGGCAGTGCTAATAAGAAAAGGGACAGGTACGAAGTCCGAATTAGTGAAAGCAGACCCAAAAGGGCGATACGTCTTAGTATGGTTATGGGTCCAACAGAGAAACTTCTTACTTTTGGGAGTGTACGGACCAAACATCTATGATGCGCAGTTTTATCCTAATCTCGTTCAGCTGTGCCTCCCATACAAACCTGAGCAGCTCCTGGTAATGGGAGATCTCAATCTAGTAGCAGATCCAAATACAGACTGTTCAAATCTGAGAGTTGCCTCGAGAGGAGGACCAAGAGCGCATGTACTTAACTCCTTTCAGCGCTCTCTCAATTTGGTAGACACTTGGCGTAGTTTACACCCTGGGGAGAGAGACTTCACTCACCTTTCCAGAGCGCATGGCACGCTCTCCAGATTAGATTATATATTAATAGCCCAGACTGCGTTTCCATGGGTGCGGGCTGCCTAGATAGGCCCGGAGGAGATATCGGACCATTCCATAATATGGATAGATGTGGAGGTTCTATCAGCAGGGTAGGAATTGGAGGTTCCCAAACTACCTGTTCCAAAACAGTGAATTCCAAGAGTATATCAGGAAGAAATGGGAGGATTATGTTCAGAATAATAGGGAGTACATGGATCAGCCTGGTCTGTTCTGGAGTGCAGCTAAATCTGTACTCAGAGGAGAGATAATAGCTTCTGTACACGCTCACAATAAAAAGCTATCGATAGCAATAACAAAATTGGAACAAAGTTTACAGAAAGCAAAAGTCCGATATATTAAGTGGCAGACCCAAGAACATAAAGACCAGCTTCGGGCATTGCAGGTGACGCTTAATGCTTTGCTCCATGACCGAAGCAAGAGATACCTAGCCCATCAGAAATTTAAGTTTCGCAGGTTTGGAAACAGATCCGGAACGATGTTGGCAAATTTAGTTTTGGCGTGGGGACCGCATAAGCTGATAGTAACCCTTCAAGATGAGATGGGTCTCATGCAGAATAAGAGCGAAAAGATAGCTGAGATACTGACAAAATTTTTTTCTAGATTGTATAGCTCATCTGGGGACCCAGGGGAAGTGGAAATACAAAAATTCCTGGAACAGGCAGGGCTCCTGAAATTAACAGACAGTGAGCGGGCAGATTTAGAAGAACCTTTAGATGTCAGGGAGATACAGGAAGTAGTAAAGTCCCTACCACTTAGATCTGCGCCAGGCCCCAACGGGTATACCGGGGAATTTTATAAAACCCTACCTCACTCCTTTTACTCGGTTATCTGTGATTATTATGAGCAGGTGGTTAGGGAGGGTCATTTTCCACAATATGCAAACACAGCCTTGATCCTGAAACCCGGGAGACCAGAAAGTCAGGCTGATTCTTATAGGCCCATCTCCTTAATAAATATTGACCTAAAAATCCTGGCCAAGATCCTAGCGAATCGCTTAGCCAGGATTCTACCCAGATTAGTAGGTGAGCAGCAAGTGGGATTTGTCAAGACTAGACAGGCAGCTAAAAATGTGCGTAGACTGCTCTTAGCCATGGCGACCGGTCAGCTGACAGAAACCCCAACGTCCATATTTTCACTTGATGCTGAAAAAGCATTTGATCAGGTGGGGTGGACCTATTTGTTCCACGTATTAAGACATATGGGATTTGGGGGCTGGTATTATAGAGCTATAGAATCTTTATATTCGGGCCCGACTGCCTCGATGATAGTTAATGGAATTAAAGCAGAATCATTCGAAATTTCTAGGGGTACCAGGCAGGGCTGCTCCTTATCCCCTACATTGTTCATCCTATCACTGGAACCCTTACTAAGGCTTCTAAAGAAGGCAGAGGGGATCCCGGGGGTACAAGTTGGGGGGGATATCATAAAGGCCTTAGCGTTCACAGATGACCTGATGGTAATATCCGCCTGCCCGATGGACGCTTTGGACCAGCTGCTAAACTTAACTCGGGAATTTGGGCGAGTCTCTGGCTTCATGCTGAATAAAAAAAAGTCTCAAATTATGGATGTCTACTTGAGTGGAATTCAGCAAGAGAGGGAAAATTGCCCTATAACTAGAGTGGAAGGGAAAATTAAATACCTTGGAACCTACATTCCTCAAGATCTGGCCAAGCTATACCAAGAAAACGTTGAGCCCTTGCTTGAGACTACCGGCTTAAAACTTCGGCTGTGGGAGAACTATCCGCTGTCCCTGATGGGACGAATTGCAATTTATAACATGATGATAGCACCAAAGTGGATCTATAATTTTCAGACCCTTCCACTCTTTTTCTCAAGAAAGAAGATGAAAAACGCTTGCATCAGCAAATACAGCGATTTTTGTGGAAGGGAAAGAAAGCACGTCTCCCAATACGAATGCTACAAATACCACGGGAATTGGAAGGACTGGGCCTGCTCAGTATCGGATATCTCACACTAGCCAGCGGCATGCGGCATATTTCCGATTGGTACAGATCCACCTCAGACTTTTCAGCAACAAATTTGGAAACCACCCTAACACAGGGAGTACATTTCAGTAGCTTGTTGCATGTGGGTGGACGTCAGACTCCGAAAGTTTTACAACAATCCCATACAATTCCCACAGCAAAAGCGGTTTGGAGGTGGGTTTGCCGATATCATCATTTTTCTGGACGAATTACGCCATTTCAAGCAATTTGCGACAACCCACAATTTCCACCAGGAATTCTATACCATACATTTTGCCAATGGCAGCAGAGCGGACTGGTATACATATATCAGGTCTTGACGACAGAGGGAAGAATTCGGTCATTCACTGAGCTTCAGGCCCAGTTTTCACTTGACTCAGGTGATAGATTCCATTACTGGCAATTAAGGCATTATATAGAACTTCCGGTGGGGGCATGGAGCAGTGAAGACGTGAGGAAGAACTGCTCCGGGGCGCCTGGTTAAAACAGCACTCGTAACACCTCCATCCCATCAAATAATCGCAGCACATTACAGCGAGGGCACATTGAGACAGAACTGAAGGCGGGTAGAGCCAGAGACAGCGCGGATGGCAGCGAAAACAGCGCATAAAGATCCTAAAGAGAAATCCCGCACCACGGAGAACAAAATGGCGGACAGGGTCGCGCCGGCATCGCCATCGTCCAGCTCCCAATGGGCAGCAGAACTCACTGAAGAGGTAAAGGTGGCACTGGAGCAGGCGGTGGGGGCTAAATTGCAGCTCATTCTAGACAAACTAGAAGGAATGACGGAGAGGCACACGCAGTTGATCACAGAATTACAGGCGGTACAGCAGCGTGTTCGGCAAGCGGAAGATGACATCCTAAAAGTCTCGGAGGAACAGCCTAGACTCAGGGTGCGTCTCGCCGAAATGGAGGCGAAGCTTGATGATCTTGAAAACCGCTCGAGGCGGAATAATCTCTGCCTCATGGGGATGCCTGAGACACTACCTGAGAGGAATTTGTGCGCCTTTCTGGAAAAATGGCTGCCGGAAGCGCTGGGGAATGTGGAGCTGACAAACGCGCTCAGGACTGAAAGAGCACACAGACTTGGCCATAGGCGGGACGATAGGGGACGGTCAAGAGTGATAATATTCAAGATCTTAAATTATGCCCACAAAGCGCTCATATTGCAGCAGTTGCATACTGGAAAGAAGCTTGAATTTCAAGGCAAAAAAATATGTTTCCAGGACTATTCCACAGCTGTATCAGTAGCATGGAAAAGCTTTGCGCCACTGTGCACTAAGCTATTTGGACTAAAGTATAAATTCAGACTCCTCTACCCGGCCAAGCTTAAACTATTGGAAAATGGACAAGCAGTGTACTTTGAGAGAGTGGAGGACGCGAACTCTTATGTTGAAAGGATGCTCGCACGGGAACGTGAAGGTTGAGATCTCGGAGGGAGTATGTCGAAGGGAAAAGACAACATCTGGAATCGCTTCATAGAGGCGGAGATCATCGTAATGGACTGTTGGCAAACACGCTGGCATCAAAAGGATGTAGCTGCGGAAGCCATTGTTAAATACAGTTGTTTGGTTAAGTTGAAGAAGGATTGAATATTGTTTGCAACATGGACTATCTGATAAAGAGAACAGGCAAGACAAACGGCAGCTTGAGCTGAATTACATCTATCCATAGAGGTCAACCGCACACTGGACTTAAACCTTGGACTTAACTAATAAGTCAGAGGACTGGTGAGCATAAGAGACTGGTGGGACTTAATAGTCAAAGGGTTCAAAGGCGCCCCAGCCTTGGTAAAGCAGGAAGTTATGCCTAGCGGCATGCGAGGGAAGAGAGAGGGAATAGAGGGGAGGTGGGGGGAAGGGAAGGGGGAGGGAGGGGGGAGGGCGAGAGGGGAGGGAAAGAAGGGTGGGAGGGGAAATTCCTGTATGCATGGTGTTGTAAAATGAGAAGAATGAGAACAGTTGTGGAGGAAGCGCAAGCAAAAGTGGAGAGAGACACACATTGGGCTGAGAGGGTGGGGGCTGGGACACTCTCTTGGTGTGAATGGAATGATAGAAGGCTAACAGTAAAGAGAAACAACACAGAGAGAGGGGTGACATGACAGCTCTACAGATAATGACATGGAATGTGGGGGGAATACACTCTCCGGTTAAGAGACAGAAAATATTGAAAGTATTGAATGATAAAAAAGTGTCCATAGCATTTTTGCAAGAAACACACCTCACAAGAGAAGAACATGAAAAGTTGAAAACCTGGTGGGTTGGGGAGGTGTATGATGCGCCAGCGTTGGGGAAAAGGGAGGAGTAGTAATCTTAATCAGGAAAACCCTTAATGTAGAGGTACAAAGAGTGGTGGCAGACAAGAGGGGGAGGTATGTCCTAGCATCAGTGATTGTGGACTGACAACCACTACTGCTTTGCAACATATATGCTCCAAATACTTATGATAAGCAGTTTACTACACAGATTATTCACCAAATTCACGCTATGGGAGATAATCCGATGGTGGTGGGAGGTGATTTGAATGATGTCATGGACCCCGCATGGGATCAATCCAAACCAACAGATAGGGAACTGGCCAGAAGGGAGAGAAGAACCTCTAGGTTGTGCAACATATTAGAACTGGTTGATGTGTGGAGACTCTTGCACCCTGTGGACAAGGATTTTACGCACCTTTCCAGAGCTCATCAAACCATGTCTAGGATAGACTATATACTGCTTTCAAGGGAGCGGATAACAAAAGTAGAAGAGGCCCAAATAGGCCCAATCGTGGTCTCAGATCACGTGTGGGTGCGTGCGCAGATCCAGTTGGGAGGGGGGCGGCCTACATTAGGGGCATGGAGCTTCCCCGCTCACCTCTACCGAGATGCCCAGTTTATGCCTTACCTGGTGGGAAAATGGAGAGAATATAGTAATAATAACGAGCAGCATAAGTCAGACCCAGTTCTCTTCTGGGAAACGGCCAAGGCAGTCCTTAGGGGGGACATCATCTCTTACCTGGCCTTTAAAAAGAAGGCTCGGAATAAGGAGGTAGTGAGGTTGGAAAGACAGGTGGTGGCCCTATGGAGGAAGTATGGAAAAAAACAGGATTAGAGCACCTGCAGACAGCTGTTGGAGGTTCAGCAGGCCTTAAATGAACTATTGCAGGAGCGGATACAGAAAACAACCACCTATTATAAGTACCAATTGTATAGGTTTGCCAATAGAAGTGGGAGGTTTTTGGCAAGACTGGCTAACAAAAGGTTTGGTGCAAAGAAAATTCTCACATTGGTGGATAGTGCAGGGGTACGGGTAAACACTGATGAGGGTATTATTGAAATCCTGAGAGACTTCTTTGGCCAGTTATACACTCAGCAGGAAGACTTAGTGAGACCTAGCGAGATGTATCTCCATAGTATAGAAGTACCAAGGGTCGCTGAAGAGGATATAGCAGTACTGAATGCACCTATTGCTGAGGAGGAAGTGGAATTAGTAATCAGATGGAGTAAATTGGGGAAGGCCCCGGGGCCGGATGGCTTGAGAAATGAATTTTATAAACTTCTAAATACAGAAATAAGCCCTTTGCTTGCGGCTGTGTTTAATGAGGCCATAAGGCAGGGACAGATGCCACGGTATTTAAACAGAGCACAAATAAGTGTATTACCAAAGCCGGGCAAACCCGCAGATTGACCGGACTCGTATAGGCCAATCTCACTGTTGAATGTTGAGTTAAAATTCTTGGCAAAGATTTTGACCAATCGCTTAGCAAGGTACTTATCATCCTTGATCATGGACTCTCAAGCGGGATTCACGCGTGGGAGGGTGATAGCTAAGAACATGAGAAGGATATGGGTTGCCCTGGAGAAGGTCAGACTAGAAAAGGTGCTGGCCATGCTTATAAGCTTCGACGCCGAGAAGGCCTTTGATAGAGAAGATTGGAACTATTTGTTTGAAGTGCTACAAAGATATGGCATCACGGGCTTCTTCTCGGCGTTGATCAGAGCATTGTATGCAGACCCGAAGGCACAGATATATGCAAATGGCCTACAGTCTGATTGGTTCACGATCGAGCGAGGCACAAGGCAAGGTTGTCCATTATCACCTCTTCTTTTTATCTTAGCACTGGACCCGCTTCTGAGAGAGATTCAAAATAATGTAGATGTTCGAGGGGTTGCGGTCAGAGAATATAATTTTAAGACTGCGGCTTTCGCAGATGACTTGCTGATGCTGATTACAGAGCCTAGCCATTCCTTACCGTATCTCATGGAAAGTCTAGAGGAGTATGGGAATTTTTCGGGGTTCCGGTTGAATCTCCTGAAATCAGAAGCGCTAGCCAGCACCGATGAGCTTAAAAGAGAGTGGGGAGAGAGGTTCCCACTACGCTGGGCGCAGGGATCCTTTAGATATTTGGGGATACAACTCCCAATGGATACTGGGCAGATTTATAATTTAAACATCACCAAATTGATAAGAGACACAAAAGAGCAATTTTCGCAGTGGTCCATGCTGCCCCTGTCATTAATGGGCCGGATTCAGCTGTTCCGCATGATAGTATTCCCAAGCTGGCTCTATGTATTGCAGGCTTTGCCGTTGAGGTTGACAAAACGAGACTTGGGGACACTTAGAAGACTAGTGGTAAAGTTCTGCTGGGCTGGGAAAAAGTCCAAGATGAAATGGCATTACTTAATAGGGAATTGGAGAAGAGGGGGGTTAGGAATACCGGACATGCGTGTGTACAATCAGGCATGTCTCTTGCGGCACCTGAGGGACTAGATCTTGGGTATGACCACATATATGGATGTAGGGATGAAGCGAGCATATTTCCACCCATGGCATCTAAATTATCTACTACATACAAAGAGGAAAGGACAATGACCTGATAGAATCAAAGATAGCATGCTGCTGAGGCCGATGTGGTATATGTGGAGAGAGCTCCTACAAAGATGGGGGCAAGACCCGACATCTAGCGTATTGATATCAATAGTTGGGAACACTGATTTTACACCAGGCATGGAGAATGCTGTGTTTCGCCAGCTCCAGGAGCAGGGCGTAGAATTGCTAGAAAGTTTCCTCCAGACAGATGGTAACTTAATTTCAAAGGCTGACTTCCATCAAAGATGCTCAGGGGGGATGGCAGCGACCT
Source organism: Microcaecilia unicolor (assembly GCF_901765095.1). NCBI lineage: Eukaryota > Metazoa > Chordata > Amphibia > Gymnophiona > Siphonopidae > Microcaecilia > Microcaecilia unicolor. The sequence goes on along the minus strand of NC_044031.1, from coordinate 556,840,639 downwards.
TGGCCTATTATCAGATAAAGCATTATGTGCATAGTTTCCCATAAGGGAAGTTGTCACTTAAATTTGGGAGGCAAATTAGGGAATTTATGGAAGGTGATGCAGTGGGCCAGGTCTCAGTCTCATGGTTCTGCAAGGAATTAGGGAAATGGCAACCAGAAAGGCAGGTATCGGAGGTAGCCGAGAGGTGGAGCGGGGAAGTGGGGCGCACAATTTCGGAATGTCACATTAACCAATCACTGACAGGAATACCACAGATTGTCCACAGTGCAGAATTGCAAGAATGCCAGTATAGACTTATACATAGAGCGTACTTCTCTCCCAGACGGGCCTTCCATGCACAGGTAACGCCCTCAGATAGTTGCTTAAAATGTAAGCAGGGACATGCGACTATAACACATTGCATATGGCAGTGCAGGCTTATCAAAGCCTTTTGGTGGAAAATAGGTAGTTGCATAAGAGAAATATTGGGATACCCGATAGCCATCACGTTTGAGAGAATGCTGTTGAGCATTCCAGGATATTGGGAGGCAGGCACGCGAGGGGAACGCTTATTTCTGAGCAAATCCTGCATAGTGGGAAAAAAGTGCATTTTAAATCATTGGATATTAGACATACCTCCCTCTTTCTGGTATTGGAGAAATAAGCTACACCAACTCATGCTTTGGGAAGCAAGGGGAGCGTGATTGACCCCTAAACGTCAGTTGAGGTTCATGAGTGTGTGGGGGCCATACATAAATAAGATATTGCCTCGAGCACGCAGTCAAGTGCTAAATGGACTGCCTTGGGGACAAGAGGAAAGGAGATAAGATCGAGCATAACCATGCAAGCGGGAAGGGAGGGAAAGAGTAGGGAGGGAGGGCAATGGGAATAGGGGATATAAATGTGAGAAAATATTGGAACTATGGATATACATATGTTTGGCACAAGATGATTATAGTCAAGTTTATTGTTCCTGAATTTTCAGTTGTAGTTATGCTGATGCTGTACTTGCTAAAGTTCCAATAAAAACGTTATTAAAATAAGGCATTATATACACAGCTTGCCCTGGGAATGTCTCACAGAAGATGTCCAGGAGGAGATTTCCTCGGCTTTCTCGTTCCAGGCGCAGGGTAAAGTGTCATTGACAATGCATCACAGACATTTAAGCGACATGACAGAAGAAATTGACTATGCGACACTGGCCCAGGCATGGACGGAAGAGCCGTTAATGACTTTAACGCCTCAGACACTACAGGAATACATTTATTCGATTCAAAAATCATCGAAGATGGTCTAGTATTGCGAAATGGAATACAAATTTGCATTAAGAACTTACATTCCACCGAGGAGGGCTTTCCACATGGGAGTATCTCCAGACGCGGCATGCCCCAAGTGTGGGATGCAGGGTGCGACATTGGGGCACATGTTCTGGTCATGCTTAAAAATACAAAGATTTTGGACCAAAGTTATACAATCGACATCCAGTATGTGGGGTGCCACATGGCAAAAAGGGCCGATGTTGTTGTTCGGGAGACCAATGATAGTGCGACCAACTTTAGCAGGCTTTAAGGGATTTACTCACAGAGCCATAATGACAGCGAAAAAGCTCATTCTCACAGGGTGGATTACAAACAAAGATCCGACCTTGCAGCAGTGGCGTGGATTGCTAATGGATTACATGAGATTTGAAAAGAGACTAGCAGACTATAAGGGGGAACGGAGATTCACTGACAAAGACTTCTATCGACTATGGGCCCCGTTTTGACAGACAATTCCCCCAGGGGCAGAGGACGTATCCTAAATATGTGAGAAATGGCCGTTGCTACATTTAAGAAGAATGGACATTACTACATAAAGGGTTGGAGGGTGGGGGGATGGGGAGGGGGGACGGGGGCAGAGTGGAGGGTGGGGATATCAGTTATCTTTAGATGAGGAAGTTCTGTTGAGATAAGATTTGGAGATTTGTTATCCTGCAGGGGCCTGAATTGAGACTGGAAACATTCGCAACTTTAAAACCAGGTCCTTACGTTGAATGTAGATTAGAACGAGAATCTGGAGAGTTAGAAGAACTTGTTAGATGTATTTAATCTTATGCAAACTAATAAACAAATTTCAAAATAAAAACACTTCTCCAGTTTAGCATAGAGTCTATTGTCTCATAGCCGCTGAAGGATGATCCTGACATGCAGAGCATGATCTGAGAGAGACAAAGAATATATTAAGATGTCATCCAGGTATACTACTACCTACACGGGTATAAAGCAGATCTCTGAAGATTTCATTGACGAAGTATTGAAATACCGCTGGCACATTACATAATCCAAAAGGCCACTAGGTATTCACAATGTCCATCATGAGTATTGAATGCAGTCTTCCACTCGTCTCCTTCTTTTATGTGAATCAGGTTATAGGCCCCCCTCAGGTTCAACTTCAGGTTCTTTTGCTCCTTGTAAGCAATCAAATAATTCAGCAATAAGAGGTAGAGAGTAATGGTTTATGATATTGATGGTGTTTAAACCACGGCAGTCTACACATGGTTGAAAACCCCCATCTTTTTTGCGAACAAAGAAGAACCTGGCTCCAGCAGGAGAAGTAGAGGGACGTATGAAGCCTTTTACGAGATTCTCGTGAATATATTCTGTGAGGTCTTTTGTCTCAGGTCTAGATAGATTATAAACTCACCCCCAAGGGGGCATTCTCCCAGAAATAAGGTCTATGGCACAATCAAAACTTCGATAAGGTGGAAGCATCTCAGCTTGTTTTTTTTACAAAAAACTTCCTTAAAATTCAGATAGATTCTAAGTCTGGACAAGGCAGGTAGATCATTAGGAAGAGTCGCACCCAAATGAATACCTGCTGTAAGGCAAGTATGAAAATAGGTGGATCTCCAGGAAGCAATTTTATTATTGACCCAGTTAATACTCGGAGAATGCTGATGGAGCCAGGATGGATGGATCTGGGTAAGACAAACAACTGAATGGTCTTGTTGTGTAATGCTCCAATCTTTAAAGAAAGGGGCAAAGAGACTCTATATACGTGTTCCCCTTGAATGGAAGATATTTTAAAGGCCGATGTTAAAGATACAGTGGGAATATTATAATGTCGAGCCAGTTCTCCATCCAGAAAATTTCCGGCTGCCCCAGAGTAAATGAGAGCAGACACAGTAATATGCCTGGATCCACAAGACAAACGCAACACAATACAGCAAAGAGTAGTGGAGGAGTAAGCAAGATGGCCTAAAGTCATCTCCACCAAGGACATTTGATTATAAAATGTCCAGTGCCTCCACAGTACAAGCACAGTCTTTCACGCTATCTGCATAAACTTTCCTCATCTGAGAGTCTAGAGTGTCCTACGATCATGGGTTCCTCCAGTGACTCCGGATTGCCTGTCCGCTGTCTGGCAGGAGGGAGACTGCTGACTTCAGAAGGCCCGTCGAGAAGTTTGACAGGTTGCCTCTTTTTCTTGAGATCTTTCCTGGAAACGAACATCAACCCGGATACACATGGTGATCAACTCATCCAGATTAGTGGGTAATTCCAACATGGCCAGCTCGTCCTTAATCCTTCCTGGTAAGTCTTGCCAGAATACCGCCACTAGGGCTTCTTGGTTCCATCTCAATTCCGTAGCCAAGGTGCGAAAGTGGATAGCATAATCTCCCACCGTGAGAGACCCTTGTTGGAGATGTAAAATATACATGGCCCCTGAAGATGGATGTCCAGGTTTATCAAAGACCATCCAGAATTGCTGTAGAAAGGCAGATAAATCTGAAAGAATGGGATCCTGTTGTTCCCACAGGGGGAAGACCCTTAGACAAGGCCCATCCAGAGAGTAGAGAGACAATGTAAGTAATCTTGATGCGATCAGAAGGAAAACTTCCTGGTTGGAGTTCGAAGTGCATCTGACATTGATTTAAGAAGCCCCTATAAGCTTGAGGAGTCTTATCAAAAGGTGGGGGGGACTAAGGATAGCCAACGAACCCTGGAGGTTCTTCAGCAAAACAAACCGTCGTACCCCAGGGGTTGAGCCCCCAGGAGTGGATGGCCAATTGGACTTAAAACCACCAGGAAGGGAGGTCAGTCCGAGAGCAGGGGCAGATGGCAGTAGCCAAAATAGGAGGGCAGACGGCAGTAGCCAAAATAGGAGTCCAGACTGACCTGACTAGGCAGGAACATATGTCTGGGTAGACTCGTCTGTAACTGGAACAAGAGTAGAAGCAAACTTGGCTTGGCAGGAACAAGAGTCAGGAACAGATTTAGTTTACAGGATAGGAGTCAGGAACATACTTGGCTTGGAAGGAACAGGAGTCAGAAACAGACTTGGCTAGGCAGGAACAGGAGTCGGAAACAGCCTTGGCATGGAAGGAACAGGAGCCAGGAACTGACTTGGCTTGACAGGAGCAAGCGTCGGAAACAGACTTGACTTGGCAGGAACAGGAGTAGGGAACATTCTTGGCTTGGAAGGAACAGGAGGTAGGCGAGATCCGGGAATCGGAGACACCAGGCAGACACAAGAGGCAGACAAGGTCCGTGAGCTTCGGGGAATACCATGACGGAGAAAGCCAGCACACACCAACAAGGACAAGAATCCGGAGAGCAGTGTGTTGCCGAAGCCCCAAGTGCCCTGAGACACCGGCAGTTAAAGGGACACAAGGGGTGTGGTGAGGAGGCGCTGGGACATCGATGGTGGCGGACGTTGAAGGCAGCGGTGAAAAGTGAGCTCTCTTGCTCCATGCCCGCTCCGTGGGAACAATGCCCCACCATCCAGAGCTACCAGGTGAGGAACGTGACAAACATGATGACTGAAAAAGAGGTCCTGTTTATCATGGTTTGATTTGTTTTAGTCTTTGTGATATGAGTATTGTGTATGTTTCTTGTAAACCAACTAGTTGTAGGTGGTATAGAATTAAAAAGAATAATAAATAAATAAAATGGGCAATCTGGAGGTATTCTGATACTATCTGCTGGGGTGCAGGTCTACTCTGATAACAACCACCAGGAACAAGGAAACCAATAGCAGTGTCAAATGGTGGTTCTTGAGACTCCAGCCCTTCAACTATGATCTGCAACAAAGACAAAGGGTAGGAAGGGAACAGTAAAATGCAGATTTTTCTTCCCACAATGTGGCCCTGACAGAGGCAGGCCTTCAACCCAAGGAAATTGAGCTGTGAGTGGCAGCCAATCCAAGTCTATGACATTCTCCACGCCAAAATGCACATCTACTATCTTACTGACTAACATTTTATTTTAGAATTCAAGATCTCAAACAAATATATTTAGAACAATTTGAAATTACTAGGCTACTGTCTCTGTGTTCTAAACCCTGAATGCCTATAATAAAGTCAATACAGTAGAGCCATGAACTACAATTTACCTCTGCTGGAACATTTCTAATGAATATACAATGCTGAGGTCACTTTCCATTTACTTTCCCCGCATTTATCTTGCTTTAAGAGGAAATGTGAACATTAAACTAATCAGTCTACTTGGTCTTTTCTGGGATGCATATTTCCTTAATACAGGAATCAAGTGTAGGATAATTTGATTTTGGATTCTTTAGAAATCTTTATCTTAATCATTATATGGGTAAAATACTTTAGATAGGGAACAGTTCATACTGTTTGGTAGCACTTCATCACCAGCATGGGCCCTGACTACCACAAGGATTGATACAATCACCTATACTGTTTGATATCTACCTAAAGCCTCTAGCTGAGCTGATTCAGTCAATTCAGTTCTACATCTATGCGGATGACGTGCAGCTACTAATACCCATTAAACCTGACTTACAGCCCTAAATAAACTGATTACCTGTTTAACAGTAATTCAAGAATAGGCTACAAACAACCAGCTCTACCTGAACCCAAGTAAAACCAAACTTCTGTGAATCCTTAACACAAGTGGGTACATACCTGACATCAAAATGTCTTTTGGGAACTATGAAGTCTCCCTCAAATCACTTCAGAAACCTTGGAATACAGCTAGACTCAAAACTTATGCTGATCCCCCAAATCCAAACAACTTTCAAGAGCTGCTTCTATCATTTGCAACAACTACGCTGCCTCTCTCCTTACATTGGGAAGGAAACTTATCAGAGTATAATAACATTAGCACTGGATTACTGTAATAACATAATGATATTTATGTACTGCTATAACCAGGATAATCTCACGGGAATTACAAAATAAGATAAATATCAATTATTCTAATTATTTAGATGGAACAAACTTCTGAAGGAGGCAGGTTTTAAGATTCCTCCTAAATAAAGCATAGACGTCAGATTGAGTAAGGCATATTGAGAATTCTTTCCAAAATTTGGGGACCTGATATACCAACAATAATTCATGGATTTTCAGTTTCTTACAATCTTTAGCACAAAGAAGGCTAAAAGGAGAATTACTAATGGCTCTTCGAGACCTGGCCAAAGATGTGAACTGAAAATTATCCAACATATAATTCAGAACAGCTCCATCTAAAATTTTAAATTAACAGAAAGCAAACTTAAATAAGACCCTGGCCTCTACTGGTAACTAATGAAGTTTTACAAAGCAACCCGAGAACTTATTTGATTTTCTCAAAGAAAAAATTATATTTATTGCTATATTTTGTATTGTCCGAAGCTTTCTTAATTTATGCTTTGCGCTTCCCAAAAAGATCAGATTACAATAATATAACTTCAACACTATGAGTGATTGAAGTAGAAGTTTATATTTATCTATTTCAAAAAAACATCTCACTTGTCTCCGTTTTCTTAGCAAGAAAAATGAGCTTTTAACTAAAGCATTGATATGTGAATCGAGGGAAACAGTACAATCCACATAAAACCCTAGAATTTTAATTACAGAAGAGTGTTATTTGTGTAACTTAAATATCTACTATAATAAAAGGCACCTCCAACGTTCTGAAGCTGACTCCGTGGCTTCAGTAAAGGGTTCGTAACAAGGGTTCATAACATCGTAAGTCTGTCACATCTCTCTCTGCCCCGCCCTCGCATCAAAAAGTGATGACGTCGAGGGCGGAGGACCTATCAGAGGGAACCGCATCAAAACGCCATGACGCGAGGGCAGGGCACAGACAGATGTGACAGATTTACAAATGATACGAACCCTTCAATGAAGCCACGGTGTCGGCTTCACAACGTTGCAGGTGCGTTTTATTACACTACATAGCTCATGAGTCACAATGTCTAAACAGCCTGGCTATGTTTCTCCCTAATTTTGCAGTTAAACATCGCGGGGTGGCTGCAGTGGGGGGGGGGGGGGGGGGGGGGGGGGGGGACAGAGGGCAATCGCTGGGTGGCTGGAGGGGGGGGCAGTGGACAGAGAAGAATTGCTGGGTGGCTGAAGGGGGGCAGTGGACAGAGGAGAATCGCTGGGTGGCTGAAGGGGGGCAGGCTGGGTGGCTGGAGGGGGCAGAGGAGACACGAGAATCGCTGCATGGCTTGGGGGGGGCAGGGGGCAGAGGACAATCGCTGGGTGGCTGGAGGGGGGGGGCAGGGGAGAGAGGAGAATCGCTGGGTGGCTGGAGGGGGGCAGGGGAGAGAGGACAATCACACACACTCTCTCACAGACACACTCGCACCTAGTCTCTCTCTCTGTCACACACACACACACTCGCATGGTGTTGCCAAACACGCAGAGGGGGGAGAGGCAGGGGGTCCTGGCACCAGATGGGAGGGGAGGGAAATACAGAGGGGGAAGGGGTCCCGAGACCTGAGAGGGTTTAGGGGGAGGGGGTCCTGAGACCTGAGGGGGGAGGGTCCCAAGACCTGGGAGGGGGAGGGGATCCTGAGACCAGAGGGGAGGGGGTCCTCATACCAGAGGGGGAGGAGGGGGTCCTGAGACCACAGAGGGAGGGCGGGAGGTGTCTCTGTCACACACACACACTCTCTCTCTCACACACACTCTCTCTCTCACAGTCAGTGTCTTTCTCTCACTCTCACACAGTCTCTCACACTATGTCTCACACTCTATCACATTCACTCTCTGTGTCACACACTCACTCACTCTCACACACACTCTTGGTCTCACACACTCAGTCCCATACACTCTCGGTCTCACAGAGAGTCTGTGTATCGCACACATACTCTCTCACACTCTCTGTCTCACACACACTCTCACTCTCTCTCACACACAGTATATCTGTGTGAAACACACTCTCTCTCTCACACTTGCTGTCTCACATACGCACTCGCACACACTCTCATTCAAACACACACACTCTCATTCTCACACACACACTCGCACCCAGTCTCACTCTCTGACACACACACTCAAACATTCACTCTCTCTCACAAAGTCACTCTCACACACACTCTCTCACACATACACACTCCAAGGAAAACCTTGTTAGCGCCCGTTTCATTTGTGTCAGAAACGGGCCTTTTTTCCTAGTAATCCAATAAAAGATCGGGATTATTGGACCTTTACAGTGGTCTAACTACAAAAGGTTTGCACCAGCTCCAACTGATTCAGAATGCTGCAAGAAGGCTGAGAGAAGGTTGTAAGTGACATGACCACATCACATCATTTTTGCAAAACCTTTACAGGCTACCAGTACAATACAGAGCTAAATTTAAAGGCCTTTAAAGGAAAGCGCTCAGAGTATTTGAAGAACAGGATCTTTCCTCCATGGATCCTATAACAATCGCCCAAATTTGGGTGCCCATAATTAGGCGTGGATCCCAGATAAGCAAACAAAACAATTAATGGGCTCCAATAATGTAATTACTGGAGCTACTAAGCGCTTAACTGGCACTAATGATTTGGGCGCCAATCCAGCTACTCTATTCTTTAACAAAAGGTGCCTAAATTGGTGTGTGTGCAACTCAAAAGGGGGTGTGGCTATGGGGGCTGGGGGCATGGGCAAGTCAAGGGCATTCACAAAAAATATGCACAATTTTACAGAACAGTGGGGATCCACGCCAAATTTGTGCAACAGAATTTACACCAGGTTTTCAGTTGGTGTAAATCCTTGTGACCAAAGTTGAGAATAGCACTGAGTGCCAAATTTGATCAGTCCTGAATTTTCAGTGTTTTAATAGAATCTGGCACTAAGGTCTTCCCAAGGAGTATCCCTAACCATACTCTTTCCAAAGGACATCACACGATATTTATGCCTGCCAGTTGGTCTTCTCGGGTATGGTCCCCACACTCTGGAATGCACTCCTGAAAGGCTTTGCTCAACACAAGTATCTCTACTTCAAGAAGGAGGTAAAAGCTTGGGTTTTTACCCAGGCCTTTAACGGAAGAAGTAACTAACTTGCTAGTCACACACACACACACACACACACGGGGTAACACTGGCCGCACATATCCTAGCAGGACTTGCTTATTGTTGAAATAATATTCAAGCACCTTTCTGACTTCGTGGAAATTGTGAGGCTGGAACTGTTGTTTATTTTTATTTTATTTTGTTATATGTTGTTCTGTTTTATTATATACTTTGAATGTAATTCTGTAACCCATTCTGGGTGCTGTTGGGAGGCCAGGCTAAATAATGGAAAAAATAAACAACTTTCTTTAAATTAGTTCCCTTATTTTCTAACCCCTGATACTCTATCTTGTCTATGTTCCAGTTTTTAATACACTATATGATGTCTATTAAAATGTTTTATTGCATATTGTGTTGACATTGTAAAGTAGCATACTATGCCATACCTTGTATTGTTATTTGAATATTTTTACTGCTGAAATTGTCTATTGCTTGTTTGAAATATTCTTGCTGTACACTGCCTTTGAGTGAATTTCTTCAAAAAAGGCAGCAAATAAATATAACATTCTAAGCAAAATGTCCTGAATGACTTCTTTCTGTTTCTTACACAGGTAAAGTGTTTGGTTTGGGTTTTTATTTTGTGTGTATGTGTGTGTGTGTGTGTGTGTGTGTGTGTGTGTGGGCGGTCATTATACAAGGTACGGCGTGCTACAAATGGATTTTTCTAATTAAAAACTAACAATAATTACTGTAGTGTATCTCACCTGCATTTGTCAAACTAATTGATTTTGACAGGTGACATGCCCACTTCCAGGTTCTCTGTCAATCAGAATCTAGGACACGCCCACACCCCACATACACTATGCCCTCTTTGGTGATATCACTGTCCACACCCACCCATGCCCCTTTAATGACATTACTAGATATGATGTCATAGCCGTGCCCAAGCCACAGTCCTTTCACATAACTCTGCCCCTAATCCTGCCTTATTTATATAGCACCACCCTAAACCATATCCCCTTTTCATAACCCTGCCCCAAGCACCATCCCTTCTGGTGATATAACAGGAAGTGATGTCAGCCTTACCCCTTTTCCAAGATGGCAGCTACCACTAGATGCACTACATCACTTCCTGTTTCCATTACCGGCCACCATCTTGGATGAAGTCACGTGATGGGAAGTGACATTAATAAACCCCGACACCCACCCACCCCCTACAGCCTTGGAGGAATGTACACATGCGCAGCTTAACTTTTTTTCTCACAGGATACATTGTATTTATTTTAAGCTGGAATGAGTTAGGTCTGTCTGCTTTAAGAATGACAGGAAGAACTAGTGTGCTGTACAAAGCCGCCATTGTCTGTGTAAATATCAATCAGTCTGCTGCTACAACCTCACCTCGCACAACAAACAGGCAGAAAAAAAAATTCCAGACTCACATATTTTACACTGTTTGCAACTCTGGCTGTTTTTAAAAAGGTGGTTTCAATTTCTCCTCTCCCTCTCAGCTTTTCAGAAAGCATGCTGTTCTCTGTGTAAGATCAATAGGTCTGCAGCTTGTATACCATAAAGGCCATGGAAACCATACATATTTCTAGTTTTAGATAAGCTATTTTGCTCTTCTTTGTGCTGGGAGCAGATCTGGAATTGCAAGACAGCATTTTTTCTGGTAACTACTTTCTAAGGCTGTAGAAATTTGTAGTTTGACATTTTGGCCTGTGCTAACTTGTGATAAGTTGCTGGTCAGCAACTAAAAGCCAGAGACTCCTATGACTAAGGACGCCTGCTGTATCCAGATAAACAATCAGAAGGAGAAGTGGGTGTGACCAAAATTGTAGCCATAGCACGAGGGTGGGGGTAGTAACTTGGTAACATACCCATTATCTAATGAAAACTTATGCTTATATGCATGACAGGCCCTAACTGCCAATATAATAAGGGAATAAATGATAGCATTTGATGGAACATGTTGGAACATGATACGTCATAACAGGAAACAGAATATTCTGGAAAGATGCATATTCATTAGGCAGGAAGGGTAATTATAATTAAGATAACGAACGAAGAAAGGAAGAAAAAAGTATTTAAGAGGAAACAGAACTGAGGATGGAGAGCCTCAGTGTGTCCACTAGGAGGTGGACATATTGACAGCTCCCAGGGAAAACTCTGTTTTTATTTGCTACATATTATACTGCTTTTTTTTTTGTTACATTTGTACCCCGCACTTTCCCACTCATGGCAGGCTCAATGCAGCTTACATGGGGCAATGGATGGTTAAGTGACTTGCCCAGAGTCACAAGGAGTTGCCTGTGCCTGAAGTGGGAATTGAACTCAGTTCCTCAGTTCCCCAGGACCAAAGTCCACCACCCTAACCACTAGGCCACTCCTCCACTCCACTCGTTACTATTTTAATAATTACTAATTGGCTTCTTTGACAATTTGAATAAACATTTATTATGTCTAATACTTATTTAGTAGCCAGAGTTTTTCTTGCCTGAGGTTCTGCCTGGGGGAGTAAAGATTTACTCGAGGATCTAACCTCCAGGATATCTTCAGAAGGCAAATCCTGTCTCTGAGGCAAAGGCAGGAATGCAAGCTTCCAGTGCGAACCCCTCTTCCCTAGCCATCAGCAAACTTACAGGGAATTCCCGGCTCTGTCACTTCCAAGAAGTGTGCACATAATCAGTAACTGTAAGGCAGATGTACATTTTCTCTCTGTTTATTCATGAGATCATAATGGAGCTGTTCTTGCTTTTTTTAAGCACATTCTTATCCATCTACACGTCTCATTCAGTGTTTGAGAAGAGCCACTTTCCCAACTCTCCTTTTGCTCTGTTTTTACATAGGGAACTAGCGCACCTCCACCCTTTTTGTGGCCTCCCCTTGTTTCTTGCTTTTTTTTAAGACCACAAGCCCCCCAGAACTAGTGTAAACACTATGGGCTGTTCTTCCCTGCTTTTCAGAGCTGGGGAAAAAAGTTACTGATAAACAAACTTTTTTCCTTTTTTAAATGCTTTATTTTCTTTTAGCAGAGTTGACCTAGGAAACAGACAAATTTTTAAAAAGTAAGTACAGCACCAGTAAAAGAAAAAGCGAAGAAAATTAATGGCAGAACAAAATGCTTTTTATACAGGGATTGCTTTTGCCCCCTAACAGTATTCATCTATGAAACATGTGTAGAAATGTAGAAAATGGCTGCTGTGAAAAACAGGTCAACTGGTTTTGATAATACCAGGTCTGACTCTGAAGTTCTCTCAGCTGTTGCAAGACAAGGATTGTAACAGTCTGAAGCAATGAAACTGGCAGGTGGGAAGAAGTTTAGTGAAGCTGCCCACAAATGACAGCTGTACCAAGCTGTACCAAGCCAATTTGGGAAGATGTGGTCAGTGATACGTGACAAAAACATAAATTTACAGTTAAAGGGAGAGAACAACAGGATGGGCTAACCGAAATTTGAAAGATAAAAATGAACTTGCGGTCAGATGTACTAATTGGTAAATAGATTTGTTGAAGTTACAAGGAATTTCAAAGATGTAAACACCAGGTGCCAATGTTAAAGATACGATTTGAAAGGGTATATAAATTGGCAGCATAAACAATCTTGGAAGTCTTCAGATACCATGCTACCTAATTTGGTCACGATCTGTTACTTTCTATGAAAAATGCTTATATTCCTGTATTGTCTATCCTATTGATCCTGTATTACTTTATGTTGGTACGTATATAATAAAAGACTTGAGATAATTTCTCATATCCACTGTTTTGTTTCTGATTATTATCTCTTAATTTAGTCAGAGTAAATACACTGCTCTGATCACTGATGGAGTCTAGATAAATTGAACAAACGCAATTGCTGCCTAGGATATTCTGTTCATTTCTAGATAATCAGTGGCTGGCCACTGATCTAGGAAGGGACAGAAATACCCTAAACAAATAAACACATGCAATGTTTAAAAAATTAAGTAAAACATCTGAAAGAGTATGGATATAATCAGCAGCCGTAAGCAATGTGTTAAAATTTTGAATCAAAACCTGATTATTATACATGATCCTTTGAACTTTTTTAAGTATATGAGATAGCCATTTCCAATTATACAGTATACCATGTCCCTACCAGGGCTTTCTCGCCGTCATTGTGGGTGCTTTTCTTCCACTAACTCGTTGCAGTGCACGTGTGACAGAACGGAAACATGAGTTTACCGTGCAGCCTAATAGGTAGTATGGGGAAAAAGAGTCCACGCAGGGGGAACATGTTGAATTTCACAAGCCCGAAATAATCAGACAGCCGAAATTGTCATAGATGATTTGAAAGTGACCGATAGGATATTTTTTAGTTTTATTGACAAAGGGGTACAGGCTGGTAAAATTGCCATACGGTATTTTTTCACCCTGTTTAACCTGACAGTACAGACTCATGGCATTTGTTCTGCCTCCAAAAAGGACATCTAGTGAAACTAAAGGTTCGGGTAAAGCGGCTCTGTTCAGAAAGGCCGCACATTCTCTATCCATTTTAATCAGACTGTCCCACTCATGTTCACAAATACTGATGACTTTAAACCCTTTCTCTTTTAGGTCATTTGCCTTGCATTGTAGTTGAGAAACTCGAAGGTAGTCCCCGTCAATGGGTTCTGTTTTTTTAATATCATAGCAAGAGGTATAGCTGTGGTAAAAGCATCCATTAAATTCAAAGGCAGGGCCATACCCATCGAGAAAATAGTCACCCACCTGCATTTTACCACCCTTTAGAATGTGCCTGATTTGTATATGTTGTTTGTCCTTGGTGTGCAACAGCCAATGGATACTGACTACTAGTCCCCACATCGTGCTGGGTTGGTGGTAGTTAATACAGAGTATTATAAATAAAGTCGCTAGCATCTAAAAAATATAAACAAAAAATAAGGAGTTTTTTTGGAAGTGAAAGAAAGAAATCACATACCAGCACAAAATTCAATTGAGCTGGCTATGTCCTAAGGGTTTTCCCTGGAATTACTGAGGACTCCTTTTTCTCCTATTAAAAAAAAATAAAAAAATAAAAATTTCTTGACTATGGAGCATGAGTAATTGGTGTTTGGTATTTATCTTAGTATAGTTTTACAGAAGATCAACACCAATTTGTGACTGCTATATTTTTTCATGTATTATACAAGCAGTGGTATCCCAATGTCTATCTTGATAGCCAATTATGGACTTTTCCTCCAGGAACTTGTCCAAACCTTTTTTAAAACCAGATACGCTATATGAGAACATGCTGAAAATGCCCCAACAGCTAGTGCTTAGGCTTTTCAATTATCACACATTAATTTTTGCACGTAACACATGGTAAGTAAAACCTTTATTGCACTTTAGCAAACAGGCCCCTTTATATTTGTAAAATATAGAAAATAAGCAACAGAATAAAGTGCAACTTGCACATTTTGTTCAAGCAGCTTCCTGGTTGATGTAGCTATAGCTGCTTTCTGAATACAAATTGCTACTTAAAGCAGAAGATGCAGCTTCTTAGTAATTTTAGTAATTTTGCATCATAGGACTTTCTTTCTTTCTTCTTTTTTTTTTTTTAAAGGAGACATGTATATCAGAATTTACTAGAACAATAGAATTATGCGCTGTCGAAGAACACACCCTGCTAGCATGGAGTGCTGCTTTAAAGTAATTCTTTGGCAGAGACAACATTTTCTTTTCCCACACAGTTTCACACATGCACATAAACATATGTACCTGGCATCCCTTTGGTGATGATCAATGGACTGATTGACTCTGGAGTGAGGTGGACTGAGGAAATGTCTGTAGTCATGGCAGCAACAAGAACAACAACACAAAGATGTGACATTTGAAATGAGGTGGTCAAGGAAGAAGTATAAACACATAACTATGAGATGAATTCATAAAATCTGTGTGTCAATCTTTTTTTTTAAACACCTCACAAGTCTTTTAGAGCAATGTTCTCTCAAAATAATAACAGAGAATGCAAAACTATTTTATATCAGAAATTGAGGGACCAGGGAAGTCTTTCTAGGGCTAGAGCAAATGGGCGTGAAGTGTTTTGATTATTGCTGCTGCTGTCACCAGCATGCCTGCAGGTTGAGCAGAAGTACCAACACTGGCAGTGACAGGCAGCAGTTGCAACTATAATTCAGTCAGAATACAGAAAGCTGTTGAGCTGAGAGAGCAGAGAGGGCCCACAGAGGAGAGGACGGGAGGGAGGGAGAGAAATGCTGAACCAGGGAGGTGGGGGGTGGGAAAGAGCAGGCATAGGATGGCCCCAGGGTGTGGGATTGGAGAGGAAGGAATAAGAGAGGTGACAAGCTGGATATGGAGGAACAGAAACACAGCAAAGAGATGTTGGACAGAGAGGGAGCCTAAGAACACAGGGGTAGGGATAGGAACACAGAAGGGCAGTGCTGGATGGAAGATAATAGAGACATCATGATTGCTCACAGACATCTTAGTTCATTCAGCACTCCCATAATACACAAACTTAGGAAGCCAGAGACCTGTGGGACACCACAAGTGTGGATCGTGCTCAGTGCACAATGTAAACATTAATATTAAGATATTTGTCCATTCAAAAACTAGTGAGAGATTTGAGCTAAGATGTTTTACCAACTGTAAAAGCTCAGGTGTTATCTACATTGTACAATGCTCATGTGGACTACTTTATATAGGGAAAACCATAAGACCCTTGAATAAGCGGATTACTGAACATAAAAGTGTAATTAAAAGGAAAGTACTAGAGAAGCCACGAGTGCAGAACTGTGTAGAAAAGAGTCATGTATTTAAAGATCTTCAATTTTTTTGTGCTCTGCATGCCACGCCCCTCATGGAGAGGGGGTGATTTGGGCAAGCTTTTATTATAGAAGGAACAAAGATCTATATATAAGTTTAACACAGTAACCCCACATGGTCTGAATCAAGAACTTGATTTTACTCTGTTTCTGTGAAACTTAATGGACTTTTTATGAAGTCTCTCTGTCTGGCATTGCTTATATAGTATCACAGCTTGTATTGTTTATGGCATTTTGGACTGTCCTTCTGTTGGTTTCCTTATTTTTTAATACATACCATGCATTTTAGATGGACTACCATTTTTAATATGATTGTAGGAGATGGCTAACCCTGTTTTTTAATCGCAATTTTTTATCTCTTATTTTTGATCTTGTGGACTGGTAGGATCCATATTTAGCTGTTTTAACCCATTTTTAGTAGTTTTTGTACCTTTTTAGAAGCTTTTAAGGTGTTCTACATGTGTTTTAAGGATTCTCTGACACTCTAAGATTTCTTCCATGGTAAGAATGCATAGATGACATAATTAGAACACATAAACTCTCTATGTGTTCCACTATATTTTTAAAAATAATTTTTTCTGTTTTAAGGACCTTTTAAGAAGTTTTTTTGCAGCGATTTTAGCTGTTATGGATCCTAGAACATCTCAGGATGTTCATTTTATATTTTTATTTTCATTCATTTTAGCAATTTTCCACGGATGTAAACACTGGCAAATTTTTTAAGGACACTCTGAAGCTGTTTTTAGTGGTTCTGCATTTTAGGCATATGTTGTTACTACTTTGCACTGGGTTTTAAGTTTATTTTCTGCACTAATTAGTTATGCATGACCTCAGCATACGTATATGCTTGACTGATGCATTAAGTTTCCTTTCACTGCAATCACAGCGTTTTTATGAAAGACTGACCCCAGAATCTGTAAGTATATTGTGCACTTCTAATGGATTCATTTTCTTTTTTAGCCCAGTGAGGCTGTTTTTATCATCTGTGGTGTTTTCCTTTCTTTTTTAGCGCTTGCTATGTTTTAACAGTTTCACCAGTCAGGCTATTTTTGGAATTTTAAATCAGCTGACTAAGCCTCTCTGGTTGTTTTATTGTTTTACTTTTGTACATTGTTTCAGCATCTAGACATTAAACTAGCACCTGGACATTTTTAGTATGGTGCTGTTATTAAGAGTTCTTTTAAAAATTCCTCTTGTGTTTTTATAGTTTATTTATTTATTTATTTATAATTATGCTCTTATAGGATTTTGATATTACATACTGAATGATTTTATTTTCATTTACACTGACTCACTGCCCCTGATGCTGCCATTTTATACTGGCAAAACATGGCCATGTCGGGCATTTTATGTTAAATTTCTGGGAGCTTTTAATCTATTAATAATAACTGTGATTTTTACAAGGTTTGCCTTGTTGTTTTATCTGGAACAGCAAAGAGGCGCTGAGTGTCTTGCAACAGCAGAAGAGATAAACAAAAAGCAGTCACTGAAAGTCCAAACAGAATTTTTATTCATACAGACCCGACATGGCCACGTTTTGCCAATAAGGCTGCATTAGGGGTAGTGATATAAAACAGCTAACCAGGAACAAGAAAGGCTTAGCCCTGATAGCACAACTGATCATCCAAAATGACTTCAGCAGTAGTTTCCTCACAGAAAGTGGAGCAGCAGCTTCAAACCTCTGTATGGTGGGATGTACTCAAGCAGAACTTAAATAGGGTGGGAAGCCACAGCTCCACTGGACAGCACTACAGCACCTAAAAATGCTCCACTCTATAATGCTTTGAAAAAGTATGCCGAGACAATCAAGTAACCACCCAGTAAATCTCTTCCAATGAAAGGACCGCCATCTCTGCCCATGAGGCTGACTGAGCACAAGTAGAGTGAGCTAGCAAGACCTCTGGCGGTGTTCTACCATCCGAAACATATGCCGATGCAATCGCTTCCTTAAGCCATCAAGCAATCGTGACCTTTGATGTTGCACTGCCTCTACAATTCCCTGAAAGAAGCACAAAAAGATGATCTGACCATCAAAATTCATTCAACATCTCCAAGTAACGCATGAGAACCCGCATACTCCGTTGGAAAGTCTTCCTTCCAAAAAGATGGAAGACGGAAGAAAAAGTGGTTGATTAAGATGGACAGCCAACAGGACCTTCAGTAGAAATGATGGAACCATGTGCAACGTCACGCCTGCTTCCGAAAATTAGAGAAAAGGGTCTCAACTCGCCAAGGCTTGAATTTCCGAGACCCAATGGGCTGAAACCATTGCCACGAAAAAAAAAAACGTCTTTGAGTTAAGGTCTTTATCTGATGCCATGCACAAAGGCTCAAAGGGCACCTTTTGCAAAGCATGAAGCACCAAATTAAGGTGCCAAGATGGACACCGTCGACTAAGTGGGGGATGAAGATGGAGAGCCCCCTTCAAGAAACAAACCATATCCAGAGGCACCGCTAGGGAAGCCTCAGCTACACAACCCCTAAAGCAAACGAGGGCCACCACCTGCACCCAGAGAGAATTATAGGCCAGCCCCTTGTGTAGTCCATCCTGCAGAAAAACTAACATCTGAGCAATGGACACCTTCAAAGGCAACCATGCATATATCGCACACAATGTGTAAAAGGTGTGCCACACCCGAGCATACGCTGTAGTGGTCGAATGCTTCCTGGCCTGGAGCAACATAACTACAACTGCACCCGAATAACCCTTTTTCTTTTATCTCACCTTCTCAACAGCCAGGCCATAAGACCAAAGCGGGAGGGATCTTCCATCTGAACAGGTCACTGATGCAGTAGATCTGAAGTCACCAGTAGTTGCAAGGGCTTGTCCACCAGAAAATGAATTAAGTCCGCATATCAAGGACAGAGTGGCCAGTACAGAGCCACCAGCACTACCAGCCCTCCATGGTGTCTGATTCAGTGTAGAACGCGCCCTATCAAGGGCCATAATGGAAAGAGATATAGAAACTTCACTTTTGGCCATGGCTGCAGCAGGGCATTTAACCCCAGGTCCCGAGTTGCCTTCTTCTGAAGAACTTGTCTACCTTGACATTCTCCTGGATTGCCATCATATCCATCTCTGGCGTGCCCCATTACAAGCAAACCAGAAGGAACACCTCCGTGGACAATTCTCATTCCGCCGGATCTGGGTTTCGGCTGAGAAAATACGCCTGCACATTGTCCTGACCCGCAATGTGTGCTGCTGACAGGCACTGTAGGTGGTCCTCCACCCATTGCAGGAGACGACTCTCCTCGATGGCCAGAGCCAAGCTCTGTGTGCCACCCTGCCGACTGATGTATGCCACTGCTGTTGTATTGTCAGACAGAACTCGGATCACTGTGCACTCTAGCAAATCCCGAAAGGTCAGCAAGGCATTCACAACTGACTGCGACCAATGCCCATGTGCATACCGCTACCATTGGAGGTAATGAGCGCCCCACCAGGAAAGGCTGGCATCCATAACTACCACAAGACACTGTGGGGAGGCCAGCAGCCTTCCTGTTGTAAGCTGGTGTCGCTTAATCCCTAGGCCATGCTCCGTCTCACCTGGGGCAACCACAGAATCTGTCACTGATACTCCTGTGACACTGAAGACCATCGGGACAGAAGAGAGCACTGCAGAGGGTGCATGTGAGCCCTCACCCACAATACCACTTCCAAGGTGGCTGCCATAGACCCCAACACCTGAACATAATCCCAGGTTCAAGGGTTGGACAAACTCATCAGGCTGCGCACTTGCAAGAGCAGCTTGGTCCTCCTGCCATTCGGTAGGAATTCTCGACCCTGTAGCATGTCGAAGCAAACCCCCAGATACTCCAGAGACTGCAAAGAAACCAGAAGACTTTTCGCAAAGTGGATAACCCATCCTAGGAGCTGTAACAGCGCAATGACCCAGTTGGAAGCCAACTGACTCTCCTGTTTGGACGATGCTCATATCAATCAGTCGTTGAGAAAGGTATGAACTCATATTCCTTCCTTCCTCAGAAATGATGCCACCACTACCAAGACCTTGGAAGAGGTCCAGGGTGCAGTAAGGTCAGAGCCTGGAACTGAAAGTGACAACCCAGAACTGCAAACCGCAGAAAATACTGGTGTGGAGGCCAAGTAGGAATATACAAGTAAGCCTCCTTGAGATCCAGCACTGTGAGAAATTCCTTTGGCTGAATCGCAGCAATCATGGAGTTCAGAGTTTCTACGCGGAAATGCCACACCTTCAAGAACTGATTCAGCTTTCTGAGATTGAGTACGGGGGCGGAAGAAGCCCCCTTTTCTGAGCACCATGAAATAAATGGAATACTGACTTGTACGCATTTCCAGAGGACGCACAGGAATGACCACCTCCACACCCAGCAGAGAGCACAATGTGTCTTCTAAGGTCACTCTTCTGGACGCTGTGGCACAGTGAGACTCTGTAATAAAAAGGATTTTAGAGATTGCTTTTCAACTCTATCTGCCTTGACTAACAAGTACACTTTGGGTCTGTATTGTTGATTAGAAGTAATTCTGTTTAAAAATGATTGTTTAACTTTGATTGTGTGGAAATAAGTTGGAATGCAGAATATAAGACACAGCTCTAATTAATTTGGTATGTGAACATGAGGATGGCGCTTGTTTTCGAAGTTCAGACTGGCCACCTGGACTTGGAAACATGTGACCATATTCCCACAGTATGGCTTGTTTACCTATTCTCAAGCATTCTGTAATTTTCCTTGGCTCTGAAAATAAGCTTTAGCTTAATAAAAAGGGGGCCTTGTTGCAGCAGAGCTTTGAGGATCACCTGTGGGTGGACGCATCGTGCAGAAAAGACTTGTTCCTGGTCATAAGGAGACTTTGGGCTTTCGCTGCAATGGGCCTCCCATATAGAGAGTTGCACGGGGACAGAAATCCAACCTGTCCTCGCCCGTCCCCACTGGAATCCAACCCGTCCCCATTTGTCCCCATAGGGAATCTAACCCATCCCTTCCCCATTGGGAATCTAATCCGTCCCCGCAAGAATTTAATGGTGCATTAAAATAAATTGCTGTTGGCTCTCTCAGTCTCTCTCTGAGTTTGAGCCGCAGTACTGCAGGCAAGGAAGGAACGGAAGTTGGAACACTCCAGTGTGCACATGTAAGACTTCTCTGATTCACTGGCAGTGTGTGCTAAGAGATCACCACATGCACGCACCAGTAGGTCAGGTGACATCTGATGCTCGTGCCTACATCACAGCTGAGGTCTGCGCATCAGCCCGGGAGCACAGAGGATTAATAGTAACAGTAAATGACAGCAGATAAAAAAATGGATCAGTCCATCAAGTCTGCCCAATAGTCACAATCATTCAATTCATGATTAAATCAACAATGAATGTGATATTATATACTTGATTGTGGTCTCTCTTTGGCGTTTCTGGGATACACCATAGAAATCCACCTGGCCCTATCCTTACGTTTCAACTGCTGGAGTTGCCTTCAAAGCCCACTCCAGCCTATTCATCTCATTTGTGGGACACAGACCGGAAAAGTCTGTCCAGCACTGTCCTCATGTTCCAGCCACTAAAGTTGCTGCCTAAGCCTTTTCCAGCCCATCCTAAACCAGATTGCCATATATGAGACACAGACCATACAGGTCTCCCGGTATCAGCCCTAGTTCATCACAGCCAGAGTCACCATCTAAGTGTCACGGCACATCCATACACAAGCAGCCATTTAAATTTAGGTTTTTTATAACTTCCACTTTCTAATTAGATATTCTCTGTGTTCATCCCATGCCTTTTTGAATTTCATCAGCATTTGTATCTCTATCACCTCCTTAATGGAGACTTTCCGCATCTGTGCTGTTAAAGCAAGGAGGAGGAGAGAGCACTCAAAGAACTTGGTACTTGGTAGGTGAGAGGCTGGCGCAAGTGCAGCATACACTTCCACGAGAATCCCACAAGAACTGCTTCTGTCCCCATGGGAACCCCGCAGGAACTGCTTCCGTCCCCACGGGAACCCCGCAGGAACTACTTCCATCCCTGAGGGAATCCTGCGGGTTCCGCGGGATTCCCGCAAACCCCGTTCCTGTGCATATCTCTACTCCCAGATGATGAGATAAGGGGCCTGAAATTCCTGACCAGTGATGTTGTATGGAGTAGCCTAGTGGTTGTATGGAGTAGCCTAGAGGAGTAGCCTAGTGATTAGTGCAGTGGACTTTGATTCTGGGGAACTAAGTTCGATTCCCACTGCAGCTCCTTGTGACTCTGGGCAAGCTCCATTGCCCCTGGTACAAAATAAGTACCTGAATATATGTAAACCACTTTGAATGTAGTTGCAAAATAAAAAACCAAAAAAACCTCAGAAAGGCAGTATATCAAGTCCCATTTCCCTAATATGTATATATCTGTCTTATAGCTTTCTTTTAGCTAGATGATTTAATCATTGTATATATATATATATCTTAATCATTGTAGATTTTGGCACCTCTAATAAAGGTCTCATTTACCTAATATGAATCCAAAAGAATCCACAGTAATTATTGAGTAGTCTGTGTCAGTGAGACAGGCTGTAAATCCATAGCAGTACAGACTCCAAGAAAAATCTGCAAAAGGCAATCAGAGCTCCAGCCTGTAACCCTCTCTGACAATGTTTAAAACCCACTGGTCTGAAGTTATGGTGGCCTACTCATGATAAAAGAGAGTTAACAGACCTCCTATACGATCCCTCATTGGTTGGAACAGTGCCCCATCATTGAGAGGCATGGCCAGTTGTCCCCTGATGTGCTGCGGCACCAGAGGTTCTTTTATCATTCTGAAAGGAGGATTCTTGCTGAAATCTAGGATGCTGACAAGCCGTTGTTGCTCAACCCAGTCTATACCAGTGTGGCTCCCGAACCCGAGGTCATGAGGACCCTGCTCTCGGAGTAGATGTGTGTTTA
Source organism: Microcaecilia unicolor (assembly GCF_901765095.1). Classification (NCBI taxonomy): domain Eukaryota; kingdom Metazoa; phylum Chordata; class Amphibia; order Gymnophiona; family Siphonopidae; genus Microcaecilia; species Microcaecilia unicolor. The sequence continues at coordinate 556,817,774 of NC_044031.1, read as the reverse complement.
TCCTCCGGTAGTCTCTGAGATTTGGAATCTCCCAAGTCCTTCATGATCTTCTCCAAGTCCTCCTCAAACAGCAACTTACCCCAAAAGGGTAACCTAGTAAGAAGTTGCTTGGATGCCATATCTACCACCCAATGCTGGAGCCACATCAAACATCGAGAGGTAATGGCCAAAGCCATTTGCTTGGCTGAGGCCCAGACCAGATCATACAGGGCATCTGCTAAATAGGCGAGTCCCACTTCCATATGAGGCAAAGAGTTAGGTCCCACAGACATCTCATCCAGTTCCTGATCCAGAGTCTGCTGCAGCCAGCTAAGGCACTCTCTGGCAGCATACGAACTACAAATTGATGCCTGGAGAGCTAGGATGTACACTTCAAAGGAACACTTCAGAGAAGCCTCCAACCTCCTGTCCTGCATATCTTAAAGCCATGCCACCCTCCACTGGGAGAGTGGTCTTGGTGACTGCAATCACCAAGGCATCCACTTTAGGGAAAGAGACCTTTTCCAAGTGGTCCATGCCCACCAGGTATACTCTAGTCATTGGTTTTGCAACTTTGAGGGTGCCATCCAGATCGGACCACTGAGCATTAATGAGCTCCTGGATGGCCTCATGGACTGGGAATGCTTTAGCCAGTTTCTGGGTGCTAGCCATCTTAAAATTCACTGCCAATGCCTAGCAGCTTCGGGATCTGAAACATTTAATGCTTCTAATGCACAGGTAATAAATAAGAGATGGCAACTCATCTCTGTGGAAAATGCAGACAGCCGTAGGATCATCCAGCTTCTTCTGAAGGATCTCTCCTTCCTCCACTTCCTCAAGTCATGAAGGTCTTACTGAGCCCTCAGAAAAAAACAGCAAGCAACATGGGAGGGGAACTGTCCCCCACTGAGGCCACCTCAGCTGAGGGGCCCATCCGTTTCCTCTTCTGTGCAGGGTCATCCACCAGAGGCTGGGTAGACTGTCCCAAACACCCAGAAGACCCCTCCAGGGCCATCAGCAAGGGAGGTAGAGGTTGCTGGGGCAATGACCATTTCAACATGTATCCCTGATGTAAAAGAAGAATGAATTCAGGAGAGAAAAACTCCCCCGAGGGTCCAGGCCCTGCAGCTATCCCTGGAACAGAGAACAAAGGAAGTAGAGGCACACCCGAAACCATAAAACCCGAGCCAACCTCGGCAGTGAGAGCTGCCTGCACTGATTTCGAAAAAGAATCAGCTGTCCCGAGGCAGAGACCGAAGCAGCATAATCTTCCAAAATGGCACACACGGGAGAGCCATCTGCGTGGGAAACTAACTCTAGTGATACCAAAGAAGGCTACATTCCGGAACTGTCCATGCACCCTGCACTACAAAAACCTGTTGCTGAGCGCCATTTCCCAAAATGGGAACAACACTTAACTGTTTCTGCTGCCATCCATGCATGGTACCACTGACTGAGGGAAGACTGAGTAAAACACTCATCCCAATGCACCGCGGTGTCCCAGCAGCAGTGAACATTGCCAAAGGCAGCCTGCTGCCAAACAGGCACCCCAGGCTCCTTGTTAAGCTGTTTTTCAGGAGTTGTTCTTTTAAGTGGCTGACGGCTGCAGAGGCTTTAGTTGTTGTTGTTGGGGTTTTTTTTATGAGGAAGGAACAGCTAGCCCCAAACAACCCACAAAACACCAGGGAGAATGGGGATCTGGAGTGATGAAGGGACCCGGGTTACCAAGTATGCCTCCAAAGATGACACCACTGGCCAAACACCCCCTTATTCAACTGGCAAAAAGTAACCCAGGATTTCCCCAAGCAAAGAATCTAGGAGCTGGGAAGAATCTGTCCATCGTCTGCTGGAGACAGAGATATACTAAATGAGGAAGGAGCTGATCATCAGGCAGAACTGCCTTCAGTTCAGTGTTCTCTATCTCCACCGGCTGGTAGACGGATACATCCCATCAGTTCCTGGATTCATCTGCTGCAGAGGCTAAGGAAAATTCCTTTATTTGGCAGACTGACCCCCATAAGCACATCCCAGGATGCACTGTGCAGTATCAGGTACTGCCATTTTGGAAGTTGGCAGCGCAGAGACAGAGGCAAGTTGGCAAGGTATGGGGGAGGACAGGTCTGCGGGGCTTGGGGAGGTCATGGGGGATCAGAGTTCACTATAGTATCAGGGATTTATTTTGTGGTGTCAGGGAAAGGATTGGGAGTGGAGATCTACTAGACTATGAGGCATTTATGTTTGTGGTTTGGGGGGGGGGGGGTCCAATGGACTACCATGGATTGTTTTGTTTAGTGTCAGAGGGGGTTGATGGGCATCTCTAAGGTATGAATCTTTTCAGGGGTGGGGGATAGGGCAGAGGGGTCCTTTCTGGGGTAGGGGACTGGTGGTACAGACTACCAGGGACTTTTTTTGGGAGGTGGGGGGAGAGCAGGGTAACCCAAAGCAGCCAAAAATGGAGACTGTTAGCTATTCCACCCTACTGCAGAAGAATGAGCTAAACCTTCTACACTGCCTCAGACATAGAACTGTGTTCACCTTAAAGTATTCTGAAGGTGGTAATAGCTATTACCCTCCATTTTAATATGGTGTGAAATGGTACTTAATGTGAAGTTTGCTTTTGTACAAAATTCTTTTCTGCATCAGGTGCTCAAAAGGTTGACCATAGATATCATGCTAACCACGTACTTCCATCTGCACTAGCTTTCTGCTTTGGCCACTAAGCAACTACTAATTTTAGTTTTGTTATTTAAATTTGGCAGCTGTGTCCCTCAAGTTGCTTCCTCTTCCACTGCAGCCCGAGCCAAAGTACTGTATTTTTAAAAACACACTGCACAATCCAGACAGCTAGAGGTAAAGAGGAAAGGAGTCTGAGGTGCAACATCTGCCAGATTTCAATTATAAATTTGAGATGGACAAGACAGTAAAGAGAGAAGATGTACTAGCCACTATGGTCCTTCCTGCAGACTCCAACTGACCAATTCACTTCAGAACTGTGTGGGTTGGAGACAGTCCTGAGGAAAGGGCAGTAGGGAAAACGGCAGCAGGACTAACAGGTGCTAAAACAAGTGAGAATAATACTGAAGTTGGGGAGATAGAATGATGGGACTGGAGAAAAGGATACAGCATGGTGAAAGTATGGTGAGAGAGAAAGTGAAAGCGCTAGGGAAGAGAGAGAATGGTAAGTTAGGGAAGGGGAGGACAGAGAATGGGAACAGGTGAAGTGTTGGGACTGGGAATGGGAGAAAAAAAATAAATTATTGGGTCAACAGAGGAACTGATAACAGAAGCAGGTTACAAAATGGAAAGTAAGAGACAGGTAGGGATGGACTTGTGGGGAGAGAGTATTGGGAATGAAACTATTTGGAAGCTGCTAGGGGATTTGCACAACTTAAATGTGTCCGAAATTCCTGCAGTACAGTTAATGCTAATTTTCAAATGCAAGAAGGGTCATATAGTTCTATAATTATTGTATTTGTAGTATCATTATGAGCATTTACAAAGACACAATGGTGTATATATGGAAATGTTTTTGTTCGAAGCTTTTTTGTATTTATGACTGCAATACAAAATAAAGTTACAATAATCCCTCTTTAAAAAAATAACTAAACAATTCAAAATTGAACCAATGTAAAATATGTGCCTACAATATCATTTTATAACACAAAACCACTGATAAATCCATGTTTCTCTTTCCATTTCAAAGCACCTAATTGTCTGAAAATGAATACCTACAATTCAATTTTAAAAACAACACAAGAACCATGCAGGCATTCTCAATGGTATGAAGAAATGCATCATTATCTCTGGTTAGATGTAATGCTTTCTGCAGTAATGACTGTGCTTTGATTCAAAAAAGTCAGTTTACTTGCCATAATTATTTTACCAGTCATGGGGCATCAATGAGAAGCATGTTTTGCTTAAGCAATAGCACCTGTTGGAGAGGGTTCATACATCTGATCGTCTGTCTGTACATGTCTGTCTGTTTGCTTATTTGGACACCAGCACTGAATATCCAGGTATACAGAGGTGAGTGAGACTTATTCAGGTACCAGTAATATTCACATCAGTACCTTCCCTTTTTGCTATCCTGACTTTATCTGATATTCAGTCCTTTAACTGGCTATCAATGCTAACCAGTTAACTCTTGACTGTGTCTTATCTCTGTATCCTGGACCTTCCCAGCACTGTTTGGATAATACCAATGAACTTTACCAACTGGACCTGATGAGCGGCACTTATCCAGGTAGGAGCCACTCATACTTCGATAAGTGCCGCTGAATATCAATCCCTTAGTAATCAGAGGCACCTCTATAAGTATTTCAAATCTAATAAGATGTTTAGATTATAAGTACCTCTCCTTTCTGTGACTTCCAATTCACCTAAAAAGCTTTCTAGAATAATCAACATATTTTACTTGCAATGAAAATGGATTGTCTAACTGAAGCTTTGTTCTCTCTCTTAATGATATCATCAGATAATGAGCTACTGGGAAGGGAAGAATAAAGCCAGAACTGAACAATTCATTTCAAAGAACAGAAATTTGGAGAGTATAATAGGGAGAAGGCGCAATCAAAGAATATCATTTTTCACAAACTAACTTATAGTATTATCCATAAATTATTCCAATTGTTTTTTCTAGTGTATCTTAACTTTGCCTTATCCTACCACAGAAATGTATTGTAAAGAAAAAGTAGTCACATCATCATACCACTTTTTCATCCATTTGAAAATATAATTATTTCTCACATTTTGATCAAACAGTAAGTTTCATACATCAAGCCTTTCCTGTGGGCAGACAATACCCAAATTCACTGCACTAAACCGTCAAATTTGTTAACTAATGGGGCTGTTATCTTTTTTACTTGTGATGCTGAAGTTAAAATACAGAAATAGACTATCGTGACAAAAACTGAGGAAAGAAAAAAAAAGCAAAAAACAAAAAATTTAACCAACATGTATGAAAGTCATATTTAGCTGGAACATACCTGTACCTTATAAATCAAAAGAAAAATGAAAGAAATCTAATAGCACTAATCTCTCTGCTATCCACTTATCCTCCTTCCTAGTCTGACAAAGTCAACTTATGGTTCCACTCAGAGGCAAGCAGGGAAATCTTTTATCTCTTTATGTTAAATGTAAATGCAAAGCTTTCCCAATAGTCTAATTTTGACAATATCATCGATTTCACTATTAGCCAAAATGATTGTCTAGGAAAATAGTCTCTAAACCTTCTCAGTTTCCGTGGAGGGGCATAATCGAATGAAAACGTCTATCTCCATGGGCGTTTATCTCCGAGAACGGGTCCGTGAAGGGGCAGACCGAACCGTATTTTCGAAAAAAATAGACGTCCATGTTTTATTTGACAATTTGTGAGCTGGGCGTTTTTGTTTTTCAGTGATAATGGAAAATGAAAGCGCCCAGCTCAAAAACAAACAAATCCAAGGCATTTGTTCGTGGGAGGGGCCAGGATTCGTAGTGCACTGGTCCCCCTCACATGCCAGGACACCAACCGGGCACCCTAGGGGGCACTTTTACAAAAACAAAAAAAAAGGTAAAAGAGCTCCCAGGTGCATAGCACCCTTCCCTTGTGTGTTGAGCCTCCCAAATCCCCCTCAAAACCCACTGCCCACAAGTCTACACCATTATTATAGCCCTAAGGGGTGAAGGGGGGCACCTACATGTGGGAACAGTGGCTTTGGGGGGGTTGGACGACTAAGCATTAAGCAGCACAATTGTAGCAGATCTTCCAAGTTACCCAATTTCAAGAGACAGATTTTAAGCCACTTCAGCATTTCACAGTGTTGAAGGCTGCTGAGAAATTCAGAAACACTAGTATTGAGGCAGATCCTCTGTCACGGTTTCTGTACAGATCATGTGTTTTGGCTGCTTCTACTTATAATGTGCCAGGATTAGGACACTTAAAGCACAAATAGTGTTTCTTAAGGGGCCCTTTTACTATGCTGCGGCAAAAAGTGGCCTGCGGCAGTGTGAGCACATTTTTTAGACGCGTATTGAGCCAGTTTTTACCGTGTCCTTTTTTTAAGGGGCTGGAAAATGGACGCGCAGCATAAAAACCAGTGCGAGTCTATTTTCGGCCTGAGACCCTTACTGCTACCCATTGACTTTTGACTTAGTGGTAAGATCTCATGCGCTACCTGGGTGGTAGGCAGGCAGCATGTGCTCACTGCTGTTTACAGTCAGGTAAGAACCACACAGTAGAAAATATAAAATATTTTCTACCGCATGTTTTCGGCACGCGCCAAATTCAGAATTGCCACCCAGGACACGCAGTAGCCGGGTGGTAATGCTGATTTGTTGCTTGCAGGATGCGCATAGGCCCTTACACACCTTTGTAAAAGGGCCCCTAAATGAGCAATATATTTGAGTTCTGGTTTAGCTCAACAGAGCTGAGTGAAACTGCTGTATTGGAATATTAAGCCAGTATTATGGCAGAAGCATGGAACCTGTCAATAAAAGACTCTCTCAAAGCATCTAATTTGAGCCTTACTAGTCCACAATAGAGGAATCTTATAAAGGGATAGGCAGTGGGACCCACTTAGCTCCTCCATTCCTACTGTGCCAACAGGTCCACTACATATGTCTACTCCTGGGGGGTGACAACAGCAAAAGCATTAGCAGAGGCCTTGAAGCCTAACTGATTTTAAACAGTTTAGACAAGCTACAAACTTTAAAAGTCTATCTTTCTTTTATATTCTATATATTCTTACTCAGGTGAAGCATTCCCCTTCTATTACCATTTCTTCCTACTGAAATATGTTATCTTCATCTGGCACTTCTATTTCTGTGCTTTCCTCCTTTCCCAGTGAGACATTACCTGTCCTTGATTTTCCTTCTACTTTTCAATTACTAATGGCATCTAATTGTTGTGTACATTCCTAAAAGGCACTTATGATGTTCAGTTCCCATCCACTCTATTTTCAGAAACCTGTTCTTCAGAGCCTCATTCATTCCTGGGAATGTCATCTTTCTTTCTCCTGTAACTCAACTTCTACCTGTTTCTGTTCTGAGGGAACTTCTGTGAAATGTAGTTTTTTCTAAGCAGCTTTTTTCCATTTTGACTTCCTTTCTCATCCCCTGGCTAGCACAGTCTATATTTCCATGAGAATTCTTCCTTTCTTCTCATACACTGTGACGGTAATTTTCAAACTCCATCAGTGGTTACCAGGAAGATTTTAGTTTGGGGTTAGTTTATGACAGACTTTAGTGACTGGTGCACTCAGAAAATGCTCTGCATGGATTTGTCTGCTCCTGTATGAGATATGCTCTTGACCAATCAATCACCTAAATAGGGAAAGTTGCTGATAGGGCCACAAAGGACCTGGAAGCCATAACCCTATGCCATCTACAGCATCCATGTGCCCAGGACAAGTAACTACAAAAGAGTATGATCCTCTATCTATGGTGGATCAACTGGCACAGTTTTTTAGGAATAAGATACTTAAAATAAGAAAACAATTTACTAGTAGTCAGATGGTAGATTTTTAAAATTTAATGTAGATGGCGTCCTAGTAGATATGATTTGGAATGAATTTCATTAAGCTAAATGGAATGATTTAAATCAGTTAATTAACAAATTTGCTAAATCACATTGAGGAGTATTTTCAAAGCACTTAGACTTATAAAGTTCCATAGTAACACCTTACAATCAGGTTTTCAATCTGATTTTAGTACCGAGACATTATTATGTACCTTAATATTCGATTTATATATTCTGTAGAGCAAAGGGGGGAAACAAAGCTCTTATAATGCAACTTGATTTGTATAGCGCATTTGACCTTGTAGATCACATTTTGTTATTAAACATCTTGAGCAATATTGGTTTAACAGGAAATGTTCTGAACTGGTTTCAGGTTTTTTTCTCTGTAAGAGCATCTACTGTGAAGTTGCAGGGAGAATATTCGCAGACTTAGGATGCGGTCTGTGGGGGACCCTCAAGGTTCCCCTTTGTCCCCAACCCTCTTTAAAATCCTCATGGCATCCTTGGATTATGAATCAGAAGCAGCTGGTTATAAAGCTTATATTTATGCAGATGATATTGCTATCTTGATCTCAACAGACATCAATCTGATAAAAATAGTCCCGCAAATAGAGAATTGTATGGCACTGATAAAATGGATGTTCATCAATCATCTCAAACTTAATAGAGAGAAAACTAAGTTTCTTTTTATTGATAATCTAGATATTTAATTGAAGCCTTACTTTCAATCTTTGAATGGTTTAAATTATAAATTGGATAAATCCTTGAAAAATTTAGGAATCCTGTTAGAATACAATACATCTTGGGAATCTCAGATTAACTGTCTTGAAAAAAAAAGTGTTTTTGGATGACAAGTAATCTAAAATGTATTCGGAAATATTTTTCTTTAGAATCTTTCCAAATATTAGTACAAGAACCAATTCTGTTTAAACTTGATTATTGTAACCTTATATAAGTGGGTTGTTTGAAATATTTACTAACAAAACTCAGAACCATCTAAAACACTGTGATTCGTCTCATCTGTGGCTTACAGATATGATAGAGTTTTCCCCATCTTATGAAAAGCTCCACTGGTTGCCAGTGGAGGCTAGAGTCCCTTTTAAGCTTTGCTGTTTTGAACATTAGATATTACAAGGAGTGGCCCCTAGCTATATGTATCTATCCCATGTTGAATGTATTGATTTCTAGATGTGGTACTCGAATTAATCTAAATTTATCATTCCCCTCTTATAGGGGTTCAAATTCTAAGAAATATTTTATGGCTCTATTCTCTTATCAAGCCTAGGGGAATTGCCCACACCTCTCCTTTTGGCAATTTGTTCCTCCAATGCCAAAAGTCCGGGGGGGAATCTGCAACCCACTGACTCATTATAAGCCGTAGCCTGAAGTTTTAATTCAGAACTTTCTTATTGCACTGACTGTATAGATTGTGACAAAACATCTACTTTACTTACAAGAGCTGTTCTATCCTGTGCAGTTTTTCCTACCATCTCATCCAATTTCTTAATGGCCCTCCAGACTGTCTCCAGCATCACCACCTCAGGGGCAATCCATTCACTAGCTGCCCCAGCACTTTCAAACTCAGACAGAGTTTCCAAGGAATGAATTCCACCACTCCCACTTGGCTGATAAGCGAATTCTGCAACAGCCATCATGGGTACGATCCTGGCCTCTGCTGGACAAGGTGGGCATTCGGTTACTGGGGGGGGGGACAACAAAACATCACGCTCCACAGAGACTGGCTCTCCTCCGCCTGGTCTCAACGCAGGACCCTCACCCCAGTCTTCCTGCTGAGCACGAGCAGCGTGACACTCCAACGTTTGCTGGATTGGGAAAGATACTGGACGGTGGCACATACTCTTCCTCTTCATGTGCGGCATTAGAAAAGATTAATGAATTGAAGAAAATCCCACCAGTAAGTAAGAGCATTACAATGCTGCTACAAGTTTGGCTGCCATCTTGGCCACTCCCCCCACATATTGAGATCTTTAAATCTGTCCCCACATGCTTTATGATGAAGACCAATGACCATTTTTGTAGCCATCCTCTGAATGTGCAGTCTCCAGAATTGTACACAATATTCTAAATGAGGTTTCACCAGAGTCTTATACAGGAGCATCATCACCTCCTTTTTCCTACTAGCCATTCCTTTCCCTATGCACCCAAGCATCTTTCTAGCTTTCGCCGTCGCTTTCTTTCATGCACAAAAGTTCTTCACCCCCTAAACTGTACCATTCCCTTGGGTTTTAGCAGCCAGGAGATTGGCATACAAGGTATTCATACTCAGAGCTAAGAACTGGCTCCCCCATTTTTCACTTGCTGGCTCCTCTTTGGATAAGTCCTTGTTGCTCATCTTCCAGAGTAGGCCCAGTACAATACTGCAAGCGCGGAACCACAAGTATTTATCTTCCAGGCATTCTGGCTGGTGATACTGAGTGCCAGCAGGAAATACCTTTGTGGCAGACTGAACTGTATACTTGTGCAGTAAAAGACAGGCTTTTTCTAGGGTGAAGGTCTTGCAGAGCACAGCAAGGTGTTTGTGAGTATGGCTTTTGCCCCTCCTCAGAAGCTGTGGCTTGGGTTGGGGTGGGGGTTGTGGTGTATGGCTTGATCCATGGTCATCTATCCTTAAGTACTGGACTGTGGCCCCCTTGACGAGAACAGATGGCATTTTCTTCTGTTCCAGTTGCAAGTCAGAAAAAGGCTAAGAAGCATACTGTGGTGATTGCACTGATGTAATTCAGTGCCATGCTTGCTAGGGTCATAAGTGCACTTGGAACCATTGCAGTGTGGCCTGGAATGCAGATGGGCAGGGTGGTGCATGTGCTCCATGCAGTGCTATGTGGCTTTCTATTTCAGGCTTGGGGCTGCTGTGCCAAGACAGCCTGTGCTTGCAAGTTTCCTTGCGCTTGCATGGGATCATCAAAGCAATAGGGCTAACATAGAGCATTCAAAGACCATTACTAAGAAAAAAAGGAAAAATCTTTCCCACTATCCCTATACTTTTTTTTCCAGTCCATAAGAGGAGGGAACAAGAAATACAATGAAAAAAAAAAAGAAAATTAATACCACTTAATACAATACCATACTTTAGTTACAACTAAAACCTTACTCATATACAGTGACTAACTCAAACAGGTGCAGCTGTGCTTCTTTTAGCATTAATGAAAAGTGTTAATTGTGAAGGATCAAAAAATACATATTTCACAGAATGAAAAAAACAAGACCCTAATTGAAGAATCCCAGACCTCATTAGTAAAAAATGTCTCTGTCTACACTGAATTTTTCTTCATATATCCAGAAATATTCTTATAGAGCAATTCATAAATTTTTCACTTTGATGATGAAAGAATATTCAGAGAAGCCAATATTGATCTGAAGACAAAAACAGAATCACTAACACAGTTGCTACGACAGCTAACTCTGAATATGATGGGCCCAATATTCATTGCTTTAACATCTCCTGGCTGATTAAATAGCGATTAGGCATTGAATATCCAGGGTCAGTGTAGCCAGCGGCAGCCCTGCTGCTGGCTGAATATTGGGGACTATGTCTCTTACATAGCTAGCATGTCTAATATATCCATATCTTGACCACTTATTGCATAAACTGGATCCCTTTCAGAAACAGGTAAATAATAAGCTTTTACAAAAGAAATCAGCTTCAGGAATCTTCAATAACATATACTCTCTAAACATATCTCAAAGTTAAACAGACAGAGACTTATGCATGACTGGGGTAATTCATGATGGTGCGTTCTGCTCTGTGCTGCTCCTGACTGAGATTTCCTACAATAGGCAAGAGGAAGGGTAGGCATAGAGATTTTCCCTTGGAGTCTCACTTTCCTGTTTCACGGGGCCATATGGACTCTTTTGTTGTTCAGACCAGTGCTATGAACCCATCTGGTAATGGCAATTTCCCGGCTGCTTCTATGCCAGTGCTCGTAAGCCTTGCAGTGGGCTTCAGGAGTGAGACATTATTAACTCTGGAACAGTGTACTCCTCCTCCTCTGCTGTATTCAGGTAATTTGCCAGACTCCCTTGCCGGTGCTTCAATTTTAGGAGTCTAACATGGGCATAATCGAAAGAGAAGGGCATCCATCTTTCGACACAAATCGGGAGATGAGCGTCCTTCTCTCAGGGTCGCCCAAATCGTCATAATCGAAAGCCGATTTTGGGCGTCCTCAACTGCTTCCCGTCGCGGGGATGACCAAAGTTCACGGGGGCGTGTCGGCAACGTAGCGAAGGTGGGATGGGGGCGTGATTAAGAGATGGGCGTCCTCGGCCGATAATGGAAAAAAGAAGGGCATCCCTCACGAGCATTTGTCCGACTTTACTTGGTCCCTTTTTTTTCACGACCAAGCCTCGAAAAGGTGCCCAAACTGATCAGATGACCACCGGAAGGAATCATGGATGACCTCCCCTTACTCCCCCAGTGGTCACCAACCCCCTCCCACCCCCCAAAAAAATTTTAAAACATTTTTTGCCATCCTCTATGCCAGCCTCAAATGTCATACCCAGCTCCATCATAGCAGTATGCAGGTCCCTGGAGCAGTTTTTAGTGGGTGCAGTGCACTTCAGACAGGTGGACCCAGGCCCATTCCCCCCCTACCTGTTACACTTGTGGTGGTAAATGTTGAGCCCTCCAACACCCCCCCCCAAAACCCACTGTACCCACATGTAGGTGCCCCCCTTAATCCCTAAGGGCTATGGTAGTGGTGCACAGTTGTGGGGAGTGGGTTTTGGGGGGGCTGAGCACCAAAAGGTAAGGGAGCTATGCACCTGGGAGCAATTTGTGAAGTCCACTGCAGTGCCCCCTAGGGTGCCTGGTTGGTGTCCTGGCATGTGAGGGGGACCAGTGCACTATGAATGCTTGCTCCTCCAACGACCAAATGCCTTGGATTTGGTCGTTTTTGAGATGGGCGTCTTCGGTTTCCATTATCGGCGAAAACCGAGGTCACCCATCTCTAAGCTTGACCTAAATGTTGAGATTTGTGCGTCCCCGACCATATTATCGAAACGAAAGATGGATGCCCATCTTGTTTTGATAATACGGGATGCCCCGCCCATTCGCGGGGACATCCTCAGAGATGGGCGTCCTTAGAGATGGTTGTCCCCGTGGCGTCAGTTTGAGGGACAGGAGTTGGAGGTACGAAAACCGAGGAGCGTAGTGTTGGAAATCTGGTGGTTTTAGAGGAAGGAGATAGCCATATGACTGAAGGTGCCATGAGTACTTCTTCAGCTTATTGCTGGGACAGAGTCAGACAGAAATGCAGAATGCAGTCTGGTACCTAGGTAGTGGCTGTTTATCCCTCCCTCGAGTTCAAGCTACAATGGCCAGCAATTTTCAGTTTGGGGAGGGTATCTTAGGCCTTGGGAAAGAATTATTCCTAAGATCATGAAAATAAATTGAAAGTCTTAGTAGTGAAATGGAGAGACAAACTGACTATGGACAAAGTCATTAAGGAAGTACAAGAATTATCTTAAACAAAAGTGGTTTTGATTAAAGATAATATGGATCTAGGCAAGAGAATGATAATTTGTCAAAATCTTCTAAATTAAGGATTATAAATATTATATTTTTTCCATGTAAATGTTTGCTTTCTTTTCAGAGTACTAATTATGTCTTCTACGATCCTTCACAACTGGAGAAATTTCTGAAGTATTATGACAGTTAACTGGATACGGATTCATCTATAGGGAGAGTTAAGGAAGCTAACCCAGACGTACAGGTGGTCAGACACACAAATGGTCACTGGTCCAGCACAGACAGAAATAAGGTCAGGTTAAGTGGGGGGGTTGGGTGATTAGGGAGGAGCTTGCAGGCAGGCCTAAGCAGGACAGATCATGGATAGAAATGGGGAGGGAGTAAAAGGAAATCAGTGGGGGGGGGGGGGTGAAGGCAGGTATCAAGAGGGGAAGTCCAAGAGGTTGGAAAAAAGGGGGTGGCCACAGGAGGCATTAAGTGCAACATTTGTAAGGGTGCAATCGCTATTTTTGCCTGCTGCTCCTACTGTTCATTTTTCCTTCTCTGTTTTTTTTTTTAATATATAAGGGTACTTGCTGGGTTATCACTGATGACATTCCCTTCGCATTTCCCAACTGTATCATTCGGATTGGGGTATTCCATTGAAGAAAGACATGTTTTGGTAGCTATACCGGTCGCCATAAGAATACAGGTCCTTGGTCAGGCAGGTAGTTTGGGTGACCCTCAGGAGTTACTTGTCAACTGTACTTATTATATGTCAAAGTCCTGACTGTTAAGGTGACCACCCCGCTGGTGGTCTTATACATAAGTGACAAGTGGCATCATGCCCAGTTAGCATGGTATGTAGCCATGTTATCTCTGCTTTGCATATGCATAATCTTGTTTTCAAGCTGCTCTCCGTATCAGGGTAATTCTATTGAACTATAGGGCTGCACACCCACAAGATGCACATACTTTGCAACCCCCCATTACTACTGATTTTGAGGTATATTTATTTATTGCATTTTAATCCCACATTTTCCCACCTATTTGCAGGCTCAATGTGGCTTACAGGGACCTGTTATAGCATAGCCATTCCAGGTTATCAGATACAATTGGTACTGCAAAAAGATTAAGGGTGAGAAAAGAGATCTGAGCAGATAGTTATAGAAAGATGATTTTCTGAGATGGGGTGTATTGGCGATGTGGTGTAGTTAAGCTATGGGTTCTCTTTGTAGGCTTTGTTGAAGAGGTACGTTTTCAGAGATTTACGAAAGTTCGTTATTTCGTTGATTGTTTTCAGGTCAGTTGGTAGGGCATTCCATAGCTGCATGCTTATGTAAGAGAAGGTAGTCGCATGTGTTAGCTTGTATTTTAGTCCTTTACAGCTGGGGAAGTGTAGGTTAAGAAATTTGCGGGATGATTTTTTGGCATTTCTGGGAGGCAGGTCCACGAGGTCTAGCATGTAGGTTGGGGCGTCTCCGTGGATGATTTTGTGTACAATCGTGCAAATCTTGAACGTGATACATTCCTTAAGTGGGAGCCAGTGGAGTTTCTCTCTGAGGGGTTTTGCACTTTCATATTTTGTTTTTCCAAATATGAGTCTGGCGGCGGTGTTCTGGGCTCTTTGGAATTTCTTGATAGTGTGTTCTTTGCAGCCGGCGTACAGTACGTTACAGTAGTCCAGGTGACTTAGTACCATTGACTGTACCAGGTTACGGAACAGAATTACAGTTCCTGCTATTTCTTTTACAAGTCCCACCACACTGTCTCAGTTCTTCCTTTTCTTTTACAATACCTACTGTTCTCAGCATTTATTAACAATTCCACCCACTCCATCTCAGCCACTCATGCAGAAGCTCAGCCTACTAGGCCAAAACAATGGAGATAGCTTTAGTCACGCGTGCTCTGCCAGATCAATTAATTCTTTGCCTGGCCAGAGCAGAACAATGGAGATGGCTTCTGCCACACATGGTCTGACAGAACAATTTATTCATCATATGGCATCTTTTATCCGCCATTGAGTTTGAGGTAATGCACCCCTCATCACACTTAGAGTGTTGGGTGTTTAGCAACCACAGCCTCGGACGTGGAAGCTGCCAATTTTCCTACAAATAGGACATTCAAAGAACAGCAGGGTACCAACTTCTTTAGTTGGTATTTGTGGCATCCCCTCACAGCTTTCCACAATTTTAACAAATGTATTCTATATGATATTCACTGCATGATCATCATTTCTGCTTTATATCAGCAATGGTTACAGGTAACGGAAATATTCACAGGGTTGCAGGTTACTGAGATGAGACCTCGCCCTTTGGGTGAAGACTAGCAAACTTAACACTATTATGAACGAAGTCAGCTTCATTATATCTTCTTTACCTATATCTATGGGCAGAGCTGTCTGTCTCAGGTGTAGAGGCATATTGGGGAAGTTATAACTTCATTATATCTACAAGGTGGACTTCTTTATATATAAATATGGGCAGAGCTGTCTGTCTCAAGTGTTTATGCGTACCAAGAAATTTATGAATTGGCCGCAGCTAAGAGGAGGGTAGGTAGGGAGACCGTGACAAGCGAGGTTTCACTGTCTCGGTCTATGTGGTGGGTTCTTACCTGATAACAATACACAGCAGTCTGTCGTAGAGCAAATTGAGGTCAAATGTGAAGTGGTTTTGGGCACATGCTAGCAGGGGCATAGATGATGTCTAAGACCAGGGGCAGTCTCCCTCTTGTACAGAGGGGGGGCCAGTGCCAGATGATCAGTGGTGCCTATCTCAGACTTGGACAGAATGGGGAGGTTGATGGAATCAAGAAAGAGAGTCAACAGTTGTGAAGGGGAATATGCTTTTACAGCAACTCATGATTATAAGAAGTGATGGTAGTGCCTAGGCATGTCTAAGGTATATACCCCAGGTGGAACAGAAAATCTACCTCGTCAGTAAGGCGGAAGTAGAGGGAGCTGTGTGATTCAAAAGGCCGGACACCCTGCTCAAAAAGGCTCTAGATAGAAGGTTGAGTCATATATTTATTTGCTGATTAGCGTAAGCTGCATACATGACTGTAACCGTACAATATTGTAAATGTTTTGCATATGTAAGATGTTGAATGCTGTGACCATAATAAATCCCACTCTTCTTGGATAATGTGTCAAGTGTTGATATGTGTAATGTATGGTATGGGGTCAAAGGACAGTGCCTAGGTGTTGCCTGTCCAGTTTGAGTTAGGTTGGAGATTACCCAGTGCATTTTTTCTAGCAAAGAAGGTGCCGGTACTCAAATGCCAGGCCACCCTTCAGGGATAGGGTGATCACTGAGGGACCCACCCCACAATAGCCAGGCCCCCTGCAACCAGTCACAGAATCTATGACAAGGCGGAATTGGTGTGTAGAGCCTGAGCTCTTTCATTAAAACTTGGGGACCATGGGTCAATTTTAGCAGTCAATAGAAAAGGTGTCGGTACTCAGTACCCCCTCAAAAAAAGCCCTGGGATTACCCTTACTGTAATTTCCCTTATTTAGCTTTTCTATTTTATTTTCCAATTATCCTCTTAGTTCACAGGGCAATATATTTTGCATGGTACAAGGCACATTATAATATTAATGTCAAATCATAAATGTAATAAAACAAAGATGGATCATTAGCTTGCATTTTAACCTGGTGGTTAGTGCAGCAGACCTTGATCCTGGGGAACTGGTTTCGATTCCCACTGCAGCTCCTTGTGACTCTGGGCAACTCACTTAACCCTCCATTGCCTCAGGCACAAATAAGTACCTGTATATACTAAGTAAACCGCTTTGAATGTAGTTGCAAAACCCACAGAAAGGCAGTATATCAAGTTCCATTTCCCTTTCCTCCCCACCTCAGTTTGCTTCCTATTATTCCAGTGGCCACTAGTTCATGAACATACACACGATCTAAGAATTGGTGTACTGTACTATACACACTATAAATTCCCTTTTACTCTTCAAACAACCAAAATTTTACTTCCAAGGCAAACTATTCCACTTTCCAAGAACCATCACCCAAAACATCCTATCTTGAGACCATTTTAATTTAAAACCTTGCATCCTGAAAGTGCCATATTAAGTGCTTGACTTGATCTCAAATTACACATGAACTCATATATTTATTATTATTATTATTATTAATGAGGTCTCCCAACATGTCCTATTACTAAGTTTTTTTAATAATCCACAGAGCTATGAAAAGCAGTAAAACCACATTCCAAAACACCCAGCTCCCATGCTCATTGAAGTCTGGCTTTTATCCATGGTCACTCCATTCATGTTATCACAATGACTTCTTGGAAGCATAGGCTGTTAGGATTTTAACTGCACTCCATGCAGGTTAACTCAATGTCTTCCTAGAAGTACAGGCTTTAAGGGTCATAACAACTGCTTCCTGAAAGTTTTATCAATGCCTTCTTGGAAGTATGTGCAGACAAAACTGCCACTCTGTATTTGATGTAGGCAACTCCTGGTGGCATCACAAGCCATAATGATAGCTTGTGTTATGTTTCAGCAATCCCTTAATTTTTATAAACAATGATCCTCCATGTTTTGTCTGGTTATACATATCAGGCTGCTCAGGATGTCTCAGTTGAATCTAAAACTCACAATATCTAACAGCCCAGCATATAAAGAGAATCATAAGGTGTTAGCTACAAATTTGAAATGTAATGAAAGTTTATAGGACAGTACTACTGGATGATACTATAATTTTGTTTACTTAAATTCTTCTCACTAGTGTTAAAGATGCAAGAATAATTGAATGTAATCATGAACTAAGCTTCTGAAGATATGTTAATGTCTCTCTTCCCCCCCCCCCTTTTTTTTTGCTATTTACCTCTCTCTCTCTGGGGAGTAGTGGTCATCTGGCACATGATATCTGTCCACTCGGCTCATGGTACTGTAATGTGTAACAGCAGACCGATTCCGAGTTCCCTGTTCCACATTCCTACTGGAAAGCAGGACCAGAGCAAGTCAGGAGAATACTAGACTACAGTCAAACTTTGTAAACTTAATGACAATGCAATTTAAAATGATCTTACATATGCATATCATTCAAAGTAAGTGTGATTTTACATTTCACTAAGGGTTTGGTAGATTGTATACCATTCTCTCAATTCATAAAAAACAAACTGAATTCTAATTTTCAACATTATTATCAACATTCGCTAAGTATACAGACTATGAATATTACTGAACAAACAAATATTCTCATCAGCATTGGCTGATCAAACCAGTGCCATAGCCACGGGGGCTCATCTTTGGCTCAGGCTCCCTCTGCTTTAATGGCTGGTGGGGATGCCAAGCCCTGCCAGTCGAAGATATCTCCTCCACGAGTCCTGCCTGTGCTGCCAGAGTAGCACTTAAGTCTGCAGGTGCACTTCGGCTCCAATCCGGGTCTCTTGCGCATGGTCAGTTCAGTGACTGAATTGAGCAAGTGCAAGAGTGCCAATATCAGAGGCTGAAGTGCGCTAGCGACTTGAGCACTGCTCTGGCAGACAGATGGGACTCATGGAGATCTCTTTGGCTGACGGGGCTTGGCATTCCCGCCAGCAAAGCTGTACCTCAATGTTGCAGTTGTGGCAGTGGCAGGTGAGGGGGGAGGTAGGGAGAGAGAGAGAATACTTGGTCCCCTCAGGCCACCTTTGGGTGCCCCCCACCCCAGTGCACATCTAAACAGAAACAAAACAGAGATTATACCATTTTTATTGGACCAACATAATATTTTTTTTTTACTAGCTTTCAAAGGGCAGAAAATTCTTCCTCAGGTCAAAATACATTCCAATGACAGTCTCAAAAAGTAAGACAGGGGTAGGGTTGGGAAACAGAAAGAGTTGTATGGGTGACAAAGCAGTATTAATTAGTCTCACAAGGAAATGGGGGGAGGGAGGGGAGGTCAGAAACAGGGAGAGGTGGATAGTTAATCAAAAGGTGACAAACCAGAATATTTTTATGGTTTATAATGGAATAGGAAGCCCAGATCGCCATTAAGTTCCACATGTTGTTGTCAAAATATTTTTTCATCTTAACTTCAAAGGTCTTACATTTCTGGATTGTTTTAAAAATTCTTCTTAGTATTATGACCATAAGATCATTGATGCAGTGCTCTTTCATAGAGATGTCAATTTTAAATTTTCTTGGGAGTTATGTCTCCAAATTGATTTGTTTTAGACATACTGTAACAGTAATAAGACTCACTCCTAAGCCAGAGTATGTTGACTATGATCTCAGTCTCTCAAATTTACTGCTAACACTCGCCACAGTAATTTCATCGTGCCAAGATGTAACTTGTATAGACAACTTATCCAACAGTCTTTGGAAATCCAACTGTAGCACCCAAAACAATGGGAAATATTTCTGTATCTTTCTGCCACATTTGCTTGGTCTCAGACTGTGTTTCTTGGTACTTGATGATCTTCTCTTTCTCAAAACCATTTACAGAGTAATTGCTTGGGACAGACACCTCTATGTCAATAACATTTTAATGTTTTTCTCTTTCACTGTTAAGTCAAGTTTCTTTGCATCCAGCTTTTTATCAGTTGGGTTGGGGATGTCCCAAGTGGTCATAACCTCTTTATTCTTCATAATTCTCTTAGGGTTATGATCCCAGTACTTTTCCTGTTCAGCAATGTTATAATACTTACAAGGTTTCCAATGGATGAGACATTCCACCTTGTTATATCTTTCTGTATAGAAATCTTCTGCCATCAAAACTTCACAGCCAATTATGAGATGAGTGACAGTTTCTAGATCTTTCTCACAGATTATCTGCTGTACTGGGTTTTTAATGCTTGCCATGAACTAACTCACCCATAATCCACTGTCCTAAGCAGCAAATATCAATCTATCATCCTTAGGTTTCAGTTCTCCTGACCTTAACCATCCATGTCTCTGGGATTGAGCAACATATGGTAACAAAGTTTATTTACCACTGTATTTGCGCATTTGTTACTTTTTTTTCTTTGCTGATCTAATTCTTTAAAGCGTGTTTTCTCATAATTTGCATATTCTGTATGTTCCATTCCTTTGCATACAGTTGGATTCACAATCTTTTTTTTCTCTTTTTTTTTGTTTGCTCATTGGAATGCCTGTCCAAGTTTAATGCCAGAACTAGAAGTTTTTGTGCATTTGAACTCTGTTAAATAGGTCTACAGACCTACAATGTTTATGTTTATTATTAAGCTTGATATACCATTTTTTCTAAGCCTAGGTCAAAGTGGTTTACAAATTTTAAAAACTGATAAAACAGAAAAGGAACTCCATTTAAGACAAAAAAGGAACCATTCAACCAAAGATAACAATCGTATGGTAAAAAAAATACAAGACTATCCAGACCTGCCAGAAATACAACAATGCCCATTGTTAGTAATTCTGAAGGGGACAACTGAAAGCAAAGCCAAATAAGTGAGTTTTGAGTGATAGCGAGGGAAGGAGTGTTCTGACCTTAGAGCAGTGGGAAGGTCATTCCACAATTTGGGGGCTAAAAAGAAAAAAGCTGCACATCTTATGGATTCATAATGGGCTAATTTTGGGCAAAGGAGAACAAGCCAATTAGAATCAGGAGAATGAAAGAACATGGAGTATAGGGAATGACCATCGAAGTAAGGCAGGGCAGAATGTCCGAATGAAGGGTTTTATGTGTGATGGAAAGAATCTTGAACAGAATTCAAAATTTGACTGGAAGCCAGTGTAACTTAGCCAACAAAGGAGAAACCGAATCAAACCTGTGGGCTTTACATAGAAAGTGAGCAGTGGCATTCTGGATTTTGCAAATGGTGGGATTAATAAACTGATAAATGTAATAAACGACATTGCAGTTATCCAAAAGGGAAATGGCAAAAGCATGAACCAAAAACATTACCAAGATTCAACAAAAAAATTTAGTTTGAATGCCAGGAGTATATATATTACAAACACAAAACCGATGCCCAGAACTTATTTTTTTAATTTTCAAGTGCATCAAACATTGGAAAATGTGTCGACTTAAAATAGCTTAAAAAGGTGGAAAAATGTGAGATAAAAAAATGTGTACTAAATCAATATCACTACAGCGCCAACATTCATAGCAGCAAGGGTAGATAATGACCTCAGCCCATTCCTCTGAACTCCATCCTGTGATAACTTTGTGCTTCTCTGTATTGTGATCTGTTGAGTCTCTGTGTTTCTCTCCTGTGTTTCTGATTTGTCACTCCCATTTCCCAAATGTAATTTGATAGGGAATGTTTTGGTCTCATAGGGAAAGGGTGGACGGGAGTGGAGCAAATAGAACTGAAAAGTTCCTTGTGCGATTCCTATTTCTACTAGTCGAGGGGTTCATCAGTTCTCAGGAACTCTTCAGTTCTATTTGCTCCACTCCCATCCACACCTGGGCATTTAGCATGCTGGATCAGAAATTTATTAAGGTTTCTCCAACTCTTAATAAGCTGGTGGTATGGTTTTAAAACAGTCTGCACTCATGGCCTCCTTCCCTTCCATAACTTAGCACAGGTCTGGTCTGTTGATAATGGGAAACGAAACATCAAGTAAAAGGATTACACAGTTTTTTGGTGCTATTTATGAAGTCATCAGATCTGCAGATCTACATAAAATGCGTTCATAACATTTTACATAGGACATATATTTTGAGAGCAAGGGGATTTTGGTTGGGTCTGTGGAGTGTGGACAGCTGTGAGTAAAATGTAAAAATTATAAAGGAACACTGTTACATATTTTTACTTGTATGCCCGTGCTTCACCCTGTGGATCAATATTATAGCTTTATAGTGCTTTTTTTTGTAGGAAAAAAGGTGCCGGTACTCATACAGGGGCCCTTTTACTAAGCCGCGTAAGCGTCTACCAAAATGGAGTTACCGCCCGACTACTGTATGGCTCTTGTGGTAATTTCATTTTTGGCGCACATCAGATAAGCGCGTCTGAAAAATATTTTTTATTTTCAGGTGCACATAACGGATGCACGCCAAGTGGCATTTGGCACGTAGGTCATTACCGCCCGGTTACTGCATGAGTCTTTACCGCTAGGTCAATGGCTGGCGGTAAGGTCTCAGACCCAAAATGGACAAGCGGCAATTTTGATTTTGCTGCACATCCATTTTTGGCAAAAAAAGGCCTTTTTAACAGGTGCGCTAAAAATGGATCAGCGCGCGCCCAAAACCCATGTCTACACTACCGCAAGCCATTTTCAGCGTGTCTTAGTAAAAGGACCCCACAGTTCCAACCTTAAGGGTGGGGTCACTATCTATGGCTCCACCCCTACAGTAGTCACACCCATTTTACCAGCCAAGGAACATATAAAAAGGTATCATTGAAAACAGTACTCAAGTCCCTAGGCCCAACAAAATAACCCTTAAGACTGACCATAAACTAATAAAATACGTAGATGAAAAAATCAGCTGAAACCCCCCAAAACCAGACTCTTGGCATGCAGGTTAATACCAGAAAAACAAAAATATTTCCCCCTTGCTATAAAAATAGCAGACACAAATTCCAAACATTCCACTCACTATACTACAAATTAACAACTACAAAGAAAAACAAAATTAGCACTGCTACCACACTACTTTATTTTAAAATTTTAAAAAATATATTTTTTCTACCTTTGTTGTTTGACCATGTACTTTTCATTTGTGTTGGTCCCAGTCTCTGGTTTCTACTTTCCACTTTCCCTATCTTCTCTTAACTCTATTGCCAGGATTGCCTATTTGTTATTTTTCTCTCCTCCTTTTCCTTTTAGCTTTCTTCAATTTTATTTTCTGCCTTTATCCACATTTAGCTTTTTCTTACTATCCAATCTTCCAGCATTTCTCCACTTGCCCTCTCTCTCCATCCAGCATCTCTCTCCTTGCCCCTTTTTTCCCTATCAGCATTTCTCCCCTTGTCCCCTCTCTCCCCATCCAGCATTTCTTCCCTTGCCTCCTCTCTCCCCATCCAGCATTTCTCCCCTTGTCCCCTCTCTCCCCATCCAGCATTTCTCCCCTTGTCCCCTCTCTCCCCATACATCATTTCTCCCCTTGTCCCCTATCTCCCCATCCAACATTTCTCCCCTTGTCCCCTCTCTCCCCATCCAGCATTTCTCCCCTTGTCCCCTCTCTCCCCATCCAGCATTTCTCCCCTTGTCCCCTCTCTCCCCATACATCATTTCTCCCCTTGTCCCCTCTCTCCCCATCCAGCATTTCTCCCCTTGTCCCCTCTCTCCTCATCCAGCATTTCTCTCCTTGTCCCCTCTCTCCCCATACATCATTTCTCTCCTTGTCCCCTATCTCCCCATCCTGCATTTCTCCCCTTGTCCCCTATCTCCCCATCCAGTATTTCTCCCCAACCAGCATTTCTTCCCTTTCCTCTTCTCCCCATCCAGCATTTCTTCCCTTGCCTCCTCTCTCCCCATCCTCCTCTCTCCCCATTCAGCATTTCTCCCCTTGGCCCCTCCACATCCATTATTTCTTCCTTTGTCCCTTCTCTCTCCATCCAGCATCTCTCCCCTTGACCCCTCTCTCCCAATCCAGTATTTCTCCCCTTGTCCCCTCCCTCGCCCATCAAGCATTTCTCCCCTTGCCCTTCTCCCCATCCAGCATTTTTCCCTTTGTCCCCCTCTCCCTATCCAGTACTTCTCCCCTTGTCCCCTCTCTCCCCATACAGCATTTCTTCCCTTGCCCCCTCTTCCATCCAGTATTTCGCCATCTGCCTCCTCTCACCCCATCCAGCAACTCTCCTAGGGTTGGTGCTGCTTCTCCCAACCAGCAGCAGCGGTGGGAAAAATCAAGTAGTAAAAGGCGTGAGGCCACAGTGCTCAGACGCGCAGTCGGCTCTGCCGATCCCCTGCCCTTCTGACGTCAACTTCCTGTTCTAGGGCAGGGGATCGGCAGAGAAAACACAGCGTGTCCTAGCACTGCAGCCCTGCGCCCGCTACTCCTTTCTGTGCCCACAGCGTTGCTGCTGCTCATTGGGAAAAGCTGCTGTGAGAGAGAGGCGGGAGATAGGGGAAGGGGA
Source organism: Microcaecilia unicolor (assembly GCF_901765095.1). Taxonomy (NCBI): domain Eukaryota; kingdom Metazoa; phylum Chordata; class Amphibia; order Gymnophiona; family Siphonopidae; genus Microcaecilia; species Microcaecilia unicolor. The sequence goes on along the minus strand of NC_044031.1, from coordinate 556,793,841 downwards.
ATGAAAAGGTGCCGGTACTTCATACCAGCATGTACCGGCAAAAAAATGTCCTGTACCTATTCCTCTTTGGATCTCCAAACAAATCCAGATGAGTGGGTTGTGCCCTCCTACCAGCAGATGGAGACTGAGACTACTAAGACTGTGGCATCATCCTACAAGAACCAGCTGGTAACATAGAGGGGCATAATAGAACGGGGCCAGCCATCTATACAGCCGGCCCTGTACAGCGGCATACTCGAAAGCATTATCAAAACAAGATGGCCAGCCATCTTTCGTTTCGATAATACGGTCGGGGTCGGACAAACCTCAACATTTGGGCCGGCGTTAGAGATGGCCGCCATTGGTTTCCGGCGATAATGGGAACTAATGGTGGCCATCTCAAACCCGGCCAAATCCAATGTATTTGGTCATGGGAGGAGCCAGCATTTGTAGTGCACTAGTCCTCCTCACATGCCAGGACACCAACCGGGCACCCTAAGGGGCACTGCAGTGGACTTCAGAAAAAGCTCCCAGGTACATAGCTCCCTTACCTTGTGTGCTGAGCCCCTCAAAAAAAAACCCAAAACCCACTCCCCACAACTGTGCACCACTACCATAGCCCTTACAGGTGAAGGGGGGCACATAGATGTGGGTACAGTGGGTTTGTGGTGGGTTTTGGAGGGCTCCCATTTACCACCACAAGTGTAACAGGTAGGGGGGGATGGGCCTGGGTCCGCCTACCTGAAGTGCACTGCAGTACCCACTAAGAACTGCTCCAGGGACCTGCATAGTGCTGTGATGGAGTTGGGTATGAGGCTGGCATAGAGGCTGGCACAAAAATGTTAATTTTTTTTTTGGGTGGGAGGGGGTTGGTGACCACTGGGGGAGTAAGGGGAGGTGATCCCCGATTCCTTCTGGTGGTCATCTGGTCAGTTGGGGCACTTTTTTGAGGCTTGGTCCTAAAAATAGATGGACCAAGTAAAGCCGCTTTCTTTTTTCCATTATCGGGCAAAGCTGGCAATTTCATAACCACGCCCCCGTCCCGCCTTCCGTACCCTGCCGACATGCCCCCTTTAACTTTGGCCGGCCCTGCGATGGAAAGCAGTTGAAGCCGACCAAAATCGGCTTTCGATTATACCAATTTGGCCGGGTTTAGGAGATGGCCGGCCATCTCCAGATTTGTGTCGGAAGATGGCCAGCCTTCTCTTTCGAAAATAAGCAGGATAGTAACATAATACAGTCCATCCAGTCTGTCCAACAAGATAAACTCATTTTACATGGTGTGCGATGCTTTATATGGGCACCCTGACATAATAACCCTGACAAAATAGCCCCAACAAAAAAGCCCTGTCAAAACAGCTTGGTAACAAAATGGCCCTCCCACAAAATAACCCTTGACAAAATAGCCCCTAGACAAAACAGCCCCCTAGATAAAAATGCAATGCAATATTCTGGGCAGCCTGATCAGGCCCTTTTTTCAGGGGGCTAATTTGTCAAGGGCTATATTGTCTATATTGTAGGCAGGCCGTTTTGTCAGTGGCTGTTATGTCAGGGGCTATCATGTCGGGAACTGTTTTTGTTTGGAGATTTTTTGTCACGGCTTTTTGTTGGGGAGAAGGGTGCAGATAAGAGAGATTTACCCAGTGAACGGAGTTCCCAGGGAGGAATGTAGGGAGAGATGAGAGTGGAGAGGTACTGAGGAACTGCAGAGTGAATGCACTTATAGGTCAATAAGAGGAGTTTGAACTGTATGTGAAAACGGATAGGAAACCAGTGAAGTGACTTGAGGAGAGGGCTAATATGAGCATAACGACACTGGCAAAATATTAGTCGTGCTGCAGAATTTTGAACAGATTGAAGAGGAGAGAGATGGCTAAATGGGAGACCTGTGAGAAGCAAGTTGCAATAGTCTAAGCGAGAGGTGATAAGAGTGTGGATGAGGGTTCTGGTAGTGTGCTCAGAAAGGAAAGGGCGAATTTTGGTGATATTATAGAGAAAGAAATGACAAGTTTTAGCAGTCTGCTGAATATGTGCAGAGAAGGAGAGGGAGGAGTCGAAGATGACCCCAAGGTTATGAGCTGATGAGACAGGAAGGATGGGAGTGTTATCCACAGAAATAGAGAATGGGGGAGGAGGAGAGGTTAGTTTAGGGGGAAAGATAAGAAGCTCATTCTTGGTCATGTTTAGTTTCAGATGGCACTGAGACATCCAGGCAGCAATGTCAGACAGGCAGGCTGATAGTTTTGCCTGGAATTCGGTTGAGATTTCTGGTGTGGAGAGGTAGATCTGGGGGTCATCAGCGTAAAGATGATACTGAAAACCATGGGATGAGATCAGAGTACCAAGGGAAGAAGTATAGATGGAGAAAAGAAGAGGTCCCAGGACAGATCCCTGAGGTACACCAACTGACAGTCGGATAGAAGTAGAGGAGGATCCACTTGAGCAGGGGTAGGCAACTCCGGTCCTCGAGAGCCGCAGGCAGGTCAGGTTTTCAGGATATCCACAATGAATATGCAGGAGATAGATTTGCAAGCACTGCCTCCATGGTATGCAAATCTATCTCATGCATATTCATTGTGGATATCCTGAAAACCTGACCTGCCTGCGGCTCTTGAGGACCGGAGTTGCCTATCCCTGCACTAGAATACACACTAAAGGTACGCTGGGAGAGATAAGAAGAAAACCAGGAAAGAACAGAGCCCTGAAATCCAAGTGAGGACAGCGTATCAAGGAGTAGGCTGTGATCAACAGTGTCAAAAGCAGCAGATAGATCGAGAAGGATGAGGATAGAATAGAGACCTTTGGATCTGGCTAGGAACAGATCATTGGAGACTTTAGCAAGCGCTGTTTCAGTTGAACGAAGGGGGTGAAAGCCTGATTTAAGTGGATCAAGAATAGCTTGAGATGAAAGAAAGTCAAGGCCACGGCGGTGAACAGCACGTTCAAGTATCTTGGATAGGAAAGGGCGGAGGGAGATGGGGTGATAGTTGGAAGGACAGGTAGGGTCCAATGAAGGTTTTTTTTAAAGGAGTGGTGTGACTACGGCATGTTTGAAGGCATCAGGAACAGTCGCAGTGGACAGTGAAAGATTGAGGATATGACAGATAAAAGGGATGACAGTAGGAGAGATAGTGTTAAGTAGATGGGTGGGAATAGGATCAGAGGAACAGGTAGTTAGTTTTGAAGAGGAAAGAAAATGTGTAGTTTCCTCTGCAGTGATTTCAGAAAAGGAGGCAGGGGTTGGAGGATTGAGAGAATGGACTAAGGGAAGGAGAGGTGGAGGTGACCTGGTTGAGAATTCAAGTTTAATCTTGTGAACCTTATCATGAAAGTATTCAGCCAGAGTCTGGGGGGAAAGTGAAGGGAGGGTTGGAGGTGAAGACACTTTGAGGAGAGAGTTCAGTGTGGCAAAGACACGTCAAGGGTTTCAGCCAAGAGAATTTGTCAACTGGATGTAATAGTCCTGTTTGGCAAGTAAAAGAGCAGACTGGAAGGAGGTCAGCAAGAATTAGAAATGTATAAAGTCAGCATGGGCACGGGATTTCAGCCAAAGGTGTTCGGCAGAGCGGGCACAGGAACGTAGGTAGCGGATTCTAGAGGTCAGCCAAGGCTGGGGTTTGGTACCTTTTACAGAACAGGGAATGGGAGGAGCGAGAGTATCCAGAGCAGAGGAGAGAATAGTACTATAGGAAGAGACAGCCTCATTGACAGACTTGGATAACATAGTGGTAGAGAAAAGATTTGAAACACTGGAGTACAGAGTAGAAGGGTCAATAGCCTGAAGATTCCTAAATGTATTGATTAAGATTGGACAGCACTGGAGAGGAGGGTATTTAAGTGTGAAAGTTATCAGATGATGGTCAGAGAGGGGAAGAGTTAAGGCACAGAAACTGGAGAGTGAGCAGTTTGAGAAGAGGATAAGATCAAGACAGTGCCATTCTGGTGAGTGGGGGCAGTGGAGCACAGTTGAAGATTGAAGAGGATGTTAAAGCAAGAAACTGAGAAGCATAAGAGTCTGATGGATCATTAGCATGAATAAAAATCCCCAAGAATGAGGGAAGGAGATGAAGGCTCAAGAAAGAAGGAAAGACAGGCATCAAAGTCAGTGAGAAAGGAAGAAAAGGACTTTTCAGGGAGTCGATAAATGACTGCTACTCGGAGAGGCAGAGGAGCAAATCGATGGATGGAGTGGACTTCGAAGGAAGAAAAACCGTGAGACTGAGGTGGAAGAAGAGGTTGAAATCTACAAGAAGGTGAAAGTAGTTCACATGTTCAGGTTGGCAAGTCTCTCCTCGTACGGTTTGCAATGCAAATCCTATACTATTTTTGTAGCTTTGTTTTGCACCGCTTCCACTCTTTTTACATCTTTAGCAAGATATGGCCTCCAAAACTGATCACAATACTCTCCCATCTCTAAAGATCTATTAAATAAATCTTTAAGAGGTCCCGCCAGAACCTCTTTGAGCTCCCTCAGTATCCTGTGGATATCTCATCCGGCCCCATAGCTTTGTCCACGTTCAGATTATCCAGTTGTTTATAAACTCTTTCTTCCATAAACAGCGCAGTATCCACTCCATTCCCAGATATTCCCTTGGCAGCCAACCGTGGACCTTCTCCAGGATTTTCCTCCATGGACACCGAAGAGAAGTATTGTTCAGAATGTTTGCTTTATCCTCCTCACTCTCCACATAGCCATTCTCATTATCTTTCAGTCTCGCAATTCCATTCCTATCTTTTCTCCTTTCTCCAATATATCTGAAAAAGGTTTTGTCACCTTTTTATATCTCCCTACTTCTTTCCGATTCTGCAGACGGGATGTTCCAACCAACATCAGACAAGTTGAAATCTCCCAACAGTAGCACCTCCCCTTTCATACCAATCTTTTGAATATCTTCTATCAGATCCTTGTCTAGCTACTCCATTTGTGTTGGAGGTCTGTAGAGAATCCCCGTGTGGATACAGGTTCCATCTTCTCTTTCCAGGATGATCCATAAATCTTCTTCCTTTCCCCAGGTTCCCCACATTTCAGCCACTCTGATATTGTCTCTCACATACAGAGCCACTCCTCTACTTCTTCAGCCTTCTCTATCCTTCCTAAAAAGATTATAGCCCGATATAGTCACATCCCATGATGGGAATCATTGAACCACATCTGTTTAATAGCAACAATATCCAAGTTTTCTTCAAACATCAGGGCTTGCAGGTCTTGAACCATTTTACCTCGACTACGAGCATTTGTGCTCATTGCTTTCCATGTGCTTAGTGAGTTCAGGTGGTTTTCTATATTTAGATGACCTTTCCCTCTGCTATAATGTTTATTCTGGGGGTGACTTTCCGAATTCCCTCGTTTCCTTTTATCACCCCTGCCTTCTAGTTTATATGTGTAGAAACATACTGTCTGATTTTCTCCCCAAGGATCCTTTTTCCCATCACAGAAAGATGTAGCCCATTATTACAGTACAGCCTGTTATTTTGCCACATATTACCCCATGCTCCTATGTATCTAAAACCTTCTTCTTTACACTAAGACTCAAGCCACTTATTGAAATCCACTGTTCTACATAGTCTTTCTTCTCCCTTGCCCCACGTGGGAATTACTTCAGAAAAAGCCACAGTCCGAACCGAAGATTTCAGTCCCTCCCCAAGCTTCTGAAATGCTCTCTGTGCTGTACACTTGCTATTGTTGGCCAGGTCATTTGTCCCCAGGTGAATTACATCAGTATTTAAAGCCTTGCTCTCTTGTCAGATCACTTTCAGTATTTAGTCAGTACATCTGGTAGCTGAAGATCCTGGAAGGCATTTAACTAGGTTGGAACCTATGAACTGTGTTCATAAGTTAATGCCTTTGATAATGGAGTCTCCGATCAGTAAGAGTTTTCTGCTTTTCACCAATCTGTCATTATTTGGGGGATGTTTCTTGGGTTGTGCTACTTTCATTGATTCTGGTTTCACTAAAGTACTTCTATTTTCAGCATCATAATGATGCAACCCAGCAAAAGAATTTGACAGGGAGGGTTAGTGCTTCTGTGTCAAAGATCTTAGTCTACCAGAACCTACTGGTGACCCATCTATTTGTCTGTTGTTTCATTCTCTGGGACAGTGGTGGTGGTAAATTGGCTGGGAATTGAGTAATCCTGGATGCTTTTTTAGTTGTAGCTAATTCCTTCTTGAGTTTGTTGATCTCATCTTTCAAAGCTAATATTTGGAGACAGATAGGATAAGCTCTAAGGTTCCAGATAGTCTGCCTTAGGATAAAAGCAGAACATGCATTGCACTGAATGAAGGTCATATTGATGTGATTCACAAGTGTGAAAAGGTGAACTATGATAGGGGATAATGAGTAGGATTGACCAATTATGGTGTAATGAAGATATTTGTCCCTTGATTGTCCTATAGATAGATAGATAGATAGATAGATAGATAGATAGATAGATAGATAGATAGATAGATAGATAGATAGATAGATAGATAGATAGATAGATAGATAGATAGATAGATAGGGGTGGGTGGGACTATAGAGTCAGATCCTCTGCAAGTGAAAAGACAATTGTTGGTATTTTTTTTAAATAAGATAGAATAGAAAGCAGGTAATAAGCAGGTAATCAATCAGGAGGATATTAAGAAGTAATGCAGTGATTTGTTGAGTGAAGTTAAGGTGTGCATTGATAATCACGCCAAGATACTTAAAAGAATCTACCACAGAAGGACATAACGCACTCCAGTGGAGGTTCAAACTGCTATACCTATGATTTGACATTACAAAAAAACCCCAAAAAACTCTTGAGTCTTGAAAAAGACGGTATCAACAATAAGAATATAAACATACTGAAAATTTAATTTAATGATTTCAAGTTTCAAATAAGACAAAGTGAAAACTTGTCATTACTACACACTATAAATTTTTCTTTTCAAACATTCCAAACATGGAGCTTGTAAAATGGGCTGATTTACCTTTGTGGAGGAGGAACACTTGGAGACCACGATCTTGTCCTTCCTATGCTGTCTCCACGATGAGGAGACCCTGACCTAGAGCAGTGATTAGATGACATCACTTGTTCAGGGACTGATAATGTTGAACTCTGAAGATCTCTTCCATTGTGTCGATATTCTAAAAATTAACAAAATACTCTTTAAAAAATTAACTAAGTTAGGGCTCGACAAATCCCAGGTGACAGGTTGCCACTGTGCCTACAAATTGCATCCTGGCGTGTGGGATCTCATACCCTCAAAAGATGTTTTTTTCCTTTCTGCAGTGCTGCAACAATCTTCTCTCAGTCCTGATCAGCGATTGGGCTCTACATATACTTGAGCTGCATGGTGCAGGGGTTTTAGGAAGTCTCGTGAGACTTGAAACTGCAAGATTTCCCCAACTTCCTGTACTGCACGGATCAAGTATTTGCAGAGCCTGATCGCTGTGCAGGGCCAAAGAGAAGCCATTTGGTGGAGTGCTGTAAATAACAAGGCAAGAGCCAGAGAGAAACAGATGGGGGTTATGAGACAGAAAAACAGACTGGGTGAAGGCTGTGTGTAAGGAGGAATGAGAACGAGAGAGAGAGAGACAGACAGACTGGATGAAGGCTGTGGTGGGCATATGAGAGACAAACACAGATTGGGTGAAGCTTTGTGGGGGTTATGAGAGAGAGACAAAGTGGGTGAAAGCTTTGGTGGGGGTAAGAGAGGAGAGACAGACAGACAGACAGAATAGGTGAAGGCTATGGGAAAGGGGGTATGACAAGACTGGGTGAAGGATGTGGGAAGGGAATATGAGAGACCCAGGCTTTGCTGATAGGTGAAACAAAGAGGCAGCTGCCTCTTTGCTTCACCTGTCTAGAGGGTGCTGTCATACAGCTGACAGCATATTTTGGGAAGGGAGACTATTGACTTTGAAGTTGGTTTGCAGAAGCACCTTAACAAACTGATTTACTAAAGTATTTTTGCTCAAGGTACAAAATAGGAAAAAACATCTTAAGTCAATTTCTAAAAGAGCTACTTCTAATTTGGAAAGAGACTCAAAACCTCCCCCCCCCCCCCCCCCCAAAAGTTCACTTGGGGACAATGTTGGAAGAGTGGGCAAGGAGAAGCGAGAAAGGTCTTAGACCCTGGCTTCTAAGTTTTTGGGATGGCTCCTAGATTTAATGAAAATTTGTCAAGGTCTGAACTAAGTAATGCATGCAATTCTGTTGAGGAATATAGTTTAGTAAACCTACATTAGGTTTAAATACTATTATGAATGCAAACTTCAATATGAATCTTTAGAATACGCATAGATGTAGGTAGACATGTAGACTAGAGGGAATACTGCGGTGTGTTATCAATCACTACTGAAGCACTTAAAGCTATTATGATCTTAGGGGGTGTTTTACAAAGGTGCGCTAGCATTTTTAGCGCATGCTAAATACCCATAATATTCCTATGGGTATCTACATGGTTAGTGCACACTAATTTTAGAACCAACTAAAAATGCTAGTGCACCTTTGTAACAGGAACCCATAATAAAGTAAAATGGAGAGAAAGCTCATGGGGGCTTTTTTTGTGGAAATAGGGGGCTGACATTTTGAAGAAAGAAATGAACAAAATTCTGTCTATTTGTCTTTCAAATGAAAGCATAGCCCAAATTAGCAGACAGCAGAGAGGCGAAGAAAACCCCAGTAAAGAGTATAGCCAGGTATTTCTCCCGTGACCCTAAATATGTTTTGTCAAGCCTTCTCACATAAATTTGAAGACAAAAACAATAATCAACAGTAGCAAATTATTCCAGTTTAAAACAACTGGAATGAAAATCAGTCCTTATGTCTGTATTTGTTAATCTGGATATTAATATTCCTTAAGGCACTGAGGCTTTATTAGAGGAAGTTTTAATGCAACACATTCCAGAACTGTAATGCATTTGGCAGTGTCAGACTGACCAGCAAAAATAAAAGGTAAATAAAAGAAAACAAATGTGTATAATTTTGAATAAAGTCAAATTACTGTACATAGTAAATATAAGGTATTTTTCTCTTACTACGAATACAGCAATAGGTGATTAGAAAATCTTGTATTATGTTAATAATAAACCCAAAACAACATCCCCAGTCACAATCAAATAACCAATCATTCACTGCTGATTGAGCTCACTGATAGAATGTAGTTAGTTCGCAGTCCTTCAGGAATGATTTGAAGTTGTGGATATTGGTGTCTACTACTACTACTTATCATTTCTATAGCGCTACTAGACGTATGCAGCGCTGTACACTTGAACATGAAGAGACAGTCCCTGCTCGACAGAGCTTACAATCTAATTAGGACAGACAAACAGGACAAACAAGAGATAAGGGAATATTAAAGTGAGGATGATAATATAAGGGTTCTGAACAAGTGAATAAGGGTTAGGAGTTAAAAGCAGCATCAAAAAGGTGGGCTTTTAGCTTAGATTTGAAGACGGCCAGAGATGGAGCTTGACGTACTGGCTCAGGATGTCTATTCCAGGCATAAGGTGCAGCAAGATAAAAGGAACGGAGTCTGGAGTTCGCAGTGGAGGAGAAGGGTGCAGATAAGAGAGATTTACCCAGTGAACGGAGTTCCTGGGGAGGAATGTAAGGAGAGATGAGAGTGGAGAGGTACCTAGGAGCTGCAGAGTGAATGCACTTATAGGTCAATAAGAGGAGTTTGAACTGTATGCGGAAATGGATAGGAAGCCAGTGAAGTGACTTGAGGAGAGGGCTAATATGAGCGTAACGACACTGGTGGAATATTAGTTGTACAGCAGAATTTTGAACAGATTGAAGAGGAGAGAGATGGCTAAGTGGGAGACCTGTGAGAAGCATCATTTTCCATGTGTAGGTTTAAGTCTCCCAGGAAAATAATCCTTGAGAATTGTGACATGGCAGTGGAAGTAATCTAATCAAGAAGAGGTTCTGCCTTGGACCAAGTTCCTGGAGGATGGTAAATCAGGGACATAGCTAAAGATGAGCCTGGGTTGGTTTTGGCTCAGGCCCACCCATTTGGTTGCCTTTCTCCAGTCGGTTAACTGGGAGTGCACTACACAACATTTAAGTCCTGCCGCAGTTCAGTCACGAGTATTTAGGCAGCCAGCAACAAAAACAGTGTTAGAGCAAGCCGGCTGCCTCAATGCAGTAACCTGCCTAAATTTTTACCTCATGTTTTAAAAGTGCATGTCCGGGTTGGGAATGGCCGCTCTAGTGCCATGCTGTAACACTGCTGTTGATGTGCTGTGCTCTGCTGCTCTGATCTCTGACAGTCATGGCGCCTGCATACTTTGCCTTGCCCCCCAGGGCTCCCGCAGGCTACAGCGTGCACGGATGCTGGCACCACACAGAAAAATCTGCCACCAGTGCCGTAGCTCAGCTGAACGGGTCCCTCACTGTGCCACAGTGCCACAGGCTGCCAGCAATAGCTGGAGAAACTATTGGGCCCTTGCTTTGCCTTGCCCCTTGCTCAATCTGCCTTCGATTGAGCCCCTCAAGCCACTACAAGCAGTGCACTCCACTGCGGTCCCAGCTAGGCACAGAGCCAGGACAGGGAGCACACGTGCAGTGCTCTTTGAATCTGTACCTGCCCAGGTAAAACATTAAAAAAAAATATCTATAGTATAATGCTGGTCCTGGGCATCTGGGTGGGGGTGGACTCTTCACTGCCTAGGGGAAACAAAGTTATATTTAATCATTACATATACCTTTTTTCCCCAGGCAATGAAAAGACCACCCTCACCCAGAAACCCACTAACAATAAATTTTAATGTTGAGTTTCTGGGTGGAGGTGGGCTCAGTCCCCAGTTTAAAACTTAAAAAAAAGTTGTATATTTGGTCATGTTGGTGGGTTTTTGGGTGGGGATGGTCTCTGCAGTGCTCAGGTTAAAATAATTTTTTTTAAATACTTAATGCAGGTGGGATATTGGTGTGCTTCAGGGTGGGTGGGGAGGGGAATACTGGGAAGGGCAAAGCAAATGCAAGACTATGGGGGGGGGGGGGTAAGGAGTAGGCCAGGGGGGATGCCTATCTACAGGATGGATGGTGGAAAAGGGAAGGCTATGGGAATTGAAGGTGAGGAAGGGCTGATGCTGGGCTACGGGGATGGATGGGGGGTGAGGAAGGGAAGGGCTGATGCTGAGCTATAGGACAATTTTTAATTTTTGGTCTTTTATTCTGTAATTGATGAGGGTTGATTTTTTTGTTGTGCTTGTGACCGAGCAGGTGAGAGATTCTGTTGGCATGTGGTTTGTGTGGGGATCTATGAGTCTGACTTGTTTGGCTTTTCCAATGGGATGCGCATTTCTGTTGTGTATATTCACTGATGCAGTTTTAAAGGTACTGTTATTGGTATTTGTGTTCAGAATTGGTGTTAAGGTTTGCGATACAGGCTCTAAGAAACTTATTTGCAGGATTTAATGTTACTTCACAACGTACCTGGCAGTGAAGGGATTTTGTGTTGTATTATTGAGGTGCTACCAGAATTTGAATAAATTTTTCCTATGGAAAGCGGTAAGAGCAAACATTCTGGATATGTTCTGTATACTACAGATTCCATAGTAGGTGGAAAAATACCTTGATGATGACAGTAGGAATTTTCTTTTTTAATCAGTGAGAAATCTGGGGCTGTGCTTTATGTAGTTTTTGACTTGTTGAAAAATAGACAAAGATTAACATTTTTGAAAAATGTAAAGGTATTTATCTGTTTTGCTTAATCAGTCATTTACATCTGTTATAAAGCAAAGTTTGAAGGATATGTGCCATTGATGTAATTATATTGCAGGATCCTGTCACATGTGGTGAGATGTTTGTGATTATAGTAGACTTACATCTGGTCAAGTTTAAGATATGGGATAATGTAACTATATTAATCATTTTTTTCTTTTAAGTATGTATGTGGTTTATGTTGATGCAGAGCAGTTACTGGGCAGAGAAATCCATCATCAAGTGCATTCTAAGGCATTATTTTGTAGTATCCAAAGAAACACTACTCATACCTATATACATAGTGCTACTGTCCACCCATATTAGGTCTGTGCCCACCCAAAAATTCAGGTCTGGCTACGCCACTGTGGTAAATGAGGAGTAGGGTGATTTGACTTGCCTCTTTTGAATCATTGCAGAATTTGCACAGCATGCATTCCAGTTCAGGGAAAACCCCAGAACTAACTAAAGACATGTGGAAAAATCTCTTAAAGATAAGAGCAAGTCCACCTCCTTTTGTACCCTGTCTTGGAGAATGAATAATACCATAACTGGGTGGGTAGATGTGGGGCAGTGTTGGACTATCAACTTCTGTGAGCCATGTTACTGAAATAAACAGAAAGCCCAGATCTGAAGATTCTAGTAGATCTCTGAGTAAGAGAGCCTTGTTCCCCACAGACCTGGTGTTGATATAAATACAGAGACTAAACAGATTAAGTTATAGTGTTTCAGGTAGTGCTGGTGCAATCACTACTTAACATGTACATTCCATGCCACTAATTATACAGATAGCAGCGATGAATACACTTGTTTTTATTTGTTGCATTTGTATCCCACATTTTCCCACCTATTTGCAGGCTCAATGTGGCTTACATAGTACCGTAAAGGCGTGCGCCAAGTCCGGTAAAGAAACAAATACAAGGTGATATTGTGGTCGAGTAAGGTACCTGTGTTTCTGATACAGAGGGGGTTGAGGAGAGGGAAGGTTATATAGTGTCCATTACGAGCTTTGATTTTGCTGTGTTGCAGAGTGTGGTATTTATGTTGGGTCGGTGGCATATGCCTTTTTGAACAGGTAGGTTTTTAGTGATTTCCTGAAGTTTAGATGGTCGTAGGTTGTTTTCACAACTTTTGGCAGTGCGTTCCATAGTTGTGTGCTTATATATGAGAGTCTAGATGCATAGGTTGCTCTGTATTTAAGTCCTTTGCAGTTTGGGTAGTGGAGGTTTAGGTATGTTCGAGATGATCTGGTTGTGTTTCTGGGTGGGAGGTCTATAAGGCCTGTCATATATCCTGGGACTTGGCTGTAGATGATTTTGTGGACCAGGGTACAGATTTTGAAAGTAATACGTTCTTTGATTGGAAGCCAGTGCAGTTTTTCTCGGAGGGGTTTGGCACTGTCGAACCACGATTTGCCAAATATCAGCCTGGCTGCTGTGTTTTGAGCGGTCTGGAGTTTCTTAGTGAGTTGCTCTTTGCATCCAGCATAGATTCCGTTGCAGTAGTCTGCGTGACTTAGTACCATTGATTGTATTAGGTTGCAAAATATTTCCCTCGGGAAGAAAGGTTTTACACATTTGAGTTTCCACATTGAGTGGAACATTTCCTTTGTTGTGGAGTTCACTTGGCTCTCGAATGTGAGGTTGCGGTCGATTGTAACGCTGAGTATTTTCAGGCTGTCTGAGATAGGGAGGGTGTGTTCTGGGGTGAATAAGGTTGTGGGTTTGTAAGTATTATGTTGAGATGAGAGGATGAATGTGTTTTTTCAGTATTCAATTTCAATTGGAAAGAGTTTGCCCATGTTTCCATGGTATTCAAAACGAGCTTGATTTCGTTGTTGATTTCTATTAGATCATGTCTGAAGGGAATGTAAATTGTGACATCGCCTGCATAGATGAACGGGTTGAGGCCTTGCTTTGCTAAGGACTTGGCCAGTGGGATCATCATTATGTTGAAGAGTATTGGTGATAGTGGTGATCCTTGAGGTACTCCACAGGCTGCTTTCCACGGTGGTAATATGTTTAAGTTTGATTTCACTTGGTAAGTTCTAGTGGTTAGAAAACCTTTGATCCAGTTAAGTATTTGTCCACCAATTCCGATCTAGTCTAAAAGTCTTATTAGTATATTGTGGCTTACCATGTTGAATGTGCTCGACATATCAAATTGTAGAAGTATGCTTTTACCTGTAGCTATTTCCTGATTGAATTTGGCCAGGAGAGTGACTAGCACAGTTTCGGTACTATGGAGGGGGCGGAATCCCGATTGTGACTCCTGTAGTATTGAGAATTTGTCCATGTAGTCGGTAATCTGTTTGGTCACCACGCGCTCCATTAGTTTAACTACTAGTGGTATAGATGCATCTGGGCGGTAGTTGGCAAGTTCGGTTGCCTTTTTCTTGGTACCTTTTGGGATTGGGGTGAGTAGGATATTGCTGTAATCCTCAGGGAAAAGACCTTGTTGGAGTATGTAGTTTAGATGGGATGTGAGGTCTGATATGAAGCGGTCAGGGGCGGATTTTAGTAGGTAGCTGGGGCAGGTATCCAGGTTGCAGTGGATGCTGGAGAACCTTTTGATTGCCTGGATGACTGTTTCAATGGTGAGGAGAGTGAAGTTTGACCAGGTTCGGCCAGCTGGGTATTCTCCAGGGTTTGGATCCAGGTTATTGATGAAGTTTTCGATGTCAGTGTTGTTTTGAGGTAGCGTTTTGCATAGGTTAGTGATTTTTTTCACTGAAATTTTAGCGAGTTTGTAGGCAAATGGGATGTCTGTATTGGTTGCAGTAACCGCTGAAGTGTCTAGTAGTTTGTTCACAAATTGGTATAATTTCTTCATCTATTCGTAGTCCGGCCCTATTTTGGTTTTGTAGTATGTCCTTTTGGTTTGTCTTATAGCATATTTGTATTTTCTTTGTGTCTGTTTCCATGCATTGAGTGTATGTTCGTCTTTTATTTTTTTCCATGCTCGTTCGAGTTTCCTGGTTTGTGTTTTTAGTTTTTCCAGATCATCTTTAAACCATGGTATTGCGTGAAATTCTTGTTCATAGGGGCGCTATTACGTCTAGTATGCTTCTGCATCTTTCATCCCATTTTGTGAGATAGTGTGTGGAGTCTGTTTGTGCAGCCCATTCGTTATTGTAAATCTGTAGCCAGCAGGGCCGTGCCAATACGGTAAGCGAGGTAAGCACTGCAGGAGGGCGCCGGACCGACCTCCGTTCACTTGCAAAATCTTTTACCTGTAGTTGTGATTCTCCTCTCTCCCCTGCCCTTCCCCTTCTGCATCAGAAAGTGAAGGCGGCCCAGCAGTGCTGAGGTAGACGTCTCTGCTGAAGTTGCTTAAAACAATACAACGAGTTTCTATATATGTCCTTGGTGTATGAACAACTTCTCATTCGGGGTGAGCTTGAAGTGAACAACATTCAAATTAAAGAGAACAAGTTTGGAGGGAGGTGTGCAAGTGAGACTGGAGAGAAATAAAAAATAAATAGTGTAATTGTTAAAATCTGTAAGTGGTTCAAAGTTTTTTTTTTTTTCTGAGCATCATGTACACCGAGAGGAGTGCATGATGTGTGCATAATTATCAGGTATTCTGGGATAGCTACAGCTAAAAGCCATTTCATTGGCTGATGGTTTCAACAGTAGTTTCAAAGAGGAAGAGCTGGTAAGTGAAAATCTGATTGCTTTTTTTTAAGTTTTAAAAGTATTTGCATTAAATCTAATTGCAGAATTCAGGTGCTGAGAGTCTGTACTTGGTTGTCATATGCTCAGATTTCTTTAAATCATATGCAAATTAGTCCATTTTTGGGAGGTTCTCATTTGCATATTTATGGGTAAAAATTGATGGAAATGTTTACAGCCTTAATGTTAGGGTATGGCTTTGATCAAAACTGTGAAATTTGATCCAAAAAGGAAGGGTTTATCTAGTGTTTTTGACTAAAAATTCCCATTACAGTGTCTGTATGTTAATCTGCATTCAAATAGAGCTCTCTGATTGGATGATCAGCTCTTGTTAGAAATCTACCCGGGAACAGAGTGAGAGCAGGTTTGGCCAAGAGATACATGCAGCTGTGAGCTCCGTGTGTGTAAGGGGGGGAGCGCCAACTGATAGTCTGCAGGGGGGCACCAGAGACCCTAGGCACGACCCTGGTAGCCAAAATGTTTCCGGATCTATTTGGCCTCTGGTGCTTTAGGTTGTATGTTGTTGTGTGTGGTGAGAGCCCTTCTTCCGCCATTTTAATGATAAGTTTAGTTTGTGGTGATCGGTCCATGGTGTTTCTGACCATTTAATATCTGTTATTGTTAGGTTCTGGTCTGCTGGTAGTTTGTACGAGATGAGGTCTAGGGTATGCCCTTTGACATGGGTAGGTTGCATTTGTGGCCATGTGAGGTCCCATGAATGGAGGAAATCCTTGCATTCTCGTGCAGTTGTGGAGATTGGGTCTTCTAGGTGAAGGCTGATGTCTCCTAGTATTAGTACGTTTGGAGTTGGTCGCGCATGTGTTTGAGATGAAGTCGGTGAAGATAGTCTGGCACTCATTCCAGTTTCCTGGTGGTCTGTAAAGCAGGATGGAGTTCAGATGATCAGGCAGGGTTTTGCTGTGGATTCTAACTGAGGCGATTTCAAGTTGTGGTGTTATGGACTCGGCTGCGGTTTCAATGGTAAACTGGGATTGATAGATTAATGCTATGCCTCCGCCTCTCGTTTTCTTTCTGGTCCAGTGAATGATTTTATATCCTGGGGGGGCAAAGATCTAGGATTATGGGGTCCTTTTGGTCCTGGATCCAGGTTTCATTGATGAAGAGTAGGTTGAGGTTTTCTGACATGATCCAGTCTGTTAGTAGTGTTGTTTTGTTTACTATGGATCTGGCATTGATGTATCCGATTTGAATTTTTTGGTATGGGACAGCTATGATTGGTGTTATGTGGATTTTTTTTAGTTGTCGTTTCTTTGTTATTGTGGATTTGTTATAGGGGTTCTTTCCCTTCTGTTGAGGTTGTCCGCGTGTTGATGTTCTTTCTTTGTTTTGGTTGTTGTCGGTTTGATGAGGCAGGGTGTGTCTGGTCAGTCTTTGGGGATGATGTTGCTTTCTACGAGTGTGGTAGCTTGAGTTAGGTGGATCAGTGATAAGGAGTAAATTACTAGGTATAATTTGAAGGTATTCATTTTGGTGATAGATCAGTTTGGGCACCTGGTGGCCGCTTACTGTAGGATGCTTGATAGGGCTTGGATCTAGTTTGTTTTTTTTTTGCACCAAAGCACCAATGCCAACAGTTATCTTAATACCGTGAGACTCTGTGAGCTACCAGTCCCTCTGTCTCCATCAAAGGCATCAAAGTCTTCCATTTATACACACAAAACATTACATTTTAAGATTTTCCAATTACCCTGCTGATGTACTCTAGCTCTATTCTAGAGGGCTTGTCTCTAGGAAGTGAAAGGGTAACTCAGTCTGTATACCCATGAAATCTTGACATCTTTTGCTGGAACTGCCAATGAGGATCCAGTAATTATTGGGGGGGGGGGGGGGGAGGTTAATGATTCAGATAACAGTAGTCCAAATAATATTAAGACCAATAATTTTGGCAGGACAGCTATATACGAACATAAAAACTGACATAATGGGTCAGACAAAAGGCCCATCGAGGACAGTATCCTATTTCCAACAGTGGCCAATCCAAGTTACAGTTATCTAGCAGGATTCCATGCTGTTTTCTCCCAAGGATAAGCAGTACCTTTCCCCAAGGCTAACTTGTTAATAATGGTATACATTCTTTTTATTTTTTTACTGGCAATGGTTTACAAAGTTTAATTATACACTGAGTGAAAACATATTTCCTCTATTTTGTAAAAAATGTGCTACTTACTAACTTCATGGCATGTCCTGCAGTTTTTGTATTTTCTAAACAGGAAACAATCAAATCATATTTACCCATTCCACTCCGCTCCGCTCATGATCTTATAATGTAAGCAAGAGGCCCCCCTATGCCTGTGGATGACGTAAATAGAACAGGAAACTGAGAAGCCAGATGTTGATAGTCGTGGCGACTTCCCAGTTACCAGCTCACAGGCATGAGGGGCAGGCTACAAAAACTAACCTTGTCGCTAACCCTCAAAGGATAAGCGAGGAATTGAAACTAAATTCAGGATTTTACCCCTTTTGTGGACAACAAAACACAACTTCTCAATTAGAATGTAAAACAATTTAAAATATTTATTTATAACATGCTTCACTTATAAAATCAACTACTGTAACATTAAAGAACTCCTAAAACCTAACCATAAATTTTATGTTGCTTGAAACAATGCTCAGTTTTCTTACGTCACCTTTCTATCTCCCTGCAGGAGCTCTTGCTTCATACAGAAAGAATATCAGATAAGTATTTTAAAGGTTTTTTTTTCTAAATTCCTTAGCCAAAATAGACAGTTTCTTTTCACTCTTTCAAACTATTAAGTGTAAGATTTCCCTTGCGAGAAAATGATTCTTTGTGTCTTTCTCTTTCTTTCCTTTTCAGGTACCACGGATCAGCCGTCTCATCGGGTAAGTATTTGTAAGAATTGTTTTTTTCACAGAACAAACATCACTTAACTGTCGTTGTAAATTTTGTATTATTTTCTCTGGAAATCTGTCTTGCGTAGGGGCCCTGGAACTGATTCCTCCGATGTCCGGTTCTTTCAGCTCGTCTTCACCCTAAACCTCTCTCTTAAAAACTTAAATGGGGAAAAAAACCCTCACTCCCTAAACTCATATGAATTTTCCCTGTCCTAGATGGTTTTAAATTTTGGACAATAAAACTGTGGCCGGTTTCACTAAAATAAAATCAAATTAATTTTCCCTATATCCTTTTAACCTAAGCTCAATCACTGCTTCCCTATCTATAAAGGAGGCGCACCCAACTTTTCAGGAACCCATGCATCCTCATTCAACTCAAACCTTTCTCATTGCTATTTTTCCCCTTTCCTGACAGGTTAACACCCCATACACTCTTTTTCTCAAACCTTTAGAAAACCCCTTTCAGACACTTTAGGTACCCATTCACAATTTCCCTATTCCTCTCACTTACCCTTCATACACCCTTTAACATTCTCATTCTCCCACATTTATTTCTTAAATTTTCCTTTAATTCCTTCCCCTTTCTCACAAGCTCCGCCAGCACTGCTTATACACACCCTCTCGCCTCGCTGTCTTCAGCCTCCTCTGACCACAGCCAACGCATCGTCTCCTAGGTAACGGAACCCCAGCGCAGAATCCCGCTCCCCCTCAGCCAATCAGACTCACCCTCAGAATTCCATTTTTTTCCAGTAGCAAACGGAATTCTGAGAAGCCCAACTGTATCCCCATTTTACTTTTATTTTTCCCATAGACTTTAATGGAGAATTACTAAAAATAAAAATTTAACCCCAAAATTTCCATCAAAATGTCCCAAATTTACACCCACCACCAAGCACTACTTATGTTCCTGATCTATGAATTTATTTTTCAAATTTAACCCTTTTTAATACACGCCCCACAATATTTACCCCTAAAATCCCCCAAAAATCCCAAAATTATTTTAAACCTACCTTAAAAATTTCCTTACCTTCCCCTCTACCTGCTACATCGAATTCAATTTGTTAACCCTTTCCTAACCCCTTCAAACTAGCACCCCTCAAAAAAAAAACCTAAAAATATTTAAATTTAAAAACTAACCCACCCAAAAAATCCAGAAAAATTCCCCGATCACGAATATGCAAACCAAATTTAAATTGAACCAATCCCTAAATTTTTAAAAATCAAAAACCATATTTACACATTTGAAAAATACATACATTACAATTCCGGATAAAAAAAACCCTTACCTGTACCGGGATTTTCTGCTCACTCGAACCCTGCCCTTGGTTCCGGTCCTCGTCGTCCTGGTTCAAAATCGGAGCCAAAAATAAAAAAGCTCCGAAGCCGGCCCAAAATTTAGGCCCTGGCTTCGGCCTACTCGCGAAGACGCGCGATCCCAATATGTCGCGCGCCGACGTCTTCTCCTCGTCGACCATCTTCTCCTGCTCCCCACACACGAAACGGAGCTTCCAAAATGACTCGAGCCTCCCGGAACCACGAAGCCCGGCCCAACGCCGCCCGCCAGAGGAACCAGCCGCCCCGGACCATCGCGCCGTTCCTCCCGACGCAGCTCTTCAGTCCCAGAACGTTCCCTAACGTCCCCGGGACTCCAGAAATTGTGGCGCTGCCTCACTCCACCCAGAACACCACCGCTCCAACCCCGCTATTACCGGGGACGCCTCCGGCCACCCCAGAACCCAGCAAATCATGACGCTCTCCCGGGGATGTGCCCCATCGTCCCCGGGAGTCAGAAAACTTTAGTGCCGCCTCCCTCCCGCGCAAATGGCCCCAAATCGGCCTCAGCAGCCCCAGCACAACATGCTAGATCCGGAGACATGCCAAACCGTCCCGGGCCTCCCCAAAACAGCACTGCTGCCCCTGCAAGGCCTCAAGCCCTGCCAAAAACCAGGGTCTGGACCACCACAGTGCCCGGACACTGGCATATCTCCATGGCATCCAGGTAAATAAAAAAAACTTTTTCTTCTTTTCCCTAAACCCTATATTACATTAAGACCCCTATAATATCTCCTCTCAGCCATCTCTTCTCCATGCTAAAGAGCCCTTATCTCTTTAGCCTTTTCTCACAAAAAAGTCTTTCTATCCTCTTTACCATTTTGGCTGCTTTTTTCTGTATCTTTTCTAATTCTACTATATCTTTCATAAGATGTAACATAGTAGATGACGGCAGATAACGACCTGTACAGTCCATCCAGTCTACCCAACAAGATAAACTCATTATATGTAATACTTTATATGTATACCTGACCTTGATTTGTTCTTGCCATTTTCACGGCACAGACCATAGAAGTCTGCCCAGCACTAGCTTTGCTTCCCAATTACCGGTGTTGCTACCCAATCTCTGCTAAGCTTCTGTGGATCCATTCCTTCTGAACAAGATTCCTTTGTGTTTATCCCACGCATTTTTGAATTCCGTTACTGTTTTCATCTCCACTACCTCCTGTGGGAGGGAACTCCAAGTATCTACCACCCTCTCCATGAGAAAATACTTCCTCACATTTTTCCTGAGTCTGCCCCCCTTCAACCTCAATTCATGTCCTCTAGTTCTACCGCCTTCCCGTCTCCAGAAAAGGTTTGCTTGCAGATTAATACCTTTCAAATATTTGAACGTTGGTAGAACGAGAGGACATGAAATGAGATTGAAGGGGGGCACACTGTCTCTCACACACTCTATGTCTCACATAGCAGAGATTGGGTATCACATTCACTCTCTATGTGTCACACAGTCACTCACACACTTTCTTGGTCTCATACACTCAGTCTCACAGAGAGTCTGTGTCTTCCACTCTCTCTCTCTCGCACACACTGTATCTGTGTGAAACACACTCTCTCTCACACTGTGTCTCACATACGCACTTGCACACACTCTCATTCTCACACACACACTCTCTCTCTCACAGACACACTCGCACCCAGGCTCACTCTCTCTCTCTCTCTCTCTCACACACCAGTGGCGTAGCCAGACTGCCAAATTTGGGTGGGCCTGAACCCAAAGTGGGTGGGCACAAAATTTTCTCTGTACCCCCCCCCCCCCCCCCAGCAAAATTTAGTCACACTCAGATGCATTTGTCACACAGGGTAAAGTGCTGCTTTTCAGTGCATCCGATTTCAATTTATTTAATAGCCTAATCCTTTTCAGTGAGCTTTCAGAGGCCAAAACCTCCTGCCTCAGGTCAGTATAATGCTGTTACGGTATCCTCTCCTGACCTAAGGAAGGAAGTATTGGTCTCTGAAACTTTATTAACACCATATTACTTTATCCTAAATTAAAAATAAAATTATTTTCTTTACCTTTGTTGTACAGCCATTTACTTTTTCTCATTGTGTCTCTAGATTCTGCTTTCCTTCGTTTTCGCTTAACTCTTCTGCCAGGGTTTCCTGGCCATTTGTCATTTTTCTCTCCTTTTTCTTTGCTTTCGTCAATATTTTTCTGCCTCTCTCTGTGTCCAGATTTAATTCATTCTTACTATCCATTCTTTAATTTCCTTCATCAACTTATGGCTTTTCATCTTTTTCTCACCCTTGTTCTCCCCATGCCCCTTCCTCTTATTCTCCAATCTTTCACTACTCCCCCTTTCCATGCAGCAGCTCTCCTCTTTCTCTTCCCATCCTTCCAGTGTCTCCCCTCTCTCTCTCCCCATCCTTCCAATAGTCTCCCCTCTTTCTTTCTGCATCCTTCCATCCAGTGTCACCTCTTTCTCCCTGCCCTTCCATCCAGCGTCTTCCCTCTTTCTCTCCCCATCCTTCTACCCATCTACCCTCTCTCCTGATCCTTCCATCTAATGTCTCTCTCCCTCCTTCTAACCAGTGTCTATCTCTCTACCCTTTTCTGTTCAGTGTCCCTTCTCTCTCCACATTCTTCCAGTCTCTCCCCTTTCTCTCTGCATCCTTTCATCCATCTCCCCTCTTTCTCTCCCCATCTTTCCATCCAGTGTCTGTCTCCCCATCCATCCATTTTCCCTCTTTCTCTGCCATCCTTCCATCTTCTTCCATCTCTGTACCTCTATCTTCCTCCATGTTTAGTATCTCCTTTTCTCTGTGTCCCTATATTACTCTGTCCATCTTCTCCCCTCTCTTTGTCCCCAGTGCCAATATATCTCTACCCTGTCTGACCCTACCCCATCCAGCTTCTCTCCCTCTCACTCCCTCCTCTTTCCAGCATCTGGTTTGGTTGCTTGATTTCCTGCCTCCCTCCCTCAAGCTGTAGGTTTAATATTCCCTTTTCCTTCATCTCCTTGGTCTGGTATCTCTGTTTCCCTTCCCTCCCTCCTTGTGCTGTACCAGCAGTTTTCTCCCTTCCCTCCAGTTCTCCTCCCATGTCCAGCAGCTCTCTCCCTTCCATCCGGATCCCCTCCTCCTCTTCCTTCATCAGCTCTCTCCCTTCCATCGTCCCCTCCTTCTCTTCCTCCCATGTCCAGCAGCTCTTTCCCTTCCCTCCAGTCCCTTCCTCCTCTTCCTCCCTTGTCCAGCAGCTCTCCAACCCCTTCCTCCTCTCCCTCCCATGTCCAGCAGCTCTCTCCCTTCCATCCAGTCCCCTCCTCTTCTTCCTCCCATGTCCAGGAGCTCTCCCCCTTTCCTCCAGTCCCTTCTTCCTCTTCCTAGCTTGTCCAGCAGCTCTCCAGCCCCTTCCTCCTTTCCCTCCCATGTCCAGCAGCTCTCTCCCTTCCATTCAGTCCCCTCCTCCCCTTCCTTCAGCAGCTCTCTCCCTTCCATCGTCCCCTCCTTCTCTTCCTCCCATGTCCAGCAGCTCTCTCCCTTCCCTCCAGTCCCTTCCTCCTCTTCCTCCCTTGTCCAGCAGCTCTCCAACCCCTTCCTCCTCTCCCTCCCATGTCTAACAGCTCTCTCCCATCCAGTCCCCTCCTCCTCTTCCTCCCATATCCAGGAGCTCTCCCCCTTTCCTCCAGTCCCTTCTTCCTCTTCCTTGCTTGTCCAGCAGCTCTCCAGCCCCTTCCTCCTCTCCCTCCCATGTCCAGCAGCTCTCTCCCTTCCATTCAGTCTCCTCCTCCTCTTCCTCCCATGTCCAGCAGCTCTCTCCCTTCCCTCCCTCTTCCTCCCTTGTCCAGAAGCTCTCCAGCCCCTTCCTCCCTTGTCCAGCAGCTCTCTCCCTTCTATCCTGATCCCCTCCTCCCTTTCCTTCCATCTCTAGCAGCTCTCTTCCTTCCCAGTTCCCTCTAATCCCCTTCCTCCTACAAGTCTGACTCTGTCTCTGGCAAAAGTATCCCTTCCCTTCCCTTTCCTCTCCCCCCCCCCCCAACCAACCAACCAACCACAAATCCAGCACTTACTCTTCCAGGCCCGCCCATCCAAATCCTTCATCGCTGTCGCTGCCTTTTCTCCCGCGGCTTCGGGGAACGGCCGTCCGGGAGGCAGTGATCAGCGTTACCTGTCAGTGCCTGCCCTGAAATTGTGCTTCTCTTGTCCCCAGGCTTCACCCCGCTCTTTTCTTCGCTCGTCGCACAGCGCTGCTGTTCAAACAGGCAGCTCCGCTCCTCTCTGCCGCGTTCATCTGGCCCTACTAAACAGGAAGTGCATCAGAGGGCCGGGTGGACGCGGCAGAGAGAAGCGGAGCTGCCTGTTTGAATAGCAGCGCAGTGCTGCGCGACGAGCGAAGAAAAGAGTGGGGGCGAAGCCTGGGGAGAAGAGAAGCACAATTTCAGGGCAGACACTGACAGGCAACGCTGATCGCTGCCTCCCGGACGGCCGTTCCCTGGAGACACGGGAGAAAAGGCAGCGACAGCGATGAAGGATTTGGATGGGTGGGCCTGGAGGGAAAGTGGGTGGGCCTGGGCCCGTCCAGACCCACCCGTGGCTACGCCCCTGTCACACACACACTCGCACATTCACTTTCTCTCTCACACACAGTCACTCTCACATACACTCTCTCAAACATACATACTCTGAGGAAAACCTTGCTAGCGCCCGTTTCATTTGAGTCAGAAACAGGCCTTTTTTACTAGTAAGTAAATAAATAGATAAAAATTCTGAACGTTGAGCACATGATTCTCATGACATCTGTTTTAGAAGCCCTTTAGCAGAAGAAAAAAATCTCTGCAACAGTATAACAGGGTTAGGGTGTCCCTATAACCAGCCCCTCTAAATGACACACCAATTACGATTTATAATAAATTACTACTCTACCTATGAAAAGTTATTCTCTTATTATACTTCCTCTGTGTACATCCATATGCTGCACAAGGTAAAATTATGTATAATCATACCTGATAATTTTCTTTCCATTAATCATAGCTGATCAATCCATAGACTGGTGGGTTGTGTCCATCTACCAGCAGGTGGAGATAGAGAGCAAACTTTTGCCTCCCTATATGTGGTCATGTGCTGCCGGAAACTCCTCAGTATGTCGATATCAAAGCTCCATCCGCAGGACTCAGCACTTAGAGAATTACACCCACGAAGGGACAATCTGCCCAGCTCACCACCGCCGAAACGGGGGAGGGGAATTAACCCAGCTCATCCCCACACAAATGGGGGAGGGGAATCCGTCCAGCTCATCCCCGCGGAGCGGGGGAGGGACACCACACCCGCCGATGCGGGGGGATCTGGCTTATCCTGCAACCGCGGGAGGAGCTGACTGACCCTAACACCGCCGAAGCGGGAGGGGTACAAAGCTGCCCTACAGCCGCACGAAGCGGGAGGGAGTGCCGGCAGAATTTTAAGTCTCAATCCAGCCCCGTAAAACGGAGGGGAGAGGAATGCAGCAGCTCACTGTAACACAAACTCGTCTTAACTCTTGAAGAATCCAAGTGAAAAAACTTGAACACGAAGTCTTTCTGAAGTAACTGAAGACTAAACTTGAACCTGAAATGCAACCAGAATAAAAACAGTACAGATATCTGGGAGGGGCTATGGATTGATCAGCTATGATTAATGGAAAGAAAATTATCAGGTATGATTATACATAATTTTACCTTCCATATCATCAAGCTGATCAATCCATAGACTGGTGGGATGTACCGAAGCAGTACTCACCCAGGGCGGGACATTGAAATCCCTGACCTCAACACTGAAGCTCCAAAACGGGCCTCCGCCCGTGCAGCCACAGTCAAACGGTAATGCTTGGAGAATGTATGAGCCGAAGCCCAAGTTGCCGCCTTGCATATCTCTTCCAAGGAGACGGAGCCGGCCTCTGCCATCGAGGCTGCCTGAGCTCTCGTGGAGTGAGCCTTCAGCTGGATAGGCGGCACCTTCCCCGCGGCCACATAAGCCGCTGCAATGGCTTCCTTGACCCATCTTGCCACTGTAGGCTTAGCAGCCTGCAGACCCTTACGAGGACCTGCAAACAGGACAAACAGATGATCCGATTTCCGGAAATCACTGGTCACTTCCAAGTATCTGATGATGACTCGTCTCACATCCAGATATTTAAGAGCAGAGTACTCCTCTGGGTAGTCCTCCCTACGAAAGGAAGGGAGACAGAGCTGCTGATTCACATGGAAGCGAGAAACAATCTTGGGCAGGAAGGAAGGCACTGTGCAAATAGTCACTCCTGCCTCAGTGAACTGCAGAAAAGGCTCTCGACATGAGAGCGCCTGGAGCTCGGAAACTCTTCTGGCTGAAGTGATAGCCACCAAAAAGACTGCTTTCAACGTCAGGTCTTTCAGAGATGCCCTCGACAAGGGTTCAAAAGGCGGCTTCTGCAATGCTCTTAGTACCAGGTTGAGATTCCACGCAGGCACCACTGAGTGCAGAGGAGGGCGCAGGTGATTAACTCCCTTGAGAAAGCGCACCACATCTGGCTGCGAAGCCAGGGAAGCACCCTTCAGGCGGCCCCTGAAGCAAGCCAGAGCCGCTACCTGGACTTTAAGGGAACTGAGCGACAGGCCTTTCTCCAGACCTTCATGCAGGAACGCCAACACTGAAGAAATTGGAGCAGTGAAGGGAGAAAGTGAGCCTGCTTCACACCACGCTGCAAAGATACGCCAAACCCTGGCGTAAGCAGTAGAAGTAGAGCGCTTCCTCGCTCTCAGCATAGTGGCGATGACCTTGTCTGAGAAGCCCTTCTTCCTCAGACGCTGCCGCTCAATAGCCAGGCCGTAAGACCAAAGGGGGAGGGATCCTCCATCACCACGGGACCCTGATGTAACAGGCCCTGCTCCACTGGCAGCCGCAGAGGATCGTCGACTGAGAGCCTGATCAAGTCCGCATACCAGGGACGCCTGGGCCAATCCGGGCTCACCAGGATTACCCTGCCGGGATGCTTTGCCACCCGGTCTAGCACCCTGCCCAACATGGGCCAGGGCGGGAACACATAGAGAAGCTCTTGTGTCGGCCACTGTTGGAGAAGAGCATCTACTCCCAGGGATCGAGGGTCCCGTCCTCTGCTGAAAAAGCGCGGCACTTGGCAATTGGCCGTTGACGCCATCAGATCTAGGCTCAGCTGGCCCCAGCGCTTCGTGATGTCCAAGAACGCCTGAGCAGATAGCTGCCACTCTCCGGGCTCCAAGGTATGGCGACTGAGAAAGTCCGCCTTGACATTCATGACTCCGGCAATGTGGGCCGCTGAAAGCTGCTCCAGATTCGCTTCCGCCCACTGGCAAAGATTCATAGCCTCCTTGGCTAGAGGGGCGCTCTTGGTACCTCCCTGGCGGTTGACATAGGCCACAGCCGTGGCATTGTCCGACAGGACCCGTACAGGCTTCAACACCAGTACCGGGATGAACTCCAAAAGCGCCAACCGAATGGCTCTGAGTTCCAGGAGGTTGATAGACCACTTTGCCTCTGCAGGAGACCAGAGCCCCTGCGCTGTCCTTCCCAAGCAGTGGGCTCCCCAGCCCGACAACGAGGCGTCCGTCGTGACGACAATCCACTCTGGGGTCACCAGAGGCATTCCCGCAGACAACTTGTCTGTCTGCATCCACCAGCTCAGCGCCTTGCGCACTGCTGGGTCCAAGGGAAGGCGCACAGCATAATCCTCCGACATCGGAGTCCAGCGCTGCAGCAAAGAGTGTTGAAGTGGTCTCATATGAGCCCTGGCCCAGGGCACAACTTCCATCGTGGCCGTCATAGAGCCCAACAGCTGCACATAGTCCCAAGCCCGAAGAGGAGAGGCTACTAGGAACTGGTCCACCTGAGCCTGAAGTTTGACAATCTGATTGTCTGGCAGGAACACTCTGCCCACTTGGGTGTCGAATCGAACTCCCAGATACTCCAGGGACTGAGTCGGGCGCAGCTGGCTTTACTCCCAGTTGATGATCCACCCCAGGGAGCTCAAAAGAGCAACCACCCGGTTCACAGCTTTGCCGCACTCTGCATAAGAGTGGGCTTGGATCAACCAGTCGTCCAGATAAAGATGGACTTGAACTCCTTCCTTCCTCAGGAAGGCCGCGATGACCACCATTACTTTGGAGAAGGTCCGCGGAGCAGTAGCCAACCCGAACGGGAGGGCTCTGAACTGGAAGTGTCGGCCCAGAACTGCAAAACGCAGAAAGCGTTGATGAGGAGGCCAGATGGGAATATGCAAGTACGCTTCCTTGATGTTCAAGGATGCCAGGAACTCTCCTGCCTTCACTGCCGCTATAACAGAGCGGAGGGTCTCCATGCGAAAGTGCCGAACTTTCAAGGCCCAACTGACCCCTTTGAGGTCGAGGATAGGCCGTACAGAACCTCCTTTCTTTGGTATCACAAAGAAAAAGGAGTAACGTCCCTTGCCAAGCTGATTTTCTGGCACCGGAACGACCGCCCCCAGGCGGATCAGATTGTCCAAGGTCTGCTGCACTGCCACAGCTTGACCGGAGACTTGCAGGGAGAGAGTACAAACCCGTCTTTTAAGGGTCGGCAGAACTCTAGCTAGTAGCCGTCTCTGATGACTTCCAGCACCCAAGCGTCTGAAGTTATTGTGGTCCACTCGCCCATAAACGAGGACAGCCGTCCTCCAATCTGCACTGAGGCGTGGACCAAGGCCCCGTCATTGGGTACGAGACCCTGGGGGAGGACCGGAGGGAGCACCTCCGGGACGGCGGTCTCTGCGAAAGGAATGCTGCTTGGGGGAGATGTTCCTCTTGAAGGAAGAGGGGGCAGAGGAGCCCGACCTGCCCGGGCGGTACCGACGGGCTTCCTGCAACCGTCCTCTGGAGGTACCGGGACGAGAACTAGCCCGAGCCCTGACCTCTGGTAATTTCTTGCCCTTAGACGTGCCGAGATCGGTCACGATTTTGTCCAGCTCGACCCCAAAGAGCAGCTTGCCTTTAAAAGGCAACCTAGCCAGGCGGGATTTAGAGGCGTGGTCAGCAGACCAATGTTTCAGCCAAAGCCACCGCCGCGCAGAGATTGTCTGAGCCATGCCTTTCGCTGAGGCCCTCAAGACATCATACAGCAAGTCTGCCAAATAGGCTAAGCCCGATTCCAGGGCCAGCCAATCAGCCCTCAAGGAATGATCCGAGGGGGAAGCCCGCTGCACCATAGTCAGGCACGCCCTGGCCATATAGGAGCCGCAAACTGAGGCCTGCAAACTTGAAGCAGCCGCCTCAAAGGACGACCTTAAGGCCGCCTCCAATCTTCTGTCTTGGGCGTCCTTTAGGGCCGTGCCACCTTCCACCGGCAACGCCGTTTTCTTAGTCACCGCAGTGATTAAAGAATCCACGGTAGGCCACAGATAGGCCTCACGTTCACTCACAGCCAAAGGATAGAGGCGGGACATAGCCCTAGCCACTTTAAGGCTCACTTCTGGGACATCCCATTGAGCCGAAATTAGGGTGTGCATGGCATCATGCACGTGGAAGGTTCTAGGCGGGCGCTTCGTCCCCAGCATAATGGCAGAGCCAACAGGGGCTGAGGGAGAGACGTCCTCCGGAGAGGAAATCTTCAAAGTGTCCATGGCCTGTAACAACAGGTTGGGCAAATCCTCTGGGCTAAAAAGCCGCGCTGCAGAGGGGTCATCCGCTCCATCCGAGCGGGGATCCGTCTCCTCCAAGGAATCCGCAAAGGACCGTTGGGAGATCTCAGACACGCTGCCCTCATCTACATCGGAGGAGACAAATTCCTCCAAGGCCTGGGAATCAACCCGAGGGCGTTTACCTCTGGGAACCTCAACCTCTTTACCAGACGAGGGAGCAGGGGCAGCGTTTTGCATGAGGAAAGCCTGATGCAGCAGCAAAACAAACTCGGGGGAGAAACCCCCCAGACTGTGCACTTCCGCAGCCTGGGCAACAGCCCTAGACGCACCCTCAACCGGCGCTCGCAAGAGCGGGGGAGAGACATGCTGCGCATCCAAAATGACGTCCGGCGCGACACTCCGCGAAGGAGCCGCGCGGGAAGAACGGCGCTTAACTTTAGCCGCTTTTGTGCCGTCGCCCAAATTAAGGGCGTTCATGGCATTAATGTCTCCAACCTCAAGGGCGGCCCACGAAGAAGCCGTCCGAGCCGCGTGGCCGGCCAAGATGGCGGAGGCGAGGAGCGGGGGATGGGCGTTTATGGCGGGAAAAACCGCCACGCCGGAGGAAGGACCGGGACATTCATCGGTCACGAAACTGTCACCCAACAAGGGCGAATCAGGCTGTAAGATCCCCGCATCCCCTCTAGAAGCGCTCAAGCGATCCGGGGAGCGACCCTTTGCGCCCTCGCCCTCCGACGCCATATGCCACGAGGAGAAGAATCGGGGAACCCCCTGCCCGCTATAAAAAGGTAAAAATTACCTGCTGTCCGCTCCGAGCTGTAACGAACTGGTGTCCCAGTGAGTAGCTGCAATGAACGTTTAAATAAACGTCGAAATAAACGCCTTTAAAGACGTTTAAATTTTTTTTTTTTTTTTTTTTTAACGGAGCCAGCGGGAGGGGGGAGAAAAGGAGGGACCTGGCACCACCAGGTTTGCACTTGCTCAAAAGAGCCCTCAACCCCAGGCACTCAACAAAACCTAAAAATTAGGCTTGGAGGCCTAGCCAGAGCTGCTGCTGTGTGTGACCACCACCTGCTGAGATAGAGAACATACTGAGGAGTTTCCGGCAGCACATGACCACATATAGGGAGGCAAAAGTTTGCTCTCTATCTCCACCTGCTGGTAGATGGACACAACCCACCAGTCTATGGATTGATCAGCTTGATGATATGGAAGATGGCATGTTTGAAAATACGTCTTTTTTTATAGTATCCTCCCCACGGTCCCCTCCCCACCTCACCCCACCTCATCCCCGCTCCCCTGATGAAAAATTATTCCATCACTATACTTCCTCTGTGTACATCCTATGCACAAACCGGCATGTTTGAAAATACATTTTTTTTAAACAGTATCCTCCCCACGGTCCGGTCCCCACCCCACCTCACCCACCCAACTTATTACAGACTTATTCCCCGCTCCCCTGAGCTGCAGGGTCCCAGCACATACCTTAAGGCAGCTACCCTGGTGGTCTAGTGGCTTCTTTGGGGCAGGAAAGAACCCAGTCTTTCCTGCCTGCTGCCGGCGATGACTCTCCCGCATCGCTCTTTAAAATGGCTGCCACGACTTACAAGGGCAACCTCCAAGACTTCAGCAGAAGTCTTGCGAGAGCCGCCACTGGAAGTCTTGGTGACTATTTTTAAAGAGTAATCCAGCAATGGGAGGGCCAGTTCCGGCAGCGGGCAGGAAAGACTGGGGATCTTTCCTGCCCCAAAGAATCCACTGGACCACCAGGGTGGCTGCCTTCTTCAGGTATGTACTGGAGCCTGGGACCCTGTAGCTCAGGGGGGAGGAGAGCTGGCTTGCTCTGCCAGAACAACCAGCTTGCAAAATTCTAAAAAATTTAACAACCAGCTCTTGCAAGCCGGTGCAAGCTGGCTCCAGCACACCACTGCCTCTATGACAGCTTCAGCTATTATCACCAGTCCTATTAGAGCAGCAAGCAGGTCCCTGGAGTAGCCTAGTGGTCAGTGCAGTGCAATGTGAAGGGGACCCAGGCCCATAGCCCACTCTAACTGGTACACCTGTGGTGGAAAGTGTGAGCCCACCAAAACCCTACAGTACTTTCATAAAGATGACACCTGCATGCATAAGGGCTATTATAGTGGTGTACAGTTGGGTACACTAGGTTTTTGGTGGGTTCTGTAGGCTCCCCATACAATATAAGGGAGTAATGGTGAGATGTGTACCCAGGACCTTTTATGTGAAGTCCACTGCAGTACCCCCTAGGGTGTCCCACTCCTCTGCTGGGATGTGTGTGTGTCCAGTCTATTAAGAATACTGCCCCCCCCCCCCCCCCCCCCCCCATACATCTCAATGGCTTGTTTTTGTGCATTTTTCCCTTGGACTTTTTTTTCCAAAATGATCCTAAAAGATAGACGCACTGAGCACAAAAACATCTAGGAAATGGCATTTTTTGAAACAAAAAGTTGGACTTTTTCTGGTTTCAAAATTGTCATGTTCGCAACTGGATTTTTGATGTTTTTCCCAAAATGTACAAAATCAGATTTACATGTTATATTGAAAATGCCTCTCCACATCTCCGTCTCTCCCTGCCAATTTTAGGGCACAGACTGCAGAAGTCTGAACAGCACCGGTCCTACTTCTCAACAACTGGAGTTGCTGTTGAAGTCCACTCCTGCCTTGATCCTGATCTGTTTTTGTTATTTATGGAACCCAAACCTAGAAGTCTGCTTGGAATTGGTTTTACTTCCCAACCTCTGAAGATGTCATCAAATCTCAATCCATTTATGAGGTAATTTAAGTTTTGCTTTAATTTTCATCCTTTTTTCTATTTAGTGTTGCTCTTTGTTTCTCCCATGCATTATTGAATTCAGGCATTGTTTTTGTCTTCACAATCTCTCACGGGAGGGCATTCCAGGCACCTTCTGTGACAAAGTATTTCCTGAGTCCTAAGTCTCCCACCCTGCAACCTGAACTCATGACCTCTAGTTCTACCACTTCTCCATCTCTGAAAAAAAAATTAATGTGCATATGAATACATTTTAAGTACACAAGTGGTACATTTCTTACTTGTTTTAAATCATATATATCAAACACTGCTTTCTCTGAACTGTGGTGACCCTCAAGGTTCTATTTTTTCATTTGCTCTTCTTATTCTCTCTCTGGGTTTTGAATTCTTTATTTATGTTGATAATATTCAACTTCTGGTACATGTAGACTCACAGGTCCCTTCAGATGTTTTTTTCCAATCTTAATATGATTGGTGACAGGCTTTATGAGAACTCCCCATCCCCACCCACGACACTCAAAATGTGAATGTATGATCTTTTCCTGGCACTCATCACCTTCTGTTATCTGTACATCTTATAGACATGGCACCCCATTTCCTAAGCAGGACTCTCTGATATTGGAAGTGCCTTTTGACAACTGTCTGACTTTTCATCCTCATATCTCTACTCTTATAAAACATTCTTTTTCATCTCACGTCAACTAAATGCTAACTGTTCCCTTTTAGACAGGGATGCTTTGCTTCTTCTGCTTCTCTCTCTTGTAATATCTTGTCTCAATTACGGTAATTCTCTACTTCATAATTTGCCACACTCTTAATTATGTAGGTTGAAGCTGATTCAAAATACTTGTTATGCTACTTTTTGGAGCAAAGGGTTTCTCCTTCGCTCTCTATGGAACACTGGCTTCCTATAATGCATCATATTCCCTACAATGATTTAACCCTTGCATAAAGAGCCTATATTCTGGTGCTCCCTCGTTTTATATAATTCTTGTATTCCCTACACCCCTTCTCATCTTTCGTTTTCCTGCCAACATCTCTTCCCATGATGCCAACTGTAGCCCCTGTACTTTGAAATGGGCTCACACTATATATTTGTTCTGAAATCATCTACAAGAAATTCATATCTTCACTGAAAACTTATTTTTCTCAAACCTTTTCTTCTCATTAATCTTTATGATTATTCTATATGCCTAGTTGCTAGTAGTGATCCCTGGCAGCAACCTTGTCCATTTTGTATCAAAGCCACTTCTCTTGTGATTTGCATACCCCCTCTCTCTCCTGTGTAATTCAATGCCCTGTAATGCTAGTTTTATCTCTTTTTACTTAGGGGACAATTTTATAACTGGGTGCCCCCTTAAAGGAGCTTTAATATTGTGCTGGGACAGCCTGTTCTATAATGGCATCTGGGTGCCCATATTGCATTATAGAATGTTCCTGCCCCATCGGTGTCTAGGTTGTCTTGCAGTACTAGTACTACTGCTAGGTGTTAAGCTGCTGCACCCTCAGTAAGGTAATTACTGAGGGCACACTAAATAACATGAGCATGGTAAGTAGAATACAGTGAACTGAACATGGTCAGGTCTCTTTTCCTTTTGATTCCTCCTGCTGGTTTCCAAAGGGTATAAAAGTAAGACTAGTGCAGGCTGCTTGCAGTGGCGTAGCCAGAAGGCAATTTTTGGGTGGGCCAACAAGTTGGATGGGTGGGCACTAGAGCTGCCAACTCTTTGAAAGAGAAAAAAAACCCCAGCCACCTAATACACCCATGCTTTGCCCCTACCCCACCCCATGCTCCACCTCTACCTCATTCCCAATTACTTCAATGAGGGTAGCAGTGCAGGCTTCAGTGGCCAATTGAGAGCTAAAGGAAGTACAAGGAACAGCACTCTTCTTCAGCCCCCATTGAGCCACAGTCCTCCAACACACATATGGTATTGAAAGCCAAACACTGAACGCCAAACACTGAACGCATCCAGAGAACCTCCTGGCCTTCCATCAACAATGGATGCAGAACAGCAAGGACATTTCCCCATAAAACTCACCATACAAAGAAATTCTGGTAATCTGAATAATAGACATGTTGTAAAGTAATTTTAAAAAATCTACAAACAAAAACTCACTCAGAATCTAGAGCAAATCTACCATGCCAGCACTAACTTCCAAAACAAGGATCCTCTACCTATGAAAAGCGGCTCTAAAATATTGATACATCTATCAAGAAAACTGAACAAGCCAAATTACTACAGAATGCTACATAGAAACTTCATGGTGACAGAATACCTCGGGGCCACGCACACAGAACACAAGAGCCAAATACAGAATAAGTGACCACAAACTCTATAAATATAAATTAAACTGAAACCCCAAGAAACCAGACCTTGCATGTAGTACAACACTAGAGAAACAAAAAAGAAAGGCATTTCCTCCTGTGCAAAATATAAAGGTATCACATGCGAGGGATGGTGTTTTTTTTTTTTTTGGGGGGGGGGGTGCAAATAGGGCAATTGTGCTTGGCTCTCTGGCCAGAGAGAGCCCCAAGCCTGCCAGAAGCTGAAGAAGGTGCAGCCTGGTAATGGGCTTTGGAGTCCTCTCCCAGATTTCTTCCCTGGGCCCCAGCCATGTCTGACATATGCCAAATCTGACATAGTCTGATAACAAAATAGAAATAAAAATAACTTTTTGTACCTTTTTGTTGTCTGGTCATTTTATTTTTCATATCATATTGGTCCCAGTTTCTGGTTTCTGCTTCCCTGTGTCTTTCCTGTCCATTTGACATTTCTTCTGTGTCCATGTCATCATCCATCTCCCATCTCTGTGTCCATATATTTCCTTAGCCAGAATTTCCCGTGTTCATATCCCCGCATCCATCATCATTCCTTTGTGCACCCATGTACCCCATGCCCAGCATCTCCCATCTGTGTTCCTACTCTCCCTCTTGTCCTGTATCTCCCCTCTGTGTCCATTATATCTCTATTCCCATATCTCCTCCCCCCTATGTCCATTGTATCTCTATTCCCATATCTCCCTCCCCACCCCCATGTCAGGCATTGCCCCTATGTGCCCATATGCCATCCCAGTACAGCATCTCATCTGTGTCCCTGTCCCCATGCTCCCATCCAATGCTCATCATCTCCCTTCTGTTTCTATGTCCTCTTTCTCCCTCCCACACACATTTCCTCTCTAACCCCACTCCAACCAGCAACTTTCCTTCTCTCTTCCCTCCCCCTTATACATCTGGTTCATTCTCCACTGTGGGTTCAGCATTTGACCCCCCCCCCCCTATTCCTTTATCTCCTTGATCTAACATCCCTCTCCCTTTTCTCTAACACTAACCCTTCCCCCTCTCATAGGTCCAGTAATTCTCTCCCTTCGTTCTCACCCCCCTTGCAGGTCCACATCTCTCCCCCTTCCCTCCAGCCCTCCCCTGCATATCCAGCACCTCTCTCCCTTTGCTGCAGCCTCCCTTGCATGCCCAGCACTCTCCCCCTTCCCGCCTGCCCTCTCCCACAAATCCAGCAGCTCTTTCCCTTCCCTTCCACACCTTCACCCTCACCCAGCACATATCTCCCTCCTACATATCCAGCACCTCTCTCCCTTTGCTCCAGCACCTCTCTCCCTTCGCTCCCACCCACATATCCAGCACCTCTCTCCCTTCCCTCCCACCCACATATCGAGCACCTCTATCCCTTCTCTCCCCCTACATATCCAGCAACTCTATCCCTTCCCTCCCCTCGCAGTTCCACATCTCTATCCCTTCCCTCCAGCACCTCCTTACATGCCCAGCACCTCTCTCCCTTCTCTCCAACCTCCCACCCACAAGCATGCATGTCCAGGGCCCCTCCCCTCCAACCCCCATGTCCAGCATCTCTCTCCCCTCCCACAGTTCCGGCACCGCCACAGCACCACATCCATGTCTTCCTTACACACCCCCCATTCTTGCCGCGGCGCTTGCTCTATCATCGCCGCCCAGCAGGAAATTCAAACAGTGCGTCAGCGCTGTGTCAGAGCCTTCCTCTTTGCCGCGTCCCACCCAGCCTGCGTAAACAGGAAGTTGCGTAAGATGCGGCAGAGAGGAAGGCTCTGACACAGCGCTGACGCGCTGTTTGAAGTTCCTGCTGGGCGGCGATGATAGAGTGAGCAAGCGCCGTGGCAAGGATGGGGGGTGGGTAAGAAAGACACGGAGGTGGCGGTGCTGGAACTGTGGGAGGGGAGAGAGACGCCGGACATGCGAGGGTGGAGGGAAGAAGGGAAGAGGCGCTGTCCTGGACATGTGGGAGTGAGGTTGGAGGGAAGGGAGGGAATGTTTTGGTTTGGGTGTAGCGCTTCTGGGTGGGTCTGAACCAAGACTGGATGGGCCTAGGCCCACCGGTAGCTACGCCCCTGGGCTTGGCTGTCAGTGAAAAATGAGGAAGTGGGAAACAATGGCAGAGAATGAAAGGAGGGAGGTTGGTAACAAGAAAGATATACTGACACATACTTGAGCACTAAAAATAAACCCATCTTTCTTTATAAGGCAGATTTATTTCCAAGCAATAGGTTACCTAAACGCCTGTACAATCACTGACATTGTAACACCACTATAGGTGTTTTTATAGGTGAGCTTAGAGGGAAAGGCAGACTATATGATGTAGCCAATGAAGTTTATACATTGCAGAGGTGGAATAGATAGATAATGGCATCCTGAGTTTAGACTATCATATTTCTCCCTGGGACTCCCCCGTCCTTGCTCCTTTCTGTCCCCAGCCCTATCCTTTGACAATGATCTGTAAAGGTTACCTTAGCACATTAATCTAGGTCAAAAGTCATTCTGAAAAGCTTTTCTTTACATGAAGTTGATTCACTAAGTACTGATCAACGGAACTATAGAGTTTCATATATAATGTTACCTCTGGATTCACTTAATCTGTAGGACTAAACTGCCACTGCTTTATGGATGAGGTATAGCAGGCCCACTACATAGATCCCAACCATCCAGATTTGATGCATCTTAATAGATGTCTGGACTCCAGTGCACTGGGTCATTAGTTTAGACTGGTTTGAAATCCTGTGAAATCTGCAGCCACATATACACTGACATCATCAACAAATGGGTTCCCCTATTTTGATAAGCTCTCCGATTAGGCTAGTTCATTCTTTGAAGTTTTTAGTAAGCTCTATAGATTCCAAACTTTGTTCCGAAAAAAAAAAGATTTCTTCTACAGTTAATAGCTGCTTTTTCTGCATTATGTCAGCTGTGGTCCATTCAACCATATTTGACTAGGGAAGCCCTAAGGACTCTGATAGACTTAATTGTCTGATAGTTCTAAATTGCTTAGATTATGGAAATTTTCTTTCTTCTTCTTATTATTTACTAGTAAAAAAGCCCCGTTTCTGATGCAAATGAAACGGGGGCTAGCAATGTTTTCTTCTGTGTGCATGTGGGAGTGTGTGTGTCCCTGCCCTCTGCCCTCTCTCCCCTCCCCCCTCTGAGTCCTTCACTGTTACAGAGCCAGTGATTTGATTTCGTGCTCGCTGTTTTCCTTCACTGACTGTGTTACAGAGAGGGCGGGGCAGACACACATGGGGAAACCGGATATCTCTCCCCCTTCACACTTCCGTCTGGAGGCTTCATAGAACGTTGGTGTTGCCTTTTATATAGAGAGATTAAGTTAATTTCAGATATTTGCAGACCATCCAGAGTGTTGGGCTGTTCTGCTCAGTTGGAAAATACGATCATGCTTCTCCACTTCTGGCTTCGGAGCACTGGTTGGCAGTCATTTGTTGGGTGTAATTTAAAATCCCACTTCTTACTTACAGAGAATTTTTCATGGGCTCCCAGAACAATTAGCTGTACATCTACTACAGTTGACATCTTCTAATCTCTGTCATCTACCTCCAGCTTAAGTCCACATCAATCAACATTTTTCTTTTTAGCATCCTTATTTTGGAATGCCTTGTTTGTGTACCTGTGTGTGGAAACTAAATGAAAGGTTTCAAGAAAGGACTTAAGACCTTTTACTCTGAGACTGCATTTGGGGTGTCACTGAACAGAGTGATTATGTATTAATTAATTCCTTTCTAACACCACCTATTGAGTTGTTTTTATTTATCCCCAGTCTGTGTTTTTACCTTATGTTCCTCTCACATTGGGTGTCTTTCTTGATAATAAAGTTGTAAACTGCTTTGTTCTGTAAATCTTTATGATTAAGAGTAAATTCATAGCCCAGTGATTAATAAATGTATTTATCACACATCACCTAGATAGCATTTTAAATAGTGCTGGGGAGGAGCCGGCTGTCTTGGTACATGTGGGTACTAATGACATAGGAAAATGTGGGAGAGAGGTTCAGGAAGTCAAATTTAGGCTCTTAGGTAGAAAGCTCAAATCGAGAACCTCTAGGATAGTATTTTCCGAAGTGCTACCCATTCCATGTGCAGGGCTCAAGAGACAGGCAGAGCTCCGGTTTCTCAATGCATGGATGAGGTAATGATGCAGGGAGGAGGGTTTTAGATTTGTAAGGAACTGGGCAACATTCTGGGGAAGGGGGAGCCTATTCTGGAACGATGGGCTCCACCTTAACCAGGGTGGAACCAGGCTGCTGGCAATGGCATTTAAAATGGAGATAGAGCAGCTTTTAAACTAGAACCTGGGGAAGGCCGACAGTCGTTCAAAAACGCATGGTTCGGAACAAGATATCTTTCAAAGGTATCACCAAAACAGGGAACACAGGGTATCCCAATAGCGAGGTTGCAAAAGAGATCATAGTAGATCAGATGTCCTTAAATAAAAATCAGACAAAAGATTGCAAATTTACATTGTCGATTACTGAGCAAAATGTAAATAGAAACAACAAACATATGGGCAGATGATCGAAAGCACCATGCTGTCCCAAATAGCACTCTAAAAGTAGTGCTGGAACAGCGCGGGGCTTTACTGCCCCTATAATCAAAGATAATAGCATGCAAATTAAGCATGCTATTCTCTCTGAATACAGGGTAAAAGTGCGGGAGGATTGTACCCGAGCAATCCTCCTGCACTTGTTTGGCAGGTCTACATCCTCCTGCACTTGTTTGACAAGCCTAAGCTGTGAAAAGCCCAGATCTGTCAAACACAGGGGCTGGAGGTACATGGGACCACCAGACCATAAGTATCCCCACCCTGAGTCAAGCGACACAGGGGGCTAGAGGTCCGGTGGACCTCCAGTCCCCAGACTCCCCTGACACAAGTTCGGGGGGGGGGGGGGGGCTGGAGATCCGGTGGGTCTCCAGCCCCCCCCCCCTTATCCCCCTAGCATCCCCTCAAATAGATCCCTGGTGGCCCAATGGGCTGAGCAAATCCCACCCCACCCCCCACCTGGTTTTTGCGGCCCATCCCCACTTCCTACCTTCGTTGGAGGAGGGAGATGGCCTCCCTCCTCTTCCATTGGCGCTGCCTCAAAAATGGAGATGCCCAGCTCTGCCCAGTGCATTCTGGGATGCACTGGGTGGAAATTCACACCATATAATGAAGAAACTCCCTTATATGGTGTAAAGCCCTGCGCAGCACATCCCAGGATGCACTGGGCACAGCTAGGCACCACCATTTTCGAGGCAGTGCCGATGGAAGATTACCTTTAAAAGTGGACTAACACGGCTACAACACCTCTCTACTGTCATGGATTAAAAACTGGTTAAAAGATAGAAAACAGAGAGTAGGGTTAAATGGTCAGTATACTCAATGGAGAAGGGTAGACAGTGGGGTTCCTCAGGGGTCTGTGCTGGGATCACTGCTTTTTAATATATTTATAAATGATCTAGAGATGGAAGTAACTGGTGAGGTAATTAAATATGCTGATGACACAAAGTTATTCAAAATTGTTAAATTACAAGAGGATTGTGAAAAATTACAAGAGGACCATACGAGAGGACTGGGATACTGGGCATCTAAATGTAAGAATACATTTAATGTGAGTACAAAGTGATGCATGTGGGAAAGAGAAATGCGAATTATAGCTACGTAATGCAAGGTTCCACATTAGGAGTCACCAACCAGGAAAGGGATCTAGGTGTCGTAGTTGATCATACTTTGAAACCCTCTGCTCAGTGTGCGGCGGCGGTGGCTAAGAAAGCAAATAGAATGATAGGTATTATTAGAAAAGGAATGGAAAACAAAAATGAGGACGATGTAACTTTGTATCGCTCCATTGTGCGACCGCACCTCGAATACTGTGTTCAATTCTGGTCGCTGCATCTCAAAAAAGATATAGTGGAATTAGAAAAGGTACAGAGAAGGACGACGAAAATGATAAAGGGGATGGGAAGATTTCCCTATGAGGAAAGGCTGAAGTGGCTAAGGCTCTTCAGCTTGGAGAAAAGATGGCTGAGGGGAGATATGATAGAGGTCTATAAAATACTGAGTGGCGTGGAACGGGAAGACATGAATCGCTTGTTTACTCTTTCCAAAAATACTAGGACAAGGAGGCAGGCAATGAAGCTACAAAGTAGTAAATTTAAAACAAGACTTGTAGCTTCTAAGTCTTATATCCTGACGTATAACCTCAGTACACCAGTTCACTCCTGAAGACTATCTCTCTGAAAGTCCTCTATTTGAATAACACAACATTTACTCACAGTCAACTGTAGATCAGAGGTTCTGCCCCAATGGCAAAGAGTCTCCGTGATTCTGAAAACACCATTAGCTCAGAGCTGGTTGAATGGAGTACAATATCTTTTTCAGCAAGATATATTCAAGGTAAAAACTAAGTACTCTAACAGAGGGTAACACAGGAAAGAGTTCTGTATTGTCTAACAAATGGAGCCTACCTTAGACTAAAGGGAACAGAAAAAGGGCACACTCTGACCCAGTGAGCAGGGGGAAAACCACCAATGGGAACAGAGCCTGTCAACTAGCAACAGCATAACCAATCATATAACAGTTCTATACAGACAGGCTAGTGCTGTGGAGGGGGCGAAAGCCTGACTGTGATTCGTGAAGTATTTAGAATTTGTATATATAATCTATAAGTTGTTTGGTTACCATGCTTTCCATCAGTTTGATTACTAACGGGATTGATGCTACTGGACGGTAGTTAGTGATTTCATTTATTTTTTTCTTAGTATCTTTTGGTATCGGGGTGAGTAGGATATTTCCACTTTCCTTGGGGAAGAGACCTTTCTGAAGCATGTAATTTAGGTGGGATGTAAGGTCTTCTATGAAGCGGTCAGGGGTGGATTTCAATAGGTAGATGGGGTTTTCAGCAAGTGTTGGAGAACCTGCTAATTGCCTGGGTAACTGTTTCGACAGTAAGGAGGGCGAAGTGTTCCTACTGTTATTAGACACTGTGATATTAGTTTATCTGTCTGATCATTTGATGTTAGCAGTTTACCAGGTCTTGGCAGAGGGATGATAATTATTTAATCCAAAACTTGGCCACTCCTTCTGGCCAGGACTCTTCCAGTTAGCAGCTTTTTGAAAACTGCTCTTCAACTATTATGATGTTACCTCAGGCTATTTTATAAAGATAATGTCTACCTTTTCCAAATTCTCCTGTCTTCTCTATCGTACTTTACAGGGTTCTCATATACATTTTTCTAGAATGTTTTGTTTCAGCTTTATTTATTTATTGCACTTGTATCCCACATTTTCCCACCTATTTGCAGGCTCAATGTGGCTTACAAAGACCTGTGATGGCAGCTCCATCCCAGGGTAGAGAATACAATTGATGTTACAAGGCAGTCAAGGAAACAGGAGGATTTGGTCAGACAGTTATAGAAAGATATATTCTGAATAAGTGGGTAGAAGTTGCATAGTCGTTGGTTATAGGTTTTTGTGGTAGGCCCTATTAAAGAGATACATTTTCAGAGATTTGCGGAAATGACTTAATTCGGTGATCATTCTCAAGTGAGTTGGAAGTGAGTTCCACAGCTGTGTACTTATATAGGAAAAACTAGTCGCATGTGCTAATTTGTATTTTAATCCTTTACAGTTGGGGAAGTGCAGGTTAAGAAAGGTGCGGGAAGATCTTTTGGCATTTCTGGGTGGTAAGTCCATGAGGTCTAGCATGTAGGTCGGAGCATCTCCATAAATGATTTTATGAACAATCGTGCATATCTTGAACGTGAAACGTTCTTTCAGAGGGAGCCAGTGTAGTTTCTTTCTTAGGGGTTTTGCACTTTCATATTTTGTTTTACCAAATATGAGTCTGGCTGCGGTATTCTGGGCTGTTTGAAGTTTCTTGATGAACTGTTCTTTACAGCCAGCGTACAGTGCATTGCAATAGTCCAGGTGACTTAGTACCATTGACTGCACTAGGTTCCGAAAGATGGATCTTGGAAAGAAAGGTTTTACTCTTTTGAGTTTCCACATAGAGTGGAACATTTTCTTAGGTGTATTCTTCACATGATTTTCAAGTGTGAGATTTCGGTCAATAGTAACTCCCAAAATTTTCAGATTGTTTGAAATGGGGAGGCAGAAGTTTGGGGTGGTTATGGTGGTGAATTTGTTTGTGTTGTGTTGTGAGGTGAGGTGAGTATAAGACATTGTGTTTTTTCTGCGTTGAGTTTTAGCTGAAATGCATCCGCCCAGGAGTGCATGATTTGGAAGCTTTGGTTGATTTCATTGGTGATTTCCTTTAGGTCATGTTTGAATGGGATATAAATTGTGACATCGTCTGCATATACGTATGTATGGGTTGAGATTTTGATTGTCTAATAGCTTGGCTAAGGGTATCATCATTAAGTTGAAGAGGGTTGGTGAGACAGGC
This sequence comes from Microcaecilia unicolor, assembly GCF_901765095.1. NCBI lineage: Eukaryota > Metazoa > Chordata > Amphibia > Gymnophiona > Siphonopidae > Microcaecilia > Microcaecilia unicolor. The sequence continues at coordinate 556,751,227 of NC_044031.1, read as the reverse complement.
GATCCTTGGGGAACTCCGCATTCGGGTATCCATGGCGTTGATAACGACCCGTTAGTTGTTTCTTGGTATGATCTGGTTGTCAGGAATCCTCTGAACCAGTTAAGTACGATACCTTTAGTTGGTGGTATTGTCACTATACTAATGCTCCTTCCTACTTCCCCACAGAACTGTTTTGGGTTCTCTATATTTTGATAACTTTCCTTTCTGCTTTCTTCATACCTTTGCAATTTTTGAGCTTCAGCTGTTAATGAGGCATGTTACAGTTTGATGGTTTAGATCTTTTTCATTACCTACGGTGATCTCGATTCTTGTAGACACTCCTCTATCAGGGACAGTTGTGCTCACAATGATTTTTTCCATTCAGTCTGTTTTTTTTTCCAAGGAGGAGTTCTTTTTCTCTTCTTCCTCTGCCCCTGCATCCTTGTTGATTGTCATTTCTTTCTCCACTCCTAGATATTTATGTATACCTTCCTATTCAAGTTCTTTTATCTTGCAGTCATCAGTCAGAGGAATGTTTGAAGAGCTTTTTATCTTCCTTTGGAAATTCTGTTGTTCCCTTCTTTGCATATAGGTGGATTCTGACTCATTCCTTCTACTTGTTGGAACACTTGTCCAAGTTTAATGATGGAGACAGAGCACACAGGAACAGCTTAGTGAGTTGTGGTCTCCTGTCTGGTAACATTGGTATAGATGTGATACATTCATAGGGGCATAATCGAACGGGGCGCCCAAGTTTTCTTGAGGACATAGGAGCCAACTTTTCAAAATGATTGGGGGTGCGTTCCAGCCCCCCCTCTCCCTCCCTCCGCGTTCCAGTCCCTCCCGCCCGCCCTCCCAGTTCCAGGGGCCCGCCTGCCCTCCCTCTCTCCCTTTGAGTTCCAGGCCCCCTCCCTTCGAGTTACAAGGCCCCCCCTCCCTCCCTCTCTCTCTTTCTCTCCCTCCCTTCGAGTTCCAAGGACCCCCTCCCTCAGTCCGTCCGAATTTTAAAAGCCCTCTTACCTCGTGTCAGTGAAAAACATGCACTGCAGGCTCGACGGCGCTTCAGCCTTCCCCCTTCTGTCTCTCGGCTCTGGTCCCACCCTTGCGGAAACAGGAAATGAGGGCGGGACCAGAGCCGAAAGACAGAAGGGAAGGCTGAAGCGCCGATGAGCCTACAGTGCACGCTTTTCACTGACGCGAGGTAAGAAGAGGGCTTTTAAAATTCAGATGGACGAAGGGAGGGGGGCCTTGGAACTCGGACTCGGAGGGAGGGGTGGCCTTGGAACTCGGAGGGAGGGGTGGCCTTGGAACTCGGAGGGTAGTAGTAGTTTTAAAATTCTGGCTGGGCTGGGAGAGAACTTCCGGTCCGTAAAATATTGGGGGTGCTCGAGCACCCACAGCACCTACGAAGTCGGTGCCTATGCCTGACGACGTCCTCACAGGACGTCCCTGCGAAGGGGCAGGGAAACCTGTATTATCAAAACAAGATGGGCATCCATCTTTCGTTTTGATAATATGGTCGAGGACGCCCAAATCTCAACATTTAGGTCGACCTTAGAGATGGTCGTCCCCGATTTTCGGCGATAATGGAAACCGAGGACGACCATCTCAGAAACAACCAAATCCAAGACATTTGATCGTGGGAGGAGCCGGCATTCGTAGTGCACTGGTCCCCTCACATGCCAGGACACCAACCGGGCAACTTAGGGGACACTGCAGTGGACTTCAGAAAAAGCTCCCAGGTGCATAGCTCCCTTACCTTGTGTGCTGAGCCCCCCAAACCCACTCCCCACAACTGTACACCACTACCATAGCCCTTAGGGATGAAGGGGGGCACCTACATGTGGGTACAGTGGGTTTGTGGTGGGTTTTGGAGGGCTCACATTTACCACCACAAGTGTAATAGGTAGGGGGGGTGGGCCTGGTCCGCCTGCCTGAAGTGCACTGCAGTACCCACTAAAACTGCTCCAGGGACCTGCATACTGCTGTCATGGAGCTGTTTATGATATTTGAGGCTGGCATAGAGGCTAGAAAAAATATTTAAAAATTTTGTTTTTAGGGTTGGAGGGGGTTAGTGACCACTGGGGGAATAAGTGGAGGTCATCCCCGATTCCCTCCAGTGGTCATCTGGTCACTTAGGGCACATTTTTGTGGCTTGGTCATTAAAAAATGGACCAAGTAAAGTCGTCCAAGTGTTCGTCAGGGATGCCCTTCTTTTTTCCATTATCGACTGAGGACGCCCATGTGTTAAGCACGCCCCAGTCCCGCCTTCGCTATGCTTGACACGCCCCCGTGAACTTTGGTCATCCCCGCGACGGAAAGCAGTTGAGGACGCCCAAAATCGGCTTCCACTTATGCCGATTTGGGCGACCCTGTGAGAAGGACGCCCATCTTCAGATTTGTGTCAAAAGATGGGCGCCCTTCTCTTTCGAAAATAAGCCTGTCAGTCTCACAACACACATTTTAGATGACTTCTAGAACCCAAAAATAAAACTGAAGAGTACAGCATTAATGAGAAACACCTGTCACCTGTCTGAAAGGGAAGCATGTGAAATTCTTTGACATGACTATTAGAGAAACAACATAATTAATGACCAAAAAAAGGAAAGAAAAGAAGATCAAACTGCATATCAGCTTGGAAAGTCTATTGCCCATGTATTATAACACATGTATATTTTATTTTATTTATTTATTCATGCCATTTATACCCCAAATTACCCCAGAATACACTCAAGTTCAGTGTGGCTTACAAACAAACAATAAAGTGAATAAAACATAATAATGTACAGAATATAACACAAATTACAATAACTTCAAGAAGCAAATTAATACACGTGCAGTAAGTAACCAGGGATTCAGACTATCTGAAGGACAAATAAATAATTAAGGGTGGATAGGTGAGAGCACAATTAGGCAGGACTAGATGGGAAACGAGATTAAGAAAAAGGTGTGAGTAAAATTCAGAGTTCTTTGTTATATCTGTGGTTATATTTCAAAACCTGAGCTCTTTTACGTATGGTGTCATGCAACTTTTTTATTATGATTTTTCAGCAAGAATATTTTATTGCAACTGCTCCAACTATGCCATCAAATGGCTTCTTATGTTTTACTTTTGTAATTTCTTGAACAATAATGATGGATGAGTTTGAATAATATATACTTTCTTTCTCTCTCCCCACCTTTTTTTTTAGGAAGAAAAACAAGTTTATCACATGGATGCATTGGTGTATTCCAACATACTTCTTAAAAACATTTCATTCACATGGGCAGGTCTTACGATGATACACCCATGCTTGGACAGTAAGCATCATGTGAGTTATAAAAAGAATGTTCTTCTAGAAGTTTAAAATAAATCCTTCTGTGAGGGATTGAGTTGTATAGTGGAAGGTGCCCTGAGAACACTCCTTCACTGATGCTGCAGTTAAGCCACTTTACAGCAGATGATGCTAACATGCCACATCAGTAGTTGAGTCAGAGGGGTGGGGCTCAGGTGATAAATGCCCTGGAGCAGAGTGGATTAGAGATATGCAGAGAGAAGAAGTCTCCTCAAGCAAGACCCCAAGTACAGAGGTCTCCTGGAGAAGGACAGGGAGTGAAGGAATCCTCCGAAGGTATTGGCTGGGCTGTGGGGGGAGACCCAGGGAAGTAAAGACTGGCTCTACTTTAAAGGTTTCCACCTGGGGGTAAAGAGGGACCACCCAGGGGTTACACGTTAAGGAACAGAAGACCCAGATCTGAGTGTCATAACTAGACTCAGGCCTGGATTTATGCATAAGTGACTTGAACTATGCTGCAGAAGCCTGACAAGATAGGACTGCTGAAGAGAGGAGAAGCCATTATTGTGATTGTTGCCATGGTAAGCCCTGAGTCTGTGACGGAAACAGACTGCTATTCTATTTGCCTGTTCAACAATAAAGTTTCCTTTCGACTTACACTGTACTCTGACATTGTCTGTGGGGCTCCCAGTCGGTCCGCTAGCCACACCGCCACACCTTCCTAAGAAGCTTTGTCCACTGTTGGAGATAATGCATTAACAGAACCACATCTGAAGCATGCTAGCAGCAACTACTCTTTATTGACTCCATGATGTTCTTTAACCATAACTTATAAGGACTTTTGTGCTGCCAGCACAAGGGCTTAGTGAGATAAATGGCTCTATTTTTACATTCCCTGATGGAGAAATACAAGTTCTAGTGAAAAATTTTTTTTTTTAGATTTGGGGGGGGGTGATTACATTAATGTCTATGATTCAGTGTTCATCCTTAATGTGGCCATCATATTACAATTCAAGTGCACTTCATAAAAAATGTTTATCTTTCCATATTTGTTTCTGTGTGAAGGGCAATTCTATAAATATGCATCTGCATTTATACACCCATTGTGTACGTAAAGGCAGTGAGAAACAGCACTTAGAAGTGTAAACGCCCTAAGCCCAATTCTATAAGGGTGTGCATAAGTATAATAGCATGTAAGTACAAGAGAAGTGTACACATGGGAGAAGCATGTTCAGAGCATCTCCTCTTACATGTGTAGCTCACAGAATACTGTAAGTTACGTGTGCCCTTGCTGCATTTAGCTGCCTACGGTTACATCAGGTCTATCGCTGGTGTTAACTGTGGGTGCAAAAAGTTTAGGCGTGCTAATTACAAGTTACATTATAGAACAGGTGCTCCCTGTGCTGCATCAGTGTGCCTGCTTAATGGAATTTTTGTCTTAATGTGTTATAGACTCCAGGTACATGGAATTAGAGTTTTTTTAACCTGAAAATAAAAATGTCTTATTATTCTTAATGAAAATTACTGAAATGTAAACAGCCATACCTGAGATTACTCCAATTCCATCATCACAGTCTGAAACTTCACTATCGCTGATTCTCTTCGATCCTGTAAAAGGAAACCTTGTTATTAAGGGTAAATAATTTTACATAGTGAACATAACAGCTATGAGCTAAGCCAAAGCATTAGAAAGCCATAAAATTAGACCACCATCACAGGAGAAGGTAAGCCATTACAAAGTTAGTAGAGCAGTAAATTCACAACTAGTTTCTTTAGACAGGGGTCACAATTTAAAGTTAGGATGAAGTGAGGTTAGCATGATAGTTCACAAATGCCTTAATTGGTGCCTTATTGTGAAAGGGTTTGTGCTGTAATCATGCAATATGCAGCATTAAAAGATTTACTATGTTTATTGAATTGTACATTTCTAAAGCACATTAAGATTATGTCATCACCTGCTGAAAGCAACATTATGGGGCCCTTTTACTTAGCCACATAGATGCCTATGCGTGCTCAACGTGCGTCAATTCGGAGTTACCACCTGGCTACCGTGTGGCTCTGGTGGTACTTTTGTTTTTTACATGCGTCTGCTACATGCACCGGAAAATAATTTGTATTTTCTGGCGCATGGCGGAAACTGGGCAGTAATCATCACTCTATGTGTGTAGATGATTACCGCACGGTAACCGTGTGAGACCTTACTACTAAGTGAATGGGTGGCGGTAAAGTCTCAGACCCAAAATGGATGCACACCAATTTTTATTTTGCCGCACGTGCATTTTTGGGAAAAATTAAAAAAGGCCTTTTTTACAGGCGCGCTGAAAAATGGATCTGCTCGTGCCCAAAACACACGCTTACACTAGTGCAGCCCACGTTTCAGCGCACCTTAGCAAAAGGACCCCCATGAGTTATGTTATAAAGGGGGCACCTATTTTTAGACAAAAGAATGCACCTAATTGAAGTCCGTTCTATAAAGAAAAGAAAATGCCCACTTGCCTTTACGGAATACTAGTGTAAAAATACCACACACACGCATAATATTTTAGGCACAACCATTTACACCAACCATAGAGTTGGTGTAAATACTTGTACTTAGACTGAGAAAGGAACAAGTAGATAATGTGTAATTGTGCACCTTGCCCATACTCCACCCATGCGAATGTCCAAGTGCAAAGTACACTCTGTTGAAGATTGATGCATACTTACAAAATAGTACATAGCTAGAATATTGTCACTTACATGCATAACTGACTAGAATATCAGTATTTATGTTTGTTTTTGCCACCTAAATGTAGATTGTTCATTACAGAATCACCCGTTATAAGGGTAATTTTATAACAGTTATCCTTAGTTGAGAGGGCAAGAAGGAAACCTATTTGTGGCTTATTTTATAAAGATAAATCAGCACTTGCATATCTTTATATACCCCACAAAATGTTGCAGAAATTGTGGCTAAAATGAAGCCATGGAGAGCAGGTGTAATTAATTGTTCACATCCTATATAATAAAACCCACCTACCAACGTTCTGAAGCTGGCAGGCCACTGGCAGCGAGGACAAAAAACTTGAAGCATTCGTGCTCAAAGTATGCATCGGCTGACATAATGACGTATCGAAACTCCAGACGCGTCACAAACGACTGTGCCCAATCACAGCACAGCAGCGCGAGACAACGTCACAAAAAAAAAAAAACCGCCAACACCACAAAAAGAGAACAGCACTGCCGGAACACAAACACAACCCACTCAAACCCTCACAAGATGCTGACCCCCCCAACCACCCTCACATTTCACCAACCCATGAACCACCCCCCCTGTCATTGACAGACATAAACACACACAAACTACCACAGAAACAAACACATTCCCCCACAAACACCCTGACCACCCAACCCTCTATCACACACACACACACACACACACACAGTGAAACAAACACAGACACACTCTCTCTCTCTCACACACACACAAACTACAACCTCCAACACAAAACCCACTAAAAAAAAACCCACACATACGCTGATGCACAACATTCACACTCACTCACTCTCTCTCACTATATCACACACACTCAGATCCAAATCCAAACCCACCTGCAAAACCCTCTCAGTTAAAAAACACTTCCTCCAACTTTGCCAGCACAACCCCCCCCCCCACCAAAAAAAAACCAAGCAAACACACCCCACTCAAACCCTCACAAGACACTACATCCTACAAACACAATAACAAAACAACCAACAGTACAACAAAACAAAAAATAAAAAATGATTTGGCACATAACACAAAAATGTCAAATATTCATTACCAACACAACACAATTATAAAATAAACCTCTTTCAACACTATCATTGCAGAAATCAAATACCTTGCTAGTGCCCGTTTCATTGCTCACCGAAACGGGCCTTTTTTACTAGTGTACAATATGTGCAAATAAGTGTATTTTATAACAGATGTGCAAATTGTGACTCATTATCTGACCCCAAACATACCTATATCCAAGCTCTATAACTGTACATGCTCTCTGGTCATTGCACATTCTTTTATGGGTAAAAGTGGTAGTGGGTTCAAGCTGGTAACCCACTTGATTTTCGCCACTCCAAAGGGTTTCTTTATCAAGATCCTCTTACGATGTATGATGTTTTATATGATGCAGCTAAGATCTTCATTACTAAGGAAGAGGAGTTGTGCTTAAATAGATCTTGAAGCAATTAATTGTAATAATAAATGAAGGGTTTTTGCACAAATGTTTTGATTGTTAGCCTTGCACTGTGAAGATTAGACCTATAGAAGGTAATTTTATATAAGGCATTTTACACATGTATTTATAACATTACTCCCATGTGTATTTAGCAACTAGCTAAACAAATTCAGTAACAGGTGTTTAAGTAGCAAATTTTTGCACTGCTACATTAGCAGGCATAAGACAGTTCTCAGTAAGGCAAAGCAAACAAAATAATTCAGAGTACATCTGAACAGTAAAACGGAGGAAAAACATTGTAAGTGAATTTTCAAACTGTAGTGCAAAGGATAGAAACTCATGTTTAGTGGGCTGATATTCAAAGCACTTACACAGTTGGTTGAAGGGACAACCGCATAAGTGCCTTTTATTATTATTTTTTTAAACTCTCAGATGATTGAATTTGTTGTATATGATTTTTCATCTAAAGAAGATAGTGTTCAACAAAAACAACAGATCCTTAAAGAGGAGGGATCCAAGATGGCCACAAGGTTGTGCTGATGATCACTGTAAGCTCTTTAGCTGAGGAGAAAAAAAGATTTTTCTGCAACATGGGGAAGCAAAAAGGCATCCAGTCAATGTAACTCTCCCTATGCAATGGTCCACTGGTTGCTGGCCCAGTTGATAATTTTGTAGCTTGAAATGACACACAAATTAAGCTGGGTCGACTGCCATGGGATGCGGCGTGTTTTGTTCCCCTGGGTTAGAGACATCCCTGAGCCTGGACAGTAGGCTGCCTCCTCCACAACCTAAAGTGGCAAGATCCCTGGTTCATTTGGTGCAGTACTCAATGCTTGCGAGAGCAGGAGAGTCTGTGGAGCCAGAGTTTGGGCAGTAGCAAGGATCTGCAGCTGTGCCCATTGTCATAAAAGATGTGACTAGAGGAGAATTTATAGATTTTTCTCGAGGTTCTACTGATGACAAAAGTGTTGTGGAGATAAGGGTGACTGATGTAGCCTGTAATTTACTAATTTTTCTTCTGAATAAAATGAAAGACATGACTTTGGACATTATTTGGCATTCAATTTCTGATTTGGCCAAAACCCTGCTACCAGTGATCAGTGATTTAGAATAGAAGGACAGAGTACTGGAAGAGATCAGATCTTAAAATAGCATAGTTGGAGACGTATTTTCAAAGCACTTAGACTTAGGAAGTTTCATAGTAACCTATTGAACTTTGTAAGTCTAAGTGCTTTGAAAATGAACCCCTTGGACTCTTGGCTCAAACAGCTGAAAAGTATGTACACACAATTGACCAGATTCAGACTACTCAAATGACTTGTACAAGAGATGTATCAATAATAAGATTTCAACTAGAAACAATAAAAAATACAATTAGGAGGGTAATTAAAGATTTTTAAACCTTCCAAGGGATATTTGAAAGTAACACTAAGTAATTTTTGATAAATATATTATACAATACCAGTCTAACAAGTATATTTTCGAGAACCCTCCCATTTGACTGAGTTTTTGATATCTAAAAGACATTCAGGTGTAATATCAACTTAAGAGAAAACTGGTGGCACTAATGTTATGTGCTCTTGTATCATTGTATGCAATCTGTAAATTTCTAATTAGTAATATTTCTTTCTTTAATCCCTCTTATTTTAGTATTGGATCTTTCTTTATGGGGGACTTTAGCTGATTTTGTTTCCTTTATTTAAGGGATAGTATAATTGTTACCTAATTTCATTTTACGACTTCAGCTTTCTGTACAAGAACTTTCTTGAATATTACTTTTTGCTGTTGTCATACTTATAAATAAAAAGTAAAAATAAAACAGACTATTAGAAGCTCTTAAAACTTGGCAGTCTATTGAAGACTACTACCAAATCCTACCAAAATGCTTCAATGACAATCTGACCTCCCCCCCCCCCCCCCCCCCCCCAGAAGGCCTTACATTGTGTTTGTAACTGTAATAGTCCATTCTGTTAACTGTTGGCTTCAACTTCCAAGTATTGCTTCATATTTCATCCCCCTTCCCTTCAACAAAAAGAGCTAACTGAAGATACACATAATAATGAGTCTGGAGAAGATGGTAATCATGTACCAAATCACTGAAGGGAAGTAAAACTAAACTTTCACAACCTGCCCTCACCTAGCCAATCCTAACTCCTCTCACTGCTGTTAGACCGAAGAGGCCAAACCCAGTGCAAAAAGAGAGTTAAGGCAAATGGGAGATCGCCTTGACAGCTAAAAATAAGGGGAGGGACTCATTTTTTTAAAAATATCTTTATTAAGGAATGGTGCACTTCACAATGATAACAAATCAACGTTTAAAATATGGAACTGATCAATTAACACGCAAACCATAAATCACAATGTTTATAATGAAAGAACACATGTTTGTCATCCGTACAACAGTAGTTTCTCGTGTACCATTCTTATTTTTCTGTTTTCTCCCACCAAGGTCCCCCCTCCCTCCCTCCCCTCCTCTAATTCCTTGCTAACTATTATTCCGTGCCCTTCCCAGATATGTTATCACAGGATAGTCTGTCCAGGAGAGCCTGTGTTGATTTCCAGAGATCCTTGTACCGTCCCCTACCGGCAACCTTCCCCCCAGTGATGCGCATGCTCATCAATTCCCAAGTTGCCATTTGTTTCATACTGGCCTTCCACTCAGCCAACACTGGAGGGTCCTTCCCCACCCAATAATGGAGTACTGTTTTTTGCGCCAACAATAAGGACAGTAGTATAAAGCGCTGTTGTTGTTCATCCAACTCCTGGGAAGTTAAGCTAGAATCTAGGCCCAACAATAGGGTCCCATACGTCCATTCACAAGTTACGCCCACTATTCCCTCTAGGACCAAGATGACACCCGCCCAGAAAGATTGAAGTTTAGTGCATTCTAGAAAGTGATGCACCGTGGAACCCCTACCCACTTCACATTTATCACACTTGTCATTGTCCCAAAGACCAAACAACATCCCTCTGTGTTGTGAGATATAAACATCATGCAGGATCTTAAATTGGGTTTCATGCAATCTCTCATTTGGTGTGATCCTGAAAGCTAACTCAAAGCAACGGGCCATGTCTCGCCTGCCAAAGGGCTCCCCCATGCTCTCGCTCCACTGCAGCGCTAGCTTATCCAAGTTCAGGGAAGCTCGCTGTTCCTTCCCCAACCTGTACCACCCTGACAGCTTATTAGAGGAGCCCGGCATCTGCATGAACATCTGATCCAGTTGGGTAATCTGATCCAGTTAGGACACTGTCTCTAAATTTCAGGGTAGACGTAATGTAATGCCTAAGTTGGTAGTATGAGAACAGCAAATTATCAGGGAGATGCCACTCAGCCTGACATTGCTGAAATGACGGTAGGCCGCCCCCTCTGAGCTCTAAAAACTGACCCACATATCTAAAGCCCCCTTTCCTCCATTTATCCCAAACCGAAAACCCCTGTCCTGCAGGAAAATCTGGATTACACACGGCTTCCAAGAATGGTGAGGCTCCCCTCGCTCCCCCACTCCCATGCCCTGCGCAATGGCCTCAATAACGTGTCAGTGTGGAGCCCATTCCCCTAGCGTGAAGGGCATTAAAAACAGTGTATGGGTATGCCTCCTGGAACCATATGTACCCAGGAGAGTAGCAAGCTGCCCCTGTATGTATCTCATGTAGCCAGCGAAGCAGAGCCGCCACGTTGTATAATCGTAAGTCTGGTAGGTTGACACCCCCTTTTGCCCTAGGCTGCTCTAGTTTAGCCACCCCTATTCGTGCTCTCTGTGCTGACCAAATAAAGGAGGACACCGCTCCCCTGTATGTCCCCTCATCTTTTCTAGAGACCCATAGGGGCATCATTTGTAGGGGGTATAAGATCTTAGGAAGAAGAACCATCTTGACCAGGGCAACCCGTCCTAGGAAAGAAATAGGCAGGTCCCTCCATCTGTGAAACAGAGCGCGGACTCCCTCAATTCTTTCCTACACATTTTTCTTATACATAACCACAGGGTCCAAGTGTAAGTATACTCCCAGATATTTCAGGGGGCCCATATACCACGCCAGGGGAAAGGTTGTCAAGGACCTGCACAGGCATGCGGAAGACAATGTCATCGCCTCTGACTTCTTGAAGTTAATCTTCAACCCAGAGAAAGAGCCAAATTGTTGGATAAGGGCCACTAGTGGGGCTATATTGTGAGAGGCGTCATCCAAAAATATCAACATATCATCAGCGAAGAGGTTTATTTTATACACCTGTTGACCCACCCGTATATCCTGTACTGAACTGGATTGATGAATTTTACATGCCAGTGGCTCCAGGGAAAGGACAAACAACATTGGCGACAACGGGCATCCCTGTCTCGTCCCCTGTCTCGTCACCCTCTGCAGTGTGAATGAGGGAGTGAGCTGTCCGTTCACCAGAATTTGTGCTGTGGGGCACGTATAAAGCGCCCGTATACCAGTGAAAAATTCTCCCATAGGAGAATCAAATGCCTTTTCAGCATCCAAACTAGCAATGATAGCGTCCCCTGGCAAATTTCCTTTTGCTTGTATTGCGCTTATTGTGCTGAGGATATTCGTTGATGCATATCTTGTGATAAACACAGGACTTTCCTACCCTGAGGAGGCCGCCAGAGGGCGCTCTCCTACAGAAAGCATGGAAAATGCTTGGTATGGTTCCTAGAGGAAGCTCCAGCCAAGGCCTGAACATGGGGACCAGGGAGTACCTGTAGCAGAGGATTCCCCTGTAAGAGAAAAGGCACACAGAAGGCTCTGGACTCTTCCAGAACTAGGAGGAGGAGCCCAGAAAGGGTGTGGTGGGCTATTAGCAGCCCTATATAAACAGCACCTCCTGAGGAGCTATAGAAAGTAGATGGGGACCTGAAGCCAGTTGGAGGAGATTCCTGGAAGATGGGAGAGAAGGATCCCTCTAAAAGCCCAGAGGGTACTGACCTGGTAGGCCTTTTGGTAGAAATGAAACTGTGTATTATTGGAAGTTGAATGATATGCAGGAAAGGAGGAGATTCCTGGAAGTGAGACAAAAGGATCCCTCTACAAACCAAGAAGGTGCTGTCCTGGGATACATTTTGGGGTAGAAATGAAACTGTATTATTGAAAGTTGAATGATATGCTAGAAACTGTGTCCACACCCAGGAACCCAGTGCTAATAAAGAGTTATTGTTAATTTGCATCTGGTGTGGAGTGAATTTGCATATAGCTGAAAGCTGAGAAACCCGAGTTATATTCCAAAGAAGGGTAACCAGGGGGCCCATCAGAGGAACCGGTAAGGTGGCCTGTTACCAGGGGATACAGCGGGGAGGCAGGTCCACGAACGGGTGTTAATGAAGAGGTCACCCCAAGTGAAAGAGGAGCCCCAAACTTAGAGACCAGATTTACAGGAGCCACAGAGGAGCCTTGTTGCCGGGTTGTTTCCCAATGCAGAATGCGAGCGAACCCTGACTGAGAACAGGGGAAGCTGGACAGGAGCCACAAGAGGGTCCTCAGCACATGACAGACCCCTGGGGTTTACAATCTCCCAGGCACAAACCCAGTTTGATCAGCGTGTACTAACCCAGGCAGCACTTTGCCTAGCCTGGAGGCCATGATATTGGCGAACAGCTTAAGATCTTGATTCAGCAAGGATATGGGCCTATATGATCCCAGCAATTCTTTATCCCTGCCCAGCTTGGGAAGAATCACAATAGTGGCATGCGCCATCCTACCAATGTCCTGTCCTCTAGTGCACAGCGCCTGACAGAGCATCTGAAATGGGCCTACTATGTTACTTCCTAGTATCTTATAGTATTCCGGGCCTAGCCTGTCCGGTCCCCGGGCTTTTGCCAATTAAACACTTCAGGGCTTGCTGTATCTCTTTCCTGGTGACTGGGGCATTCAATTGTTGTACTTGGGCCTGGGTTAGGCTTGGAAACTCCAGCCCTCCAAAAAATCTCTCCCTGTTCTCCCTTTGTCATATAAAGTGCTATAAAAATCCACAAAGGCCTCCTGTATAGCCTTGTCTTTGTTTAATAATGCACCTTCTTGATTTCTAATTTTAGTAATCACCTGCTTTGGGGCTCTAGCGCGAATCAATGTAGATAGAAGCTATCCCGCTTTGTTCCCCCATTTGTGTAATTGGTATTTGTATAATTGTATGTCCCTTAGGGCTCTCTGATTTAGTAGTATATTGAGAGTGGAGGAGTGGCCTAGTGGTTAGGGTGGTGGACTTTGGTCCTGAGGAACTGAGTTTGATTCCCAGCACAGGCAGCTCCTTGTGACTCTGGGCAAGTCACTTAACCCTCCATTGCCCCATGTAAGACGCATTGAGCCTGCCATGAGTGGGAAAGCGTGGGGTACAAATGTAACAAAAATAAAAATAAATAAAATCTTGTGCCTGATATCCATGTATTGTCGCCGCACCTGCTCTGGGCCACCCCTCACCAATAATGCCCTTGTGGAGTGCAGTTGCCATGCCAAAGCCAGCAATTCCCGCTCTTGTTCCTTTCGCTTCCTAGAGCTATATTCAATTATCTTACCTCTTACAACCGCCTTCCCTGCCTCCCAATAAACCACAGGATCCACCTCGTCTGGATCATTTTCCTCTAAATAATGCTTCCACTCTTCTCCTAAGAAACTCTTAAATTCCTCGTCTAAATAAAGGGAGGGGTTCATCCTCCATCCTCCTGGTTGTCTCCTAGGGGAAAAACCCATCACCACCCATACCATACTGTGGTCAGAGACCACCCCGTCCTCTATATTTGCCTCCCTAGCTAATGATAAGAAAGGTTGGGAGATTAATATGCAATCCAGTCTCGCCTGCACCTTGTGGACCTGAGAGAAAAAAGTAAAATTGCATTCATCCGGGTGGAGTACCCTCCAGGTATCAAGGAGGTTCAGTTCTTGCATTAAAAAATTTACTCCCCTGGCCTCATGACCTTTGGGTCTTCTCTTTGGAGGGCTGCAGTCAAGTAGTAGGTCAGCTGTGATATTAAAGTCTCCTCCCACTATCAATGGGTACCCATGCAGTGTTGCCAGCATGGCTATCAATTTGGAGAAGAAACTGTGTGAATAAACGTTGGGGGCATAAACAGAGAAGATGGCTATTTGTTTCCCTTGTAGGTCCCCCATCCAGACCACATAGTGCCATCAGGGCCTGCAATAATCTTATGACATAGGGTATCCAGTTTCTTATGGATCAGGACAGCTACCCCCCTTTACCTACCGTTGTAGGATGCAGATGCCAGCTCCCCAACCCAATCTCTTTTTAATTTGACATGCTCATGATGAGTTAGGTGGGTTTTCTGCAAGAGTAAAACCTCCACCTTAGACCGTCTGACATAGTTCAAGATCTTTGTACATTTTACAGGTGAGTGTATTCCATCCACATTCAATGTAGCAACTCGTAGGTCACCCATTCCACCACTCTACTAGCGGTCTATCATGAAAATGCAAGCCAGTGATGTCGAAGGCTAAAGATGGCGTCCCAGCTGCGCCGCCCCCGCCCATACTTGACAAGCCCTCCCTCAAGACAGAACGAAACTTCAGCAGTTTTAGGAGCACGGAGTCCCTCCCCTCCCCCCCTAAATCCCTGGACAAAATCGAGAACATGTCGCACTCACCCTCCCTTCTCCACTCTCTCACCACACTTTCCACCCCCTGCACATACAACCCTCCCCCCTCAGACCCCATACACATCCTCCAATCATCCAAACGCATGCAATCACCCACAGAAAAATGTCCCCACCCCCTGCCCCCCTCTGATCTAAGCCCCACTAACTACCCTTCTCCAGTATTCTCAATGGAGAAGGGTAGTTAGTGGGGTTCCCCAGGGCTCTGTGCTGGGACCGTTGCTTTTGAACATATTTATAAATGACCTAGAGATGGGAGTAACTAATGAGGCAATTAAATTTGCTGATGACACAAAGCTATTCAAAGTCGTTAAATCGCGGGAGGATTGTGAAAAATTACAAGAGGACCTTACGAGACTGGGAGTCTAAATGGCAGATGATGTTTAATGTGAGCAAGTACAAAGTGATACATGTGGGAAAGAGGAACCCGAATTATAGCTACGTCATGCAAGGTTCCACGTTAGGAGTCACGGACCAAGGAAAGGATCTAGGTGTCGTCATTGATGATACGTTGAAACCTTCTGCTCAATGTGCTGCAGCGGCTAAGAAAGCAAATAGAATGTTAGGTATTATTAGGAAAGGAATGGAAAACAAAAATGAGGATGTTATACTGCCTTTGTATCGCTCCATGGTGCAACCGCACCTCAAATATTGTGTTCAATTCTAGTCACCGCATCTCAAAAAAGATATAGTGGAATTAGAAAAGGTGCAGAGAAGTGTGACGAAAATGATAAAGGGGATGGGACGACTTCCCTATGAGGAAAGGCTAAAGCGGCTAGGGCTCTTCAGCTTGGAGAAAAGGCGGCCCCAGATATGATAAAGGTCTATAAAATAATGAGTGGAGTTGAACGGGTAGATATGAAGCGTCTGTTCACGCTTTCCAAAAATACTAGGACTAGGGGGCATGCGATGAAGCTACAATGTAGTAAATTTAAAACGAATCGGAGAAAATGTTTCTTCACTCAACGTGTAATTAAACTCTGGAATTCTTGCCAGAGAATGTGGTAAAGGCGGTTAGCTTAGCGGAGTTTAAAAACGGTTTGGACGGCTTCCTAAAGGAAAAGTCCATAGACCGTTATTAAATGAACTTGGGGAAAATCCACTATTTCTGGGATAAGCAGTATACAACGTTTTGTACATTTTTGGGATCTTGTCAGGTATTTGTGACTTGGATTGCCCACTGTTGGAAACAGGATGCTGGGCTCGATGGACCTTTGGTCTTTCCCAGTATGGCAATACTTATGTACTTATGTACTAAGCCCCCCCCCCACCTATAGCTTCCCCCTGCTCCACCCTACCCCCCCTCCTTCCCATCCACTAAATAGTAATCAGTTACAGTGCGTTCCCCCTGACATACACGGAGCCCACCAACGAACAGGAGTGCCTTATTGTAAGTCCAATAAAACACCAACAGAACCGTTAACCAGGGGCTCTCAGGACAATATTCTGACTTTAGGGAGAAACATCTCTCATGACCAGAACTCACCATACTTTGCTCTGCCACAAGCGTGAACTCTCACTCGGGAGGAGGCAGCTTGTCTATGAACTCACGAAGCTCTGCAGCCGCTGTGAAAGTTAGTTTGCGGTTTTTGTGAAGCAGTCTCACCCTCACCAGGTATTGGAAAGCAAACTTGATACCTCTGCTAAAGAGTTGGGAACAAGCTAGCACCCACCGCTGCTCCGAAACACATGGCGAAAAATCTTGGAAAAGAAGTATTTTCGAGCCTTTGTAATCCAAGTTGTGCGAGCGTTTGAACAGTTCCAATATCCTGGCTTTAGTAGCATAGTTCAGGTAACGAACTATGACTGGGCACGGTCGATCTGCTTCCTCTCTTCGAGTCCCTACCTGGTGCGCTCTCTCCACATGGAACGGGCCCACCTCCGAGGGGAGCCCAACTGCCTCTAGCAGCCATTTTTCCGTGATTTCCAGATAGTCCGATTTTTTGATGGCTTCTGGGAGGCCGACAATTCACAAATTATTCCTCCTTGCCTGGTTCTCTTGGTCTTCCACCCATTCTAACAAGCGTGCATTCCGTGCCTCCAGCACTCCTATTTTTTCCTCCATCACGTGCACATAATCCTCTTCGGCGGATATACGCTCTTCTGCTTGAAGTATGCATGCCGCTTGGCCAGCCACTGAGTCATTCAGCTCGTCCATAGAAACATGCAGCTTGGCAAGTTTGTTGTCTAACAATTGCGACATGTTTCACATTGAAAGTTGGATAGTGTCATCAGAAGCCTGTGGCATCAAAGAATCTCGTTGTTGGGCTGCCATCTTGCGCGCGCTCCCTGCGGCTTGTTCCCTGCTTGCGCGGGCCGCTTTGATCGGCATACCAGGCTTTTCCGGCCTCCTCCACCGTCAATTCGTCGTCAGATAAGTCCCCCCCCAAGTTCCAACATTGGTTGGCCAGTTTTAGATTGAAAAAATTCACCTTGGGGGTGCCAAAAGAAAGGGGTTTATCAGCGTGAGGGAGCGGAGCCAAGCTTGTGGGCGTCCGCTCATGCTGCTGCCATCACATGACCTGTGGGGAGGGACTCGTAGGAGATCAGATATGTAGTGTATGTAAGGTAGTTAGGCACACATCTGGTTCTAAGCAGCAACTTCTTTTAGGCAGCCACATTAGGTAGTTCAATTAAACTGACCCCACTAAAGCTTGCTCAATAGCAATCCACAGCTCATAAGGATGATTCTGGACCCATTCAATTGCCCTTCGTACTTCTGCAGCCTTATAGTACAGTCCCACTTGTAGGACCCCTAACCCTTTCAGCTTACAGTCCCAAAATAAGATGTTTTGTGAGAACTGAAGTTTCTTACCTCTTCTTCCTCCCATTGAAGGTCAATGTCCAGCAAAACAGCTGGAATAGACCTCCGCTAAGCCACTTACATAACTTTTGCATTTAGTTTTTCAGCCACTTGTTTGGATAACCATATAGGTTTCCTTTTCTTCCCGTTTTTATTTACTGCACTGTCTTTCCACTTTTATTTCCTCCTATCCTGTCAGGTATCCCCCCCCCCCCCAATTCTACTGAAGTCAGCATGTTTGTTACCCTACTATTATTTATTTATTTATGCATTCTTGTATCTCACTGTTATCCAAAAAAAGGTTTCTGTTTTAAAGTGGCTTATAATTTACAATAAGGTTGAAAATTACAATACTGGTTTGCAGTTAGGAAGTGGAAAGGACATTGATAGGTCATTTAGGGCCCTGTTTACTAAGCAGCCTTATAGGTGTGTTTAACATTTTTAACATGCGTTAACCATGTACATGCCTACAATATCCCTATAGGCGCCTACATGATTAGCACGCACGCAAAGTGTAGGTGCGCTAAAAACACTAACACCTTAGTAAACAGGGTCCTTAGTTAGCTATAGAATTTTTGAAGAGGTAGGTTTTCAGTTCTTACAATACTGGTTTGCAATTAGGAAGCGGAAAGGGCACTGATAGTTCATTTAGTTAGCTATAGAATTTTTTTGAAGAGGTAGGTTTTCAGTTCTTTTCTGAACTGAAAATAATTGTAGATGCTTCTTGTGACCTTTGGTATTGATTTCCACCACTTGGAGCCCAGGTAACTAAATCCTGCTGTGTAGATGGTTTTATAAGTTATTTTTCTGCAGTTGGGTAGGTGAAGGTGTAGGTATCCTTTGGTTTCTGGGCTTGCATTTCTTGGAGATAGTTTCATCATATCTCCCATATATTCAGGAGACATACCAAATTGTATCTTGTAGAAGAGGGTGCTAATTTTGAAGAATAGTCCTGCCTTGATTGGCAGCCAGTTAACATTTCAAGCAGTGGGGTTGATCTCTTGTATTTTCACTTTTTAAATATCAGTCTTGCTGCCGTGTTTTGTACAGTTTGCAATTATTTTAGAGTGTTTTCTTTGTACCCTGCATATGCGGCATTACAATAGCTCAGTTTTGACAATATAATCAATTTCACTATAGTGTTCTGAAGCATTTTGATGTGACTGCTGATATTTGACTGCCCAGTGATAGATGTGTATCCAGTATAATTCCCAATATTTTTAGCTGTGTTTCAATTTGGTATGTTTGATGGTTGATTGTGAAATTTGGTGAGATATGGGGTTATGCGGGATAGAGAGACCCAGGAATTTGGCTTTGTCTCTATTTAGTTTGTTTGAATATGCTCAGTTTGGATATGCCCAGTTTTCCTTAAGGTCCAGGCCTGTTTTAACTTTGTCCAGTATCTCTGTGATACTGTTGTTAAAAGTTATGTAGATGGTGACATCATCTGCGTATATGAATGGGTTGAAGCCCATTAGTTCCAGTTTTCTGCCTACAGTAGCCATCAATACATTGAACAGTGTTGGTGATATTGGAGAAGTCTGTGGTACCCTACACTCAGAGATCCAGGAGGCTGATATCTGGTTAGACATCTTTATTATGTAGTATCTGGTTTTTAAGAAGCCACTGAACCATGCACAACTGTACCATAATACCCCCAGCCCCCTGGTATGGCCACAGAAAGGGAAGGGACCCAGACAGATAGATCCCTGGCAATTTCAGAGGCAATCCCTATAGACAACCCAGGATCCCAAATTAGCCCAGGCCCCCTGGCTGACTAGGTAATATAATATGGACATGGGCCTAGGCTGGGAAGGGGAGGGGCCCCAAGGGCTAACAAGAAAGAGGAGATAGGAAGTGAGGAGACCAAGAAGATGGAGTGGGCTGACCAGGTGGTGTCTCAGACTGTCCCAGAGGCAATGGTTCCTGAAGAGGAGGAAAAAATGGAGATGTCTCCACAGTGAATGAAACCAGCTGCTGGGTGCTTCAGTGGCTGGAAAAACTCTGGTATTTTCACACAGTCCTGGAGGGAGGCCCAGTGTTGGCTTATCTCCAGTAAGAATGGTGGCAGGATGAGCCAAGAGATATGCTGAGGCTGTCAGTGAAAATGTGAAAAGGTATTGACAATTTGAAACTGTGACATGAACTTTAAACTGGCAAACAGTGGATGTACTTTGGTTCTGTTTCTGTGTTTTGTTTTGGATACAGGACTGTGCTCAGGGAAGGGAGGTGTTTAAACTTCCCTCTGAATTTTCCAGCACTACTGAAGGACAATGCTTAAAACAAACTGATTATAAAGTTTTAAACTCCCCTCTGAGATTTCCAGCACTGCTGAAGGATAATTCTTAAAACCAACTGATTATAAAAGGGCTCTTTACCTGGAGGGGGAAGGGTGAAGTGTTCCTTCCTTTGTTTCTTCAGATGGTGAAAGAAGAAACAAAGTACTGTGTACTACTGGAGAACTGTTCTTACCAAAGAATTACTGGTGTAAGGGTATTGTTTGCTCCAAGGGTGCCACCTAAAGGTTAAATGAAACTGTGACTTTATTTGATTCTTTCTTTTACCGAGAGAGCTGCCCTGATAAACCAGACAGAAATCCCAGACCGGATTCGGGGATTGGGACTGCAGTAAGATTTTTTGTTGTTGTTGTTTTATGTTTTCTGAGACCTGTTATTCAGCAGCCTCACTAAAGATAAGAAAAGACCCTAATCAGACTTTACACCAGCAGTACAACCAAGAGACCCATTACTATAGATATAGATATATATTTTTTTTACGTTTTACATCACATCACCAGAATTTGTATCATAAATATTATCCTACTTTAAAAAGTTACCTAGCTCATTTGTAGGTGTTCTTTAAAAAAGAAGAGTTAAAGAATGCCTTCCGTTGACAGTGGTTTTCATCCGTGTACTTTGGCAACTTGTGTGTGGAGCTTCAGACACCAGAATAAATTGACATGTACATGTTGGCCTCGTGAAATGTGTCCCACCAGTTGGGCTACTCTTTGAGACAAGAGAGCCTTGAACTGCTGACTACTTTCATGTAGCACATATGCCTATGTCCTATAATCACATATATGATAAATGGCTCTCTAGAACTAATTATGCCCCTGTGTTGACCAACCTTATCCTTATGACTACCCCCCTCCTCCACCACCACCTCACCCACACACATATACACACAAACACACCTGGAAATCATGAGCAGATTCAAATTCTGATAGACTCTTTTCCAGTAATCTACCACAGCTCCAGATCCTAATTCTTACCTTACTTGGCCTTCAGCTCAATATTATGGGAGACATCTGCTATCAATGCCAGGAAGACTGCATCTCAGTGCTCAGGATGAACAGTTCCATGCAGTTTTTTTATCCAGTCATGGGCTACAGGGCTGTAGACTCATCAGATGCCCTAGCAGAACTGTACTAATTCTAGAACTTCTGGCTTATGTACCCAGAGTGCTTTCTCTACCTAGTCCAGGCACCTCAGTCCAGCAACTTACACTGCTATACTGACAGCTGCCCAGATTCCAGTTTTCCTATGCATCCTTCACTGACACCTGTTGAGAGCTGTAGATGGTGTTGGCATGGGGTAGTAAGAGATGAGTGGGAGAACCAGCAGGAGTCAGCTGCAGCCACCCCACAGCTCAGATAATAAGTCAGGGACAACCAACAATTGTGAATATAAATATACAAACAAAACCAGCAATAACTATCAGCAGTTTAAGGTTACTGTAAAATAACCTTAAACAGAGACAGACATACATTCACCAGCAAGCAGAGTGAGGATAATTCTATAAAATGACACCAACAGTTAGGCACCAAATATGTGTTAATGACCAGAATACTAGCATATGCAAGCATGTGTCCACACTTGTGTGTAAATGCAAAATAATCCATGTGTTATTCTGTAGCTACACACATATCATCAATAGTGCACAGTTTACAGGTGGGTGTACATATGGGCGGAATTTGAGTGAAGCATGGGTGGGGCTCACACATATAGAATAAGTTAGGGAAATATCTACAGGATCTAGGTGCAAGAAAATACATCATCTGCAAGAAATGAAACACTGACACCAGAATCACAGCATATCCAGAAAGGTTAGAAGACTGGTAATGAAGTCCATAGAAATATGGGGACAAAGTGTAGAGGGAACTGGAAGATCTTTTCTGGAAAGCCTTGGTTTTGGCACACAGTGCACAGTCCAAAACATAAGCCCCAAAATCCTTATGTAAAGATAGTCATCAAAAGATTCTAGAAATCAGTTCTGTGGTTTTCTTCATTCTTAGGTGACCCGTAATCTCAAAGTCATGCATCTATCTGGGATGAAGGTACGGCCAGCAAAAGATTCCTGGCTTAGTCATCTTGGCAAAGCCTCTCCAAGAGGTCACTCATTTATAGTATTTGTGATGGATCAGGAAGCTTATATAATGGGGTCTTCACTCTCAGCTGTAGTGATTTCTTCTGCAGAAATTTTTCATATAATGGCTAAGGGCTGCAAAGGAGAAAAAGTTTTTCTACAACTTGGACAATTTAGCGCTATGATGATTGTACATAGTTGAGTTGTGATGCCATTAATTCTTATGATTTTGGCAGTCTCTCAACTTATCTGACACACATTCACACACATATTATTTTAGTTGTATTGATGACTTATACACTAATAGTTGTGATGTCTCTTTTGGGTGATTAAAGGGCATTAACCTTGGCATTCTTAGAACCATGATGGTAAGAAATAATATTTGAAACTAGGCAAAGGCCATCTCCTAAACCCGGCCAAATCGGTATAATGGAAAGCCGATTTTGGCCAGCTCCAACTGCTTTCTGTCGCAGAGCCGGCCAAAGTTAAAGGGGGCGTTTCGGAAGGGTATGGAAGGTAGGACAGGAGCATGGTTATGAGAAGGCCAGCTTCAGCTGATAATGGAAAAAAGATGGCCGGCTCTGACGAGCATTTGGCCGGCTTCACTTGGTCCATTTATTTTTAGGACCAAGCCTCGAAAAAGTGCCCCAATTGACCAGATGACCACCGGAGGGAATCGGGGATCACCTCCCCTTACTCCCCCAGTGGTCACCAACCCCCTCCCACCCAAAAAAAAATTAAAAAACATTTTTTACCAGCCTCTATACCAGCCTCAAATGTCATACCCAGCTCCATGACAGCAGTATGCAGGTCCCTGGAGCAGTTTTTAGTGGGTGCAGTGCACTTCAGGCAGGTGGACCCAGGCCCACCCCCACCCCTACCTGTTACACTTGTGGTGGTAAATGGGAGCCCTCCAAAACCCACTGTACCCACATGTAGGTGCCCCTCTTCACCCATAAGGGCTATGGTAGTGGTGTAGAGTTGTGGGGAGTGGGTTTTGGGGGGGGATTTAGGGGGCTCAGCATCCAAGGTAAGGGAGCTATGCACCTGGGACCAATTTTTGAAGTCCACTGCAGTGCCCCCTAGGTTGCCCGGTTGGTGTCCTGGCATGTGAGGGGGACCAGTGCACTACAAATGCTGGCTCCTCCCACGACCAAATACCTTGGATTTGGCCGGGTTTGAGATGGCCGGCATTAGTTTCCATTATCACAGGAAGCCAATGCCGGCCATCTCTAAAGCCGGCCCAAATGCTGAGATTTGGCCGGCTCCGACAGTATTATCGAAACAAAAGATAGCCGGCTATCTTTTTTCGATAATACGGTCGGGGCGCTGCTTTATGGCGCCCTTATGCCCCTCCATGTCAGCCATATTACTCTCGTTGCTTGTTTCAGTTCCACCCAGCACTCTCTTTGTTCCTCTTCTTGCGTCCTTTTGCATTTCACGAATACCACCTTTTTTGCCTTTATTTTGTCAGCTACTTGTTTTGAGAACCATATGGGTTTCCTTTTTCTCTTGCTCTTTTGTTTACCCATCCTTTCAAAAAGATCTATTGCTGATTTTATAGCTCCTTTCAATTTGAACCACAGATTCTCCACTGCTCTTATTTACTTCCAGCCCATCAACACTTTCTTCAGGTACTCCCCCATTTTACCAAAGTCAGAATGCTTAAAATTCAGAACTAAGATTTGTGTGTCTGCACTCTGCTTCAGCTCTTACTTCAGACCAAACAAAAGAATCGAACAATTTAACTATCCAAAAAAATGAAGTTAAAGTAACATAGTAGCTGAAGGCAGAAAAAGACCTGCACAGTCCATCCAGTCTGCCCAACAAGACAACTCATGTGTGCTACTTTTGTGTATACCCTACTTTGATTTGTACCTGTGCTCTTCAGGGCACAGACCGTATAAGTCTGCCCAGCACTAGCCCCGCCTCCCAACCACCAGCCCCGCCTCCCAACCACCGGCTCTGGCACAGACCGTATAAGTCTGCCCAGCACTATCCCCGCCTCCCACCACCGGCTCTGGCACAGACCGTATAAGTCTGCCCCGCGCTATCCCTGCCTCCCAACCTCCAGTCCCGCCTCCCACCACTGGCTCTGGCACAGACCATATAAGTCTGCCCCGCACTATCCCCACCTCCCAACCTCCAGCCCCGCCTCCCACTACCGGCTCTGCTATCCAATCTCGGTTAAGCTCCTGAGGATCCTTTCCTTCTGAACAGGATTCCTTTATGTTTATCCCACGCATGTTTGAATTCCGTTACCGTTTTCCTCTCTACCACCTCCCACGGGAGGGCATTCCAAGCATCCACCACTCTCTCCGTGAAGAAATACTTCCTGACATTTTTCTTGAGTCTGCCCCCCTTCAATCTCATTTCATGTCCTCTCGTTCTACCGCCTTCGCATCTCCGGAAAAGGTTCGTTTGCGGATTAATACCTTTCAAATATTTGAACGTCTGTATCATATCACCCCTGTTTCTCCTTTCCTCCAGTGTATACATGTTCAGGTCAGCAAGTCTCTCCTCATACGTCTTGTTACGGAAATCCCATACCATTCTCGTACCTTTTCTTTGCACCGCTTCGATTCTTTTTACATTCTTAGCAAGATACGGCCTCCAAAACTGAACACAATACCCTAGATGGGGCCTCACCAACGACTTATACAGGGGCATCAACACTCCCTTTCTTCTGCTGGTCACACCTCTCTCTATGCAGCCCAACAACCTTCTAGATACAGCCACCGCCTTATTTAAGTTAAGGTAATCATTTTGTCATAAAACACTTCTGGGTGGTACTAATTCATTAAAATGCCAAGACTTTAAACTAAATACATCCTAACAATTATTCTTATCAAAAAAACGCCACTTCAAATGAGTTTCAGCATAGCCAAGCATGTGTCAAGGGTCCAATCTATTCTACTTATCCATAGTTCCAAGGCAATCCAAGGATGAAGAAATCTTAGGGTTCTACATTGGAAAACAGTGCATACACTCTGGATCCAACTAGAACTGCAGCTTAATCCATGAAATGCCTGTTTTGATGTAGTCAGTATAGCTCTTTACTATATAAATTTTAAATACCTCCATGTTTAATAGATTACTATGGAGCTATTATGCCCCAAACTACATTTAGGGCTGGTTTATTACACTTTTTTTCCACAGACACAGATTAGGAGAATAGCATTAATAATTTATTTATTTTTATTTATTTGGTACATTTGTATACCACATTTTACCACCTATTTGCAGGCTCAATGTGGCTTACACAGTACCGTAAATGGCGTCAGCCGATTCCGGTATGAACTAATACAATTACAAGGTGATATTGTGGTAGAGAGAGGTACATGTGTGGTAAATACAATTGGGGGAACATTAGAGAGGGAGAGGAAGGGTTAGGATATGTCCATTATGGTCTTTGGTTTCATTATGTCGTAGGTATCCAGGCTTTTTTATGTTGGGTCTGTGGGATATGCTTTTCTGAACAGGTCTGTTTTTAGTGCTTTCCGGAAGTTTAGGTGGTCGACCGTAGTTTTTATTACTTTTGGTACTGTGTTCCATAGTTGTGCGCTTAAGTAGGAAAAGCTGGATGCATAAGTGGATTTGTATTTGAGTCCTTTGCTGCTTGGGTAGTGGAGGTTTAGGTATGATCGTGCTGATTTCTTAGTGTTTCTAGTTGGCAGGTTGATGAGGTCTGTCATGTATCCTGGTGCCTCGCCATAAATAATTTTATGAACTGTTGTGCAGATTTTGAAAGCGATACGTTCTTTAATTGGAAGCCAGTGCAGTTTTTCTCGTAGTGGTTTGGCTGTCAAAGCACGTTTTTCCAAATATGAGCCTAGCTGGTGTGTTTTGGGTGGTTTGATGTTTCTTTATGATTTGTTCTTTGCATCCCGCATACATTCCATTGCAGTAGTCTGCATGGCTTAGTACCGTTGACTGTAACAGATTGCGAAATATTTCCCTCAGGGAAGAATGGTTTCACGCATTTGAGTTTCCACATTGAGAAAAACATTTTCTTTATGGTGGATTTCGCTTGGGTCTATAGTGAGAGGTTTCGGTCAATTGTTACTCCGAGAATTTTCCGGCTGTCTGAGATAGAGAGGGTGTATCCTGGGGTGTTAATGTTTGTGAGTTTATATGTATTGTATTGGGATGAGATGATGAGGCAGTGCGTTTTTTCTGTGTTGAGTTTTAGTTGGAATGCATTTGCCCATGAATTCATGATTAAGCTGAGCTTGATTTCAATGGTGATTTCTGCCAGATCATGCTTGTAGGGGATGTAGAGTGTAACATCATTGGCGTAGATAAATGGGTTAAGGCCTTGGGTAGATAAGGCCTTGGCTAGTGGGGCCATCATGAGGTTGAAGAGGATCGGTGATAGTGGTGATCCTTGCGGTACTCCACAATCTGGTTTCCAGGGTGACGATATGTTTATGCTTGATTTCACTTGATATGATCTGGTGATTAGAAAACCCTTGATCCAATTAAGAGTGTTACCACTGATTCCGAAGTAATCTAGGAGTCTTAGCAGTATGTTGTGGTTAACTATGTCGAATGCACTAGACATGTCAAATTGGAGGAGGAGAATGCTTTTGCCTATTGCTATCTCCTGCTTGAATTTAGTTAGGAGAGTAAGTAGTACTGTTTCGGAACTGTGTTGGGGTCAAAATCTTGACTGTGACTCATGTAGTATGGTGAATTTGTTTATGTAGTCATTAAGTTGTTTGGTCACCAGTCCTTCCAATAGTTTGACTACTAATGGAATAGATGCTACTGGGCGGTAGTTGGTGATGTCGATTGTTTTTTTCTTGGTGTCTTTTGGTATTGGGGTGAGCAGGATGTTGCCTTTTTTCTTTAGGGACAATACCCTGCTGAAGTATTTTAAGTGGGATGTGAGATCTGTTATGAAGTGGTGGGGGGAAGATTGTATTAGGTAGCTGGGACAGGTGTCCAATTGACAGTGGCTGTTGGAGTATCTTTTAATCGCCTGGGTAACTGTGTCGGCACTGAGGGGAGCAAAATTTGACCATATTCGGTCCACAGGGTATTCACCGGGGGTTGGGTCTAGACCATTAATGAAGTTTTCTATGTCCGTGTTGTCCTGAGGTAGAGTTTTGCATAGGTTTACAATTTTTTCATTGAACTATTTAGCAAGGTTGTCTGCAGTTGGGATGTCAGTGTTGGTTGTGATGACCGGCGTTGTGTCTAGTAATTTGTTCACGAGATGGTATAGTTTCTTCGTATTTTTGTAGTCCGGGCCAATTTTAGATTTGTAGTATGACCTTTTGGTCTTTCTTATTGTTAATTTGTATTTCCTTTGTGTTTGTTTCCATGCGTTGAATGTATGTTCATCTTTTATTTTTTACCATGCACGTTCCAGTTTCCTTAAATGTGTTTTTAATTTTTTCAATTCTTCGTTGAACCATGGTATTGAGTTGGGTCTGCATGAAGTTCTTGTTTGTAAGGGTGCTATTTTGTCTAGTATATGTTTGCATCTTTTGTCCCATTCTGAGAGGTAGTGTATGGAATCCGTTTGTGCTGTCCAATCGTTATTGTATATCTGTTGCCAGAAAGTAGCCGGGTCTATTTGGTCTCTCGTGGTGTGGGTTGTATGTTCTCGTGTGTGGGGAGAACCCCTTTTCCGCCATTTTATGGATAGGTTTAGTTTGAAATGGTTGGTCCATGGTGTTTCTGTCCAACTAGTTTGTGTAATGGTTAGGTTCTGATCAGTGGACAATTTGTATGAGATGTGGTCGAGTGTATGACCCTTCGCATGGGTTGTTTGCATGTTTGGCCATGTAAGATCACATAAATGAAGGAAGTCCTTACATTCTCGTGCACTGGTAGAGTGTGGGTCTTCTAGGTGAAAGTTAATGTCTCCTAATACTAGTATATTGGAGTTGGATACATATGTATTTGAAACGAAGTCCATGAAGTCTGCTTGGCTTTCGTTCCAGTTGCATGGTGGTCTGTGAAACAGGACACAATTTAGGTGGTCGAGCAGGGTTTTATGGTGGATTCTGATTGAGGCTATTTCGAGGTGGGTTGCTATAGATTCGGCAGTGGTTTGAATAGTGAGGTGTGCTCGGTATATTAGCGCTATACCCCCTCCTCTCTTTTCTTTTCTGGTCCAGCCCTTAGGAGTTAAAAAGTGGACACATTGTGGAGTATGTTTTCAAGCCACAAAGCAAAATAAGATGCAGGGCCAGTCCAAACCATTAGCCAACACTCAGTGGCCGCCTAGGGCAGCAGCTTCAAGGGACGTGGGGGGAGAGGGGATAGCAGACAGCCACAGAAACTCAAAAGATCTCAGCCTGGACTTTTACAGAAAGCCAATTTACCCAGGTTAATGGCTTTTGGAAATTGCCCTCATTATGTGTATGTAAACCCCCATTATATGGGGATTACGGAGTGGAATCAGCTCTCTGGATATTACTGGGGGAGGGAGAGCTGGGATGGTATTGAAATAAATTGAAGAAAGAAAGTGGGTTTATGAATTGATTGATAGGGGTGGTGGCGCTGAAGGTGATAAAGAGGCATATTTTCAAAGCACTTAGCCTTCCAAAGTTCCATAGGTTTCTATGGAACTCTGGAAGGCTAAGTGCTTTGAAAATATGCCTAATAGGCTTCTTTTTGGAGGATGAATTGGTCTTTGGTTTCCTGTATCCCCGCCGGGACCCTTGGTGGAGAGGGGATCCCTAAGTGGCTAAATAAACTCAGATTGAATTGGGGAGTAGTTGCTGCCCATATAAGTGGCAAATGGGATGGTTCTGGGTGGGCAAGAGTAACCCAGCCCAAGAGCAGGATTAGAACAAGGGAAGCCTGTTCAAGGCAAGGGTGCAGCTCCAGAATTGCATTACTGGAACAGCAGCCTAAAGGGTCTGCATCTGAGGGAAGCAGATTGGAATCAGCCTTGGATTACTACCAGCCCATAGGATGGGTAAAGTACAGGAGATCTTATAAATGTGCAAATACTAAGGAAGTTTACTCCAGATGGAGGAAAGTGTGGTTGAAGATTGTGGTACACAGTCCCGAACAGACCAAAGGATGTACATATGGAGTTACAATGGAATTGTTTGGTTGCCACTGCAGAAAGTTAAGTAAAGTTGAGTTTACATTAAATTAAACCCTTGAAGTGCGGTGTGGTTTGTCTATGAAGCGGGAGCGGGGACAGGGACGCTTGCTCCCGGGACTGTTAAGACACTTACTAGAAGCCCTCACTTATTTTTCCCCATACGCCAGATCTCCAGTCCGGACCTCTGACTCACTTCCAAGCTTGAACTAGATAGACTGTATGGAGAGTGTGGAATGTATGTAATGCAGAGGAAGTGGTTTATCCCTGTAACCTGGGTCAGGAGTGTGGAACTGAGCTAGTAGTAGTGACGACAGCCATGTTAAATGTATGTAAAATAAAGTTTACTATTTAAATGTATGATATTCAGTTATGCATTTTTACAGGATTGTTCTGGGTGGGGTGGCATTGAGATGATCATGATTGTTTAGTTTATCAAAATTTCAAGGGGGGAGGGTGTCTAGAGACTTTGAGGTTAATTGCAGATGTCACACCCTTGCACCAGTCCTGGGAAAATAGCTGACACTATTGTCTTTCTAAACTACAAACTAGCTAGAGACTAGGGCTGCTTGTGCATACTCTCTGGAAAGAAGAATCAAAGATGAAGGCTGTGAAAAAAAAGTTTAGAAAAGAATATGTTTAAAGTGTGGAATCTGGGTGTTTCTTGTTGCCTTTAAACCTTGCTAACATGAAGATGTCTCAATGCTTTATGTGGTTCCATTGCCCCTTACCAGATGTGCACAATATCATCCATATTAAATATTCAAAAATCCAAATAAAATGCCACATAAAAGAGAGTCATGCTTCTTTTTCAAATGCATCACCTTTGTGCTGTGGATTTTTAACATAAAATATTTTTTTATTTACCAAGAAAAGAAAAGGGAAAAATCTTTCTTGCAGAAGTTTTTCTAAGAACCTAATTTACCCACCCCTCCCCCCTTTTCTGGACCACTCAGCATTTTGAAAGGCACTGACTGTTGCCAGCTAAATCTGACAGGGATATTCAATTCCTTTTTGCTGTCCTAACTTTATCCAGACACTTGACCTGGTTAGTAGACTGAATATCTCTGCTAACTGGGTAAATTCCACTCTGCCCTGGCATTAACTGGATTTTCAGATGGATTAAAGCTAGTTAAGTGCTCCTGAAAATTGGACAATGGCCCGCTCATCACAGTTTAACCAGGAAGGAGCCTCTCCTGCCCATTTACATCTTTATGATCTACCCCTAAGTTTTTGACTGTAACCACAGAATGGGAACAAAGCTTTAGCAATTATGCCCTTTGTCTTGAATTTGCATAAATCAATTCTTAAATAAGCAAAAGTCTCCAAGTCTAAGGCTGTTTGGATTAAAAATAGCTATATCATTATCTAAAAGTATATTATAGCTTATCCGCCAGACATTTAAGTATTCTCATAAAGCCAACAAAATAAATACCACATTTTAAAACAGGCGACTTTCAGATATCTTTAAAAACTAGGGGCCCTGTTTAGTAAGCCATGCTATAGGCACGCTAGCATTTTTTGCGCATGCAAAAAATTAATGCGCGCTAACCCTAGAGACACCCATAGGAATATATAAGTGCATCTATTGTTAGCGCACGCTAATTC
Organism: Microcaecilia unicolor; assembly: GCF_901765095.1. Lineage (NCBI taxonomy): Eukaryota > Metazoa > Chordata > Amphibia > Gymnophiona > Siphonopidae > Microcaecilia > Microcaecilia unicolor. The sequence continues at coordinate 556,720,334 of NC_044031.1, read as the reverse complement.
TTAGCACACATTAAAAATGCTAGTGTACCTTACTAAGCAGGGCCCTAGATGTTGAAAACAAAGACACTGAAAGGGAAACACTTCTACAAAGCAAGCAAGGAAATGTAAGCTCCCCAAAAATTCAACATATGTACAATATTGTAAAATAAGCATACTGTTTACAATGTCACACACCAGACTCTGCATATGTATACATGCATTACACATTCAGACATGCTGGAAAATTTACCTGAATTATAAGAATATGAGCCTTTATCTGGAAAACAAATTTAAAAATAAACTGATGACAAGGGACAAAACATATGAACTCTATACATGTAAAAGGGATGTGTACAACTTACAAACCAGTGTTCTCCTTTTAAATTTCTGCAATGTGAATAATTAATTGTCTGGATAATAATTCCTAGAATTTATTATGTGGTTTTTAACTATTTTAAGAATTAATAATCCATTTTAAACATCCCTATTTCATGATAAATACCTTTTGGAAAAGGAATTTAAATGTATATCCAAACCAAGCTATAAGATATTTATTATCATCATGGCTTATGAATAAAATACTCAGTACATGCAAACTCAAAGTAAAATAATCACAAGCTATTTTCATAACACATTGATTAGATAATAATTATCATTTAGATTTGAGTTCTAATCTCAAACAAGCTATAAATAAAATCAGTGTTTAACAAGGCTGTGAACTATAAAGGTACATGAGATTTCTTCCATAAAAGTGCCTATATGTCTTTAGATATTTTAGATGGTCAACCTAACTCCTTATCACCTCAAGAAACATAGATGTTGGCAGAAAAGTTTACTTTGTTCATCCAGTTTGTGTCCTGTAGTGCTACAGACCTATCTAATCTCTAATCAACTCCTTCTCTCTGCCTGAAAAATCTCTTTGGGCCTAATTTTATAACAAAATGCCTAAGAGAAAAGCACCTATTTTATGAAGACAACACAGATGCCAATGTGCCCTTATAAAATAAGCACCCAAAACCAGCTCCAACAATGCACACATGCTGACACACACATGTATCTTTATCCACAAACTGTTTTATGCTTTATTCCAGATTATTTAATTGAACTATTTACGTTAGGAACACCAATTCACTCACTAAGATCAAAGGATCGTTGTTTATTACAATTTCTGTCTGTAAAAAAGGTGAGGTATATAAATCTTATCATAGTTCCAGTTTTGTATACTATTTAGTACAATGTTGGAATTTTCTACCTTTGGCGTTAAGAGTGATGTCCTCTTATTTTATATTTCATAAATTGTTGAAAGCTCATTTATTTTCCACATATGTGATTTAGTTTTTGACCAATTTATTGATATGATTCAGGTTAATAAGGTATTTGTAAGATTGTTGTACTTTTCCTAGTGATGGCCTAGTTTTTTACTTACATTGTAACCCGCATTGATCTTTTGTGGGTAGACAGCAGAATATAAATATTTTTTTGTATTGTATAAGCGCTGCAATACTGAAACAGATCGGTCCATCAAGTCCAGTATCGTGTTTCTAACAGTGGCCAATTCAGGTCACAAGTACCTGGCAAGAACCCAAAAGAGTAAAACAGATTTTATGCTGCTTATCTTAGAAATAAAGAGTGGATTTTCCCAAGTTCATCTTAATAATAATAATAGCTTATGGATTTTTCTTTAGGAAATTATCCAAACCTTTTTTAAACTCTGCTAACTTAACTGCTTTTACTACATTCTCTGGCAATAAATTCAAGAGTTTAATTACATGTTGTGTGAAGAAATATTTTCTCTAATTTGTTTTAAGGTTACTATTTAATAGCTTCATTGTGTGCCCCCTAGTCATTGTATTTTTGGAAAGAGTAAACAAGTGATTCACATCTACCCATTCCACTCCACTCAGTATTTATGGACCTCTATCATATCTTTCCTCAGCCATGAGGGCGGGACCAGAGCTGAGAGAGAGAGAAGTGAAAACTGAAGTAAGTGCCAAGCCTGCACGCTTTTTACCGCTGCTGCCGGCCGCCATAACCCCGATGAGGTAAGTCAAGATGACTTCTAAAATTCAGAGGGAGGGGGCCTGGAACTCGAAGGGAGGGAGGGAGGAAAGGAGGGATGACAACGACCCTGGAACTCGGAGGGGGACGACGACCCTGGAACTCGGAGAGAGGGAGGGAGCGAACTTCCGGTGGGTGAAATATTGGGGGTGCTCGAGCACCCACAGCACCCACAGAGTCGGTGCCTATGCAGCTATGCCTTTTTTGAGATGCGGTGACCAGAACTGCATACAGTTTTCAAAATGTGGTCGCATCATGAGAGCAATACAAAAGGCATTCTCAGTTTTGTTTTCTATTCCTTTCCTAATACTTCTTAACATTCTATTTGCATTCTTAGCTACCACTGCACACTGAGCAGAGGGTTTCAATGTATGATCAACGATGATGCCTAGGTCTTTTTCCTGGGCGGTGACTCCTAGTGTGGAACCTTCCATCACGTTTCTATAGTTTGGGTTCCTCTTTCCTACGTGAATCACTTTGCATTTGCTCACATTAAATATCATCTGCCATCTCTAGATCATTTATAAATATGTTAAAAATCAGTGGTCCCAACACAGACCCCTGGGAGACCCAAATATCTACCCTTCTCCACTGAGAATACTGACCATTTAACCTTACTCTCTGCTTTCTACCTTTTAACCAGGTTCTTAATCCACAATAGAATACTACCTCCTATCCCATGACTTTCTAATTATCTTAGGAATCATTCATGAGGTACTTTGTCAAATGCCTTTTGAAAACACACATTATCGACTGGTTCATTTTTATCCACATGCTTATTCACCTCTTCAAAGAAATTTAGTAGATTGCTGAGGCAAGATTTCCCCTAACTAAATGCATGTTAACTTTGTCTCATTAATCCATGCCTATACATATATTCAGTAATTTTGATCTTTATAATAGTCTCTACCATTTTGCCCGGCACCAACATCAGGCTCACTGGTCTATAATTTCCCGGATCACCTCTGGAACCCTTTTTAAAAATTGCCATTATATTGGCCACCCTCTAATCTTCTGGTACCATGCTTGATTTTAAACATAAATTACATATTACTAACAATAGCTCTGCATGTTTATTTTTCAGTTCTATCAGAATTTTGAGATGTATATCATTCGGTCCTGGTGAGCTGCTACACTTTAATTTTTCATATTGCCATATTACATCTTACAAGTTTACAGAAATTTGTTTGTTCGCTAACTCATCAGCATTGAACACCATTTCTGGTACTGGTATCTCTCAAATGGAGACCTGCCATGGGTGTGACATGAACTGTGGAGGCCATGAGGGGCATTTTCGAACGGGGATGCCCATCTCTAAGGACGTCCTGGCGAAGGGACAGGGAAACTCATATTATCGAAACAAGATGGGCGTCCATTTTTCGTTTCAATAATACGGTCGGGACCGCCCAAATCTCAACATTTAGGTTGACCTTAGAGATGGTCGACCTAAATGTTGAGATGGTCGACCTTAGAGATGGTCATCCCCGGTTTTCGGCTATAATGGAAACCGAAAACGCCCATCTCAAAAACAACCAAATCCAACTCATTTGGTCATGGGAGGAGCCAGCATTCGTAATGCACTTGTCCCCCTCACATGCCAGAACACCAACCGGGCACCCTAGGGAGCACTGCAGTGGACTTCAGAAAATGTTCCCAGGTACATAGCTCCCTTACCTTGGGTGCTGAGCCCCCCAACCCCCCCCCCAAAAAAAAAAACCCACTCCCCACAACTGTACACCACTACCATAGCCCTAAGGGGTGAAGGGGGGCACCTACATGTGGGTACAGTGGGTTTCGGGTGGGTTTTGAAGGGCTCCCATTTACCACCACAAGTGTAACAGGTGGGGGGGGGGGGGAATGGGCCTGGGTCTGCCTGGCTGAAGTGCACTACACCCACTAAAAACTGCTCCAGGGACCTGCATACTGCTGTCATGGAGCTGGGTATGACATTTGAGGCTGGCATAGAGACTGGCAAAAAATGTTTAAAACATTTTTTGGGTGGGAGGGGGTTGGTGACCACTGGGGGAGTAAGGGGAGGTCATCCGTAAAATCCGCCCCTTTCTTTCCGAGCACTCTACCAAAACCCTCATCCACACCCTTGTCACCTCTCGTTTAGACTACTGCAATCTGCTTCTTGCTGGCCTCCCACTTAGTCACCTCTCCCCTCTCCAATCATTTCAAAACTCTGCTGCCCGTCTCGTCTTCTGCCAGGGTCGCTTTACTCATACTACCCCTCTCCTCAAGTCGCTTCACTGGCTCCCTATCCGTTTTCGCATCCTGTTCAAACTTCTTCTACTAACCTATAAATGTACTCACTCTGCTGCTCCCCAGTATCTCTCCACACTCTTCCTTCCCTACACCCCTTCCCGTGCACTCCGCTCCATGGATAAATCCTTCTTATCTGTTCCCTTCTCCACTACTGCCAACTCCAGACTTTGCGCCTTCTGTCTCGCTGCACCCTACGCCTGGAATAAACTTCCTGAGCCCCTACGTCTTGCCCCATCCTTGGCCACCTTTAAATCTAGACTGAAAGCCCACCTCTTTAACATTGCTTTTGACTCATAACCACTTGTAACCACTCGCCTCCACCTACCTGTACACATTAATTGATTTGATTTGCATACTTTATTTTTGTCTATTAGATTGTAAGCTCTTTCAGCAGGGACTGTCTTTCTTCTATGTTTGTGCAGCGCTGCGTATGCCTTGTAGCACTATAGAAATGCTAAATAGTAGTAGTAGTAGTAGTAGTAATCCCCGATTCCCTCCGGTGGTCATCTGGTCAGTTCGGGCACTTTTTCAATGCTTGGTCGTGAAAAAAAATGGACCAAGTAAAGTCAGCCAAATGCTCGTCAGGGACGCCCTTCTTTTTTTCCATTATCGGCCAAGGACGCCCATCTCTTAATCACGCCCCAGTCCCGCCTTTGGTACGGTGCCGACACCCCCCCGGGAACTTTGGTTGTCCCCACGATGGAAAGCAGTTGAGGGTGCCCAAAATCGGCTTTCGATTATGCCGATTTGGATGACCCTGAGAGGACGCCCATCTCCCGATTTGTGTAGGAAGATGGGCGCCCTTCTCTATCGAAAATTCCCCTGCATGTGACCTAACAACCTCAGTATCTTCTAAGCTATGACCTGCTGGCTTTGATAAACTTCCAGGGTGATGGAAATGAATGACCCAGCCCTGGCTTCCAAAAAGGAAGGCTTATGCTTGAACTATGTCTAACAGAGCACCAATGAATTCCAATTGCTGAACAGGAAGGAGGTGTACCTTTGAGTAGTTTATGATGAACCCTAGTAGCTTCAACACCTGAATGGTTCTCTGCGTTGATCTCTGAGCTTCGTCCTTGGACATGCTCTTGACCAACCAATTGTTCAAGTAGGGAAACAACTGCACTTCCAGCCTGAGTAGATATGCTGTGACTATGGCGAGGAATTTGTTAATGACTTGAGGAGAATACATGAGGCCAAAGAGCAGGACGCAATACTGGTAATGGTATTTCCCCACTTAAAATCTGAGATACGAGACTGGGATATATCTGTATGCAAGTGTAAGCATCGTTTAAGTCCAGACAGCATAGTCAATTAGTTGCCTGAATCATAGGAAGCAGGGTGTCCATGGAAACCATCTTGGACATTTCTCTGAACAGACATTGGTTCAGGGTCCTTAGATCTAAGATGGGATGAAATCCCCTCATCTTTTTAGGCATGAGGAAGTACTTGGAATGGAATCCTTTCCCCTCTTCCCCTAGTGGTATGGGCTTCCCCTCTTCACAGTTAGTGGTATGGGCTCAACTACATGGGCCTGAAAAAGGGAAGAGAGTTCCTCTGCAAGCATGGTCGGGTGCTGAGAGCTGAAGTTTGATGCTCATGGTGAGCAATTTGGAAGACGTTGTCACCAATTTAGGGCACAACATCCCCTTCCCCCCCCCCCCCCCCCCAAGATAACATGAAAAACACACTGGTCAGATGTTACAAGGTGCGAATTCAGCCTCCCTCCCACCAGTAGGCCATCTGGGATGGCCACTTTTATTTCATCTATGCTCACTTGGAGCCAAGTGAGAAGCTCATCCCTTGTTTTGACTGGAGAACTGACTGGGCTTTCTTGGGCCGCTGCTACTGAGGGTGAGAGCAGGATTCTTGGGTCTGCTGGGAAGGGTAGGCCAGAGGAGTATATTCATGCTTTTCAGGGTAGTCAAATCTCCTTTGTGCATCACCCGAAAACCTCCGAGGCCACAGGAGTGGGCTCAGAGAGGGACTTCATGGTTATCAATTCTCTTTTTGATGAGGTCTGCAACCTCTTCCACTTTGTCCACAAAATACTGTCACCTCAGCAAGGGACATTCGCCAGTTTTTCCTGAACCACTGAGTCTAGGTCTGAAACATGCAGCCAGGCAAGTTTGTGCATTCTAATACCCAGTGCACAAACCCTGGACACTTATTTATTTATTTGTTTGTATCCCACATTTTCCCACCTATTTGCAGGCTAAAGCATTATAGGTTGCCTGGGCTCAGTGTTTTCAACACTAGTTTTGGTTGGCTACTAACGCACGGAGCTCTGCAGCCTTGTCTGAGGGTAGAGATATTGCAAACTCCACTACACTATGCATCAAATTCCACATATACCCAGTGTCTGGAAAAAAAATGGGACTTCCAATGTTTTTCCAAATAGCCCAAAAATGTCCTACTGCCAGAAATTTGAGACATTTCTCAGTACTTTATTTTTCAACAGGATAGAGATCCAGGACATCGGACTCGCAAAACAGTAGGGCTTTTAATTAATGAAACCCCTGAATTCATTGAGCCAACAGCTCAGTTGTGTCAAAGACTTCGTGAATGTGTCAAGTTGAAGGAGGACATTTTCAACAGAAATTATGAACTAACTAAGAAAAAAACCCATTATACTAATGTATTTTCAAAGATCATACTAGATGTTTAAACAATTGCAAAGTACTTTGAAACTATGTAAGGGGTCCCATTTTTTTCTGGACACCATGTAGATACTAATGTAGAGCTGATAAGACTGAATATGGGACACAAGCATAGAGACCTGATGAACATTCCTCCCAAAAGAATCTAATGTTCTAGCATCTCAACCTGGAGGAACTGAGGGATGGGTTCTAGAACTCTTAGCTGCTTTGAGGGCAGATTCAACCACCATAGAATGGTATGGCAGCTGTTGCTTCTCAAATCCAGAAGCCTTTTGGACTCCATACATAGAATCTGCCTTCCAAGGTACCAGATGCACAGAGAGAAGGGTCTCCTAATTCTTCACCTGTGCTGCACGAAGGATGCTGTGTATGGGCACTATCCCTAGGAGCATCCTCAAAGTTAAGGATGCCCAACATCTTGGCCCTGGGTCCATCCTCAACTTCCAAATCAAATGGGATGATCTTAGCCATCTTCTAAAAAAACTGACCAAGAAGAGTTCCTCTGGAGGGGACTTTCTCCTTTCCTGAGGTGGGGAAGGGTATGATGGGAGACGAAGAGAGTCCTCCTCTGAGATCTCCCCTAGTTCAACTTCAAATGCTCAAGAGCAATCTGAGTCAGACATACAAAATACTCTTCTTGAGCAGGCTGAGTCTACATCTGCCTCGGTCTAATGGACTCATGTCCAGACTCTGAACAAATGTGATGAGGGACAGGCCCTTTCCTGCACAACAGGGAAGCTTCCTCTCCCAATGGGTTAGAGGGGAACATTGCATCCTCTGACACCGGTGTCAGCACCTATCCAGGCACCAGCATCGATGAATGGGCAATGAACAGAGCATGGACCTCAAGGATCGGCTGGTGTGGATCCTCTCCACATTAAATGCCAAGGACTTCAATTTCATTGAATTCAGCCTCAAGCCTGATATTTTGCCAAAGCTACTAAACTCCCAGAGGGCCTCTTCCAATGACTCTCTCAGGTTTGTCAATGGCAGAAAGACGATATCTGTGAAAAACAAACATTTAAGCTACCTACCTCATACGTTCACCCCCAGACCAGCAGATTGGCAAGTATTTTGCAACAGTGGTTCTAGGAATAAAAGGACAGCCTTGTCAAATACCACTTGCCAAATCAAAGTCTAGGGATGTCATACCATTTATCATAACTGTCATTCAGAGCCCTTAATGCTTCCATGAAGAAGCCCCCAGACCATAACTCTACATCACCATAAACAGAAATCACCAATTGACCTGATTAAACCCTATACCAGTGTCATATAACTCACTGCCAGACCCTGGGGGGTGGGGGGGTATGTCCACTGAGAATGCAAAAAGGTCACTAACACTTTTTATACATTAAGGACCAATTGCCTACCTTGAACAAAATCTATCTAATCATCACAAATCAAGCTAACAATACACTTCACCAATCTGTTCACTACTACCTTTGCCTAGATCTTTACTTACAAATTCAGTAGTAATATCAGATAAGATTCTGGCAACAATGGATCTTTCCCAGGCTAAGGAATCATCATAGTAATAAGAACAGTATTGGTCACTTTTGAAAAAAAAAAAAAACACCATACCTCTAGGGGCCTACAAATCTGAAGCTGCTATATTTTATAAAATTCACCTGTAAGGTCATCAGTCCTGGGGTCTTATACGTACTAAGTGATTTAATCGCTCTTTGAATCTACCCCATTGAGACAGGGGCACTCAACATCATTTTGTCTTCTACATGCCCCCTCTGCCTTCACATTGCTTCCAGATCTTGTACCTGTTCACTGAGGAACTGATCCATTTCCAAGAGGCAATTCTCATTACATTAGAACCCATGGGCCTGGACTTATTCCAAAGTGTTCCACGAAAAGATTCTTCTCTTCATCTCAACTTGTGTGTCCAGCCATCATTCATGTTTCCTCTTCTGCTAGAACCTCTTAGGTCTAGTTCAGAACTCCTTTGGCACACACATATCGTCCATCTGATATTTCAAAGTCCCAGTACTCTCAAACAATCCCGTACCCTGACTCATCAGACTCCCATCTTCATCAGTCCCAGTGAAATAGAGTTTGACACACATGCTCACCTCTATCCCCCTCCCTGGTCCCCATCCTAACCATGCCAAAGTAGACTCAAACACAAAATATTTCTTGCAACTAAATTCCCAATCATGTCTACACATATCATCCCAGGATAGTGAGACTAAGATCAACACAATTCACAACAGTTCCTTGTCTCTTGTTCAAATCCAGCACGCGAACTCATCAAAGGATTTGCATCTTTGACTTGAATCTAGGAGCTTATAACAGCCCAGGTCTCAGCGTGGATCTAGCACATCCATCGTCAATGTCCCTAGCACTTCATACTATCAAATAAAGTAGGGGTATAGCAACACAAACTCAATCTTTTGGCCCACTAATTTGGCACATATATTTGCATACACTTTCTGCAAAGGCCAAATATGCCAGGTAGTCCAAGAAAAACAGAACATGTTAATCTTGATAGCGAAACTTTCTTATCCTTCTGTACACTTTGGCCTAAATTCAGTAAATGGCACCCAATTTTAGGTGCCGAAAAAAATGAAGGGATCTTTTACTAAAGCGTGCTGGCGTTTGTAGCATACACTAAAAATAGGTGCGTGCTAAACGCTAGAGACGTCAATGTATTCCTATGGGCGTCTTTAGTGTTTATTGCAGGCCTATTTTTAGCATGCATTAAAAACGCCAGCGCACCTAAGTAAAAGACCTGCTCAGATTTGTGTGCTATTCTATAAAGGGTGCTCCAAGTTGGGTGCCATTTATATAATGGCACTTAACATAGAGATCTGTGCCCAGTTTTGGGTGTGAGAATTTAGACCAGGTGAAATTAGGAGTGGATTTTCCATATCTTACTATATAAATGAAGAGTGACCGATGTTCTGCGCATGTGCGGCACGTCACAGATCTCCCGACGTTGTTACAGGCAGTAAGGAAGAGTTTCACGCAAGATTCTCCATCCACGTGACCAGCTTCGCGCCAGTCAGGGCCAATTGCTATTCCCTCCCGATCTTACAGGTTGGATTCGCGCGAGCTTTCTACAATCGGAAAGAAGATGGGGTAGCGTAGGTGGAACTTGCTGCGGGCACTGGGCAGCAGCGGGAAGAGAGGTTTAGGAGGATAGAGAGTGGTGGCAGTGGGGCTGGCCTCCAGGTAGAAGACTGATGGATCTCCCGCACCCACATCCTCTGCCCGCCCCTTTCAACCGATCACCAAGCGGAGTCCGTGCTTGCAGGAGATACAAACTGTTAAACAACAGCTGGCTGTTACAAAGGGGAGGGGCAGAGAGGGGGGAGACGCAGAGAGCGGGGGAGGGGCAGGTCCTGGAACTCGAATAGGAGGGGTTGGAGGGGGGTCCTGGAACTGAAACAGCAGAAGGGGAAGGGGGAGGCGGACATAGGGGGAGGGGGAGATAGGGGGAAGGGGGTCCTGGAACTCGGACAGGGGGAGGGGGGTGAGGGAGAGGGGGAAGGGGGAGGGAGGAGGGGGAGGGAGGGAGGTTTAGGGGGTGAGGGGGGAGGGAGGGAGGTTTATGGGGAGAGGGGGAAGGGCGCCTGGAGCCGGACAGGTTACCCCTCTTGCCTGTTTTAATGGGCTTAACGGCTTGTTCTATAATACTGCGCACATCTCAAGTAAATGCCCATGATATACCCATGTCCCTCCCATGGTTACACCCCAGTGGCATTCCGAGGGGCGCTGACACCCGGGGCGGATTGCCGATGTGCCCCGCCCCCCCCATGCAGCGCGACCCCCCCACCCCGGTGAAACAACCCCCCGGGTGCACGCCGCTGGGGGGAGGGGGTGCCACGCGCCGGTCAGCGTCGTTGGTTTCCATGCTCCCTCTGCCCCGGAACAGGTTACTTCCTGTTCTGGGGCAGAGGGAGCATGGAAACCAACAACGCTGACCGGCGCGCGGCACCCCCCCCCCCCCCAGCAGCGTGCACCCGGGGCGGACCGCCCCCCTTCGTACGCTACTGTTACACCCCCTTTTCAGAAGCACACTTAAATATTTATGCACACATCTTTATAGAATACCAACTAAGAAGATGCGCACGTAAATTCAAACTGTTGGCAATTAGCGCCAATGATTGTTAGTACTCAATTATGGGCACTAACTGGCTCATAATTCAATTAAATTGTGCATGCCCAAATTTGGGTGTGCAATTTTGAGCAGCATCTAAAGAATTTTGGGGTTGATGAGCACAAGAATTTTTGCTATACCCATTCTTGGTTTCATCACTTCTGCGCATTTAGGGCCTAATCTGACACACCGTTTCGAGCTCCAGCTTCACAGGTTGAGGGCCAATCTGACAGGAGCCATTGCTCTAAAAAGCCCACCAATTTTATGTCTTGCAGTTTCTATAAATTCCATAGTCCTCTAGGATCTATCTTCTAAATTCTGAAACTTCTCCCAAAAGCTGATGCCTTAGCTTGCAGAGCTCGAAGCTGATTCTCTGCCACATGTGCTGTATTATACTGTATTGTAGATTTATATTCCACTCTTTAACACAAAGATTCTAGGCAGATTACAATCAGTAAGAGATTCTCATGAAAGAAGGATTTACACATCAAAAGAGTAAAAGCTTTCTAATACAATATAATTACTACCTAACAAACTAAAAATACAATTACATTCTACATTAAAATTTAATCCAATCTTTGCCTTGAAAACAGATAAGTTTTAATACCTTTTCTGAATAAAATATAGAATGTACTATGATGTAACTGAATCAGGATATTCTAAATTTAAAAGCATTGAAAAATAAATGAACATTCCCACACAAATTTACAGTTTACATTCTTCATAGAAATTTTTTTTTTAAACAACCTTTCCTTGACTCTCCACTTTAAGCCAATGTAGCTCATTTACCAGAAGAGTAGCTTCACTACATCTGCCCAGCTTAAATATCAGTCTGGCAGATATGTTCTCCAGCAATTAGAGCTTCTTTTTCGACTTCATATTTAAAGAACATTAAAGAGAATTACAATAGTCTATATAAGGTAATAAAATAGCCTGTGCAATTGTTCTAAAACTAGATGAGTTCAACGATGATCTTATAGATCTTAGGCGTTGAAGGGTGAAAAGAAACTTTCTAACTAGTTCATTAATTTGGCTCTCAAAAGTTAACTTTCAGTCTAGGATGATTCCTAACACTCTAGATTTAGAGTCAAAGTTTAATACAGCACCTGAAGATAGTTAGTTTTACAGTAGAAACCTGCTGTTATTCTCCAAGCCAGAGCAGGGTAGTCGTTTGGGTGTTTAATTAACAAAAAATAGCTGTTGCCCAATTTTCTACAATATCTATTACCCATTTAAGGCCCTGTTTACTAAGCAGCGTTATAGACGCATTAACGTTTTTAACACGCGTTAACTATGTATGTGCCTACAATATCCCTATAGGCGCCTAGCATGCACTAAGTGTAGGCATGCTAAAAACACTAACGCACCTTAATAAACAGGGCCCTTAATCTTTTGAATTGTTTTATTCAACGTTTCTAATACAGGACAGAGTATGAATTTATCATCTGCATAAGACAGAGAGAAAATTTCTAACTGTTCCAGATATCTTCCAAAAGGACTCATAAAAACGTTGAACAATTGAGCGAACAGCCGTGGCCCCTGGTGGACACTACATCCTGGCAGCCAACTAGTCGACTGACCCTGATTTTTAACTACTATATAGGTCCTATATTTTAGAAATCCTGTGAACAAGCCAAGTACTGCTCCATCTATGCCCATTTCACTAAGTCTAGAGAACAGTAAATCATGTTCGACGGAATCAAAGGCTGCAGATATGTCAAATTGTAACAAAATTATATTTTTCCCTTTGAAAGATATTTCCTTATTTCAGTTGTTAATATAATCAATAATTTTTCTGTACTGTGTAAAGGTCTAAACCCATGTTGTGAATAATGTAGATAATGAGAACTGAAAAGATATTCTGAAAATTGGTTGCTAACAATAAATTCAAGGAGTTTTGCTATCTACAGTATACTAGCAACAGGTCTAAAACTGGAGTCAATGTAATCTTTGCAATATCATTTGGATAATTCCCATAGAAGAAAACAGTGTTTTGGCTAGAGGTTCATCACAGAAACTCTGGCCAGCCACTGAGAAGCATGCCCCATATTCGGCCAGTGACTGGGTAACCACTGAGAGTAGTCCTGAAAGCCTTCAAATTCATCATCCAAAGCCCACACCAGTGAGTGGTAAGTTGTGTAATAAGGTTGTTGCTCACCAGCTGTATCTAACTGGTAGCCTCTGCTATTTTGGCACTGGTGGGCTTATTTTAGGCCTTGTTCTTTTTGTTTGGTTTCACTGACATATCAGTAGTTCTCTTGATCATAAGTCTGTCCATATACTCTTCCACTGGTCAAGAAAGGCTCATGAGAGATCAGTGCTTTAAGATGGCAGATATGAGGGCAGGATCTTTAAAGAGGACCCTCAAAGCATGAGCAAAATGCAATTGTCCTACTGAGAGCATCATGTAACCTCCAGAGTTTGTCATTTTATGGAAAATGCTGCCATTTGGTATTCTGTGGAAGTCTGCTAGATAATACAGTATTTATTTATTTATTTATTGCATTTGTATCCCACATTATCGCACCTTTTTGCAGGCTCAACGTGGCTTACAATTCATCGAGGATATGGGAAATAGAAGAGAAAATACATTTGGTTACAAGGAGTTTTGGGTAAAATGATAGTATTGAAGCAAAGATAGTATAGAACACTTCTGGATAAATCAAAGACTGTACTGTTAAATGTGTTGATCCTTGTGATATATCTTGTCGAAGAGATAGGTTTTCAATAGTTTGCGGAAATTGGTCAGTTCGTAGATAGTTTTCAAGTTGCGTGGCAACGCGTTCCAGATCTGCGTGCTCATGTAGGAAAAGGTAGATGCGTGCATTGATTTGTACTTCAGGCCTTTACATTTGGGAGGACGAAGATTGAGGAAAGTGCGAGAAGATTTTTTTGCGTTCCTGGGTGGAAGTTCTATTAGGTCTGACATGTAGGCTGGGGCGTCCCCATGGATGATTTTATGGACTAAGGTACAGAGTTTGAACGTGATGCGTTCTCTGAGTAGGAGCCAGTGTAATTTTTCTCGCAGGGGTTTTGCGCTTTCGTATTTAGATTTGCCGAATATTAATCTGGCTGCCGTGTTTTGAGCTGTCTGGAGTTTTTTGAGTATTTGCTCTTTGCAGCCGGCATAGAGTGAGTTGCAATAGTCCAGATGGCTGAGTACCAATGATTGTACTAGGCTGCAGAAGACATTCCTTGGAAAAAATGGTCTAACTCTTTTTAGTTTCCACATTGAATGAAACATCTTTTTAGTTATATTTTTCGCATGATTCTCAAGTGTTAGGTGTCGGTCAATGGTAACTCCAAGAATTTTTAGGGTATCTGAGACTGGTAAACTTAATTTGGGTGTGGTGATGGTGGTAAATTTATTCTTATTGTATTGTGAGGTGAGTACTAGGCATTGGGTTTTTTCTGCATTTAGTTTCAACTGAAATGCATCTGCCCAGGAATTCATGATGTGTAGGCTTTGGTTGATTTCATTAGAGATTTCCCTTAGGTCTTGCTTGAATGGGATGAAGATAGTTACATCATCAGCGTATATGTAAGGGTTTAAATTCTGATTCGATAGTAGTTTAACCAATGGTGTCATCATTAGGTTGAATATGGTCGGTGAGAGGGGGGATCCCTGTGGAACTCCGCATTCAGGTATCCATGTAGCTGATGTATTTGAATTTGATTTCACTTGGTATGAGCGTGTAGTTAGGAACCACCTAAACCAGTTGAGAACGTTACCTCCAATTCTGAAGTATTCGAGGATGTGTAGTAAAATTCCATGGTCAACAATGTCAAATGCGCTTGACATGTCGAATTGTAATAGTAGTATATTTTTGCCGTTTGCTATCAATTGTTTGAATCTGGTCATGAGCGTAACTGGTACGGTTTCTGTACTGTGATGAGAGCGGAATCCTGATTGGGAATCGTGTATTATTGAGAATTTGTTTAGATATTCTGTGAGTTGTTTGGTCACCATTCCTTCTGTTATTTTGGTGATTAAGGGAATGGATGCTACTGGTCTGTAATTCGTTAGTTCATTAGCATTTTTCTTTGCATCCTTGGGTATGGGGGTGAGTAGAATGTTACCTTTTTCCCTAGGGAAGAGTCCATTTTGTAACATGTAGTTCACGTGGTTAGTTAGGTCTGTTATAAATTGTTTAGGGGCTGACTTCATGAGGTTATTTGGGCATATATCTAGTTTGCAGTGAGATTTGGCGAATCTTTTAAGTGTTTGTGAGATAAGATCTTCTGGTAGTATTGTGAATTCAGTCCAGATCCTGTCTGCTGGGTAGACTCCAGGGTCTGGGTCTAGGCATTCTAGGAGTGTAGTGTATTCGATTGGGCTGACAGGTATTTTGAGTCGCAGTTGTATGATTTTCTCCTTGAAGTATTTTGCCAAGTTGTCAGCTACAGGTGTGTCTATGCTGTTGTTGGTGACTGGGGTGGTATCCAATAGTTTATTCACGAGTTGAAATAGTTTGTGTGTGTCTTTGTAATTTGGTCCGATTACAGTTTTGTAGTATTGTCTTTTGGTTTGTCTTATGGCGTATTTATATTTCCTTCGAAGTTGCTTCCAAGTGTTGAGTGGTATCGCCTTTCTTTTTGTTCCACGCACGTTCTAGTTTCCTAACTTGTGTTTTGAGTTTTTTTTAGTTCTTCGTTGAACCAAAATACGAAAGCGCAAAACCCTTGCGTGAGAAACTACACTGGCTCCCACTAAAGGAACGTATCAACTTTAAGGTATGCACCTTAGTCCACAAAATCATCCACGGTGAAGCCCCTGCATACATGTCTCATTTAATAGACCTGCCACCCAGAAACGCTAAAAGATCATCCAGACCTTTCCTCAATCTCCACTTCCCTAATTGCAAAGGCATAAAATACAAAGTACTACATGCATCAACCTTCTCCTATATGAGCACGCAATTCTGGAACACACTACCAGGCAACCTGAAAATGATGTACGAATTAACCGACTTCTGCAAACAATTGAAGACTCATCTCTTTGAGAAAATGTATTGCAAGGATCAAAACACATGAAGTCCGCACACACTAATAGAAAAGCATCAATACACTCCCTTCTGAATTTCTCTTACCCTGTATTTTCACCACACTTCAATCTCCACCCACAGATAAAATGTTATACCCTTTGTTCTCTTGATATTGTTCTATCGCCTTATCTTTTCCCCATTGTAACATCCCATGGTTTCTACACCCTAACGATTTTTGACTTGACTTTGTCTTCCCATAACTCCTCAGAATGTAACCCATAATCGTACTGTAACACACTGTATTTCCATCATTCACAATGTATTGTAAGCCACACTGAGCCCGCAAATAGGTGGGAAAATGTGGGATACAAATGCAATAAATAAATAAACCATGGTATTGAGTTCTTTCTGTGCGAGGTTCTGGTTTGGATCGGGGCAATGGTGTCTAGTATTGATTTACATCTTTCATCCCATATTGAGAGGAATTGGATTGTGTCTGTCTTGATTGTCCATCCGTCAATGTAAATCTGTTGCCAGAATTCAACCGGATCTATTTTTCCTCTTGTGGTGTAAGTTTTTCTTGTTTGCCTTTTAAGTAAGTCTTTCATTCTCCATTGGAGGGTGATGTGTGCTTTGAAATGGTCTGACCACAATATAGGTGACCATTTAATGTTCGTTAGTATAAGGTTTGCATCGAGGTCAAATTTGTGTGTTATGATGTCCAATGTATGTCCTTGTTTGTGTGTTGGTTGAGTATTTGGTCCTTGTAGATCCCATAAATGCAGGAACTCTTTGTAGTCTTGGGTACTTGTTATGGTGAGGTCTTCTAGGTGTAAGTTAATGTCTCCTAATATGATGAGGTTGGAGGAAGAGATACAGGTGTTCGATATAAAGTCCATAAAGTGTGTTTGGCTGTCTCGCCAGTTTCCTGGTGGTCTATAGGATATAACTGCGTTGAGGTATTCCTGCAATTTTGGGTGACTGATTCTTATGGAAGCAATTTCAAGTTGTGGCAATATGGATTCTGCTGTGTTTGTGATGGTGAACTCAGATTTATATATTATGGCTATTCCTCCTCCTCTCTTTCCATTTCTTGTCCAGTGTGTAATTTTATATCCTGGTGGGCTAATTCTAAGATTATAGGGTCTTGGAGATTGTGGATCCAGGTTTCAGTAATAAATAGGAAGTCAAGGTTGTCATCAGTGATCCAGTCAGTTATGGTCTCTGTTTTGTTTACTACTGATCTGGCGTTTACGTAACCCATTTGGATTGAGTAGTAGGGTTCAGCTTGGAGCGTTGATGTCTTAATCTTTATTAGTTGCCTGTTGTCCTGGTGATTAATTTTGTTGGGTCCTTTCTTCCCTTTCTGCTGGTTATTTCCATAAATGTTTGTTTTTCCTTTTAATTGACTGTTGTTCTTCTGTTCTGGTGGGTTATGCGTGAGTTGTCTGTATGGTGCGTGTATTGTGGGTAGATTGGTGTTTGTGTTGGGTATAGTCCATATGTAGTGTATTAGGGGGAGCAAGTAGATTATCATAATTAGTTTGTTGGTATTCATGTTGGCAATTAGATTGAAGACCGTTGTATGTTTAAGATTATATAGCAGGTCGCAGTATCTACCTCCTTATGGTATTATTGGGTTTCTGACAAGTCATTTATAAAACATATTAAGAACATTTAGGGACAGAGTAATTTGAAAGACTTTAGCATGTGTTTAAAGCAGCAAGGCATTTAAAATATTTGTGCTAGCATTATACATTAAAGTGTAGCAATCATTTATAATGCAAGGCATTTGGGAGCATTTAAAAGCAAGACATTAAGGCATAGCATTTGAAGGTAGCAAGGTAATTAAACATTTGTGCTGGCATTAGATATTTAAGCGTGGTAATCATTTATAATGCAAGGTGTTTAGAAGCATTTAAAAGCAAGGCAGTAAGGCAAAGCATTTGAAAGACCTTGAGATACATTTAAGAGTAGCACTGCAGCATAGTGCTTGCTACAATGTTCCAACCACAAACAAAGAGAAGTTGACCTGTGAGTAGCACTGTGGCATAGTGCTTGCTACAATGTACTAATCACAAACAAAGAGAAGTTGACCTGTGAGGGCGGAAGTCTCCGGCGGTAAGATTGTTCAGACTCTTTACAGGCAAAGTTCGGTCCTGTTCAAGCCCTCTCCACCGGGGCTCAGGGCATTCGCTTGTGTTGTGACTGGCTGGCGGGGTGCTTCCAGATAGGTGGTTAGGGTAGCTCCCTCGTTAATTCATTTGTTGTGATGGTATGCCGCTCTTGCGTGGGTAAGAAACGGCCTTCAGGCAGATGGCTAGAGAGCTTGCAGTGCGGGCCGGCGAGTGGGTCGAAGGGCAGGCCACTTCCACTGCAAAGCTCCTCCTAGCACTCAGAAGTTTCAGCCAGCACCATATAGACAGAGCGAACAGGCCACGAGGTGGTTCGTAGTTCCGCCGCCGTAGTATCTCCAGCGTGACCCTTTTGGTTTCGGCCGTTACCTGGTTGGGCCTCACGGTGGCCGCGTGGTCAGGTTGGTCGTCCGAGCCGCCGCATGTGCGGGTTCTTTTCGGCAAAAGGGTGGCCGCTCAAAGTTACAAAATATGACTATGGCTCACCCCTGTGACTCCTTGTTTCCTGCCGAGTGGATCGCGCTCTCCAGTTCTTGGCTCTGATGTCCAGAGCCGTACCCTCTTGCAGACAGATTGGGATATTGATTTTTGTGCCAACTTGTCCAGAGAGGATTATGCAGCGTCCCGTTCTTGTAGCACTCGCCTCTTCCAGGTGAGTTCTGAACCTTTCAGGGTGTTGGTAGGTGTCGGGTCAGGCTAGGGCCGCTGCGGCCACGAGGCAGGTTAGGTGGAGGGGTTTCGGTCGGTCCTCGTCACCGTCTCATTCTCGCTGGGAGCTCACTGGGAGTCCGGAGAAGTCCGCGTTGATTGGTATCCACTATGTGCGGGACGGGCGGTTAGATGGCCTCGATCACAGTCGTATGCCTGCTGGGGTCTCTGGAGCATTAACTCCGTGACCCTTTAGTCAGCGGCCATCTTGAAGAGTAGCACAATAAAATAGTAAAAAATAGTAAAAAATGGCAGAAAAAGCCCAACTGATGCATCCTTTCTGCCCCCTTATTCCTGTTCATATTACTAAAGATACATTTAGGCTGCAGGCCATAAAACATGGTTTATGGATTATTTCAACTTCATATACCGCCCTTCCTGTGGGCATCACAGGGCAGTTTATAATCAATATAGAAAATCAATACATAAAAGAAAAGAGAAGAGAACACCAAACACTAATAGGAAAGGAAAATCATACATACACTGAATATCCAGTTTCCAACAGTGGCCAATCCAGGTCACAAGTACAAAGAGAGTAAAACAGATTTTATGCTGCTTATCCTTAAAATAAGCAGTGGATTTTCAAAGTCCATCTTAATAATAGCTTATGGACTTTTCTTTTAAGAAAATATTCAAACCTTTTTTAAATCCTGCTAACTGCTTTTACAACATTCTCTAGCAACAAATTCCACAGTTTAATTACACATTGAGTGAAGAAATATTTTCTCTGATTTGTTTTAAATATACTAATTAGTAGCTTGATTGCATGTCCCCTAGTCCTTGTATTTTTGGAAAAAGTAAACAAATGATTCACATCTACCCCTTTCACTCCACTCAGTATTTTATAGACTCAGTTCCCCTCAGCTGTCTCTTCTCCAAGCTGAAGAGCCCTATACTCTTTAACCTTTCCTCATGGAGAAGTCGTCCCATCCCCTATCATTTTTGTTGCCCTTCTCTGAATCTTTTCTAACTCCACTATACCTTTTTTGAAATGTAGTGACCAGAATCGCACAAGTATTCGAGGTGTTGTCGCACCATGGAGCGATACAAAGTCATTATAATAGTCTCAGTATTGTTTAACATTTCTTTCCTAGTAATTCCTAACATTGTATTTGCTTTCTTTGCCACCACTGCACACTGAGCAGAGAGTTTCAACGTATGACCAACGATGACATCTGTGTCTTTTTCCTGGGTGGCGACTCCTAGTGTGGAACCTTGTTTCAAGCAGCTATAGTTTGAGTTCTTCTTTCCTATATGCATCATTATGCACTTGTTCACATTAAATGTCATCTGCCATTCAGATGCCCAGTCTCCCAGTCAGGGGCGTAGCCACGGGCGGGCCTGGACGGGCCCAGCCACTTTCCCTCCAGGCCCACCCACCCAACATCCCCTCACCCGGGGTTTAAATCTTTTTTTTACCTCCGTCGAAGCGGCCACATCATCGAAAGCCCTGCCGATTGAGCCTTCGTTCGTTCCCTCAGAGTCCTGCCTTCTGACATCATTTCCTCCCTCCGCGAGGGCAGGACTCTGAGGGAACGAACTTGAAGGGAAGGCTAGAGATGAGCAGGACTTTCAATAACGCGGCCGCTTCGACGGAGGTAATCAGGGGAGAGAGGAGACTCGCTGGGTTTGTATGGATGGCTGGAGGGGGGGCAGGGGAGAGGAGAGCATCGCTGGGTATGGTTGGCTGGAGGGGGGGGCAGGGGAGAGAAGAGAATTGCTGGGTATGGGTGGCTGGGGGGGGGTAGGGGAGAGAAGAGAATCGCTGGGTATGGGTGGCTGGAGGAAGGGCAGGGGAGAGGAGAGAATCGCTGGGTATGGGTGGCTGGAGTGGGGGCAGGGGAGAGGAGAGAATCGCTAGGTATGGGTGGCTGGAGGGGGGCAGGGGAGAGGAGAGAATCGCTGGGTATGGGTGGCTGGAGGGGGGAAGGGGAGAGGAGAGAATTGCTGGGTATGGGTGGCTGGAGGGGGGCAGGGGAGAGGAGAGAATTGCTGGGTATGGGTGGCTGGAGGGGAGCAAGGGAGAGGAGAGAATCGCTGGGTATGGGTGGCTGGGGGGGCAGGGGAGAGAAGAGAATAAATGGACATGGGTGGTTGCGGGGGAGCAGGGGAGAGGAGAGAATCACTGGACATGGGTGGATGGAGGGGAGGGCAGGGGAAAGGAGAGTTGCTGGACATGGGTGGATGGAGGGGAGGGCAGGGGAGAGAGGAAGGTTGCTGGACATGGATGGAGGAGAGGGAAGGGAGAGAGAAGAAATGCTGGACATGGATGGAGGGAAGGGAAGAGTGAGGAAGGAGATGAGATGAGGGAAAAGGAAGAGAGGAGAAAAACTGCACATGGATGAAGAAAATAGGCTGAAGCTGGATCCACTGGACAGTCAAGTCTGCGGAGGACCCATGTAGGGCAAGAAATGAAGAAGAAAGGTGTAAAGAAATAAATGGAAAGGAAGCCCTGGAAACGGAGTCAAGAGGACAGATAG
Source organism: Microcaecilia unicolor (assembly GCF_901765095.1). Taxonomy (NCBI): domain Eukaryota; kingdom Metazoa; phylum Chordata; class Amphibia; order Gymnophiona; family Siphonopidae; genus Microcaecilia; species Microcaecilia unicolor. The sequence continues at coordinate 556,698,947 of NC_044031.1, read as the reverse complement.
CAGCAGAATCAGATACTGGGCCAGCATGATCAGAAAAACAAAGTCACCAGACAACAAAGGTAGAAAAAAATCATTTTATTTTCATTATAGTTTTTGGAATATGTCCACTTTGAGAATCAGGTGCTCAACATTAAAAGTTTATATTTATTTACTTATTTATGGCATTTTATCCCACATTAAACATGAATTTGATTGGAACCTGGGATCATTTAATTTTTTTTCCTGGAGAGAGTAATGCATTGCCCCCCCCCCCCCCCCCCCCGGCTCTCTCCCCAGCTATAGCCAGCTCTGCAATTTTGAGTGGAGGTGCAGAGGTGGACCGGGGAGAGAGCCTGTTACACATTTACCAGCACACAACTAGTGCCCACCCATCCAACCTGTTGGCCCACCCAAAAATTGCCTTCTGGCGATGCCACTGCTCCCAGTATCGTACAGTCCTTTTGCAATTTTTCATGATCCTCTTGTGATTTAACAACTTTGAAAAGCTTTGTGTCATTGGCAAATTTAATTATGTCACTAGTTATTCCCATCTCTAGCTCATTTATTAATATGTTAAAAAGCAGCAGTCCCAGCACAGACTCCTGGGGAACCCCACTATTTACCCTTCTCCATTGAGAATACTGGCCATTTAACCCCTATTCTCTGCTTTCTTTTAACCAGTTTTTAATCTACAATAGCACACTACCTCCTACCACATGACTTTCAAATTTCCTCAGGAGTCAATCATGAGGTACTTTATCAAATGTCTTTTGAAAATTGATATCGACTGGCTCACCTTTATCCTCATGTTTACTTACCTATTCAAAGAAAGGTAGCAGATTGGCTTTGTCTCATTAATCCATGACTACGTATATGCTCAATAAATTTGTTATTTTTATAGTATTCTCTACCATTTTTCCTGGCACCCACGTCAGACTCTCCAGTCTATAATTTCCCAGATCACCTCTGGAACCCTTTATAAAAAATTAGTGTTACATCGGCCACCTTCCAATCTTCCGGTACCATACTTGATTTTAAAGATAAATTTTATATTACTAACAATAGTTCTGCAAGTTCATTTTTAAGTTCGATCAATACTCTGGGATGTACACCATCTGGTCCAGGTGATTTGCTACTTTTTATCAAATTGCCCATTTTATCTTCCAGATTTATAGGGATTTCTTTCAGTTTCTCTGAATCATCAGCACTGAATACCATTTTTGGCACTGGTAACTCTCCCACATCTTTCTCGGTGAAGACCAAAGCAAAGAATTCATTTAGTCTCTCTGTTATGGCCTTGCTTTCCTTGACTGTCCCTTTTACCCCTCAATCATCTAGCATTCCAACCAATTTTATTACTGGTTTCTTCTAATATATCTAAAAAGGTTTTTATTATGTGTTTTTGCCTGCAACGCAATCTTCTTTTCAAAGTCTCTCTTTGCCTTCATTATCAGTGCTTTGCACTTGATTTGCCATTCTTTATGCTGTTTTATATTATCTTCAGTTGTATCCTTATTCCATTTTCTGAAGGATGTTATTTTAACTCTAATAAGCTTCGTTCACCTCGCTTTTTAACCATGCCAGCTGCTGTTTGGCCTTCTTTCTACTTTTTAAAAATATGTGGAATATATCTGGTCTGGGCTTCCAGAATGTTATTTTTGAACAACATTCACATGTGATGTAAATTTTTGACCATTGCATCTGCTCCTCTAAGTTTTATTTTTTATTTAACCATTCGCCTCATTTTATGATAGTCTCCTTTTTGAAAGTTAAATGCTAACATATTGAATTCCCTGTGTGTATTTACTCCACATATTATACTAAGGGGCTCATTTTCAAAACAAAAAAACAGTCAAAAAATATAAGGTGACAGAAGGAGGCTTTTCTCTCAAAAATTTCCAAGTTGTGATTTTTGACACCCCGATTATAGATGTTTTGCCCACAGTTCATCCAAATGACAAGGGAGCATATTTTGAGCAGGACATGGGCAGCATCAAAATATAGACGTTTTTCTGCAATAATGGAACAAAATGAAAACCTTTAAGCCCAAAATTAAGACTTTTTGGCTAACCTGTTTCAATCATGACGAAGGGCCCTGTTTACTAAGCCGCATTAGAGGCACATTAGCGTCTTTACTGCTTGTTAACCATGTATGCACCTACAATATCTCTATAGGCGCCTACATGGTTAGTGCCGCATTAATTGTAGGTGTGTTAAAAACGCTAATGTGCCTCAGTAAACAGGGCCCTAAGTGACCAAAAGGTGCTCTAAATGACCAATTGATCACTGGAGGGTTTAACAACCAAGAGAAAGGAAGAAAAACACCCTCTACAAACAAAAAGAGTAGGGGTGGACCAAGGACAACCTCGCAGCCAAATGGATTAGAAGATCAGTCTTTATTTGGCACCACAACTAATGACTGACCCAACACGGGGCCATGTTTCTGTGGATATACCGGCTGCATCAGCGGTCACAATAACTGTGTAATAGTGCTCTTTGGATGGTGTAGAGAAAAATCAAAATATACAGCTAAAGACTGGTAATACCTCTCAGTGCTTACACAAGCAATGCTTGCTCTGTAAGCACAGAGAGGATTGCTGTCACAATTACTTAGGTAATACCTATGTGGTATTATCAACCTTAAGCTGCATATTTTGCTTTTTCTCTGCACCATCCGAACAGCACTGCCACACAGTTATTGTGATCCCTGATGCAGGCAGTATATTCGCTGAAACATGGCCCCATGTCAATAGTTGTGGTGCCAAATAAAGACTGCTCTTCTAACCCATTTAGATACAAAGTTTTTCTTGGTGCACCCCTATTTAGATACAAAGTTTTTCTTGGTGCACCCCTATTCTTTTGGTTTGGTTTCACTGGAAGGATTAAGGCATAACCCCCTTACTCCCCCAGATCCCTACGATTTGACAGTGACAGAACATAACAGACTCTGACAGCTTCAGATATGATAGCCATTCCTATTAGAGCAGCAAGCGGGTCACAGGAGTAGCCCAGTGGTTGGTGCAGTGGACTGTAGAGAAGGGGACCCAGGCCACTGTGGTACACTTGTGGTGAATGTGTGATCCCTCCAAAACCCACCAAGTACATAAGTATTGCCATACAGGGACAGACCAAAGGTCCATCAAGCCCAGCATCCTGTTTCCAACAGTGGCCAATCCAGGTCACAAATACCTGGCAAGATCCCCAAAAAAGTACAAAACATTTTATGCTGCTTATCCCAGAAATATTTTCCCCAAGACCAATTTAATAATGGTCTATGGACTTTTCCTTTAGGAAGCCGTCCAAACCTTTTTTAAACTCTGCTAAGCTAATCACTTTACTACATTTTCTGGCAACGAATTCCAGAGTTTAATTACACGTTGAGTGAAGAAAAATGTTCTCCTATTTGTTTTAAATTTACTACTTTGTAGCTTCATCGCATGCCCCCTAGTCCTAGTATTTTTGGAAAGACTAAATAGACGCTTCACGTCTACCCTTTCTACTTCACTCATTATTTTATAGACCTCTATCATATCTTCTCTCAGCCGTCTCTTCTCCAAGCTGAAGAGCCCCAACCGCTTTAGCCTTTCCTCATAGGGCTGCGTACAACTGGTAGCGCTATAGAAATGATTTATAGTAGTAGAAGTATGCTGTCCCATCCACTTTATCATTTTCGTCACCCTTCTCTGCACCTTTTCTAATTCCACTATATCTTTTTTGAGATGCGACGACCAGAATTGAACACAATATTCGAGGTGCGGTCGCACCATGGACTGATACAAAGGAATTATAACATCCTCATTTTTGTTTTCCACTCCTTTCCTATTAACACCTAACATTCTATTTGCTTTCTTAGCCACCGCAGCACACTGGGTAGAAGGTTTCAACGTATCATCAACGACGACACTTAGATCCCTTTCTTGGTCGGTGACTCCTAACGTGGAACCTTGCATGACGTAGCTATAATTCGGGTTCCTCTTTCCCACGTGCATCACTTTGCACTTGTTCACATTAAACATCATCTGCCATTTAGACGCCCAGTCTCATAAGGTCCTCTTGTAATTTTTCACAATTCTCCCACGATTTAACTACTTTGAATAACTTTGTGTTGTCAGCAAATTTAATTAACTCACTAGTTACCCCCATCTGTAGGTCATTTATAAATATGTTAAAAAGCAGCGGTCCCAGCACAGACCCCTGGAGAACCCCACTAACTACCCTTCTCCATTGAGAATACTGACCATTTAACCCTACTCTCTGTTTTCTATCTTTTAACCAGTTTTTAATCCACAATAGGCCACTACCTCCTATTCCATGACTTTTCCAATTTCCTCTGAAGTCTTTCATGAAGTACTTTGTGAAACACAATATCAAAACTTACTGTACCCACATATAGATGACTCCTGCAGGCATAAGGTTGGGTACAGTAGGTTTTTGGTGGGTTTTGAAGGGATCACCATAAAATATAAGGGGGTAATGGTGAGATGTGCACCTGGGACCTTTTATGTGAAGTCCACTGCAGTGCCCCCTATGGAGCCCCAGTGCTCTGCTGGGATGTCTGTGTGGCCTGTCTACTAAGAATGCTAGCTCCGCCCCCCCCCCCCCCCCCAAACTTCCCAATGGCTTGTTTTCAATGGGTTTTTCCCTTAGATTTTTTGTTGTTTTTTTTTTAATGGTCATAAAAGATAGACGCACTGAGCACAAAAATGTTCAGCAAATGGTTATTTTCTTAACAAAAAGCTGTACATATTTCTGGTTTGAAAGTGTTCGCTACTGGATTTTTAGATTGGATTTAGATGTCATATTGAAAATGCCACTCATAGTGTATTAGTTATGGGACTAACGATTTCTTCTGTCTTTGTAATTCACTTAGTGTAGGAGGCAATGTATTTCAATTCTAGTTCTCCAATTTTGGACTACAAAGAGTAGATTATTAAGGTTTCCATTCCAGTTTTTGTCTTTAAATTCAGAATTTGTGTTAAACTTTTCCATAGTTGGCTGTGTTCTTTGAGTGTGACTGATATGAGGTATTTTTCTAGTGCATAGGAATCTGTAGCAATCTTTTAGTTGTTGTGTTTTCCCAACAGGATATGCACTGGTGTTGCAGTGATGCTTTTTCATAGGTACGATTATTGCTAAATTGAGAACAGGAAGTTAGTAACACTGTAGTATAGCAGGTTTGCTACATGTACGCTGAGTTGTTTCTTTTTGTGCAGGTTTTGTGTCATTTCACAATGTGTCTGGTACTGGAGGGAGTCACTGTTACTCTTACTGACACCAGAATGTTGAGTTTTATGTGGAAATTATGTTGAAATGTCCTAGTTCTGTTCTGAACTCATTGTTGGGGGGGAGGGGCGCTGTGCAAGCAGAGTATGTTTATATTTAACTCTGTGACAGTACTATGGGCAGCATGTCTCATATTCGAGTAATGTCCATAAGGTGTGCCCTAATGGACAAAAGGTTGAGAATTACTGCCTTTAGTTCCACGTCTAAGCCACTCAGTTAAATTATGAGGCTTCATATTTGGGAAAATATCAAAAGCTTTGATGAAAACCAAGTGCATCACATTCATCCACCATCACAATTCAGTTCTTTGGAAACTCAATTAAAGAAATCAATCAGGTTTATCTGATATGTCATATAAGAATTAAGATTAAGGAAATTAAATGTCTTCAAGTCAAACATAACAGAGCTATCAAACTCATTACCGGACATAGGAAGTATGACCATGTTACATAGCTGTTGGAAGAGGCCCACTGGTTACTGATCACACATCGTATCTCTTATAAGGTACTGCTTCTGGTGTATAAGATCTTGATTCCGGTGCACCCCTTTTTCTTGCTCGATGTCTGATTCCCTACCTCCGGTCTAGGACTCTTAGGTCATCGTAGCAACACCGCCTTGTTGTTCCCTCTTTTAGGGATATTACCCATGATGCCATTAGATGGTCTATTTTTTTCGGTTCAAGGTCTGGAGTTCTGGAATCAGTTACCACAAACTTTCAGACTTCAAACATCTCTACAAAAGTTTAAGACTGAATTAAAAACTCTTCTTTTCAATGATGCATATAGGTGTAAGTAACGCATGCCAAGGATTTTACAGCAGTCTTTATTTGGTCATCGCCCCCCCCCCCCCCCCCCCCCCCCCCCCACACACACACACTTTTATATCTTATATTGTAATTTTTCTTTTCCTCCCTCTTATTTTTTTCTTATTCTCACCTCTCAGACATTTGTTTGATGAGCTGGATAGAAAGTCCAAAATAAACTTGAAGCTAGATCCATGCTATTTCACATCCTACAACCTGCTGGATGTAAGATGTTTCCCTTAACTTTCATTCAGATGTTTCCCTTAACTTTCATTCAGAAGAAGTTTAATTAATTTTCCCAATAGTCTGTAATGTTCAACTCTTTCCTTATTAACAATTTTTAAAGAGATCCAATATGGCGATTGGAGCAGACGTGAGTTTTTTGAGCTCCTGAAGCTCTGTGAGAAAGCCAAGCGTTTGGAAGTTTCCCTGTGTTGGTTATGGGGAAAAGAAAAGGGAAAACCAAAGCTTTTACCTCCTCGAGCCTGGTTGCAACCCCTACCACACGCCAGGCTACTCTATAGAACTTTGGAGTTCAAGCGCAGGGAGCGCTGACACATGCTTCAAGGGGTTCCGCAGTTGCAGACACGGACCGCAGCATCGAGGGAGTTACACTTAGTTCTCCCTCAAGCACAGCTCCCCCACGACCCGGAAGCAGTTATGAGACGATGGATAGGCAGCACGCTGAGGCACCCGAGGTGGGACAAGCTTCTTTTGCTGACCGAGCACCCATCGCCACGTTGTCCCAAGGGGTTACAACATCAGAAGATAGACAGGCTATTCAGCCTTCTTCTTCGTTTACCCAGGGCCCTGCTTCCAGAGGAAATGGAGGTTTGATGAGACCAGCTGTGGTAACAATGGAGTCTCTATGGGATGCAATACAAGATTTGAACTCTTCCCTTCTGCAGATTTCTAACTCCTTTAGGGGAGAGGTTTTCGAGCTAAAACAAACCAATCAGCTTCTGTCTGGTAAGACTGAAGTTCAAGCAAACAAGACTGGATCACTAGAAAATTAAGTTAATAACTACAGAACTTTGCTTTAACAGTCATTAAGGAGAACAATATTCAGGCTCGTAAGCTTGAAAATTTGGAAAATCAGGGTAGAAGGAATAATTTGAGATTCCTAAATTTTCCTAAATCACAGCTTATTCCAGCATTGGATATGTTAAAAAAATACTTTTGTGAAATATTGGGTATTCTGGCTGAAGGCTATCTGCCTATAGTTAGAGCCCAATATATAACAGGAATTTCAAGATTACCATCAGAGCAACCTCAACCTGATTTAAATTTGACTGAATTCTTGGAAAGTTCTTTAGAAGTTATAACAGAACGGACTACTCTTCTGGTGATTTTTGCCTTAGAACCAGATAGAAACAACATATTTCGTTCTTACTTTCGTCATATAAATGTTCTTTTTTGGGGATCAAAAATTCAAGTTTTTCCTGATCTAGCTAGGGTCACACAAAAAAGAAGGAGAGAATTCTTGGCGTTAAAACCAAGAGTTCTCAACTTAGGTGGTGTATTTCTGTTAAAATTTCCATGTAGATGTATAGTGTCTCTAAAGCTAATTAATTATTTTTTTTTAACCAAAGAAACTGCAGGAATTTATTAATTCTAAGGAGGGAGTAAGTGAGGTCTCCTTAGTTGCATCCACTAGCTAAGTAATGCTGTATTTTGGCTGCGGGTGTTTGTTTGCTCCTTAGTTTTCCACTGATTAAGATGCATTTTCTTTTTATCTTTACTCTTATTTTCCTAGTATCTGGATCAAATATTTGTGGACAAAGTTGATGGAGAGATTTCCGTTAGTATATTTGTTTTCTTTACTATTTAGTGCTGATATTGCTATACATTTATGTTTATTATGTGAATGTTAAATTAAAATTCATAAATAAAACAAAAACAATTGTTAAAGTGAGATAGCTTTTTTGATTAATGCATTATCTTGTAAGAAGTAGATTACAGGATACTATGCAACAGGGTTTTACAGGAAGATCTCACAGCAAAAAAGACTACCTTTTCAAATGACAAAGTAGTAGATCAGGTGGTGCAATAGACCGCACATTATTTTAGTTAGATAAAGCCAGTGCTTTTTTTGTGCCGGTACGCAACGGTACGGCGTACCGGCACCTTTTTTTTTTGCTCCCCCCGCCCCGTGAGTCCATGTCCCGCACGCAGTGCCAGCCCCCATTTCCGGCCGCTGCTGCTTCTCCTGTTGAGCAGCAGCGGCCGCTACACAAAGAAAAAGATTTTTTTTAAAATTCAAACCTGGCTGAAACGCGGCACCCCGGCACTGTAGACAGCCATTAGGCATTGGCTGTTGCCCCGCAGCCGCTCCTCCTCTTGCCTCTACGTCACTGCGCTCCTCCGGGGTCTTCCTCCAGGGGCAGTGACGTAGAGGCAAGAGGAGGAGCGGTTGCGGGGCAACAGCCAATGCCTAATGGCTGTCTACAGTGCCGGGGTGCCGCGTTTCAGCCAGGTTTCAATTTTTTTTTAATCTTCTTTTTCTTTGTGTAGCGGCCGCTGCTGCTCAACAACAGGAGAAGCAGCAGCGGCCGGAAATAGGGGCTGGTGCCGCGTGTGTCGCGTCTTCGCGCCAAACTTGGCAGGGAGAGGGAATCCAACAGAGGGAAGGATTGGGGAGAGAGAGAAAGAGGGAAACCAACAGAGGGAAGGATTGGGGAGAGAGAGAAAGAGGGAAACCAACAGAGGGAAGGATTGGGGAAAGAGAGAAAGAGGGAAAACAACAGAGGGAAGGATTGGGGAGAGAGAGGGAAAACAACAGAGGGAAGAATTGGGGAGAGAGAGAAAGAGGGAAAACAACAGAGGGAAGGATTGGGGAAAGAGAGAAAGAGGAAAACCAACAGAGGGAAGGATTGGGGGGAGAGAGAGAAAGAGGGAAACCAACAGAGGGAAGGATTGGGGAGAGAGAGGGGAAACAATAGAGGGAAGGATTGGGGAGAGAGAGAAAGAGGGAAAACAACAGAGGGAAGGATTGGGGAGAGAAAGAAAGAGGGAAACCAACAGAGGGAAGGATTGGGGAAAGAGAGAAAGAGGGAAAACAGAGGGAAGGATTTGGGAGAGAGAGGGAAAACAACAGAGGGAAGGATTGGGGAGAGAGAGAAAGAGGGAAACCAACAGAGGGAAGGATTGGGGGGAGAGAGAGAAAGAGGGAAACCAACAGAGGGAAGGATTGGGGAGAGAGGGAAACCAACAGAGGGAAGGATTGGGGAAAGAGAGAAAGAGGGAAAACAACAGAGGGAAGGATTGGGGAGAGCGAGGGAAAACAACAGAGGGAAGGATTGGGGAGAGAGAGAAAGAGGGAAAACAACAGAGGGAAGGATTGGGGAGAGAGAGAGAGAGGGAAAACAACAGAGGGAAGGATTGGGGAGAGAGAGAGAGAGGGAAAACAACAGAGGGAAGGATTGGGGAGAGAGAGAAAGAGGGAAAACAACAGAGGGAAGGATTGGGGAGAGAGAGAAAGAGGGAAAACAACAGGGAAGGATTGGGGAGAGAGAGGGAAAAACAGATGGAAGGATGGGGAGAGAGAGGGAAACACAGATGGAAGGATTGGGGAGAGAGGGGAAAACAGATGGAAGGATGGGGATAGAGAGAGAGGGAAAACAGGGAAGGATTGGGGAGAGAGAGAAAGAGGGAAACCAACAGAGGGAAGGATTGGGGAAAGAGAGAAAGAGGGAAAACAACAGAGGGAAGGATTGGGGAGAGAGAGGGAAAACAACAGAGGGAAGAATTGGGGAGAGAGAGAAAGAGGGAAAACAACAGAGGGAAGGATTGGGGAAAGAGAGAAAGAGGAAAACCAACAGAGGGAAGGATTGGGGGGAGAGAGAGAAAGAGGGAAACCAACAGAGGGAAGGATTGGGGAGAGAGAGGGGAAACAATAGAGGGAAGGATTGGGGAGAGAGAGAAAGAGGGAAAACAACAGAGGGAAGGATTGGGGAGAGAAAGAAAGAGGGAAACCAACAGAGGGAAGGATTGGGGAAAGAGAGAAAGAGGGAAAACAGAGGGAAGGATTTGGGAGAGAGAGGGAAAACAACAGAGGGAAGGATTGGGGAGAGAGAGAAAGAGGGAAACCAACAGAGGGAAGGATTGGGGGGAGAGAGAGAAAGAGGGAAACCAACAGAGGGAAGGATTGGGGAGAGAGGGAAACCAACAGAGGGAAGGATTGGGGAAAGAGAGAAAGAGGGAAAACAACAGAGGGAAGGATTGGGGAGAGAGAGGGAAAACAACAGAGGGAAGGATTGGGGAGAGAGAGAAAGAGGGAAAACAACAGAGGGAAGGATTGGGGAGAGAGAGAGAGAGGGAAAACAACAGAGGGAAGGATTGGGGAGAGAGAGAGAGAGGGAAAACAACAGAGGGAAGGATTGGGGAGAGAGAGAAAGAGGGAAAACAACAGAGGGAAGGATTGGGGAGAGAGAGAAAGAGGGAAAACAACAGAGGGAAGGATTGGGGAGAGAGAGAAAGAGGGAAAACAACAGGGAAGGATTGGGGAGAGAGAGGGAAAAACAGATGGAAGGATGGGGAGAGAGAGGGAAACACAGATGGAAGGATTGGGGAGAGAGGGGAAAACAGATGGAAGGATGGGGATAGAGAGAGAGGGAAAACAGGGAAGGATTGGGGAGAGAGAGAAAGGGAAAACAACAGGGAAGGATTGGGGAGAGAGGGGAAAACAGATGGAAGGATGGGGAGAGAGAGGGAAAAACAGATGGAAGGATGGGGAGAGAGAGGGAAAAACAGATGGAAGGATTGGGGAAAGAGAGGGGGAAAACAGATGGAAGGATGGGGAGAGAGAGAGGGAAGATGCTGGATGGAAGAATGCAGAAAGAAATAGGGGAGACACTGGAAGGATGGGGAGAGAAAGCAGAGCTGCTGGATGGAAAAGGGGAATAGAGAAAGACTGGAGAATAAGAGGAAGGGGCATGGGGAGAACAAGGGTGAGGAAAAGATGAAAAGCCACAGGTAGATGAAGGAAATTAAAGAATGGATAGTAAGAATGAATTAAATCTGGACAGAGAGAGAGCCTGAAAAATATTGAAGAAAGCAAAGAAAAAGGAGACAAAAATGACAAATGGCACAGAAGAGTTAAGCGAAAAGAAAAGAAAGCAGAATCACAGACTGGGACCAATATGGAAAGAAAAACAGTCACCAGACAACAAAGGTAGAAAAAAAATCATTTTATTTTCATTTTAGTGTTTGTAATTATGTCCAATTTGAGAATTTACATTGGCTGTCTTATTTTGCACTGGGTATACTGGAGCTATAAGAGCTTACAGAGATTATTTATAATGAAAAAAATCACGTTATTTTTTTCTCCTATAGTACTATAATATTTTCAATGATGTCTGTTTATATGCGCCATGGCTGGTATAGGGGGTGTGGTTAATGTGGGTGTGGCTATCATAAGGGTGGAGCCATATGTGGTGACCCCGCCCATAATGAGTACCGGCACCTTTTTTTCTACAAAAAAAGCACTGGATAAAGCATTGCAGACAAAGAACACTCAAGTGCTTCTAAGTACATTTTCCTTGAGCAATTTTCAAAAAGAACAAATTCCTGAACTTTCTTTTTGAAAACTGGTGCAAATTCCACAAGTAAAGAGTACCTGTGAGCTTTGTAGGATATATGAAAACTGCCCCATGTACATATTTTCCTGCATTAAGATAAAGGTTCATAAATGCCTATATAAACCATATTACTTTAAAATGAAGAAGAATACAGTTATGACTTCAACTGAGCTACTATAACTTCATAAGAACTGTAAAAACAGATCACAAACATATCATGGGCAAACTGATTTTCTCACAACACAATATACAATATAATTAATACTTTAATCAGCCTTACCATTTTCAGCAATTCAAATAGGGAATTTAAAATATAGAAATATACATTAACAGTTAAAAATTATACAACCTGAAAAAAAATGAAATCAGGTGTATTGTTTCCACTAATATTGGACAATAAGTATGTTTCCAACAAAATTAATTGACTATACACCGTTTTGGGTTTGAGGAGGCCAACCAGATGATCAATGTGGAATAATGATTCAGATAAATAATAACTGGGGATAATCAGGTTAATACCAGGTTTTCTTGGTTTACTGTTGTTTAATTGATCTCCTTGTCTTGTTTCACTCTCCCTATTTATTTGTGGTCTAAGAAAGAGAAAGATTGTATATAATTCATTTATCTAGCTGAGATTATTTTCTTCTAATATTGTATTAATGTACAGTCATCTCTGTATTACTGTTTGTAAGTGACCCTTGTAAAATGAAAAATTATAAATAAATGATTAAAAAATTATACAACCTTAGCAGGTAATGGTATCACAGGCTAGAAATTAATATGTATTTATTGCAATAGCAAAGACTGTGCTTTACATAACACTAGTGATTATCAAAACACCTACTTTGCAACCTCCTTGTTGGGCTCTCTCCATGCAGTTGCCTGCGTGGCATGAACGGAGAAGGATGAGGAAGTGGCAATGAAGAGACATCATGTGTCTGTAGTTTGTACCAATGTGGTTCATTATCTAATAGTGCTGTTTCTAATTCAATTAGAATCTAAAAGTTGAAAAACAAGATAAAGGACATACGCTCGTATTATTTACAACACAATGCTTTTGTTGTTTAATTAGGTCAATGAATATTAGTACAAAGTGTTATATACAAAACATTTGCACAAACGCAATTACAGACTTTGCTTATGAATATTTACAATGTGTGCTATTAGACACAGTAGAAGGGTTTATTTCCTATTCTTATACAGATGATCAAAGCAGTTTGCATTACAATGCGTATAACCATAATATTCCATAATACAGCAAATAAGTTCAACAATACATTTGTAACAATGAAACAGAACCCCCCAACTCAACCTAAAATTCACAAATTATCTGCTGCAGAAGCCTAATGCTTAGAGCAGTGGGCTGAGACTCAGGTAAACCAAATTCAACAATCCCGCTTTGGCGCCTTACGATGTTGGTAAGTCACAAAAAAGGGCACTTCTGTAATTAGGCACCCACATGTGCATACACAAAATTACAGAATACAAGCATGTCTGCATATAATTGTACACTTACCTATGAGAGTGCTAGAAAAGTGTCTATGCGCTATTCTGTACTGGTGGGCTTAAGTGGCATAGCACATAAATGCAAAGGGGTGTTGTAAGAAGGAAGAGGCTGTCCTACCCTGGTTAAGCCCCTAGGGGGCGTTGTCCCCCCTAAAAGGTCCAGGGAAAAGGGCTGGGTGAGTCGCTGAAGGGAGCCAGAAAGGGGAGGTATAGCTGGAGGTCGCTAGGACCTGGGGCGAGTCCTGGAGGATAGCTGGAGGTCGCTAGGACCTGGGGCGAGTCCTGGAGGATAGCTGGAGGTCGCTAGGACCTGGGGCGAGTCCTGGAGGATAGCTGGAGGTCGCTAGGACCGGGGAGAGTCCTGGGGATAGAAACAGGTGCAGCAGGTTATGGGCTGGGTCCTGTTTGGCTATTAACTACTTATACTCCTCCTGAGTTGTGAAGGGGGGGAGGAGAGCTGGCTGCTGGAAAAGAGAGCTGGTAACTAAAGCAAAGAGGAATCCCCATGAGAAGTACTGGCTGTGCCCTTTGGACTGGTAGTAGAACTGGGTGTTCCCAAGAAGGAAGCTGGCTGGGGGAAGAAGGCCCTAGAGTGCCAGGTAGAAGAACTATGGGTTCAAAGAGGTACTGTGTGTCCCAGCTGAAAAGCCTGTGTGTCTAGAACAGTGAAGAGGGACTGTGTGTCTGGGGACTGTGTGTCCGGGGACTGAGTTAGTACTGAGCCCAAATGGATGTGTGAGAGGGCTCAGGGGGAAGAAATCTATGGACATTGAACTGTGCAAGAAGAAATGTTTAAAATGGAAGATTGCACGGAGTAGGAAGAAATGAAATGGTTAAGCTGGAAGAACTGTTGAAGCTTGTAGCTTGGGAAAGTGTTTTAAGCTAAAAGAAGTGTGCCCCAGAGGCAGGAATAAAGTGGTGTATGAAAATAGCCTGATTGGTGAAACCTGACTGTGTTTGCTTTTTGGAGAAGCAGGTCACCCTGAGCAGAAAAGGGTGGTAGATTAATTTGCATAAATCTGCATACTGAGAACCAGCTCACCCTGAGTGAAAGAGGGACCTGGGATCCTGAGGTGGGAGCTTCATCATTACAGCAGCCTCATCATTTTCACAGTGTATATATATTGGTGGAGCATGGGAAGGCAATGGGCAGGGCTGCCATTTACATGTGCCCTTGCAGAATAGCTCTTAGACGCTCTTCCATGTTCTGCCCATATGTAAAATCCCCTTGTATTTACGTGCTATGCCACTTATGCACCTACCAACTTTATTTTATGCGGGTCCCTGTTGCATTTATATGACTGCAGTTATGACTGATCTTTGGCTGCTGCAACTTCATGCATGTAAATGTAAGACACACTGACACCAGGTTATACTAGTATTAGATAAAGGAATTTAAGCACCCAAATACCTTAAAGAAGAGATTCTCACCATGCAGCATCAGGGCACTAGTTAAAAAATTGCCCCCTTAATCCTCATTTGTGACAGGTGCAAAGGTAAAGGGCAATTCTTTTTTTAAGTTCAATCTTTTTATTAAACTTTTCAAAACTTTACAATAAACACAACAAAACAAACATGACAATAATACAGTAAAGCACTTCACTTATAGCACCTATACCTGTAATTCAGGAATACAAATAACATGATATACTAAACATTTCTAGAGCGCTACTAGGGTTACGCAGCGCTGTACAGAATCACAGTAATTAATCAAAGGGCCCCAAACCCTCTGAAACTGAGGCATCTGTCCACTACACTCAGCCATCACCTTCTCATATTTGATGATAGTATATATATTTGTCTAGAAAAGTAAGGAGATAATACAAGAGAAAACATCAAAAATGTCTGTTTGTCAAAATATTAACTGAAACAGTAAAAACTGCTTACAGAGGAAAGGCCTCGAGAAGCCCCCAGCGTTACTTAAAGCTTCGGGGGCTGGACTTCATCATCATCGGCCATAAAACCTCCTTGAAAGTATTCAGTTCGTTCTTATTTTTTCATTTTTTTATATATATATTTTTAAATCTTTACTGAGCCGCTTAGTACCTATCGGGTGTGGATTAAATGTACTAAGTGGCTCAGTAAAGATTTAAAAATATAGGGTGGCTGGTTGGTGTCCTGGCATGTCAGGGGAGCCAGTGCACTAAAAATGCTGGCTCCACCCACGGCCAAATGCCTTGGATTTGGCCGAGGTTTGAGATGGCCGACATAACTTTCCATTATCACTAAAAAACGAAGCCGCCCATCTCATGCCCCGGCCAAATCCAAGGCATTTGGCTGGCCGGAACCGTATTATCGAAATAAAAGATGGCCGGCCATCTTTTTTGAAAATACGGGTCTGGCCAGCTGTTTGTTGCACCGCCAAAATACATCGCTGGCCATGTATTTCGCCAGCGCCGTTCGATTATTCCCCTCCACGGGGCTCATTTTCAAACATCCAAAAAGTGACATAAGTCTGAATTTGGACGTTTATCTCACAAAAACGTCCAAATCTGTATTTTCAAAACCTGTTTTTAGACGTTTTTCTCTGAAGTCAGTCAGAAGGACGTCTAAATCTCAAGGGGGGCGTGCCAGGGGTGTGTTCAAGGCGGGACTTGGGTGTTCCTAAGACTTAAATGTCCTTCAGCCATAATGGAACTGTTTATTTCTTTCTTCCCAACCCAGAGGAATACTCCACGCACTCTAGTAGTTAGGGGCTGTCTGCAGCTTACACCCTGGTAGCGTAAGATAAGGGGCTGCAGGCGATGGAAACATGAGATAGCAAATTGCTGGTGAAATGGAATGTGAAGCAAGCTAATAAACATTGTAATTGGTATGATGTTTCTGTAGACCACCCTAACACATCTTGATCAGCTTTGGAAGAAAAGAGGAACAAGAAAAAAGGAAGGCTTAGTGACGTGCCTCCCATAGACTCAATGTTAAGTTTTCCATATATAAGTGAATGTATGTCCTACTTCTATGGAGATGTACTTAGAGACTGCACTTTGCATCCTGGGTGCGCTCCCATGAGAAAAGCTTTGTAGATGTTACTATTATTGGCTGTTTATTTTTTTTATCTTGGTAAGTGAATAAAACCTAGTATTTTCTCATATCTTTGTGGCGTGCACTTTGTTTCTCACTAACTACTGGAGTGCCTGGAGTATTTCTCTGGGTTGGGAAGAAAGAAAGAAATAAACAGAACAAAACAAAAACATCCAGGACTAAAACTTAGACGTTTTGAGCTAGACCTGTTTTTATAACGAATAGCTGCAGTAGGAATTGAACCCACTACCCCAGGATCAAAGTCCACTGCAATAACCACTAGACTACTCCTCCACTCCACACAAAAAGCTGCCCTTACTCCCCCAGTGGTCACTAAACCCCTCCCACCCCAAAAAATGTGATTAAAAATATTACTTGCCAGACTCTGATGTTATACTCAGGTCCATTAGAATAGCATGCAGGTCCCTGGAGTAGTCTAGTAGTGGTGCAGTGCACTGCAGACAGGTGGACCCAGGCTTCTACCTCCCCCTACCTGTTACACTTGTGGAGGAAACTGTGAGTCCTCCAAAACCCACCCGAAACCCACTGTACCCTCATATTGGTGCTCCCTTCACCTGTAAGGGCTATAGTAGTGGTGTACAGTTGGGGGTAGTGGGTTTCGGGTGGGTTTTGGGACAAGGTAAGGAAGCAATGGTGAGATGTGCACCTGGGAGCATTTTATAAAGTCCACTGCAGTTCCCCTAAGGATGCCCTATTGCTTTCCCGGGATGTCATTTTCCACTATACTACCTGATGTCAAGCTTTCTATTTTTGTTAATAACATCTGAGCCTTGTGTCTATTGTTTATCAGTAGATTTGGGCTTTGAATTCAGATCTATGGATAAACAGAAGGTCTCATTATAATATCTAAATACCAGAGAGCTATTTTTCCATACTTCACAGCAAGAGTGTACATTCCCTAATTACCTGTCCCAATACAAATGAAGCTTTTACTTCCTCAGTGTATGCAAATGGTTTCATCCCTGTGTGGATTCTCTGATGTCATGTGAGGCTTTCTTTCCAACCTAAGCTTTTACCGCACTCAGAACATGTAAATGGTTTCACTCCTGTGTGTCTTCTCTGGTGCATTGTGAGGTTTACCTTCTGACCAAAGCTTTTACCAGACTCTATACATGCAAATGGTTTCTCTCCCGTGTAGACTTTCTGATGTGCTTTGAGATTTACATTGCAACCAAAGCTTTTACCACACTTAGAACATGTGAATGGTTTCACTCTGTTGTAGATTTTCTTGTGTATTTTGTATATTTTGCATTTGGACGCTTTTTTGTTTGAAAATGGACAAAACAATAAAACGTCCAAATCACAAAATGTTTTTCAAACAGCATTTTTTGTAGAAACTAACCTTTCCTGTTCTGATTTTGGACATTCTACAAAAAAACATCCAAATTCAGACTTAGATGTCATATCCAAAAATACCCCTTATGCATTTGACTTGCCCAAAGTCACAAGAAGCAGCAGTTGGAATTGAACCCATGTTGTCAAGATCAAAGCCCGCTGCACTAACCACTAAGCCACTTCTCCTCTGTTTTGGACATTTTGCATTTGGACATTTTTTGTTCGAAAATGGAGCAAAAAAACCCGACCAAATCACAAAACATCCGAACACAAAAGATAGGCGTCTATCTTTTTCGAAAATGACCTACTTTCCTGTTTAGAATTTGGACGTTTTTGTAAAACGTCCAAATTCTGATTTAGACGTTCAATCGAAAATGCCCCTCTATGTAACTTTGTATGTCTAAATGCTTTGAAAATATGCCTCAATACATTACAAAGAGCAATCATCCTTGAATCAGATTTGTACACATTTCTTTACACAATCTGGAAGTAATATTACCCACATCACGGGTTGTGTTAAGGATAAGTATTATACTTGGGGGTAGACTCTTGGCTAAGCAAAGCATTCACTCTTTATCCTAAACTCTCTATACTTAAAAAGTGGGGAAATGGAAGCTCATATTTATCTTGGAGTTGAGAGAAAGAAAGAAAAAAGGTTCCAATTAAAGGCAGTATCTTTGAATTGAAAAATACCAAGCAAATAGATCCTGCAGTGCCTGCTAGACTGTATCTGTTAATGTAAGTTAATCAGATTACTTCACTCGGTAGAAAACACAGTTCCAGGGAGCACTTTTAAGACAATTTCAGCACATAGAAATCACCAGCACAGAAATTCAACACAGTTTTAAGATACCATAGCACAAAATCAAAATTAGCAATTATAGATTAGTTAATAGGATACAGAGGCTTAGAGAGGACAGCAAGTGAAGGAATAGCAAGTGAAAGAACAGTGTTTTTTTCCCTACGTTTGTTTTAGGTGAGATATAGAGTCAAAAACAGTTTTATAAGAAAAACTTTTTTAAACACATGCAGCCTCAGCCACCAATCCAAACCAGCTCTAAAAATCCCCAGCACAGCCTACAAGTCCAGGGTACGTGAAGCTCTGGATCTCTCAAACTCCCCGGCTGTACACGATTTGCCCCTCCTCCTCTATCGAGATGTTGAGACAGTATTTAACAATGTGATCTGGAAGTACCTGTTTTGGGTCTTGCAGTGATTCAGCATTCATGGAGCCTTTCTGGAATGGGTGTTGGTGCTTTATAGTAATCCAACCGCCCAATTAATCATTAATTATGCCCTTACAGATCCAATCTCGCTGGGTAGAGGAACGCAGCAATGGTGCCCCCTATTTCCTCTCCTGTTTGTGTTAACACTGGAACCTCTGGCAGCAAAGATACGACAGGACGAGAGGTTTTAGGGCATCATGGGGAATGGCTGGGAATACCACATTAATCTGTTGATGATATGCTCCTGCTTCTTAACTGTGCTTCCATCATGCTCTGTCCCCTTATAACCATCATCCAGGACTTTGACTTCTTCACGGGACTATGGATAAACTTTGGAAAATCGGAGGCCCTTCCTATTACCCAACCTTGTGCCTGTGAGACCATGCAAGATTTTCCCCTGTCCTGGGCAAAAACTGGAATCAAATATTTGGGGGTCTATCTCAGTACAGACTTTGAGCCGTATAGGAAGAATGTGATAGAACGGCTTGAAGCTGTGCAACAACTGTGCGTGAAATGGAAAGATCTCCCTATTAACTTTTTAGGGCGCATAGCCTTAATCAAGATGGTGCTTCTGCCAAAACCACTGTATCCCTTACAGATGCTTCCTTTATGGGTGGCTAAATGCAACGACAGCTTGTACAGGACCCATGGTCAGCTCGTATGGCATTCCAAAGGGCATTGCACCGTGTTCTCTAAATTAATTCACAACAGAGCCCAGGGGGGAGTGCGCTTACTGGATCTTCAGCAGTATAATGTGGCTATGCTACTGAGGTGGGTCCATGAGCACCGTACAGCTTCAAGCCATTATGCACCTGCTAATTTTTGGCAATGTTGGTGTGCACTGTATGATGTCTTTGTGGCTCTGGACCCATGCCTCAGCCACTAGTTGGGCACTGTGGTCAAAATTAAGTTCTTTCAGGCCCTGGGATGGACCTGAACCTGGTGGAGGCGCTGTTTAGGGGACACTGGGGTGGGAACCTTTTCTTACTGTTGGTGGGGAACCCAAACTTCCTGTCGGGTATGGACTTTGGGGTGTTCCAGTGGTTGCGGAGGGGGGATGGTCAATTTTGGGGGCTTTTGCATGTCTTGGGAGGAGATCACTCCCCTCTTTTGACCAAATCAAGCGTGTGTGGGATATCCCCAATGACCATCTCTTACATTTCCTCCAGATACAGGATTATTTTTAGTCTTTAGAATGATGCTCAGATACCCCCTCTTAATTTCACCAAATTGGACTTGTTTTTCTTGTAGCTCCCACCCACTTTGAATAAATTATCCCAAGTGGTACCAACTTGCTAGGGATAATCATTCAGCGGCATATTTGGAACTGCTAGTGCAGGCCTGAGCTTTGGATTTGGGGGAGGCCATTGCTGGAAGGGTACTGTAATGGGTGAAGAGATTCCCTCTGTTTCCACAAATGCGGTGCTGCAGGATATTCAAGATCCTCTATAGAGTATATATTACCCAACAGAAGGGTAGGGTCATGGGGCTTTGGGATGATGACACTTGCTGGTTTGTTTCTTCACTCTTTCTTGAAGTGCCCTGTGTTTGCCTCCTTTTGGTCTCAGATCTTCAAAGTTCTCGAAGATACACTGCAGTGTTAATTTGAATAGACATACTCTGTTTTGTTTATGGGCACTGGGGTGTTCTTGCGAAGGGGGGATGCTCACAGAGGCACAATGTAAGTTTACACTTTTGTCCACTTTATTAGCTAAGAAATGCATACTGCAGTCGTGGGCAGGCCAGGCACCTCCCTTGTTGGCTTTATGGCATCAGTGTATGAGAGACATGGTAGAATGGCTGTATATCCAACTCAGAACTTCCACACCAAAAGGAAAACATCAATATAATGATATTTGGTGAGATATGTAACATTGTTGCAGCGGTTGATGTTGGGGACCATAGGTTTTGCTGAAACTGTGCTAGAAGGGGTGTCAGAACTCATGGGTGGGACTGAAGGGGGGCAATATAGATAAAATGTTCACGGTGGAGGCACTGTTTTCACTGAATTGCTGAATTATGTTGCACTCTAGTTCTGATGTTATTCCTGATATTCATACTTGTGTTCTCGTTTGAGTTGTAATTCTGAGCAGTGTACCTACTTTTGAACTAATAAAGATATTTTTAAACAGTCCAGAAAGTGTTGAATTATATCCAACTGTTTAGTTTATTACTCTCCCGGTTAATGGCAGAGATAACAGTAGCTTTGTGAGAACCATTTAGATAATTAGCTAGTACCTTACCAGCCTTATTCATTCCAGCATAGTATGTGGATTGATGTGTGAGCAATTGTATAACAGCCTTCTTACTACAAATGATACTGAATTGGAATTTTAGCTTCTGTAGAGCTATTAAGTCAGAATGATTCCCTGTCTCTCTGAATTTGTTCTCCAGATGTTTGATATTTGATTGCAATTCCGGCAATTTAGATCTTTGTTGTCTGTGTTTGTGTACTGAATAATCATTTATTTCACTGCGGATATATGCTTTCTAGGCCTCCCACACATTTTAGAAAGAAACATCATCAGTGTTATTGTCAGAAAAATAATCTTGTGTCCAAAAGGCTATTTAAAAAAAAAAATCTAGTAACAGGCCAGAGTTAAAGCACCCAGTTCTCTGGTTACCTGTTGTAGGCAATACATTTAGGTCTATAGTGATACATACGTGGTCTGAAATACATACTGGTTCAATTGAATATTTTTGTAACGAGCCAGTTAGGGACTTGGAAACAAATCAGTAGTCTAGGCGAGAATAGGATTGGTGCAGCGCTGAGAAAAAAAGTATAATCTAGTGTATCAGGATGCAGAAGACGCCAAGCATCTGCCAAACCCCAATCAGACAATAGACTCTTCAGGGCAAAATGCTTTCAACACTTTAGTGTAAACTGTAGATTTTCTATCAAGATACCAGTGTAATACAAGATTAGTATCACCATTCATTATCATAAAGTCAACATCCAACATGGACAGCTGTTTTCATAAGTCCCCCAAAATTCAGAATGATCCAAATTGGGAACATAAACACTAATATTTTTTTGTGATTCAACTGAATAACAAGTATCCATCTTTTTTACATATCAGCAAGGTATGATATTATGCGGTAGGGCAGCGCTTTAGATAATATCACCACACCATTTTTCTACTCTTGCCAGGAGACAAGAAATAGTCCTTTACCCAATCAGATTTTAGTTTCTGAAACTCTAATGCAGAAATATGCATTTCTTGAATGAAAGCAATAGATGTTGATAATTACTTGAGATACATTAAAAGCTCTCTCAGTTAATGGGATGAGAAACCCCTATAATATTCAATCAAGGAAGTCTTAAACTTCCTATAAGTAAAGAAAATATAATCAAGAATGCAGAATTGTTGTTATGAGAACTGTGCAAACATATATCAAAAACAAAACATATTTAAAACATATTCCTCTCCACACATCTAACCTCTCTATGGAGATAAATGGGGTCAATGGTTTGGACAGAAACACAGCTAAACACACAAAACCCACTTCACCCTGATAGAATCGAAGGTAAAATTATGTATCATACCTGATAATTTTCTTTCCATTAATCATAGCTGATCAATCCATAGACTGGTGGGTTGTGTCCATCTACCAGCAGGTGGACATAGAGAGCAATCCTTTTGCCTCCCTATATGTGGTCATGTGCTGCCGGAAACGCCTCAGTATGTCGATATCCAAGCTCCATCCGCAGGACTCAGCACTTAGAGAATTATACCCACAAAGGGACACTCTGCCCAGCTCACCACCGCCGAAACGGGGGAGGGGAATTAACCCAGCTCATCCCCACACAAGTGGGGAAGGGGAATCCGTCCAGCTCATCCCTGCGGAGCGGGGGAGGGACACCACCCCGCCGATGCGGGGGGATCTGGCTTATCCTGCAACCGCAACCGCGGGAGGAGCTGACTGACCCTACCACCGCCGAAGCGGGAGAGCGCCGGCAGAATTTAGGTCTCAATCCAGCCCCGTAAAACGGAGGGGAGAGGAATGCAGCAGCTCACTGTAACACAAACTCGTCTCAACTCAGAATCCAATTGAAAAAACTTGAACACGAAGTCCTCCTGAACAGGAACTGAAGACTAAACTTGAACCTGAAATACAACCAGAATATAAACAGTACAGATATCTGGGAGGGGCTATGGATTGATCAGCTATGATTAATGGAAAGAAAATTATCAGGTATGATACATAATTTTACCTTCCATATCATCATGCTGATCAATCCATAGACTGGTGGGATGTACCGAAGCAGTACTCACCCAGGGCGGGACATAGAAATCCCTGACCGCAACACTGAAGCTCCAAACTGGGCCTCCGCCCGAGCAGCCACAGTCAAGCGGTAATGCCTGGAGAAGGTATGGGCCGATGCCCAAGTTGCCGCCTTGCAAATCTCTTCCAAGGAGACTGACCCGGCCTCTGCCATCGAGGCCGCCTGAGCTCTAGTGGAGTGAGCCTTCAGCTGGATAGGCGGCACCTTCCCCGCGGCCACATAAGCCGCTGCAATGGCTTCCTTGACCCATCTTGCCACTGTAGGCTTAGCAGCCTGCAGACCCTTACGAGGACCTGCAAACAGGACAAACAGATGATCCAACTTCCAGAAATCATTGGTCACTTCCAAGTATCTGATGATGACTCGTCTCACATCTAGATATTTGAGAGCAGAGTATTCCTCTGGGTAGTCCTCCCTACGAAAGGATGGGAGACAGAGCTGCTGATTCACATGGAAGCGAGAAACAATCTTGGGCAGGAAGGAAGGCACTGTGCGAATAGACACTTCTGCCTCAGTAAACTGCAGAAAAGGCTCTCGACAAGAGAGCGCCTGGAGCTCGGAAACTCTACTGGCTGAAGTGATAACCACCAAAAAGACTGCTTTCAACGTCAGGTCTTTCAGAGATGCCCTCGACAAGGGTTCAAAAGGCGGCTTCTGCAAGGCTCTTAGCACCAGGTTGAGATTCCACACAGGCACCACTGAGTGCAGAGGAGGGCGCAGGTGATTAACTCCCTTGAGAAAACACACCACATCTGGCTGCGAGGCCAGGGAAGCACCCTTCAGGCGGCCCCTGAAGCAAGCCAGAGCCGCTACCTGGACTTTAAGGGAACTGAGCGACAGGCCTTTCTCCAGACCTTCTTGCAGGAATGCCAACACTGAAGAAATTGGAGCAGTGAAGGGAGAAAGTGAGCCTGCTTCACACCACGCTGCAAAGGTACGCCAAACCCTGGTGTAAGCAGTAGAAGTAGAGCGCTTCCTCGCCCTCAGCATAGTGGCGATGACCTTGTCTGAGAAGCCCTTCTTCCTCAGACGCTGCCGCTCAATAGCCAGGCCGTAAGACCAAAGGGGGAGGGATCCTCCATCACCACGGGACCCTGGTGCAACAGGCCCTGCTCCGCTGGCAGCCGCAGAGGACCGTCCACTGAGAGCCTGATCAAGTCCGCATACCAGGGACGTCTGGGCCAGTCCGGATCCACCAGGATTACCCGGCCCGGATGCTTTGCCACCCAGTCTAGCACCCTGCCCAACATGGGCCAGGGCGGGAACACATAGAGAAGCTCCTGTGTCGGCCACTGTTGGAGAAGAGCATCTACTCCCAGAGATCGAAGGTCCCGTCCTCTGCTGAAAAAGCGCGGCACTTGGCAATTGGCCGATGACGCCTTCAGATCTAGGCTCGGCTGGCCCCAGCGCTTCGTGATTTCCAAGAACGCCTGAGCCGATAACTGCCACTCTCCGGGATCCAAGGTATGGCGACTGAGAAAGTCCGCCTTGACATTCATGACTCCGGCAATGTGGGCCGCCGACAGCTGTTCCAGGTTCGCTTCCGCCCACTGGCATAGATTCATGGCCTCCTTGGCTAGAGGGGCGCTCTTGGTACCTCCCTGGCGGTTGACATAGGCCACAGCCGTGGCATTGTCCGACAGGACCCGTACTGGCTTCAACGCCAGTACCGGGAGGAACTCCAAAAGCGCCAACCGAATGGCTCTGAGTTCCAGGAGGTTGATAGACCACTTTGCCTCTGCAGGAGACCAGAGCCCCTGCGCTGTCCTTCCCAAGCAGTGGGCTCCCCAGCCCGTCAAAGAGGCATCCGTCGTGACGACAATCCACTCCGGGGTCACAAGAGGCATTCCTGCAGACAACTTGTCTGTCTTCAGCCACCAGCTCAGTGCTTTGCGCACTGCTGGGTCCAAGGGAAGGCGCACAGCATAATCCTCCGACACTGGAGTCCAGCGCTGCAGCAGAGAGAGTTGTAGTGATCTCATATGAGCCCTGGCCCAGGGCACTACTTCCATCGTGGCCGTCATAGAGCCCAACAGCTGCACATAGTCCCAAGCCCGAAGAGGAGAGGCTACTAGGAACTGGTCCACCTGAGCCTGAAGTTTGACAATCCGATTGTCCGGCAGGAACACTCTGCCCACTTGGGTGTCGAATCGAACTCCCAGATACTCCAGGGACTGAGTCGGGCGCAGCTGGCTTTTCTCCCAGTTGATGATCCACCCCAGGGAGCTCAAAAGAGCAATCACCCGGTCCACAGCTTTGCCGCACTCTGCATAAGAGGGGGCTCGGATCAACCAGTCGTCCAGATAAGGATGGACTTCTACTCCTTCCTTTCGCAGGAAGGCCACGATGACCACCATTACTTTGGAGAAGGTCCGCGGAGCAGTAGCCAACCCAAACGGGAGGGCTCTGAACTGGAAGTGTCGGCCCAGGACTGCAAAACGCAGAAAGTGTTGATGAGGAGGCCAGATGGGAATATGCAAGTACACTTCCTTGATGTCCAAGGATGCCAGGAACTCCCCTGCCTTCACTGCCGCTATAACAGAGCGGAGAGTCTCCATGCGAAAGTGCCGAACTTTCAAGGCCCGATTGACCCCTTTGAGGTCGAGGATAGGCCGTACAGAACCTCCTTTCTTTGGTACCACAAAGTAAATGGAGTAATGTCCCTTGCCAAGCTGATTTTCTGGCACCGGAACGACCGCACCCAGGCGGATCAGATTGTCCAAAGTCTGCTGCACTGCCACAGCTTTGACTGGAGACTTGCAGGGAGAGAGTACAAACCCGTCTCTTAAGGGTCGGCAGAACTCTAGCTTGTAGCCGTCTCTGATGACTTCCAGCACCCAAGCGTCTGAAGTTACCCTGGTCCACTCGCCCAGAAACGAGGACAGGCGTCCTCCAATCTGCACTGGGCCATGGACCAGGGCCCCGTCATTGGGTACGAGACCCTGGGGGAGGACAGGAGGGCGCACCTCCGGGACGGCGGTCTCTGCGGAAGGAATGCTGCTTGGGGGAGAAGTTCCTTTTGAAGGAAGAGAGGGCAGAGGAGCCCGACTTGCCCGGGCGGTACCGACGGGTTTCCTGAAACCGTCCTCTGGAGTTACCGGAGCGAGCACTGGCCCGAGTCCTGACCTCTGGTAACCTCTTGTCCTTAGACGTGCCGAGATCGGTCACAATTTTGTCCAGCTCGACCCCAAAAAGCAGCTTGCCTTTAAAAGGCAACTTAGCCAGGCGAGACTTAGAAGCGTGGTCAGCAGACCAATGCTTCAGCCAAAGCCACCGCCGTGCAGAGACTGTCTGAGCCATGCCTTTAGCCGAGGCTCTCAAGACATCATACAGCAAGTCTGCCAAATAAGCCAAGCCCGATTCCAGGGCCGGCCAATCAGCCCTCAAGGAAGGATCCGAGGGGGAAGCCCGCTGCATAATCGTCAGGCACGCCCTGGCCACATAGGAGCCGCAAACTGAGGCCTGCAAACTTAACGCAGCCGCCTCGAAGGACGACCTTAAGGCCGCCTCCAATCTTCTGTCTTGGGCGTCCTTTAGGGCCGTGCTACCTTCCACCGGCAACGCCGTTTTCTTAGTCACCGCAGTGATTAAAGAATCCACGGTAGGCCAAAGAAAGGCCTCCCGTTCACTTTCAGGCAGAGGATAAAGGCGGGACATAGCCCTAGCCACTTTGAGGCCCGCTTCCGGGACATCCCATTGAGCCGAAATCAAGGTGTGCATGGCATCATGCACGTGGAAGGTTCTAGGCGGGCGCTTCGTCCCCAGCATAATGGCGGAGCCAACAGGGGCTGAGGGAGAGACGTCCTCCGGAGAGGAAATCTTCAAAATGCTCATGGCCTGCACTAACAGGTTGGGCAAATCCTCTGAGCGAAAGATCCGCGCTGCAGAGGGGTCATCCGCTCCATCCGAGCGGGAATCCGTCTCCTTCAAGGAATCCCCCAAGGACCATTGGGAGAACTCAGATACGCTGCCCTCATCTACATCAGAGGAGACAGAGTCCTCTAAGGCCTGGAAATCCACCCGAGGGCGTTTACTTCCGGGGGCCTCAACCCCTTTATCGGACAAGGGAGCAGGGGCAGCGTTTTGCATAAGGAAGGCCTGATGCAGCAGCAAAATGAACTCGGGGGAGAAACCCCCCAGACTGTGCACTTCAGCAGCCTGGGCCACAGGTGCTCTCAAGAGCGGGGGAGAAACATACTGCGCATCCAAAATGGCGTCCGGCGCGACACTCCGCGAAGGAGCCGCACGGGAAGAACGGCGCTTAACTTTGGCCGCTTTTTTGCCGTCGCCCAAATCAAGGGCGGCCATAGCATTAACGTCTCCCACCTCAAGGGCGGCCCAAGAAGAAGCCGTCCGAGCAGAGTGGATGGCCAAGATGGCTGAGGCGAGCAGCGGGGGATGGGCGTTTATGGCGGGAAAAACCGCCGCACCGGAGGAAGAACCAGGACACTGACCGGCCTCCAAACTGACACCCAACAGGGGCGAATCAGACTTTAAGACCCCCGCATCCCCATTAGAAGCGCATACGCGGTCCGGGGAGCGAATCTTTGCGCCCTCGCCCTCCGACGCCATAGGCCACGTGGAGACCAATCGGGGAACCCCCGCCCGCTATAAAAAGGTAAAAATTACCTGCTTCTCGCTCCGAGCTGTAACGAACTGGTGTCCCAGTGAGTAGCTGCAATAAACGTTTAAATAAACATTGAAATAAACGCCCTTAAGGACGTCCAAAATTTTTTTTTTTAAACGGAGCCAGCGGGAGGGGGGAGAAAAGGAGGGACCTGGCACCACCAGGTTTGCACTTTGTCAAGAAGAGCCCTCAACCCCAGGTACTCAACAAAACCTAAAAATTAGGCTTGGAGACCTAGCCAGAGCTGCTGCTGTGTGTGACCACCACCTGCTGAGATAGAGAACATACTGGGGAGTTTCCGGCAGCACATGACCACATATAGGGAGGCAAAAGGATTGCTCTCTATCTCCACCTGCTGGTAGATGGACACAACCCACCAGTCTATGGATTGATCAGCATGATGATATGGAAAGCATATTAGCTATAGCCCTATTAAAATAACAATAAATCTACAGGTTGGACAAAGTATACATACGTATAAATCAGAATTTTTCAAGTGTGTATAACCAGAAATTCCTGAGTGGTAATATATGTTCAAGTTGAGCAGGATCTGTGTAGGTCTTACTTATTATTGTGAATCACTTTCATTCGAGCCAGAGCAAAAAGGCCATACCTGACCTCTATAGCCTGGAGTCTGGGCCATTTCAATGATTTTGCTGCTTTTGCTACCTGTAGGATCTCCATAACTTGCGGGAAATGAAGGATCTTTAGTACTATGGGTCTCAGTGATTTTTGTGATGAAGCAGGGCATGCAGGCACTCTGTGAGCCCTTTCTATTTCAAAGGGGTACTTAACATTTTCGGTAGAAATTCTTCAATTAAATTTTTTGGGTAATTCCCTTCTGAGCCCTCAGGCAGCCCCAAAGATTGTTTCAGCAGTTTCTGTTACCAGTGTCATCCAAAGCTCCATGTAACTCGTGTGCCATCTTAGAGACTGGTTGCCATGTTGCCACACTGTCTTCGAAGATACTCATTTTTGTTCCATTCATTCCAACCTGCTCTCATAAAAGGCGAAGCGAGTATGTAGGTGAGTTAAGTCCATTTTAACATCTTTAATGTCCAAATTGTCCATAACTATTTGAGTGATATACGTCTGCTTTTCAGTGATCGCCACCATGTTGCTCAACTTATATTTATCTTTAGGCATTTTACAGGGAGACACCGAGTCTTGCTTAGGTCTCTTAGCGTTTGACGTAAGTGTGAAGGATGTCTCACCTGTAGATACAACTTAAGTAGGACACTTATCGGTAATAGAAAGGGCTAAAAATAGTAAAATAAAGGGTGGAAAATGGGAGCCGCTTCCCTATGCTCCCATTCAGATAGAGCTCTTGAGTGTCCCCTGTAAAGGGCAATTCTATAACTGGGCAGATGATTAGTGGACCATCTTTTATGGATCTGCTGTTTCATGGCCCGGTAGATCTAATCACTTTCTCCAGCTCGCCAAATAGTATCTATCATTTCAGGCACTGCAACCAGCGTTATCTCTGGGTTAGATGCCTTATTGATCAATAAAGCCTAGTCTTCCATAAAAATTTCTGACTATGATCTATGTTGGGCTGTCAGTGGATAAGCCCAGCTTATTGCGATAGCAATGATCACTTCATTCCCAGTACTTATTGTAACTCAAAGGTATATGTCCAAAGGCAAAGTGTCATTCTCTGAAATCATTTAGGCACAGTGCCCAGGGGTTTCTTGAAGAAGGAGACCAGTGGCTTGTGATCGATTATAACAGCCACTTCTCTGGTGTACACATAAATATGAAAATGCTCCAGTGCATAAGAACATAAGTATTGCCACACTGGGACAGGCCTAAGGTCCATCAAGCCCAGTATCCTGTTTCCAACAGTGGCCAATCCAGGTCACAAGTACCCGGCAAGATCCCAAAAGAGTAAAATAAGTACTGGATTTTCTAAGTCCATCTTAATAATGGCTTATGGACATTTACAACCCTGCTAAGCTAACTGCTATTACCACATCTTCTAGCAATGAATTCCAGAGTTAATTACATATTGAGTGAAGAAATATTTTCTCCAATTTGTTTTAAATTTACTACTTAGCAGCTACATTACGTACCCCCTAGTCCTTGCAGTTTTGGAAACAAACAAGTGATTCAGGTCTACCCGTTCCACTCCACTCCGTATTTTATTGATATCTATCATATTATTCCTCAGCAGTCTCTTCTCTTTGCTGAAAATCCCTAGCTTCTTGAGCCTTTCCTCATAGGGAAGTTATCCCATACCCTTTATCATTTTCATCAACCTTCTCTGTTCCTTTTCTAACTCCTAAGAACATCTGAGATTTTTATATTTCTGTACTTGGACAACTGGTTTATTTCTGCACAGTTGAAGTAGGCCTTATTAACATCTCTGCAAACAATCCTCTTTGAAACCTGGGCTTTACCATCAAACCACACATGCATCCCTTACGGGATGGGGAGCTCATCTGGTAGGTATGTGCACCCTAGGTCTACAGACCAAAGAGGAAACAAAACTTCACATCATTCTCTTGGATCTCTGTGCAATTTACAACATAATTATTGCATTTTAACACATTTTAATCGGAAGGTCAATCCTGCTCAGGACAATCAAATAGCAATGTACTATATAAATAATCAAAAAGGAAAGGGCTACACCTTTGCAAAGAAACTCATTGTATCTGGCTGCTAGCAGTGGACCTCATGATTCAATTTCATTCCAAGCTCAGAAAACATTCTAGCATATCATCTCAGCAGGGTTTTTCATCCACACAAATGGTCTCTTTCAAAGTTAACAATGGCAAAACATTTCCAGTATTTATTTATTGCATTTGTATCCCACATTTTCCCACCTATTTGCAGGCTCAATGTGGCTTACATAGCACCGTGCTGGCGATCGCCAGTTCCAGTATGACAAGTACATAGTGAAATTTTGGTAGAGATCATGTGTGACAGACACATTATGGAATAGGAAAGGAGAAGAGTTATGCACTTGCAGCATGGATCTCTTCAGAGTGGAACAAAAAGTGTCGTCCCCCCCACCCATTCTGCTCAAGACTCCCTGCAACACACTGTCTTTCCACAGATGTATTCATACAATCATGGAAACATAGCCTTCTTTACGCCTTCCCACCAGTTCCTCTCCTTCACACAGTGATCCAAGGTGAACATATACTCATTGTCCCCAACTGGCCTCATCAGCCTTGGTACTCTTCACTCTATGCTTACAAAAAAATCTGTTGCCTCAAAATGACCATCAGACTGCATCTAGCGCAGTCTAATGACAGCAGGAAAAAGGCTTCAAAGAGCTTACAGATCTTAAATATGTCTGTTAAAGCTGGAACGGATCAAAAGATCCTGCCTTCATCATCGGCCAAAAAACCTTATGATGTACTATATCTCCTGCTGATGTAGTCAGTCTCAAATCATTTTAAATAATTCTTTCGATATACAGATAAATAAATCAGTAGCACCACCACTTATCTTTCAAGTTGGTGCTTCTGGACCGCATTGCCTTTGTGCTGTATTCCACTCTCCTCTATTCATGTGCCGAGCCGAGGAGAGTGGAATACAGCACGAAGGCAACACGGTCCAGAAGCACCAACTTGAAAGATAAGTGGTGCTGCTACTGACTTATTTATCTGTATACCGAAAGACTTATTTAAAATGTTTTGAGACTTGACTATATCAGCAGGAGATATAGTACATCATAAGGTTTTTTGGCCGATGATGAAGGCAGGATCTTTTGATCCGTTCCAGCTTTAACAGACATATTTAAGATCTGTAAGCTCTTTGAGGCCTTTTTCCTGCTGTCATTACACTAGCCAGATGCAGTCTGCTGGTCATTTTGAGGCAGCAGATTTTTTTGTAAGTTTAGTAGTGATTCTAGCCTATCTGCACCCGAGGACTATTTATTCTAGTTGACTCTTCACTCTATGACCTGGTGATAGACCTTCCAATTCCACTGGGATTCCATCCAACATTATTCACTCAAGAGGGGAAGATAATACACCTGTAGAGGTCTTTTCCTGCAGTCTCACCTTTGCTGGAAGACTAGATCTAAGGACTACCAACAGAGTATTTGTGATGTTCCATCTTCCCTGTCTTTTGAGAATAATGTTTTGGCTTTTGCCTTATAGGTTCCTACTGGAAATCTCCCAAATTGCCAGCCTGGTGGCACAGCTACCCCAAAGGAAGTGGACGGGCTGCATCCATCCCCCAAAAAAAGTGTTCCCTCATAAGGAACTGGGCTATAGAGAAGCTCTAGACTCTAGAGGCAAAACAACATACTTCTGATCCTAGTTACCAGCAGAAGCTGCCCTCTTCTCTGACAGGGGGAGGGTCAGACCAGAAGCTGCAGGATAAATCTTCTAGGTCCAAAGCTGTGCGGGGCCTAGTGTTGTTAACTCTGTAGAGCTGGTCTCTTTGGCCTCTTCAGAGGAGGACATGGAATGACTAATCGCTCTTCCTTTTTCTTCACTGTGCGAGTGCTCCATATGCTGCCATTCAGGAGATTTTTGCTGCATTCCCAGGTGACAGAAACCCACAGGAGTGGGTCCTTTCATGGGACACTGTCGGGGAACACAAGTACCTTTTGGGTAAACTTATGCCTATGGACCCCAGGTATGCCATTGCCTTTGTTGGTCCAACATGTGTTCCCATGTCAAAGTCTTCTTGATACAGCCTCTGAGGTGACATTCGTTACCCAGGGCATGAGGCTTTCCAGGGGTGGGACCAGAATGACCTGCGTATTATGCCCTGTGATATGCCACGTGTGGCTTTTGGTGATAAGAGCACTGGAACACAGGATCAGGTTTGGCTTTCTTTACAGATTGAGACAGTGACTGTCACACACCATGTCACTTTTTCATTGGAAATGATCACTTGAAGAGGTTGCAGCCTATTTTGGATTACGTCCAGGAAGTGGTCTGGTCACAAGTTAACTGCCCTATTCCTTATGAGCAGAGTCAGAGGTTCCAGCTCCGTAGAGCTTAGGGATACTTCCATGCAAATAAATTTCCAATGTTAAGCAAACCCACATCTTTTAGAGCTCTGATTGGAGACAGCTCTGAGAGGGGGATAGGGGCATGGTGAAGTAATCAGAGTCAAGAATGATCTGATTGGTGACTTTGTTCTTCCACTTTTGTGCATGTACCTGGGCAAGATGCCATGCCTCTCATGGGGATTTGCAGCTTACCCTTGCCCTTGGTTATTAGGACTTTTGCCTACCACTTCTCTATTGTCAGAGGCCTGCAATGGCACTCATGTTTGGGCTCAGATAGTTTCATCAGACAGGGAGTTTTATGTGGATATAGTGAGTTATGTCCTTTGGGAGGGAATGCAAGATACCCATGTGGAGCTCCAGACCGTGAGTGCCAACCTGAAGTCTGAAATGACTGGCCCTCAGGTCTGTGAAGTGATGTGCGCTGAAGATGTTTAGATTCTGGGGAGGGTGGAAGACTTTTCTCTCAAGCTATGCCTGAAACATGACAGAGACTCCTGGACAAGGTGGTGTTCTTCGATCCTCATGCATTTTCATATTTTTGGGCCTTGAGCTCATCTCTTGATGCTCTGCTATGCCTGGAGATGACTACTTCCTCTTTGCACTGGTTGGTCACCAATCCTCAGCATGAAGTTGTTGTTTCTGCAGCAGAACCTCTTGAATTTCTGGTGGGAGAGTCCTTACCTGCTGCAGGGGTGAGTTTGTCTATCACTGACAGATTGCCTTCTTCTTGTGACTTCTGGGGAAGACACCTGACTTTGTTTTTACCTCTCCCAGAGGTCTTAGCTATTTTGAGTTGGTCTGGCCATATGATGCACCGTGTTCCCAAGTGCCACTTGAGGAGGACTTTGTGATTTTGTCCAGAAGGTTGTCTTTAACTCAGACTCCTAAAGTGGTCCATTCCATTGCAACTTCATCTCTTCTGGAGAACATTGAAGAGCAAGTGGAGCTTCCATTCAACCAGCCTTTCTCCGAGTTTCCTGCCATGGTGAATGATCAGTTGGAACAGGCTGATACTTGTATTACTAATGTAGAACAGAAGGCACAGTTGACTGAGTTGTTATACCAGTAGAAGGATCTCTTTGCTGGAGATTCCTATGATTGTAGGTTTACTGACCTGCATGTTACCAGTAAGTACCAACTGTACTATCATTACCATCCTGATGAAGAATGTGTTATACCTTCTGACAAGGATTGGGTTATAAAGTTACTGTTGGACCTCATGGACATTTGTGCCACTCCTCAATTGTTCCACAGGAGTGTTTTCTTTCTTTCTTTTTTTTTTAATTGAATTTTATATTACACATATAGGAACTAATACAGAAAATTAGTGAAATATCACATTAAATCAATCAGGAAAATAATCTAACATAATATCTCTATTTCAACCAATATAACAGGCCTGAATCAAGAGAAATCCAAGTACACAAACAGAATGAACAAAGCTATCACAAAAGATAGATGAAGGAGATATCCTAGTGCAAAGACAAACTTCTGTTTAAATATTAACTCGAGAAGTTAATCTAAAAGGGCAACCTATACCAGATTAGTTGGCTTAGTCTGCTGCTGACAACCAGCCTCCACAGTTTTATTACTCAAAAACATTACCAATTGAGATGGTCCAAAGAATAAGCGTTAGTAAGATGTTTTACCACATGTTTACAGGGAAATTTAAGTACAAAAGCTGCTCCAATGTCTACTACTGTAGGACACAGCTATAAAAACTGCATTCAGAGTTTTTGTGTAGCTTTAGTAACATCAGGAAACATCCTCACATTCAAAGATAAAAATGAAGAGCCTTTGTGCCTAAAATACAAGTAGCCAATCCCTATCAAGATCCAGTGCAAAAGTAACTACCAATGTAGATGGAATAACAAGTTTATCTTTAAAAGATTCCAGGAATGCAGTCAAGTTTAAACTATTCTGAGATATAGGAGATAGAACATCCTGCCCTCTCTCACTAGTCTTCTTCTTAAATGGAGGTAAATAATAAGCTCAAGCGATAGTGGGTAATGTTTGGGAGGGTACTTGCAAATACTCAGGCATAAATTTCTTAAACATATCATGAGGAGAAACTCCAAGCTTCTTAGGAAAATTAATCAGACGCAAATTCTTGCGCCTGGCTGTGTTTTACAAACTTTCACATTTGATTTGCAAGGCAGAATTATCTTTCACCAATGCAGTAGGCACAGTATCTATTTTCTTAACTTCTTCTTCTGTCTTCTGGATACGAGACTCACAAACAGTTAAACGTGATTTATGATTTTCTATTAAAAATTCCAACTTCAAGACTTGAGAACTATTTTGCATTAGTTGCTTAGATAGGCCTTGACCCAATGAAACAATCAAAGTCCATAAGTCATCCAAAGTTAATGCCTAAGGTCTTACTGGATTAAATTTAAAAAATGATGTTGGCTGGTCAACCGCAGCAATATTATCAGTCAAACCAAGAGAGGTTGTCCAAGCAGAACTTACTAGGTTAGAAAGTTGTTCCCAAGGTTTCTCCAGGAGATGTGGTGTCAAAACACTAATTGAGGCTGAAACCAAAACTGTGTCCCCCTGCAACAGAGTCGAAGAACCGGAAATAAGATCTTTCTCCTGTGCCTGCCCTACTACAAGCACTTCTTCCCTCACAGCTACAAGACTCATAGGAGGATTCCTCTCTTCAGGGGTCAGCGAAATGGTGTGGTGAGGAGGAAGCTGAATGGGCACATCAACCTCCGCTATCCTCAGTGACCCATCCCCAGATGGTAAATTCCTGGTCACAAAAGCATCCATCATCGAGGAGATTGAAGGAGGAAACAAATGGGCTGCCAACTCAGCAAAGTCTGATTTCTCCTTTCACTTCACATGCTTAGGTGTAAGGTAAGGAGCACGATGTGAACATGTCCTCACTCTAGGGAGCCATCTTGGATTCTCCCCACAGGAGTGCTTTCTTTGTGATTTTTTTAAATCATTTATTTATAATCTTTCATTTTACAAGGGTCACTTGCAAACAGTAATACAGAGATGACTGTAAATTAATACAATATAAGAAAAAGTCTAACCTAGAAAATATATTGTATACAATCTATCACTTTCTTAGACCACAAAATGAAGAGGAACAGGGGGGGAGTTAATAATTGAGATATTATACTAATAAAACCATTGAGGAAAATGGCCGGGCCAGTTCACATACATTCTTATCTTAATTAAAGATCTTATTCTCTAACTTCCAGGCTATCCGAAATCTTTATAGTGTCTAAAAACACTTGAAGCTGATCCGGTTCAAAAAAGACATATTAAGTCCCAAGATTATCAAACATTTGCATGGATATACTAATGAAAATGTTGTTCCCAATTTTTTATTTTGTTTCTTCTCTCAAAGCCAAGAATCTCTTTCTTCTGTCCTGTGTTGATTTTGTAACATCATGGAAGAGCCAAATCCTTTTTCCAAAAATATTTTTTAAAGAATTTTTGAAGTATAGTTTCATAACTGAATTAACATCTTGTTCAAATACTAAAGACACAATTAAAGTTCTTTGCTGAGTTACCTTAGAAAGTGAGTCTTCTAATAAAGCAGATATATTCAAAGGTTCAATTGGTGCATTTTCTGTTCCTATTAATCATCGCTGTGGTAAATAATATCTCTTATTCACCGGAGGAATAGCTGAATTTGGATAGGCTAGCACTTCTATAAGATATTTTCTAAATAGTTCCATCTGATTTATGCCTTCCACCACAGGAAAATTGAGAATTCTTAAGTTCAACCGTCTATTAAAGTTTTCCATTTATTCAATTTTCCTGTTAAGAATAATTTTGTCTTTTATCAACGCTTCCTCTGTATTTTTAATATCTTTTATATCCTGTTGAATCTGCATAATCTGATTCTTAGATTCTTGTTTAGTATTCTCCAAAGATTGTGTTAAAAGGTCAACTTTACTCACGATTACAGACATATCTTGAGCTGTTTTGTAACCATATCAGTCAGATCTTGCAAAGACTTCCAAATAGCCTCGAGGTTAATCTCTGTGTGGGGGATAAAACCTCCTTCTTCTCTCTCCCTGCTCACTGAGTTTGTGCATTGCCGGTTGGAGTCCTGATTTCTTCGACTTCCGAGTCATTCAGGGCCCCTGCATTTCTCCCAGTTTGAGCAGGACACGGAGGAGGATTAAGCTCGGGAAGCGATAGAGATATGTCAATTGCCCGGAGAGTCGAAGCTCTTCCTTCGGCTCGCAACACTGACTCAGCTTCTGCCAATACTTGTGAACTCGCCGTTATATATCTTTCAATCGGTTGCTGAATTGGGGATGATGTTCTGGCCAGCGGCAGTTGGCCTTTCACCAATCCTTTTCTTTTTGTATGAGGCATGAAGAACGAGTTTGCGAACAAACAGCAGCCGACTTGAGAGACAACCTAATGGTCAGGCCGCCATCTTGACTCCCCCTCCCCCCGAGTGTTTTCTTTTTGAAATAGTGATTGGTAAGTAGATGTTACTTATTCATTTGTTGTACAGAATTAATGATGTCAATTTATTAAGTGCCGTTACTGCCCATGAATTTGTCATTCATTTATGCCAACATTTGCAGAGTGCATTTGCCTTTGCCCAAAAGAATTTGGACAGCAGTGCTATTGCCTACTATGATCAAGGGAGTACCTCATAGGAATACCGAAACTGGTGACAAGGTATTCTTCTTCAAATTTTGACCTAGGCTAAAGAAAAGAGATTTTTGCCCAGTTGGCATGGTCCATTCCCTATTGTGGAAAGGTTTTACCTGTGGCTTACCAAATTCGCCTCGTGAAAAATTCTCAAGGAGTACATTCCCTTAAATGGGTCCACATCAATCAGCTGAGAGTGACTTTGTCCCAGATGTATGTCTTGTTGATATGACCCAATTTAACTATGAAGCAGAATAGCTTTTGTTTTTCAGCTACAGAAACAAGCTATGAAGATTCTGTTCCTGGTTTTCATGCTGAATGGAGCTGTTGCCAAATTGATTGACCTTGTTCCCATACCTGGTGTCTTTCCTCAAGATGTTCCTAATCCACTTGTAGCTCTGAACATTTCCTTCCCTTGTTCCTTCATGATTTCCATTGTCTAATCCTGACTAGTGGGTTCCTTTTCCCAAGAATTTTGGTCTTAATGTTGGGGGAGTGTTTTTGTTTTCTTTTTTAAAAAATTTACCTTGCCACAGATCCAGTTGTTCCTGAAATTGAACTTCTGGATGTGTTTCGTGGACATATAATTGACTTTATTTCTGAACTGTGTCCACTCCTTCGGTTTTACGACTCTCTCCATCATCACCATCTTGTGGACTATCTTGTTCCTGATTGCTTCTTGGTATGGGAAGTTTGCCATTTATGCTGCATCATTCGTCACAGTCCATCACCATTGACTCTGAGATTGTATGATTTTGTGGAGACCACCCCTGTTTAATTCTCCATGCGGATGCTTTGCTAAGCATTACATAGTACCATGTGATTTGAATTTTGATTATGTGTTAAGACATTGTACTAATGCCACATTAATTGTTCTAGTATTCATTTATTTGAATTACTTTTGAACACTGCTTTATGACTGACTGACTGACTGACTGAAGTATTTGCTTCTACTTTTTCATTTTTATAGAGAGTTACTTTTGAGTTTTCTGTTCTACTCATGTTTTGATGCATCTCTTTAGACTTGACCATGAGTCCTGGTGTAACCTGTCTAGTTGTATTGTTAGTTAAGATGTAGCTGGAATAGACTCCTTTGTAATTAATTCTACCTCT
The DNA here is from genome assembly GCF_901765095.1 of Microcaecilia unicolor. Taxonomy (NCBI): domain Eukaryota; kingdom Metazoa; phylum Chordata; class Amphibia; order Gymnophiona; family Siphonopidae; genus Microcaecilia; species Microcaecilia unicolor. The sequence continues at coordinate 556,660,554 of NC_044031.1, read as the reverse complement.
AGGGGGGAGGAGCTGTAGGGGTCTTTTCCTGCTGTCTCACCTTTGCTGGTTAGGCCTGAACCATTTTTTCCTGATCTAATATGGATGTCACAGTTGTGCCCTGGTTTCAGGCTCTCAGTCATCTCACCCCCTGGTGGCCAGGCCTGGTGGCTACATTGGATTGTCTGTGTGCTGTTTCCCGTTCCAGACTTCAGTCCAGTCCAGTCCGGATCTTCCGGCCTGCCAGACTTGCTTGTCTTGTTTGAGCCTGCACAGCACCCTTAGCTGCCTGGTGATTGCTGCAGCTGAATCTCAGCTGCTGCTGGGCTTATTAGCCTTTTGGAAGCTTTCTGCCTTTGCCTCGCCTAAGGCCCTGGTTTGTTGGTGCTTGTTGCACTTCTGCTTAGCTTGGTTTTTATTCTAGTTCCTTGTCTGAAGCTAGTTAGTCTGTGTGTAGTTTAGCTTAGGGCTATTGTTTGTTTCCTAGACTTGTCCCTTTGTTTGTCTTTTTGTGTTTAGTTTCTGTTTGTCTGTGTTTCTTCTTCAGTGGCTGCTTGGCAGCTTTCAGTTCTGTCTCGTGTTTGTCAGTATTTGTTCTCTGTTTTAGTGGCTGCTTGCAGCTTCCAGTTCCTACCCTGTCCTGTAAGTCCTGTCGGCCGCCTGCAGCCAGGGGCTCAACTCCTTGGGAAGGGTGGCTAGTGCAGGTGAAGTCTTGCTGTTCCTATCTGAGTTCTGTCTTGTTCCTGGTGTGGGGTGGTTTTGCCTGCCGCTGCCGCTCCTCGAAGTGGCCCAAGGGCTCACTAACCTAGTTCCTGCTTTGGAAAACATGGAAATGGATTCTGCAGCCTGAGGCCTGAATACAACAGAAACCAGCTTTCTTCAAGGAATACTTCTTGACATAGCTGTGCTGCTGGCTTCGTCCGAGGACATGTGTTTACATGCACTAGCCATCCTCCTTATCTCCTGGGAGGTGCGGATGAGCAGTTTTCACAGAGACAGAGTCTCCGGTACATCAATGAACCATGGATGGGGAGTTTGCTACCATCAGGCTTGTGACTGATAAGATAATCCTGTTAGAAGCTTCATAAAGCTTCATTGTCATGACTGTGAATAATCTTTTGGACAGTGATGCATGGTTGGTGATTGGTCCATGTGTGTCACCTGACCCAGAGGAATGCAAATGCTGGGCATGAGAAAGAGACAGAGTGAGTTAGAGAACAGAAGATTACTGCCTGGTAGATATAGTGCTCTCTCGGAGGAGCTAGAAATTATTTTTCCTAAACACCTGTAAACTGGATTCCTTGTGCTGAGAGCTGACAGGGTCAAGTTCAGCCACAGGCCAGTGGCTTCCCCAGAGACTGACTAACCAGCTGCACAGAATAGAGACTTTGGACTAAACACTTATTAGATTGTAAGCTCTTTGAGCAGGGACTGTCTTTCTTCTATGTTTGTGCAGCACTGCGTATGCCTTGTAGCGCTATAGAAATGCTAAATAGTAGTAGTAGTAGTAGTAGACCTCAAAGGTGAGATTCAAGATTTTTCTTCTTATGGCTCAGGGTTTAGTTAGCTGTTGTCTTTGCATTCAACTGATTGGTTTATTCATAGGACACTATAGTTGTATAATTATTTATATATATTGGTATAATAATCTGTATATTTTGGTAGTATACAGAGTTTTGTAACTTGCTTTGCATTTTGCCATATTGTTATTTTTATATCTATAGTAAATATTTCCATTTTGGACTTATTTCTTTCATTGGTGTAAAGCCTAAGGGTCACATTTAGGTACTGATCATCCCCTTGTGTCAAACGAGTCAGAGTAATTGCTGAATAAGTAATTTTCGGTCACCTTACAGTGCCTTACACACCTGAACTTAAAAGTCTCTAGGCCTTAAAGCCTGGAGATTCAAAGGTCGATTCTAAAACTCCTTCCTTTGCAAATTCAAGAAGTTATACTTCTTCAATATTTGATGCATCTATCTGATTCAGAAACAAACCAAACAGAGAGGGTAAACAGCATACATAGAAAGTACACAAACAAAAAAAGCAACACTGGGCCTTCAAGACTGGAACAACAGGAGTATTTTATTGACAAGTGACTCGACACGGGCCGTGTTTTGGCGTTAAAAAATGACTGCCTCAGGGGTCAGGGTCTAAATGCAATTTATTTAGAATTGTATTTATGTCCAATATATCCCAAAATGAACGGGGGGAATTCTGTGAAAACAAAGCTCGCCTGTCAGGATGGACAGACCGCAATGCAGAGTGGAGAACTCCTGTGTTAGCCTTGTATTCGCTTAAAACAAAATGTAAGCGAATACAAGACTAACACAGGAGTTCTCCACTCTGCATTGCGGTCTGTCCATCCTGACAGACGAGCTTTGTGTCGGGTCACTTGTCAATAAAATACTCCTGTTGTTCCGGTCTTGAAGGCCCAGTGTTGCTTTTTTTGTTTGTGTTCTATCTGATTCAGGCATCAAGACTTACATAAGTACATAAGTAATGCCACACTGGGAAAAGACCAAGGGTCCATCAAGCCCAGCATCCTGTCCACAACAGCGGCCAATCCAGGCCAAGGGCACCTGGCAAGTTTCCCAAACGTACAAACATTCTATATATGTTATTCCTGGAATTGTGGATTTTTCCCAAGTCCATTTAGTAGTGGTTTAGGGACTTGTCCTTTAGGAAACAGTCTAACCCCTTTTTAAACTCTGCCAAGCTAACCGCCTTCACCACGTTCTCCGGCAACGAATTCCAGAGTTTAATTATGCGTTGGGTGAAGAAACATTTTCTCCAATTTGTTTTAAATTTACTACACTGCAGTTTCATCGCATGCCCCCTAGTCCTAGTCCTAGTATTTTTGGAAAGCGTGAACAGACGCTTCACATCCACCTGTTTCACTCCACTCATTATTTTATATGCCTCTATCATGTCTCCCCTCAGCCGTCTCTTCTCCAAACTGAAAAGCCCTAGCCTCCTTAGTCTTTCTTCAAAGGGAAGTCTTCCCAACCCCGCTATCATTTTAGTCGCCCTTCGCTGCACCTTTTCAATTCTACTATATCTTTCTTCAGATGCGGCGACCAGAATTGAACACAATACTCAAAGTGCAGTCGTACCATGGAGCGATACAACGGCATTATAACATCCTCACACCTGCTTTCCATACCTTTCCTAATAATACCCAACATTCTATTCGCTTTCCTAGCCGCAGCAGCACACTGAGCAGAAGGTTTCAGTGTATTATCGACGACAACACCCAGATCCCTTTCTTGGCCCGTAACTCCTAACATGGAACCTTGCATGACGTAGCTATAATTTGGGTTCTTTTTTCCCACATGCATCACCTTGAACTTGCTCACATTAAACGTCATCTGCCATTTAGCTGCCCAGTCTCCCAGTCTCGTAAGGTCCTTCTGTAATGTTTCACAATCCTGTCGCAAGTGAACGACTTTGAATAACTTTGTGTCATCAGCAAATTTAATTACCTCGCTAGTTACTCCCATCTCTAAATCATTTATAAATATATTATAAAGCAGTGGTCCTAGCACAGACCCATGAGGAACCCCACTAGTTACCCTTCTCCATTGTAAATACTGCCCATTTAATCCCACTCTCTGTTTCCTATTCCTTCAGCCAGTGTTTAATCCACAATAGGACATATCCTCCTATCCCCCTATCTTCATCAGTTCAAATACATTTGGCAACAATTTCTGCTTTCCATGACTTTTCTAATAATAAACCAATATCTTCTCATCCCCTTGTGATCCATTTTATTAAAAGTTAATGGAACATTAGACTCCTATACAATCACCGTACCCTGACTGAAACTTTAATTTTTTCATCCTTCCTTTGAACCCATAGGCTCAGTGGACTTAAAAGTTCTCACTTGGAAGACTACTTCTAGTTGCCATCATGTCACACAGATCACTGAGATTCAAGCTTTAGTCCATTACCCTCTATATACCAAATTCTTTCCTACTATGGTAGTGCTTCAAATGCATCGTCTTTCCACTTGAATCAAGAAATTTGTCTACCAGAGTGTTCTTTCCAAAGCCTCACTCTCATCCAGTAGAACAGACCTTACATTTATTAGACTGTTGACGAGCCCTGTTGTACTATTTTCTTTTCAACTGTTTGTGTCATTTCCTCAACACTCCTTATGTATCTCTGTATCTAAACATACTTTAGATTGGATTGCAGATTGTATATCTTTCTGCTAAAGTACATTTCCCTCATCACCTTGGAGCCCACTGATTGATGTCAAAGTCTTCCTCCACAGCTCATCTCTGAGGCATCTGCAAAACTGCAACCTGGTCATCGCCACACAATTTTTTGAAGCATTACTGTCAAGATCTGGGGTCCTCAAATACAGTACTTGAGATCCATAACCCTGTCTTTTCAGGATTTCCACAATGAATATGTAAGAGATCTATTTGCATTCACTGTTTCCATTACATGAAGATAGATCGCATATATATTCATTGTGGAATTCCTGAAAACTAGGCTAGGTTGTGGAACTTGAGGACTGGATTTGAGGACCACTGCTCTAAAAAATGCAGCTAGATCTTACAGCAAATATGGAGAAGCAGTTCGTCAAAATTTCATTGCATAATCAAAATCTCCTCCACCTTTCATTACATAGATTTCCTAGGTGTTCTTATTATAATTGCAACCCTCTGACTGGGAAGCACCAAGTGTGGCTGCATTATCCAATCTGTTCACGGAGAACCCCCTTTACAGGTAAGCAACTTCATTTTATGTCATTAACATCATGTTAACAATGCTAATAGTAAACACACTGGAACAAAAATACTTAGGCGGCAATATTTGGCACACAGCACTCAGCAATGTTTTTTAAATGATGATCACTGTGGGCTGATTTAGACCCGGATATTCAGTGCAGGGTCTAATCTGGCTACTGGCACTGACTATCTGAGTCTTTGCAGGATATTCACTGCCGGTACCTAGTCAACTAATTGGACATAGTTTGGACAGCATTATCCCCCAATTCTATATATGGCACCTTCAATTACGCGTGCAAATCTGGGCGTATTCTGATTTGTATTCATAACATTATTTGATAATGAGCCAATCAGTGCAGATAAATGGATGCTAAAAAGAACTAACTGGAAATAATTAGAATTTACGTGCACAACTTGCTAATCATATTCTATAATATAATCCATGTAAATTCTACCAAAAAGATATCAAACGGGGGCACTGCTATGGGAGAAGATGGGCGGGTCATGAGCATTCCAAACATTTACGTGTAGTGTTATAGAATAACCTGCTCTGCACCTAAAGTAAGGTGTGGGCATTTACACTAGGTTTTCATTGGCGTAAATGGCTGCACCTAAATTCTAGTTATGTGGACAGATTTAGGCGTATTCTGTAAACCGCTCCTAACTTTAGGCGCAGTTTACAGAATACACTGTGTTTTCCTTCGGCACTGATTTTATAGATGACATATATAGAATTAGGTCATATATGCAGTCCTACTTGCCCAATTATTTATCAGTGCACCAGCACAGAATATCAGCCTTGACTCAGATGATTTCCAGCATCCAGGTCTGCCCTGCCTCCACTCAGGCAGTAACCAGATAGTACCAAGGTCAGAGCTGATACTTGGCAGCAGTCTCAGGGGTCCTTTTTACTAAGGTGCGCTGAAAAATGGGCTATGCTAGTGTAGGCATGTGTTTTGGACGTGTGCAGATCCATTTTCAGCATGCCTGTAAAAAAGGCCTTTTTATAAGTTTTGCCGAAAATTGTCTCACGTCCATTTTGCGTCTGAGACCTTACCATAACCCATTGACTTAGTGGTAATGTCTCAAGCAGTAACCATGTGGTAATCATCTATGCGTGTAGCATGATGATTACTGCTCAGTTTCCGCCGCACATAGGAAAATAAAAATTATTTTCCGGCACGTGTAGCGGACGCATATAAAAATGAAATTACTGCCCAGGCCACGCGGTAGCTGAGCGGTAACTCCAAACTGACACATGTAGGATGTGCGTACGCGCCTACACGGCTTAGTAAAAGGGCCCCTGATTTGTACAGTGCTATTTATATGGGAAGGAGATTCTCCTGCCCTATTAAAAAGTGCTGAATACTGATCTCTAAGTTTCTCCAAATTTTCTACCTGGAAAAATATTTATTTAAACACAGGCATCTGGCTCATAAAATGTCAGGAACATATTAGTGTCAGCTTCATATGTACCTAGCAAGTAGTTCTGAGACATAAACTCTAATTTAAAAAAAATCTTAATTTAATCTCACTAAGTATAATGCAATGAATTAGAAAACTTTCAGCTGTTATAACTGGTCTGACAAACTGTAAAAGTTTGCAGTGTGAAAACAGATTAAGATACCTCGCCTAAAAATTCACTTTCTTCTTCCCGAACTCGGGCTTGATCCCAAAGTGTAATTTCCAACATCCGTTCCCGAAATTCTCTCCGATGAACCGGAGAATAAATGAATGTTTGGTTCCATTTGGGTTCCAAAGTCTTTTTCACTGTTTTTGTTCTTCTTTTGTTTTTATCACTGCAATAGATAAATCATAAAAAAACTTCAAAGCCTATCCCCCTCCTGTGCACTATACAATGTTTTTAGCTATCATGGATCATTATCAATTTAATGGATAAAATGCACTACATAAGATGTACTTTTTTAAACATAAATATAAACATAATGGTCCCACTGACCAGATCAGACCCAGATAGTGCTGCTGAAAGTTTGGTCAGCGCTATCCAAGGCAGTGTCAGGATGATCTAGGGGCAGAATTTTGAAGGAATCTGGGAGGCTGTCCTAACTTTATCAGGATTGTTATCCAGGTACTGATCTGAATATTGCTAGTGACCAGAAAAAAGCCAGCGGTGGAATTATACCTGGATATTCAGTGGTGGTATCATGGTATGGCATGGCACTGAATATCTGGATATAAAAATCTCCCAGCAGCCAGCATTTACAGTCTGAATATTGACTTGGGAAATTTCTGCATTGTATTTCCTCCTTCCTTCTTGGAACTGTCCCACAACAAACGGCTCATGCTCTTTTATGAACTAGTAAAAGTAGTTCAATTCAAATTAAAGTGATCAAGCAAACCTCAGAAAGCTTTCTAATGTGATAAGAAGACCCATGGGGTTGGGAGTAATTTTATAAGAAAGAGACACTTATAAAATTGCTTAGGATATATGCACATAAAAAAGTATGTGCTGTGAGTTGACCTGTATACATGTCTATCTTGTGTAAAATTAAGAATTCGGGGGGGGGGGGGGGGAGGGAGAGTTTGGGAGATGTTTGCAACAGGTATAAATTTGTGTAAACTTTCCAGGAGGTAATATGACACCTATATAGATAAGCTGTTTTTATAATATACACTTAATTTATGCATAAATCTGCTGCATAATTTAGCCAAGTTCAAAACTGAAAAATCCCTTGGGGAAAAAAAAGAGTGCAATGCAGAAAATCAAAACAAAAACTATGCCCAAACCAAGAATTAATATGAAATAGGCAAATATAGTGTTGTAGGGAGAAGCTCCGGAACTCATTGCTCGAGGATATGGGAAAAGCAGTTACATAAGAGCATACTGGGTCAGACTGATGGTCCATCTAGCCCAGTATCCTGTTTCCAACAGTGGCCAATCCAGGTCTCAAGTACCTGGAAGAAACCCAAATAGTAGCAAAATTCCATGCTACGCATCCCAGGGCAAACAGTGGCTGCCTCATGTTTACCGTAATAGGAGACTATGGACTTTTCCTCCAGGAACCTGTCCAAACCTTTCTGAAACCCAGATATGCTAACCGCTGTTATACAGCTGTTACAAATATCTTTGTATTTTTTTAAACAGTAAAAAATCAATTCATGATTACCCTATTTACACTACTCAGGATTTTGTAGACCTGTATCATATCCTTCCTCTGCAGTCTCTTTTCCAAGCTGAACTGCCCTAACCTCTTTAGCCTTTCCTCGTGAGAGGAGTTCTGTCTCCTTATTTTGGTTGCCCTTTTTCTGTTTAAATGATTTTTATTGACTTTTTCATAACTGAAGTACATACTCGCTGGTGCAAACAATCTCAATTCTTATACAATCTCCTCTGTTAACAGCAAACTTCTAAATACTGAACCCTCCTCACCCTCAATCCCCCCCTCTTCTCCCCCTCCCCCCATCCCCCCCCCAAATGGCAATTCCATAATTGTCTTGTGGGCCGTACTGCCCTGTCTTTTTACATATTCAATAAGTACCCTCGTGCCTTAGGCATCAATGTGTCCATGAACAGGCCCCACCTGTGGTAGAAGCTCCTCTCTCTGGCGGGGGGCTGTTGCTTTGCTTCCAGTCTTTCAAATCTCATAAGCTGTATCATCTCCCCTCTCCAGGACTGGTATAGAGGGGGGCTTTGGAGACAACCATGCTGTTAATATGCTATGTTTGGCTACAATAATGGCTCTAGACGCAAATTCTTTCATACCCAGCTGATTTGGACCACAGATTTGTAGCTTTCCAAATAGTAGCTCTGGATTTAATTGCCAGTCCCTGTGCCATATACGTGATATCCACTTCAGTAGCCTGCCCCAGAAAGTGTGAATTTTTGGGCAAACCCAAAACATATGTCCAAGGGTGGCTCCCTCTACCCCACATTTTGGGCACGCCCCATCCGAGGACAGCCCCATATAGAATGCCCTCCTTGGTGGTATGTGGGCTCTGAGTGCCATTTTGTATTGGATTTCCCAATGTTTTGATAAATGGGTTATCCGCCATAGCCTCAATACATGATCTTTCAGCGTTCCAGCAGCTATAGTCACTCCCAGCTCCTAACTCCATACCTCTGACAGCTTCCTAGTGTCGAGCTCTGCCTTTGTGTCTTTTATGTGCCTATGGTGGAACGTCAGTGGAACCTTCTGTTGGGATCTGAAAGTAAACGCTTCCGCCAGCTCCTCCTGCACATCTTCAGTTAGGGAATCCCATGGTAAGCTAGCTATATAGTGTTTCAGCTGGTAGTAGTAAAATATGTCAGATGTGGTTAACTTAAAGCTTTTCTGCAGTTCATCAAAAGATTTAATTTTCCCGTCTTCTGTCAACACCTGGGTCAGATAAATCAAGCCTTGTTGATTCCATCTCCTATATGCATTATGTAACTGCCCTGGCTTAAAATCTGGGTTCCCGCATATAGGCAGGTACGGCATCGTTTTTTGCTGTGAAACGGTGCAATCTGCAGACCCATCTCCAAACCGCTCGTGCGGTTGTAAAGATTCCTGTATCTATATATTCATTGCATGTTATTGTAATTGGTGCATGTAACAGATATCCAGGGTGTATCTTTTGTAGACCTGTTATCTCTATTTCAGTGGCCGAGAAATAACTTGTTCCTCTGAGCCAATCATTTATGTGGCGCATGCCACTTGCCACAGTTAAGTGTCATATACTCTGGAGCCCCAGACCTCTGTATTCCACTGGGGTTTCTAGTGTCCATAGTGGTATCCTAGCCCGTTTCCCCCGCCAGAGGAATCTCTGAATAACTCAGTTCAACGTCTTTTCATCAGAGTCTGTGAGGAATAGCGGGAGCACCTGGAATACATAAAGCCACCTAGGCACAATCATCATGTTTATTACAGCAATACGTCCCATCAAAGACAATGGGTAATCATGCCATAACTGCAATCTTGTGCGTGTATCCCCAATCAACTTAGAGACATTTAAGTGATATAGCTGCGTCAATTCCTTTGGTATACGGACCCCCAAGTATCTAAACTCTCTTTCCGCCCAAGTCACATTAAGTTGCCTTTGGGTCCCTTCCCCCTGCACCATCATGGCTGTTGATTTTTTAAGATTTAAGGTAAACCCTGAAAGCAGACTATTCCTCTCAATTTTTTGTAACAAGATTGTCTGGATTGGTAGTCAAAATCAATAAATTGTCTGCAAATGCTAACGCTTTGATCTCATGAGCTCCAATCCTTGCCCCCTGTATCTCTCGTTCTAATTTTATTGCTCTAAGTAGTGGTTCCAGCACAAGTATAAACAGTAGGGGTGACAAAGGGCACCCCTGACGTGTTCCCTTATTAATCGGAAAATGTTCACTTTTCACTCCATTAATGAGGATCGCCGCCGAGGGTTCTTTATATAAGGCGTTAATGGCATCATGGAACCAACCCTGGAAACCCATATAGTGCAGTGTACCAAACATAAACTCCCAGTCTACTTTGTCAAATGCTTTTTCTGCGTCGAGATTTGGTTGCCCTTTTTAAAACCTTTTCTAATTCTGCTATATCTTTTTTGAGATAAGAAAACCAGAACTGCAGTGCTTTAAAAAAAAAAAAAAAAGGAAAAATTCCTGTAAGTAAAGTCCATAAAAGATTATTTAAATAGACTTGAGAAAAGCCACTGCTTATCCACTGGAATAAGTAGCATTGCATCTAGCTACTTTTTGGGTTCTGCAAGGTGCTTCTGCCCAGGATTGGCCACTGTTAGAACAGGATACTAGGCAAGACGGACCTTTGGTTTGACCCAGTAAGGCAATTCTTATGTTCATACCTGGGCAAATGACTTTCTAAAGGTTGTCCTTAAAGTCAGTTAAAAATACAATGGGGTTAAATTGCACATGTGTGTTTGGCCAAATTAAGGGCCTCTTTTACAAAGCCGTGCTACTGATTCTCGGTGTGGCAAATGAGAGGAAGCTCATTCAATTCCTATGGGATTCCTCTCATTTGCTGCATGGGAATCACTAGTGCAGCTTTATAAAAGAAGCCCGCAGGAAAGTCATTCCCTACCATATTCAGGGCAGGGTCACAGGTTAGATTTGAAATCTAAGATTTGAAATCTATGCATATGATTTTCCAAGAAAATCTGACCACACCAAAAACAGACACAAAATTAATTGGTCCATGAGTAATTATTTTTAAAGAAAAACTGCATGAATAATTCCCCTATGAAAATTAGGCAAGATATATACAAACAAAAACTTGAAAGTATGAAGGGTGCTTGAAAATTTCCTCATTACCTTACTTCAAAATCACACTCTTTTTCCAATACACCTGAATAGTTCAAGTGGCATCATAAAATTCAATTTTAGGACAGTATACATCTTCTACAAGTCATATAAACAGGTCCTTGTGTAAAACTTTTACAGCAGGTAGAATTAGCCAGTTTGCCATCTTTGTCTCCATAATCTTGTGGTAGATATTCACTTGCTTTAAGTAGAGGTGTCAAACTGCATTCCTGGAAGGCTGCAATCAGGCTTTCAGGCTCTCTCTAAGGTAAAATTATGTATCATACCTGATAATTTTCCATTAATCATAGCAGATCAATCCATAGACTGGTGGGTTGTGTCCATCTACCAGCAGGTGGAGATAGAGAGCAATCTTTTGCCTCTCTATATGTGGTCATGTGCTACCAGGAAATCCTCAGTATAGTCGATATCAAAGCTCCATTCGCAGGAATCACCAAACATAGAGAATTACACTCACAAAGGGACACTCCGCCAAAGCGGGGGGGGGGGGGGGGCACCCACACCCACCGACGCGGGGAGAACTGGTATGTCCTGCTACCGCAACCGCGGAAGGAGCTGGCTTAATCCATCACCGCCAAAGTGAGAGGGAAACAAAGCTACCCTACTACCGCACGAAGCGGGAGGAAGCACTGGCATAATTTAGCTATGAATCCAACCACCGTCGAAACGGGGGGAAAGAAGCAGCAGCTCACTATAACACAAAGTCGTCCCAACTCCAGGGAAATCCAAATGGAAGAACTTGAACTCAAAGTCCTCCTGAACAGGAACTGAAGTCTAAACTTGAACCTGAAATATAACTGAACTAGAACAAACAGTACAGATATCTGGGAGGGACTATGGATTGATCTGCTATGATTAATGGAAAGAAAATTATCAGGTATGATACATAATTTTACCTTCCATATCATCAAGCAGATCAATCCATAGACTGGTGGGATGTACCCAAGCAGTACTCACCCAGGGCGGGACATGGAAATCCCAGAACGCAACACTGAAGCTCCACACTGGGCCTTGGCCTGTGCTGCCATGTCCAAGCGATAATGCCGTGAGAAGGTATGAACCGACGCCCAAGTCGCCATCTGCAAATCTCCTCCCAGGAAACGGACCTGGACTCTGCCATTGAAGCCGCCTGTGCTCTAGTAGAATGAGCCTTCAGCTGGATAGGCAGCACCTTCCCTGCGGCAACATAAGCCGCCGCAATCGTTTCCTTGACCCAACGTGCCACGATAGGTTTAGATGCCTGCAGACCCCTACGGGGGCCCACGAACAGCACGAACAGGTGATCCGACTTCCGGAAATCGTTGGTCACTTCCAAGTATCTGATGATAACTCGTCTAACATCTAGGCATCTGAGAGCATGATACTCCTCTGGATAATCCTCCCTATGGAAGGAGGGTAGACAAAGCTGCTGATTCACATGGAAGCGAGAAACAATCTTGGGCAGGAAGGAAGGCACTGGGCGAATAGACCCTCCTGCCTCCGTGAACCACAGGAATGGCTCTCTACACGAGAGCGCCTGGAGCTCGGAAACCCTCCTGGCTGAAGCGATTGCCACCAAAAAGACCGCTTTCAACGTCAGGTCCTTCAGAGATATTACTTTAGGATTCAGGCACAGTGAATGGCTATAATTTGCTCAGCCCCCTGAGGAAGCTCAAGAATAGAGTGAAACGGAGAGCCCCGTTGGGCAGAGATACAAAGCTAAGTGGCATAACATATACCTCATGAAGTGCCTTAGAATGTTATAATTATCTAGAAATATCAAATGATTCATGGAGTGACAATTGATTTAATGAATAAATATGTGGAGTTTTTTGACCAATGATAATAACGGAGTCTAGAAGAAGCTGGCATTTAGAAAAATATTTGTTCTGCTGCCAAGCGTAGACTACTGAGGTCTTTTTCTCCACAACATTCATTTGAATCACTTCACATAGTATTGGCTCATGGTGATTAGTTATCATTAATTTTTTGAAACTTCAGCTTGCATAATTAACACAACATTGATAACTGCTGCCAAAGACAAAGGACCTTATTTACTAAGCTGTGCCAGAGGCACGCTAATGTTTTTAGCGCACACTGACAATAGAGACACCCATAGGAATATATGGGCGTCTCTAGCATTAGCGTATGCTAAAGACACTAGTGCGCCTTAGTAAACAGGGCCCAAACTGTCTCTTGCTATACATAGAATCTCTATAAGTCTGCATGAAATGAATTCTTAAACAAGAAAAGCAATATTTTCTGACTTAAATAAAACTGTACAAGTGAATTTAGAAAAAGAGCTAAACAGTATACTGAAGCAACATTTTGAACCAAAGATATCTAAAGATAATTATAAATCCTAAATAAAAAGTTTTACTGAAGCAACAACAGAGCTCCTCTTCCTAAGAAGCTGACACTTCAAAGGGACTCAGACCCTCAGCAAGAACTGTCTGAATAATTAACACACAATTGATAACTGCTGCCAAAGACAAACTGTCTTTTGCTATACTCTAAAACTCTATAAGTCTGCATGCAGTGAACTATTAACCAAGGAAATCAATATTTCTGACTTAAATAAAACTGTTTAAGTGAATTTGGAAAACAGCTAAACAGTATACTGAAGCAACATTTTTAACCAATAAAGATATCTAGGGATAATTATCAAGTTTTGTGGAGATCTAAAAACAGTACTCCCTTAGCATTGCTTTTTAGCTGCATTCTAAAGAGTGCTTAAAGTCAATTACTCTCCTTTGTCTTTCAATTACCTGAATTGCTCAGCTCCCCTCTTCTTCCCCTCTCCATTGCCTGTAGTAATTCCAAGCTTGCAACTTGAATAAAGATAATTATCTGGATTTGTAACCATGAGAGCTACACTGTGGCCTGTCACCCGCCCTTAACTCTCCTTTCACAGCTGTATGACTGGCTATGGAAGAACGACAGCTTGAAAGAGAAACCCAAGGAAGGCTTAAGGTCAATTACTCTCCTTTGTTTCCTTACTGCTGCACGCCTGACTATGGAAGAATGGCAGCTTGAAAGACGGGCCGTGCCTAATAACGGTAAGTCATAGCATCATATTGAAGTCTGCCACAATGGCACATCTACACCTACCCACCTTATGGGCCCTAGAACACCATGACCTCTCCTCATTATCAATTCCTTTTACCCTCAAGAAGGACTCTGTTATGAAGTCTTTAACAGTGCACATTTAGGTCTGATACAGAATGCTAAACCTGACTTAAATTAGCTCAAAATGTTATCACCATGAAGTGGCTCAAATGAATTTGCTTAGCCCTTTTGAGCATGTTGGGCAGCAACCTACCAGATAACTTTGTGTCTAATCCTATCCCCATAATCTATAATCCGTCTAGATAACACTGTACTAAAAAACACCCTACCTGTAATGTCAGATACCTGCTAGACAATGAATATATATACCATCAGAACAGTATTATGGTTTCAGACCAGAACCAAATGGCTAACATTTGACGACCTAAAATACTTGTTACCTTGTGAAATTACCCAAACAAGTCTCCCCTTTGGAACACAAGTCTCAACTCACTCCTGTCCCCGTTATTTATATTAATGCCAGGTCTGTGGGGAACAAGACTCTCTTATTCAGGGATTCACTAGAATCTTCAGATCTGGGCCTTCTGTGTATCTCAGAAACATGGTTCACAGAAGCTGACAGAACGATATTGCCTTGCATCTATCCACCCGGTTATGGTATTCTTCACTCTCCAAGACAGTGTTAAAAGGGAGGCAGACTTGCTCTTATATTTAAGAGTTTTTTCCCACATGTCTTTAGTTAGTTTTGGGGTTTTCCCTGAACTGGAATATATACAGTGTAAATTCTATGATGATTCAAAAGAGGCATATCAAATCGCCTTATTCCTCATTTACCGTCCTCCGGGAACTTGGTCTAAGGCAGAACCTCAACTTGTAGTGATTACTTCCTCTGCCATGTCATGATTTTCTACAATTATCTTCCTGGGTGACTTAAACCTACACTTGGAAAATGATGCAGGCACCAATGTCCACAACTTCAAATCATTGCTGAAGGATTGTGAGCTAACTACATTCTTCAAGGGTGGAACCCATGAAAAAGGCCATACGTTAGACTGCATGACTTCTTATTCTAATGACCAGTTCATTCAAATGGAAGCCAGTACCATGGTCTGACCACTTCCAACTGGATTTCACTATTGATACCTGTATGTCAAGCTTAACCAGACACGTCATCCCAACTCATCAACTCCAAAGGTAAAATCAACGAGGCCACTTTCTGCTGTGAGCTAACACATTCCCTCACTACTCATCTCCTACATATGGTTCGATCATATCTAGCTGGGATATTAAGGTGAAAGCCATACTAGACAAAATTGTTCCATTTACCACTAAAATGGTCAAGACATCCAGAAATTCACCATGGTTTACAAAAGAACTATCCATCCTAAAAAGGGAATGTCAATAATTTGAAAAGCAATGCTGAAAGAACAAAGATACTACTGATAAATCCAAATGGAAGTCAGCCTTCTGATGCTACAAAAAGAAGCTAGATGATTCAAAATGTCAGTACTATAGCAGCCTATCAAGATGATCCTGACAAAAACAAACTTTTCTCCTTAGTTAAAACACTAGCTTCCACTAAAGATGATGAACATGTCTCACTGCCCAAGACCTAGCTGATCATTTCACCAATAAGATCCTCCAAATTAAGTCTGAACCATCTAAAGCTACTCCAACAGAGGAAAATAGTCAACTCGTAGTAAAGCCTCAATCACCAGAGATCCTACAACCCAAGGACTCAAAATGGACAAAACTGGTAATCTTGTCAACCACTAACAGTTCAGGATGTAAGATCACTGCTGGTGAAAGGCTCCCGAGCCAACTGCTCCCTGGATCAATGCTCAAAATACCTAATCAAATCCATCCCTATGGAAGCAGTAAGCTGGTTACTCTATGATCTCAATGAGCTGTTAAAAACTGGCTCTCTTCCTCCTGATATGGGCAAAATTGTTCTCACTCCGCTGTTGAAGGGATCTGGGCTACATGTAACATTTCCTACAAACTACCATCCAGTGACAAGCACACCTGTTTTTACTGAAGTATTAGAAACCTATATTAGTAAACAACTCTATTTATATCTGGAAAAAGTTTCTATATTACACTGGTCACAATTTGGCTTCAGATTGTCACATAGTGGAGTGGAGGAGTGGACTAGTGGTTAGAGCACTGGTCTTTCAATCCAGAGGTGGCCGGTTCAAATCCCGCTGCTGCTCCTTGTGATCTTGGGCAAGTCACTTAACCCTCCATTGCCTCAAGTACAGACTTAGATTGTGAGCCCTCCTGGGACAAAGAAATATCCAGTGTACCTGAACGTAACTCACCTTGAGCTACTACTGGAAAAGGTGTGAGCAAAATCTAAATAAATAAAATAGTAAATAAAATAGTATGGAAACATTGCTGCTAGTTCTAACTACATATGTCAAACACCACCTATGCAAAGGTGACCAAGTAATTCTTCTCAAATGTGATATATCTGCAGTGTTTGATGCGGTTGACCACACACTGCTACTCAAACGCCTGGACCAAATAGGAATAACAGGGACTGTGCTCAAATGGTTCAGTGAATTCCTTTCAAATGAAAGCTATTCTGTCAAGCAAAACAACCAACTTTCCAACTACTGGTCTAACAGTCAGGTCCCGCAGGGATCTCCCCTCTCACATATCCTGTTTAATCTCTTTATGTTACCCCTTGCCTCAATACACCTGGATTTTAATGAACTACTATTACTCTACATGGATGACATCATGATTCTCTTACCAGTGACAGCATCAAAGATACAACTCAGGCTGTAGTGAATCACATGACTGCTGTTAGCACCTGGTCTCTGACCAATAAATTGAAATTGAACGTGCAAAAAACCAAGGCCCTGTGGTTCTGAAATCAAGGTGTTGAGGTCCCATCATCAATATCTTTGTCCAATGGTCAAAGTTTTACAGTCGAGTCTGAAACCAGAGTACCAGGGGTATTGCTTGATTCTTAACTCACCTTCTCTTCTCATATTAATCAGCTATGGAAGAAAACACTATTCAAAATGAGACAGCTAAGTCGAGTCAGACCACTCTTCGACCAAAAAGCCTTCATACTACTAGTTCAAATGATAGTCCTACCTCTCTTGGATTACTGTAATGTTCTATTTCTTGGTATTAAGTGTCAATATCAGAAAAAAACTGCACATCATACAGAATACAGCTGCTAGACTAATATACAGATTGAATAGATGTACTAGTGTTTCAACTCATCTTAACAAACTGAAATGGCTTCCCATAGCAGAAAGACTCAGGATCAAAGCTGCATGTTTAGTTTTTCAAATCTTACAGGGTTTTACCTCTGAACTGCTAAGACCACTTCACTACGTTTGGTCCAGTCTAACAGACTGAAAGAACAACTGATGCTAGCATCACCATTTCAGAATCATAAGATTTTCATGTCTCTATTCCTTGTATTTGGAGTTAAAATATGGAACTCTCTACCTATTGCCATCAGAAGAGAAAACAGCTATATTAGCTTCAGGAACAGAATAAAAACCTTTCTCTTATCAAAGACTGCTTCATAACAATTCATTGAGTTCTACCTCCTAGTATCATCCATTATCCTTTCCTGTAATGTTTTTGGTCTCATTCATTACACCAATGGTCTCTAATTGTTCTCATACTTCACACTAACATTATCAGATTTTGTCTCGCCTAGAATGTAAATCGCACTGAACCCTGGAAAGAGGATACTGGCGGTATACAAGAATTGATTTGATTTGATAATTTATGAAAATTAGTAAGCTTATAACCTTTGTCCCCACCTAAACTTTGTCTCTGTTGCTACTCACTTTTTATGCTCCTAACTTTAGGAATTTAGTGGAAATTTAAAAATAAAGTTATGCCCTAGTAAATTTTCATAGAGGACAAGTTAGGAGCATAAATCTCAAAGGGACACTTTTACTAAGCTACGGCAAAAAGTGGCCTTAGTATGCCTTTATATGGGTCTTTCCCGTGTGGTAAGGCCATTTTTTCTGCAGGGGTAAAATGGCTGATTTTCAGAATTTTTCATTAATGGCCACACACTGTGAGTTCACACAATGTCACTGGCTGTCATTTGGATATTTTCACTGGCACTTTATGCCACAGATTCTTGATGGGATGGAGATTTGGGATAGTCAATTGTTGTCACCATGTTTTTATTCCATTCAACAAAATTCTTAGACCTATGACAAGGAGCTTTGTCATCCTGGAAGATGTAATCACCGAAGAACAAATGCTCAGATGATGGGCAACATACATTTCTTTAGGATTTCCACATAGTTCATTGCATTCACCATCTTTTCCATAGTAAGTAGCCTTCCAACACAGGTGGGGAGATGTTGCTCTATCAATATCAGTGTCTATTTTTGAGTTTTATAATTTTTCATGAATCAATCTGTTTAAAATTACAGTATTTTGAAAATGGCATTTTTTGAACTTGTTGGGCTCTATGCCATTTGTTTTGATTTTGGAAATACCTATTATGAAATCCTATATATTAATTCTCACCTTCAACATTCTGAGGCTGCCTGGAACCGTGGATCCCTTGGAGGTGGTCTGGAGTTGGAGTAGATAATAGTGACATCACACAACCCACACCAGATTGGCCAGTAGAAGGGAGAGGGGCGGAGCCACGATACAGGAAGCAGCGAATCAGCACAACACGGGGAATGCACAGCAGCAGGAACAGAAGCCTCTCTCATACAGTCACTCTCACATACACTCTCTCAAACATACAAACTCAGAGGAAAACCTTGCTAGCGCCCGTTTCCTTTCAAACAGAAACGGGCCTTTTTTTACTAGTTTTAAATAATTTTTGGGTGCTGGAAGTATTTTAAGTATCACCGAAGAGAAACTTTGACCTCCAGTATGATTCATATAAACTTGCTACTTTGAAGCATGGTTGTTTTTCAACTGATCAAGGAGGTTACTGCTCTGAAGTGATACTGCTATGGATGTAAGTAATTTCACTTTTAGGTACTTATTTGTTCATTTTTTTAGATGCTGACATCCTGCTCATTTAATCACACTTTGTTGTTTTAGTCTTTGGCAATAGTAGTGGTTCCCAAACCTGGTCCAGGAGGCACCCCAGCCAGTCAGGTTTTCAGGATACCCACAATGAATATTCATGAGAGAGATTTGCATGCAGTGAAGGCAGTGTATGCAAATCTTTCATATGAATATTAATTGTGGGTATCCTGAAAACCTGAATGGTTGGGGTGCCTCCTGGACCAGGTTTGGGAACCACTGGCCTATAGTATTAACTATTAGAGGAAAGAGCTTTCTGAGTACCCAGTAGGTATAAGTCCTTTTTGGCTAATTTACTGAGCACAGAGTTAAAGAATGAATGATCACATATAGTTATGCTGGATTCTGTTTAGATTCATGACCATTTGAGAATGTTATACTATTTTTTGGTCAGCTTATTTCTGTATTTGACATTTATGCATGTGTTTTAGTATTTAGTTTTAAGATTCATATTTCATTGTTTTTTATTATGATTTATTTATTCATTTGTTTGATAGAAAACTGTATGTGTCTGACTTTAATTTATTTATATGTTCTGATTGGCAGTTTTGCCACTGATGCAGCCTTTCTGTGGTGGCCACGTTGGGCATCTTGAATAATAAAAGTTTTTCACTTCAATTTGTTGGTCTGCTCTGCTTTGTCTGTGGACAATCCCATTTTTCTCACTACAAGCCAGTATAAATGGTAGATCACACAGAAATTCTTTTCGTTAGGATTTTGTTATTTTTTTTAAGCAAATGAACACTGAAGAAAAGAATTTCTTTGTGATCTGCTACCTTTTCTACTATCTTGGATCTTGTTGATCGTCTGCCCTGTTGCTTCTTTGGACCAAGATCTATAAACCTACCCAAACAGTGCAAGATGGTGACTTTAAAAAATGCAGACTGATATATAACAATTTAAATGAATATAACAAAATGATGCTTAACAGCTAGCATATATTTCCTTAAGCTATAGACATAATTGATAAATTACATTAAAAAATTAGTAGATATAGATACATATATAGAGACATGTAGAAATACAGATATACATATAGTGATTGGGAGAAATGAGAAACCCTAGATTTCATTACCTAACCTTATTGTTTAAATTAAGCAAATTTGGGTGATTTGTATAAACAGGGCCCTAAATGTTAAGCAACACTTTGCATAACTGACTACCAGAACTCACTATTTATTTACTTTTTCTACAATGCACAAGTGGTGACATTGTAAGGTTGTTTACACTAACAGCAAAAATTTTGCTCACTGAAGAATATAGAGATGTTAACGAGTTTAAACAAAACAAAACAAAAAAAACATTACAGTGCAAAACAACTTATTGCTGGATTTCTGACAAACAATTGGACATTGGGGAAGGCTTAAATAAGTTTCTGAAAAACACTGATGACATGGGTACAATAGAACGATAGAAGGGTAGAGCTGTATGAGAAGTACTTGATCAATGCTTGTGCATCTGCTTGTGGAGGACATTCTGAACAAATTCATTGACTGAAATTAACCTTAACATTTACTCTACAGGAGCAGTTATGTGTTTGTTGCTAATCAAAAAGATCACATAAGTATTTGCTAAATGAATGATGGACAACTGTTGTTTCGTTCAAAAGTTATAATAATAGCATTAGGGTATAGTAAAGTGGATTGTTATTATATGGTTTTAAATGCATCTTGGCACATCTACCAAAAATTTGAGTTCAATAGATTCATAGTTATTCTTAATATGAGATAAAATGGGTAAAAACTATACAAGAAGTTTTCAAAGACCTCTAGGGCACTGCAATAATAGAAATTTCTGAAACCCGGTTGGAGGAAGATAACCAATGGGACACTGTCATAACAGGGTACAAATTATATTGCAGTGATAGGGTGGACAGAACTGGTGGAGGGGTAACATTATACATTACAAGAGGGTCTTGATTCAAACAGACAAAAAAATTCTGCGGGACACCAAACATATCTGGGAATCCCTATGGATAGAAATTCCATGTGAAAAGAAGAAAAGAATAGAATAGTGATAGGGCTGTACTACCATCCACCTGGCCAGGATAAATAGACAAATATAAAACTGTTATCAGAAATTAGGGAGGCTACAAAACTGGTAACACAATAAAAATTGGTGATTGCAATTAAACCAAGACTAACTGGATAAATGTAATATCACGGCATGCTAGAGAGGTAAAGTTCCTCGGTAAAATCAATGACTGCTTTATGGAGCAGCTGGTTCAAGAACCAACAAGAAGGGAAGCAATTCTAGACCTAGTCCTTAGTGGAGGTACATGATCTGGTGCAGGGGCCACCTGGTAACAGTGATCATAACATGATCAGAATTGATACAATATCTGAAGTTAGTACACACACTTTCAAAGAGGAGACTATGATAAAATGAGGTGAACAGTCACAAAAAAATTTAGAGGAGTAGTTGCAAAGGTAAAACATTTACATAAGGCATGGATGTTATTCAACAATACTATCCTGGAAGCTCAAAAGACAGTCAACAAGGTTAACAAGTGAGATGAAGGAAGCTATAAGCACTAAAAGAACACCTTTCAGAAAATGTAAGAAGAATCAGTCTAAAAATAATAGGATAAGGAATGGCAAGTCAAATGCAAAGCGATGATAAGGAAGGCAAAGAGAAACTTTAAAAACAAGATTGCATTGGAAGCAAAAACACATAATAATTTTTTTTAGGTATATTCAAAGCAAGAAGCCAGTAAAAGAATCAGTTGGACTGCTAGATGATTGAGGGGTAAAAGGGGCACTCAGGGAAGGCAAGGCAACTTTATTTAATCTCGTTCTTTGTCCTTTATCCACTTTAATTCAAAGCTTTACCATTTATTTTCACTTCTATGCTGATGCTAGGGTCCACCTTGAGGGTCAGCACTCAAGAAAAAGATCTAGGTGTTGCTGTAGATAATATGCTGAAGTGTGTGGCAGCAGCCAAAAAAGCACGCAGGATGCTAGGAATTATTACAAAAGGGATGATGAATAAGACCAAAAATACTATAATGCCTCTGTATTGCTCCAGGATGTGACTGCACCTTGAGTACTGCGTTCAGTTCTGGTCGCCATATAAGATATAGTGGAATTAGAAAAGGTTCAAAGAAGAGTGACCAAAATGATAAAGGGGATGAAACTCCTCTCGTATGAGGAAAGGCTAAAGAGGTTAGGGCTCTTCAGCTTGGAAAAGAGACGAATGAGGGGAGATATGATAAGAGGTCTACAAAATCCTGAGAGGTGTAGAATGAGTAGAAGTAAATCAATTTTTTTCTCGTTCCAAAAGTAAAAAGACTAGGGGGCACTCAAGGAAGTTACATTGAAATACTTTTAATGCAAATAGGAAGAAATATATTTTCACTCAACGAATAGTTAAGCTCTGAAACTCTTTGCCGGAAGATGTAGTAACAGAGGTCAGCGTATCTGGGTTTTAAGAAAGGTTTGGAAAATTCCTGGAGGAAAAGTCCATAGTCTGCTATTGAGACAGACATGGGGAAGCAACCGCTTGCCCTGGGATTGGTAGCAT
This sequence comes from Microcaecilia unicolor, assembly GCF_901765095.1. NCBI lineage: Eukaryota > Metazoa > Chordata > Amphibia > Gymnophiona > Siphonopidae > Microcaecilia > Microcaecilia unicolor. The sequence goes on along the minus strand of NC_044031.1, from coordinate 556,637,964 downwards.
GGAATGTTGCTGTTAATTGGGTTTCTGTCAGGTACTTGTGACCTTGTTTGGCCACTGTTTAGAAAACAGGATACTAGGCTAGATGGGCCATTGGTCTGACCCAGTATGGCTATTCTTATGTTCTTATTACACAGATCCAGAAATTTCTCACTTACAAGCTTGTCTTAATTTTGTTGCCCAGTGTCTATAATTGCATCACTTAATCCTGAACCCAGATAAAACTATCACCTGCTAGCTTATTGGTTGTCAATCCCGCCCATCTACTGACCTTTACCTATACAGTAACAAAATTAGTACAGCCGACTCATTCCAATATCTTGGTGTCACCCTAGATTATCTCTGCCACAAGTGACTTCCCTCTGCAAGACGGAATAATTTATTCAGACAACTCTTCTCAGTTCTGAGCTATTTTGATCACGATTCATTCCACTCTTTGACACTCTTCGTTCTTATGTCTCGTATTGATTATTGCAACATGGACTATTTGCGTCTTCCAAAATCCACCATGAAATGGCTATAAGCACTACAGAACACAACCATATATTTACCATGCCCGTCAATCAGATCATTTGACTCCTCTGCTTCAAAAACACCAATGGCTTCCAGTGGAACAGAAATTATATTCAAAGTATTATTTCTCACATTGAAAGCCTTTAGGCTGGGTGCCCCTCCATAGCTTAATGATTTAGTTATTCCCTATACCTCAACCCGCATTTTTAGATCGCTAAATGACCTTTCTTTAGTCTTCCCTAGTCCTAAAGGAACTACTGCATCAGCCCGGCAGTAGTTCCCTCTCCCAGTATGTGCCATTTCCGATGCTGCAAAAATTTTCAACTTTTGTACTGCTGATGTGTACTCAGCATTAATTGGGCACCCCAGGCAGCACTTACTGCCACTTCAATGAGTAGCGGTAAGTGCCCCCCGCCCTGAAATGGTCTGTTGCATTAACGAAGAACAACATTATAGTTTCTGATTTCGAGCCATAACTTCTATAAATTTGTCAATGACTTCATCAAAATTGATCTCCTTTGCATATTCATGTTCAATGGACAGTATAGCCAGATTTGTCAATCTATCTTCACTCATAGTTGATCGAAGAACACTTTTTATTAATTTTAATTTTGAAAAGTTTCTTTCACTTGAAGCAACATATATACATATAGTAAGGAAAAGTCTTAAACATAAGGATACGTTTGGCACAGATTCATAAAAATCCCATTTCACAATAAATTCTAGAAATTGCAATACCGTCCATGTCTTCATTTCTTCAAGATTGATTCCAGCAATGTCTCTGCAGTCGAAAATTTTCCGCTAAAATTTCTTCACCAGAAAAATCATCATAAATCTCATCTATATTTGGTAAAAACTTCTGAAGTTTTTCTTCTTCTGCAAAAATCAGAGAGAATGGCTGAATGATAGCAAACACTGACATTATTTGATCCATTGCTTTAGAACGAGTCTTAAATTCTTGGTGAAAACGATCAAGGCATTCAAACACAGCCCTTTTGAGTTCTTCTGGCAATGTCTTTTGCTGTTTCTCCAGGCATTCTTCTTCGAAATGTGGTTCTTTTTTCAATGGCAAATGTCCACTTCCTTACATTTTGTTGTTGCATAGTTAATGGCCTTCTCCACAATTTCTGTGTGCTGATCTTCAAGGAACAATTTTAAAGCTTGCATTTTCACTGTACAATACCTCAAGGCTGATTCCGGCTGTTTGTAAATATTTTTGTGTCTGATTAACCTAAGAAAACTCAGAAAAGAAAAATCGTACACAGCAGAGAGCAAAATCTGAGCTGATCCTCTTTTATCCACATTTTCTTTTGGATCACATAGTACTTCAAAGGTAGAGATTAACTTTTCAAAATGTGTCTTTACTGCATGCACAGCTTCATAATGAGCACTCCATCTTGTCTGGGAAAGTCTTTTTACTGTTACACCTACATTCTGCAGATAAGGGAAAGTGGGAAGTGGACCAATGACTCCAGGGAAACGGGATGCTGGTGTACAAAGTACCACTTTATTCACAGACATGCACAGCTTCATAATGAGCACTCCATCTTGTCTGGGAAAGTCTTTTTACTGTTACACCTACATTCTGCAGATAAGGGAAAGTGGGAAGTGGACCAATGACTCCAGGGAAACGGGATGCTGGTGTACAAAGTACCACTTTATTCACAGACTCGACACAGTATCGTGTTTCGGCCACAGGCCTGCTTCAGTAGTCTTAAATGTTTCTGGTACTGTGAATAAAGTGGTACTTTGTACACCAGCATCCTGTTTCCCTGGAGTCATTGGTCCACTTCCCACTTTCCCTTATCTGTTGATTTCTCGTGGGAGTTAGTGTTCATCCACCGTGGTGGATCACCTACACCTACATTCTGCAGCACTTTCCATCAATGAGTTGAGACTGAAAAGAATGCATAATTGTTTTCCAAAGTTCCAATAAATGTCACACATGAAGAAACACTTCCAAAAGAGTGAACTCCGCAAAGGTTCAGAGAATGATTTGCACAAGGCACAAATAAAGACTTGGGATTAATTTCTTTGATTTTTGCCTGAACACCACCATGAATACGAGCCATAGTTGCAGCATTGTCATATCCTTCACCACGACAAAGGTTTATGTCCAGTCCATCACTATCCAGTTGGTTCAAGATCTGTTCTATGAGTTCAGTAACAGTCTTCCCAGAAATAGGAAAGAAGCCCAAGAACGATTCCTTTATTTCAACTTTATCATCTTCAGTATGGACATATCTGATCAGTTCACACATTTGATCAGTGTGTGAAACATCAGGAATGCTATCAAAAAGAATTCCAAAGTATTTTGCTTGTTTAATATCTGCCACTATTTTTTCTTTGACATAATTTATTATTATTTGTTGCATTTATATCCCACATTTTCCCACCTATTTGCAGGCTCAATGTGGCTTACAATGTTCCGTTATGGCATTCGCCATTCCAGAGTAAAGATATAGTTGGTGTTACATAGAGAATAGGATGATATAATAGAATTAAGCAAACAGGCATAGAAAGAACCAGTCAAGAAGTAGGGTAAGTGGTGATGTTTTACAATTTCAATTATTGATCGTTGTGGTATGTCTTGTTGAAGAGATAGGTCTTCAGGGATTTACAAAAGTTGATTAGTTCGTAAATTGTTTTTAAGTTGCGTGGCAATGCATTCCACAACTGCCTGCTCATGTAGGAAAAGCTGGACGCGTGTGTTAGTCTGTATTTTAGTCCTTTGCTGCTGGGGAAGTGTAGATTAAGGAATGTGCGGGCTGATCTTTTAGCATTTCTGGGTGGCAAGTCAATAAGGTCTAACATGTAGGCCGGGGCATCTCCGTGGATGATTTTATGAACTAGAGTGCAGATCTTGAACGCAATAACGTTCTTTAAGTGGAAGCCAGTGTAGTTTTTCTCTTAGGGGTTTAGCGCTTTCGTATTTTGTTTTTCCAAATATGAGTCTGGCTGCAGTGTTCTCAGCTGTTTGAAGTTTCTTGATGATTTGTTCTTTACAGCCAACAGAGTGCATTGCAGTAATCTAGGTGACTCAGTACCATTGATTGTACCAGGCTGCGAAAAATGGTCCTTGAGAAGAAAGGTTTTACTTTTTTAAGTTTCCACAATGAGTGGAACATTTTCTTAGTTGTATTCTTTGCATGGATTTCAAGTGTAAGATTTCGATCAATGGTAACTCCAAGAATTTTCAAGGTGTCTGAGACTGGAAGGGAAAGTTTTGGTGTGGTTATAGTGGTGAATTTGCTTGTGTTGTATTATGAAGTTAGTATAAGACATTGTGTTTTTTCTGCATTAAGTTTCAGCTGAAATGCATCCACCCATGAATGCATGATTTGGAAGCTTTGGTTGATATCATTGGTGATTTCCTTTAGGTCACGTTTGAACAGGATGTAAATCGTGACGTCATCTGTGTAAATGTATGGATTGAGGTTCTGATTGGATAGTAATTTGGCCAAAGGTTTCATCATTAGGTTGAAGAGGGTCGGCGAGAGGGAAGATCCTTGAGGGACTCCACATTCTGGTATCCATGGTACTGATGTAATCGAGTTGGATATCACTTGGTATGATCTTGTGGTCAGGAAACCTTTAAACCAACTAAGAACGTTACCTCCAACTCCAAAGTATTCTAGGATGTGTAGTAATATATCATGGTTAACCACGTCGAAAGCACTGGACATGGGAGGATTCCAAGATGGCGCTCTGAACGCACGCACCTGTAGCAGCTCCGTGTCTTTGCTGCAGATTGCTGTTTTCTCCGGGACCCTCGATTCCTCGTTATTGATGGGGAAGCGAAGGGGGAAGGTAAAGGAGGTCCCCTCGACTCCTGGACCATCGTCGGGATTGAAACAATCTACTCTGCAATTTCCCACGGCGCTACCGGGTCCTCTCTGTACATCGACTCCCTCTGTAAACGTCGACGTATTGACGTCGATGGGAAGCGGGGACGGGGCTTCCCTGAGCCCCGTGGAATGCAGGGCTCCACCACAGCCGGGGAGTGAGTTATTTTCAACAGCCCGAGCAGAAACGGACACCGGAGTGTTGAATCCGCAACTGCTAGAGGGGAGGACTGTTGTCAATCAGATTGGGACACAGGAGCAGGCATTTTCAGCCGATTTGGCCTTAAAGGTATTACCACAGCATATTGTGAATAAGTTATCACGTACTGAGCCCCCGTCCCACACCTCGGTACCAGCAGGTGGAATAGCTAAGCCCTTAAATGTGACGCTTGAGTTACTGTGGGATATGGTCTATAACACTCACTCCTCCATGCAAAAAATGTTGCAAGAAAATACTAATGATATTAGAATTCTTTCTGATGCCGTTCTGATACAGGCACAAGTGACTGCGCAGCAGTCCTGTAAGATTGAAAGTCTGGACACTAAAATTCAAGAAATGGGGACTGTGGAATCTGTTTTGGTTAAAGACAGTAATTTTCTACATAAACGTTTAGAATACCTTGAAAATCAAGCTCGTAGACTTAACCTTCGGTTCCTTAATTTCCCCAATGGACATGGTGAAAAAATACATGACTGATTTACTAGGAATGGATAAAGACTCATTGCCTCCTATAACTCGGGCCTATTATATTTGGAACACTAAGGGGACAATAGGACAACTCCCTATACGAGGGACGGAGACAGCAATGAATCTTACTTCCTTCCTGGAAAGCTCTCTGGAAGTAATCACTCACAGGACGACTATGCTGGTCACTTTTGTGCTGGAACCAGACCGGAATGCAGTACTAAGGCTTTCCCTGAGACATTTAGATAGCATGTTTATGGGTTCCAAGGTTAGGATTTTTCCAGATTTATCTAGGCCAACACAAATGAGACGCAAGGCCTTTTTGGAACTGCGACCCAGAGTTGAGGCCATTAAAGCAAATTTTGTTTTACGTTTTCCTTGTATTTGTAATATAATGTTTGAAGGTAAACAGTTCCAATTTGTCGACCCTAAACAGTTTAAAGATTTCGTAGATGCAAGAGGTGAAGTGAATGTTATATGCCCTCCTACACAACAGGCTGGAGTATGAACAGAGAAGTAGCGATTGCGTATTAATTTAATACTTTTGTTAAAAAAAAAAATAATAAAATTCCTATCTTGGAATCAATTTCTTTCTTTTGAGTGGACAGAAAAAATGTTCTCACTGTTTCCTTATGTGTTAAATGAAGTGTTTTTCTGTTTATGGATCTAATGTGAATTGCATGTTCACATTGTATTGTGTATCATTGAAAATATTAAAAAGAAAAAAAAAAAAAGAAAAAAAAAAGAAAGCACTGGACATGTCAAATTGTAGGAGAAGTATGTTGTTGCCAGTTGCGATTGCTTGTTTGAATTTAGTCAGAAGAGTGACTAGTACTGTTTCGGTGCTGTGGTTAGACCGAAATCCTGATTGAGAATTGTGAAGAATTGAGAATTTGTTTAAGTAGTTGGTGAGCTGCTTGGTAACCATACCTTCCGTTAGTTTGGTTATCAGTGGGATGGATGCTACTGGGCGATAGTTGGTTAAGTCACTTGTACTTTTCTTTGTGTCTTTTGGTATAGGGGTCAGTAGAATGCTTCCTTTGTCTTTTGGGAAGAATCCATTTTGTAACATATAATTCAGATGCATTGTGATATCTGATATGAGTTGTTGAGGGGCAAATTTTATAAGGTTATTAGGGCATATGTCTAGTTTGCATTGGGACTTGGAGAATCTTCCTAGTGCTTGGGAGATGGTATCATTCGAGATTGTGTCGAAGTTTCCCAGAAGATGAATGAATTCATTTTGAATTTTGGGAGATAAGTATGAAGTCACTCTCCTTTCAGAAGAAACAGTATGATTGATTTTTACAAAACGTTCCTTCAAAATTGGGTCATAATTTGAGAGTAATTCTATCAACTCCAAAAATTTTCCTATGTTTGCTGATGACCTATCCTCTCTGTGTCCGCGGAAAGGAAGGTTTTGTTTCGCCAAAAACATGATTACATCCAAAAGACGACATAAAATGTCTCTCCAGTTTTTTCTCTCTTTATCCATTTCCACTTGATGGATTTTATCAATAGTTTTGGGGAGTTGCAGTTCCATTGCCAAAGTCTTCCATTTTTCTAAGCAGGAGAGATGTTGTTCAGATATCTTATGCTCAGGATTTAACTTCCACCAGTTTTTAAAGCCAGTTATAAAAACTGATGTTCCAGCTTTTGTCTTATTATCTGCAAAACAGTCTGCAGCAAAAACAAAACAATTTTTTGATTTTGAATAAGCCATCCAAGTTCTCAATACTTTTTCACCCTTTGGTAAAGATTTATAAAACCATGAAGTTGTTAGGTGTCGACTGCCTCCTTTGCTCTTTTTTTCCTTGAACTGCAGAGAAAGGTCCAACTTTATTCTGAAGAGGTTCACTTCCCCTTTTAACCAGATTAACTCTCAAGTCATCTGGAACCGGTATTGGCCAAGAAGCGAAATCACAAAAAAGTAAAATATCATTTGTTGCCATTTCTTCAAACTCTTGTTGGTCTCTACTACTAGTGTCTCTTTCTTCTCCATTATTTCTTTTATCTTGTTGATGTTGACCCTTGCTATCAATTCCTTTCTCTTCCTCATTATCAGTGCTTATAGATGATGATGATTCATTGTCATCTTTCAGCCCTGTGTCATCTGAATCATCTTGTGTTATTTCTAGTATAGGCAGTGGCGTACCAAGGGGGGGGGGGGGGCGGTGGGTGCGGTCCGCCCCGGGTGCACGCCGCTGTGGGGTGCCGCGTGCCTGTCCGCTATGTTCGTTTTGTGCTCCCTCTGCCCCGGAACAGGTTACTTCCTCTTCCGGGGCAGAGGGAGCATGGAAACGAACAAAGCAGACAGGCATGCGGCACCCCCCCCAGCGGCGTGCACCTGGGGGGTGTCCTTTTGCCAGAAGGGGGTCGCACTGCACCCGAGGGGCGGGGTGCATCGGCGATCCGCCCCGGGTGTCAGCCCCCCTAGGAACGCCACTGAGTATAGGTGCTTTGGATGTGCCACCTTCTTCCAAATTTTCATTACCTATATGCGATGTTGAAGGCATTACATATTTCAACATAGATCCAGACATTGCTTCAATCACCTCTTTTGCTTTTTTAATTTTTCTTTGTTGTGCTCCACTGAGTCGATGTCGTTTCATGTTGGTATCCCAACTCAAATTTCTTTAAGATATTCAGAATAAATATGAACCAGTTGGTGGAATGGAGATTTCTGATTTCTAACCATCTATTGCTTTCTTATAATTACAAAGATTTTAGAAATTCTTTATAAAAACTTTATAAGCACTCCAGGAGACATGAAAATACATACTGTAGCAAAATCCAAATCCAAAATGTAAAATCCAGTACTAGGCCTACTGTCAATTAATACAAAACACAACAAATGTCACGCATGACCTACTGAGCAACTCTACCATACCATAAATACTAGTAACTTCTACGACTCACACAAGTGTGTACCTAGGAAAAGGCAGCATCTTAAAACACTGACACACTCTTAGTATAGAATAAGCACAAACTAAAAACAGAAATATGTAGAGAAAATTTAAACTGAAGCCCCTAGAAACCAGACTCTGCATACAATGCAACACCACGGAAGCAGAAACAGTGATAGTGATGATGTATGCATGTCCCCTAGTACTGTGCAAAATATAAAGATAGGAGATGTAAATTTGAAAAAACTAACAAATACCAACAATCATCACTTTACAAATTAATAATAGAATATAGAAATAGAAATAAAAAATATGTAAAATAAAATAAAACAATTTTATTGGACTAATAAATTATAGCTTTCAGAGACTAAAACCTCTTTCATCAGGTCAGTACATAATCCTGTCCTAACATGAGGAAGGGGGTTTGGTCTCCAAAACTCAGTCATAATGTATTAAAAAATTAGTCCAATAAAAAGATTACCTTATTTCCATTTTCTACTTATAAACATTTATTAATACAACTACAATACTACTTTAGCATAAAATAAAAGAAGAAAAATAAATTTTTATCTACCTTTGTTGTCTCCAGCTTCTACTTTCCTTATCTTAAGTACATAAGTAATGCCACACTGGGAAAAGACCAAGGGTCCATCGAGCCCAGCATCCTGTCCACGACAGCAGCCAATCCAGGCCAAGGGCACCTGGCGAGCTTCCCAAACATACAAACATTCTATACATGTTATTCCTGGAATTGTGGATTTTTCCCAAGTCCATTTAGTAGTGGTTTATGGACTTCTTCTTTAGGAAACCGTCTAACCCCTTTTTAAACTCTGCTAAGCTAACCGCCTTCACCACATTCTCCGGTAACGAATTCCAGAGTTTAATTATGCGTTGGGTGAAAAAACATTTTCTCCGATTTGTTTTAAATTTACTACACTAGTTTCATCGCATGCCCCCTAGTCCTAGTATTTTTGGAAAGCGTGAACAGACGCTTCACATTCACCTGTTCCACTCCACTCATTATTTTATATACCTCTATCATGTCTCCCCTCAGCCGTCTCTTCTCCAAGCTGAAAAGCCCTAGCCTCCTTAGTCTTTCTTCATAGAGAAGTCGTCCCATCCCTGCTATCATTTTAGTCGCCCTTCGCTGCACCTTTTCCAATTCTATTATATCTTTCTTGAGATGCGGCGACCAGAATTGAACACAATACTCAAGGTACGGTCGCATCATGGAGCGATACTACGGCATTATAATATCCTCACACCTGTTTTCCATACCTTTCCTAATAATACCCAACAGCAGCAGCACACTGAGCAGAAGGTTTCAGTATTATTGACGACGACACCCAGATCCCTTTCTTGGCCTATAACTCCTAACGTGGAACCTTGCATGACGTAGCTATAATTCGGGTTCTTTTTTCCCACATGCATCACCTTGCACTTGCTCACATTAAACGTCATCTGCCATTTAGCCGCCCAGTCTCCCAGTCTCGTAAGGTCCTTCTGTAATTTTTCACAATCCTGTCGCGAGTTAACGACTTTGAATAACTTTGTGTCATCAGCAAATTTAATTACCTCGCTAGTTATTCCCATCTCTAAATCATTTATAAATATATTAAAAAGCAGCGGTCCTAGCACAGACCCCTGAGGAACCCCAATAACTACCCTTCTCCATTGTGAATATGCCCATTTAACCCCACTCTCTGTTTCCTATCCTTCAACCAGTTTTTAATCCATAATAGGACATTTTCTCCTATCCCATGACCCTCCAATTTCCTCTGTAGTCTTTCATGAGGTACCTTGTCAAACGTCTTTTGAAAATCCAGATACACAATATCAACCGGCTCCCCCTCTTTGTCCACGTTTGTTTACTCCTTCAAAGAATTGAAGTAAATTGGTCAGGCAAGATTTCCCCACACAAAAGCCGTGCTGACTTGGTCTCAGTAATCCATGTCCTTGGATATGCTCTGTAATTTTGTTTTTGATAATAGCCTCTGCCATTTTCCCCGGCACCGACGTCAGACTCACCGGTCTATAATTTCCAGGATCTCCCCTGGAACCTTTTTTAAAAATCGGCATTACATTAGCCACCCTCCAATCTTCCGGTACCATGCTCTATTTTAAGGATAAATTGCATATCACTAACAGTAGCTCAGCAAGCTCATTTTTCAGTTCTGTCAGTACTCTAGGATGAATACCATCTGGTCCAGGAGATTTGCTACTCTTCCGTTTGCTCTGTCCCCTCTCTCTGCGCCTTTCCATCCAGCTGCATGTGTGCACCTGCCCTTTCTCTCCTTTCCATCCAGTGTATAACCCCTCTCTCTCTCTGCCCCTTTCCATCCTGTGTCTGCCCCTGTCCCTTTTCATCCATTGGCTGCCCCTTTCCATTAGAGTCTGCTCCTATCTCTGCCCCTTTCCATCCTGTCGCACATGAGTTTCCTCTTTCTCCCCTTCCATCCAGCGTACGCCCCCATCTCTGCCCCTTTCCATCCAGGGTCTGCCCCTCTCACTTTTCATCCAGCATCTGCCCCTTCCCATCCAGCTGCATGTATGCATCTGCCCTTTCTCTCCCTTCCATCTAGCGTATGCCCCCATCTCTCTGCCCCTTTCCATCCAGTGTCTGCCCCTGTCCCTTTTCATCCATTGGCTGCCTCTTTCCATCTAGAGTCTGCCCCTCTCTCTGCCCCTTTCCATTCAGCCTCATGTGTGTCTGCCCTTTCTCTCCCTGTCTTCCATCAGTGTATACACTCCCTCTCTCTCTCTCTTGCCCCTTTCCATCCAGCATCTGCCTCCTTTCTCTGCCCCTTTCCATCCAGTGTCTGGTCTTCCCTTTCTTCTCTCATTTCCAGCGCCGTCCACCCCTCTGTCTGTCCCCTCCATTCGTCATCATCATGCCCTCTTTCTCTCCCATCCAGAGTAGTGTTCTTGCCCCCCCGGTCCTTCCTTTTCACATTTTATGACACCCCCCCCCCCCCCCCCCGGTTGCAGCTTGCTGCTCTTGTCAAACTAGCAGCAGCAGAAAATGCAATGAAATATTTTTTAAAGTCAATTTAAATAAATAAATATTAGATTGCGCCACAGGGCCTAATTACCCGGCTGCTGGCTGGAATGGAAGTGATTCAAGATTCTTCTGCCGACGATAGACTGGTGGCCGGCAGGGGTGAAGGAGTGCACTAGCAGTGCAGGAAGCTGGAAGGAAACAGAAGGCGCTAGCTTGCGGCTGCAATGAAGAGGGCGGTCGGCCGCAAGCTGGGATGGAGAGAGGAACCAAACACCTGGAGGAGACGTTACTGCAGCAGGAAGGCCGCAAGGCGCACTGGCACGCAGGGTGTCGCAGGGGGAGGAAGGCGTAGTGACGTTGTAAGTAGTCAAGATGGGCGGGACTCAGAGACTGGAGAGGGAGGCAGAGAGAAAGGAGCCGCTGGGAGGAGACAAGTGAGCCGCAGAGGTGTAAGGCGCATGCCGGTGCAGCGTTAGGGGAAGGCTAAACTGACGGACGGAGCAGATGTTAGAAGAACAACCCCCCCCCATTGGTTTGCACCCGAGGCGGTCTGCCCCAACCTCCCCGCCCTCGGTACACCACTGGGCCTTTTTACTAAGCTGTGTAAGCACCTATGAGCGCCAGTTCCTAGTAACCACCCGACTACCGCGTAACCCTTGCAGTAATTTTATTTTTGGTGCGCGTCCAAAACATATTTTTTATTTTCTGACACGCATAGGCCACTACCGCCCGGTTACCGCATGAGACTTTATCACTAGGTCAGTGGCTGGTGGTAAGGTCTCAGACCCAAAATGGATATGTGGCAATTTTCATTTTGCGGCATGTCCATTTTTGGAAAAACATTTTTAAAAGTCATTTTTTACAGGTGAGTCCACAGTGTTTTAGCTAACCTGAGGTTAGTCTTTTATTTGCCAGCTTCGGTTTCCAAATCAAAACATTTTTTTATTTTTGAATGTTTTTAGTCTATTAGGCTACTTTTAAAAGTAAGTATATAATTTGTTGCCCATTTTTAAGATAGATTTTTTTCTAAAATTGTTTTTTTCTTTTCTATACATTTGAAGAGTAAGTTTGATAAGTAGAGGAAGGAAGCTATATAAATTAACTTTGACCGGACACACACTTATAGTAATTTACATATGGGAGCAACCTGTGAGACAGACTGCAGCTTACCTGGAGAGAATCAGCTTGCTATTTGCAAACACTGTTTTATATACTGCTTTGGTAAGTAATATCTTTTTAAGATCTGGTAAATCAATATCATTTTTTATTTTTTTTATATTTTTGGCTGCCAAGAGGGAAGTTTTAATTCATTGTACTATTTATGCTTTTGTATGTTTCTAGTATCAACCAGGGAAAGAATTGACTTTCTCTGCACTGAACATTTAGCTGATGTGGTTTTCATATGCTTTATTAGTTTGAAGGTTTGTATGTACTAGGTGGTTTCTGATATACAACAGTATCCGATGGCTTTTTCTTTCTTTATCTTATAGTTTGTGTTAAGCCCCTGACACAACTCTTGAGAGGGCGAAACCTGTCCCTGTTGGGCTGTTAAAGGAAAGCTGCATGTTGCTTTTACTTATCTGCATTGAATAAATATTGCTTGACTTCACTGCTTGGGTTTTTTCTTCTTTTTGTTGTCGTGGATCTTGCAGACCATCTGCCTGTGTGCTTCTTAGAAAATCCAATGCATATAATACATGTTATGACAAGTAGGCATATAACTGAATGTGACCCGGATATAGATGTGTTCGGGAAAGAAGCTTGTTTGCAGTCATGAGTGTGTGTGTGTAGGTTATAAGATATACATCTACTTGTGTACTTCAGCTGCATACATTTATACCAGCTCTCAATCTGGGTCAAATTTAGGCTGCTTTTGTGCTTCTATATTATAAAGACATGTAGGCTTATGTGTGTCTTTATAAAACAGGCAGCTACTTGGCCTCTCAACTTTCTCCATTTTCTATACAAATATATTCCAGGAGCTGTTAAAAATTAGCCCCCCTGTTTACTAAGCCAAGCAAGCGGCTGAAGTGCACTAATGCCAACACAGCCCATTCACTCTGAATGGGTTGTGTCATGCCTTAATAAACAGGGGTATAGGTGTTAAAGCTCTAGTTTAAAGAACCAAGCCACACGTTCTATACATCTGAAAGCATGTACTAAAATGATTATGCTGGTTCTCCTTATTAAAAATGTCATCAGGACAAAATAGGATGAATAAGACATCTACACTTTGTAATAACTGTACACATTTCATTATAAATATTGCCTCTAAACAATAGGTTTATTTAGGAAACTCAGTTATGAAACAATTATGAAAAATTACTACATAGCATTCAAACAGTCACAGGAACAATATTAGATGTACACCATCTGACTTTAATATTAAATTCAATAAAATGGAACAATTCCCTAAAGGAGAATTTCACAATTAGTTACAAGCCTAATACCTCAAAACAAAAGATTTCTGGTTATTAACTGGTAAAAATTTTAAAGAAAACTCCCATCTGTCCACCTGAAAAATTTACCCATTAGTAGAATATTCCCTACTTACTAAACCACACAACATTCAGAAACCCCTGTGTTTGAAAGCACATTTTTATTTGATCTACAAAAAAATACAACTTTTACCTGTAGAATACTGCAATCACCTTTTAGTTAAATTTTACAAAACATAAAATCATCAAAATAATTACCTAATTACACATGCCACAGGGCCTCTGCACTAAAACCTGCATGAAATTTCTGTAACATGCACTCACTAAAAATGTTAAAGTGCATGATAAAATGTCAGTTAATATCCAATAAACTTAGGGCCCTGTTTACTAAGGTGCGCTAGGGTTTTTAGCCTGCGCTAATGTTAGAGACACCCATACATTCCTGTAGCATGCACTAAAAACACTTGCGTGCCTATAGTGCGGCTTAGTAAATGGGGCCCTTAATTTTTAGTGCACACATTATAAAATAACCTAAATAATAGGGACGTGATATTAATAAATAAGCTAACTAAAAAAAATATAGGGACTTCATGCTGTATCTACCTGACCACTGACCAATATGTAGACAGAACACAAATCTAAAGTGATCAGATGCAGTAATCTTTTCCACATGACAGTACCCTTGCTGAATATGTGTATAAAAGAAGCCTAGTACATGTACTGAATACAGAAGCATAAATGTATCTGGACTTCAGGAAAGGAGATGAAAGAAAACAGATTTCTATGAGACTAAAATCCAGACCAAAGTTATGTCGCTGATATCTACTATGGAGGCAGAAAATGTAGAAGAGACATAGAAGGACAAAAGCATAGACAAATTGAAGCTGTGCCATACACCTTCAATATGACAAACCAATACTCTTATGTGACATCCAGCCAGGATAGTCTACAAACAGGAGAAGGCCTGGCAACAAAAAGTGCTTTGGTCAAACTCACAGCATCCAAACCACTGAAGGCAGAAAAAAAAAACTGCTAGCCCCATATCCAGCATCTATCCACTTTCAGAAAGCACCTTATAGCATTAAGGCCAAGGTTGGTTTTAGCCACAGTGGTGTTTTGTGTAGGTAAGCTAAAGATTATTTTTTGAGGGGGTGGTAGTGATTTGTAGTTGCAGCAGTGACTTATCTCAAGGATTTCCAAAAGTAATTGGATAGCTCAGAAGAAATACTCGCTGCCCAGACTGCTGTTTTAGCTGAAGACTCATAACACTTGGCTTTTGCATCCACAAACCACACCACAGACAGCAGTAACCAGCATGCTCAGGCCATTCTACAGAAACTAGATCTTTTATTGGCGACATTAAAACTATTGGGGTCAATATTAAAATGATTAAGGTACCTACCTAAGAGTCTAATATGCTAAAGTGCCACAACATGGGCATGCTAATTATCTTCCAATAGCAGCCTAGGTTTATGGTATATCAATGATTTACACAATACATTTCTTTGGGCCTATATTTAAATTGACTTGAGTGGACAGGAGAGGTTCCTGCCCACTTAAATTACTTACCACCACCTAACCCCCAATATTCAGTGGCACTAAAGCGAGTATCACCTCTGAGCAGCCCAAGAAAAAGTAGACAGTTCAAGGGTGGTACAGGGAGTGGTGTTAGGGAGCCAGGGATTATGTGGGTTACTTTAAGAAATCAGATGGGACTTGCATAGCTTTGGTTTTTTTGCTTTTTTGACAGACCTTGGCAGTAACTATTTCACATAGAGGCACAGCTCTGAAATCATCATCAGACCAATAATCTTTTTTTAATTTAAATATATAAACTTATTTATTTTGTATCAGGAAAAATCTTAGGGCCTTGTTTACTTGGTGCTTTAGCGTTTTTAGCACACGCTAATGCTAGAGACACCCACAGGAATATATGAGTGTCTCTAGCAATAGTGTGCGCTAAAAACGTTAGCGCACCTACAGCGCGGCTTAGTAAACAGGGCCTTTAAAAAGATCACTTATCTTATGACATTATAAGCCGCTATAAGGACCCCAGCCAACATGGGTCATGTTTCACCACCTCTGCATCATAACTTTGGTCCTTATTAAATGCTGAAGTAAATTTATTTGCCACAGTGTTTCTCCTATGTTAATCCATTTCACCTATGTTAATAAGTATCCAAAGTCCTGATGCAAACAAAGCTCCCCATGGATTGCATGTCAGAAATCAGGTACATCTCACAAAACACTTCTGAGTTTTGCAAGTTTAACAGACAAAAGATAAGCGATCTTTTAGAGATTTTTCATAATACAAAATAATAAATACATTTATATATTTAAATTTATAAAACTATTATTGGACCAATGATGATTTCAGTATATCATAGAGTTACTGTCGAGGTCAATGAGAAAGACATATCTGAATTTGTGTTTGATAACTTAATTAAGTTACGGCTTAAGCGTTGGGTTTTAAATAGTTTTTCTGATATCTTACTGCCACTTGGACTTTAAGTGGATTTATCTTAACAAGTATACACGTACATCGCAGCTCTGCCCCTATCCAACGTAAACTACATTTCATTGAAAAAAAAGATTATATAAATCTAATCATTATCTTTCGGCACCCTACAGTTTACATGTGTATATCCCCATACAATTTTATAACAAGATTTTTTATATGTAAACCATGCTTTAGCTTTACATGCAGAAAATGTTTATGCCCCTGAATAAGGACAAGGTAAGTTTGTGGTTTCCTCCCAGCATAGCTTCAGGGGTAATCTGGGGGCTATAAAGGGAACTGAGGTTCAGGGGAGATAGTTCCGTTCTTTGATGTCAGGAAGAAGTGAGAAGAGATTGGGTAGCAAATTATTTTATAATTTAATAGAGCAAGTGTGAGGGAAACCTTCACCTTGGAGGGGGCCAGAAAACAAACATAAGATGACTTATGGACCCTTTTACTAAGCTGTACTAAGAAATGGGCTTAGCATTCAAAGGGCTCTTTTCTATTTGCTGTGTTTCTGGCAATGGATGAATTTTAGCATTAGTGTGTTGTTTTTTTATAAAAAATTACCATGGGAGCACTTACTGCCTCTTATTTTGGAGGAACTAAGGGCACCAGCATTTTTGACACGCTAACCAGTTAGCACAGTGGTAATGTGGATGGACTAGATGATTAACGCATCTAGGACCATTCTCTGCCCCAACACACCCTCCAAAAAAATTACAAAAAATAATTACTTTGCGCTTCATGGGTGCAGAAGTCAAAATTAATGTAGAACACTTTAGCGCATTCCGTATTAGGCTACTTCTGCTGCATCAAGCGTGTGTTAGTACTTAATGCAACTGAAGAGACATGTGGAAAGATGGCTTTAGTTAAGATATTTGGAGAAAATTTTCACAGTGTTATCTAATGTGCATTACTTTCATCATTCAGTCACAATATTCACTAGTAGTATACCCTTCAAATTAACACCTGTCTGAGGCAGGTCTTAGTAAGTGCATGCTAAACAGAGAAGAGGAGAAAATACTATGCTGTTTCTTAGATGTCCACTAAACCTTAACATTATCTGGGTCTGGTTTAGTATGCATACTAAGCTCTTAATGCATTTCTACACACAAAGTAACATTTAGTGCATAGGCCCCAGTACTAAGTATCAAAGGTTTGTAACCCCATGCATCATTTTTGACATTATATCACTATTCAAATATTCAGGTTTAGTATGTATCAGGGGTTTGAAGTTTGTTTTATCCTACCTTCTATCAGGAAGAAAGTAAATTTTAACATAAGGATTTCTTGGTCTCCCATCTTCCCTTGAGGGAAGATCCTTTGCTCCTAGTATTGTTACTATCAACTCATGACCAACTTTGTCATACCAGAGTTTTATCTGGAAAGCAAAAATATTCATTAGTTATTTATTTCTGTAACAACAATGTAAAAGACCAACATTCTAAACACAAATGTCTACTTTAAAATCCTTTGGATTTAACACACTTCATTGATTTCCAGAGCTCAGAAGATGTCTCAGATTTCCATGGGGAAGACATCCTCTGCAGTGGAAAATTAAAAAAAAACAACAACAACAAGAAAAACAAAAAACCCAGAATGAAAAGACAGAGGACACAATACCTTTGTTTAGCAAACATGAAAACAGCTTGGAAAACTGTAATTTGAATGAAGGGGAATAGATGAAGAGTCCCTTTGCAGCTGGAAACTGTTTTGGGGTGAATGAACAAGAGACCTTGCAGCAGGTGGTAGTACATTTACAATATTCTGTACCGCTGGATAGTGACTTACCTGGCATTAGCAAGGATTACTATGGGGTTCATTTTCAAAGTACTTAGACTTACAAAGTTCCATAGGTTACTATGGGGCTCATTTTTGAAAGAAAAAAAACATCCAAAAAGTGTCATAAAGCAGAATTTGGATGAATTTCTTCTCAAAATGTTAAAATCAGTATTTTTGAAACCTATTTTGCAGACATTTATCTATGCAATTCGTCTGCAGTGCATCCAAATCACAAGGGGGCATGTCGGGGGTGTTTTGAAGGTGGAATGAGGGCATGTCCAATACTTGGACATTTTACAGCCTCAATGGAACAAACCCAAAATATCTAGGGCGAAAACTTCAACATTTTGGTCTAGACCTGTTTTTCTAATGAATAAGACACAAAAAGGTGCCCTAAATGACCGGCTAACCATTGGAAGGATTCAAGGATGACCCCACCCCCTTACTCCCCTTATGGTCACTGAACCCCTCCCCCCCCCAAAAAAAAAAAAAATATGAATAAAAATAGTACTTACCAGCCTCTATGACAGCCTCAGATGTTATAGTCAGGTCCATTAGAGTAGCATGCAGGTCCCTGGAGTAGTCTAATGTTGGATGCAATGCACTGTAAACAGGGTGACCTAGGCCTATACCTCCCCCTACCTGATACACCTGTGATAGAAACTGTGAGCCCTCCAAAACTCACTAAAAACCCACTGTACCCACATATAGGTGCCCCTTCACCCATAAGGGCTATTGTAGTGGTGTACAATTGGGGCTAGTGGGTTTTGGAGGGCTCAGCAGACAAGATAATGGAGCAATGGTGAGATATGTACCTGGGAGCATTTATATGAAGTCCAAGTGGACCAGTTTAATAAAAATGCTGTCCCGCCCCCCTATATCCCAATGACTTGATTTTGTGCGTTTTTAACTTGTGCATTTTATTTTTCAAAAATGGCCTTAAAAGATACATGCAAAAAGCAAAAAACCTTGCTTAAAATGGTATTTTAAAAAAATGGTTACATTTGCTATTTGGATTTGGGACATTTAGCTCGAAACATCCAAAATCCAACTTAAATGTTATATCGAAAATGTCCCTCCACGTAACTTCGTAAGTCTAAGTGCTTTGAAATATGCCTCCATATGTAAAAGCAATTAAAATTAGGATGCTTAATCGCTGTCTTCACCACTTTTATAAACTTATAATCAATGTACTACATAACCCTTTTATGTTTAAAATGATAGTACAATGATATGCTTAAATATTTCAAGACTTTTCACTGTGCAAATTTGGCCTTTTTTTCAGCTATCTTGAAAAAGTTTGGTCAATTGTATATACTGAATGATTTATATGACTGCTGGTAATGTATAACTTTATGTATTGTGGTTCAGTTTATTTGCTTATATCATCATAACAAGGAAAAATGTAATGGAAGTCTTGTGGGCAGTTAAAAAATGTATTCTAAGGCTTTGCAGTTAACACTTGGCCACAGTCAAACTGAGTATGTGGTAACTGCAAAACCCCTGTGTAAACTATTAGAAGTATTGCCATCACGTTGAACTTTCTTTTGTTCCCTCTGAAGTTAAGATGAATGACATTTCTGTTCCAATTGTATTACAATCTTGCTCTTTAGGAGTTATTGTTGATTCCTCACTGTCTCTCAGACCTGAAGTGAGTAATGTTGTTCAAAAGACTTCTTTTAGGTTAAAATCCATTTGTAGACTGAAAGATCTTTTACCAGCTGATAATTTTCGGACTGTGTTGCAAACCTTGGTTTGCCCTAGCCTTGCCTAAACATTTAATTCAGGCTTTACAGATTGCTCAGAATTCAGCAGCTAGATTACTTATTTGACTTCCTTGATCATGTCGTATTTCTCCAGCATTGAGGTTATCAATGGAAATCAAACAAAATAAAACATGGAAAAGAAAATAAGATGATACCTTTTTTATTGGACATAACTTAATACATTTCTTGATTAGCTTTCGAAGGTTGCCCTTCTTCGTCAGATCAGAAATAAGCAAATGTGCTAGCTGACAGTCGGGCTCATTTTCAAAGCACTTAGCCTCCCAAAGTTCCATAGGTTTCTATGGAACTTTGGAAGGCTAAGTGCTTTGAAAATATGCCTCACAGTATATAAGTGAAAACATTCAAGCATTACTATGACAGTCTGACAGGGTGGGAGGATGGGGGTGGGTAGGAGGTATGCATGGGGACATCAAAGCATATCATTGATATTCTGACAGGATGGGTGTAGTGGACTAACACCGCTACCACACTTCTCCAGCATTCAGGGAACTGCATTAGTTTGCGATATGCTCTCGTGTTCAAAGTATTGCTTTTAATTCATAAAGCTTTGAATAGTAAGGTGCCTTTAGCCCTAGTGACTATACTGAGAATTTATCGTCCAAGTTGCAGTTTGAATGTCTGCTGATAAAACTGTTATTGGATGTTTCCAGTTTCCCAACATGTCAGACTTGAAATATATCGCTTCAGAATGGTTCAGATTGAAGGGACCCATCTTTGGAACACTCTCCCCCACGATATCAACAGTATAAGCTCAGTTCTAAAGCAACTTAAGCACTTCTTATTTGCACAAGTTTATGATTCCTGATTATATATCTGATTGTTTTGTCCTTATGTATATTGAATCTGTTCTTGATTATGTTTTAAATGTCTTTCTTTTTATTTTATGTATGTTATTATTGAACACCACATAGAATTTGTAGATAGTGCAGTTTATAAATATTTTAAATAAAATCTAATCTCTTCAGGGAAGCCAGGCATGCAGTCTGCACAAAGAAAGTCCCTAATGAGTGTTAACAGCATGGCCAATGACGTGTGATGCAGCATGCTAATCTTCTTGAAGTGGCATTAACTGCATTGCATTACTTGCCACGTGTCATGCCTCTCACCTGTTTTCAGAAGTCTTCCATAGTCTCCAGCAGACTCTAATGCCTGAAAAATCTGTTTTACTTCCTCAAACTCTGTACTTTTTTATAGCCCTGCAAGATGGCACTGTCTAATGACATCACATGCTGCCTAGGTATTTAAGGAAGTGCCCTATACTCAACCAGTGCCTTGCAACAGGCTTCCTATTATCGTATAGACTTCAGTGTGTGTAGCCTTGTTCCAGTGTTCCTGCCTTGCCTAGTTTGCGTGTGCCTGCTGTGCCTTGCTCCAGCATTCCAGCCAGCCTGTGTCTTGGACTTTGCCAAGCGTCTATGTCAGCAGCCGTCAGCAAGGACCTGTGCTGTGCTTGCTCCATACAGGTGGAGCCAACTTCACTACGGCCCAAAGGCTCACTTTCCTCAAATCATGAGAGTTTACTGAGACCATGAGCTCAACTGACAAGTTGCCCCTCTAGTTTCTTCAGGACCTTGCCCAGGTGGTCCAGCAACAACAGGCTCAACTTCCACAGCTTATGGGAACCCTTTGGGGGGGGGGGCTGTGCTCAGCTAGCGGCAATGCAAACCACAGCCCCTTTGGTTTGAAATCCATTTCCGGGACCCCAGTGGTGTAGCCAGAAGACAATTTTTGGGTGGGCCAGCGGGTTGGATGGGTGGGCACTACAAGCCCCCCCCCCCCCCCACACACACACACACGTGCGCACGCGTCTGTCCAGCACATTTAAAGTTATCGGCGCTACCTCCACTCACCTTCTCCCACCGTGGTGCTGCCTCCTCTCCTGCACTTCATGGTCTCCTTCTCCCACCCCCGCGGCAGCGCTCTATCGGCGCTGCCTGCCTGACAGCTGACAGACGCGGCGCGATGATGTCCTGCTCCGGGACCTTCCCTCTGCCGCGTGCAATCCGCCCTGCGTAAACAGGAAGTTGAATCAATGCGGCAGAGGGAAGGCCCCGGAGCAGGAGGACGTCGCGCTGCATCTGTCAGCTGTCAGGCAGGCAGCGCTGATAGCAAATTGAAAGCGCTGCCACGAGTGTGGGAGACAGAGACCGTGAAGTGCAGGAGAGGAGGCAGCGCTACAGCGGGTGTGGGATAAGGTGAGGATGGGCCTGAGACAAAACTGGGTGGGCCTGGGCCCATCCAGGCCCACCCATAGCTACGCCCCTGTGGGACCCTCTTCAGCAGCTCCACCTCTGGCTCACCTGGTGTCTCAGTACCGCCACACTTTAATGGGAACCCCAAGGTGTGCTGAGGATTTATAAACCACTGTGTGATGAACTTTGAACTACATCCCTCTAGCTTTCCATCTGATTGGATCAAGGACATCTACATTGTCTCTCTCCTTTCCGGGCAAGCGCTGGCTTGGACATCTCCCCAGTTGGAGCAGGATGACCCACTTAAGTCTGAGCTGGCGGGCTTCCTCACTCTGCAGCTTCCAAGCTCCTGCGCCTACAACAAAGGACACTAACTGTGAGTCAGTAAGCCATTGAATTCTGGACACTGATTTCAGAAGTACAATGGAAGTACAATGGAATCAAGAAGCCCGAGTGGCTGCCTTTTGGCAGGGCCTTGCAGGGCACATTAAGGATGAACTTGTGGGGAGGGATCTCCACACCAATTTCAATGATCTTGTTTCCCTATGCATCAAGATTGATGTTTGACTTCCAGACAGGGCTAAGGTATGTGGAGACAGATGTCACCCTTTACGTTGACAACCTTGCGAAATACTTCAAAGAGAAAATCATACAACTACGACTTAAAATACCCACCAGCCCTATCGAATACGTCACACTTCTAGAATGCCTAGACCCAGAAGCCGGAACATACCCAGCAGACAGAACCTGGACCGACTTCGAGTTAATATCAGAAGATCTCATCTCGAAAACTCTAAAAAGATACGCCAAATCTCACTGCAAACTAGACATATGCCCAAACAACCTTATGAAATCAGCTCCTCTACAATTCATAACAGACCTAACGAACCACGTAAACTTTATGCTACAAAACGGACTTTTCCCTAAAGAAAAAGGAAAAATTTTACTCACCCCAATACCTAAAGACACAAAGAAAAACGCAAGCGAATTAACCAACTACAGACCAGTAGCATCCATACCACTAACAACCAAAATAACCGAAGGAATGGTAACTAAACAACTCACAGATTATCTAAACAAACACTCAATACTGCATGATGCCCAATCAGGATTCCGGTCGAATCACAGCACAGAAACAGTACTGATTACCCTCATGACTAAATTTAAACAAATGATTGCAACCGGCAACAATATACTCCTCCTACAATTCGACATGTCAAGTGCCTTCGACATGGTCGACCACGGAATCCTACTACACATACTTGAATACTTTGGTATTGGAGGAAATGTCCTAAACTGGTTCAAGGGGTTCCTAACTCAACGATCATACCAAGTCACATCAAATTCAACCACGTCTGCTGCCTGGACACCCGAATGTGGAGTACCACAAGGATCTCCCCTTTCACCAACCATTTTCAACCTAATGATGATCCCCCTGGCGAAACTCCTATCGAACCACAACCTCAACCCATATATTTACGCCGATGATGTAACTATATACATCCCTTTCAAAAAAGATATTAAAGAAATCTCCAGTGAAATCAACTTAAGTCTACACATCATGAACACCTGGTCAGATGCTTTTCGCTTGAAACTAAATGCAGAAAAAACTCAATGCCTGATACTCACGTCCCAATACAACACGAAAGAATTCACCGCTTTAAACACACCAACACTAAACCTTCCAATCTCAGAGACGCTAAAAATCCTTGGAGTCACTATCGACCGCCACCTAACACTCGAAACTCAGGCAAACAGCACAACCAAAAAGATGTTCTACTGCATGTGGAAACTGAAAAGAATAAGACAATTCTTCCCAAGATCCGTCTTTCGTAGCCTGGTGCAATCCCTCGTTCTCAGCCATCTGGACTACTGCAACTCACTATACGCAGGTTGCAAAAAGCAAATACTGAGAAAACTCCAAACAGCCCAGAATACAGCAGCCAGACTCATCTTAGGAAAACCAAAATATGAAAGTGCAAAACCCTTACGAGAGAAACTACACTGGCTCCCACTTAAAGAACGCATTACCTTTAAAGTATGCACATTAGTCCATAAAATCATTCACGGTGAAGCCCCAGCCTACATGTCGGATTTAATAGACTTCCACCAAGAAACGCAAAAAGATCATCCAGAACTTTCCTCAACCTCCACTTCCCTAATTGCAAAGGCTTGAAATACAAAACACTGCACGCGTCAACCTTTTCCTACATGAGCACGCAGTACTGGAATTCATTGCCACGCAACCTGAAAACGATTCAAGAGCAAAAAACCTTCCGCAAACTACTGAAGACCCACCTCTTTGAGGAAATTTACGGAAAGAACCATAACACATAAAACCGCACTCACTGTCCAACGATGCATCACTACAGCCACTCTGAATTCCCTTCCCCTACCTCACCTTCTCATCTCCCGCAAACTTACCTCAATCATACCTGTTTCCCGCGGGTTCCCTCCAATGTATCGCCCCACTTAGTTTCCCGTTCTTTCCTTCCAATGTCTCAATGATCTTTTCCATTATTATATTCCTTGTTACAAAACTTGTCTCATAACACTTCATAATGTAATCCATAACTGAGCTGTAACAAAATGTACTTCCAGTCTTCATAACGTACTGTAAGCCACACTGAACCCGCAAAAAGGTGGGAAAATGTGGGGTACAAATGCAATAAATAATAAATAATAATAATACGTCAGGCACTCCGATTTCAGAAACTCATATAGCCACAGGTGCCATCTCCTCCTGACACCCTGGGGTAGGAGGTTCCCATGCAGATAAGTCATTCTTGACTTTCGGAGGTAGGAGAAACAACATCAGAGAGTGCAAGACCTATGTTTATATTGTATAGACCCAGGACATTATGTTATTAGATGTCCCAGAAAATCAGGGAAACTTCAAGGCCTAGGGTTGGATGGGGAGGCACCTCTAGGTCCATTCTGAACTGCTTCAACTTCCCTCATTACCTTACCAGCCATTCTTCAAAGGGGAGATAAACAAATCATTGTCCTTCCTTGACTCTGGGACTGCCGAGAAGTTTGTGAATGAATGACTGATGCACCAGTATGATATTCCCGTAAACCCCCTCAGGAAACCTTTTTCTACCTCCTCGGTATACAGGGACCCACTGCCTGGGCACCTGTTGGTGATTATTAGCCCTATTTCTCTTCAGGTGGACCTCTTGCACCAAGACATGATAGAACTTTATGTACTCCCTAGATCAGTTAATCAGGCCATTTTGGGCCTTCCTTGGTTACAGAAATAAGTGCCCCATATCGATTGGTGCCCACCTGTTCCCATTCCTGCTTGACACCTGTCCAACTTCAGCTAACCCTGGCTAAAACTGAATCACTCCTGCCTCCAAGTCTTCCAGCAACTTATGCTGCCTATGCAGACATCTTCTACAGGAAGCAAGCCAAGAAACTACTGCCTCATCGGGAGTATGATTGCCCCATTGACCTCCTATCAGGTAAGATGCCACCTAATGGCAAGGTTTGCTTGCTTTCCATTTCGAGACAAAGGCTATGAGGGAATATATCCAGGATAACCTGCAGCATGGTTTCATCTGTCCCTCCACCTATCCGGCAGGGGCTGGCTTCTTTTCCATTGGGAAGAAAGACAGATCCTTAAGGCCATGAATCGATTATCATGGCCTGAACGAAATCACCATTAAAAATAAGTACCCTTTACTATTCATAGCTGAGATGTCTGATCGTCTACAAGGGGTGTCCATCTTCACCAAACTGGACATCCGCTTTGCAAATTACTACCAAACACTTATCCACAATTACTCTAGCCTTATGGCCCCTCTTAAAACTCTCACTCAAACGGGGGCAGGCACATGCAATTGGTCGCCTAAAGCCTGGCTGGACTTTCCAAAGCTCAAGGAAGCCTTCCTATCAGCCCCTGTGCTTCAACATCTAGATACCTCACGTCCCTTCTTTGTGGAACTGGATGTCTCCTCCGTGGGTCCTGGGGCCCTTCTTTCTCAGACCTCTTCCATCAGGAAACTGTTGCTGTCTTCCTTCTTTTCTAAGAAGTTTTCCATGGCTGAACAGAACTACACTATCGGAGACTGCAAACTTCTGGCCATTAAACTGGCCCTGGAAGTGAAAATATCTACTGGAGGGGCTTCACATCTTCTCACCATAACCACCAATCACAAGAACTTATTATATATTTAGGAGGCCAGAAGACTGAACCCTTGTCGGGTCAGGTGGTCTTTTTTTTCTCATGCTTTAATTTCCAGCTGACTGACCACCTAGAGGAGAAGAATGCCTCAGCAGATGCTCTCTTCAGACCCTTTGATTCCACAGGAACCATCTCTGAACCCCAAACCATCATTGATCCTGCTAAGATTCTTGCTGTTTCCAAGATCACAGTACCTCTGGGGGAAGGTCTTGCAGTGGGCACAGAACTCCAAACTTGCAGGGCACCCAGGAAAATAGAAAACCCTTCAACTGGTAGCACATCAATATTAGTGGTCTCAGATGTCTCGCAATGTGCAAAACTATGTCAAGTCCTGTGTCCACTGTGCTGGAAATAAGCCCATTCATTATCACCCTTGAGATCTGCAACAGCCTCTTCTGGAAGCCCTGGTTGAACATTGCTATGGACTTCATTACCTATCTTCCCCCCACTCAGGGATGCCTACCATCTGCGTAGTGGTGGACTGCTTCTCCAAGATGGTGCATTTCATCCCTATGAGCTCCTTACCCTCCGCTGCCACCTTGGCCCAGTTATTTGTTAAAAAAGTCTTCTGCTTTCACGAACTACCCAAACGCATCATCAGCGACAGTGGGGTCCAGTTTATCTCTCACTTTTGGTGGAAGTTATGTGAGAATTTTGGCGTCCAATTAGATTTCTTTTTGGCATATCATCTCCAGTCCAACGGCCAGATGGAAAGGGTAAATCAGATCCTTCCAGATGATGGGCTCGCTCCACTTGAAATGGCCCTAGATGTTCGCCAAGCTGAACCGACTGGGGGAGCCATGTCTCCAGGAATGTGCGAAGATCTCGATCCAGGATTGTTTCCAGGAAGATGGCCGCCGAATAGACGGTCTTAGGAGCAACTAGCTCCGGGACCCTTGGGGACCAAGCTCCGGGACCCTTGGGGACCAGACTGGAGCAGCCCGGAGTTCAGCTACGGACCACCACGACCCCGCTGGTGATCGAACAAGGAGACACCACGGAGCCTGCAGAGCCCGAATTGAGTCCCATCACCCAGCCCGGACCGGGACGCCGCAGAGAGCCAGCTGCAACTCCTCGGCCGGTGCCACATTGCAGTCTAGCCACGACCACTCCGATCCGGAGCCACACTGCTGCCCAGCCTGGCCTCGGCGCCCACCCAACAGTGCCTATCTCCAGCGGCGTCGACCAGCCGCTGGCTGTGTCCACCTCCCGCGTCACCGGCCGTCCAGCCCACAGCATCATGAAAACAATGCACGAACTAACAAACTTCCGGAAATTGTTAAAAAGCCAACCTGTTCATAAAGGCATACCAGAATGATCCAACCTAAACACCTGAACCCTACAACACAATTGAAACTCTTACCAGAAATGGGCAAAACTTAACTCTCTCTCCTTGAATACTTAATATACTCTGTCATTTATGAACCACTCTGTATTTCTCTTACCGGAAATGGTGATCGCCATCACGGTACTATGTAAGCCACATTGAGCCTGCAAATAGGTGGGAAAATGTGGGATACAAATGCAACAAATAAATAAATAAATAAATAAAGGTTTCCTCCAAGCCTACATCAAGGAGCGCCAGGACAACTGGGTGTCTCTATTTCCCTGGGATGAATTCTCTTACAACAATTATGTTAGTGAATCTACAAGACCTTCTCCCTTTTATGTGGTGTATTGACATCCCCATACTCCTGTACCAGTCCACCTCTCTTCTTTCTCTTCTATCACTCTATCTATGTTCTATCAGGAATTTGGGACCAGACCCTATAGCTGCTCACTAAAGCTTCAGCTTCGCACAAGCAACAGGTTAATCACAAATGACAACCAGCTTCAATATTTCACCCAGGGGAGAAGGTGTGACTCAGCATCAAATACTTCAGGCTTAAAGTACCATCCCAGAAATTCTCACCCAGGTTTACTGGACCCTTTTTGGTACTACATCATCTAGGCTCAGTCACTTATCGGCTATGGCTTCTCCCTTCTATGTGATTCCATAATGCCTTCCACATGTCCCTACTTAAGCCGGAAGTGGGAGGCGGGGCTGGAGGTTGGGAGGCGGGGATAGTGCGGGGCAGACTTATACGGTCTGTGCCAGAGCCAGTGGTGGGAGGCGGGACTGGAGGTTGGGAGGCAGGGATAGCGCTGGGCAGACTTAAACGGTCTGTGCCAGAGCCGGTGGTGGGAGGCGGGGATAGTGCTGGGCAGACTTATACGGTCTGTGCCAGAGCCGGTGGTTGGGAGGCGTGGCTGGTGGTTGGGAAGCGGGGCTAGTGCTGGGCAGACTTATACGGTCTGTGCCCTGAAGATCACAGGTACAAATCAAAGTAGGGTATACACAAAAGTAGCACACATGAGTTGTCTTGTTGGGCAGACTGGATGGACCGTGCAGGTCTTTTTCTGCCGTCATCTACTATGTTACTATGTTGGGAGACACACCCCGGGAACCTCTAACAACCGTTCCAGCAGTTGCAATTAATCCAGAATTTGAGGTATGAGGTATTCTGGACACTAAGAGGATTAGGGGGAGACTACACTATCTTCTAGCTTAGAAGAGCTTTGGACCTGACGATAATATGTGGGAGCCTGCTGTCAATGTTCATGCCCTTGCACTTATCAGATATTTTCAAAAAGCCCAAGCCTAAGGGACTAGGGAGGGGGCATAGGTGAGGGGGTGCTGTCACACCCCTCACCTATTTTCAGAAATCTTCCATGGTCTCCAGCAGACTCCTGTGCCTGAAGAATCTGTTCTACTTCCTGGAACTCTGCACTTCCTTTTTGTATCCCTGCAAGATGGCACTAACTGATGACATCACATCCTGCCTACCTAGGAAGTGCCCTACACTTATCAAATGCCTCAGCAACAGGTTTCTTGGTGTCTTGTAGACTTCAGTGTGTGCTGCCTTGTTCTAGTGTTCCTGCCTTGCTCCAGCATTCCAGCCAGCATAGGCGCCCGGTATAAGAGGCTTGGGGAGGCTAAGCCTCCCCAGCCACAGCAGGCAAGGGTTAGGCGTCCGGGGGGGTTTTGGGCGGGTGAACGGCGCCGTGAGTTTCCCCCTTCCCCTTGCTTACTATCTGCCCTGTGCCATCTTTAATTTACCTCCGTCCCAGCGTTGGCCGCATCATTTCAAAGACCGCCCTGCTGCCCGTCTCTATTCTTCCCTCCCTTCGCGACGTGAGTTCATTCCGCAGAGTCCCGCCCTCGAGGAAATGTCAGAAGGCAGGACTCTGCGGAATGAATCATGTCGCGAAGGGAGGGAAGAATAGAGATGGGCAGCAGGGCGGGCTTTGAAATGACGCGGCCGACGCTGGGACGGAGGTAAATTAAAGATGGCGTGGGGCAGATAGTAAGCAAGGGGAGGGAAAGGGGAGACGCATGGCGCCGCTCGCCCAGATGGATGGAGGCAGGGGAGAGGAGAATCGTGCTGGGTATGGATGGAGGGGGCAGGGGACAGAAGGGAATTGCTGGATATGCATGGAGGTCAGGGGAGAGGAGATCTGCTGGACATAGATGGATGGAGGGGAGAGTAGAGTTGCTGGACATAGGTGGGTGGCTACAGGGGAGAGGAGGGTTGCTGGACATGGGTGGCTAGAGGGGAGAAGAGGGTTGCTGGACATGGATGGATGAAGGGCAGGGGAGAGAGGAGGGTTGCTGGACATGGATGGAGGGAAGGGAAGACAGGAAGGAGATGCACATGAATGAAGGGGAGAAATTCTGGACATGCATGGAGGGGAGGGAAGACAGAGGAAGGAGATGCACATGGATGGAGGGGAAGGAAGAGAGAAGAAATGCTGGACATGGATGGAGGAGAGGGAAGAGAGAGGAAGGAGATGAGATGAGGGAAAAGGGAGAAAACCTGCACATCGATGGAGAAAATAGGCAGAAGTTGGATCCACTGGACAGTCAAGTCTGCAGAGGACCCAGCTTTTACTTACGGATGTAAGGCAAGAAATGAAGAAGAAAGGCGGAAAGTAAAGAAATAAATGGAAAGGAAGCCCCAGATAGCAGCAGAATCGGATACTTGGCCAGCATGATCAGAAAAACAAAGTCACCAGACAACAAAGGTAGAAAAGATCTTTTTATTTTCATTATAGTGTTTGGAATATGTCCACTTTGAGAATCAGGTGCTCAACATTAAAAGTTTATATTTATTTACTTATTTATGGCATTTTATCCCACATTAAACATGAATTATGGTGTTTCGTGGCTCTACATGAGAATTGTGATATTATGATCCCTTGTTTCATATTGTTGACCGTCTGCATTTTCCGTATGGGTGGTATATTGGTGTATTAGGTTCTGCCCAGTGTAATATTTATGGTACAGTAAGGTTCTGAGTGTGTTTTTGCACAAAGTTGTGCATAGTGTTTTGCAGTTGAGCGATTGTGGTTAGTATATGCTTTGAGCAACCACTTTATTCTTTGACATATGATACATAGCTAATATCTAAATTTAATAAAAGGTATTAATTGTGACTTTTATTTTTATTTATTTATTTTTTCTGTGTGTTATCAGACAATTATGGATTTAAGCTCCACCTCTGGCCCCACCCCTAACCCTGCCCCCTTTTGCCTCCCCAAACAGTTGGGCCACCGACCGCCTATGCCAGCCAGCCTGTGTCTTGGACTTTGTCAAGTGTCTGTGTCAGCGAGGATCTGTGCTGCACTTGCTCTGTATAGGTAGAGCCAACTTTGCTATGGCTCAAGGGCTCATTTTCCTTGAATCGTGACAGTATGTTAGTAGTTAATGTATGGTAACATCCCCCCATTATTTGTATAGAGCAGTTCCTACCTAGTACCCCTTATTCTATGTTCCCTTCCCTGTTACCATTTGAATATAGCAGCACAAACAGCTGTTCATGCACATTAATTCTTGTGATAAACAGCTACTGCAGCTTAGTAAATAGGATCCTGAATTGTTTCTGTGGATGGAAGGCCTTCAAAATGAATACACTTTTCTCCTCATTCTATAACTTGACTCCTAATATTAGATGGCAAGTGTGCTTGTACTTTGCAGAATGCTAGCAGTTAAGCGCCTCAGAGGTACTAATAATTAACACTTACGTATGTAAGTGCTAGGCACTATTCTAAAAAAGTATGCCCCAAATTCACTTTGCGCATAACTACGAAGGAGGATACGCACGGGTGGGCCATGGGTGTGTCATCAAGCAACGCACACAACTATAAGTTGTGCATGCACTGAACCAGTCATTTATCTGTCATACGTGGGTGCACCTAAATTTTGCCATGTAAATGTACCTTTATATTAGTATTCTATAGCATCTTAGACACACCTAAGTGCTGTTATAGAATTGGAACTAAGCGCGCCCCACTATGGCACCTATATCTTGGCACCAAGTTACTGAATTACCCCCCTTTCTGTTTTATTCTCTCTGTAAATATTGGAGAAAAGGAAACATGGCAGCTAATTGTCTCTGCTTGAACAGGTATTCAAGGCAAAATGCTGAAATCATCAGAATGGATTCACCCCTTAACTTTCTCACATTATTCCCAATTCAGCGAAGCACAGAATCAAGTATAACTTTACTTTATCCATTTTTAAAATTCAGAGCAGGGGATCAAATCATTCAATGCATGATTAGTACAAGATATGCTAAATTCCTAAAATTATGCCAATGGGTAATATTCCAAATGAGTCATTCCAATCTGTCAAAATTTTCTGGTGTCAAGTCACTGTACAACAGAACCAATGTCATCCCTTATAGAAAATATTCTCTATGTGTACCTGCAGCACTTCCTTGGCACAAAATGTATACTTTAACTACAGTTTAGAAGGGAAGTTATCATGCTGCGTTAGGGCAATAATCTGTGTTACTAGCCCTTTAATGCTACTTAAAGGGTTCTAACACAGGTTGTCTTGCCCTAACACAGTGAAATTTAGGTCACTGTAGGTTGCATAGTAATTCATTCAAGTATTTATATACTGCTTGGACCTAAGCAGTTTACAGTTTCATTTTACAGGTACTGGGTCTGTCCAGGTGGGCAGTACCTGTAGTACATTGTACTACTGTTGTACCTGGGGCAATGGAGGGCCAAGTGACTTGCCCAGGGTCACATGGTGCTGCAGAGGAAGTTGAACCTGGTTTCCCAGGATCTTAACTCACTACCAACCATCAGGCAGCAGCAGGAATCAAACCCAGTCCTCCACATACAAAACATACAATTGCATGTAAAGCAGATTACTATGTACAAACCAAAAGGCAACTTGCTGTGAACACTGGGTGCAAACCCAAGGCACATAATGGCCATAAAATAATGGTAAAATAGCCCCAGCCAAAAACTGGGGTTATTTTACTGATCCTGGAGCACCAGGCCTCAAAGACGGAGCTTAAAGTGGCCACAGTGCTATCCATTTATCCCGATCACGCTCCTCGATCGAATGCTTCCATGTCTCCTCACTCCCCAATCACACTCCCTCTGTGTCCCCAGCAAGCACCCTGATCAAACTCCCCCATCATGTCCCTCATCCCCAATCACACTCCTCCCATTACAACCTCCACTCCCACAATCACACTCCCCCATCACATCCTCCTACCCCACCCAACCCTCAACCCCCAAGGGACAACCCACAATCATCAGGAACTACCAGAATTATACCTGTTTTTTTTATATGGAAGCATACCACTAGTGGTGTCATTTTGGAGACGGAGACAACGCCAGCAGGGTATGAGTGAGTGGGGATCACTCGTGCCCTAGGAGCACTGGACCACCTGGTACAGGAGCGGTAGGCTCCAATGACAAAGGGGGGTGATCCTTTGGGGGGTTGGGGTATGTGATGCGGTGGGTGGAATATGATCAGGGATAGGTGGATGGAACTGCAACCCCATTAAGCTGTGAGGCCAGATGCTCCCGGGCCACTGGAATAATGCTGCTTGAGAGGTGGCTCACAAGCAGAGTTATTCATCTACCATAGGAGTCAGCAACCTGTGGTACTGAGATACGATCATGGTGCGGTAAAAGCATGCTTTTTACTGTACCTTGATAACTTCCCCCCTTAGTGTACCTAGACATAAAACGAAGTAAATTGATGAATGTTTTAATGAAAATAATTCTTCACAGGACTCTTAACTTGAAGTAAATTTTAAAATATTCAAAATAACAGTGTGCCATGATAGGTCCAGAACACAAAAACGTATTGCAGAGAAACTGAACCACAAAAAAGTAAATACAACAAACAGCAAGACACAGATTAAGCACCAGCCTAATCAATGGCCAATGTGAACAGGATAATTCTATCAACTGGTCAAGAACATGTGCAAAAGTAAGTCAAGACATTACACTAGTGTATTCTACAACCACTGATTACAAGAGTAGATAAAAGCAAAGAAAATCTATTACTTGATTCCTATAATACAAACTGTATTCAAAATGTCATAGCTCAGGCATCAGAGAATTAGCAAATCATAGATTCATTAGAGATATGCCCTCTTACTCTTTAGGAGCAACAGGATGCAAAGATGTTTAAATATGCACCTCTGAGAGTGACGACTCGACCTTTATGGACCACATTTTTGGCCTAGGTGAATCTACTGCTTTGGACATGTGTAGTGCAACTTTTTTCTCTATGTTCATCAAATAAAAGACAAAGCCTTGAGCTATGTGGGGTTAGTACCAACAAACACTGGCTTCTGAATCCAGATCATCCTCTGTGAAAAAATAACTAGTGACATTTTGAGGAAGTTTTATAGCCAAAACTGGAGAAATGCAATCTTGGCCTCTACCGAGGCTTTACTTAACAGCAAACTTACCAGTCAATATGGAAGTAGTGTTCCTTTTAGATAGTTCTGTGCCCAATGTACTATGCACCACAGTGAGTAATTGAGCAGCATTTACAAAGTTTATATTTTTGTGCCTGAACTACAGAACTTAACAATGGTTACAACTAATAAAACAAAGGGCTTTTTTTTACAAAGCCATGATAGCGATTCCTGCACGGTAAATGAGAGGAAGCCCATTCAATTTCTTTGGGCTTCCTCTAATTTACCGCGCAGGAATTGCAAGCGCAATTTTGTAAAAGAGGCCCTAAACTTTTATCAAACATTTACTAATGATCTTTGTAATATAAATAAGTGCACCTTTCAGTTTATAAATGATACCACTGACAACAAATTCATCAAAACTATAGAATTTGGGCCACCTCTTCCTTCAGCAAATTATTTTGTTGGCTATAATGAAACATTTTAAAGTATATTGGCTATTTTTATATACTGGTTTCAGAAAAAGCGACATTCCAATACTTAACTGTGTGTGTGTATGTATATATATATATTTATTTATTTATTTTAATCCTGCATTTCTTTTTTAAATCTAAGCTATCACCGTTAGCAACCTACTTGAGACTTTGGATAGAAATTCAATGCATACAATCAGTGTGAACTAGTACAATATGAGAAGTACAATTACCTTTAAAGTGATTACTGAAATGTTTTCCTTATTCTTTTCTCAATTGTTTCACACATTTAAAATGCATTTACATCAAATGCCAGTTTTGAGTAATACAATACGGGTCCTATTTACTAAAGTGTAGTAAAATCCCACAATTACTGGGCTTTCATTACCAAATTAACAGGTGATAATAGCAAACCTTGTGTGTTAACCATTGGGGTGTTCTTGGAAATTTCCATGCAGTTAATGCACAGAATAGATTAACAATTTTGCAGATAATGTGATGTAGTTAGCTACACTTATTCCAGGAGCGTTAGCTGTGCCATATCATCTGCTGTATTAACAGTTAATGCATGGTAACTACCTCCACTGTAACTATACTTAAGCATTTGGAAATGCATTTGTACATTTGTTGCACAAATAGCAAAATTTCAGTACAAAAGTCATCTTTGTGGAGGAAGGTAATATTCTGTACCCGAAAGCTTATAAAAACATGCAGCAAAACAGGTTAAGCATTAGACAAACTTACTTTTTGCAATATACTACCGTATAGGTCTCCTAATAAAAAAAGGCAAATAACTTGTACCTAAATTTGATTTTAAGGTGAAATATAGTAGGTTCAAAACTGCTAGAAGATAAGAATATTCTATTATTGTAGACCAAATTTGGAGTGCACAGCACACTAATAGATCAATATTCAAAGATGGCTCAATGTAGATATCTCAGTTTTAGGTTGAAAATAGGCAACTAACCTTAACTACAGAATCCTAAAATTGAAGTGCCTAAATTTTTGGATAGCTACTGAATTTTCTAAATGTAGATGACTAAGGGGCTGATGAACAAAACTAACAGCCAACCCACCCTGCCTCAGACAGGCTTCCAAAACAAACCTAGTGATCTAATGGCCCCCTGTCCAGCATCGACCACAAACATTTAAAAAATGCCCCAGTGGTCCAGTGCGTCCCCTGCAGCTCGTCTGCCCCCTCCCTCTAGTCATAAAATAGCCTGACCTGCCTGTTGGCCCCCTTGGCCACTCCATGCATAGCCCTCCTAGTCACCTTGGTCTGGTGGTCTAGTGGAGGCCCAACCCACCCCCAGGCCTTCAAACTTTGTAAAAAGTAGGAATGATGCCCACTCACTCCTGCTTGTCCAGGCTATCATCTTGAAAATGGCGTCACTCCGCCTTGTCTCAAGCGGTGCATCCAAGGATGTCCTGTGTGTGTGTGTGTGGGGGGGGGGGGGTAGCTACCATATAAGAAGGTGTGCCCAGAGAAACAGGAGCAAGTAGGCATCACTCCTGATTTATACAAGGTATGGAGGTCTGAGAGGTGGGTTGAGCCTCACTAGACCACCAGACCAAGGTGACTGGGAGGGCTGGGCCTAGCCAAGCCAGGGGGGCCACTAGAACACCAGGTTATTTTTTTAAGCATGGTTGGGGGGTCAGGAGAGAGACTGAGTGTCCACTACACCACCATACCTTTTTTAACATTAGAGGGTCCAAGCCTTTTTTGTAACACGGGGGGGGGGGGGGGGGGCGTGGTTGGGAGGTTGCTGTGGCATTTATTTTCTTACTCTCAAATTTCCTGTCAGTGCCTGAGCCAATAACTGCTCAGGCAATGTCAGGAAAGTTAGCTCATAGCACTGAGTAGCAAATTACTCCACGCATACTGTGGCAATTTTTCTGCACTAGGCTCACAGTAGAGGTTCACTCTATCGCAGACTGTTGAACATCGGCCCCTAAGTGCCCCTTTTACTAAAGTGTATTTAAATTTTGTAGTTACTGTGCATTAATGGCCAAAATTAATGCTCTATAACTGCAAAGCCTCTGAGCTAACTGTTGTGGGTTGCCTAGTTCAAAAACTGTCGCCGCAAGAAATAGGCACTCAATGCTATTGTATAACAGGCGCATTATAGAAAGGGGAAGGGAATAGGACTTGATATACCACCTTTCGGTGTTTTTTGCAACTACATTCAAAGCGGTTTACATAGTATATACAGTGTATACAGTGGAGGAGTAGCCTAGTGGTTAGTGCAGTGGACTTTGATCCTGGAGAACTGAGTTCGATTCCCACTGCAGCTCCTTGTGACTCTGGGCAAGTCACTTAACCCTCCATTGCCCCTGGTACAAAATAAGTACCTGAATATATGTAAACCGCTTTGAATGTAGTTACAAAAACCTCAGAAAGGCGGTAGGCAATTTAATTGGGTACACATCTTGGATCTGCACCCAAATATTGGTACCCAACTTTAAGCACCATATATAGGATCTCGGGGGTTACCGCATATGAATAGCATTGCGGATAACATGAATGGATGCATTACCACCACCTGTTGAGATCATATGATCTACTCCACCTTAACAGTTAACAGTTAATGTATGGTATCATGTCGCACATTAAAATGGTACTTTTATAAACCATTTTTGCATCTAAAATGTACTATTTTTACAGTTGCGACACAAAGAAGAGTCCAAAATCTCCCGTAAAGGGACAGCAATGAAACAAAAATGAACGGGAGCAATCCAGAGAGACCAGACTGAGTTCGCAAATGTAAAAGCCAAAAAATATAATTTATTATGACCCAACACGGTCCATGTTTCGGCCAAAGGCCTTCCTTAGGGGTCTAAAACAAGAATACAACATATATAATATATATGATAGATAACGGCTCTAGAATAGAGCCATTGCCTGAAATAATGGGGCGTCCGGGAGGGTTCTCCAAACTCTTATGAATCTTAGGTAAGATATAAATCGTAGGGATGGTGGGGTGTTCATTTATCAAGAATTGTTTCTCTTTGGTGGTCAAATATCCCATCTTCCCAGCGTATTCTACTACTTCAATGATGTCATTTTTCAGAGATTCAGTTGGATTTTCTTGAAGAGGAATATAAAATTCTGTGTCATTTAACTGCCGCATGATTTCAGAGATGTATGAAGTCCTATCCATAATTACCAGACCCCCGCCTTTATCTGCAGGTTTGATGACTATGTTGCGATTAGATGCAAGAGACCGTAAGGCTGTGTTTTCTGCTCTAGTTAAATTATGAAATGGAGTTCTGGTACCACTATTCTCTAGAGAAGTGATGTCTCTGAGGACCACCTCATGAAAAGCTTTGATAATCGGATCTACTGGGCCTGGAGGGACCCATTTGGATTGCCTCTTTACTACAGACGTATCGATATTAGAGGTAGAGTTTGTGGAGAAAAAATGTTTAATTTGTAGTCTCCTTTGTAATTTAAATAAATCTATACGCGTCTGTAAGGCATCATAGTTAGATGTAGGGGAAAAAGAAAGGCCCTTCTGCAGTATTTGATTTTCTAAATCTGTTAGATGGTATTGGGATAAATTGAAAATAGAAATTTTATCTACCAACGGGGTCGAGGGTCTCTGGGTCTTCCGCCCCTGCCTCTGCTTCTTTATAAGTATCTCTTCAAAAAACGCCGGTTGGAATTTAAGCTTTTGCCATTAACAAGATAAAACCATAGCGTATATTGCTAGAACAACGGAACTTTCTCATTTATGTTCTTACCAATACCAGCATCATCAATGTTCATTGTTACTATACATACCTTAAAATTTATATCAAAAACACCCTGTATACAGTTATAACTATCTCTTGAATTGACTTCATTTATAATGCTTGAATTTACATTTTTGCTACCATTAAATTCATAACTTTCTACAATATCAGTATAGGTATATGTAAACAGATAGAACGGATGATCGTTTAACTCTAATCATCATAAGCCACTTTAAACACTAGCACTTTTACTTTTGTTTTTTTGTTTTTCTGCTCATTTTTATTGTTTGTGTTTTTAAATCCTTAGTTACTTAACCATATCCATAGACTTGCTCAATTCTATCAGACTGTCCTAATTAAACAATTAGTTATAATTTCGGCAATACTAATATATAGACATTCTAAGATATTGAATCCCTTAACTTCTATTAATTGATTGAGACAAGTTAAAGCGTCACCATATTTTCTTTTAAATTTTGTGTATCTTAGCTATTATAGGCTCTCATGTGTAGCTTACATCACTCGCGACGTCAGCCTATTCATTACAAATAACAGCTGACTCACCATCACTCGCTTTTAACGTCTATATAGACAGTGCCGACGAATTCATTCTGATTGTATTAGCGGTAAGTTCTTCTTTTTAAGGAATTTTTTGTCTCTAGGTAACTCTTTTCCTGTCTATAACATTTGCCATTACCGACCCTCAATGCATGAGTGAGTCTATGTAGATTAAATTTAAAATTTAAAATCCATATCCCTATTTCAATCACCTCCTATTCTCCCTTATAAGTATCTCTTCAAAAACGCCGGTTGAATCCTAAGCTTTTGCCATTAACTAGCTAAAACCATTGCATATATTGCTAGGACAACGGAACTTTTTCATATACGTCCTTACCAATGTTAGCATTATTCATGTTCATTGCCATTATACATACCTTAAAATTCATATTAAAAACACCCTGTATATAGTTATAATTATCTCTTGAATTGACTTTGTTTATATTGCTTGAATTGACTCCATTTACATTTTTGCCTAGATTATCTCACTATCTCTGTGAGTTCTTTTTCGGATGAATATTAGTATAAGCCAGCTTTGAAGGTATGATATTTACACTTATATCCATATAAATTTACATTCATGTAAAAAATTGGCATGTGTATAGTTTACAATTAACCTTATATACACCTATATCTGTGTCTATACCTTTATATGTATTTGAGTATATTCTGTTCAATTATTTTTCACATTACTTAATGCAGTATTTTCCCTGTATGTATTATGTATATATTTCATATTATGCATATATTCTATATTATGCATATATACACATTTTTGTCTAAATACCATTATATACATTTTGCTTTTAAACTAATCAAATTTTATCCAATCTTACCAAATATAAATCCATTGATAAAACTTTCCTGCGATTAATCACATAACTATATATTTGTTTAAAACTAACACCAAATGTTATTTTAGAGTTAATTTTATTATATATAATATACTTTTATCTGTTCTTACTGTATCATTATGTTATTATTATATATGTTGTATTCTTGTTTTAGACCCCTGAGGAAGGCCTTTGGCCGAAACATGGACCGTGTTGGGTCATAATAAATTATATTTTTTGGCTTTTACATTTGCGAACTCAGTCTGGTCTCTCTGGATTGCTCCCGTTCATTTTTGTTTCACTATTTTTACAGTTGACATGCTTAGGGGAGGAGTTATAGTAGAATGTAGGTGGAGTTATGATTTGCATGCATGTTTTATAAAATGTATACATATGTGTTAACATTTACTTGCTCTCAAGTAGATGCAATGTCCACACTTTCAATCTAGGTGCAACTTTTGCAGGATCTGTGCTATTTTATATAAAGGCTGACAAATGCGCAAACCAATAGGGAGGTAATCTCAAAAAACAGTTTATTCAGAATATTCATATCAATATCAAGGGTCCTTGATATTGATATGAATATTCTGAATA
This sequence comes from Microcaecilia unicolor, assembly GCF_901765095.1. Lineage (NCBI taxonomy): Eukaryota > Metazoa > Chordata > Amphibia > Gymnophiona > Siphonopidae > Microcaecilia > Microcaecilia unicolor. The sequence goes on along the minus strand of NC_044031.1, from coordinate 556,598,215 downwards.
AACTGTTTTTTTGAGATTATCTCCCTATTGGTTTGCGCATTTGTCAGCCTCTACTTTTGCTGTTTTGCTTTGACTTTCCGTGGAGGCTCCTCCTGTCTTCTTGGATTTGCTATTTTATATAAAGACACGTGGAAGGGCATTTTTGATAAAATGTCCGATTTTGTATGTTTTGCTAGAAACACCCCAAAAATCAAGTGTTGAACATTGCCATTTTTGACCTGAAAATTATATTTTTGGTTCAATAATTGCCTTTTATTCAATGTCGTGTGCTCAGTGCGTTTTTCTTTTGGGACCTTTTTGGAAAATAAAATGTCCAAGAGAAAAACGTCCAAAAACTAGGCATTGGATTGTCTGGAGGTCATCATTCTTAGTAGACTGGTCACACAGACATCTCAGCAGAGCAGTGGGGCAGCATAGGGGGCACTATAGTGGACTTTACCTAAAAGGTCCCAGGTGCACATTGCACCATAACTCCCTTATATTGTATGGTAAGCCCTCCAGGAGCAAAAAATATCTACTGTACCTCATTATATACTACAATAGCTCTCAAGTTTCACCTATATGTAAGGTACAATAGATATTTACTGGGGGGGTTTTGGAAGGGCTCACATGTTTCACCACAATTGTACCAGATAGAGTGGGATATGGGCTTGGGTCCCCTTCTCTACAGTCCACTGCACTGACCACTAGGCTACTCCTGGGACCTGCTTGTTGCTCTAATAGTAGTGGTCATCATATCTAAAGCTGTCATAGAGCCTGGCATGTACTGCCACATGTTAGGGAGCTGGGAGGGGTTCAGTGACCACTGGATGAGTACAGGGGTGTTATGCCTTAATCCCTCCATTGGTCATTTAGTCAGATTGAAACAGGTTTAATCAAGAATGCCTTAATTTTGGCTCTAGGCATTTTCATTTTGCTCCTTTATTGAAGAAAATAGCTAATGTTTTGGTACCGCCCAAGTCCAGGCCAAAACACACCCCTTTGAAATCTGGTTGAACTGTGGAGCAAAACATCTAAAATCACGGTGCCAAAAATTGCAACTTGAACGTTTTTTTTAGAGAAAAGCATCCTTCTCCACCTTATAACATTTTTGGACATTAATTTGCTTTGAAAATGAGCCACATAGGCTGCTATATGTCTTCATTAAAAAAGCACCAAAATAGGTAGGCGCCCTGCTCATTTAACCAAAGTCCATTAAGTCCCGTGTTATAAAATTGCACCTTAAATGTAAGGAGATGTCCTCATACAGTCCTTTCCCATTCCCCTTCCACGTCTGTCAGTTAACATAAGAGTCAGTTTATGCTGTCAAGCCACTGTGTCAATTCATGGCATGGGAGTGTGTCAACAAAGTACACTTATCCCCACATTAACTGTTACTAACACATGTTAGTAAAAGGTGTCCTTGGGGCCCTATTTCCTAAGCACTATTCCCATAAACACAAACAGGAAAAAAAATTTAGTAAATAGGCCCCTAAGTTAGGAACACAGTGCAGGAAATCAGCATTGAGCACCTGACTTTGAACTGGCTCCAATCTCTTTTTAGGGACCTAGATTTAGAAACCAAAATAAAAATAGGTTCCTAAATTTAGGGACTCAGCTGGGGAAAAATTTTTATTTCAGATCTGCACATTGCCTAGATATCTTGAATATTGACCTATAAGTTTACAAGACAAAACAACACAAAGGCAAGCCATATTGAGTAGATCCTTTGTTTTAGGCAAGGTACAAATTTATTTGCCAATTATCCCACTCAGGGAAATATTATCAGTTGGAAAATGCAAAGAAAAGGATGTAAGTGTTAAGAAATGTTAATGAAAAATTTAAAGAGACATTAGCTTTGCATAAATGCAATCAAAATTCCTCAGCACAGGGCCTAATTCAGTAAGTCCCCCCACCCCATAGATATGGGTTAGGGGGATAAAAAGCCTTAATAAATTAAGCTCAAAGTTCTTGTTAATTCTGGTACACATGCTTAGTACATTGGGCAGACTGCTACACCACTTTAGTGGTGGCACATAGAAAATTCTGATGCTTTACAGGAAGCTGTTCACAAATTTCAACAGAAATTTGCAAATTTAGAGCTGTGCAAAAATGTTAGACATATTTTAACAGCAGTTATCACTTCAGAAATTTGTGATACACTGAAACAAGGGTCTCTTTAAATTGAAATATATTATTGTTAACTCCCATGCAGAGCTTTACAGGCTGCTCATATGGAACTTGTTAAAAGGATTGAAAGCAACACACTAAAAAAAAAAGGGGGGGGGGGGAATGGACCAAATATAACATTTTCTTACTGCGCATTTTCCAAAACAAGAATAAACACAGCTTTAATTTCTGTCAGGCAGATGAGGCCTTTACCTGAACCCTAGGAACAAAAGGCGTTGCTCTTCTACTAAGGCTTTGGCTCTGGTAAGCAAAATTAAACAAAGAAAAAAAAAGCAATAAAACAAAACCAAAAAGATAACACAATGGAACTCAAAGAACACAAAAAAGTAAAACACATACATATATACTAGAACTTTAAAACACCACTGATGCACATCACAAATCATCACATCTGTGTAATACTGTGTATAAAAGTGATCTACAAAACTTTATAATAGCGTAAGCATATCAATAACACTTGAGATTTTTTTTAATTTAATACAGAGCTTGACTTTAAAATACTGCAGTGGAAAATGAAAACTGTGTCATTACCATGCAAATAGATGAAGCTTTAGAAAATATGTTAAAAATCTAAGTCAGACAAGCTGTACAAGTATATATGGAAAACCTACAAACTTTGTAATCCTAGGTGTAAGTTTTATAAATAATTTCCCACACATAAAACATTAATTCATATGGGAAATGTATCTTATAATACTGGACAGGGGAATATCCATATAAAAGCACCTGATAGTGGCATTTGGGCAGAGCTGGGCCAGATTTGCGAGGTACAATACACTCATACTTGCACATTTTTATATGAACTAGTTACACCTGCCTAGGAACAGAAATAACTTTGCACTTGAACTTCATTTGCTATCAGGAATCTTTCTGAGAGTGTGTTTTACGAAAGCCCAAAAGGCATACGTCATCTTTATAAAATATATGTTTTCCTCTCGTCTGTAAAGAAATGAAAGCTTACATATCAGAAAAACCTCTATAGCTTATGCAGACTTCTGTTGTATAAACTATGCACCCTGTTATTGTATTTTTTTCATTGTCTGTTATTATATTATTTTCATTGTCCTGAGTAGGAAGACACATTTTTATTGAAGACTCCCCCCCCTCACGTTTACTAAGCCGCAATAGCAGCTGCAATGCACTAATGTCGACACAGCCCAGCTTAGTAATGGGGGGGGGGGGGGGTAGTACATGTCTACTACTACTACTACAAATCACTTTTATAGCGCTACCAGTCATACGCAGCGCTTTACAATTGAACATGAAGAAGAAATACCTTTAGCAATGTGTTTTGTGTGCAGAAATGTGGGTTTATCCAAGTTATACATAAGCATAATGATATTGATATGCATAGGGTAATACTATCATATTTTCAACTTTAAAATGAATCAGTTTCACATTCAGTTTTGCATTATGGGTAAATTAACAACAATATTTGAGGTTTGCTGCTGTGTACCTTTATATTGTATGGTAATTCTGTATTCAATTCAGTGCCCCATAATACTTCTACTGTTCCATTTGGGAACCTTTAACTTTCAATCTAAACTTCTGAAAATATATCCAAGTCCAACTTCACCATTCTTGGAGTGACAAGTTCCGTGGTTACTTTTATCCACAAGGCTTGCAAAAATAATCAAAGCAAAACTGTACTAGTGACGGAAAAATGTTATGTGATAAAGTCATTTACAGGTACAGAGTAAAAGAAGCAGATATAAGAAAATTTCAATGTATTTGAACATCCCTTTGGCACTGTCAGACCATCGTTGGAAAGTAAAAATAGAATGACCACTAAGACACTGTCTAGATCAAGTCATCACTTCAAACTACTGAGAAAGGTCACTCTTGAGATCTAATATTACTTTAAAAGAACTACAGAGCTCCCTGGCTGAGACTAAAAAAAATATATATTGACTGTTCAACAATTTGAAGATTGCTTCACAAATTGGGCAATTTGGGAAACTAGCTGCTGAAGAAAAAAAAAACAATAGAGTTTGCAAAGATACACCAGGGAACACTACAGACAGATTTTAACGTATTTTCAGGTGCCATATATAGAGTCTAGCCTAATAGGACTGATAGCATTTTTATTTACAGTCTTTTTTCTCCACCAGAACTTTTTCCTTGACTATTGTTTGGAACATACATGGGTGCATCTACAGCATGAACTGTGAGCTGTTACTCAGTGAATTTCTGATATTTTGGCAGTTTGTCCCTGGTTTTGGTTATTGAAATCACCCATTATTATACTGTTGCTCAATTTGCTAGCTTCCCTAATTTCTGCTAAAATATTGGTGCTCATTTTCAAAACACATGGAGGGGAATTTTCAATATGATGTCTAATTCGACTTTGGACGTTTTGCACAAAATATCCAAAATCCAATTAGGAAAGAAGGTCGTTTTCAAAAAAGAAAAATGTCTATCTCCCCCCCCCCCCCCCCAAAAAAAAAAATACTGTTTCGAACAAGGTTTTGTGCTTTGGATGTTTTCTTTTTCGGTCCAATTTCAAAAAAGAACCCCAAATAAGTAAAAAAATATAGCGAATCATGCCACTGGGATGTAGGAGGAGCCAGCATTTTTAGTAGACTGGTCCCCCAGAATCCGAGGACAGCAATCGGGCAACCCTAGAGGGCACTTCTGTGCACTTCATAAAAATGCACCCAGGTACACATCTCACCTTTGCTAAGTACATAAGTATTGCCACAGTGGGACAGACCAAAGGTCCATCAAGCCCAGCATCCTGTTTCCAACAGTGGCCAATTCAGGTCACAAATACCTGGCAAGATCCTCAAAATGTTCAATACATTTTATGCTCCCATATCTTGTCTCCTGAGCCCTGTAAAACCCACTAGCTCCCACTGTACACTACTACAATAGCCCTTATGGGTGAAGGGGGCACCTATATGTGGGTACAGTAGGGTTTTGGTGAATTGGGGGGAGCACAGTTTCCACCACAAGTGTGATAGGTAGAGGGAGATAGGGACCTGATCCCCTACTCCACAGTGCACTGCACTGACCACTACACTACTCCAGGGACCTGCATGCTGCTCTAATAGACCTGACTAATATCTGGTAAGTCATATTTTTATTCACATTTTTGGGAGGTGGGATGGGGGTCAGTGACCACTGAGAGGGTATTTTGGCGGGGGGGGGGGGGCGGTCATCTGATCATTTAAGACACCTTTTTGTGCCTTATTTGTTCTAAAAACAGGTCTAGCTAAAAACGTCTTAGTTTTATTCCTGGATGGTTTTGTTTTGTTCCATTATGGATGAAAAACGTCCAAGTCTTAGAAACACCCAAATCCTATCCTTACCACATTCCTGACACCCCCCCCCCCCTTGAGATTTGGACATACTGAAGAAAAACAGAATAGAAAAACATCTGAAAAATAGGTTTTAAAAATACTGATTTGGACTTTTTTGTGAGAAAAACATCCAAATGCTACTTTATGCCACTTCTTAATCATTTTTATCTTGCGAAAATGAGCCCCGTTGACTTACCAAGTTGCATAGTAACCTATGTAACTTCTTTGAAAATGAGCCTCTTTATCATGTCTGTTCATTCTGGCCAGGTGGATGGTAGTATAGCCCTACCAGTATTCTCTTTTCCTTTAACATAGAAATTCTATCCATAAGGTTTCCACATTACTATCTGTTTCTTGCTAAAGCTTTATTCTGTTTGTCTCAATTCTCGCTAACAGATAGCGTGCCATCCCTCCTCCATTTTGGTCCACCCTACCATTGCAATATAATTTGTACACTGGTTACACAGTGTCCCACTGGCTATCCTCCTTCCACCAGGTCTCTGAGATACCTATTTACATCTACCTATTCATTTAGTGCTACATACTCCCATATTATTTTTTTAGACTTATAACATTGGTATACAGACATTTCAAAGTGTGTTTTTGTTTGTGGTCACATGGATAATTTTCAGTGTTTATTCTGCCTCCCTTTAAAGGCTCATGACTTACATTTGCCTTTGTTAAAAACCTCCTCTTCCTACACCACATTTTTCAGTTGAATAATATACCTCAGGATAAAAATTACCTTCTCCTTGGTATGCCACTCATATTCAAATGGTCAGACTGAGAGGACAAATCAGGTTTTGGAACAATTCCTGCACTGCTATATTCTCTGAGATATAAAACAACTGGACTGAACTCTTGCCTTGGGCAGAATTTGCACATAATAACCCTTCACACTAAGCTAAAGCTTCTGTCCACTTTTCCTGTGTCCACGAGAGTCTCACCTAGGCCTTTATGCATAGCCCTTTCCCTACTGATGTGCAGCAGCAGATAAAGGTTTTCACCATGGGGGTAATTTTATAAGGAGATGCCTAGTTTTAAGTGGCATGACCATATATAAATGGCAGTAATCTAGTCATTTACATGCAACAGCAACCACTTAAAAGCATGAATGACATTTTACAGAAAACTAACAAGTGGAAAAGTAAGCACCATTTTTGGATGGTGTATTCTTTGGTGGTGGGCACAGACATGGATGAAGATAGGATACAAGAATGCTTCCCAAACTTGTCCTGGGGGACTCCCAGTCAGTGAGGTTTTCAGGATATCTATAATGAATATCAATGACAGAAATGTGCATACAGATCTACTTCATGAATATTCACTGCACATATCCTGAAAACCCCAGTGGCTGGAGGTCTCCATGGATAGTTTTGGGAACCACAGAAGTACAGCATGGGTGGTACTTGTAAATACTATAATTTATTCATGTTCTGGCTAACATCTAGGTGGAAATATGTACACCAGCTATAAGGCTGGTGTAAGTGTTAAGGTGCCTAGGATGAGGTTAAGCAGGCACCTAGTTTTCTTTATAGAATACTAGAATTAACTGGCTGAAAACAAATGCACATTTACAGTGGCGTACCTAGGGTAGTTGACACCCGGGGCCGGTCATTTTTTAACACCCCCCCCCCCCCCCCAAATCCAGTACTAGGCATGCCAAGAATACAAAACACTCAGGACCTATAGAGCAATTCTACCATACCATAAGCAGTCATTTCTATGAGTCACACAAGGAAAAGGAAAGCATCTTAAACACTACAGTGAGCACTAGAAGAACATCAATTCACCTATTGTAAAACGAAACCAGACAGAATAGTACAGATCGTAGATCCTGCACAGTCAATGCCAACTGAAAGCCATGTCTTTTTCACAAACACAGATACACCCTAATCCACTATAGAATAAGTAATCATAAACTTTCTATTTAGACAAAAATTAAACTGAACCCCCAATGCCAGACTCTGCATACAATGCAACACCACAGAAACAGAAACTGTCCCCTAGTACTGTGCAAAATATAAAGACAGCAGATGTAAATTTGAAAAAAAAAACTAACAAGTACCAATCACCACTTTACAAATTAACAAATAGAAATAAAACAAATATAGAAAGTAAAATAATACCATTTTATTGGACTAATACATTTAGCTTTCAGAGGCCAAAACCTCCGTCCTCGGGTCAGTACAGTACAGTGCTGTTACAGTATCCTATCCTGACCTGAGGAAGGGGGTTTTGTTCTCCGAAAGTTAGTCAAAATGTATTAAAATTAGTCCAATAAAAAGATTACCTTATTTACATGTTTTATTATAAACATTTAACACATCTACAATACTTTATCCTAAAGCTAAAAAAATTAAAAAATATATTTTATTTACAGTTTGTTGTCTCTGGTTTCTGCTTTCCTCATCTTCTTTTCACCGTCTTCCTTCCATCCAGCATCTGTCTTCACTCTCTCTCTCTCTCTGCCATCCAGTGTCTGCCGTCTCTGCCGTCCCTTCCATCCTCTGCCTGCCCTTCCTCTCTGCCCCTTCAATCCACCATTTGCCCTCCCTCTCCCATCCATCCAGGGTCTGCCCTCCCTCTCGCTCCCCCTTCCATCTAGGATCTGTCCCCTCTCTCTCTGCCCCTTTTTTCAGCCCCCAGTTCCAGCCCCCTTCTCCCCTCTGAATACCCCCACCCCAGTCCCCTTCTCCCCTCCCCTTCTCCTGTCTGAGACACCCACCGCAGTCCCCTTCTCCCCTCCCCTGTCTGAGACCCCCACCCCAGTCCCCTTCTCTTCTCTGAACACCCCCATCCCAGTCCCCTTCTCCCCTCCCCTTCCCTTCTCCCCTCTGAGATCCCCACCCCAGTCCCCTTCTCCCCTCCCCTGTCTGAGATCCCCACCCCAGTCCCCTTCTCCCCTCCCCTTTCCCCTCTGAGACCCCCACCCCAGTCCCCTTCTCCCCTCCCCTTCCCTTCTCCCCTCTGAGATCCACACCCCAGTCCCCTTCTCCCCTCCCCCTCCCGTCTGAGATCCCCACCCCAGTCCCCTTCTCCCCTCCCCTTCTCCCCTCTGAACACCCCCACCCCAGTCCCCTTCTCCCCTCTGAACACCCCCACCCCAGTCCCCTTCTCCCCTCCCCCCCTCTGAGACCCCCACCCCAGTCCCCTTCTCCCCTCTGAACACCCCCACCCCAGTCCCCTTCTCCCCTCCCCTTCTCCCCTCTGAGATCCCCACCCCAGTCCCCTTCTCCCCTCCCCCTCCCCAGTCCCCTTCTCCCCTCCCCTTTTCCCCTCTGAGACCCCCACCCCAGTCCCATGCTCCCCTCCCCTTCTCCCCTCTGAGATCCCCACCCCAGTCCCCTTCTCCCCTCCCCCTCCCCTGTCTGAGATCCCCACCCCAGTCCCCTTCTCCTCTCTCCTTTTCCCCTCTGAGACCCCCACCCCAGTCCCCTTCTCCCCTCCCCTTCTCCCCTCTGAGATCCCCACCCCAGTCCCCTTCTCCCCTCTGAGATCCCCTGCCTGAGACCCCCACCCAAGTCCCTTTCTCCCCTCCCCTTCCCTTCTCCCCTCTGAGATCCCCACCCCAGTCCCCTTCTCCCCTCTGAGATCTCCTGTCTGAGACCCCCACCCCAGTCCCCTTCTCCCCTCTGAACACCCCCATCCGAGTCCCTTTCGCCCCTCTCCTTCCCCACCTCAGTCCCGTTAAAACCGGCGAAGCAGCGTCGCAGGCAGCGCCTCGTGCCCTGCTTGTAAAAAAAAATCAAATCTCCTTCCTTCTCCTCGTCTTGACGTCGACTCAGGCCTTCCAATCAAATTGATTGGAAGGCCCGAGTCGACGTCAAGACGAGGAGGAGAAGGAGGAAGGAGATTTGATTTTTTTTTTTTACAAGCAGGGCACGAGGCGCTGCCTGTGACGCTGCTTCTCCGGTTTTTTAAATGTGCGGCGCCGCGGGAACGGCCACGGGAGGCGGCGGGAGCGGAGCACCCCCCACCCACTGGCACCCGGGGTGGACCGCCCCCACCGCCCCCCCCTTGGTACGCCACTGCACATTTAGACACTGTTATAGAGTTATCCTCCATATGGGGAAGAGCTGATAGTCTACCCAATCTGCATTGAATTTGGCTACAAAGAAACAAACTACCGACAAACTAGCATCGCTCTGTAGGTCCCCAGAACAAAGTGGGAGACAAGATGTGGTTGTTCACTAAGCTCATTTGGCTCAGATTTCCCTCTAATAAACTGGGTCCTAAATACATTAAGCATTATAAGGTGAAAGAACTGTTGGAGCCCGTTTACGTATGCTTTAAATTACCACCCTCCTTTCGTATTCCCAATGTGTTCCATATATCCCTAATTAAGCTAGCATGAGATGATTTGATTTGATTTAATAACTTGATATACCGCTTAATACAACATGAAGAGTACTCCCTGGGCCTGTCTCTATTCATGTTTTAGATGTCCATAAACTGGCATTTTGATGTCAATTTCCATGGACATCTATAAAGCTAAAATAACTTCTAAAACTGCAGTACATCCATACAGCAAGGGGGCTTAGTCTGGAAAGGATTAGGGAGGGACCAAAATATAGATGTCCATTCCCCATTTTAGAAGAATTAATACCTATGTCCACAAAAATAGATGTAGGTATTTAGACCTACTACCTGGGATGTCTAGTTTATAGAAACATGCTCTGAGTGAGCAGCTCTCCACTATAGGGATTAAGAGAGGCACTGGATACTGTGATAGCTTCAGGAAATAAGTTTATGTTTATGCTAGTAAAAAGGCTAACAAAAACATCCATGGCCCAAGCACATGAACATTTATGTTGTCTTTTTATAACATGGATGTTCATGATTACCACATTAATGTCCATATCCCTGTTTTGCTCCATTCATATTTTTGATGTTTCATTTTCTAAAATGGATGTTCATGCTTCATGTAACCAGTACAGGTTTGTCCATTTTGCCATGCATTTTAAAATAGGCTCTAAGCTGGCAGACTGCATTCTGAAATACAAGCACCACCTGTGATGCACCAATCTGGACATCTCTATTCCGAGTTTGACATAGTTTCTAAAATGATGTTCTATTTGCACTGGAAGGGCTATGGACCAGAAGATCAATCCTAGGAAAATGCCTCTCAACCAATTTCACATTTGATATCACAATAAACCCATAAAGAGATGGGGTGCTGTCAGGTACATAACATAAGAGTAGCCATTTGGGGGTCAGACAAATAGTCCGTCTAGCTCAGTATCCTGTTTCCAACAGTGGCAAAGCCAGGTCACAAGTACCTGGCAGAAACCCAATTCGTGGCAAAATTCCATGCTACAAATCCCAGGGTAAGCAGTTGCTTCCCCATGTCTGTCTCAATAGCAGACTATGGGTTTTTCCTCCAGGAAATGTCCAAACCTTTTTTAAACCCAGATATGCTAATTGCTACTACTAGATCCTCTGGCAAAGAGCTCCAGAGCTTAACTATTTGTTGAATGAAAAAATATTTCTTCATATTTGTTTTAAAAGTATTTCCATGTAACTTCTCAAGTGTCCCCTAGTCTTTGTACGTTTGGAACGAGTAAAAAATCATACCACTCAGGATTTTTGAAGACCTCAATTATATCTCCTCATCTGTCTCTTTTCCAAGATAAAGAAACCTAACCTCTTTAGCCATTCCTCATATGAGAGGAGTTCCATCTCCTTTATCATTTTGGTCACTCTTCTTTGAACCTTTTCTAATTCTGCTATATCTATTTTGAGACACAGCAACCAGAACTGAATGCAATACTCAAGGTGCAGTCTTATTCACCATCCCTTTCCTAATAATTCCTAGCATCCTGTTTGCTTTTTTGGCTGCCACCACACACTGATAAGATTTCAGTGTATTACCTATGACACCTAGATCTTTTTCTTGACTGCAGACCCCCAAGGTGGACCCTAGCATCAAGTAACTATGATTCGGATTATTCTTTCCAATGTGCATCACCTTGCATTTGTCCATTTCATCTGCCATTTGGATGCCCAGTCTTCCAATTTTCCAAAGTCTTCCTTCAATATTTCACAGTCTGCATGTGTTTGAACAACCTTGAATAGGTTTTTGTCATCTACAAATTTAATCACCTCACTCGTCATTTCGATTGCCATAGCATTTATAAATATGATAAATAGCACCGGTCCCAGTACTGATCTCTGTGGCACTCCACTGTTCACCCTCCTCACTGACAGAAATGACCATTTAACCCTGCCCTCTGTTTTCTGTTCAATAACCAATTCCTAATCCACACCAGAACCTTGCCTCCTATCCCATGGCTCTTTAATTTTCTCAGGAGTCTCTTAAGTGGAACTTTATCAAATGTTTTCTGAAATTCTAGATACACTACATGAAGCAGCTCACCTTTATTCACGTTTATTCAAGCCTTCAAGGAAATAAAGCAAATTAATGAGGCGAGACTTCCCTATATCTATCTCTCTATACATATATATAGATATATACACAAACATATACACACTCAGTGTATTGCATACCGCAAACAATCTTTAATCACTCTAACATGCGAAGTCTAAAGAGTAAAAATCTGATGCTCCATCAGCTAGAGTCTCTTATCTGAGGCAAACTTAGTATCCATATACTCCAGATTTTGAACAGTTTTCTGAGTAAAGGTACACAATTGTTGAACCTGAGATCTAATAATGGATTCAGTCCTGGTGGACCACAGCCACATATCATGCAAGATAATATCTTGTCCTGGTTTGGGGGTAGACATTCCCTCAATACCAATAAGAGAAACTAGATTAGGCATAGGGACACCTGGAGATAGAAACAGAGAAAAATTACGGTAGATAAAGGCCAAATGGACCAACCAGCCTGCTTATCCTCCATAACCACTAACTCTTCCCTTTCCTAAGGGATCCCATGTGTCTGTCCCATTCTTTCTTAAATTCTGACACAGTCCTCATCTCCACAAACTCCACCGGGAGACCATTCCATGCTTCCACCACCTTTTCTGTGAACGAATACTTTCTTAGATTCCTCCTAAGCCTAATTCCTCTTAGCTTCATTGTATTCCCCCTCATTCCAGAGTTTTCCTTCATTTGAAAAAGGCTCACTTTTTCT